>NC_045625.1:7740000-9030000 GCF_009829155.1 Mustela erminea
ACCAGGATCCACCCGCTGGGAACTGTCCAGGTTTAGGGATGCACTCCCTGTGGCCTACAGAAGTGAAGGGACCTGCCTGGTGACAGAGTGGATGGTGAGTTAGAAGCGGGGAGTCGAGAGGTTTGAGGCAAGGCTCTGCAGTCAGACTGCTTGGGTTTGAGTGCCAGCTTTGCCCCTGGAGGGGCTGGTCGTTGGGGCAAGTCAGTTACCATCTCTGACCCTCTGTGTCCTCCATACTAGAGAATGAGAGCACTGGCTGCTTAGGGCACAAGGTCAGGAGTGGCGGTACAGCATACAGGGCCAGTGGGGGGCGAGGACACGGTGCTCTTAGGAGTGTGGCCCTTGGGACCCGTGTCAGGTGGGTCCTGTGACCATAGACACCTTTACCCTGTGCCATGGACCCCAGGAAGGAAAGATAAAAGAGAAAGACACCCACCCCTTGCCCGGCCATGTGTGTCTAGAGCTAGGCCTGTGGGTCTCAAGCCTGGTCCCACTAACCATTTGCTGTGTGACTCTGGACCAATGGAGGGACCTTTCTGCCTTTTCTCCTCATCTGTGACCCAGTATTGACTCATGAGAATTCTCCACCACTGAAAATCTTTTCTTTTCTTTTCTTCTCTTTCTTTCTTTCTTTCTTTCAAGATTTATTTATTTGGGACAGAGAGATACAGAGATAGAGAGCATGAGCAGGGGGTAAAGGGCAGAGGGAGAGGGAGAAGCAGGCTCGGAGCCTGAGGTGTGGCTCAGGACCCCAGGATCACGACCTGAGCCAAAGGCAGCTGCTTAACTGACAGAGCCACCCAGGCGCCCCTGAAAATCTTTTCTTAGGGGTCTCAAGGTGACTTCCAAAGGCAGGGCTAGGAGGGCTTTGATGTTAGGAGTCAAAGTGGAAGATCCCTATGGTGCGCCCGGGAGACCCCACAAAGGTGTGATGAGCTCTGCCCCTGGACGCACTTGGGCTTTCTTTCTTTTCTTCTTTCAGTCCGTAGCTACTGAGCTCCTACTGTGTGCCAGGCACTGTACTGGGCACCGGGGACACGCTCATGCATGCTCTTCCGTGGCTCTTGCCCACGTGGAACTTTCTGGCTAGGTGAGCAAGGAGTGTTCTCAGAAGGGTGGATCTTCTGTGGGAAGGTGTGAGACGGGGTGGCTTAGTGGGGAGGAGAGGGTTGAGGTGACATGGGGGGAGCCAAGGGGCTGGCCTTGGAGGAGAGGGGACTGTGCCCCCAGGATCCTAGGGAGGCTTAGGAGGGAGCGTGAGAGGAAGAGAGCCCAGGGGTGAGGGATGGTCTTGACCAGTGGGTTGGGTGTGGAGCACGTCAGGGGACAGTGTATATGGGGGACACAGAGCAAGCAGGCCTCTGTGATGGTGATGTGCGAGGCTGGGGAGATCTGGTGTCCTCCCTTGTCAGCCTTGTGCGGTTGGTAGATCCCGTAGCTGGTTTCATTAAGGCAGCCAGTGGCCCTGCAGCCTCTGCTCCCATTCCTCCGATGACGGGAGACTCACGTCTTTCCTGCTGCTCTGAGTATGAGAACCTTCTTCCTTTCCAAGGACAGAGCGGGAAGAGGGCTGGGTCTGGATGCCAAGGACCTGGTTTTGAGACCCTCCCTCAACTACCCTGGAATTTGGCAGGTGCCTTCCCTTCTCTGGGTCTCAGGTTTCTTATCTGTGAAGTGGGCATAACGGTAGCCCAGCCCTGCTAGGTTGTGAGGGATTGATGAGAGATGTGGGTAGAGCTCTTTGCGTTAAGAAAACCCAGCTTCTGTTGCCATTCGCCCTTGCTGTGTGTATGGTCCATGATAGGACGTTCGCCCGGGCGTCCCTCCTCTCAGTGTGATCCAAAGTGCAGGGCGTGGCTCCAGCGGGTAACTGGGCGCCCAGCTGGGGCAGAGGAAGAATGAATTGTGGTCTGCAAAGTGTGAAGCCCGCTCTCCCACCCACATATCTGTGGCCAAGACAGTCGTAGCAGCTGTCCAGCCTCCTCACGCCTCATGACGAACAGAGCTGTTGTGTCCAGCCAAGTTTGTTAAGCCAGAATCTTCTGGAAGAAGTGTCCTTTGGGCAGAGGACTACACACTCTTGTGCTCCACCCACATTTAATCACTCTACCTGCCGGCAGCCGTTTGTGGCTGGTGCCAGGTGACCTTTGGCAGGTCCTTCTCCCTCTCTGGCCTTGCTTTGCCTATCTGTGTAATGGGTCGCTAGGACAACTTTGTACCCTTTTAGCTCCGAACGCTTGGAGCCTGTGGGCCGTGGGCTGTGTTGAAGGGGAGGGTGTGATATTTACTGCGTGATGCCATCTTGCTGTGGAAGGAAGCGCTCTCTCTCTGAAAGCTGTCTTATGCCGGGCCTGGCTGTGAGGCATGAGGCGCGGGCATGAGGCGCTGACATGAGCCCTGATCTCACGGGACTCATGCCAGCCACAAAGTTTCCATCAAGCTGGATGTGATGTGGTTTCTGTTGCAAAGACAGAGGATCTTTATGTTTTCCAAAGTGCATATTGGTTTAAACCACTTGGTCAGCCCAGCTCAAGAGGCAGCATATCTGGCCTTGACTGAGAGGACCTGGCTTCTGCCACCCTGTGGCCTGGGGCAAGTTGCTCTCCCCTTAGAGCCTGAGCTGTCAGTAAAATGGGAAGGTGAGCCCTGCCTCTGGGGTGTGAAGCTTTTGGGAGGCAGTTGTCCCTGGCATGTGGAAGGTGCTAGGCGAATGGCAGTTCTGTTTTAGCGGAGTTTGCCGGTGGGGTGGGGAGCTGTCATTTGCCCTGGCCTACGGGGATTTCAGGGGTGACGTGGACATCCAGAGGGCGAGAGAGCTGACAATTGTCCTTCTGTTTCACTTTTTGTTTTTGCGTTTTTGTTTATTTTTTGGAAGGGTTCCCTGGTGGGAGGTGGGGCGGGGAGAAGAGAGAACAAGGCTTCGACTTTGGGAGGCTGGGCCGCACTGGGCTGGCTGGGAAGGTTTGCCTGAGGTTTGCCGGTGGTCTCCTGTGGCCACAGCTCCCCCTTGCCCTGAACTTCGAGCTTGCTGATGGGCAGGGTCTGCTTTTCTTTTTCTGGCCTAGACCCTTCTTCCTCCTCGCTGGAAAGGACCGACCCTTTGCTATCATCTACTTTTATTCATGACTGAGTAAAACCGAAGCCCAGAAAGAGCAGAGGGCATACCTAGCGTGTCCGAGGCTGCAGGCTGGGTGGGAATGTAGGTCCCTGTAGGCCCCCGCCTCCTGCGGAGTATGCTCCATCCCTGTCCCTATGGACGGCCCCAGACTGGTCAGGGAAGGAGTGGTTGGCCTGGGTGGGGCTGGAAAGGTTATAATTTTGAAAACCGGGTAAACAAACAAGCCCTCGGTGAGAGAGAGGCAGCCCTGTGCTAGCCTTACAGATAGGCCTGTGTCTGAGGAGACAGCCCGGGCCTGTCCCCATACAGACAGTGAGGTGTTGTGGTGGATTAAAAAAGGCAAAGCTACCCTCCCCTCATGGCCCCACTCCCATATTTAAGGCTGCCGGGAAGCGGGGAGGGGGGCCGCTGCCCAGCCTGGCCACAGGACAGCCCTCCCGGCTCAGCCCAGCAGTCACGGCTCCTGGGTGACTTTGGGCAAGGGGCTCCCTCCGGGGTCTTGAAAGTGCAGCGATCCCTTCTCTACAGGAGGCTGGTGAGGGTGGGGGAGGATTTGAGCTGGTGTTGAGCCCTGGGAGCCCGCTGTACACTTCATTTCTCTGTGGCTGGAGGCGGGGCCCCCGCTCGGAGCAGAAGGGTGACTTTCTCAGTGACCCGAGAGTCAGCCTGCTCCTGGGAGACAAACTTACGATCCGAGGCAGGCCACAGTGGGCCGCGCAGCTCAGCTTTCCTGTTTTCTCATTGAGATAGGGGCAGAAGCCGAGAGGAGCTACTTCTGGGCCTTGCCCTGCCATCTGGGGGCTGGGCTGCCTGTCTGGCCTGCAGCCCCCCAGGGTGGGGCCCAGCACACTTCCTGTGAGATTAGGGGCAAAGCCTCTTTTCTCTCCTTCCCTTTTCCTACGTCCCCACGGTGGCCTCTAGACTCTCTAGCTCTGTGCCCGGGAGCTCAGTGTAGCCTCCATTCTGAGCCTCTGTTCTCCCCATAGTGCAAGGAAGGGGTTGGGTGAGGACCTCTCAGAGGCTCTCTGGGTCAAGTTCCAGACTCTGAAAGGCCTTGCAGGACCCATAGACGACCCCCAACATCCCCCCCTCCGCCGCCTCAGCCAGGAACACCCTTCCCTGGGTCCCGCCCATGGCCAGTTGGCATGGGGTCCCTCCTGCAAGCCCCTCCTCAAGCAGTTGTGGTAGATTCTTGTCCATGGTATGAGGACCATGAGGGCTCAGTCACCATGGGCTCCCTTGAGGTAGACCGTATGGCCTCACAGGTCAGAGCGTGTCCCGCCAGCAGCTAGCCAAATGCCCTTAGGACTGTTGTTGGCGTTCTTTGTGCCCTGGAATCATTAGCTGTAAATTGGGAGTAATAATAATAATACTTCTCTGGTTAAATTACATTACGTGTGTTTATAAATTGCATTTATGCACCCTTTAACACAGTGCTGGGCACAGTAAATGCTCCATAATCAATAGGTATAATGAACGTGTATTAATTTGTTTTCATTCCCAAGCAGTGACTGAATGGTAAATGTCATTATGAGGTTTACGGTCTTACAGCGGAGGGGACCTGAAGCTGTTTGGGTGAAGGTTCTGGGGGGTGGAGAGGGTGCCTTGGGTGGGGAGGTCGAGGAGGTGGGGCAGATGCGGGCGGGTTCAGAGCCCCGGCTGGTGGTGACTTCCCCTCTGCCCATCTGGAAGGAGTGGTCCGGGTCCCACCACCGCTGTGACCACAGGCCTGGAGTGCGTGCGGCGGTGCACGGGCTTCCTTCCTCCAGGCGTGTATCCCTCTCTGTCTGACTCATGCCTCCGTGTCTGCCTTTTGTTCTTGTCCTTGAGCCCCCGGGGGTGAGGCCAGGAGAAGCAGGGGCCCAGGGACTCCCTAGTGGACAGGCGGACCCTCTCTGCAACACCCCCCCTCCCCATTTCATGCAGTGGAGGGGACACTGGGTCCTGATCCTTGTGGTGCCCCTGCCGACTCACGGGGTGTCAGGCACCAAGCGTGCGTTGCCCAGTGGCTTCCTCTGTGCTTGGCCCCCGAATCGAGTTTACCCAGGCCCTGCCCGTGTGGAGCTCAAGGCTCTGCAGGAGAGACGCATTCAACCAACGGTTACCAGTCACTCATTAATTAATTATCAGAGGGCAAATCGTGACCAAATGCCCATCCTCCTCGCCAGCTCGCCGGCGTGCCGGCCCCGTGGGCTCTGTGGTGCCTCCCATGTGCCCTCCGGCCACAGATGAGGAAGCAGGTTCCTGGGGATTGAGGGATCCTCCCAGTTCCCTTTCCTTCTTGGTGCCTCCGTTTCTTGTCAGGATAATGGGCCCGAATGGGAGAGGCACTGCTGCTGGGTGCACACGGGGCCTGGGCTGTGCCCTGGGTTTGAGGATGATCAACACCAGCCTCAGGGATTGCAGAGCTGCTGTGCCGACCTGGCTTTGTGGCCCCTGGAATCCTTCCTCTGAGCATCCCTAGACAGAAATGGGGGTACGGAGTCCACCATGATGGAGGGATTGTGTCCTCTAAAGGCTGTGTGGGCAAGGGCTGCCCAGGGAGGGTGATCCTCCTCAGTTCCCACCACCAGTATGAGCAATGGTAGAAAGATGGCACCAAGCCCCTGGTGAGCCTGGCCGGCCATTCTGCATCAAGAATTTACCCGAAAGCATCCAGAAGGTTAGATTACGTTAAGGGGGAGAATCAGTGTCTATCCACAGGTGATGTTCAGTGGACCAGTGAGAAGCCACTCACTGACTGGACTTCAGAAAGAGGCTCCCCCTCTGCTCCCCCAGGTAGCAATAGCAGCACATGTTTGCTGGGCACTGCTCTCTGCCCCCTGGGGAGGCACCTGTGGCCGTGGATGGCGGAGCAGGTGGGGGTTCAAGCCAGAGGTGGTGGATTGACGACCTAAACGGGGTCCCTCTCTGTGCCAGGCAGGGAAGATTGGTGTGGCTGAGCTGGTGAATTGGTGGGGAGTCAGTGGGTGCCTGTCCAACGGGGGCAGTCTGCCACCCACCTGGCCTCCAGCCCGCAGGTGTCCTCACTCAGCGCTTCACCGGAATGCTGCTCTAGGCCCACCAGGTGACGTGCGGGGCATGCCGGCTGCCCTGGCCGTGGGCTGCTGGGGGTTATGTGGGGCATGCGAGACCACTTTTGGCTACGTTTGGGGCTTTCCTTGGACTGTCTTTCTCAAGACCTTAGCTCGCCGTGCCTCAGTTTCCCTAACTGTAAAGGCCATACGCAGCTACCATCCTGTGAGCTTTATGATGCCATGCCCGGTGCCTGGCACATAGTACCCTCAAAGAGATTTCTGCCTTCAGGGCCCAGTGCCCCCACCAAGGGAGTCTTCACTTTTCAACTCTGAGCTTTCTCAGATCTCTGGCTCTTGTTGGTGGTGTTATATAGGCAATATCTATGATCAAAGAAAAACTAGAAAATAAATAGGAAGGAAATGAAAATCGCCAATAATCTGAACCACCCAGAACTAATGATTTTCAGGTGTTTCCTGATGCACAGTCAACAGTGGGTCCTGGGCGTCTGCGTACGTGCCAGCCCCCAGCAGTGAGTGGGATGCTCTCAGAATATTTCATTATGCCCCAACAGCCTGCGATTTAAAAAAAATTTTTTTATTCATTTTTTAGTTTTTTTATAATCATATAATGTATTTTTATCCCCAGGGGTACAGGTCTGTGAATCGCCACGTTTACACATTTCACAGCACTCACCATAGCACATACCTTCCCCAACCTCCATAACCCAGCCACCCTCTCCTGACCCACCCCCCCCCAGCAATCCTCAGCCTGTTTTGTGAGATTGAGTCTTTTATGGTTTGTCTTAAAATATATATTTTTTAAGATTTTATTTATTTGTTTCACAAACAGATACCACAAGTAGGCAGAGAGGCAGGCAGAGAGAGAGGAGGAAGCAGGCTCCCTGCTGAGCAGAGAGCCCGATGTGGGGCTTGATCCCAGGAGCCTGAGATCATGACCCGAGCCGAAGGCAGAGGCTTCAACCCACTGAGCCACCCAGGCACCCCTAAAATATTTTTTAAAAATTAAAAATTTTGGTTTTTTTTATGACAGAGAAAGAGAGAGAGAGAGAGAGTGTGCACACACGAGTCGGGGGAGGAGCAGAGGGAGGGGGAGAGGGACAAGCAGACTCTGCGCTGAGCACAGAGACCAACACCGAACTTGATCTCAGGACCCTGAGATCATGACCTGACCTCAAACCGAGAGTCGGAGGCTCAACCGACTGAGCCCCCCAGAAGCCCCCCAGGTAGTCTGCGTTGTTATTTGCTCAGCCAAACTCCCATTCCTGGGCATTCCGGTCACTTCTGTTTTTCATCGGTGTAGACAGGGCCATGTTGGGGAGCCTTAATCACTTCTGTGGGATTAATCTGTCGATTGCACATTGTTTGAGGGCCTGTTCCGAGCCAGGCTACGTGTGGGCTGTGGGTGCTGGATGGGGAGGCAGCCGTGGTCCTCACCCCCTCACCTGCCCCTTTCTGGGAGGACAGAACCGACATGGGTTGGGTTCCTTAGCTGAGGTGGGGGTCAGGGTGTCTTTGGGAACTGGGGAAGCAGCAGTAATCCAGACTGGGAGAGGCAGGGCAGGCTTGTTGGAGAAGGGGGAGTCTGGGTGGGGCTGGAAGGGTGCTGGAGGAGGAGAGGGTTGTAGGCAAAGCAGCAGGACTGCAAAGTCCCAAAGCTGAGAGGGAGATAGGTCTTCGAGGGAACCAGAATTTCCCAGAAATTGGCAGTTTTGCCCTGGTTCTTGCTCCCTTAGGAGCCACTGCACCAGGCACCATACCTCGGTATTGTTATGCAAAGTGCTGCCTCGGTCTGTATCTCCCTGGGGCGGGGATCTTCTAATGAGGGACACAGAGGCAGGGTCATGTGCCTGCCTCAGCAGAGACCCAGGCCTCCTGTCTCTCTGCTGGGTGTCCCCACCAGCCTGGATCGGGCCCAGGCGGCTCAAGTGAGGGACCTCCTCAGCTCCGGTTTCCCAGGCCCTTCGCAGGTGCTGTATCATTTGACAAATCTGCTAGAAGAGGAAACGGAGGATCCCAGCTTAGGTGACTGGGCTTGGTTTGTGTTTCGGGGGTGGTGACCTGGTCTGCAGCTGATATGTGACCTTGAGCTGGCCTGGCCAGATCCTGACCCAGCCCTGGCTGTATTGAGAGTGTCCCATGACGACTGGAGGGCCCCTGGCTAACCCTTCCCCTGGGGCCAGGAAGGATCTGTTCCTAGGCCTGAGCTGGCCCTTCCAGAAAACCCTGTTCTCTGCCTGTGTCTTAAAACGCCTGGGAGACCCAAGTTAAGGTCCTCTGGTGTCATCTCACATATTTACGTGCTGGGTGCTCTGTGTGGGGGTACATTGCGAATGGGACAAACAGGGTCCCTGCCCTGGTGGGGCGAAATTGACACTTGGCGGTTATTTATTAAGTGAAGTTGTGCTGATGGCTAACGGGACTTCTGACCCGAATTGGGGAGTGACTGTGGGGGACAGTCCTTTCCAGTATTCCCGCCTGACAGGTGGAACTTGGATCAGTTTGATCAAGACCCCGCCTGTGCGGTCCTGTGTGGGGTGGGAACACTTTCTCAGGCCACAGCTGGAGGGGGTTAGGGTCTTGTGGGTCTAGGGCAGAGGAGTTCCGCCTCTTCACTGGACAGACAAGACAGCCGGGAGGGGTGAGGGACTTGCCTAAGGTCAGGTGGCAAGCAGGTGCCAGCCTCTGGGCCTGCCATGCTTATCCTGCATCACTGGCTGGAGCCTGTGCCTGGAGCCTGTTCGTCACCACCTCCAGGAAAGACAGCGAGACTGTCTGCAGCTCCCTTAAGGGATCCCAGGAAAAGCAGACATAGAACTTGGACCTGCTGGCTGAGAGCAGAGTTTCCCATGCAGCACGGATGGGGTCAGGCAGGCACCTGGAATGAGGAATGCGAGGCTGGCAGGGCCTCCCAGGGCATTTGTCCTCATACCTTCCCCTCTGGAGCCTGAGGAGACTTGCATCTGGTGACCCAAGGGTGGGGCAGGCCCTCCGTCCTGCTGGCTCAGAGGCAGGCCCACAGGAGTCTTGTGATTTGAATAAGCTTTTCATCTTCTATCTGCATAAAGCCTGTCCGTGCTGAGGGACCCTGGCATTCCAGCCCAGGATTGGGTTTCCTTCTGGCCCAGCAGCAAGCCCATCAGTGAATTTTCATATTGGCTCATCTTCCTCCTTCCCTTCCCCCACCCTTGTCTCCCTTTGTGTCTCCCTCCCTGGCTTTGAGAAGGCCGGTGCTCTCCCCTGGCCCCCACCTCCCTTGCTGTCGGGGACCTGGCTGGTGGCGGGGGGGAGCCCGCAGTGTGTGCGTGTGCACTCATGTGTGGGGGACAGATGGCCGGGCAGGGGGTGTTCTGGGTCCCCAGGCAACTTGGGAAGAGCCTGACTTATATTTAGGGAGAAGCATATTGGCATCTGATGGGCCCTAGGCTAATGCAGTGGGCGGGATTCGTGTCTCTGAGTTTTTTTAGTGCTTTTCCAGAAGGGCTGGGCCCCAGTCACTGGCATTAATGAGTGATTGATTCTCATTGGAACAGCTGCCGGGACTTATCGGACTCCTACCAACAGTCAGGCAGAGTGCCAGACACTTCTCATGCATTGTCTCATTTTGTTCCCACAGCTCCTCTTCGAGGTGTGTTATTTTTGTCCCCGTTATTGATAAAGAAACTGAGGCTTGGAAGTGACAGGAGCAGAGCCGGTCTGTCTGGTCCCAAAGTTTGTGTTTTTACGGCTCACCTTCCCCATGTTGACAGTCTTCTCTACAGCCTCCTTATGGCCGTCCAGCCTCTGCTTGCATACCTCCAGTGACAGAGAGCTCTCTAGCTCTTGGGATTACCTCTCCCACACGGGGCATCTGAGATAGAAAGCCCTCTCTGGAGTTCTGTCTTTGCTTGGTCGCTTGAGAACAGGTTCCAGTTGGGCTAGGTTGTGGCTATGGCTCAGTTTCCCCAGCATCTGTTTTCCCAGGGAATTTTCCAGCTTTTTTGGGGGGAGAGAAGAGCTAAGTCCTCCCTCCATTCTCTTAGCAGCCCCTACCTGGTACTCGGCCCTTTACATGCCCTTCATCACATACTGAGCAAGCCCGAGCGAACTGGATGTTGAAACTCTAGAGGTATTTTCATTGCATTGATTGTGATGTCTCAGTCAATGCAATGACAAGAAAAAAAAAAAGAGAGAGAGAGAGATAGAGGTATAACTACAAGGTATCAAGAGAAAACACACATGGTCTTGCCTTTGTGGAGGTCAAAGCACTTTTCCATCTAGCTTCTCCCTTAGCTTAAAAAAAAAATTTTTTTTAATTTAAGTAATCTCTGCACCCAGTGTGAGCCTCAAACTCACGACCCTGTGATCAAGAGTCACATGCTCTTCTGACTGAGCCTGCCGGACCCTTCGCTTTGTCCCCCCTGCGAGGCTTCCTGTGGGAAGCGGAGGCTCAGACAAGGAATTCACCCACCTGCAGTGCCTCGGAGTGGAGGCGCCGGCGTTGCCTGAGGTTTAGCGGTGTGTGGTTTGTCCGTATTTGCTTTCAGAATCTTCGTTGATGTTAATGTCGCTGCTTCCCCTTTCTGATTAGTTAACCTCTGAGGGATGAGGGCCCAGAAGGATGGGACCCCAAGCATGTCGCCTTCCCATCCCCTGAGTGGCCCCCTGAGGGACCGAGGAGCTGTGGCTGGTTTCCCCTGTGCCGGTCCCCATTTCATGGCGCGGCACACATTACGGAACACTGCCATTTGTACGGGTGGACACACCATGGGACCCCTGAGCTTGTGAAAGGCGCTACCCACCTGAACACATTTCCTGGCCGTCCATACTCGGGCAGAGGGAACTTCTTTCCCTTTGCTGTTATTGTTATTGATAATACAGGACCCTCTCTGTCAGGATCTATAGAGTTCCTCGTTTCTTTGAATCCGTAGGATAATCTGGCCAGGTGGGTACGGCTGGTCCTCCCATTTTACACCCGAGGAAAGTACTAATACTAATACTTGGAGAGTATTAGTCACATGCCCGAGGTCCTACAGCTGGTGAGCAGTGGAGTCAGTACTTGAACCAAGATCTGATTCTGGGAGCTTGACACCACAGAGTTCTGTGAAAGTACTCTTCTTGACACGGAGGGTATTCCTTAATATTTGTGGAATGGATTAATGCTTTCTCGAATACACGGATTTATGCATTTCCTGTGTCTTCTGATTGGCACACCCTCTCCCTTCAGCTGGTTTCCCTGTCTTCATGGCTTCCGTGCACCATTCCTTCTGGAAGTCTTCCCTGACCCCACCGGCTGCGTTAGCTGTCCTTCCTCTGGGTTCCTGTAACTTCCCATGGTGTTCCCAGTTGAGGTTTACCGTGCTCATTTTAGGTTTTGTGACTATCTGACTCCCTCGTTAGATGGCAGGGGGTTTGTCCAGTTCCCTCTGCCCCATGGTTGATAAATGAGGGTGACAGGAAACATTTCTTGGCTACCACAGTAGAGCCCCTGAGACCCTCACCTGACTTTGGCTCTGCCCCATTTCGGATGGCCCTGAGCCATCCAGCCATCAGGCTGAGTCCTGTCCTCAACTCCTGCCTCTCGGAGGCCGATGGGGACGGGCTGGATGGTGATGCTGACTCCCGGGAGGTCCTGGAGGAAGGACCCCATCAGGAAGGCCTGCCTGGCCATCTCAAGATGGTCCAGCTCCAGTCTGGGCACTGAGGGCAGAGTCGGTGGCGGGTTCTCAAACAGGTCAAGGACAGGGCGTGCCATGGCGAGAGCGCCCGAGTTCTCGGTCCGGCCTCGGTGCCCTGCACGTTGGGCTGCGAGCAGGTGTGCGGTGAGGAACATCTGGGCAGGGATGGTGTGTTGCCACCGCTGCCCTGCGGCCTGGGGGCAGTTTGGACAGGTGGCCAGGCCCCAGGTTCAAGGGCTCCAGTGGGTGTGACGGGGATGAAAAGAAGGGAGTGGAGGCGGCGGAGGGTGTTGCTGAGAAGGCCACAGGAATGGGTGAGTGGGTGTGAGGGGCCGGAGGTTAGAGCCCAGCCTGACGACAACTGTCAGAGAGAAGCCAAGTGTTCCAGCGCACAGAGGGGAACACCAAGGCCCAGAGGCGAGGCGGCTGGAGCATGGAGCTCTGCATCTGTCTGGTTCCCAAGCCAGGGCTGTCCTGGGGCAGGAGGCTGGGGGGGTGGGTTTGAACAGGGCTGGCACGGTGGGAGGCGCTGGCCTTCCTGCCGCCATGTTGGAGCTCTGGGGGTCCTCCAGGCTGCCTCTGACCCTCCCTTTGATCCTTGTGTCCCGGTTCCCTTGACCTGGGGTGCGGCCTCAGCCGTGGGCAGTGCAGGAGCCTGAGGCTTGCTCCCCTGCAGGGAGTGGTGGCCTCCGTGGCAGGCACAGCGCTGGGCCCCTGCCGTGGGCCCAGGGTAGCTGTGGGTAGGCCCCGGCCTGGCCTGACTGGGGCGGGGGCGAGGGCTTGGCCCCCTTCTCCAACCTCTGCAGCTTGGCGCGGTGTTCTTGGGTTTTGGGCTCCCAGAACAAGCCGCCAATGGCAGGCTGTGGGCACGGGTGCCGCTGGGCAGGGAGGGAGGGCCTGGAGGGGATCAGAGGGCTTTTGTTTCCCTGTTTGTGTCAAGATGGGAATCGACTTCCTCCCACCGAGCTGCCCAAGGGATAAAGGAAAGGGCAGCCCGGGTGGGCGGGCCTTCAGTCGGCCTTTTTTCCTTTCTGGCATTTCCCTGGGGCTCCCTCTAGCCACCTGCCTCCTCCTCAGGCCCTCCTGCCTCCCAGGATGCTATTCCTCCAGACCCGGGTCACCGAGCCTTGGTTAAATATTTGCCAACTTAGAAGAGCTTTAAAGGCAGCTTGGGGAGAAATCCCACCGCCTTGCCCCAAAGTTGCCTTCACGAGAGGGGGGAGCTCCCCAGCCAGTCTCTGCCCTCCTCAGCCTCTTTCCCGGGCCCACCACCTGACCCTGGATGGCCTTCCCCCGGGGGGCGCCTTGCCCACTCAGCACTTGTCGGTCAGGCACGAACCAGCTGGGGGCCGGGGACACGGCGGGAGCGGGGTCTCCGTGCGGGGAGTGGGGCGGAAGGAGGCTTTCACAGCAGTTGTGAGAGGTGGAAGGTGTGCCTGGTGGAGGCTGAGGGCCCCGGGCCTGTCTGGGGTTCTGAGGAGGTGATGTTCGAGTGTGGGGAGGAGGAGCAGGAGTTGGCCAGGCCGAGGGGGAGCTCTAAGAGAGCATTGAGGCCGGAGACCCCAAGACCAGGGCTCGTTTTCTCACCTAGGCCTTAAACTCCCCCGACTTCGTTCTCTTCACGCTGCTCTCACGAGGAGCTGGGCAACAGACAGGACTGTGGGACCTCGCGTTGCTCCTTCCTCATGGCCCCAGCCTCAGTTTCCCCATTCATCCAATGGAGAGCTTAAATTTTATCTCAGCAGGCCCTCCCCAGTTGCCGTGGCCTGTTGTAAGCATACGTCATTGGCCATTAATAAGGGGACACTCTAGGGCAGAGGTTCTGTTGGTGCCAAAGGTTAAGATAAGAGCGGTTTACCTTTATACTGCTTACCCAGCCCTTTAACTATTAGCAACCAAAGCCAGCATCTCCCGAGGACCCCTTGTCACCAGTTGAGGTGTGTGTGTATGTGTGTGAGGAAACATTATGCCCATTTTCCAGATGAAGAAACTGAGTCCCAGAGAGACTGTTCTGAGCTCAGGGTTTGCTTCTTGCTTCAAGCTTGGCCCTGGAACACACCTGCCTCCATGAGAAACCCACACTTCTCTCCCAAAGCCAGTGCCGCACAGAGTTCTGGGGACAAAGGAACAAGGTGCCACGTCTGGGCGTGGCAGCTGCCAAGTGGGTGGGGAACGTCCTGGCAGAGAGACTCCACAGGTTTCTAAGCTCTTTCTCTGTTTCCGCACACATAACAAAGAGTGGACATACTCTTTCTTACCTGTGTGACGTTGGACAAGTCATTTCCCCTCTCCGGGCTCATCTAGAAAATGGGTTTAAGACTAAATTTGAGTGGGCGCCTGGATGGCTCAGTGGGTTAAGCGTCTGCGTTCGGCTCAGTTCATGATCCTAGGGTCCTGGGTTCGAGCCCCACGGTGGGCTCCCCGCTCAGTGGGGAGTCTGGAGAATAAACCTGGGCGAGGGTTAAAAGCAATAATGCAGACGGTGATCGTTAACATACATGGCAGCTGCCTGTGTGCCTGGCGGCGGGCTGGGGGCTACAGGCATTAGCTCCGGCCCCAGTTATTGTTACAATTATGCACAAATGGGCTGCACCGGAGACGCTTGAGTGGGGCCTAGAAGGCTGGCTAAGACTGGACTGTGGCAGCGAGGGGGAAGGGGCTCCTGTGGGGGCAGGTACAGGTGAAAGCATGGAGGTAGGGGCCCGAGGTAGGTAGGAAATGAATGGCCTGGGTGGGTCCTGGGGAAGGAAGTGGGGCTCAGAACCTCGTGGGTCCTGGGTCTGATGCAGTGTAGCGTCTGCCGGCCGTGGTGTGCCGGGCCCCGTAGCAGGTGCCGAGACTGTGGTGATGGGTGAGCCGCTCCCCCCACCCCCACCCCAGTCTCCCGGGGTGTCAGCAGCCAGCGCTGTGCCTTACGGGCTTTCTCCTCTCTCCTCTGTCCACTGGGGTAATGATAGCACACCCCCCTTCCCCCAGGCCACCGGGCTGTTTCCATCTCCCACATGGAGCCCCTCACACGGAGCTGGCACGCCATTGGGTGATTGTCACGATTGGGCCTTGGCATGCTGTGGGCTGCTGTGTTTATAGGGACACGTTTTTCTTTCCTAATGACTGGCCCCAGGGAAAGGGTGGCCAGCAGAGGGTCCCTTTGGGGCACCTGAGGCTGGCGGGGAGGGAACCTTGTGGGTGGCAGTCACCTTCCCAAGCAAGAAGGACAGCGTTGTGCATATCCTTATCCTCCCCTTCCTGGGACCTGAAGCCTCCCTTTCTGTGGTGAGGGATCTCTGGGGTGTGTGGGGGGAGTTTTATTGCTCAACGAGGGTGGCTCTGGGCCGGGGGGGGGGGGGCAGCGTGGCTCTGGATCGCTGCTTCTGGCTTTTCTCTCTGAGCTTCCTGCTGCGTGTCGGACCCTGTCCCAGATGTGGTGGCTACTGTCCAGGGGAGTCTGACGGGGAACAGGCCTTTACCCACTGTGGGATCAGTGGGGGGCTGTGGGAGTAAGTAGAGGCACCCACTGAGCGGGAGTCCTCTTAGGGGAAGGAGCGGTGCAGTGGAGGGGCTAAGAAGTGGGCTTAGAGGAGGAGCTGGGAGTGTTCCTGGCCTGGAGCACAGCCCACGCAGGACCCCGTGGCAAGGGAGAGCATGCAGGAGCCTCAGGGCCTCCCGAGGAGCTCAGTCTTTGTCCGGAAGGCAGTGGGAGCCGTGGAAGGTTGTTGGGCAGAGCGGGTTCAGGGAGAGAATTGTAATGAAAAGACCCTGTGACTCCTGTACGCGAAGGGGCCGAAGGAGCCAGGCGTGGAAGTGGGTAGAAGTTTGGAGGCGGGGGCCGGCACAGGGTGGGAGCGGCTTGGCTGGGGGCCAGTGACTAGTGACAGGGTCAGGGCTCGGCTGTACCAGCCTCTTGACCGGCCCCAGGTCAGCTAGGAAGTCCACTTCCCCCTGATGGCCTTGCCCTGGGGAGTAGGGCATGGCCGGGCTGGGAATCCTCTCGGGCCCAGAGTGGGGTCCCTGGGACCTGCCGCTGCTGTATAGATGCCCTGAGCAAACTCTTTCTCTGACGGTTATCTGTGGGATGACCCTGGGTGGGTCCCTTGCCCTCTCTGGCTGCTGTCTCCCTTCTGAACAAGGACTGGCTGGGGGGGTGGGGGAGGCTTAGCTAACTTAACCCCTTCTTGGCTCTGGCTCTGCGGGGTTCCGGCTGCTAATTCTCATGGGCGGTCTGCCAGTCCCCCTCCTCTGCCAGTCAGCGGAGCCTGTCATTACCCCCTCCTCCTGACTTCCCCCCTGATTACAGGTCCTGAGCGGGAGCCATGTCAGCCTTTCCGACTGCGGCCACCCACAGGGCCTGTGTGGCCTGGAACCCCTGCTCCCAGAGGCTGGCAGGTTGAGGGGAAGGTGGATTTGTCCAGACGCTGGTTCTGTGGTGGAATCGGGCTGTTCTGGGTCCCTGTCATTGACAAGCTGTGTGTCTCCAGAGAAGTCACTTAACCTCTCTGAGGCTCAGCATCATTCTCTCTGAAGTGGGGACAACACATGAAATGACACATGCAAACATGGAGCACCCCGCTGGGTATAGAGGTGTCGAATGTTCGGCTGCTGCCAGGATGTGTTTGTAGTGATAGCGGGGGCTGAGTAGAAGAGCCTTGGGCTAGGCCCTGGGGACCCGGCGCCCCGACCCAGCTCTGTGGGGACATGCTGTGTGACCGTAGGAGAGTGTCGCTACCTCTCTGGACTGTAGACTGCCCCTGCTCTCCTAGGTGAATGATGCAGATGGTGGTACTTTGGATGACTGTGTGACCCAGGGAAACTTGAGTCCCTGGCGCCTCCTCCTCCGCTCTCACCGGGGCCTTCTCCCCAGAGCACTGGGAACCAGGTAGGCAGGTTCTGGGCCGACCCCGCCCTGTAGGGTGCTGCCTGCCTGGTTTCAGTCGGCAAATCTCTTTCAGCTCTGAAACCGGGCCAGGCCTCTGGGGGAGGTGTGTCCCCGGGGGCCCTGCTGGAGGGACCGGATAAGCCAGGAACAGGTCGGGCACGTTGCCCTCAGCTGGGGCCAATCCAGGGCCGGGCCCAGTCTGAAGCCCCCATGGTTGGCACGAGGCTGACGTGTTCTCAGTTGGAGATCACCCTCTTTGTTCCGGGGCTCCATGGTTGGTGTAGAGGGGGTCCTGGGCCTGGGTTCAGATCCCGCATCTGCTGCTCCCTAGCTGGAGGACTTGGCAGGGATCCTGGCTCTTCTCGTCTGAAATGTTCCACTGGTCCGGACACCACCTGCCCCAGGGCCGAGTCATGGATGAAGGGGATGATCTTGGCGTGAAAGGTGCTGGGCTTTGGCAGGGCCGCCAAAAGGCATTCGAGGCTATGGGGCAGCCCTGTGTGCCTTTCTGTCATCCTCAGCTCCATAAGCCCCTTTTCCTGTGTGAGCCTCAGTTTCGCCATCTGCACAGTGGGCCAGATCTCCCAGACCCCACAGGATCTGCAGGAGACTGAAGGCTACCCTGGGGCCTCCCACAGTCTCGCCCAGCCCCCGCTTTCCGAGTGCAGGAAGCAGCGTGACCCTTAATGTTGTCACTTTGGAAAATCAGAGATTAACGTCCTTCCGGTTGCCGTGGCTACTCTTGGTGCCAGTCCTGGGGCCGGGCCGGGCCAGGAGTCGCTCAGCTGGGCCAGGGGGTTTCAAGGGCCCCTCCTTGAATTACAGGAACTCGGACAAGAGGTACTCTGTAGGAGCCCCTATTAGCAACGTGCTTCCTCTTCTCCAGGGTCAAGTGCTGTATGCCCGTTAGCTCATGGATCTTGATCTTATAACCTCGTCAGGCCGATACTGTTGTGCCATTTTGCAGAGCGGGAAACAAAGGCTCAGAGAGAGGAAGTGCCTTGGCCAAAGCCACACAACTAGTAGGTGGCAGAGCCAGCATTGGGACCCAGAGCCCACGTGGTCAGTAGAGATGGTGCCTTGTACCTAGGTAGCATTGATGCTGAGTCCTGCCCCTGCCCCCCGACTTCTCTCCCAGTCCCTCTGTCCAGCCTGAGAGGTCTGTGGTCAGCTCCCACTCAGAGCTGACTCACCAGCAGCTCAGAGGAGATGCTGAGGCCAGCATCCTGGTCAGCTCCTGGGGCCAGGGCAACACTGATTAGATCATCATTGAGATTTTGAATCAGCTGAGCCAACAGGGACCCACCCACCCATTTTACAGTATAATTAAGGCCCAGAGGAGATGGGACAGGTAAGGATCCAGTAGGTGTGAAGGCTCCCCACCAGTGCTCACCAGATGGGGGCTGGAGACCCCAGGCTTCAGTCCTGGCTCTGGCAGTTGTCAATTGTGTGACCTTGGGAAAGTCACTTTGCCTCTCTGAACCTCAGTTTCTTCATCTGTAAAATGGGGATAGTAAAGTATGCTTCGCCTGCCTCTTGGGAATAGGCAAAGATCCCAGAAGAAAGTTCAAGGCAGGGCTTTGGAAATTGTATTGTGGTGCTATGTGGGAGGCTGTTGGATGAGGAAGCTTTATGGGGTGGGGGCTTTGTACAGGCTTTGAAACCTACCTCTTTCCCCTTCGGGGCTGTGCATCTCTGAATGGGTCACCAGGTCTCTCTGAGCCTCAGTTTCCTTATCTGTAAAGTGGGGTAGCAATATCTGTTAGGGTTCAGTGGGCTGTTGAACATATGTAAGGTTTTAGTGATAGGCATACCTGGTAGACTGGGGGCAGAGTTAGGAGGCTCGATGGTAAGGGGTACCTACTGGGTCACTCTTGATGGTCCCAAAAGGGCAGCCCTTGGAGACAGGGTTCCAGTTATCTGGGGGCAGAGTCATGCTAAGATCCACAAAGATACAGATGCAAATCCTGTATTCCATTAGCTGGCTGCAAGGCTTCACCCCAAAACAAGCCCCGTGAGAGTGTGTGTGCATGCATGGCCCCCAAATCCTGAGCCAGGTGGAGCCCACTACCCTCATACCGCTGTCTTGATGGGGAGGTGGGGGCACCGGGGAGGGGGCAGCGGCCCCCTGAGGTCCCAGAACCCAGCGGTGTCTGGGTGCAGATTGGGACACTCAGGTCCACTCCCCGAATTCATGGGCGGCCTTCTTGGGCTAAAGAGGGAATCAGGACCCCACAGGTGGGTGCTTCCCATGGCGACCCCATGGCGATGCTCAGTAGGTTTTTATTGACCCACAAGTGGAGTGACTTTTCATGAGCTGTTCATCGTTCCAAGCACTGACTTATACACCTGAGGAGGGTTTTATTCAGCTCTGGGGCCCATTTGAAGAATCCAAGCGTGTGTGCAGGGCCCCGAGTCTGAGTAAGGTGAGCTTACCGCCAAATTCTGCAGGATATGCTGGCAGAGGGGCGCGGGGAGGAGGGCAGTGATGCACCCTGGGCGGAAGCTGAGGCCGAGGGTTCTGCCAGGGGAACCTGTCCAAGGTCAGGTGGGAAGCGGGGTTCCTGTGTGCATCTCACACACGCCTGGCCTGGCTCTCCCACCCTCTTACCTTCACCTGAGCCCCTGCTTCCTCCTGGTGGGCTCTCCATTTGTCTGGCCTGTCAGCTGAAGATATACCTATCATCGTCATTATTTTGTGATTCTTGTCCTGGTTCTTTAAAAAAAAAAAAAAAAGTCCTGGATTTTTTTCAAGTTATAAAAATTATATCTGCTAATAAAAATTTCAGTCTCTTTACCATTGTTGTGATAAGCCGAGCACTATTGTGGTTAACAGTAACATCCTAGTGACGTCCAGGGACTTCCTGAGCCCAGCCATCCCGTCACATTGCCCATCTCACAGCACCTGCTTGTGCCAGGCCCACCCTCCTGGGGTTTGTAGTTGATCCTCAGACGAAGCTTCCCTTCCCCACTTGAGGCTCTGAGAGGGCCAGGTGGCTCTGGGGCTGGGGGCCAACAGAGTGGGAACTCGTGCCCCATGCCAGCATCTCTGTAGCTCCCAGCCATCCCTGGGCCCTGGATCCCTGGGGTTGGCCCTGCCTCTAGGGATGGAGCCACAGCCAGCTTCCTGCTGGACCTCTGTGGGGCCCTGGGGACCGTGGTCAGAACCGGGAGAGGGTGGGAGTCAGCAGGCTGTGGGTCGAACCCTGACCGCCTCAGTCTGGATGTGTGACCTCCGGTGAGCCCCTCCCACTCTGTGGCTCAGCGTGCCTTTTGGGGTGGTGAGCTTTGGTCTCAGTGGCCCTAAATCCATGGCACGTGGTGTCTTTAGAAGCCATGAAATGAGGCGGAAGAGGTGGTATGGGCAGGTGTGGAGGAGAGAGGGGCCCCCGGGGCCTGGGGGACCCATCCATAGACATCCAGGCAGGGACACTGCAGTGGGGATTTGAACCGTAAAAATCCCTGGGCAGCTCCAGGGAGACAGCGCCATGGGGTGGCAAGAGGAAGAACTGGGGTGCTGAGCGATGCTGACGGGAAGGGGCCTTCCCGGGCCTCATCCCAGAGCTCTGCAGGCAGGAGAAGCCACGGCTGTGCTTCCCAGCCAGGTTCTCCTCCAGCAGCGCCGGCCACACAGGCCGCTGGGGACGCGGTTCAGGGCTTCTGCCCGATGAGCCCTTTATCCCTGCACCCCCTCCCTCAGCGTGCCTCTCTGAGGTCTTCCCAGCCCCCAATCCTAGGCCCCCTACGGGGCCGCAGGCCTCATCCTCTGTCTTCCTGTGGCGCTTCCTTTGTACCAAGCACAAGGCAGTTTCTTCCAAGCGGTCTTAGGACATCCCTCAAGAATGTGCCCAGCGTGACCCTTGCCAAGAAGCCATGCTGCAGCCCTGCTCCCTTCCGGCCACCACCCCCTGCCGCACCCCCCAGTCTTCCCTCTCTAGCCCTCCTTCGGCCGAACTTGGGCCGAGTGCACCCAGTTGGCTGGCACTGCTTGGGACCCTCCTTGAGTCCTTACTCCCTTGAGGAATGATGTCCCCAACCCCTGGCCTGACGGCCTCCCCAGCCCTGCGGGGCCTGGCGCAGAGGGGACATTTCCTAACGGGCAAGTAGACATCCCCCTAGCTCAGCACCTGCCTGTGACAGGCCACAAGAGGGGGGCAGAGGGCATCTAGCGGTGAGCAGAAGGGTGCTGGGGCCACCTTCTGTGATGTGCAGTCAGTCCTTAGACAGATACGAGCCTCCCGATCTGTTAGGCTCCCGAGTTGGGAGAGCAAGTTTGGGTAGAGACCCCGCTCTATGATCTATTTGGTTCTGTAATTTCAGGTAGCAAAGGGTTCATCAGAAAACAGATCCTGATCTATATCGGGCTCAAGTTTGGATAGTGAGGCATGCATGCCTGTCATTGCAGTCGGGTGAAGCGGGGGTCAGGGCTGCTGTCGTCTGTTTGGGGGTACAGGGTGCCTTTTTTCCTGTTTCCTGTCCGTTTCAGCCCGTGCCCTCTCACTTCTCCCCACTCTTCCTGGGGACTCCCACCCCCACACCCTGCCCCGCCAGTCCTGGTGGCCTCCATTCCTGGACCCTGGTCCCATAGTCTCACTTGGATAACTTACCCGCACCCCGTTGGGAGGGCTACAGGGGACTTTCTCCTTCCCCCCACCCCCGACCCCACCTGGCCCTTCTCAGCCCAGACACTTCAAGCCTGTCAGCTCCGTCTTTGCCTCCTCCCCAGCTTCCTCTCCAACCTAGAGCCCACTCCCTGCCCCGGGGGTCTTGGTGCACCTGATGGGATAATAGGATGTTACCTTGCCCTGCCCCTCCTCCTCCCTAGTCTAGCCCTGTGGCCTTCTAAACCTAGCCACCCCCTGCTGGGATCCAGCCTCTGGGTTTTGCTGAGCTATGGCTTAGGCAGACCTGGGTTCGAGTTCTGATCCAGGACAGCAGTTTCCTCCTGGGCCTGGCTTCTCAAGGGTCAGGGCAGATTCTGGCGCTTCTGGAAATTGTGCTCTGAAGTTGGGCGTACTAGGGGCTGGTCAGGCCTCCCAGAGCTGTGGCTGAAGGACCCTCGAGATCCTTCATGGTGGAAGCATCTCCCATTGGGTGTCTGGCTGCTTGTGGCAGAGTCGGGACAGAGCCCTGGGCTGAGGCTGCCTGGCCTGGTGGCTGCAACCCTGGCTCTCCGGTCCTGGGTCTGCAAGCCGCGTCGGCACTAAAATGAGAAAATGATAATATGCCTCCTTAGGGATTTCATGAATATTCTTTGGGATCCTGCCTGCAGGACTCACCACCCCCAGCCGCTCAGGTTAACGCCCAGGAGGTGGTAGCCACAATGATGCGAATGATGAGGGGGTTCATCAGTATTATTGTCCCCCGCCATCCCATCTTCTCTCTTGGGCTCCCCTCCGATTTCTTACCCCCTCTTGCCGGCTCCCCCCGCCCCTCCCAGTCCTGCCTCATCATTTTTCAAAACAATTCCCGTGGTCGTTGTGAGAGTTCTGCTTGTTTATGGTTTTTAAAAAATAGGCATTCAAAGCAAATTCCTCATTTGTTCCTCCTGCTCCTCTCCGCAAACTGGAATCTGGACAGCCGTGACCTCATTCCGGGAAAGGGGACCACAGGCAGGGTCTGTGGAGTGTGGTGGGGGGGTGGTCCTTGGTGGGCTGAGCTCTTCCAGAGGGAGTAGAGGGATTGAGCCTGCCTGAGACCTTGGATGGGGATGTGGCCGCAGGATTTCAGCCCTCTTCCCCGGCCACCACCTCCTAGCGGGGCCCCTGGACTGCACCCCAGCTCCACCACCCACTGTCTATGTGACCTTGAGCCTGTGACTTCTTAACCTCTCTGGGTCTCAGCGCTTCTTCTGGGTCTTCTCGAAAATGGGGATCACACCAGCCCCACCGCACAGGGAGGGCTCTTGAGAAGATCAGACGAGATGCTGTCCGTGCTGGGTGTCTCTTGGAGAGCAGAGACCAGCCATAGGAGGGACGGTGTCTCATCAGCCCGTTCTTTGAGAAAGGACCAGGTCTTCCAACCTGGAATCCCAAGACTGGGGGTGGGGGGCTGTCCACCACAGAGTCTAGTCTTCTTCGTGTGCAGGGAACTGAGGCCCAGGGAGGGGAGCCTTGGGGTGAGCCGGCACGACCCTGAAGCTGGGACTTGAGCAGCAGCTTCTCGGGACGAGGAAATCTCTCCAAGGAGAGGGTCTTCTTGTCATGGGTCATCGCCCTCCCTGGGCCTCAGTTTCTTCATCTGTAAATAGGGTTGCCCAGGCAGTGCCAGCCTTGAGCATCTGGTGTGTGCTGGGCAAGCCCTGGAGGCCCAGGAGTCACCTTCTCTGTTCAGAAACTGTTTTGGCAGCAGAGAAGCAAATTGCCCGTGAAAGCAAAAAGGTGGTTAACCTGGGGGATGGGTTAATTTTAGAACGTTTATTTTTTGAATCGTGGAAGGAATCACGGTTGTAAAATAATTCAAAAGCTGTTAAAGTGAAGAAAGAAGAAAATGCAATCCACTCGGCCCTCCCATTCCCACAGCCAGGGGTCCCACGCAGAACAGTTGGGGCGTGCTGCCTTCTAGGACCTTTTCCTCCATGTCCAGGCATAAATAACTTTGAGGCACAAACAGGAGTGATTTTAAATGAGGTAACAGTCAGCACGTGGTTCCGTAACTCGCTTTTCTTGACGTGGCCAGGTGTGGGCACCTTCGCCCTGGTGGTACCCATCGGTCCCCCCACCCGCTTCCTGTCGCAGGTGCACAGGTAATGGTGGGAACCGGTGTCCGTGCACGCGCACCGGGCTCGCGTCTGCTGATGGCCTGGGTGAGTATATACACCTGCTCCCCGGCAAGGTGTTCATGGGAAATCCCTCGAGGAGTGCGTGTGGCATCTGGGGCCCCACGTGAGCCCTTAGAATTTGCACGTGCAGCCGCCGGTCGCCCTCCAGAAAGGGCCTCCCGATTTCCAGCACCCCTGCTCCACCCCGGCTCCGAGTTAAGGTGTCTGTTCCCCCACACCCTGACTGGTCTGTGCCTGCGTCCCCCAGGTGGCTGAGAGGCTCAGGCTGACAGGCTCACTCGTCTGTCGGTTTCTCGTGTTTTCTCTGTCACCGTCATCGGCCGGTTTCCCGTCGAAGGGCCACCCCCTGTGCACAGGGGACGCAGCAGCGCTCTGGCCTGGAAGGCGAGGCAGGTGAAAGAGAGCTTGGGCCACCGGTTTCACCAGCCGGCGGTACCGAGCTTGGCCCGCGCGCCTCCTTGGGGCCTGGCTGCTGCTCGCGGTAACTGTGCCGACCTCACGGTCCTCTTTGTTTTTCCCTTTCAGAGAGAACCGGGAAGATCCTGACGGAGTTCCTGCGCTTTTATGAGGACCAGTATGGCGTGGCCCTGTTCAACAGCATGCGCCACGAGATCGAGGGCACGGGGCTGCCGCAGGCCCAGCTGCTCTGGCGCAAGGTGAGAGGTGCTGAGCCGGGGGCGGAGTGGGCCCCCACATGGCCTGGGCGAGTGGCTTCCTGACCCCGGGCCTCAGTTTACCATTGTTGCCTCCATGGTCTCTAGGGGCCCCACCTAGCGTCTGTTTTGGTTTGTTTTTAAGATTTTATTTATTTATTTGAGTACCAAAGTGAGCACGAGCAGGGGCAGGAGGAGGACAGAGCTAGAGGGAGAAGCACACTCCCGGCTGGGCAGGGAGCCCCATGTGGGGCTCCATCCCAGGACCCTGGAATCAGGACCTGAGCTGAAGGCAGAGGCTTTAATCCACTGAGCCACCCAGCCACCCCCCACTTTTTTTTTCAAAGATTTGTTCAAGAGAGAGATCGTGCACATGTGCCCATGAGAGCGGGAGGAGGGACAGAGGGAGAGAGAGAATCCTCAAGCAGACAGCAGAGCCTGCTGCGAGGCTCGATACAGGGACCCTAAGATCACGACCTGAGCCAAACTGAAGAGTTGGACGCTTAACCGTCTGAGCCACCCAGGCGCCACTGGCTGCTCCTCTTTAAGGCCTAATGCCCGTGAGCAAATGACCTGCCCTCGTGGACCTTAGTTTACTCATCTGTGAAAAGGGGTGAGAACACCTGCGCGGGGAGTTGTAAGGGTGACAGAATCGGTCGGCCGGGCGCCTGCAGCAGGGAAGGCGCTCGGCGAGCGCTGGCCCGTCCTGTCAGCATCACCGGCCCTGTCATTAGCCTGTCATTAGCAGGATTGTGTTTGCCCAGTAAATATTTGTTGTGGGACTGGAAGCTGTGTGACTGCGGCCCACGGGTCAGCACAGACTGAAGGAGGCACCCAAGGCCTCCTGGGAAGGGGCCCGGCAGAGACTGGCCTCCGAGTGGGGCCCCGGGCGGGACTGGTGGAGAGGAGGTGACGGAACGTTGGAACGCGCCGGTCACGAGTGCCCGGCTGGAAGCCAGCGGGCCCTGGCCTGAGCCTGTGGGGTGAGCCTCTGGGCCGTGGGACCTGGGGTCGGTGCTCCCCCAAACCCTTGCTCCTCTGGGGTGGTACGGGGGGCTCTGAGTCAGCCCAGGGACGATCCAGGGCACACCTGTTCAGTGACCTTCACCTTCTACCCCCCCAACCCCCGCCCGTACAGCCAGGGGTGGCAGAGGGGAGGGGGACATGGAGGAAGGGTGCCTGTCCCACCTCTTCTGCGGGTAGCCTGCCCCGGAGTGGCCCAGCAGCAGCCTGGAGGCTACTTGCTGGTGGCCCCGGGACAGAGGATCCGCCCACCAGCTTCCCTCTGGGGGACTGGACCGGCTGAGCCCGTCCCTTACCGGGGCTCCAAACCAGGTCAGCCAGGCCAGCCCGGTGCTGCCGCTCTGGTCCTTTGTGGCCGAATTCCGTGCTTGGTGGGCTCCAAAGCTGCCCTGGGCCACCTCATCGCACCTCCCCACCCAGTCCTGTGGGCTTCCTCCCAGCAGCCCGGGTCAGCCTGTTTTCGGGCTTCCGGGGCAGGGGAAGGACTGTAGGGGAAGGAAGGAGGCTGGAACGCTGTGGTCTCGGGGAGGAAAGCTCAGGCGTCCGGGCCCAGAGCTTCTTGGTAGCTGCTGGCTTGGGCAATTGAGTCAACCCTCAGGGCTCGTTCTCCTGACCTGACAGGTGGGCACCTCCTGCGGGGGGCTGTGGAGACGACTCCCGAGAGAATGAGGGTGGGGTTAGTAAGACGCAAGTCCCGACTTGCTGGGTAACCTCCAACCCGCCACCTCGCCTTCCCGAGCCTCAGTTTCTCTGCATGTGAATGGACACCCGGAACCGCCTTCATGGGCCAGAGGTGGGAGAGCAGCCTAGGGACGGGGTGGGGATGTCCTGGGGCCTCCGGGTGGGGTTCAGATTATGCGGACCAGTCTGGGGGTTGCAGAGGTGTTACTGCAGAAGAGCCTCCGAAGGCCCCAGACTTGGGAGGGTTGGGGCTCTTTCCTTCTTGTCCCCACCCTCCCCCAAACCCAAGTGGTGGAAAATGTGTCCTGTTATCCTGAGACCAAAGGGGCTGGAGCTGGCTCTTGGCACGTGTTACCCTTTGGTGTCTTCGCAGTGGGAGGGACAGCTGGAGGCATCACCCGAGGAGAGACAGGTGGGCCCATAGTCAGGACCACACACACGGAACCAGGCAGGCGCAGAGGCCGCGCTGGTCCCACAGGCACTCGGAGACAGTAAACTGGAGCCACAAAGGAGAGGACAGAGTGAGCTCAGCCTGGCGGGGGGTGGCGGTCCCGCCAGGGCCTCTTGGGAGGTGGTCGTCTCCGCTGAGCACCTGCCAGGAAAAGAGACCTTCAGGCTGCGAGAGCGGCGGGTAGAGCTGGGCCTTTCAGTGGGTCGCCCAGGGGGGTGGAGGCAGGATGCGAGCCAGGTTCGATTCCTACGGGGGGTGGAGGGCAGGCCGGGGCTGCGCGCCTGAGCCTCGGAGCATCACCGGACCCTTTATGTCTGGTCCCTTGGTGTCGTGGCCCCCTCCCCATCCTGTGGCAACAGAGAGCTGAAGTGGTGCCCAGAGGTGTGGCCCGCACTGGCTGTCTGGCACATGCCCTCTTGTGTGGTGTCCCAGACAGCCAGGGTCCCAGTGACCCGAGTGAGTGGTGATGTCTGATGGCGCGAGGCTGGAGAGTCACCATGGGAGGGACGTCTGTAGTAACGCTTTAGTGCCCATTGTAGGAAAGCCACAGTGACATGTCAGTAAGAGGAGTAAAAGGAAATCACCCCCAACCCCCAAAAAGCAGGGATTTTTGGTCCCGTTTTGCCCCTTAGGAAACTGGCCATTGTGATCAATCAGGATAATATAATAGAAATATGAATGTTAATTGTCATCATAATGTCAATTATTTGTATTAGAAATGATAATAGAGTAGCAATAGTAATAGTAATAGTAAAAACCCAGAAATCCTGTTAAAAATAGCAGCTGGGCTGTGTGGGTACCGCTCATCTAGCAGGCGGGGCATCGCCCTGAGGGGTTCTACTTCTGTCCACACCCGCGATGTGAACGCGGAGGCTCAGAGAGGTGGAGCCGCTTGTCCAGACTCTCCGCGGCGTGGGCGGTGGGGCTGGGGCTGGGGCTGGAAACCGGGCCGTGGGAACCGGGGTCGCCATTCGCCCCCCCTCGCCCCCCCCCCCCCCCGAAGATCCCCAGCGCGGCGCTGGAGAACTTGGCAGCGTCCAAAATATTTTGCCTGGACTGGCAGGTTCCGTTTCATTTCCTGCAGGCCTTCCAATGGAAACATGACTCCGCCATTTGAAAGTCTTAAAAATAAAACCCGAACCCGCAAGCAACCGCCCATTACGGGCTGCCCCTGGATCTGGGGGTGGACTGTGGTGGAGTGGGGGGGCTGGGGGGCTCCTGGCGGGGGGGAGCGAGGAGCCTCACCAGGGTGTCAGGAGAGCTGTCTGCTCTTTCCTTCCAGAAAAGATTGGGATTTGAGAGCTGGGTTTGAGAGGAGGCCCCTGTCTAAATATAGCCCACTGAGGAGAGCTTGGTGGCTGGGCAGAGCCCACTTGTATGCGGTGGGGTGGCGTGTGGGGAGGGGTGGTGGGGGGACCATTTTCTTTTCCTGTAAATATTTTTATCCCCGGGTAGGAAGCAGTCGCGGGGTACTATTGTTTGAGTACAATGGGCCCTCGTTTTTCCAAGAGTGTTTTGGCATTTCCCCTTGAAGAGTAGTGGGGAGGTTGCTGGGGAGAGGGGGGGCCCCTGTGAAGACACACGCCTTGGGGGCGGGAGGCTCGGGACCAAGGCTCCCACCTGACTCCAGCTACAGGGGCAGAAGCAGAGCAGGGAAGCTGGGGAGGGTCAGGCACTGTTCATATTAATACTTTCTGCCGTTATTAATAGGATGCATGTTTATTTTTGCAAGAGGCTCCATATTTATTGGAGAACTGCTAGAACCTATTGAAACTCCGTCCATCCAGGAGTCAGCCTGCCCCCTGTGGCCTCTGTATCTCCCTTTCCTGAAACTTCCCGGCGAGGGTTTTCTCAGGAAACACGTTCTCAGCTCTCAGGCACGGCCACCCCTCCTCCTCTCCAAGTAAGGCAGCTTGTGGAGTCCGCAGACTGACACAGTCTCGGGAGTCCCAGCGCGGCCAGGGGGGCTGGGTCTGTCCTGAGCCGAGCAGACCGTCTGCCTGTCAGATGTGTGCGATCCTGCACACGGCATCTCACGGACTCCTCGAGACCCTGGGCTGAAGTCACTGCTGTCCCCGTCCTCATGTCACAGATGAGGACACCGGGGCTCAGACGGCTGAGGTGACAGGCCCGAAATCACACTGAGTCAGAGGTGGAGTCCAAGCTAGGGCTTTGCAAGGAAGGTCTGGGTGTTTCTGCCGCCCACATTGGTCATCGGGTCTGCCAGGATGCTGGTCCAACATCGAACCCTCCAAACTCCGGTCCCCTCCAACCCCACCCGAATTCACGGAGCTCATCTTATTAGCTGTCAGAGCCAGGGAGGCTCTCCACAGCCACCTTGGTCAAGTTTTTGTTACTGTGAGGGGAAACTGAGGCTGAGAGCAGGAAGGAGACTTTAGCAGGCACCGGAGCCTTCACTGTACTGGCCTGTGGGCATTTCCCATCGGGCTAGTGCCGCCGCGCTGCTGTGGTGGGTGAATGAGGAAGCAGGCTGCCGTGGGCTCCAGAGACCCGCCTCAAGGTTCCAGGGCCAGGATAGAGTGGGAGATCTTGGTCCTGGCTGGGCCCCGAATGCTGGTGCCTGGCCCGGGTTTGAGTCCTGGCATCACTGTGGCTCTGGCTGGACCTTGGGGAAGCCCCTTTGCCCTGAGCCTCACTCTGCTCGTCGGCCACGTGGCTAAGATGCAGCCCTGCCTCAGAGGAGGACTCGGGGAGATCGGGATGAGGGATGTGCTCAGCAGCGCCCCCCCCCTTCTTGGGGGAGCCCCACTGGCCAACTGGGCTGTGGGGGAGCTGGGCCTCACTCCGCACCCCACCCCACCCGCAGGTGCCATTGGATGAGCGCATCATCTTCTCGGGGAACCTCTTCCAGTACCAGGAGGACAACAAGAAGTGGAGGAACCGCTTCAGTCTCGTGCCTCACAACTATGGGCTGGTGCTCTACGAGAACAAAGTGGTGAGCCCCTCCCCCACCCCGCCAACCGCACCCCTGCTCTGCTCCTTCTCCACAGCCCACATGCCCAGCCTGCTTGTTCTGCTGGCTTCTTCTAGACAGCCCGGCGCTGGGGCTCCCCTTTCACTTTGCCTCCCCCTGGAAGCAACTCGCCACTAGTCCCTGCCCACCTCAGATTCTTGTCCAGTCCCTCCAGTGCCAGGGCCGGAGCTTCTGCCCTCCACCCCCCACCCCTCCCAGCCTCCTTCCTGGCTGGGCTTCCTGCAGCTCTCCAGCCGCTCCCATCCTTGCTCGTCCATGGTCACAGCCGACTGCTGACACAGGAGTCTGGCCGTTCCCTTCCCCCTCTTTCCCCAGGGTGGTGATCCCATCTTTTTCCTTCCTGATTCCTCCGCCCCCTCCCGCCCCCCATGGCCCTCTGCTGCCTGATGGGGAAGTATCCTGCCCATTATTCCTTATCTTTGCCCTGGGCCTTTGGGGAAGCTCCTCTGGTTGAGCCACAGACCCAATTTCTTCTCCCAGACATTTCTCCAGAGTAGCCAAGGACAGGCCTGAGTGTCCTCTGTTCAAGGAAAATCAGGGTTAAAGAAACAGAAACAGGGTCGGGAGCAGACTGATGGCCCCTGGAGGGTGTATGGCACAAGCAGGGCCCACCCAGTTTGATGGAGGTCTGAGCAGGGCTGCTAGTTTGTACTTCTAACAAACCTAGGACCACACTTTGCAAATCAGTGCCCTGAAGGGCCTGAGCCGTTCTGAAAAAATGTGTTGGGTAGTGACACCTAGTGGCCAGAGGCAGCATGGCAGCCCTGCTGTACAAGCCACTATGACAAAGACCCTCTTGGGTGTAAGAAAGCAATGTCCAGACCTAATTCTCATCCAAAGCAGATTTGTGGGGGGCTCAGAACCTAGGAATCTGCTGGACAATGCAGGGTAATAGTCAAAGACTCTGGAGCCAGGAGGCGCACAGACCAGGTCACGTCCTTAGTTGGTTGAGCTGTTGTGAGCTCGTGGCTGACGATGTTACCCCACCACTGGATGGTGAGGACTTTGTGGAAGGAAGCAGTGCCGTGCCCTTAGCACGGTGCCTGGTGTGTAGTAAACACTCACACTCTGCTGGTGGGGGCTGCTGCTAACAGGGGCGGGAGTGCTGGGAATGCTCACCGGGGCTCGCTGAGAGGCGGGGAGCCAGTCATGTTACACCGATCATCTCACGCTGTCCTCACTCGGCCCGTGGGGTGGGAGCTGTCATCGCCCTGGTTTAGTAGATGAGGAGACAAAAGCATAGGAGGCAAAGGAGCCTAGTGTCCATGTCACACAGTCAGTGTTCAGTGGAGCTGGGACGCAGGTCATTACACCAGGTGGTCTCAAATCACCGGGTGGGTAGGCTTCTCCTCTTTCCTCTCTCCCCCTCCCCTCTCCCTTCCCCTCCTCCCCCCTGTATCAGGCAGGTCACACTGAGAGGGCCCTGGAGCCTGAGTGGAACATGGGGCTTAGGTTTGGCCACTCTGTAACTCCCAGCGGCCATCTCTCTTGTCCCTTCCTCAGGCCTACGAGCGGCAGGTCCCACCCCGAGCTATCATCAACAGTGCGGGCTACAAAATCCTCACCTCCGTGGACCAGTACCTGGAGCTTGTTGGCAACTCCTTACCAGGTAAAGGAGCCCCCGCACCCCGTCTCAGGCTGAGATGCCCTGCTTGAGCCCAGGAGGTGGCCGGGGGAGAGGGCAGCCCTGATCACAGAGCTCCAGGCTCCACGTTTGCAGAGAGAGTGGCCAGGCCTTGAGGGATGGCACGTGCCCTCAGAGGGGAGGCCGAGAGGGGGTTTGCCTGAGGCCACCCAGTGAACTGGGCCTGGCCCGGTGTTGACTCCCTGCTGCGTGCCTGTGCGGGCTTCCGGAGCCTTACAGTCACAGCTATGCCGCGGGGGTCCTGCTCTCCGCCCTTCCCACCTCCCTGAGGCCTTGTGAGACCCCTGGAGCAGATGGCCCTGGTGACTCTCTACACTGTGGAGTCAGTACTGCATTGCTGAGGAGTTCTAGGTATTCCGTTTCCATTCCACCCTGTCGGGGCCTCCCAGAAGCCTTACGGGAGCACATCTGCCTCCCAGGTGACCTCAGGGAAACCCGGGGGTGGGGGAGCCTCCGATCTGGGGGGCAGCCTGTGTCCCACCCTCCCGACAGGGCTTAGGGGTCAAGGGTCCTGTGCCGTTGAGGGCGCTGGGAAAGCCCAGCATTCCTGAATTCCAGCCCCAAGGCTGGCTTTGTTTTTGTTATGTCTTCTTGGGCAACTTGGCAGTGGGAGGATTGACCTTGGGGTGTTGTGTAGACCCTGCGAGGTGTTGTGTGCCCCCAGGCCCCACACGGGGATGCAGAGCCAGGCCTAGAAGAAGAGCTGTCATTGTGTTATCAACAGGGGCGAGGTCCTAGTCCCGGGACCGCTTATCTCTCTGGATCTCAAATATCCTTGGGGAAGAAATAGAGAAAAATCTCCTTTTATTTATTTTCTGTCCCCCGCCCCCCAACCCTCCCTCCCCCTGGGACATTTAAGCTACTCTTTGGCCTCCACAGCTGAAATTTGAAGGGAAACCCTAGAAGGTAGTGCTCCGCCTCTGAGCCTGAGGCCTCTCTGACCCGTGCTGCCTGTTCTGTAGGTAGGAGCTGGCGAGCCTTTCCCCAGGTGCAATGCCAGCTCCGAGAAACGGGTCTGAACATGCCTGGGGACTCTGAGGTCTCTTTAGCTGGGCTGCAGTGGCGGAGAAGCATGCTGTTTCCCTACTGACTTGCTGCTCAGCCCAGAACAGGCCAGCCCTCTCCGGGCTTCAGCCAGCTTCTGGGAGCTGGGCCTGGGGATCCGTTGCCCTGTCGCCTGTCGTCCCCCCCTACCCGCCCCATGCACCACCCCAGAAACTGCAGGGGCAGCGGCTCAGCCGGTGTTGTCTCGGCAGGGACCTCGTCAAAATCGGGCACAGCCCCCATCCTCAAGTGCCCCACGCAGTTCCCGCTCATCCTCTGGCACCCTTCTGCCCGGCACTACTACTTCTGCATGATGACGGAAGCCGAGCAGGACAAGTGGCAGGCGGTCCTGCAGGACTGCATCCGGCACTGCAACAATGGTGAGCCCCCCCCCCCACAACCCGGGCTCGGTGGTGGTGGTTGTGGCTATGGTAGTGGTGATGGTAGCGGCGGTGGCGGTGGCGGTGGCCTGGGGTATGCACCGAGTGGCGACACCTAGTGGCTGAGTACGGTGTGGCAACCCTGCTCTAGGAGCTGTTCTCCGTTTCCCGCTGGGGTCATTAGGAAGCCTCTGCGATGTTGCCTTTTTTTTTTTTTTTTTTTTTTTTTAAGATTTTATTTATTTATTTGACAGAGAGAGAGAGAGAGAGAGATCACAAGTAGGCAGAGAGGCAGGCAGAGAGAGGGTGAAGCAGGCTCACCGCTGAGCAGAGAGCCCGATGTGGGGCTCGATCCCAGGACCCCGAGATCATGACCTGAGCCGAAGGCAGAGGCTTAACCCACTGAGCCACCCAGGTGCTCTCTTCCTTGAAGAAAACAGTTCTGTGCGGCTCGGAGATAATTTGAGAAATTGTTCTTAGAGGGGGTCTGGTTGTTGAGCCCTTGGGCCCTGGGGCCCAGAATCACAGTCCCGATGCTGCCCCTTCCTAGCAACATGACTTTAGGAGGAGACCAGCTTACCTCTCTGAGCCTGTATGAGATGGGATAAGAATCCCTCCCGGGTCTTAGTGTGTTTGTACGGATTCATGGTGAGAGTCCACTCGATGCTGGGTGTAATGACTTTTATTTATTCACTTGTTTAGTTTCTTTTTTTAAAAAAAGATTTTATTTATTTATTTGACAGACAGCAAGAGGGGGAACACAAGCAGGGGGAGTGGGAGAGGGAGAATCAGGCTTCCCGAAGATCAGGGAGCCTGATGTGGGGCTCGATCCCAGGACCTCAGGATCTTGACCTGCGCCAAAGGCAGATGCTTAACCAACTGAGCCACCCAGCACCCTGTTTAATTTTTTAAAAAAATATTTTAAGCAATATCTACCCCCCAGTGTGGGTCTCAAACCCACAATGCCAAGATCAAGAGTTGCATGCCGCACTGACTGAGCCAGCCAGGCACCCCAAGACTTTTTTGATTGTGTCATTTGTTGCCTCACCCTGACCTATAGGGTAGCCTGGGAGTTCATGGCCTTTCTTAGCGTTCTCTTCTGTAATGTTATGGGGTCTCTTTCCGCTTGCTCATTCATTCAGTGGACATCTTCAGTGTCAGGCGGAGGCTGCACCCAGGGAGCCAGACTGGGGTCCTGCCCCTGTGTGGCCGGCAGCCCTGTGGGGGTGGCAGACGTTAAGCAGGAGGAGCAGCTGTGCCCAGTGCTGGGTGGGCACCGCCCCGGGAGCCTATAGGGTGTGTGTTGGGGGGTGGGTGCTGACCCTGTGTGTGCAGACAGTGGGGCCAGCTGAGGAGCTGAGGGTTCCGCTGAGACCTGAAGGATGAATGGTCCTCGAGTCGGGGGAGGAGCTTTCTAGCCTTGAGTCTGGAGGGCAGCTCGGAGGCGGGGACAGTTTAGAGGATGAGTTGCATGAAGCCCTGCTGAGGGTGACCCAACACTCTGGGGGGCTCTGGGGTCTGGTCCGGAGGGCCCTGCAGGGCCGTAAGGAGTTTGATCAAAAATGGGGACAGTGGAGCACTGAGGGTCTTTGTGCCCTCGGGGAAGGAACAGCCTGGGCTGAAACCTGAACCTCCTTCCTGGTGACCCGGCCTGGGGCAGGCAGGAGAAGGAGGCCACCACCCCCACCCTCCCTGCCCAGCATGTCTCCTGTGCTGGGGGGGGGACCCCATGGGCACCCACGCCTGGAGGCCTGGCTGCCGCGGGGACTCGGCTCGCCCGCCCATCCTCCCTGTTCTGCAGAGCCGCCTTCTGACTGGAATCATGTGGGAGGAACCGGGTCTTCAGCTGGGCTGGCCCCTGTCACCTGGACCAGGCCCTGCCACCCACAAAAGGCCTCCTGTTCCCAGATCCCCTGGGGCTTTGGGGCCAGGGCTGGGCGGAGGCCCTCTGGGTTCTGGCTGCCTGGTCTGGGCACCCGCCCCGCTCCTCCCTTCTTCCTCCCTCCCCGCCCCAGCCCTGTCCCAGGTTTCCCGGGCTCCTGGCTGAGCTGGCGGGTCCGCCCCAGGTCGGGGGTGGGTTCCCCTTGCGCACAGTGCAAGGACGACAGGCTTGAGCTCGGTGGGATTGCCGGGCGGACTGAATGAGCTGGTTTGGGGAGAGCTCTTGGCCCCACGCCTGGCACAGCTGGGAACTCACCTGGGAGGCTGAGGGGAGCCCCGTGGGTGGGTGCGGGGGTGGGTGCGGGTGCTGTGGCCAGGAGGGGCGGGGAAGGAAGGGGCGGCCTGCGGCTGGGTTTAGAGGAGTTTCCTTCTACCCTGAGGACTGTGGGAAAGTTCTCTGCTTCCTCTAGCTTGGAGGCTGGGCCTGGAATTGCTCACTCCGGGGGCTGCCAGGAAGTGGGAGGGGGTGTGGGGGGAGGAGGCCGAGCTGGGGGCACGCCAGCTCGTCCCAAGGCCCCCCTTACATCCTGCATTCCTGGAGCAGCTGGGGGTGGCAGGAGGCAGCTGGGGCACGGAGCTGAGCCCGCAGGGTGGGCTTGGGCTGCAGAGGTCGAGGCCTCTTCCTGTCTGACTGCCATCCCCCTTAATCTGCTGCTTGGGACTGAGGAATGCAGTTTCCTTTCTCAGTCTGACCCTGATGACCCCACGGGCAGGAAGTCCCCGGGTTTGGCTGGAGTCCGCCAGTCCTGTGTTGGAGCCCTCCAGCTGCCATTCCCTAGCTGTGTGTCCTCCGACCAGTAACGCGGCATTTCTGAGCCAGTCTCCTCCGTCGGGAGAAGTGGGACTGAGAACAGCCGTCAAACAGGGCTGTTTGAGGCTGAGATGAGGGAATGTGTGTGACGTCTCAGGCTGGGCCTGGCGTCTGGGTCTGCTTGGGCCGCCAGAGCCCGGATGGCTTACACAACTGTGGAGGATAGAAGTCCAAGATCAAGGTGTCAGTAGGTTAGTTTCCTTTTGAGGCCTGTCTCCTTGACTTGCAGGTGGCTGTCTTCTCACGCAGCACTCTCTCCTTGTGCCCATTTTGCATCCAGATTCCCTTCTTTCAAGGACATAGTCCTCTTGGATGGGGACCCATCCTAATGACCTCATTTTACCTAAATTACTTCGTTAAAGGCCCAACGTCCAAATATAGTCACCTTCTGAAATACTAGGGCTTAGGTCTCTAACCTAGGAGTCTGGGGGGACACCATGCGGCCCCTGACAACCAGGGGAAGAGCTCAGGAAGGGGACCTTCTCTCCTGTGAGACTCAGCAGCCCAGCTGTGGAGTAGAGATGTCCTGAGGGTCTGAGAGCCCAGCCCTGGGATGTTGTGGCCTCCTCCCTAGTGCTCCCGCCCCCCAGCCCAACTCCCCCCCCACCCCCCAGCGCCTCTGCTTGTTGTCTGTAGACCGCAAATGCCCTGGGGTGAGCCAGGGCACATGTACAGCACAGCCCACATTTTCTAGGCAAAACCTGGCCTCTGGGCGGCCGTGCTCCTCCTTCCTCCCTGGCCCGATGGGCAGCCCCGCTGGAGCACCCCTGCCCTGCTCCAGTCACTCTGCCTGATCTCAGTCCCTGAAAGGCAGGGGGGAGACCCCTCCACCCCCACCCCATCCAGGGAGCCCCGTTTCCCACCGCTGAGCCCCCTTCCGGCACTGACAAGCAGTGACTCCTGCGCTCAGCTGGAGGTGAGGGGGTTGTCCCCAGGCCCAGAGGGGCTTTTTCTCTGCAGGGGTGACTCAGCCTGTAGTCAGAGCCGTGGGGAGCCAGGGTTTTGGAGGCCCAGACTGCCCTTTCCCCTTCCTGGGCTCCAGGGACACAGCGGCTGGGGGCAGGGTGCCAGCGTGACCGCCCCGCTGCCTGGCTCCGCGTGTTAACCATATTCTTCCCCGAGTCCGATTTTGCAACTTCCTGCTGCTTGCCTTCCCCGGCAGCTGTTTTGGGGGGCCCGTGCCTTGTTCCCTGACCCACCTCGCTGGCACGCGGAAGGAGGGCGAGCTCCTACGGGCTGCTGCCAGTCCTACCAGTAGCACGAGTCTGGGACTCGTGTGTTGTAGTGGGACTGGGATGCCGTGGTGAATGAGAGTGACCCAGCCCGCCCACGGACAGCGACAGCACCCCGTCCCTGCTAGGCGTAGTAAAGGGTGACACGGTGTGGAGGTGGGGTCCGCTCTGGGGCCCCCGCGTGACCAGTTCCCAGCACGTCCCCATGGCTGGAGCCTCACGGTGGATGTGGGAGACCAGGCCGGGTCGTTGTTCCCACTGCTAGGAAGAGAAAACTGAGGCCCTTAGGGTTCAGGGATCTGGAGGAAGACTTGGCAAGCTACGCAGCGCACGGCCCAGAATTTGGCCCATTGCCTACTTTTGCAAATCGAGTTTTACCGGCTCGTTGGTTTCCAGATTGTCTGTGGCTGCTTTGATGCCGCCGTGGCAGAGCGGAGTGGTTGCAACAGAGATCATCTGGTCTGCAAAGCTGAAAATATTTACTGGCTGGCCCTTTGCAGGGAAAGTTTGCAGGCCCCAATGTGGACAGTAAGGGGAGGGAGCGGGACTGGAATGAGGACCTCGGGGTTCCTCTGGCCCGCTCTCTGCCATGCTGGCCACATCTCCCGGCAGGGGTGGGGTGACCTTGGGACCCAGCTCTGCCGCTCACTGCCCCGGGACCTCCAGCCAGCAGCCTGACCTTGCAGCCTGCGTTGATCTGTCAAGTAAGGTTGAGGACAGTTTGGGGTAGTTGGGAAGATTTGAGAAGGGAAGTTGCATACGAAGGAGAGGGCTGCGCTGCTGTTGGTGGAGGGCTGTTATCGCTGTCACGGTCACTGCAGACATGACCGCCACCGTCGCTGTGAAGGCAGTGGGGCTGCAGGAGGGATGTACCTGTGTCTGCACACTTGGGGAAGGGAGCGGGCGTTCAGGCCGTCGGCCAGTCGGTCTCGGTGAAGGCCACTGGGCCATCCCACCGACCTCCCCTCTCCCTCCCTGTCTGGAGCAGGGATCCCGGAGAACTCGAAGGTAGAGGGCCCCGCATTCACGGATGCCATCCGCATGTACCGCCAGTCGAAGGAGCTGTACGGCACCTGGGAGATGCTGTGTGGGAATGAGGTGCAGGTGAGACCGAGGGGGCTGCTGAGGGGACCGTGGGGGTCACTCCGGGCCGGAGCATGGTGCCAGGCACAGAGACTTTGGACTCGGGTGCTCCCGGTTTGTAAGGAGACAATAAGATCATTTTGGACAAGTGGAGATTCTTTATTCAGTCATTTACTGTTATCTCTCCTGACCCAGGGGCTGGGGTGCTTCTGTGAATAAGAGGGACATGGCCTGCGCCCTTATTCTCTCTCTAGCAGGAGAAACAGACATTTGACAAACAAACATACGTACTACTATGTGCAAGTGGGGGGGAGGGGTCATGTTCCAGATAGGGAGGCAGCAGGTGCAAAGGCCCTGGGGTGGGATCCTGCAGAATCCTGCAGGTCCCCCGAGCAGATGAACTGGGATCTGGGGTAAATGATGCTCAGGAGAGAGGGCAGTGGAGACATGGAGCCAAGGCCAGGCCCAGGGGAGGTGGGGCTTGAGGAGAACTTGGAGAGGAACCTGCCAGCTGGACATGCTCTAAGCTCTGGCCTGGCCTGTGCCTCCTGGTCCTAGATCCTGAGCAACCTGGTGATGGAGGAGCTGGGCCCTGAGCTGAAGGCGGAGCTCGCCCCGCGGCTGAAGGGGAAACCACAGGAGCGACAGCGCCAGTGGATCCAGGTGGGTGCGTGTGGGCTCGGAGGCGGGGGGCTGTGCCCGCCCAGCACCCTGGCTCTGGCTCTGACGCGGTGGCTCTGCCCACAGATCTCCGACGCTGTGTACCGCATGGTATATGAGCAGGCCAAGGCACGTTTCGAGGCGGTGCTGGCCAAGCTGCAGCTGGCCCGGCCGGCCATGGAGGCCACCATCCGCACGGACATGGACCAGATCATCACCTCCAAGGAGCACCTGGCCAGCAAGATCAGAGGTAGGCAGGCTACCTACTGTGCTCGGGGGCCCAGGCGGCCCTCCCGTCTGTGCCGTGGACCCATATACAAGTGACTTGATTCGTTTGGTCATTTTAAAAAATGAAAACCAACCCGAGGTTTTGTTCTTCCAACTTCTTGGTGTTGTTTTGTGGCTATTTTTGCAAATCCAGACCTTGAAGATGTCTGTCTGTCTTGTTAAGGAAGTTCCAGTTTGTCACTCAGCTTTAGTTGGTCATGGACTTGACCGTGGCTTTGTAGGCATCCGTTTAGTGATGATGCACTCGGATCAGGGCTCGCTTTTCAGGGTCTGCACACATTCCCTTTTGTTCCCGGCCCCCTGTCCCCTGCCCCACACGCTGACCGCGTGCAGTTTCCGGACATGTCAGTTGCCTGACCCCCTTCTGTCCTCACTGTGCTGCGTAGACCTCGGAGAGCTCACGTCTGTCTGTTGCAACAAACATTAGCTGGGCAGAGGAGTGGGACAGACCTCAGAGCACCCTGGGTGGGTCCGAGTGCCCTGGAGCTGGTCGTGCCCAGGGGCCCATGGCCTTGTACGTGGCTGCACAGAGCAGGGGCTGTCTCAGCATGTACAAAACCCAGAGGCTCACGGAGTCTACCAGGGTGTGTTTTGTTTCGTTAAACAAAGCAACAACACCCCTAGAGATGCGCTTCTTTCCACTTCAAGTGAAGCAGAACAATGCTGACACCTTTGGGCGAGCCCCTTTCGTGGTTCCTTGCCCTCAGACTTTGAGAAATATCGGGGGCCGATCTCAGAACCCCTCGTTCTCTTTGACAAGTGGATCTGTGAGTCATTCAGTTTGCTGGTGTCACAAGTGGCTTGCTTTCTTTTCTTTTTTTTTTTTAAGATTTTATTTATTTATTTGACACAGAGAGAACACAAGCAAGGGGAGTGGGAGAGGGAGAAGCAGACTTCTCGCCAAGCAGGGACCCTGACACGGGGCTCAATCCCAGGACCCCGAGATTATGACCTGAGCGAAAGGCAGACGCTTAATGACTGAGCCAGCCAGGCGCCCCACAAGTGGTTTTCTTTAAAAGCTAATACGAGGGGCGCCTGGGTGGCTCAGTGGGTTAAAGCCTCTGCCTTCGGCTCGGGTCACGGTCCCAGGGTCCTGGGATCGAGCCCCACATTGGGCTCTCTGCTGAGCAGGGAGCCTGCTCCCCACCCCCCCCGCCTGCCTCTCCGCCTACTTGTGATCTCTGTCTGTTAAATAAATTAAAAAAAAAAAAAGCTAACACGATCGCGAGTCTCCCATCCGCTCACGCGGCTCCCTCTGGGCGCAGCCTTCATCCTCCCCAAGGCAGAGGTGTGCGTCCGGAACCACGTCCAGCCCTACATCCCGTCCATCCTGGAGGCCCTCATGGTGCCCACCAGCCAGGGCTTCACCGAAGTGCGGGACGTCTTCTTCAAGGAGGTCACCGACATGAACCTGAACGTCATCAACGAGGGCGGCGCGGACAAGCTGGGTGAGGTGAGGCCAAGCCCCCTGCCCCACGACACGGCCTGCGGGGCCTGGGTCTGCTCTGCCCCCGCCAGGCTGGGACTCGGGGTGTAACCCGTCACCAGAGGGTCTGCTGGAGACCAAGCGGCTGAGGTCGTGAGGCACTGGGGGGCAGCGGTCAGAGGGAAGGGGGATGGCGGACCCCCTCGACCCGGCTGGTTACTTTAGTCTCAAAGGACTTAGAAGAGGGAGGGAGAGGAGGAGGGGAGGAGGAATTGAGGGGAGGCGGAGGGGGAAGGGGCGAGGGTTGGGGGGAAGGAGAGGCAAGCCTCTGACCGGAAGCAGAATTACTTGGGTACCATTTCACGTACCCCACCGTGGAGACGGCACCTCTCTCTCTTACCTCTCCGTTACCCAGTTCTCAGGGTTCCACAGACCCCATTGTGGGGTACATGGCTGCCTGACACCCCCTGTGGTTGTCCGGTGGGGACAGAACCGATCCCAGAATCTTTGGCCTCCTCTTCCATACCCCGCACTGAGGAGTCCACAGACACTATCGGAATTTGAGAACCAGAAAGGACCTTAGAAATCTTGAGAAACTGTCCCATGAGTTTGAGGCTGCAGAGTCGGAGGCTCCGAGAGGGTGAGCGACTTGCCGAGGTCCCACAGTGCCCCAGAAGGCGTGAGAGCCTCTCGCCGGGCACCGTGGCTGCCGGACCGTGCTCCGGCCTCCGCGTCCTCATCCCTCCGGGCCTGGGCCCCCCCCCCCGCAGCTTGCCCCGCGGGGGCTGGGCCCGGACTCCTGGGGCCCCAGGCAGGCTGTGGTCTGCCCGCACTCCTGGGGGGCCCCGGCTCAGGTCCCCACTCCCCTGCAGTACATGGAGAAGCTGTCGCAGCTGGCGTACCACCCCCTCAAGATGCAGAGCTGCTACGAGAAGATGGAGCCGCTGCGGCTCGACGGGCTGCAGCAGCGCTTCGACGTGTCCAGCACAGCCGTGTTCAAGCAGCGGGCCCAGATCCACATGCGAGAGGTGGGCCCCAGCACCCGCTGACGTCCCCCTGCCCCGGCCCTGTCTCCTGGGCAGAGGCCCTTCCCTCCGTGGCCTTACGCCCTGGCCCTGCCTCCTCCTGGGCCCCCCAGCAGCCGTGCTCAGTCCTGCTCTGGCCTCTCGGGCGCTCCCAGCTGCTGGAACACCTGCCCCTCCATTCACCTGGTTAGTCTGGACTCCTTTTTCCGATCTCACTTTAGAGACCCCTTCCTCCAGGAAGCCCTCCTTGCTCCCCAAGCCCCTCCATGTAGGCCCAGGATCTCTGTTCCCTCAAGGCAGGGACCTGCCAGTGCCCAGCACTGTGCCAGCACACAGTAGACACTGAGTGAAGATGGGGTGAACACGTAGGTTCACCCACAGGCCGCCTGTGCATCTCCCTAGCGGACCAGGGGTCACGGGCTGAGGAGCCCCTCCAAGGCGTGCAGGGAGGGGCTGGGGTCACTCCAGGGCCCTCACGTGCCCCGCGGTGTGCCCTGCAGCAAATGGACAATGCCGTGTACACCTTTGAGACCCTCCTGCACCAGGAGCTGGGGAAGGGGCCCACCAAGGAGGAGCTGTGCAAGTCGATCCAGCGGATCCTGGAGCGGGTGCTGAAGGTAAGCGGCCTGGCCTCCGAGCCCAGGCCCCGGGCTGGCACCAGGCTTGCTGCCCCTGCGGGAGGCACCACAGACCCCCCCCCGACCTGGGCCAGGATTCCGAGGCTCAGGGTCCATCCCCCTAACCCCTCTTTCCTGGCAGAAATACGACTATGACAGCAGCTCAGTGCGGAAGCGGTTCTTTCGGGAGGCGCTACTGCAGATCACCATCCCGTTCCTGCTCAAGAAGCTGGCACCCACATGCAAGTCGGTGAGCGTGCCCCTCACCCCCCACCCCGCCACAGCCCCCTCCTGCCACCCAGCTGGTCTAACCGCCTGCCCCACCCCTGCAGGAGCTGCCCCGATTCCAGGAGCTGATCTTCGAGGACTTCGCCAGGTTCATCCTGGTGGAGAACACATACGAGGAGGTGGTGCTGCAGACGGTCATGAAGGACATCCTGCAGGGTAGGGCGGGGGCGGCTGCGGAGCTGTTGTGGGGAGCCTCACTGCCACGGGAGGGGGCGGTGATCCGGATGGCTGCTGAGAGGTCGTCCTGGACCCAGCCCAAACCTCAGCCCAAACCTCGGGACTTAGGCCTGGGGGCTGGTTTAGGTACGCGGTGCAGCCCGGGGCAGGTAGCATCATTTCTCTGTGCTGTCCTGCTTGTCAGCTCAGTGCTCTGGCATTACAGACAGTGTCAGAGGAGGGACAGGAGGACACAGTGGTGGCTTGGGCTGCTCGTTCCCAGCACTGAGGCCTGGGCTAATCGTGAGGCCAGAGGTGGCGATGGGGGTCCTACTTGGGCACCGTGGTGAGGGTTGGTGGCGGCCGCGGCCCCCACGCCAAATGTCCTGATGCCCTTTTGGCTCCGCAGCCGTGAAGGAGGCCGCCGTGCAGAGGAAGCACAACCTCTACCGGGACAGCATGGTCATGCACAACAGCGACCCCAACTTGCACCTGCTGGCCGAGGGCGCGCCCATCGACTGGGGTGAGGAGTACGGTGGCAGCATGGGGGACAATGGCAGCCCCAGCGTCCCAGAAGCAGCCACTCATTCGGAAAAGCGACGGCGTGCCAAGCAGGTGGTGTCTGTGGTCCAGGACGAGGAGGCAGAGCTGTCGTTCGAGGCCGGCTCTGAGCCACTATCACCTGCGTCCCCGGACAGTGTCACCGAGCTCCGGGGCCTGCTGGCCCAGGATCTGCGGGCTGAGAGCCCCCCGCCGGCTGGCCCTCTGCTCAATGGGGCCCCATCTCAGGAGAGCCCCCAACCCACGGCAGCCTCTGAGGCCTCGTCCCCGCCTGCCTCACCCCTCCGGCAACCCCCTCCTGGAAAGGCTGCGGACCTTGAGCCTCCCAAACCCAGTGACCAGGAGACCGGGGAGCAGGTGTCCAGCCCTGATGGCCGCCCCCCCATCCACACCACCACCGAGGACAGCGCAGGGGTGCAGACGGAGTTCTAGGCTCCTCCCCTGAGCTCCTGCTGGACATGGCACATGGGCCACCCCCTCTGAGACACTGGCAGGCTTGGCTCCAGGTGGGGAGCCCTGGATCTGGCCTCGGGGTGGAGGGAGGGGAGGGCTGGTGCCCTTGTGGGGCGGGGGTGGCCCACCTGAGTCACTTTACTGGGTTCAGTCACACTTTGCTCCCTGCTTTCTCTTCTGTGGGATGATCTCGGGCTTCCTGCTTGTGCTGGGAGGTGGGCACAGCTGAGGGGGCTGAGGCGGCCGCTGAGTGCCCGGGTCCTCCTTTCCTGCCTTCTGGGGCCAGGTCTCACCCTCCTCCTCAGAAAGACGGATATCGAGTTCTTGTTCGCTGTGTTACTTGCCCACTGCATTCCCTCCCGTCTCGCCAGTGGAGGGCGGCTCATTGGAACCAGGAATAGTGAGCGTGGAGGCCCAGATCTGGGTCCGGACCACTGTCGTTCGGAGCGACACTGGCCTCGCTTTCCCTGCCCTGGGTGAGGGGAGGTGCATGGAGGGGGCTTCAGGCTGGGGATGCTGGCTTGGGGGGGATGCCTCGTGGAGGAGAAGGGGCGCGGGGCCGGGATTGGAATGAGAAAGGCCCAGGATGTGCTGGTCTGTGGAGAGGAAGTGTTCCAAAGGAGAGGGGAGGTGAGCTGCTGGGGCCGTGTTGCCGGGAGCGGCCCCAGCGCAGGCGGCCACGGCCGCCGGAAGGGCTCTGGAAGCTGGAGCAGGCTTTGCCTCCCCCTGCCCCTCCAGTGGAGACACACTCCGGGCTGGGTCGGAGGGGTGGCAGGCCACTCAGAGGTGGGGTTTGGGGGGTGTGGGTTCTGTCTCCTGAGGGCCACCCCCAAGGTACGCACTGTCCACCAGGGGAGCAGAGTACGGCTCCCCAAGGCACCACTGGTGGCCCCTGAGGATGTGGGGTCAGGCTGTGGCTCGGCCTCTGCTGCCTTCGAGTCACCGGTCATCTCACCCCGAAAGATTCCCTTCTCAGCTGTCCTCCTCCCTCGGCGGCTTATCTGGGGGCTAGGGGGTGAAGGTCGAGTGAGACAGCCCCAACCTGGCAGCCCCAACCCCAAGGCCCGGGACCCCCTGGCTTCCCCAGTCCCTTCCGACCCCTTGGTCTGCTTCCCGGGGCAGGGGCCTCAGGCCCCCAGGACGTGCGGCGGTGGCTGGTGCTCAGGGACCCCCCGGTCCCCCAGGCTTCATCTCCGATGCCTCACTAACCTTCTACCACCACAGTCCGTATTCTGAGCTCTCCTCTAGTGCCTTCTCTTGGGGGTTTTTTCAATCATCCTTCCCAGATATCATACTGAAAATATTATGCAAACTGTTTAAGCTTTACTAATCAATAAACGATTTAAAGCCACTGGCCTGTGTGTGGCGCCGACAGGGGGAGACCTGCGCCAGAGCTGGTCTGGGACCACCCGTGCACCAACTTTTTGGGCTTATCGTTTGACCCCCTCTCATGCCTGGTCCGAGGGTACCGCCCCGGAGATGGGGTGCAGGGCGCACAGGGGACAGGCCTGATGGCAGCTTGGCCTTCTCAGCTGGGTCAGTGCAGGCTGTTCCCCGGAGCCCGGAGGCCGGGATGGGGTGGAGCCGCTTTAAGGACAAGTCGCCCGGGGGCAGCCGCAGCAGGAGCAGGGAGAGGCCTCCGGGCCCAAGCCAGAGCCCAGATGGGAACCGCAGTGTGGGGATTTGGGGGACTCCTGGTCACACAGCATTCACTGAGCCCTCGCCATGCGCTGAGGACTCCGGGAGGAGGGCACCTGGTTCCGCCATCTCACCACGGTGTAAACTGAGGCCCAAGAAGGTGTGCATCCCTGGCTGAGGTTACAGGTCACACACACCCATCACCACACACACAGCTGGCGGGACGTGTTGTACCATGCAGGGCTGAAAACAGGCCTACGGTGGGATGGCCGCCGGTCACCTTGGGGGATGTTGGCTTCCCCGGCGCCAGCCTGTCCGCGGTCGCCAGTGGCTGAGGGCTGGTCAACACGGGCCAGGGTAAAGGATAGTGGGGGCCTTGGGGCTGGAGACCAGAACATTCAGCTGCAGTCGTGCTGTGGTCCTTGGCAAGTCCCTGCACCCAGCCTCGGGCTCCATCTATAAAAGTGGGGGTCAGAGGGTAGTCTCAAGTCTTTCTCCCTGGGCCTAGTGAGGAGCCCGCCCCGGTGATTTGCAAAACGCTGTGCCCTGTGTGGCCCTGCCCGCCCAGGTCTCAGTCTCCCTTCAGCTGAGCCCAGATTTGGGGCAGAAGGAGGGAGCCACGAGAGATCCCGGGGAGTGAGGGGCAGGGGGTGAGACTGTGGGAAGAGGCCCCAGCTCTTGCCTGGAAAGTAGGACTTACAAGAGGCCTTCATCTCACCCCGTGTCAGCCTGCAGGACAGTCCCAATCAAGTAGGGAAACAGGCGCAGGGGAGAGGCTCTCTGCCACTCCCGGGCCAGGCCCCTGCATCCAGCTTCGCCTCTAGCATGAGCACTTAGTGCCCCCTGGTGGCCACTGGCCTGCATCGGGCCCCATCAGGTCCCTCACTGAATGCGTGGGGAAAGGAGTCTGGAAGGCGGGCCAGGGTCAGAGTTAGCTGGAGGCAGAGCCCAGGTGCCCCCAGAGACCCACCTCTAGCCCAAAGCAAGCTGCCCTTGGTTGTGCCCGAACTTACACAATAAATGTGCAGTTCTAAGCAAGTGAGGGGGCACGGGTCCTAGAATTGTGCAATGAATAACCCGCACAACTGCCCGGCTCTAGGAGTCAAGACAGGAGTCCCGGGCTCAGCCCCAGCGCCACTGTGTCGGGCTCCCAGGCACTGGGCCCTCGGCTCTTCTCTGGGATCGCAGTGAGGGAGTGCACTACCCACCCCGAAAACAACACACACACACACAACCTGCTCCGCGGACTCTCCACGCCCTGCTCGGAGCCCGTCGGTCTGTCCCCCTGTAATGAGGGCCGATCTGGATAACTTGGCATTGGGGAAGGCCTCTCCCACCTCTCCCCACTCCCTCTGATTGAGCTAAAGCCCTCCCCCGCTCCCCCAGCCCTCACCCCCTCCTCTGCCCCGGCCCCACCAGGCCCCAGCAGGCCCCAGCGAGGACTCAAGGATCAGGCTGGAGGTGGGTTTACTGACATTCCTGCTTCGGGTCAGGAGAGGCAGATCTGGAGAGCAGAGTCAGGATGGGCCAGCGTGGCCCGTGGCACAAGGCCTGCACTCCGCATGCACCGGCAAGTCCATCTGAGGCCGGCCCATGGCAGTCTGGGGGGGATGCCCCACACCCGCTCCGCACTCTGCCAGGGCCCTCCCGCACTTCCACCACCCGACAGAGGGGGACGGCACTGTCCTTGTTACCCTGATGAGGACACTTAGGCTCCCGGAGGGCCGCCGTGCTGTAACCTGCCACGGTCGGACTGCTGGGAAGTGCCTGAGGCCAGGACCGGCCCCCTCCCCAGCCCAGGTGTGCTTGGACAGGAAGGGGGGCTGCTCCCAGGTCGTGAGGAAGGGCCCTGGGGCGGAGGGGGGTGGTCTCAAGCAGAGCAGGAGTCAGGGTCAGGCGGGATGGAGCGCGGGGCCCCAGGGGATGGCTGGGACTCAGCTGTGGTAGAGCCGCAGGCACTGCGCGATCTCCTGGCGGCACAGCGGGCACGTGCGCAGGGGCTGGCAGCACTGGTGGCAGCAGCAGACGTGGCCGCAGTTGAGGAAGATCATCTGGGCCTGAGGAGAGACCGTGGGCGCGTCTGGGTCCCGCCCCTGCCTGTCCTCAGTGATGGAGGCCCCGGACCGCCTGCTGTCCCTTACCCTCAGAACCTGCTACCACGGTCCTCACGCCCCATCCCAGCGGCACACGAGTCTCTCCCGGCCACCTCTCTTGCACCCTCCGCGCCTAACAGCTGCCCAGGAGACCACGGTGGGTCTAACCCGCCCTGCTGCTGGACCTGGAGGCTGTCCTGGAGCACTTCCTCTTGGCAGGACTTCCCCTGAGCAGATAACCCAGGATGTGCTCCCAGCCCGTTCAAGGCTGCTCGGTACAGCACCGCTCGGTAGAGCAAATGGGGCGGGGGAGGGTGCAGGGCCACTGCCCCAGACTTGCCTCCCGCTCCAGGCACACGACGCATTCCGAGGTCGCCATCTCCAGCTCCACGGGGGGAGCAGACGGGGTCGCGGGCTCGGGAAGCTCCTCAGGGGCAGTGGGCACCTCCAGGGCTCCAAGGGCCTCACCCTTGGGTGGGTTCGGCAGCTCTGTGGGGACCAGAGGGACAGGCTGAGCCAGGGTCATGTCCCCATGATCCCAACCCCGCAGGGGGTCCCCTGGCTCTGCCTGCTGAGTGCAGTGCGCCAAGGTGGGACACTCAGATCCCACAGGAGGGCTAAGGGCCCCCTTATTGCTTCTGAGCCTCATTCCCCATCTGTCAGAAAGGAGTGCGGACTCGCGGGCAGGGCAGGCCACAGTGCTGGTGACCTGGGGCCTCTAACCCCGGACCATTGCCCGGATCCTTCACAGCGACCCTGCAGGGAGGCCTTGTCGCTTTCATGGAAGAGCAGCCGTTTGCCGGAGACTACCGGACCCCCCACCCGCCAACCCCCCGCCACCAGAGCCATGGGGCAGGAGCCCTTGGTAAGGGGCTCTGTGGGGGGGGGGGGGACAGGGGCGGTGCTCACAGCTTCTCCACCAGGTCTCCCAGGAGACCACCCGGGAGCCGGGAGACGAATGAGAAGGCCCCAAGGCTGCCCCTCACCGCCCTAGAGCAGGCATCCCCTGCGCAGGGCCCAAGAGCAGCGCATCAGAATCGGCCCTTACAAACCGTCTCTCATGATCACACAACGTACACCACAGCCCTGAGTCCTCTCCATCCCCGACGCCAAACTGATCTCGGTTCAGCTTTTTCCATCTACCCGGTGGTTTGAATTATGAGTTTTCATAACTGGAAAAGCCTGAAGATCTTCTTTTTTAAAGGCTATTACAACACTAGGCTCTCTGAAGGTACCATGGTGCCCCCAAGCCATCACTGTAAAGGGTTCTTCCGTGTTTAACGTGACACCAAGCGAGTTCTGGGAGCAGGAAGAGGATGCCAGGAAAAGGACCGAAGGTCCCCTGCCCCTTCCGCAGCCAAGGAGGAGCCGGTCCACTCAGCCCTCCCTGCAGCTGGGCGGCGCCAGGAAGAAGCTGTAAGCAGCCTCGATGGGGAAGGACCTGCTGGTCGCTTCTGGCTCCTGCTAGCCCTGGGGATATTATGGGAGATGGTGGGAGGCAGCCATCATCTGAGGGGCTCAGAGTGAAGGACGTTTGTCTGCCAGGAGGGGGCCCCCAGCTCCTGATGCCAAACTTACCCGGACCTGCAGTGTGACAGGAGGAAGGTGGCAGTGCTGGGGAAAACCGGCAGGGGAGGAAGGGGCCATTTCATACATTACTTACTATTACAGAACTATTAGTTAAATGCATTTTTTAGGTTGGGCCAATGTCCCTGGAATAAAATTTTCTGGAAAGCTGGAGCCTGTGGACAGGACACAGCCACCGGCCCAGACACCTGGGGACCTCCTCCTCCCCACCAGCAACCAGCTCCTGCCTCATCCCTGCAATCTGCTCTCTGTCCTGAGCCGCCCCGGCCTGAGACGGCGCTGTCGTGGGCTCGCCAGCCCCGCAGCCCAGGCATGCCCTCTCCTTCCGTCCCTGCCCGACTCCCTCCCGTCTCAAGCCCTCTCGGCCTCTTCTCGGGGGAGGCATGAAGCTCAGCGGCCCAGCCATCGGCCAGCTGGGTGCCATTATGGGAAACACATTAACTTCTCGGTTTCCTCCTCCGTCAAATGAGGAGAACAGCAGCCGCCGCCTCACGGGGCTGACACGGCGCCACGCCACGGGGCAGGTGCGGTGGTCGGCAAACGCCCAGCGCCTGGGGGGTGCTCGGCCCACGGGAGCCCCTGCCTCCCACATCCACTCCGATGGCAGGACAGCACCGAGGTTTCCCCGGGCCTCCAGACACAGGTAGGAGCGCCTTTGCGAGCCACCTTCACCCCTTCGCTCGTCATCACAAACATCCTTCCAGGTGCACACGGCAGGCCTGCTCCAGGCACAGTGTCAGGCACTGGTATGGCTGCTTTTTCCCTCTGTGCCAGGGCCCGCGGTGTGCGGCTCCCGTGTCCGTACAGTAGCTTTAGGGAAGGTTATAGGACGCGGCACCAGAAGGAACCTTCTCTCTCTTCCCCCCACACACCCATTTTTATGGCCTGTTTTTTTCCATTTGGAAAAGCTATTCCTTTAGGAGGAAGCCTTAAGGACTGGTAGGGGCTAGAACCAGCCCTTACATCTCGTCCTGAGACCCAGCCCCCAGCCCCTTGAGAACAGTCCACAGTGAGCCTGGAGCCTCTGCTCAGGAGATGCCCCGTACGGGTACCTGGCCGGATCCTGGCTGCGGCCAGCAGCTCCCGCACCCTCCGCAGGATCTCGTGCTGCAGGCCAGCTTCCGAGACGCCCACCTGCCGCAGTTCAAGGAAGAGCAAGTTAGGACCTGGGAGGCGGGCTGGGAGCTCGCTAGCCAGGGCAGAGCCACCAGGACCACCACCTTCCTGGCTTCTGGCACCTTCACCTGGAAATGCGGAGGCCTGGGCCCCCGGGTCAGCATGCGGCAGTGCAGCACCCTAGCTGTGAAGGTGACCAAGGGGCAGGGAGGGACACTGAGGCCCCAAAGGGAACACCGGTAAGAGCCATGGTTTAGAGTGGGCTTGCCCTGCACTGGGGCAGGGACCCCGCTGATGGCTTCACTTGTGAGACCACACGTCCCCCCACGACAACAGGGGAGTCAGGACCCACAGTCAGAGTTCACAGGAAGGGGCAGGGAGTTCCCATTGAGACCGAGCTGCTAAGAAGCGGCAGCGTCACAGACCCTCGGGTGACACAGTCCCTGTGTGTGACCCATCAGTTTCTGGGTCAAGGACAGGCCACATGGCAGAGTGACAGACAGCATGGCCTCCCATGCTCGAGGCCTGACTGCTGGGTGACATCGGGCAAGCTACCACCTGGCCGTGTCAGCACTTCCTCCTCTGAGAAACGACAAAGAGGATACCTGCCTCACTGGCCTGTTGGGGGGTTGGCATGGGAAAAGCCCTCAGAACAGCGCCTGGCACTGGCAAGTGCTACGGGGCTGTGGGCTGTCCTCGTCATCCGGCTCTTTCGAAGAGTAAAAGAACTAACAAGCCGGAGTTCAGCCTCCACCCAGGAGGGCCACAGGCTCAGGCAGTGCTGTCCTTACGGGGGGCTGCGTAGGTGGGGGCGGGCCCGGGCCAGACCCAACAACCTCCAAAGACTCGTCCTGGGCCTACAACGTGAAGGTCCAGTGTGAGTGGGGGAAGTAGTCTGGGGTCAGGCAGAGGATGTGCAGGTTACCCCCAGGGCACCAGGGACCCACATGGTGGGTGTTCTGGCTTGTGAGGAAGCACGGGGGCCCCGGAACACTGGTTCACGGAAGGCGGCACCCAGAGCAGCAGGAGGGCAAGCCGACCCCCAGCGGCCTGGACAGCGGTCTCACTCAGCCCTCCACCTGCCCCGAGGGGCTGCCGCCTCACCTTGGCCAGGTCAGCAGGGCTCATGCGGCTCAGCGTGTCCAGCGAGATGCGGTGATGGGCGAACAGGGGCAGGTAGTGTTCCGCCGAGAGATCCACCAGGAGGGCGGCCAGCTGGCGCTCCAGGCCCTCCTCCTGCAGGACAGACCCAGGGGAGAAGCTGACCACGCCACCAACATGGCCTCGTTATTTACAGCAATAAATCGAGGCTCTGAACACATTTAATAGAATATACAAAACACTTCCCTGCAACTTTTCCTACAAAAATGAGATAAAGACGCAAGGAAGTGCATGGCCCGTCTACCTGTTTAAATCAACGAGGGCAAATTCAGCTACTAAATACTACGCACTTGTTTTGAAACGAGAGGGTGACCGACTACGTGTGGCTGGAGAACTGCCCGTCGTTATCGTTAGGAGGAAAAAACAGTTTGCCACAACAGTGTGTACAGAAAAGGACTTCATTTGTATTAAAAAACAAAAACCCAGTGTGTGCTGGGGGGTGCGTTCTGCCCACGGCGGGGGGGTTTGCAGGAGGCTCCTGTGGCCTCCCCCCGCCGCTGCGCACACGGGCTCTGCCCCCCACCAGAAGGAAGGCACCGCTCTCCCTTTTCCGTCCCCGCCAGGGCCTAGCACAGGACCTGGCACGCTAGTCACCGGAAACGTGAACAGAACGGAACCAGAAAGCTCAAGCAGCCGGGCACCCCGAGGCGCGGGAGGCGCTCCGGGACGGTGGAGGCCAGCGTCCTTACCTGCAGCTTCAAGGACAAGGGTTTCTGGTTCAAAAGCCGTTGATACTGAATCAGCCAGTAGTTTTCCTGCTTGGTTTCGCTTTTGGCTTCTAACTCTGTCTGCCAAGGACAAAGTTGGCATCATTAGTTACGACTCAGTAAGTAAAAACTGAAATGAGCGTGACGATCGGGACCGAGCCTCCGGTTGGCAGAGTGCACTTGCTCTTCGACAGAGAACTGTCGCAGCCACCGCGGTCTCACCACTTAAACTGCTGATCTGGGAAAGGCAGGAAGTGCCTCGACCCCAGCTTCCTGCCGCGAACAATCTCAGCTGGGCACACCTGTGCTTGAGGCCCGACTCTGGGCTCCGGGCGCCTGCCACCAGGCCCTGCGGGCCCCTGCTTGGGCTCACGCTCCAGTGACAAGCAGGGAGAGACACAGGATTCTAAGGACAATATGAGCATCTGGAGTGGGCTTCACCCTTCTGACAGAGCTGGAGAATGACGGACATGCTACTCAAACGGATCCCTTCATTCCGCCGCGCACAAGTAGTCAGCGACGGCTGCTCTGGCCTCACGTGGCTCCAGGTGCTGAGGCCAGTGCCCCGAACCAATGACACAAACAGCATCAGCAGCCGCTACCATTTTCAGGACGCTTTGGGCCAGAGCCCGCTATGCACCCAGTTTCCTGAATTCACCAGCTCCATGTGGGGGTCTGACTTCCAGGGTGAGCAAAGGGAGGTTCAGAGTGATTAGGAACCTGCCCAGGGTCGGGCCAGGACTTGGACCCAGGCCTGTGTTGCTTGGGGAACTGTGCTCTGAGCAAGGAAGGATTGCAGCCACACCCTGGGGGCCAGAGGAGACGTGGGCATTGAGATTTCTGCACAGGCCTTGGGAACCAACTGTCCTCTGGTCATCCCTCCCAGACCTTGCCGAGCTGTGGCCCTCTGCAGGTTGTGGACACAGCTCTCTTCTGGTGCCCATGACCCTGTCAAGACCTGCTGAGGTGAGGCTTCCTCCCCTGGGTGATGAGTGCTCTGAGGGCCCTGGAGGGTGGGAGCACAGGGCCAGAGCACACGGCCACTGACGCGCCATGCTAACGCGTGTTGGCGTGTTAATACGGTTTGCAGGCGACGGCAGCAGGGCACCACGAGCAATGGGCAGCTTCTGATCGGCCCACGCACACCACAGGGGCTAGTGTGGGGCTATGAAGCTGGTCTCACTCTTCCCTGCTCTCTGCACAGGGCTCCGCCCACAACGGAGCTCAGAGATGACCTGGAGCCCTAATGACACCATAGGATCGACATGCCTGAGCCCTGGACTCTGTCCCCAGTGCTCCGATGCACACGGGGTCTGGAGGAAATGATCCCCACCTGCTCCCTCTAAATGGGGCTCTGCCACCCTGACAATGTACCAGAGTCAAACCCACTTGGGTACAGGGAACAGCTGGGCAACGCCTGTCAAAAGCTTATGAAACAGGGGCGCCTGGGTGGCTCAGTGGGTTAAAGCCTCTGCCTTCGGCTCAGGTCATGGTCTCAGGGTCCTGGGATTGAGCCCCGCATCGGGCTCTCTGCTCAGCGGGGAGCCTGCTTCCCCTCCTTCTCTCTCTGGCTGCCTCTCTGCCTACTTGTGATCTCTGTCAAATAAATAAATAAAAATCTTAAAAAAAAAAAAAAAAAAAAAAGCTTACGAAACAGCCTGCCCTCGACACAAAGTTCTCTCCCGGGCATTGGTTTTGAATAAATACTCATGACTGCTCTCGATACTTAGCTACAAAGACAGAGAGCATTCCTCAGAAAAGTAAAGAGCTGGAAGTAGTCTGAATGTTTGGCAACGGGCTAGGATGGCCCCCCGAATGCAGCCAGGAAGCACGTAGAGGACATGTGAGGGACACGACGAGAACGGATGCAAATGAGCGGGTTCGAAGCGTGTGCCCTCTTCTGTTTACAGGGCACACGTGTGCGCAGCTGTAAATATGCATCGTGGTGCTCAGAAAACAATCAGAACGTCAGCATCAGAGAACTCCCAGAAGAGTCGTTGCTTTGTGTGTCCCATCTTTTCTTTGATGAGCAACTGTTACTCGAATAACAAAAGCACCTCTAAGAATGGGGAGAAGGTGTGGGGGGAAAGCGAACCCATGTGTGATATGGAACGCAGAAGCCAAGCGCACCAGAATTTCCCGGAGCTCTTCCTCTCGCCGCGTCTTTTCCTTGAGCAGCTGCTGGAGCAGGGAGCTCAGGGCCCAGCGCTGCTCGGCGATCACCTCCTGCAACATAAGAGCACGCCCAGTGCCGCTGGAAGCTCACCGCTCTGGAGCCAGTAGCCGCCCCCCAGCGGGTGGCAGGATCCCCCCCCTTCATTTCCCAGAAGGCAGCTGGGATCCCACAGTGGGTCCAACTCAACTAGGCAGAGGGTTGGGGGACGGAGCCGAGGGGCCCCATTGCCCGGGCATCCCCTCCTCATCTTCATCCCATGGGGGTCAGGCCGGGTGTGGGATCTAGTGACCGATGACAATGGAATGGTAAGAAACAGCAAACAAAGGAAATGACAAGCCACAGGTACATGACTGCAATCTCACGGACTACAGAGCACGTGGGCGGAAGCACAGGCAAGGAGGGTTGGCGTGTAACCCAATGTGGGTCTGGAAGGTTCTACCCAGATGGAGGCACATGCAAACTGGAGTGTGGTCCTCACTTGTGTCCTCACTTGTTTCTTACTCTTAGAAACCCATGGAGGCCCCCACATGGGAGCCCCACAAGCTCTGACAGGCAGGGGACATGGGCACCTGCCAAGCACGGGGCTGCATCTTCTCTGAGAGCTCCCCCTCCCCTCATCTCTAAGACCATGGCAAGGCTCACAAAGGGCTTTGCATTGGCTAGCTCGCCCCAGTGTGATGGCCCTAGGACACAGTCTGGGCCTGGAAGAGGAGTTCCTGTTGTGGAAGGGAGAAATGGAGGCCTAGGAGGGGAAGTGACCGGCCTTGGGTCACACAGCACATCTGTGGCAGACCTGAGACTAGGATCGTAGACCTCGGCACACTTTCACTGAGTTGAGAAGCCATGGGACAATTCAAGACTTCTCTGCTGAGGACAGACAGACACAGGGACAGACAGAAGGCTCTGCTCAGAAGCCTGATATGGGGCCCAGGTCCTCCCACACCATTGATCCGTCTGCTTTCGAACATGTGGGCGGAGATCAAAGCAGGGCAAGGTCCAGCCCTCTTTCCCCACCTGCCCAGGACACACAGCTTGACTACAAAGAACAAAGCCCAGGTCCCAGACATGCAGTCCAGAATGCCGCCTGCTGGGCCCTGCCACCCCCACGCTCTATAAGCAGGACCCCCAGGCAGAGCTCCCAGAGAAGCCACCTGCAGGGAGTGACACAGTAACAGCTGGGCCCTCTCCTCCAGACATCCTTGGGACACCAAGAAAGCTCCTTCCCCAGAGAAGGTCAGCCCGTGAGTTGAACCTGCACCCCAGAAGCATGGCTTAAAGACACGGGGAGTTCAGCAGTGACCCTGCTTCAAAACAAAGAAAAGGCAGAGATGGAGATGGGCCTGGGTGAGCCTTGGCAATGAAACCCTCCTTCCTCTGACCCTCCTGCTGAGCAACAGGCTGCCCCGACCCTAACCTTGGCCTGCGCTGGGCTTGCCCCCCAGGCTGTGCTCCCATCATAGCCACAGAGGAGCCTGCCTGCCTGCTGGGGAGCACTGCGGGGAGGGAGGCAGGGAGGAGGGGCAGGCTGGGAGCCCTACATACCTGAAGTGCCTCTGTGTCCAGGGACTTCCTCTTTACCTCCAGCTGTGTCAGCTGCAATAACTCAGTTTCTATTAACTTAATCTAAACAGAAGACGAAACAGGGTTTTTAAATTCACATTAAGCAAGGTTCAAATCTGTGCTGCTCTCTGAAGGCTAAGTGGAGTCTAAGAGACCTTTTGGGGGTGGGGGCTGGGAATGAAGGGAACTGGGGTGCCTTGGGAACCCCCTCAGCGGGGCCTTAAAAGAATTAGTTGTTTCAGGGCCCTAGTGCTTGGGCAGGGAGTGGACAGGCCTGGCCTTAGAGGGCCCATTCCAGGGAGGCTCACGGCTTATGGAATTGAGATGGTCCTGCCTTTAAGGTTCAGACCAGAGTGCAGAATGGACATGGGTCCTCACAGAGCCTGGCACTTGCTGGAGCCTCTCGCTTCCTCTAACTGCCATCACAGAGAAGAGCAGAGGGTAATGGACTGAGAATAGCGATGGCAGCAGCTGATGCTTCCAGAACATTCTGTGTGCAAGGCTCGTGCTGTGTACTTCATCTGTGTCATGTCATCGAGTCTCCCCTAGTTATTAGCAGGTATTATTGCCTCCATTTTACAGATGAGAAAACGGAGGCTCAGAGAGGTTAAGTAACTTCAAGGACACAGAGCAGGTTGGTGAGGGAGCCCTTTCCCAGGCTTCTCCCAGCTCGGGGGCTGAAGGGGAACAGCTGGCCAGCTGCGTCAGAACCACCCAGAGGGCGGATGTCTGGGGTCAGACCCCACAGCCAGTGACTTCTCCACCCTGAGCCTGTGACCCTCTGGACCTTGCCCCTAAGTTCCTATGGCCCCACCAACCCCTGGTCAGAGGAATGAGCTTCATGTCCGGCAAGGTGGGATTGAAATTAAAGAGGGGAAGAAAACGGTTAAGTTGGTTTGGGCCAAAAAAAGAGAAAAGAATACAAAGAAAAAAAAACCATGCGAAAACGTAAAATTCAAAGTGTGCTGAAGAGGACGCGATGAGCATTCCCGCAGCCTGAAAGCTCCCTCCGTCTCCAGCCCCCAGGAAAGCCCAGGGGGCCCAACACAGCCGGGTCCGCAGCAGAGCCCAGACCAGAGCACAGCTCCCTCCGGGCGAGGCGGCCTCCCCTGCCCGCCAGGTGAGACACCCCATCAGCCCCGGCTCCCCGGGTTCAGAGCTGATGGAGGCCGCCAGGGTGGAGCTGACTGCATGCCCGGGCGAGGGGCTCCCGCCTGGGGCCCAGTGGACGCAGGGGCTGCCCAAGCAGTGGCCCACGGGCATCCTGAGAAAGAGCGGAACCTGTTACACTGCAGGGGTGGTGCGGGGTTGGGGGAGGGGGCTGGCTGAGCTGGCGCTGAGCTGGCGAGCTGGCGCGTGAGAAGGCCAGCTCTGCAGTCTGGGAAAGCACGCAGGAGGGGGCCAGTGGCGGCCGCGCCCCCAGCCCTCACCTGGTTCCTGATCTGCCGGTGCATCAGGTCTTTCTTCACCTGGAGGGCCTCAAACGCGGCCTTCTGCATGGTGCTCTGCAACGGAGACCCCGGTCGGCGGGTGCCCGGGGCCTCGCATTCCCAGGGGCCCGGGCAGGGGGCAAACACACAATGTGCTCAGAATCCTTTAGGGAAGACCTCTCTGTCTCAGAGGGAACGTAACTCCTCAGCTCACTTGTTCACATTCTAGAAATAACCCCTGTGCAAGGCTTACTAGCGCTGGACACTAGGTTCTCTGGCACAGAACTTCCGCACGGGGGGTGCGGTGCCTTCACTGCCCGGTTTCACGAGGAAGGCGAGGGGGCCCAGAGGGGCGCCGTCTGGAAGCGAGAAGTCGAAAGGCCCTAGACGCTCTCCTGCGGGCTCCGTCTCCACGGAGTGATCACCACGTCCTGCCCCGAAGTCCTCACGAGGGAGGCTTGTCTAGATCTCAGAGGCCAGAAAACCACCCTGCTTGCTCCCTCCTCTCCTGAGGGTCTGCCAGTTCTAAACATACTAAGCCTCTTGGGTCTTCCAAGCTGAGGACAGGGCTCCATGCAGACTTTCCATGCTCTGCCTCTGGCTCCCTGTGCCCGTCTTGAGCCCCTGCCCTCACGCCCTGGGCAAGGGCTCACCTCCTGCAGGATCTGGCTGATGGCTTTGTTCTGATCCATCTGCTGCCATGACAGAATCTGCTGGAACCGCTCATCCATTTCGGCCATGCTGCCAGAAAGACAGCAAATTAATTCACGCTCTGAACGTTTTCTGAGCATCTACCAAGTGCCAGGAACCTTGGAGATCAAGATAAACCAGGTACTCATTCAAAAATAATACTCAAGAAGCACCTGCTGGGGGCTACCTCCTGGGCCAGGCACAGACATGGAGTCTGTCTTAGAAGGCAGGAGGCAGACTCGGTGTGTCTAGCTCCTCTCATCCACCCCTCCGTCGGAATCCCCTCTACGGTGCCCTTTGAAGTGGTGGCCTGCCTTCGGCCCTCGCACCTCCCCCAGCAAGGAGCTCATGACCTCCCGGTGGCCACTTGGACTGTGAGAGGGCCGCACCTGGGACAGCGACATCCATGCCCCACCCCACACCCCCGGCATCTTCCACCTCAGCCACGGATCTGCTCTTAGATCCTGGAACAAGTCTAGGGATTTTGGCACAAAAATCCAAATCTTGAAGCCCCACGTAGGTCCATACTTTGGCACATTCTTGGTTTTGAGTTTGTTTCGTAATAATAGTTGTTATTTATTGGCCCCCTTTGTGGCAAACACCATGCTCGCTAAACACTCTAACCACTCCAGGGGGAGGTACTGTGACTTATCCCCATTTTTCTGATAAGAAAATTGAGGCGCAGAAGGGAAATGGACTGACCCAACACTTCAGTTACAAGAAGAAGGGGAAACCTGAGACCAGGTCTATCTTCCGCCAGGGCCCGCACTAAGCTTCATATTCTACCACCAGGAAAGGAAGAAAGTCCCCGCACGTGTGAGGACACGGGGAGGCTGACGGCTGTGCCTATCACCTAGACAGGGGGAGAAACACCAGGGCTCCTGGCCGGTCTCTGAAGCACCAAGAGCTCTTCTCTCCACCTGGCTGTGCCAACACGCGTGGCCTCTTCAACAGACTGACCCACAGTGATGCAGTGAACTTGGCCAGCCAGACCCAGAGCTGTCACCCGTGTGAAAGCAAACTCTCACCATCCCCTCCAGGGCATGCCGCCCCCGACCTCTGCGGACCCTCGGAGGTCAAGGTGTGCACCACGGTCAAGAGCACACTTCCACTCTGCCTGGCTTTGAACCCCGGCTCTGCCACCTGCTGGCTGGGCTCTCGTGGGTGTGTCATAGAGTCTCTCTGAGCCTGAGCTGTGGTGGCAAAACTGGGCTAATGACACGGTCCCTCAGAAAGTCAGCGGGCCAACACACAGCCCTTGGCCCAGTGCCTGGCTCACAGGAAGTGCAGAAAGTGGGAGTGACTGCTGTCACGTTACCAGCTGCTGACCCAATCGTGGAGTCCAGGTCCATGAGGAGACACGAAGAGCAGTCACCACTTGCCCGACGCACGATCAAGGTTGGGGCGGGGTTCACAATGCCCAGCGCTCACCCCACAGTTCTGGGCCCCAAGCTGGTGCCCCCAACCCAGGAAGCCTGTCCTTACCTTACCTGGAACAGGCCTGCTGGACCAAGCTCTGCCTCTGAGACTCGTAGGCCATCTGGACGAGCCGGCTCTTACAGCTCTTGGTCAGCATCTGCTGCATGGCGGCTGAGGAGACAGGGGGTGGGGTTGAGGGCCATGGCTCCTGGGGACCTCGGTGGGTTCACCTCATCATCCACCCCACAGTCACCCTTAAAAAACTTTTTTAAAAAAAGATTTGAGAGAGGGAGAGGGAGAGCGTGCACGCATGCGAGCAGGAGAGGGGCAGAGGGGGTGGCAGAGAGGACCCCCCAGCAGACTTTCTGCTGAGCACGGAGCCCAATGCGGGACTTGATCTCACGACCCAGAGATCATAACCTGAGCTAAAACCAAGAGTCAGATGCTTAACTGACTGAGCCACCCAGGTGTTGCCCCTCCGCCCTGCCTAAATTTTTAAACTGTGGAAGTAACTTAAGCTTGAAAAGGCTAATTATAAAACACCAAGCAGCACACACACAAAATCTTCTATAATCTTATCACCCAGAGGTACTGTGATATATGTTCTTCTAGTCAATTTCTAACGCATATTTATGCATTTTTAAAAAATTGGAATGAAAAACTGAAAGCAGACAACTCAGCAGGTTTCCGTACACCCACGGTCAGAGCAGTGGGAGTCTCAAACACCAGAAGGTGGAAACAACCCAAGTGTTCATGAACAGACGGATGAACAAGCTGGGGGGGAGAGAGGAGGCACACAGACAGAATATTACTCAGCCTTCAAAAAGGAAAATTCTGGCCCCTGCTCCAGCAGGGATGAACCCTGAGGACATTCTGCTGAGTCAAAGAAACCCGTCGTGAAATGACAAATACTGTAGGGTCCTGCTTACGAGGGTTACCTAGTGTTACCAGATTCGGCGAGACAGAAAGTGGAATGGGGGTCCTACATAGGCTGGGGGAGAGGGATGGAGCATCTGTTTATCGGGGACAGAACTGCGTTCGGGCAGATGAGGCTCTGGGCCTGGACAGTGGCAGCCGCTCAGCAATGTGGGTGTGCTTTGGGCCTCAGAATCGCACGACTGCAAGTGGTTAAAGCAGCAGAGTTTAGGTCATGTATTTAACCTGACGAAAAAAATCACGATGTGACCACACTGACCACACCACTTCTCACTTTTCGAGACTGCCTCCCCATGTGCACGTAGCCATGTGAGGCGCTGGCCGCAGGTTCCTGCAGGACACGGATCACCAAGGTTTAGAGAATGCTCTATTTGGGGCGTTTGGTCTCTTTTGCAATTATTAAACGATAAATGTCCTTGCTCAAACATCCTTATGCAATTAGAATATTTCCTAAGATTAATTTTTGAAAGAGCACAGTTTTAAGGCCGTGAATGACAGGAGTTACCCTTTCTGCCCTCCAGAAAGATCCTGCTGATTCATATTCCCTTTGGCAGGGCCCAGGACAGCCCGATACCATACGTCCTCAACAAGGGTTATTACCTTCTCTTGACTTTATGTCGTTTTTATGGAAATTTATTTTAGTCATAAAAATAGTACGTGATCACTTTTGAAAAGCTACACAATAAGGAAGCTTGAAAAGGTGAAAACAAAAGTCCTTGGTACTGACACTATTCCTAATCACTCGATTTATTAGTAAACATCCTTTTGGAGATGCAGACACAGTTTTTCTTTCTAGATGGTGGATAACAGGAACCTTAAAATAAGGACATTGACAACACCTCATCAGGAGGGAGCGAGAGGAAGTGGCGTACGCACGGGGTTTGGCACAGGGCCTGGCGCACAGTATCCCGCCGCGCCTGGCTCCAGTATCCAGGCTCGGGAGGACAGGGGCCAGCCAAGAAGAATTATTCCTTATTTTAAAAAAGGAGGAACAGACTCCTGGATTTCCTTGGCACACGGCTTGATGCTTTCAGCGCTCAAGATCAGACAGGGAGCCCCTCCCGCCACCATCAACTGCGGACACAGTGTGGTGCCCCAGGACCGCTTCTTGGGAATGGCCGGATAGGGAGCTCCCGGCGACACAGGAGGGGCCGACCACACCTCTTGATAACAGAAACCCTCCAGCCTCTCCGAAGTGCCCACTCAGTGCCAGGCAGCACAGCATCTGACCCTCAGAATGACCCAAAATGAGAATTACTGTTCTCCCCATTTCGCAGATAAGAACAGAGAGGCTCGGAGGAGTTAGGGACCAATAGTGGCCCCGAGGTCATATGGCTTGCTCTGGGTTGAGCCTGACCTCAGGGCCCTCCTGGACTTCACTGCCCCGTCTCGAGCCCATAGTACCTGACCTACAGGGAGAAGGCGGCCTCCCCCCGCTGCCCCCCGAGTCAGACAAGCTCTGTTCCCAGAACCCTACACCCCTCCCCACTCACAGGCAATCTCACGTCTCCGCAGGTTCTCTGTCTCCTCCTGGGTTATGGACATCAACTGTTCCATCCTTATTCTAGGAACAAAAAAATTAATAAAATCCATCCATTTACTCAGCAGATGTAACACTTCTGACAGGGAATCCCATCAGAGCAACGCCGCCTTCTCGGGGAAGTCCTCCTGGCTGAGCCCACCCAGACAAGCTCCTGCCGCACCCCGCCCCACCCCGGCTCGCCGGCAGCCTTGCATCAAGACCTGAGCATTCCCTTTGGAAAACCGGCAAAGGACAGAAACGGCCACTTCACGGATGCTTAAATACAAGTGACCCGTAACCACCCAGAAAGAGGCGTTCATCACGGATAACCAATCTCGCCCGCAGGCTGGGGGGCGGGGAGCACTGAGCACCGGGGCAGCCTGAGAGGAGCAAGAACCGGCGAAGTGTCTTCTGGAAGGCAGTGCGGCAAGACCCATCAGAAGGTCGTCTGAACATTTCCTCCACAAATACTCATATCAATACCTCCGGGTATGTTTAGGAGATAGTCACTAGAATAGTGCTGGTCGCTATGAAACTCCGGGAACTCACATGTCACAGAGGACTAATTCAGGTACAGTCACACAATAAATAGCCTACAGCTACTGGGAACAAGGCTGCTGGCGGGGAGATACATCCATGATACAGAAAACGAATGTTAAGAAGCTACTGCGTGGCGGCTGTGTCCCCCCGGTAAGCTAGTCCTCGTGGCGCAGACGGAACCGCTCTCCGAAGGGGTATGCTTGGTTGAAAGCAGCATCTGAGCACCTCTGCCTCCAGCCCAGGCCCACGGGCTGCTCAAGGGAAGGTCACAATGACACGCCCCGTGGCCCCACTCCACGCACCCAAACAAAGAGAGGGCACTTGTGTGTGCCAGATAAACAGGCCACAGCCGGGCTGGGCCCTGACCGCTCTCAGCTCCCGCAGCACCATGGCTGAAGGGGCCAGGTCAGGGGAACCCTGCTGTTCTTCCCAAACGGCCAGGGGCCTGGAAGGCCGGCATAGGGACTGCAGCAGGGCCCACGCTGCTATTCTGGGATTCCTGGGAACTAGGAGATTCCGGATTCCGGATAATCCCGCAGGGGAGAGGGGAAAGCGGAAAGGGAGCTCTTCCTTCTCAGCTACCCTCTTTCCTAAAGCGGTGTGTCTTGATAAACCTGGAAACACGGAAAACACCACTGAAAAAACCCAAAGATCACTGCCTCTAATTTCTGCCTCTCGGCAATGTTTGGACACCACTCAGGGTGGCTCTTTGCGCTCTGAGCACAGATCCGCTGTGTCTTGAAGAAATCAGACACTGCTTTACTTTAATTCCGGCCTCTTCTTTTCTACTTTGCAACAGACTGTTTCCCTTAATGAGAAATGGATTTTTCTCTGATTTTTTTTAACACTAGCCATACAGTAGACATTACACGTGTTTTTATTTACGTCTCAGTTTTTCTCAGTGTTAAACTTGCAGGCAGTGATTCTATTTAATTCAATATTCCCTGAGGAGGTGAATCCCCTTACAGCTTTAGGAAGACTTTGTGGCATAATCCTTGAGAATCCCAAGATCTTCTCTCCCCGAAACCTCTTCCCTGGCCCCAAGGCAGCACAGAGATAGTGCTAGAGCGAAACACTAACCTTTCATTTTCCAGCGACTTCAAGATCTCAGAACTTTTCTTCTGCCTGTGGAGCAAACCCGAAGCGTGAAGGGCCACTACAGCTGTCACCAGTAGGCCTGTTCCCGACAGAACTGCCCTCCCAGCGCTGCACTGGCTGCACAGAGGGGGCTTAGGAACCGGCTGGGGTTCTCAGTCCAGAACCTTGGGGCTCTGTGTCCTTGGGCAGGGACTCAGCCACACCAAGTCCCAACTCATCTGCAAAATGGGATCCTCATAGAAAAAGCCTCCCAGAGTACTTGTAGAGTGAATGAGAAAGTACACACAAAGGGCCCAGCCCGTAAGCAGCACCTGACACAGGGCAGCTTTCCGGGACGCCCCGGTGGGGAGAGCACGCCGCTGGCACACGGCAGGCCTGCCGGCTCGCTCGGGCCCCGTGGAACTGCTGCGTGATGGAGCGAGTGAGAAGCCAGGGAGGCCTGGAAGCAACAAGGTCACAGCAAAAGCCCGTTCTGGAGGCTTTCCACAAAGGCCCCCAACTAGAGGTTCTGGAGACTTCTATCTGGCTTCCTTTCCCCCAAGCCCACTGAGGCCGGCTCCTAGCAGCACCTACCCTGAACAGGATTTGATAAGGCAAATTTCAATACAGCTGACCTTAGCCCAACGGGTCACTGGAACCTAAAATACTGGAGCAGAGTATGATCTCAACTCTCTTGCTAAACCCACTCATTTCACAGACCAGACCCCTGGGAGGCACGGGTCCGAGGACAAGCTATAAACCAGGTCAGGCCCGGCGCAGACTCTTTTCCCTTCGGGCTGGTGCAAAAAGTGGCACCAAGGCCGGACCCTACCAACAAAAGCCTCAGGCAGGAGTTGAGACTGGAGACTGTAAGGGAGAGAGGGACCCCTGGCCTGGGCTCTTCAAAGCGTACCAATGTCAGGGAAGGTCCCTGGGTCTGGGGAGTGGGGGCCTGACCTCTGGTTCTCCTGCAGGAGTTTCTGGATCCGGCTGGAGATGTTCTGCTCCGTCTGCTTCAGCTGCTCCTGCAGCCGCTGGCGCTCGGCGTCCAGGTAGCGCTGCCGCGCGCTCAGGCCCTGCTCCAGCCGGAACTGCTCCTGCAGCGGGACAGGCGGCCTGAGCGGGCAGCAAGGGGCCCCGTCCTGCCAGGCCTTTCTGTGTCATCTTGGCCCTGGTCTTCCCCTCGCTAGGCCCCGAGGAGTCCATTACGCATGAGGAGGCTGGGCTAGGTGTTCTTCCAGGCCCCCCCCCCCAGGCCCTGGAAGATCAAGGGAGAGCGCTTACTCCCACCGCCTTCCCACAGCAGCGGGCCCCCCAGCAGGAAGCGTGCAGACAAGCCCACCCCACTTGGCTGTTCACAGACCTCCTTGACCGTCTGAAGGATCTCGTCCTTCTGATTGTTGCTCTGCTGGAGGAGCTGGGCATGCTCTCGCTGCCCGAGTTCCAGACGCCGTTCAAATTCCAATTTCTCCAGCATCTTCTGTTCCTGCAAGAACACAGATCCTGGTGATGACCGGCAAGGCTCTGTGGTGTCAGGACCTGGGAGCAGGGTGAATCCGTGCCTCAGCTCCCAGGAGTGCGGGCTGTAGGTCTGAACACTGAGCAACACCCTCCAAGCCCAGCGCCTCCCACTACCCCCTGCCCCTGCAGCCTCACAACCCCCCGCCCCTGCTGCAGGGCCCAACTGTAATAAAACACTGTTTACTGTGAGAGCCTAGGGCTTTGGAGTCTGGGGTCCCTGAGCCTCAGACTGCTCATCCGTGGTGGAGAAACCCTGCCACCACTGAGGCTGCGTAAGGATGTGGCGAGGCACGGTATCAAGAGAGAAACTTCAGTTTGCCCTCTAATTTCGAGACAGGAAGAACTCTTTCCCTCAAATCTTTTATCCTAGATCTTTGATAAAAACAAAAGTGGCCAAGGAGGATAGACATTTTCTTACCTTCCTCTTCTCGTAGTCTGAGAACCTATTCTGCGGGGGGAAAAAAAGACAGTGGTCAGGAGAAGGGGGAGGCAGTGGGATTCCCAGTCCGTGGCCAGAATCTTGGGGCAGCCAGACACAGGCTTCAGCCCCAAAGCACTGCGTCGGAGTTGGGGGGGGGGCGGGTGGGGATGAGGGGGAAGGGTAGTCTGATAGAGGATCCCAGAGGGTTCCAGCGGACAGCACGGAGGAGAACCACCGGGCTTGGCTCACTGTAGCAAGCTCTTCAGGAGGGTTCTATGGGTGAAGCCCCGAGAAGGTGTGGTGCTCCACAAGGGGGATCAAGAAGTGGGATGTGTGGTTCCCTATCCGTACAGTATATCCACAGTGCCCCTGAACTCCAGCCGTCCAAAACAAACGCACAAAGGGACACGTACAGGCTACTGCAGAACTGCTGTAAAGAGTGACAACCCCGGCAACAGCTCATCGACTTCAGTAAGTCACGGCGACTCCATGCAGCGGGTCACACAGCTATGCAGTAACAGGGCAAGGGGGGGGGGCTGCAGAGAAAGGGGCCTGCCACCTGCCGCTCTGTGCAGCGGGATCCTGTTCTTGTAAGAACGGCAACAAAACTCAACTCGGAGTTTCATACCTGTTGAGATCGGACTCAGGAAGGAGATGCATTAACAGTTTGTGGCGATTACCTCTGGGGGTGGGATGGGGGAGGGAGAGGAGGGGACATGCGCTTAGTTTACATATTTCTGTATTGCTCAGACTGGTAACGAGGAGCAGGAGTTCCTCTTGTAGTTAAACATCAACAAACACACACAGGTATCTTTAAGTATTTTTAAATACTTAAATAAGTATTTTTTAAAAGATTTACTTATTTGGGACGCCTGGGTGGCTCAGTTGGTTGAGCGGCTGCCTTCGGCTCAGGTCATGATCCCAGCGTCCTGGGATCGAGTCCCACATCGGGCTCCTTGCTTGGCAGGGAGCCTGCTTCTCCCTCTGCCTCTGCCTTCCACTCTGTCTGCCTGTGCTTGCTCTCACTTCTCTCTCTATGACAAATAAATAAAATAAAATCTTAAAAAAAAAAAAAAAAAAAAAAAGATTTACTTATTTGACAGAGATCACAAGTAGGCAGAGAGGCAGGCAGAGAGAGAGAAACAGGTTCCCCACTGAGCAGAGAGCCCGATGCGGGGCTCGATCCCAGGATCCTGGAATCATGACCTGAGCCGAAGGCAGAGGCTTTAACCCACTGAGCCACCCTTAAATAAGTATTTTAAGTATCTTTGTATTTAGTTATCCATCTCAGAGACCAGGATCAATCTGTCTGAGCTGGAAAAGCAGCATATTATAAGGAAATTGGGTTTGTCCTATGCAGAAGTAGGAGTAAAATTTTAAAAATTAACTTTCAGGGGCGCCTGGATGGCTCAGTGGGATAAGCCGCTGCCTTCGGCTCAGGTCATGATCTCGGGGTCCTGGGATCGAGTCCCGCATCGGGCTCTCTGCTCAGCAGGGAGCCTGCTTCCTCCTCTCTCTGCCTGCCTCTCTCGTGATCTCTGTGATCTTGTGATCTCTGCCTACTTGCCCTGCCTACTTGTGATCTCTCTCTGTCAAATAAATAAAAATCTTTAAAAAAAAATTAACTTTCAATTATACAGATAATGTCGGAGTATATTCTCCTTATGAAAAATTTTAAAAACAGCCTATATGGTATCCATAGACCATTCCCCCAGCCTGATCCTGGTTCCCTCCAGCCCCCCTGCCATGTAACTACCATTATCAGACCCAAGTACACACATTTACATATAATTTGTGCTTCTGGAAAATAGAGAAGATCTGTCTGTGTGTGCTCACATATAAATGTGTTGCAATGAAGGCAAAATTCACATTCTGTAAAATTCATTCTTTTCAGTATGCAGTTCTAGTCATGTAATGGTCACGATCATCAAGGCAGAGAACCACTCCTTTACCTCCAAAATTCCCTTGTGCCCCTCTGTCATCCAACGGTCCTCCTACCCATCCTCCTGCTCCCTTCTTCCCCCATTAATGGCTATTGCTGATCTGTTTTCCTGTATATTTGAACCTTCTTTCTGAACATAAAAGGGTACCATACTATCTCCATGTTCTACAGCCTGCCCTTTTCACCCACCCATCTGTCCTGTGATCCAAGTTTGGATAGATCTAGGGCATAGCAGGGACAGGACACAGCTGTCTCAGCCTTTGCCCACTGACAGACATTAAGGGGCCTTCCAATATTTCCCTACTGCAAATAAGGCAGCAAGGAACATTCTTGCCAATATCTCCTTGGACAAGTGTCTCTCTCTGGGTATGTGCCGAGAATTTGGAATCCTGAATCATGGGCGATGGCCATGGTCATTTAAATTTCTGACCCCTATTACCAGGTTATCTTCCGCAGTGGGAACACCAGTTTCCATTTCCCAAGAGCAACTGATGAGGCCACAGTTTCCCTACACTCTGGCCAAGAAATAATCAAAGTGACATTTGTGCCAATCTGAAGGAGGTAACAGTATTTTGTTGTTTTAGTTTACTGGTCTCTGATTACTAGGGGAATTGGGCATTTTTTTCCGCATTTACCAATTATCTGTATTGTTTTTTGTTTAAGTTTTTACGTAAGCTTTACGGCCAATGTAGGGCTTGAATGCACAACCCGGAGATCAAGAGTTAGGTGCTTTATTGACTGACCAGCCAGGTGCCCCTCATCTGTACTGGTTTACTCTGTAAAGTACCTGTTGACAGATCTTTGGCTTTTTTTTTTTCCCCTCTCGGGATGGTGTTTTACTGCTTTGAAAGAGCTCTTTATATATTCAGCCTGCTAATCCTGCATCAGAAATGTTTGCTGCATTCTCCTCAAGGATTTTGATGGATTCCTTTCTCATACTGAGGTCCTTGAGGAGAACACAGGCAGCAACCTCTTTGACCTCAGCCGCAGCAACTTCTTCCTAGGAACATCGCCAAAGGCAAGGGAAGCAAGGGCAAAAATGAACTATTGGGACTTCATCAAGATCAAAAGCTTTTGCACAGCAAAGGAAACAGTTAACAAAACCAAAAGACAACTGACAGAATGGGAGAAAATATTTGCAAACAACCTATCAGATAAAGGGCTAGTACCCAAAATCTATAAAGGGCTCAGCAAACTCAACACCCAAGGAACAAATAATCCAATCAAGAAATGGGCAGAAGACATGAACAGATATTTCTGCAAAGAAGACATCCGGATGGCCAACACACACCTGAAAAAGTGCTCCACATCACTCGGCATCAGGGAAATCCAAATCAAAACCACAATGAGATATCACCTCACACCAGTCAGAATGGCTAAAATTAACAAGTCAGGAAATGACAGATGCTGGCGAGGATGAGGAGAAAGGGGAACCCTCCTACACTGTTGGTGGGAATGCAAGCTGGTGCAACCACTCTGGAAAACAGCATGGAGGCTCCTCAAAAAGTTGAAAATAGGGCGCCTGGGTGGCTCAGTGGGTTAGGCCGCTGCCTTTGGCTCAGGTCATGATCTCAGGGTCCTGGGATCGAGTCCCGCATCGGGCTCTCTGCTCAGCAGGGAGCCTGCTTGCCTCTCTCTCTCTCTCTCTGCCTGCCTCTCCGTCTACTTATGATCTCTCTCTGTCAAATAAATAAATAAAATCTTTAAAAAAAAAAAAAAAAAAAGAAGAAAAAAAAAAAAAAAGTTGAAAATAGAGCTGCCCTACAACCCGGCAATCACACTACCGGGTATTTACCCCAAAGATACAAATGTAGTGATCCGAAGGGGCACTTGCACCTGACTGTTTATAGCAGCAATGTCCACAATAGCCAAACTATGGAAAAAGCCTAGATGTCCATCAACAGATGAATGGATAAAGAATATGTGGTTCACACATACAATGGAATACTATGCAGCCATCAAAAATGAAATCTTGCCATTTGCGATGACATGGATGGAACTAGAGGGTATTATATTTATCAAAATAAGTCAATCAGAGAAAGACAATTATCATATGATCTCCCTGATATGAGGAAGTTGAGAGGCAAAGTTTGGGGGTTTGGGGGGTAGGAAAAGAATACGTGAAACAAGATTGGATCAGGAGGGAGACAAACCATAAGAGACTCTTCATCTCACAAAACAAACTGAGAGTTGCAAAGGGGAGAGGGGTAGGGAGAGGGTGGTGCGTTATGGACACTGGGGAGGGTATGTGCTATGGTGAGTGCTGTGAAGTGTGTAAACCTGGCGATTCACAGACCTGTACCCTTGGGGCTAATAATACATTATATGTTAATAAAAAAATAAAAAATTTAAAAAATTAAGTACAATAACGAGATAAAAAACATAATTAAGTTAAAAAAAAAAAAAGAAATGTTTGCTGCAAATACTTCCTCAGAGTATAAATTGCCACAATTTCCCTGGATAGAGATCTTCCTCCTCTCTAGTTCTCACTGAGCTGCCAGAAAAAAGATAAAAGTCCAAAGGAATGCATGGTGGTATGTCCAACAGGAAGGGGAGGAGCACCAGGGAACCAGAGATTAAAAAAAAGTCCTTGGAAGATAAGAAGCCAAACTTGGCAGTTGGTCCCCCTCGCCGCCGCCACCCCCCATCCCACCATCAGGGTCCTGTGGGCCCTCTGTGGGAGTGCAGGTGGGGAAGAGGTGGCTTCTCATTGGCTCCCGTGTCAGGGGCTCCTGGCTGACATGGCAAACTCTGACCAAGATTCCTCCTCGGTGCCCGTCCTAGGCTAGCTCACCCCTGGGACCAGGGAGGGCCGGCCCCTCGCTGTGCTGACACATGTGCCTCCCTCACTGCTCCACAGAGCGGAGAGCATGACAGGCGTTCTGTACAGCAAGGGGCACCGAGGCAGGAAGTACTTGCTGAGAGACAACAGTGAACGACACAGACACGACCCCCACGCTCACAAAGCTTTATCCAGCAGGAGAGATAGACATAAATCCTCTCCTGTGTAGTTCTTCATTTATGGCCGTGATAAGTGTTCCCAAGGAAACGTGGGGGCACCCGGAGAACATATAACAGGGAACCTGACCCGGGTTGATGTGACAGGGAGAATTCTCAGAGGACATGGGATTTGGACACAACTGAAGGAGACGGTGGAGTTAGCGAGAGGTGAGCCAGGAGAACTCCAGATTGGAAAGGGGGAGAGGGAAACTGCAAGTTCAAAGGTCCTGAAGGGTTCAGGGAGCAGAGAGGAGCCTTGCATCTGCTGTTTGGGGAGGTGGCGCAGGCTTGGAGAGCATCTCAGCACACGGGTCTGGACTGAGGTGAATTCTAGTTTGGTGGAGGAATTCAGGGCCTGCAGCTCTGAACCCCCTCCCAATGACCAGGTTCCCCGCACACACACCCCCACTCCTGTCAGGAGCCAGGTACGCCTTACCTGCCACTCCACCTCCTCCCGGCAGAGTCTGTCCGAGGGCCCGTCTGGGCTGTCCCGGGGGGTGTCGCCTCTATCCTGCTCCAGGACTGGCAGCAGGTACTGAGAAGGGGGGTAGTATTCCAGCCCTGACTCTGCAAGAGAGGACACAAGCTGATCAGGAGGGAGGGGACAGAACCGTCAGCTCCTGCGGCCTCTGACTTCCTCCCCAGTGTCCTGCCCCAGCTGCCTGGTCCCCTGCTTCCCTGTTCCCTTAGCCCCAGACTGAATGGAGCCCTCCGTCTTGCTCACTAGTCCTGATGCCAGGCCCCGGAACTTGGAAATTGCTCAAGAAGTGTCAGCTGAGCGAACAGGCAGGCTGGCCAGCCGCCTCTTTATCATCCACGTGAGAATGAGGTGATGAGAAAAGCCTGGGGGAGATTAGTGGAGAAGCCTGATCCACCATCTCCTTGCCCAAACCTTGGGCAAGATGCTTGCCTTCTCTGGCCCTGGATACTCTTCCCCTGTATAACTTGATAGGGTTTGTACTCTTTACCCATTTTTGAGTGGGTTGCTTGCCTTATTGTTGCTGATTTATAGGTACTCTTTATATATTGTAGCTAATAATCTCGGGCCCATAATATATAACTATCTTCTAGACGGTAACATTTTTTAACTTTAGTGATGGGATCTTTCTAGGTAAAGAACTTTAGACTTTAATATGGTCAAAGTTGTCTTTTAAAAATATAAACGGTGAGAGCGCCTCAGTGGCTCAGTTCACTAAGTGACTGCCTTCAGCTGGGTCATGATCCTGGCGTGTCAGGATCGAGTTCCACACTGGGCTCCCTGCTAGGCAAAGCATCTGCTTCTCCCTCTGATCTCCTCCTTCTAATGCTCTCTCAAATAAATAAATAAATAAATAAATTCTTAAAAAAAAAGAACATCATAAAAATATACACGGTAAAAGAAATACTAAAAATGGCCAGTAGGCATGTGAAAAAATATCCAAATAACTGAGAACACGACATTACGATAGCAGCAGACTGCTTTGTTTATCCGTCAGAATAAATAAACTTAGAAGATCTTTAACGGTGACACCAAATGTTATTTGTGGGAAGGAGAAAAGGGTCCTCTCAGAAGCTTCCCGCAGGAACCGAAACCGGTGCAGTTTCGGTGCAGTGCACAGCGTTCAGCAACTCTCACTGCCGGCCCCGTGGCAGCCTGCCCTCGAGGAATGCATCCTTCCCCACCCCCGTGCCAGAGGGGGTGGGTTAACATGCTGTGACAGTGGAAGACTGGAAATAAGCTCATGTTCACCATATGGGAAAGGCCACATCAGCTGTGGGCCACCACGACGTGACCTACTAGATAGAACTTTAAAACAAGGCAGATGCGTCCATTGTGAACTAGGAAAAGGCCCAAGACCTATTCTTGAGTAAAAAGCAGTGCTCAGAATCACAATAGTATGCTATCTCCTGTGGGTTTTATTTTTTTTTTTTTAAAGATTTTATTTATTTATTTGACAGACAGAGATCACAAGTAGGCAGAGAGGCAGGCAGAGAGGAGGAAGCAGGCTCCCTGCTGAGCAGAGAGCCCGATGTGGGGCTCAATCCCAGGACCCTGGGATCATGACCCGAGCCGAAGGCAGAGGCTTTAACCTACTGAGCCACCCAGGTGCCCCTCTCTTGTGGGTTTTATTTATTTATTTTTTTTTAAAGATTTTATTTATTCATTTGACACAGAGAGATCACCAGTAGGCAGAGAGGCAGGCAGAGAGAGAGAGAGGAGGAAGCAGGCTCCCCGCGGAGCAGAGAACCCAATGCGGGACTCGATCCCAGGACCCTGAGATCATGACCTGAGCCGAAGGCAGCGGCTTAACCCACTGAGCCACCCAGGCGCCCTCTTGTGGGTTTTAAAAAAATGTTTTTAAAAAACATTTAAAAAATGTTTTAAAACCCCCAAACTTTACATAAGTATGTTTACCTACTACACTGTGTAAATAAATTGAAGAATTATTTCTTAAGCTGCGTAGTAGGTATACGCACGTTCACTGCTTTATTCTTTGTCTTCTGTATACCTAGAAATTGCACAGCTGAAAACTTTTTAAGGAAGATAAAGGGTTTGGGTGGGGGATGGGTGGGAAAGGTGAAGGGGATTTAGAAGCTCAGTTACAGTCATGAGGATGGAGTCACGTGCGGAATAAAGTCCTCATGGGCACCTGGGTGCCTCAATGAGTTAAAGCCTCTGCCTTTGGCTCAGGTCTTGATCCCAGGTTCTGGGATTGAGCCCCGCATCGGGCTCTCTGCTCCATGGGGAGCCTGCTTCCTCTTCTCTCTCTGCCTACTTGTGATCGCTGTCAAATAAATAAATAAATAAATAAATAAAAGAATTAAGTCCTCATGTTGTACCCCTGAAGCTAACACCATGTTAATTACACTTGGAAGAATTTGCCTAGTTTGACCATTGGCCAGGCTACACATTAGAATCACCTGCTACTCAAAGACCGCTAGGTAGGTATGTGGCCCAAGTATCTGTCATGGGATGTGTAACTTTTTAAACTTAAGTATCACCTTCATACGGAAAAGAGCAAAAAGTCTTCATGAATAGCGAGATGAATGCTTAAGAGGGAAATCACCCTTATAAACAGGACTGGGTTTGGGGTGAGTGCTCACATGCTGATAAAAGCGTCCGACTTGGGGCACCTGGGTGGCTCAGTGGGTTAAGCCGCTGCCTTCGGCTTGGGTCATGATCTCAGGGTCCTGGGATCGAGCCCTGCATCGGGCTCTCTGCTCAGCGGGGAGCCTGCTTCCTCCTATCTCTCTCTCTGCCTGCCTCTCTGCCTACTTGTGATCTCTGTCAAATAAATAAATAAAAATCTAAAAAAAAAAAAAAAAGCGTCCAGCTTCTCTCACGGCCCGTCATGTCTGTGAGGTTCACCGTGGCCGTGGCAGTTAACACTGCTTTTGTTCTTTTTTAAAATTTATTTGACAGAGAGAGAGAGAGAGAGACAGTGAGGGAGGAACACAAGCAGGGGGAGTGGGAGAGGGAAAGCTGGGTTCCTGCTGGGTAGGGAGCCTGACTCGGGGCTCGATCCCAGGACCCTGGGACCATGACCTGAGCAGAAGGCAGACCCTTAACGACTGAGCCACCCAGGCACCCCGGACTGCTTTAGCTGTATTTGAAGGCGGTGTCATATTCACGTGCGAGTCTGAAACAGTGTGTTTACCCATCCCACCACCAATGAGCACTTGGGGCATGTCAGGTTTGGGCTGTTATGAACTTTGCTGCCGTCAGTATTTCTGTACTTGGCTTTCTGGCATAGACTCAGACACACTTTCCCTGGACACTCATGTAGGTGCAGAATTGATGGGCCTCGGGGTGTCTGAATGTTCAGCTTGAGATGGTAACAACAATTTTTGGAAGCAGTCTGACTCCCACCCCCCACCCCTGGTGGATGGGAGCCGCTGTTCCACATGTTTGCTGGTTCTTGTACTGACATTAATTGAGCCATTTTAGGGGGCGTGGTAGGACGTGGTAGTGTCTCTGTGTAGTTTTTAAGTGCTTTTTCTTATTGACCAAAAAAGATGCTGAGCATTCTTTTCAGACACTCTAGGCCATCTGGAGAGTCTCTGCAAAATTCCTATTCAAGACTTCTGACAGCGCCTTTTGCTTATACATCTTTTTATCTGCTAGAAACAGGTGCTTTGCTGGACATGCATGCATTGCAAATATCCTTTCCGACTTCATGGCTTGCCCTCTCTTTTCCCAAATGGTGTCTTTTTAATGTTAGGGAAATATAATTTATTAACTTTTTATGGCTGGTGTTGCCTGCCTCCTACTGAAAGAAGAAATCAAGACTTTTTCCCCACGTGGATATTCAACTGATCTGAAATCATGTATTGAAAAGACTTCGCTTTCCTTTCTTGTTGCTTTGCAATGGCACCTCTGTCACCCACAGATCACACGGATGAGTCTTGGCTGTGTTCTACCAGTTCCCCAGGTGACAGGATCCCCGAATTAAGACAATCCGCCAAGGGGAAGGCTCCATAGCTCAGGGGTTAGAGCACTGGTCTTGTAAGACAATCCGCCAGACAGGAGGTGGCCAGGTATTCTGCCCTCCCCTCTGGGCACCTGGACCAATGGTGGCCCTGGGTTTTAGCTGCACTGTCACTCCTCCAAGTCCAGTCCCCTGTGGTCTCAGTCCTGGGTGACGCCAGTGACCTCCTAACTGGTCCCTGGCCTCCACGCTTGTTTTCTCCAGGCCCTTTTCCCTGCGGATGGAGTGAGGCCTCTCCCGTGTGACACCGGGCCCCGATGGCCTCTCCAGCCTCCAACCCACCTCTCCTCCGTGTGGGTGCCCAGCGCCCCCGGCCTCCTCGGCCGCACACTTCCCACCACTCTACCCTTCTAGGCTCTTTAACATGCTTCTGCTCTCACCAGCCACAGCCTCCTCTCCGTCCTAAGTCCCAAATGCCCTCAGGTTTCAACGAAGATACTTTCTCGGACCTTCCCTGACGCCCCAACCTAACCAGTATCTCGATTTCCTGTGACCATCTGCTTTGCCTGTGTCTCTTGCCAGACCTGGAGAGTGCCAAGCAGGCGGGGACTGTGGCCTCCTCGGTCTCTGCCATGCCCTGAGTCTGGGCTGGCACAGGGCTGCTGCTGCAACCACGCTCACTTGCTGAGCGCAGGAGGCAAGGTGTCTGGCTTTACCTTTGCAGAGGAACTGCTGAATAGCCTGGGTGCCGGCAATGCACACCTCCTGAGGCGGGTAGACCATGGACGAGGCGTCGAGGCTCAGAGTCTGCAGACACAGGGGAAACTCTTTATATGTACTGTCAACACAATCCCAAAGCGCCTGGTTTAGTTACGAGGCTGTGTTTACTGTCTCCTCTGTCTTGGTCCTGCCATGTTCCCAGCACTTAAATAGTGTCTGGTGTGTAGCCAGCACACGATTTGTGTTTTTGGAGAAAAACATAAAAAAGTGGGAAAATAAGGAAATTAAAGGACAACATACAGAATAAGATTCCGTGTTTGTTAAACACTTCTACTCTCTCACATTAGTACACTTACAGAAAATTTTGAAGAAATACACATCAAACTCAAAATGGTTTCCTCCAAAGGGTAGATTCTAGAGTACTTTCTATGTGAAATTGGAATTTTTTTTTAACAATATGATTTTTTAAGTAAAAAAAAACCCCTAATGTTTATACGGGCACACATGCACCTGCTTACGGGTTTATGAGGCCCAGGAAACAGGGACCTGGACGCCCACAAAGCCGTCCACAGCCATGCTGTAAGGCTGTCTGTTGTTTTTGTTTGTCTGTTTGTTGAATCGAGCCCTCCTGCCACCTGCTCACTTCTTTCCAGAGGCCTCCTGGGAAGCTACCTAAGCCCCTTTCAGGAGCCCATATCCTCTCTGCCTGGGACAGGTAGGCCTGCTTCAGGAGAAGGCCTGAGGTACTAGGCCAGAAGTGGCTGAGTGGGAAAAGCAGCTCAGACACCCGCCAGCCCTGGCCAGCACAGCCCTTCTCCCTGGGGAGCCTGCCCCGGAGCACAGGATCCGACTGCCTGGGTCTGGGGATCCCGAGAGCAGAAAACCCCATCCTGGGAGGCGTTACGTAAAGAATATTCACCCACACGGATCATGCTGGTCACCAACAGTAAAGTGTGCTGGCTGCTGGGGCTGCACCACCTGTGGCCACGAGCCATGCGGAGCCACATAAGTTTACATTTTAACCGACTAAAATGAAAGTGAATTTAAAGCTCAGTCCCTCAGTGGCACCAGCCACATTTCACGTGCGCAGCAGCCACGTGGCCGGTGGCTACTGCACGGGACACACAGATTGCGGGTGTCCCCACTGTTGGCAGGAGCAGCAGCTGGACAGCGATGCATGGGGTCATTCGGCCCTGGTGTCAGACCCTAGTCTGACCTGTTCTGGCTGTGTGCCCTTGAACAGGACAGGTGACTTCCCGGAAGCTCAGCTCCATCAGTATTCAACAGGCATGCTATCACCCAGCGGCAGGGCTGTTTGATGAGTGATAGGAGAACACACGAGAGAAAGACATTGACCTTGACCAAGAATGGCCATTTATGGTTTCCTCCTGAACAAAGGTGCCACCAAGAAGCAAAGAGTGGATGGAAAGCACATCACTCTCAGAGCTCCTGCCAGCTGACTTACGAGGGCTTCGGACTCAGCAACGCTGTGAGTTGTGCGCTCAGGCACGGCGGCCACTGAGCACGTGGAGCTTTGTTTATTTCAGTATAAACAGGGATGCCTGGGTGGCTCAGTCGGTTCAGCATCTCACTCTCGGTTTCAGCTCAGGTCATGATCTCAGGATGTGAGCTCGAGCCCTGCATGGGGCTCTGTGCTCAGTGGGGAGTCTGCCTCCCTCCCTCGCCCTCTGTCCCTCCCCCTGCTCACGTGCACATGTGCATCTCTCTCTCTAAAATAAGTAAATAAATCTTTAAAAAGACTGTACAAGTAAACACGTACTTCCTTGGTCATGCTAGTCACACTCCCAGTGCTTGAGGGCCACATGTGGCCAGTGGCTACCGACTTGGGACAGCACAGTCACTGGACATCTCCATCCCTGCAGAAAGTTCTGTTGGGCAGCACTGTCTCTGCCGCCTGCTCAGGGAGAGGAGCTGACCATCCTGTCCTTTCTCAGGCTGGCTGCCACAGCAGCAGGGATCAGCCCTTGGGGTCAGCCCCCTTCCTTTGCTGTCTCCATGCTCACCCACCCACTTCTGATACAGAAGCTGGCGCTCAGCATGCCTGAGAGGTAATTTACTGATGGCTCTGCAGAGGATTCTGGGATGCTGGCCAGACTGTGTCTCCGTGGGTAGAGAGGTCCCTGTTCCAGAAGGCTGAGCTGCACAGAGGTGAAGAGCACAGGCCCTCATTCAGACTGCCTAGTTTTCAACCCCACTCCGCTGTCACTAGCTGTGCGGGCTCTGGGCAAGCTCCTTAAACTGTCCATGGCTCAGCCTCTTCACCTGCAAACAGGCCCAGCAGTGTCTGGCTTGCAGGGTTTTCCTGAGGATTCAGGGAACTGATGCAGGTTAAGCACCTAGCCTTGTAGGCACCAGAAAAGGATGGGCCATCTCATCCTCAACTGTTAAGTGCCCCTGCCTTCCCTGAGCAAGCAGCCTGTATCCGTGTCTGTTAAGGCCTGGACTGTAGACCCCCCAAAACACATACGTGAAGTTCTAATCCCCTGTACCTCAGATGCCACTGTATTTGGATATAAGGTCTTTAGAGAAGTAAACAAGTTCAAAATGAAATCACCAGGCTGGGCCCTAATCCAGCATGACTGGTGTTCTTGTAAGAAAAGGAATTTGGACACAGGCCCATACAGAAGGAAGATGATGTGAGGACACATGGAGAAGACCGCCATCTACTAGCCAAGGAGAGAGGCCTCGGAAGCAACCAACCCTTGATCTCGGACTTCCAGCCTCCAGAGCCGTGAGAAAATCAATCTCTTTTTTAAGCCACTCGGTCTGTGGTACTTTGTTACAGCCACCCTGGCAAACTGATACAGTGACCCAGGAAAAGCTTGTCCCCCCTCCCTGCTCTGATGAAACTCAATTTCTATACCTCCCAGTGAGGATGCTCTCCCCGTCACGGAGCTCTGGGCTCTTCCCAATCTGGACTCTCCAGACACAGCAAGCGCCCACCACATCAGATGCCCCATTTTTCCCTTAACACACCTTGTGCTGTCCACTCTGGGCTCTCCGTACTCTCCCCTGCACCCAAAGGCCCCGCTACCCAGGTCTACTACTCTAAAGCGAGTTCTTCTCTCCAGGCCCAGCTCAAACATCACATTTTTCACAGACTGTTGACACCACCAGAACTCAGTGTCCTGTCCTCACTCCAGAAGCGTGTATTTCTGCCACCGTCGTGGCAGCAAGAGCCACATAATGACAGCCGCACGACATCGCTCTCTCTGTGAGCTCCCAGGAACTGAGCCTTGAGATCTCTGACAGCCCAGCACCCATGACCAGGGCCGGCATTCAGGAACGTGGGGGGACTGTGGCCCAGAGAGAACCCCAGGCAGGAACGGCTCTGACTTACTTCCAGGGTTCGAACGTGCGCCAGCAGCTGCGGCAACTTCTGAATGTCGTTCTCACTGATGTCAAGAGTACGTAAGCTTCGAAGTTCCCCCACGGTGTCTGGAAGCTCCTTCAGCTTGTTATCTGGAGAGATCCCAATGGCACAGCTCAACCCCCAAAGCCTCTCCACCAACTTCCTGCCCGATGCTGCCAGGACTCGGGGCACGTGGGTGCCTCCCTCTGACCCCGGGATGTGCGCAGGGCCTGAGACCTGAGGTTCCAGGAGGAAAAGCACAGGGGTCCAGTTTTGGTGACCTGGGTTCAAGTTCTTACTCTACCACTTTATAAGCTGGGTGCCCTCATGCTCGGTGGTTCCCAGGAAGAGGGCTCTGTGGATGCTGGCCGAGACAGCCCAGCGCCGACTGAAAGTCACATGGACAGTGCGTTCCAGCCCCTACCTTTCACATTGAGGGTCTGGAGCTGGATCAGGTTCCCAATGGAACGTGGGAGATACGTTAGTTGATTCCTTTCCACGTTTAAGACCTAAGACAGAGGGGAAAAAATGACACGAGAACCCAGATGCAGAGAACAATGTCTACCCCTGCTTCAGGCCAGGCAGCATCTGGGCACCACACACCTCTTTAACTCCCCTTGACAGCCCTGTGAGGAGGGCACTGATTTTTATAATCCCAGGTGGGAGATGGGAACACAGGCTCAGAGTGAAGTCACGTGCCCAAGAGAGCAGAGCCTGACCTTGAACTGGTTCTTGGGGAGGACCCATCGTTTATGCAGACAACAGAATGCCCCATGATGGCCCCACAGTCCAGCAAGGAGGCAGCAGGGGACAAGCAGGTTCAGGGACGTGGGGGAGGCAGCATGCAACAGGGCTCTAGGAATCCCAGTTTCGGGGGGAAGAAAGCTGAGCTGCAGAAAGGCAGTGGGATCTGCCCAAGGTCTCAAGGCTGGCAGCTGCTGGTGCCCAGACGGGAAGGCAGGCTCAGCGGATTGCGCAGGCTTCGCTCCCTCCCGGATGCCGCACTGTGAGGGAAGCAAGGCCAAGAGGCCGGCACGCTAAGTACTCATTAAACATTGACGCAATGGAAAGCTAAGCGGTCATTAAAAATTATGCGGCAGATGAATATTTAATAAACCAAAAGATGGTTAAGAGTTATTGTCAGGTATCCAGAAGTTACAAAATGATGAATGCAACAATTCTATGAAAATATACATGTCCCCAAAGATCCTACACCTGGGCATTCGCTGTGGCTTCCTAAGGGGTGACAATTCCTACTGTTCTGCCTCATGTTCTGTGTGCCCTGGGGCTAGCGACAGGCATCCCTCTGGACCTCAACTTTCTCATCTGTAAAATGCAACAATGTCACCCACATAGTAGGGTTGCCTGTTCCCCTCATTCCTCGGTCTCCTCCACGTTGGAGGCAGCGTGCAAGGTAGGGGTGCTGCCCTCCAAGGACTACATCTCAGTCAAATCTGTAAGACCTTCCTGAGGAACTACGCATTGCCATCAGTGCTCCCGCAGCAACCAGCCAGGCCTGAGACAGGGGCCCAGAATGTGAATGTACTTTGACAAGAAGGCCGGGAGGATTCCGAGGGACATCGGGGCTGAGAGAGGATGAGCGGCTCGGGCGGAGGCGGGGTCTGCGTGGAGAGGCCCGCCGTGGTGCGGCAGGAAGGCCAGAAGGAGTTTAGGAACTGACCGCCGGGAGAGGAGGCTGGGAAGCAGGCCGGCCCGTCATCCGGGGTCTGAAGGGCACAGTGACGAGAAGGTATTTTAATCTAAGCGTGAAGGAAAGCCGCTTCCTCCTCTGTGAAATGGGGCTAATGCTAGTACCTGCCTGACAGGGAGGCTGCAGGAAACCAACAGATAATGGGAGGGAAAAGCTTAGCTCCGCGCAGGCATGCGGGGGGCCACGACTGATCAGAATGGCAGGATGAGTCACGGTGCTGAATTCATCATTTCCTGCTTCCTCCCTTGTAGAAGCTCACGATGAAATCCCAAAAGCACATGCCAAAAATATGGTACCAAGACTCCCACAGTTCAGACTGCCATGGCCAGGGCATCACGGAGCTTCCTGATGGGAAAGGGGCAGAGGGAGCTGGCACCAGGGGCGGCTCTGGCCAGAGCCCAGCCAGCACTCTCCAGGGCACTTTCTCACTTGCAGTCAGAGGCAGGTGTCCTGTGGCCTGCGGCCGTACCTGGAGGGCGGTCAGCTGCCCAATGTCGTCAGGAAGCGCTGACAGCTGATTATTGTGAAGATCTAGAACCTGCAGGAGGGAGGCGAGCGTGGGGTCACAACAGTCACCAAGGGAGAAAGCCCACACAGCTCAGACTCCGGGGCCTCTTCCTGCCTCTGGTGTTGAAGCAACAGCAGCCCCTCCTCTCCAATAGCGAGATCTTTCCATCTCAGCTCCTTTTTGAAAATGGGATACCATTGCTTTCTTTTCTTTATCAAGTATTTGTTTTTAGCTGTTGAGTGGAAACAGTATGCTATGAAACAGTATGCATAAATATTCATGTTAAATAGGAAAACCCTCACAGCATAAGTACATACTTACGTGGAAAAAGACTATCAAATATGCAATAATATACTGACGGTGGTTCTCTGGAGTGTGAGATGACGGACATTTTTCTTCCTTTGCTTAACTGTATTTGCTAATTTTTTTTAACAACACAAATGAGCAAAAAGACACATCATGTATGCAACTACATAAATATGTTTCGTATACATACAAATAAAATAGAAATATACACAAATAAAAAATATGTATTTAAAATGTATAAGATATTGTTTTACTATAGAAATAATGAGTGTTGGACTAGAATAATAAAGACAAGTAAAAACCACCTTAACTCCTACAAACCAGACTTAACTCAAAAAACACTGTGATGCCCGATGCTACCATCCTTTGCCTCTCATTGTGTGTACCCACTGTCACAGCTCATGTTCATGTGGAATAATCCTGAGGTCATAGGCCACATGTCCTGTGAATATGTCCCAGTCCTGGAGAGGCTAACAGGAGGAAGTCAGTACGGATCACGGCTTTCACACACTGACCGAGTGATGCCTGGCGTCCCTCCGGGGCCTCCTTGTTTGGGCCCATCGGTCTCCTTGCTCTCTGTGAGCTCACCTGCTCTGAGTTTATGCTTTGCCCTTCTACCTGTCGGGCAAGTTCCCATGAAGGCAAGGCCTATGGCTGTAACCCCACCCCACGCATGGCACTCAGGTGCCCCATCAACTGTGCTAATACCAGCCTATGAAGTTAGGCCCGCCTGGCATAAGCTTTAACAAAGGCAGCTTAGCTGTCACATGCTACACCAGGCAGAGTCCCTAACCCCCGAGAGAAGGGCCCCAGTACCTTGATGGTTATGAGACTCAGGAGGCTGCAGGATTTAGGGAGCAGGGAAGTGAGGTGATTCGTGTGGACAATCAACACCTGTGTGGGGAAGATTTGGGGCGCATTAGCCAGAAGAGGAGTAGCCAGCAGGCCACCAGCTTGCTGCAGGGTACACGGCAGACCCCGCCTGCCCACTGTCTTCTGCTCGCCCAGACACTGCAATGGGGGATGTGGCTCAGAACCGCAGGATCACCAAATGTGGAATCACGGAACCTGAAACCCTGTAATTTCAAGGGTGAAAGGGATCTTTGAGGCGTGATGCTACCTTCCATCCTGAGAAGGTCCCTGTGCAGCTGTCCTGATCTTAACCTCCTTCAGGGTCAGCACCTTCACGTGGGGAACAGAGAATAATAAAGTACTGGCCTGCAGGGGCTGCTGTACAATTAACCAAAAGACAACGAGCACTGAGCCCAGGGCTGGCCTGGGGCCGAAGGCTCCATCCGTACCATCTGTTGCTATTTTTACAGGACCGACCCCTGCATACAAACTTCCAGTGTCAAGGAGCTCACCAGGCTGTCAGTAGGGAACACTTTTTACCTCCCTTCCTCGGAGAATTCAATTAGAATGCTCTCAGCTCTCTCCATGCAATGCTGCAATGTCTTTCTGAAAAATCATTCATTCCATTCTTAATCTCCGCTGGGTGACCAGCTTTCATTATTATGAACAGCGAGGTCACCCGTGTTTACTGTGGCAGGGCTTGTACCTGGTGCATTCCCGTCTCCATCTACCTACCTCCTGCCTGTCACTCTATTAATCCCCATGACAGCTCTGTCAGAGTAGGACTAGCACTAGGAATCTGACAGATGAAGAAACGGATGTAAGAGTTGGCGGAAGTTGCCCAACTCACGAGGGGCAAAAAGCCAGGATGGGACCCGGGACCGTTGGACATCAGACTCAACTCTTCCAACTAGGCAAACACCTGCTTCAAGCTGAAAGGGTGAGAATCAGGGAGAAGGGAGATGTCTATGCCAGGAAGACAGTGCCTCAAAGTCCCACCTGATTTCCAACAAGCAAACATGAAATAAACAAGCCTGTGAAAATGAAGATCCACGTTACCTTCTTCTGCAGAACTTTGCACGTTGCAAAAGCCCCATATGGAATCTAAGGTAAGAAACAGAAGAGTCAGCACCTCCCTTCCTGCCGGTGGCACACAAGTGAGGGAGCGATGGGGCAGGAGGTGATCAAGTACAAAATTCTCACGTGCAGAGCAGCGCTGAGCCGGGAGTGTGGTGCGGGGGAGGCTGGGGAGGAATGCTGCTGGGAAGTGGTCAGCCCTCCCCTGCAATCAGCTGGCAGGAGACTGCCCTGCCCGGCCCCAGCCCACACACCAGCCCCATCATGAGCTCTATCAGGGCAAAAGAAAAAGGCCAGAGAAACCCTGGTTCTTCCAGTTCCCTAGAACTCTATGGGTGCATTTTCTAGACTCCCTGATTCTCATAGACTATGTTGAGGCCAGCAACCATCTCAATTCTTTTGAATACGAACAAAATCCAAGAACACTTCATTCGACCAATGCGTCCAGTGTTTTAAAAGCCCCAGTCTACATCTGTCTTTCTTAGGGACATGTGATCCAAAAAAAAAGGACCAATCAAATTCACAGCCAGAACACCAGCCCTGATTTACCTCTGAGAGCTCACACTTAGAGATGTCAAGAATGTCATCGGCCCCAGCTTCTTTTGCCTGCGAACAAAAATAATAATAATAAAAAACGCGTTCAAACAAAACGCCCTTGAAAAGTGGACAAACCAGCCGAAGACACACAGGATCAAGAAGCTGTAAGAGACCAGCCACTGTCTGGTTCTACTAGTCCCTTCTGCAGGTGCACCAATGACCCCTGCCTCAGTGGGGCCTGAGGTCCAGCACAGAACAGCAAATGAACAAGTCACAACAACTGTCATCAGTTCCCTCAGGAGAGAAGCGGAAGGCACTCCTGAGTACCAGACAGGAGGCCTCACTGGTCTGCTTTGAGTCAGAGATCTCCTCTGGGGGTCAGGGAGACAGAAGGGAGGGAGGGAGCACGCAGCTGCTTTGGGGGCAGTGTGGAGCCCGGTTCCTGAGGGCAGGGGCGGAGATGGACTCAGAGGAAGCCCAGTTTCCCTCACCAGACACATCTGATACTCTAGGCGTTTCCGAGCCTCTTCACTGGGTTTCCGCTTCCGGAAGAAGAGCGGCATTCTTTCTTTCTTGCCCTGGAGTAATCTTCGGGACTCTAGGGCATAGGAGAGAAATCAGGGCCTGAGGACTCTGTCACACCCGGGGCAGGCAGCACGCTAACGCAGAACACGGAGCCCATCTGCTGGACCGCGTCAGCTCTGACGGCAGCATCTGCATCCGTCTCAACCATCCATCTGGGCCACGAGCCCTGCACAGCAGGTCTTTCTAAGGATGTCCTTTGAGAATGCATTAGCAGACGGGACTGATCCATCACTTCTAGTTCCCAAAACATTGTCAGAGTGGCATCAACAAGCCAAACACAGCATCAGCTACATCGTAAGCAAAGAGATCTCTTAGTTGAATAAAAACTCCAAGGCAATCCTCAGGCAGCTTACCACCTGCACAGTTACTGTTGCATCTGATTCTCACCACAGCCCAGCTTAAAATGATATTGAAATGGACGCATGAGCTCAGTGATCTGGTTATATGGCGTGGACAGTCGCAAAAACAGTCTGGAGCTCTGTTTTTTCGAGTCCTGACACCGTGGGGTTTGCCCAACTCCTTCATGCTTGGATAATTTAGCACTTGCTAATTACAGTGTCCTGAACTCAGAAGCCAGGTGCTTACTGCTTACCCAGTATCTGCAGCTAGCAGCACAGGTTAAGGGTTATCAATGGACCCAGGAAGCAATCATCCAGGCCCAGGCTTTGGAATGAAATGTAACCGGGTTTATGGAGGTTCCTCAAAAAATTAAAAATAGAAATACCCTAGGACCCAGCGACTGCACTACTAAGTATTTACCCGAAAGATACAAAGGTAGTAATCAGAAGGGGCACCTGCATCCCAATGTTTATAGCAGCATTACCAATAATAGCCCAATTATGGAAAAAGCCCAACTGTCCACCGATCCATGAATGGATAAAGAAAATATTCTGTATTCACACACACACCCACACCCACACACATGAATATTACTCAGTCATAAAAAGAACGAAATCTGGGGCGCCTGGGTGGCTCAGTGGGTTAAAGCCTCTGCCTTCGGCTCAGGTCATGATCCCAGGGTTCTGGGATCGAGCCCTGCATCGGGCTCTCTGCTCGGCAGGGAGCCTGCTTCCTCCTTCTCTCTCTCTGCCTGCCTCTCAGCCTACTTGTAATCTCTGCCTGTCAAATAAATAAATAAAATCTTTAAAAAAAAAAAAAAAGAACGAAATCTTCCCATTTGCAACGATATAGCTACAATATATAAAGCTAAATGAAATAAGTCAGAAAGAGACTAATACTATATGACTTCACTCATATGTGGAAATTAAGAAACAAAACAGATGAACATACTGGAAGGCAAAAAGAGAGAGAAGTAGACAAACCATAAGAGACTCTTAATGATAAAGAACAAACAGGGTTGATGGAGGTGGGTGGGGAAGGGGTTAAATGGGTGATGGGTATTAAGCCCTGGCTATGGTGAGCACTGGGGTTATATGTAATTAACGAATCCCTAAATTCTGTTCCTGAAACTGGTATTACATTATAAGTTAACTAACTAGAATTTAAATTAAAAAATTGAAAGAAAAAAAATGTAACTAACCATGTCCACCAACCACGTCACCTCTGTTCAATCTCTCTGAGCCTCAGTTTTCTCATCTGTATAATAATCTTACCAATACCTGGTTCTGGGAGGATCCAGTAATTTCATATATGTAAAACTCATAGCACATTACCTGGCACATAATCATTGCTCAGTCAACTATCAGCCACACAGCACTATACATCTAACAAATGACTTACTCAGGGCCCACTACAGCTAGGGAGAAGATGCAGTTGAGGAAGATACATACTCAGTCCTCAGGGGGAGGGACAGAGATCACAGGTCTCCGCCCACAGGGGCGTGGGCAGTCTGGGGAGCCTGCCAAAGTGCAAGCTGGCTCAGGCCCCTCTTGTCACCCCACCTGCCAGCAGGGATGGGAACTAGTCTAAGAACAGCCCTCCCCCATCCATCCCTGGCGACAACTTCTTACCCTTCTGCTTCCCAAGGACTACCCCCGCATTCCCTCCCCAAAGTCTAGCCCTCCCACCACGTTCCCCACAGTGACCATCCCTTCTCCATCCGTCCCATAAGATCAGCTCCTCCCAACCTGCTCTCTGAGGTCCACCCTTCATCCATTCCTTCCACCGACTCCAGCCCAATGGGAAGAACCACACCCATTCTCCCCAGGCTGGAGTGGGGAGAGCCCCACCTGGCTTTGTGGGTGGACAGGTCACCAATGCTCCTTCCCTCGTGAGGACCGGAAAGCAGGCAGATCACTCGGAGGGCTTGGTCATGAACACCGGCTCGCAGACCACCGGACATGAGCCCGGGCGGAGCCGGAGTCTGGTTTCCTCCAAACGCAAGAGCTGGGGACCGAAACTCAGAATCTCAGAAAGTCATGCAGACAGGGATGACGAAGTCTGAGACTCTGAGAACAGTATAATTTGGAAATAGGAGTTGGATCAAATTTAGACCTGAATAAAATTGTTTCCATAACCAAAATGCACATATCACGAGGGAGCTAAAAGGGGACGCGGGGGGACCCATGGCCCTAGGGTCTCGGAATGGGGGTGCGGACCTCTTAGGGGAGGGGCGGGGCTTTCCGTTTAGGCTACAGGGACCAAAGGGTGACCCTCATAATAAGAGAGAATAGAGAACAGCGGGGCCCTGGAGCAGCCCTCTTTTGCCTGCCCCACCACCAGGCGAACCTCCCCCAACCTTCCCCAACCCCCAACCCTTCCCAACCCCTAGTTACAACTCACCCGGAGCGGGGTTCTCCAGCCGTCAGCCTCAGACACCTGCCCACAAGCAACATGGCGGCAAGGGCGTCGCTGGGACGCTGGGACGCTGGGCGGAGCCAACAGGTCTCGCGAGAGTCGTGCTTTGCAGCTTATATCCGGCGCCGTCAGAGAGTATTCCGGTCTTTTGGTTTTCGGCTAGGAGGAGGCAAAGGTGCAACTCTCTTCGGTCGTCCCGAATCCGGGTTCATCCGACACCAGCCACCTCCGCCATGCCGCCCAAGTTCGACCCCAACGAGATCAAAGTCGGTGCGTGCTTTAGATGTGGCTGGGGCTGCAAAATGGAGCATCCCTCCTTCCCGCAGCCCATCGGGCCTCGGGCCCAGCCGCCGTAGCCTTTCCTACGCCGGGCTTTTAAGTTGCTGCCCGCTAGAGGCTTTTCCAGGGCTGCGATCAGGGCGCTGTGAGGTCCTGGCCGAGTCTCTTGACTCGTTCTGGGTCTCAGCTTCCCCACGTGTAAATAGGGAGGGAGGACCGGACGACCTGTGGTGGCTTTGCAGCACGCACGCCATAGGGTAAGGTTTGTGCCCGGGCGCTCCTCCCCGCCACTGGGTTGGCCGGCCCGGTGCGGATCTCGGTAGCCGTAGCAGAGCCGAAGGCCGCTGTCCCACGTGGCGCTTGGAGCGATCCACGCCAGGGAGGACGCGACTCGCCCGCTGCGGGTTGGGTGGCCCTTCCGCTCCCTGCTGAGGCTCTCGGTGGGGTGCTGTTTCGAGAACTGACAAGCGGTGAGGCCAGCCCCAGAAAGATTCTCGGAGAGAAGGCTGTGGCGCGGGAGCTCCTCTTGCAGCGACACTGATGTTTTCTTTCTCCAGTGTACCTGAGGTGCACCGGTGGTGAAGTCGGCGCCACGTCTGCCCTGGCCCCGAAGATCGGCCCCCTGGGTCTGGTAAGTCATCCTCGTGGAGGACGGTTGCTTAGGTTCCACACTGCGGAATTGGCAACCCCTCCTACACCTCCCCTGAAGTGGAAGTGCCCTGGTAGCAAGCTCATACACGAGATTGGAACGTGCTGCCTTGAAGCTGTAACTTCCACTCTCCAGGGTTAAGATCCTAACTGCGGCCTTGAGCGTACCTGAGAGGTGGGCCAGAGGTCTTGCCTGAGGGTTTAGAAGGTAGCTCAGCGCCACTAGGCAGCCTGCTTAGCTAAATGTGTTCTAGTCAGGGCAGTGGGCCTATCACTGATGCGGTTAAATTTATCAGTAGAGAGTGTTAACTGGGGTATGAACTTAACGTAGTAGTTTGTGTAAACTCCTTAATATGACCAGCTTCACTGATGACCCTATTTATCCACTTCTCCAGTTCATGCTTTTACTGAGCTTGCATTTCGCTGAATATCGTTAGGCTTTTATTCCTTGGATATTGGTTTCCTGAAGCAAACATTGTTCCCACGTGGTCTTGCTTAATTATCTGGTTAAACACGTTTCCTTGGCTCTCCATGTAGCTGGCACCAGCCGAGCATCTTTCTTGTTGAGGCTGGTGGTGGTTTGGAAGTCTTAAGTAGCTGATGCCCAGATCCCATCCTTGCAGAAACCTGGTGTCTGTAAAACTATCCAGGTGATTTGATGGATATAACAATCAATGGAAATGGCCGCATTATCACATGGGTCCTTATGGGAGGGTAGGTAGGTAGGTAAGGGACGTGGCCATTTTATGACGTTGTCTACTACACTGATAGCCATGCCTTGATTTGGTAGGTGCAGCTCTGTGCTTCAGACAGTGCCCTGTGCTGGCTTGGGGTGTTGGCCAAATGAGCGGGATGGGTATTCAGACTATACTTCGAACTTAAGAGACCAGTGTGATGTACCTTTTTTCTCTCTAGTCTCCAAAAAAGGTTGGTGATGACATTGCCAAGGCGACTGGTGATTGGAAGGGTCTAAGGATTACTGTGAAGCTGACCATTCAGAACAGACAGGCCCAGGTACTTGGTTTGAAGGGAAGGGCAGAGGTAGCAACCCTCTGGGATTTCTGGGGGGAAGGTTTTTGCCACCTGCCCCCAATGGTGAGCTGAGGGCAATTTTAAATGGTGGTGGGGAGGCTTTTTTGAGAATATGGAGCAAGAAAGAGCAAAGATGTGGGCCTGATACTAACTTTTGTCACTTATGTGACACTGGGCAAAGTGCTTTGTGTCTCTGGGGCTAGGACATGTTTCAGGCTGTGAAAATAACTCAAGAACGTACAGCAAACGCAGTCTGGCCCATGTATTTTGAGAGCCCGGTCACATGGCTGTATTGACGGTCTTCATTGGAGCTTGGAGTGGGGCTTATTCACATGGACAATCTCTTTTGCAGATTGAAGTGGTACCTTCTGCCTCTGCCCTGATTATCAAAGCCCTCAAGGAACCACCAAGAGACAGAAAGAAGCAGAAAAACAGTTGAGTGGCTTTCTCCTTGGTAATTTGTGAGTGGTAGGAGCTACCCACCGTGATAACTTAGTGGCATGTTTTCCCTTTAATGAACCTGGGTGAGGGCGCAGAGGGAGTTGATAAGCTGTTAGAGAGCCAGGCACCACCAGGAAGTGTCAGCGTGGCTCCCCAGTGCCCGGCATGTGGCTGGCCCTACTCAGGGCATGCAGGTGGGAAAGAGGGTGAAGTGATAACAGTAACCAGTAATCAGACCACTTCCGAGCTAACCTAAACCTGTCTTTTTTTTTTTTTTCCACGTTTTAAACTGTCTCCTTTGTAGAAGATTAGCAGAGACTTGATTCTGCCCCAGCCACCCGCCACTGCACCTGATCAGTTTCTGTTGGCCGGTGCGGTCCAGTGGTGAGCTAAGAGTAAACCCCAGCTTAGGAAACAGGGTTGTTCTTCATGTGGATGACTCTGTGCCGAAAGCATGGGAACAGCCTGGAAATAAAGACGAGGGAGCACGTGATGTGGTCTGCTCTGGCCTTGGGTTGTGACCAAGCTTACAGTTTTTCTTTTCTGCAGTTAAGCACAGTGGAAATATCACTTTTGATGAGATCGTCAATATTGCCCGACAGATGCGGCATCGATCTTTAGCCAGAGAACTCTCTGGTAAGTGGACAACATTGTTATATGGGGTGTATGCACCGAGTGGTAGCATTTCCCAGTTTGAAGGGACAGTCACTGTAAGACCCACAGTTGGGGTGCAGAATGGCTTGACATCAGTGAACATTTGGGGCTGGATGTATTTAAATCTGGGTGTCAAGGGAGCCGTGGAGACTGCATTAAGGGCTTAGAAAACTAAATGGAGTTCTGAATGTTGGATTAGAGAAGTAGGGATGTCATTCCATAAAATGGGGTTAATCCCTCATTGCCTGCTGTGATTTCCCTATGGGTTATCTGAGGAGTGTGAGGGACTGAAGCTCCCCTGATGCTACTTTTCTTTCTTCCAGGAACCATTAAAGAGATCCTGGGGACCGCCCAGTCTGTGGGCTGCAATGTTGATGGCCGCCACCCTCATGACATCATAGATGACATTAACAGTGGTGCCGTGGAATGCCCAGCTGTAAGTGACCTCTGTTTCACTTGGGTAAAGCAGGGTGAGAGCTGGAGGAAGGCTGGAACAGTTCTAGAAATGATCAGTAGTGGGTTTGGACCATGAGATTTTTTTGTTCTGTTGATGTATTTCTTTTTTCTTTCCCACAGAGTTAACTACAAAAGAAAATTATTTCAATAAAGGATCATTTGACATCTAGTGGACCTTTTGATGTGGCCTCTTTCTTGCGGGAGCTGGCTCCTTTGTGGTCAGAAGAGGGGCCAGTGGGGCACAACCTGTGGCAGAAGTAGCAGTTTGGGTAACAAGCTTCTGGGTGACAGACTGCTGCCCGTATGGGACTAGCTCAGAGACACCTAGAAGGGAGGTCTCAGTGCTTTTCTTGTAGGCCACATATATGCATAGAACTCTTCGTAAGAATAAAATTCTTGGCCAAAAAGACGACTTGCACTTCAGCATGAATACATGGCAAGGAATCTGTGCCAGACCAGTTTAAATCCTGAGGGGGCTAGGGGGCCCACGGCCCTCCACGCAGGCAAGTGTTCACTATCTGTTCCGGTGTACAGCCAGGCTTTGGAAGCACTGATGGGGAAACAAAGGAATCTGACCTTTGTCTTAAGTCCTCAAAGGTCATTTTCTAGTGGCATGTTTTTACCTTTCCCAAGTCTCTCATTAGCCTCTCGTGATTCTTTACTTTGAAGTGAGGTGAATGTGGAAGGATGAACCAAGGTATCTGTATACTGGGGTGAGCTGTATCTGAGTAGCTCAGAGGAGCTTCTGGATATCAGCCTAAGGGGGGGGGGAGCTTGGGATAACCCAAGAACTTAGCTTCCTTGGCATGAGTCATATTCTTGTTTACATAATTTTGTCAATAGGCCTTTAAAGTAGGTGGGTGCACCCCCTGCCCCCAAGCAGGGTTGGAGAACTAGTGGGAAGGATTACCGGAGAACTCAGGTCAGTGAGGGAAGGATAACCGCCTAGGACCTGTGCCAAGTGACCAAGAAACCAAAGCTAGAGGCCTTGGGTGGTGAAAGCTGAATCTGAAGTCAAAGGGTCACCTAACCCCAAACCACAAGGGTTTACTGTGGAGATGAGGTCGTGTTGGCTCTGTGAGGGTGGTATGCCAGAGGTGAGACCCAGCAGGGGAGAAAGAAACTCTCCAACAGTGAAAATCTTGCTCCAAAATTAAACTTATTCAGGAAGAGAAGTGAATGACCCACTGGCCCATGAGGGAAGGACAGTGGACATCAGGTTGTCCTTCTGGCCCCTTAGGGATGTACTCTGCTGAGGGATTTCACTGGCTTCCTCTGGACATGCTCAGCCTGTTCTTCCCTTTTGGATGTTTTCTTTTTAACAGCAGCAAACACTTGAACATATAATAGAGATTGGGCATAGCAGTGTCTAGATTTTCCTATATAGAGCTTTAAAGAGTAGATATCCTGCCCCCACTGTTGATGAGACTGTAGCATGTCCAATTTTTCCTCACTTGAATTACCCCCCCCCCCCAATCCTCTTTGGCCCCATTATGGAAACTTCATTCCTATCTAGTGTTGTTTCTTTTAACAGCCCTCATTCAAGAACTAACCATCCCCCAAATATCTGGCCTTTAAGAAGAAACCAAGTCAGGGCATCTGGGTGGCTCAGTTGGTTAAGTGTCTACCTTCAGCTTTGGGGGATTCTGGAGTCCTGGGATCCAGCCCCACATCTGGCTCCCTGCTCAGTGGGGAGTCTGATTCTCCCCCTGCTCCTATACTCTTGCTGTCTCTCAAATGTCTTTAAAGAAAACGGAACCAAGTCCTTCACTCACTGACACCTTAATCTTCATAAATCAAGGTTCCTGCAGTGCTCACTACACAAAAAGCAGCTTGGCTCACTGAGTAAAGGTAAGTCTCCAGTATAATTTGATGGGTTGTTGATGCTTGTGAAGAGTTGAGAAAGAAGAGAGCTCCTGAGACGGTCCACCTGCGACATGGAAGATTGGGACTATTTATTGAAGGTGCTTTTGCATGTGGCTCGGAGCTACAGACTAAGGTCCCGGGTCTCCACAGGTTTTCAGACTACCTGCATTTCCTGCCAGGTCCCAACCCACTTTGGTCCTCTCTGTGGTTACTCCCCAGCGTGGAGTCTCTGGTGTCTAATGAAGGCGGAGCTACACCGGAAGGCCTTGCCACACTCCCTACACTCATAGGGCTTCACACCAGTGTGAATCCTCTGATGCTGACTAAGGGACGAGCTCTGGTTAAACGCCTTCCCACACTCATTGCACTCGTAGGGTTTTTCTCCCGTGTGAATTATATGATGTCGGATAAGGGCTGAGCTCTCACTGAAAAACTTCCCACACTCATTACATTTATATGGCTTCTCTCCAGTGTGGGTCTTCTGGTGGATGATGAGATTGGTGCTTTGGCTGAAAGCCTTCCCACACTCGCCGCACTTGTAGGGCTTCTCTCCTGTGTGAGTCCTTTGATGGTTTGTGAGGTTTGCGCTCTGGCTGAAGGCCTTCCCACATGCCCCACATTTATATGGCTTCTCCCCAGTGTGGATTCTCTGATGCTGAATAAAGGCGGCACAGTAACTGAAGGCCTTCCCACACTCCCGGCACTTGTACGGCTTCTCCCCCGTGTGGGTCCTCTGGTGGTTTGTGAGGTTCGCACTGTGACGGAAGGCTTTCCCGCAGTCGCTGCACTCATAGGGCTTCTCCCCGGTGTGAATTCTCTGATGCTGAACAAGGGCTGAACAGTCACTAAAGGCTTTTTCACACTCACTGCATTTGTAGGGCTTTTCTCCGGTATGAGTTCGCTGATGCTTCGTGAGGTTTGCGTTCTGGCTGAAGGCTCTCCCGCATTCGCTGCATTTGTAGGGTTTCTCTCCGGTGTGAATCCTCTGGTGCTGAATAAGAGATGAGCTCTGGCTGAAAGCCTTCCCACACTCGTTGCATTCGTAGGGTTTCTCCCCAGTGTGGCTCTTCTGGTGCTGAGAAAGGGAGGAACAGTAACTGAAGGATTTGCCACATTCGCTACAAGTATACGGTTTTGCTCGGTGGGGCTTAATTATAGGGGAATTCTTCCTGAAGCTCTTTGGATGTGCTTCCCATTTCCGGGGTCTCACTTCCGTGGGAACTCTCTGTTGTGGAGAAAGGACTGGTCTCAGGTTGAAGCTCTTCCCCAGGTCACTGTTCCTGTGATCTGACTCCCCAGGAGGCAGCTCTATACTTGGGTCTTGGAATGAATCTTCAGAAATGTCATGCTCGGGTGGTGATTCAGACATAATCTTCCAGTCTGAAAAATAGTTAGAAAAGCATTTTGCCCCCCTTCGGTGGAAGAAAAGGTAATACCGAAAGACAAAAGGCTGATGGGGTTTGGTCGAACTTCTGTGCGCACAGGCCTGATGCTGCCTCCCTCTCACCCGCAATACTGACCGCGATGGCTCTTCAGGTACGTCAGCATGCCTGACTCCCTTTCCTGACCTGCCAGGGATGCAGAAGTTTACCCCAATCTCTCTCAGATGCAATGTTCCCTTCCACATTTCTGACCCTTTCCTCCACTTTGGCAACCACTGGACAGTCTCTACTTGTCTTCTTAGTCTCACAATTCTTGGTCTGGATTTGGGCAATCTGCTTACCAGGTTTAAATAATTCACTTGAAAAAGCTGATGGCCAATGCCAGCAAGATGAATTCTTTCACCTATCAAATCGGCTACATTCCAAAATTCTAGTGTTGGTAGGAATGCAACATCATGAGATGTTACACACTGGTGTGACCACCTTTCTGCAGAGCCATCTGGTGGCATGTGTCAACGAGTCTTTAAAATGCTGACACAAGAACTGCACCTGTAAGCATCTGTCCTAAGGAAGCACTGAAAAATTACACAAAGCTATGTTGACAGAAGTGCTCACAGCATTATTTGCCAAAGAAAAGCAAACACGCAAATAAATGTTTAATAAAGGAATGACCACAGTAGAGCCAATACAGGGACCCTATTTAGCAATCAGAGGCCATGTTTGAAATAGGCGCACTATAGTTCCTGCTGCAGAAAGGTATTTACTGAGAAAACACTGCAAAGATACACAGTATGAGTGTAAGCTGTGTTGTCTTTGGGTTTTGGAACCAGGGGCAATTTTTATTTTCTTCAATGCTTATCTGTATTTTCTAATGTTTTCCAATGTCAATATTATAATAAAAGTTATAAAAAACCTTTCAGAGAACATGAAGTGATTAAAAAAAACAACAACTGTTACATGAAAAAAAGAAACATGTAAACTTAGACACTGTTATTTCTACTTTAGAAGAATGTACAAACTATGGTTTGAGCCTCCCCCTTAGGGGGCACCTGGCTGGCTCAGTCGCTAGAGCTTCTAACTCTCGATCTCAGGGTCATGAGTTCGAGCCTCACATGGAGGGCGGGGAGAAATTACTTAAAAAAGAAAACTTTAGAAAACAAAGAAAAAATTATCACTGCAATTTGTTATATGAGGAAGATGGAAGGGATGACAGGGACCCTGATTTTTTTTATCCTGTTCCAAATCTCAAATTAACCTATTTTACTAAAAAAAAGTCATTTTAAATAGAATAAATAATATTGCTTTTATAATCAGAAAATAGGTATTTTTTAAAGGAAGAGTTAATGATTCTTAACCCTTTCTGGGATCTCCCTCATTTTAAGAGAAAACTTTAAAATGTGAGTGTAATGTAGGGTATTTGGAAACAGAAGCGTACGGCCCCACGCACTGCTGTCTCTGGCCCTGGTACTTGCTCATAAGAGAGTGGAGTTTCAGGGAGGGCTATGGAGTTTCTGTTCTCAAGGGTTAATTTTCCTGAAGATTCTTTCAGTTTCTACCTTATTTCTCAGAGGAAAGAATAGCAAGGTTAGTTCTGGGTGACCTTCACTTGAATTTCTATATGGAATCTTGACCCAGATAGCTTGGGTATAAATCCTGACGCCACCTCTTACTAGCTATGTGATTGTGGGCAAATTATTAACCCATTTCTTGGAGGTATGATCTGTAAACGTAGCTCTCACAAAATTACTGTGAGAATTAAATGAGTTAAAACACATAAGGGACCTGAGTGATAGTTAAATGTCATATGAGTGCCTGTTATTATCTTAGGCTTTTTCCTTGTAAGCCTTCTGAAACGGTTTCCCTCCAGAGTGCACTAACGTCCAATTAGTGCACTAATTAATTAGTTAGTGGATTCTGTACTAACGCCCAATCCACCATGAGCACAGCAGTCCCCATTTTGGGTTCAGGGCGTCTCCAAGTAATTCAGTGTCTGGATCATGTATGGCTTTGACAGCTCTGAAAACTTGACCATCTATCTGAGAAAAGATGGAAGGAGGAAGAAAAGTGCCAAGAAAAGCAGCGGTGGGGGCAATTCAGGAAACTGCGTTTTGCTCACAAACTGTCCTACCTCAGCCCGCCTCACCTCTCCACCTGGCTCCTGCAGGAGACTAACAACGTCCACACCAAATGTGCCCAAAACAGAACCGCTGGCTTCCCCTTCCCAGCCAGTGTCTCCTTCGAGTCTTCTTGCTCATGGTTTTGCTCAGGCCAGGGTCATCCTTAATGCCCCTATGCCGCACTTCCAGTTTACTGGCAAGTCCTATTGGCTTCAACACCTACAATGTTCTGCCACCACCCACCACTCTCTCTCCCTGGTGAGTGTGCCACAGACGCCCAGCTGACCTCCCAGCTCCTACTCTTGGACCCTGGAAGTCTTATTCTCCATATGTTAATTTTTTCTTTAAAGATTTTATTTATTTGACAGACAGAAATCACAAGTAAGCAGAGAGGCAGGTGGGGGGAGGGGGAAGCAGGCTCCCCGCTGAGCAGAGAGCCCGATGTGGGGCTCGATCCCAGGACCCTGAGATTGTGACCTGAGCCGACAGAGGCCTTAACCCACTGAGCCACCCAGGCGCCCTCCATATGCTATTTATAAACACAAATCAAGTATGGTCCCCTCCCTGCTCAAAACCCTCAAGGACTTTTATCTTACCATGTGAATAAAATCTGAACAAATTACACGGCCTCCAAAGCCCAGAATGATCTGGTCCCTGCCTACCACTCTCCCCCGCTTACGGAGTCCTAGGGTCTTCCGATCCTAATACAAGTCAAGCTCATTCCCAACGCAGCACCTGAGCACCTGCCGTATCCCGGAATGTCCCTCTCCCAGACACTCACATGGCTCTTCCTTTAGACCTCAGTCCCAATGTCCCCTCCTCCAAGTGTCTTTCCTAGCCGCGGACTGACAACGGCCCCACCTCCATCTGCAGTCCCGCTTGCGCCTTCGTACTCCCCATCCCTGTGCCATTATCCTGCCTTCCTTCAGAGCACACCTCACTGTCTGACGCTGCATCAGTAATTTTGTTCATTCATTTTGTTTACGTTACGCACATCACAGGAGGTAGGCAGGGACTATGTCTTGTTCTCTGCTGACCTTCAGTAGCTAAACCAATGCCAGGATTTACCAAATGCTTACTGCGTATTTGTTGACTGAATGAGTAATAAATTCAATGTGAAAAAGGCAAACTGACCAGCTGGGCCTGGACGAGTGTTAAGAGCCACAACAGAAGTTCCTAAAGCAACCAGTGAGGTGAAAAGTACTTTAAAGACCAGGGTCTGCCATCGGGGCGCGGGTGGGATGCGGCACCGGAGGGCTCTGAAAGCAGCCCACGGTGGCCGAGCAATGCCCAGGCTGCTCTGTGAATCTCAGAGCAGAGGTGCGACCCCACCGAAGCAGGGTGTTAGTTACTCCAACAGACAGACTGAAACTTTTCTCAAATCACTTCACGATCATACAGCTAATACAGCTCTCCATAGCTGATAACTTTTTTCATGTATATTAGTTTGTAAAATAAGATTTTGTTACTACATTTTTAAGACAGAGACAGAAGCGACCACATAACCTAGTGGTTTACTCTGAGTCTGTGCAATATAAGTAGCAAGCCAGGACCGGAAAGCCTCTTCCACAGGTCTACATCCAAACCTGCGTCCACACCAACACCTGAATACCGCAGACCAGGGACTGTTGGTGCTAACACCCCTTCCCAAGTTGTTCCTAATAATGTGCTGATCTGACCTTTTTAGGATCCTGAAACTCTCTGAGGCTGTGATGAAACCTTTTTCCGGAAAAATGCAGCCACTGCCCTATGCACATAACACCACGAGTTCTCCACAGGGCGTTCCGCCCAAGGTAAAAGGCCCCGCACGGCAGAAACAGTGCTGGGCACCAGAGGGCCTTGAGGGGGAAGGAGTGGGACCACTGAGGCTCCTGCAAAAGGATTTCAGCAAGTCCAAGTGGTTCCTGGGTAACAAAAGGGCTGAGGTAACGTGTGACAGGCTGTTTAGAAAGTAGATAGTTAGATGGGAAGGAGAGAGTTCTGACCGACTGTGCAGAAAATCTGCAAGAGGCATTTTTCATGGCCTTGTAGTAATAATAATCAGAAATGAAGATATAAAGCATTAGGCTGTATTTTTAAACAAATTTAAAGCTTTGTCACCATAAGGTTCTTAAGTTCATTCATGCCTCTGATGCTTTAAGTTTAAAAATATCAGAGGTGGCTGGAGCCCCAGCGAGAAGCTCCTGAGGCCTGGCCAGAGGTCACGCGTCCACAGGGGCTGAAGCACGAAGGCGGGGATGGGGTGAGCAGCCTGCGATGAGCAGCAGGAGAGAAACGCAGCAGCTACGGCTTCCCTGTTGTTTTTTCTGAGGTGCTCGCTATTAGCCCTTTAGGAAATTCTAGGAGGGTCTCACATAGGGGACGAGAAGGCATCCAATTAAGGGCTAGAGAGGGGAGTAGCAGTAGGTGTCATGGCTGGATGGATGGGTAAAGGTGGGCACCCGAGAGCCTCAGTGAGGTGAACCCCAAGCAGAGAATGTGCTAGGCCAGCAAAGATGACTCTCATTCCCCCAGAGGCCAGCAACACCACCTCTGGTCCCAAACATCTCCCAGCCCAGGGGAACTTTGCCAGGAAGAGGCAAAGTGAGCTTTGGAATCAGACAGAACTTGCTTCGAAGCCCAGCCATGCCGCTTTCTAGCGTGAGGCTCTGAACCAGCAAGTCAGCCTCTTTCAGCTTTAACTTCCTCATCTGTAAAGTGGGGGTACCAGTATCTACCTCACAGCACTGTTAAAATCATCAAATGCTCTAATGTGTTCTTCAAGGGCGTCTGCTGTCGAGATCCCGGGCTCCAGTGCCGGCTCACTTACCGGGGCGGGCGCTCCTCAGGCCGCCTCCCTGCAGCGCCCATGGACCGTCTTCCCTCTGGTCCAACTGGGAGTTCACACTGGGCTGGGAAACTGGAAGTCCTGCTCCAGGGGGAAAACAGGCGTTAGAGATTTAGATTACATATAAATAGCCCCCGCCCCAACCCTGGAACTCAGGGACATGGAAACCCACCAGTTAGGTCATTTATTTCATTCATTCAGCAAATATTTACTGAGCATTCCGCTTGGTTCTGGGCGCTGGGGGACACAACAGTAATTAAGACAGATGAAATGCCAAGAAGGGGTCCAAGTCAGGGAGTTAAGCCCCCACAGCAAGTTACTTAGAAAAAACAGGGACTTATTGAATATGGAGGAACTGGCCTGAAGGTCACCCTACTCCTCCTGGGAAATAAGAAAACAGGGAGCTGCAGTCTCAGGGGTTTCTCAAGACTGAATGCAGAGACCTTTCACTAGGGAACCAGGAGGATAAACACAATCCCCACAATGTGTCCGAGCGACTCGGGATCAGTCAACACTGGCAAGTGCCACAGATACTCAGAACTGAGTAGGCTCTACATTTCAAATGGCTTCCTTACCCAGCAGGACCAGATTCCTGGCGTTTTCTGGTAACCCCTCCTTGAACCTTGGAGTCCCCCTCGGAGCAGGGACCAAGTGCCTCCACCCATCTTGGGTAAAAGCTACAGTCACGCTGCTGAAGGCTGTGGAGCCCTGAAACGACACACACATTCCTTCTCACCCACTGGCTTCAGGATGGGAGAGAAAAGCATTTAATGATCACTTTGTATGAGCCTAACACTATACTGAATACCGACACACAAAAATAAACCAAATACAGTCTCTTTCCATGTTTATAACTGACAGACTTTATATAAAATGGATAGAGTACATACACAGCTGTATCTATAGAAAAGAAGGAAGGGGCACCTGGATGGCTCAGTGGGTTAAAGCCTCTGCCTTCAGCTCAGGTCATGATCCCAGGGTCCTGGGATCGAGACCTGCATCGGGCTCTCTGCTTGGCAGAGAGCCTGCTTCTCCCTCTCTGTCTCTGCCTGCCTCTCTGCCTACTTGTGATCTCTCTCTGTGTCACATAAATAAATAAAAAATCTTTAAAAAAAAAAAAAAAAAAAGGAAGGAACTAGGCAGAAACTAACGGATGCTCGGGAATGAAACAAGCTAGTGTAGACAAAACAAAATTAGTTTTGTTAAGTTTATGCAATGAGAAAGCAGGAAGAAATGTGAAAGCTCAACTTTTCGGAGTGTTTAATGTATGTTCCCATGAACTTGGATATCGTACAGTAGAGCCCGACGTGTATGCGACCACCTGTAGTAACATGGCAGAAAGACAGGTAGACCAGATGCCAGGCTAACAGAGAAGGAATCCTGCATGGAGGACAGAGGAAGACCACAGAGAGGAGGTGGTCTTGAAGGAGAAATGTTTTCAGGGGCACCTGGGTGGCTCAGTGGGTTAAGCCTCTGCCTTCAGCTCAGGTCATGATCTCAGGGTCCTGGGATCGAGCCCCACATCGGGCTCTCTGCTCAGCAGGGAGCCTGCTTCCCCCCACCCCCCGCCTGCCTCTCTGCCTACTTGTGATAGCTCTCTCTCTCTCTCTGTCTGTCAAATAAATAAATAAAATATTTAAAAAAAAAAAAAAAGAAAAAAAGGAAGAAATGTTTTCGGACAAAGAAAGAGAAGGTTACCCAAGGCAGGGGAGACACCACGAGCAAAGGCATGGAGGTGGAAAAAGCCTCATGTCTGTTTCAGAGCAAGTGATGGTACCTCCACTTATCTCATGGGCCACACCAAAAACCTGGGTGTGATGTTCCTCTTTCCTGCAGCTCCCCCTAAATCCCTGTGTCTTAGCTTTCCTCTACAGTGTCACTAGAGTTCACACATTTCTCTCCACGGCCCCATCACTGCCTTATTTGAAGCCAGCATCACTTTCCAAATCATGACCTGTAATTTACCTGGTCTTACAATCCATCCTTCATACCAAGAAATGCCATACAATAGGACAAAGAGCGTCTTCTTTGAAAACCATCAAATATTTAAAACATTTGGGTCACTTTATAATAGTCAAGAAAGTAAAATCCATCCTAAGATTTAAGTGTCATGGACTATGTAACAACAGTATGTAACTAATAAAGAAAACACTGTAGGAAGTACAAAAAGAAGTTTAAAATACTACAGCTACGAGATGTTAAAATAACTCAGTAGCAGGGTTAACACAAAATAAACGACAAAATAAAGGTATGGAAGAACTCAGCAATTTAATTAGTAAGGTTGAGCTAATAGAGCAGCAAACCCTGCATTCTGCAATTACCCTATACCTGGCTGTTCTAAGTTGACAAAAGACACTATCCCCATGGAGCACAAACCAGCTGAATGGGCAGACAGAGGAACCAAAGTGACAATTTGGAAATGTATAAGAAAAAAAGATCCACAGCCAGACATTTTCAACATAATCAAGAGAGGAAGAATATATTAGAAATTAACTCAAGAAGTTAAAGCATCAAACTTTAAAATGAATTTGACAAAGATGAAAGCAAAAAACTAAGAAAAAAAATTTGTTACTAAGAGAATCGATGAGAAAAATCCAAGAGCAGACTTTCCATAAAGGAAAAGAAACAGACCAATACCTAGACTAGTCAGGAAAAAAAGGAGAGAAGACAGTTCCTACCCTGGCAAAAGGACTACGAAAGGAATATACTAGAAATGGTTCCGTAGAATACTTTAAATGAGAGGAAGAAGGATTAATCACATTCTTCAAAGTGGAGATAAAAAGAAGGTTAAAAGCAGGACAAACCTGTTTTGGGAACGTAGAAAAGGAAGAATATGGGGGCACCTGGCTGGCTCAGCCGGTGAAGCCTGAGACTCTTGATCTCAGGGTTGTGAGTTCAAGCCCTGCACTGGGTGTAGAGATGACTTAAAAATAAACTCTTAAAAAACAAAACAAACAAAAAAACAAAACAAAAAAGAAAAGAAAAGGTAGAAAAGGACTGAAAAGACAAATGAAAATATTAAGTGTTTCCTCTCTGTGGGTTAATACGGGTGAGTTTTTGGGTTATGCTCTCTATGTTTTTCGAGTTTTCTACAATAAACATGAAGTCCTCTTATAATTAAAAAACAGGAATAAAAAAAACCCTTTAAGATTAAAAAATAAGTACATAAACAAAAGAGGCTGCCTCTCAGAGTCAATTTCCAACTTACATGGGCCCCAACGGCGAGGAGGCCAGCGGCCATTCCTTCATGTCCTGTGCTTTCGTCTCTGGGAAGGGCAGAGTCTGGAGAAGGAAGCTCTGCAGGAAGGGAGAGAAATCAATGAGGCTTCAAAGTTACAGCTCAGCAAGCCAAAGAGTCTCACACTTCCATTCTGAAGAAGGGGACACTGCAGGCTGTAGGGGACCCAGGCTGCATCTGCAGACCGATTTCTCCATTACCCTTCCTACCACTGAATCCCATCAATTCACTCAGACACAGGGAGTCATTAAAGCAACAGACTCTCAAGTAGCGCAGGTCCCCCACTTACCAATGTGCAAATCATACAATCTTTCTAGGTCTCGATTTTCTCATCTGTAAATGGGAATGATAATCCCTTATAAAGTTGTTGGAAGATGAAAGAAAACTGCAGAAAAAGCAGCTGGCTCAATGCCTAGCACGTCAGTCCACAGTAAGGACGCACAAATATTACCACCTGCCGAGTTCGCGGGGAGACAGGGGTTCTGGAGATTTAAGATATTTGCCAAAATCAACAGAGGTAATGACCAAGTGGGATTCATCGAAGGAACACAAGATCAGTTCATCAGATGAAAATCAATCTGCCTAATATACCAAGGTAATGAAAAGGAGAAGACTCCACATGGACCATTTCTTTTTTTTTTTTTTAAGATTTTATTTATTTATTTGACAGAGAGAGATCACAGGTAGGTAGAGAGGCTGGCAGAGAGAGAGAGAGAGAGAGAGAGAGAGAGAGAAGCAGGCTCCCTGCTGAGCAGAGAGCCCGATGCGGGACTCGATCCCAGAACCCTGAGATCATGACCCGAGTGGAAGGCAGCGGCTTAACCCAGTGAGCCACCCAGGCGCCCCATATGGACCATTTCAATAAATACCAACAAGGCCATTCTGTAAAATTTGTTACCCTTTCCTGATAAGATACATTCAATAAACTAGGAAGAGAACACCCTCAACCTGATAAAAGACCACTATAGAAAAGCCAGATTTACATCATACTTAATAGTGGAAGACCGATACTTTCCCCTAAGATCAGGAACAAGACAAGGTTATCTCTCTCACCACTTCTATTCAGTATGATACTGAAGGTTCTATCCAGGGAAATTAGGAAGTAGCGAAAAAGTCATCCAGATTGGAAAGGAGGAAGTACAATTACCAATATTTGTAAATAGATTTTGTATATGGAAATTTTTTTTTGTATATGGAAAAATATGAAAAATTTTTTTTGTATATGGAAAATCCTAACGAGGGGCACCTGGCTGGCTCAGTTGGCAGAGCATGTGACTCTTGATCTCAGGGTCATGAGTTCAGCCTTCACACTGGGTGTGGAACCTACTTAAAAAATAAAACAGCCCTTCTATAAAAATATATATATAAATAAAAAGTAGGAAAGAACCCTAAGGAATCCACACACACAAAACAAAGCCCTATCACAGCTAAGTTCAGCAAAATTGTGAGAGACAGGATAGATACATAATAAAAAGACAACCCAGTTAAAATTAGGCAAAGGATGTGAAGAGACATTTTCTCCAACCAATTTCTATACACTAGCAATGAGCAATCCAAAAGTAGGATTTAAAAAAAATTCCATTTGCAAGAGCATTAAAAGAATAAAACACTTAGGAATAAATTTAACAAAGGAAATGCTAGACACGTACACTGAAAGCTACCAAACACTGTAGAAATTACAGAAGACATAAATAAACGGAAAGACATAGCATGGATTCATGTGTTGGAGGATAATAATGTTGGGATGGCAAAACTCACCAAAGTAATCTACAATGTCAATGTAGTCAATGTGATCCCTATCAAAATCTGTTTGAATTTTTAATGGAAATTAAGGAGATCCTAAAATTCATCTAGAAATGCAAGTGACCCAGAAGAGCCAAACAAACTGGAAAAAGAAAAAGAAGTTGGAGAATTAATTCACACTATCAAAACCTTGCACATGCGGCACCTGGGTAACTCAGTTGGTTAACTGTCTTGGCTCTGGTAGTGAACTCAGGGTCCTGTGATGGAGCCTGGCACTGGGCTCCCTGCTCAGTGGGGGCCTGCTTCTCCCTCTCCCTCTGCTCCTCACCCTGCTTGTGCTCTCTCTCTCCAATAAATAAATTTAAAAAAAAAATCTTTAAAAAAAAAAAGATGGAAAACAACAAATGTTGATGAGGATGTAGAGACATGAGAACCCTCATACATTGCTACTGGGATTGTGAAATGGTGCAGCACCGGGGAAAACCGTGGCAGGTCCTCAGAAAGTTAAACAGAGGTACCTTATGACCCAGCAGTTCTTCTCCTAGGAACATGAACAAGAGAAATGAAAACACATCCACACAAAAACTTGTGCATGACGCGGCTGGGTGGCTCAGTCATTAAGTGTCTGCCTTCAGCTCAGGTCATGATCCCAGGGTGCTGGGATTCAGTCCTGCATCGGGCTGCCTGCTTGGTGGGAAGCCTGCTTCTCCCTCTCCCACTCCCCCTGCCTGTGTTCCCTTTCTCACTGTCTCTCACTCTGTCAAATTAATAAATAAAATCTTAAAAAAAAAAACCACCCCAAACAATTGGGCACCCATGTTCACAGCAGCATTATTCACAACAGCCAATACTGGAAGCCACGCAAATGTCCATAACTGAAGAACAAAATGTGGTATATCCATGTATCGAAATATTATCCAGCCACAAAAAAGAATGAAGTACATTCATTCATGTTACAACATGGATGAACTTTGAAACATTATTCTAAGTGAAATAAGCCAGACACATACATTCTATAATTCTATTTTTTATGAAATGTCCAGAATAGGCAAATCCAGAAGAACAGAAAGTAGAAATCCATAGAATAGGGGAAGAGGGAATGACGAGTGATGGTTAATAGGTATGGGCTCTTTCTTTTTCTTTTTGGGAGAGAGCAGGCAAGTGGGCAGGCAGGGCTGGGGTGGAGGCAGTGGGAGGGAGAGATTCCTAAGCAGGCTCCACACTCAGCACGGAGCCTCATTCCCAGTTTGATCTGACGAAGTGGGTACAGGCTTCATTTCAGGGTAATGAAAATGTTCTGGAATTAAATAGTAGTGATGGCCGCACAACTCTGTGTCTATACTAAAAGTCACTTTATTGTAGACTTTAAAAATGAAAGTTATAGCATATGAATTATATCTCAGTACAGCCTTGAGAAAAAGATCTACAAGGGTCTGGATATTGGTCTTAGTACAGACCTGATGTTACCGAGTTGTACCTAACTCCACTGTACCTTCTTGTCATCTTTGGTGGTTAGTACCAGTAGGATGACAACCATCCTGCTTGCTGTTCCCAAGTCTCCGGGGGAAGACAACACAAAATGCTGGATGCAAAATTGAAGAGCTATAGACCAATAAAGGGACCCCTTGATGTAAGGGAGGGCGGCACAGATCTTGGTGGTTAAGAGTACATATATGTTTGTTCTGTTCTAAGAATTGTTCAAGATGCTTTCAAAGACATTATTTTATTTGGTGCTTATGGTTCCTAGAGGTAAATGAGGTAGTTAACGTAATTTTACCCTTTCCTCCATGAAGAAACACAGGTTAAAAGACCCAACTGGTATCCCATAGCTTAAACAGGAATCCTCGCCTTCTGATTCCAACCCAATATCCTCTTCCACTTCGCAGTCCAACTGCGTTGAACTGGCTCTCAATCTAACGTGGAGCCAAAAGGCTCCCTGTTCTGAGACTCCCTGGCTGCTTCCAGAAAGGCTAAAACATCAGAAACAATAGGACACCCTGGGTCGTCCCATTTTTCCTCCCCAGGGCCCATTTCTCTAGACTCACAAAATGGCACGGGTCCATCAAGCAAGTCCGGGTAAGAGGTAGGATACTCAGATTATTCAGGCCTAAGCGCCTCGAACTTTCTTGACTCTAGAACTCTTTACTCAAAAAAGGGTAATAGGGGCACCTGGGTGGCTCAGTGGGTTAAGCCTCTGCCGCAGGTCATGATCTCAGGGTCTTGGGATCGAGCCCCTCCTCCGGCTCTCTGCTCAGCAGGGAGCCTGCTTCCCACCCCCACCCCACCCCCGCCTACCTCTCTGCCTACTTGTGATCTCTGTCAAATAAATAAAATCTTTAAAAAAAAAAAAAAAAGGATAATCCCCCACTACTTGTGGAAAGGATAACCGAGGAGTTCTGGTCCCGGTCACGAGCTGTATTAGTGGGCAGGCTGGAACAGGCGGATCTCCTGCAAACCGCTCTCTCACCTCCTTCCTCCAGCATTTGGGTCACACCTCGTGCCACCGCCTCTCAGCAGTTCTCTGAGCCCCAGCCGCGCGCTGCAGTCCTGCTCTGACTGCTCCTGGGCTGGACTCTTCTCTCCGGTCTCTCCCGTCAGAGGCGAGGTCTGAGCCCGCGAGGTTGGGCTCTGGAAGCTGGGGTTGGGCCCGTCCAGGTGGGTCTCTCAGTTTTTCCAGCGGCAGCCAGGCTTCGCGGCTCGGGAGCCCGTGGCGCAACCACCGACTCGGTTTCAAGCAGAACGCCGCGTGGGAAAACCCGCTGCCGGCTACTCCAGAACGCTACGGGATAGCCGGGTGGCTCGGAAACCCCGGTCGCAGCCACTACCAAAACCCAGGCCCAGCTCCAGTGCCAAAGAGGACGCGCTCGAATAGCGCCACTTCCGGTCATGCGTACGGTCCTCCCCGCCCCGCCGGACTCCATTTCCCAGAAGTCTCTGACATGCGCACCTGGCCAAAACCTCATTCACTTTCTTTGCCAGGTTTGTGGTCTCTACACCCTGTAGACTGTACTTCTCAGAGAGGCTCCGCCTGTACTTGCTCTCGAATCTCTCTTTTTTTTTTTAATTTTTAATTTTTCGAATCTCTTATTTATCAAGCGTTGTCCACATCCCATTCAGGTCTACCGGAATCCCACGGTGGGGGGGGGGGGGCTCTGAAGTGGGAAGCAACTTGGCCTCTAAGGATCACTTTTAGTGCAGGCGCAGCCCTACGGTGGAGCTGGTGGTTTGACTTCTGCTCGTTTTTCCTCCGTAGTTGGGCATTCCCTGAACAGCGGGTTGTGGGGGTTCTCTCCCTCTATTGATTTTTTTTTTTTTTTTTTTTTTTTTTTTTTTTTTTTTTTTTTGGACACAGAAAGCGAGCACAAGCACGGGTGGCAGCAGGCAGAGGGAGGAGCTGGCTTTATGCGGAGCAGGGAGTCCCATGTGGCTCTCCATCCGGGGATCCTGGGATCCTGGGATCATGATCTGAGCTGAAGGCAGACCTAACGGACTGAGCCACCCAGGCAACCCCTGCGGGTCCTCTCTTAAACGCAACCTTCAGCTCAGGGCCTAACCCTAACCACCTTCAAGGGTCCTCCACCCTTTGGAAAGTTTGGGAAGAGCAGAGGAAAGGAGGGAGGGCCCCTCTGTGTGAACAGGCAGCCACAGGCTGGGGCCCTGGAACTCTCAGAATATAAAAATCTTATCAGCAGGAGGGAGCTTCTTCAGTAATTTCAGGGGCAGAAGCCCAGAATCGTGTTAATAGTGTTCCATCAGCACTGCTCCACAGGCGATTCCTAAGTATTCTGTCCCTTGGAGGCTTCTGTGCTGTGCCAGAGGATATTTCAATGGGCTTCCTCAGAGCACCGATGACGTGTTCCCCCCTTGCCTGTTGAAAATTGCCCACTACTCCAGCAGTTTTCTGATCACTAATTCAGTTTTGAGGCATTTTGACATTAAAAGATGGGAATGTTTTACCTGGGAAACAGAAAAGAGTTTGGGGGTCCTAAGGCCTCTTTTCATTTTGTACTGCGGGTCCTTTTCAGCCACAGCTGGTAGTGGTTTTTTGCCAGTAGAATTATCTCGTGGGCCTTAAATGAATGTTGTTGGGATTCACTGCATTAGACAAACCACACCCACAGATCTCTGAGATAAGCTTTTCTCTACCTTGGACTGCTGCAATTTTGGGGTTACTACTTGGGAGGCCAGAAGTCTGAGATGGATCTCATTGGGCTAAAATCAAGGTGCGGGGAGGGCTATGTTTCTTCTGGAGACTCTAGGGGAGGATTTTGTTTCTTACCTTTTACAGCTTCCAGAGACTGCCGGCCTTTCTTGGCTCCGAGCCCCCTGCAGTTGGTGCTGTTCTGCTCATGGCCACAAGGTCAAGCAGACACGAACCCTATAATGGCCAGTGGGCAGTAGTGGTTTTCCTTGGTGTTGGAATCCCAACCAGGGCCACTGGGGGGTAGCCGAGTGCTTCACTCTCCAATGGGTGCAATTCTGCCTATGGCTACTGGGTGGCGTTCTTCATTGCCTCAAGAATGCAGAAGCTAGGATTCTCCTGGAAGTTCTGGGGGCAGAGGGATGGGACATGGGGTGTTGGGGGGCGCGGTGCAGATTTCCACCTTGAGAGGGGTAAAGCACAGCTTCTGCAGCTGCACCTGTCCTTTGGGGATGTTCCATCTGCCTTCTGTGGTCCTGTGCCAGGCTTCTGGGGCAGATTGAAGACTGTTAGCTAGGGCTGGCTCTGGTCCCTGTGGCATCTTCTGGTCTGATGAGGAGGCTCCCTCCCCCCGCCCCCAGGAAGTCCTGAAGACTGTGTGTCCACACAGTTTTCTGTGTGGAATCTCTGTGTATCCACAGTCATCAGGACCTATAAGTGGATGCTGGTAGCAATCGGAGATGGTTGAGTAGGAGTTGCCGAGGACTCAGGATTGGAAATAGAATAGGAAGAGAAAAATGTGTAAAGATTTCCCATGTCCCCTTGAGGCACTCTGTGCCATCCTTAGTTCTGGGTGCTTTACATCTCTCCGTTCATCTTCACAACAACCTCATGAGAGAGATAGCGTCATTATGCCCACTTTACAGGTGAATAAACTGAGGTTTTGAGAAGTTAAGTGGCTTGTCCAGGTCATGCAGGCCCTGAGTAGTATAACCAGAATTTGAACTAACAGAATTTGAACTGCTCTTCACCACTATGCTGCACTGGCTCCTGGACCCTGGGGTATCGAGGAAAGAGCCCAAGGTAGAACTGAAGCCACAATGACGTCTTCCTTGCCCACAAGTTTTAACCCTCTCTACTTCCATCATCAGCATCATCTCCATCTCTGCCCAGCTCACCTCCGTCTCTTCCACGTCACCTCCGTCTCTATGTTCTGTCTCCGTCTCTGTCAGCGTCATTCCCGTCTCTACCACCTCTCTCCTCGCATTCGCTCATCTGTCACCTCCATCTCTCAAGTCTCCTCTGCTCCATCTCTCATCGCCCTAACTCTAGATGCAGTAGCAGAATTATCAATAAGCAGAAAACCAGAAACAGTCTGAATATGGAACAATGTGAGGTTAAGTTCTGACATATTTGTACAACAGAATCCTCTCTGTTGAATTTCACCAATATTTAACCACCTGCTCTTTGCCACACGCTAGGACTCCCATGGCAAACAAATTGTTAAAAGAATGCTGAGAGCTTCCATTTCAAGCTGGTGGACTGAACTCACACATTTCCCCCTTTCTCTTCCTCTAGTTCCCACTGAAATGACAGTGAAGATGTGTAAAGGGAACAAAAACCATAACAGAATTGAGAACAGGTTCAGAGGTAGGGGGCATATACCAGCCACTGTATATGAACGGGGGGGGGTAATTAAAACCCCCTAGCTCTTCATTCCTAAATATGGACAACCAGAGTTCCCCAGATAAGTGAGATAAACCAGCTGCGTAGAAGGACCATAACCCAATTAATTGGTTCCAGAGGAAATCAGAGACTAGGAAACAACTTTCAAAAAATGAAAATGTACAAATGGTTTCATTCCTCACAGAGGCTACCAAGTGTTTTTGAGAATGTGGAGCCCCTGGAACTCTTGTGCGCCGGCGATGGGAAAGCAGAATGGTTACAGCCATTTCGGAAAACCATTTGGCAGGCTCTTACAGTGTAGTTAAGGGTAAACTTACTACAGGACCTGGTAGTTCCGTTCCACATATAGACTTGTAGCAGGTGTTTACAGCAGCTTTAGTGAGGATAGCCCTTAACTGGAACTCGCCCAAATGTCCAATGGAACGCTACTCAGCAATTAAAGGAAATGAACCGCTGGGCCACGCAGCACAGATGCATCTTTTTTTTTTTTTTTTTTTTTAAAGATTTCATTTATTATGTGACAGAGAGAAACACAGTAAGACAGGGAACAGAGCAGGGGGAGTGAGAGGGAGGAAGCAGGTTTCCCGCCCAGCAGGGAACCTGATGTGGGGCTCGATCCCAGAACCCCGGGACCCTGACCTGAGCTGAAGGCAGACACTTAACGACTGAGCCACCCAGGCGCCCCAGCACAGATGCATCTTAAAAGCACTCTGCTAAGTTATAGAAACCAGACACAAAATACTACAAATTATGTGATTCCATTTTGTAAAAGTCTAGAATATGCAAAGCTACAGAGACAAGACTGACTGTCAACGGACATGAAGGAGCATTTTGGCGTGAGGGAAATGTCCTATATCTTGACTGTGGTGCTGGATACAGATCTGTGGGTACATTCAACCTAAGTTAACAAGTTTTTATGCCTGCCATTGTTGAATTTCATAGCATGTAAATAATGCCCATAAGAAAGCTCATTTTTAAAAGTGAAAGTATGTATCCTCAGGGAAAGCCCAAAGCCATTTCCATCACAAAGAAAAGTAGAGGATGCTTTGAAAAAAGAAATATATAATAAGATATATTAAAAAATCATTGTCGGGACGCCTGGGTGGCTCAGTTGGTTAAGCCACTGCCTTCGGCTCAGGTCATGATTCCAGGGTCCTGGGATCGAGTCCCACGTCGGGCTCCTTGCTCGGCGGGGAGCCTGCTTCTCTCGTCGCTGCCTCTGCCTGCCTCTCTGCCTGCTTGTGTGTACTCTCTCTCTCTCTCTCTCTGGCAAATAAATAAAATCTTTAAAAAAAAAAAAGTAAAAAATCATTGTCAAAGCACCAATCAAAAGAAGGCTGGGGTGGTGATACTGATATCAAAGGAGACCTCAGAACAAGAGCTATTCCCCAGGACAAAGTAGGTCATTTCATAATGCTGAAGGACAAAAGCAATCAATATTAACAATCCCAAATGTGCACCCACCTGAGCGATGAGCTCCAAGGTGCAGGAAGCCAAACCCAGAGGAAGTGCAGGGAGAAACAATCCACATTCACAGGTGAAGGCTTCCGCACTTCTCTCTCGATAATTGATGAAACAAGTGGACAGGAAGTCGGCAAGGGTGTGGGAGACCCGAGCCACTCCATCTGCAACTGACCTAAAGGACATTTGTGGCACACCGCGGATTCTCAATCCCATCAGTGGGCGTCTGGGCAGACGCTAAGAATGAGATTGTAGATACAGTTATTACCATGGAAGACGTGGCTGCATGTGGACATGACCTTGCTTCTGGGAGGGCCCGAAGGAATTCGGACTTCGCTAAGGCTGAACGCTGTCCTGTATAATATGTAGCACATTTTATTGAAATCAGAGCAGCTGTTGCAGAATCTTCCAGAAACTCTCCCCACTGCGTTGCCCTGGACCCCACTGTACTTCCACTCCACTACTCCCCAGTCTCATTACAAGGCTTAACAGAAAAAGCTGAGGTGGGCACGTGGTGGCACTGCACAACCCGGAAGTGAATAAAGCAGATCACAGAGTGGGAAGTGTGATGTCCTACTTGTGTGTAGTGATGCTAGAAAGGATATGTGTCGGGAGGAAGCTCTTTCGGGACAGACCTGAATTCTTTTTTTTTTTTTTTTTTAATACTTTATTTATTCATTTGACAGACAGAGATCACAAGTAGGCAGAGAGGCAGACAGGGAGAGAAAGGAAGAAGCAGGCTCCCTGCTGAGCAGAGAGCCAGATGCGGGGCTTGATCCCAGAACCCTGAGATCATGACCCGAGCCGAAAGCAGAGGCTTTAACCCACTGAGCCACCCAGGCGTCCCTAGACCCGAATTCTTAAAAGAAGTTAACTCTGGAAAGCTAAGCCTGTGAATAATTATTGTATCATTTATCCAAGTGAGTTAGTATTTGTAAAGTGCTTAGGGCAACACCTACCAGACAGTTAACTGCTATAAAAATAATTATACTAAATAAATCTAGGTTTTTCAATTTTCCTACCATAAACATGTATTACTTATATAGTGGATAATAAAAGTAATCTGTAAAAGACTTCTGGCTCCATTAAAGTCAATAGAAAAAGAGATGCTTTTTTGTTGTTAATGAGATTTGGTGACTAATGATCCAGGGCACTGAGCCCAAGGAAGGAGTCAAAAATGACCTTCAAGTGCCAAAGGGAAGCCTGGCAGACCATGAGAAAAAGGAAATCAATAGATGTTCTTGGCAAGGCCCAGTCTGTGGGAGGCCTACTTTAGGGAAGGGATAGGAAAATGCCCTTCTCAAACACACAAAGAGGCCATGCCCTGATTTTCTGAGTCAAATCTTTATTTGGCAAACAAAGCTCCTTCCTGACAATGAAGCCACATGAGGGGAGAAGTCAGGGACCGCCCCTCAGAAGCATATCCTCCAGAAAATGAGGAGTCAAGAGTCCCCCCTCCTCTGCTGTTGCTTTCGTGACAAGATGGATACGGTCTGTGGACAATGGACTGCAGGGCAACGAGGCCCTTCCAAGATGCTCCCTTCCCTGGAGACGCAGAGGGGTGGCGGGAATTGGACCCGGGGGCCGGGAATTGGACCCGGGGGCCGGGAAACCTCATGCCCATCGTCTGCTGGGCTGTGGAGAGCTGGGTAGGAAGGAAGCGCCCTGGAGGACAAGGCTCCAAGGGACTGCAGTCCTGGATTCCAGCTTCCTGGGGACAGACAGGGGCTCCAGGCTCTGGCTGAGGCCCAGCTTGAAGTCGCAGGCAGGCTCCATCCCCCGCTGAAGCCCAAAGCTGGCCCTGAGAGGAGAGGCAGCCACGCACAAGAAGGGGTTGTCATCGCCCCTCAAAATGGGCTGTGATTTCCTCCAAAGTCTTTCCTTTGGTTTCCGGGACACAGGACAAAGTGAAAAGGACACTGAGGATGCAGAAGGCGGAGGCAAGCCAGAAGGCACCGTAGGGCCTGAGCACCTCCTGGAAAGAGAGGGGAAGGCCTTGTGTGGACACGGCAGAAGGTCAGGGGCCCTCGTGTGATCCCAAGCTGAGGCCCCGGACTGCCTTGCCCAGGCTCCGGGGAGTGAAGGAGGGTCTGGCCCAGCCATCTGGAAGCTGGGCCAAGCACCATATGAGGTGTGGATGTCGTCCGTCTGTCCGGGGAAGCTGATGCTCACTGTCACACCCGCTACCAAGTGACAGTGGGGCTGCCCCCGCACTGGGGTCGGCTTCCAGGGCCCCCAGACCTGTGCTGAGTTCCCTGCCTCCAGAGGAGTCTCTTCTTGGTGCCAGCAGGAACGGGTGAGCTCTCAGCAGCTTGAGATGGGGCATGTGAGCTCACAGGGCACTTGGGGCTCACCAGCCATGGGAGGAAAGCAGTTCCCTCCGGTCAGAGCCTGGCCACCCTCCCAGCGCAGGCGACCTCCCACGTCAGCTCCTCCTCCCCGGGACCTGCCACCCCCACGCCCCCTTGGAAGTTCTTCTCTCGGCCTTTTGGACACTCTGTACTCCCGAGTCACTGTCAGGTCCTTTGCCGTCTCCTCCCTCCTTTGTTGCTCGTCTCCCCACAGCTGCCAGCAAGCCGTTCCCACCTCTACTTCTCTGCCCTGGTCTTCCCAACGTGTTCCCCAGGGCAGCCCATCGGAGCGGGCCCAGGCCAGCCCCAGGCATCCGCGCCTCTCATGGCCTGCCCCTCCTCGCTCTAGCCCAGCCTCCTGGTGGTTCGTTCTCTCTCCGCCGTCCACTGCCATCCCAGTCCGGTGGGGAAGGGCACCCTGTCTACTCACTGCTGCCCCTGGCTCCTTGAACAGGCCTGGACCTAGTATGTCCCAGGAGGCGTGAGGGGAATGAATGCCTGACCGGATGGCCTGTCTGCTCCAGAACCACCCTCCCCTATCGGCTGGGGAGCCTTTGGGGCAGGATCCAGGTCTGTGTCAGTTCATGTGTGTGGAAGTAGCAGGATGTTAAAATGAACAGACGCTCCCACAAGCTTAAGGGGAAGGTGCCGTCATCCTCTTCCTCCATTTTCCGCCACGGAAGCTGGTTCAGAGAGGGTGAGCGGCACACCCAAGATTGCACAGTGGGAAGTGATCAAGGTGGGCTTGGAGCCCAGGCCTGTCAACTCCAAAGCCAGGGTTCTTCCCACACAACCCTATACCCTGGCCCACCTTCCCAGTGTCCAGTGGTGGAGGCCAGTCCTGCTGGCCAGGGGAGCCTGAAGTCTCCCAGATGGTCATAGCCTGGGTTCCTCACCTTACCTGGCCTGTCAGGCTTTCCCTCAGCCCTGACCAGGATGGCTGGTGTCCCAGGAGGGTGGCTTCATCCTTCATGCGAGGCCACTGACCCTGAGTCTTCCGCGGTTAAGAATAATTCTGAATAGTGCTCCCTACCAACTGTGAGGGGGAGGCCCTCTAGGCCCGCACTCACCATCACACTGCTGAATTCTTTCGTCACCAGGAAGGCCATGAACCAGTTAGTGAGGACGCACACACCAGTGGCCACGCCTTTGACGTGCAGAGGAAAGATCTCCGACATGAGGAGCCAGGGGATGGGCCCCCAGCCCACAGCGAAGCCTATGGGAGCAAGAGAGGCATCAGAGCCCATGCGGACGGACCCTCGGGCTTGCCACAGCACCCTCGTGCCAAAGCCTCGTGGTTTCCAGTCCAGCCCCTCAGCTCTGCGCCTTCCTTCAGCAATGTCTTGGGCCAGTCCCGCCACTGCTTACGCATCAGGCTTTTCTCTCTAGAATGGGGTCATGATGGGGCCTGCTTGGAGGGCTGTTTCGGGGGGGGCATTAAGTGAAAGGGATAGAGAAGGGCTTAGCTCAGGGCCTGGGACAGGGTCAGGGCCATAAATGCAAACGTGGGGACCCATGTGCTAGAGAGGCAAGCTTGGCAGGCCTGGCTTGCTGGGAGCTTCAGGAAGCTGGTGGTGATGGGAGGGCCCCGCAGCACCCCCAACCTCCCCATGGACCCCCTTCTCACCGGCAATGAAGAGGCACACGCTGCCCACCGCCAGCCAGGCCAGCCCCACGCTGGCGCTGGCGGGCTCCATGGAGAGAGGCGAGAGGAGCTCCACGTGTGAGGAGTTGCCGGGGCCGCCCTGCGTCAGTCTGAAGTAGGCACCGAAGGCGCTGGTGCTGAACACCATGACCACACCTGCGAGCAGAGGGTGGTGGTGGGCGGGAACCTGGGACAAGGGGCTACAGCCTGGGTGTGTGGCTGGCACTCGGGGCTGGGGTCTTGGTGTGGTGTGGCCACAGCAATGAGGCCTGGGTTTCTCTGGGAGGGTTGTGGGCACTGGTGCCCAGACTGGTGGCCCCCAGCCCCATCCCACCAGCCCTGGCTCAGACCTTGAACCACAGCCGACTCGGAGAACCTCCGAGGCAGAGCCTCCGTGGCCTGAGCAGCAGCAGGGATTTAACCCCCACGCGGTGAATGGTCTCTGGGTCCTCACCATGGCCCCCCTTGGCCCCCATTTCAAACCGGGGAAACTGAGGTTCAGAAAGGTGAAGTCACTTGCCCTAACAGACCCCAAGCTTCCGAGTCACTTCTCCTCCCAGGTCCTCAGTTTCCACGTTGTAAACGGGGCTCTGATGGCACCTGCCTGGAGGCTCAATGCGAGGGGTGAGGGAAGCTTCAGTGGCCCCGGGAGCGCGGGCTTGGTGTTGGGGGGGCGCCCACGTGAATCTCCGCCTTGTTCTCACGGGTGCTCGGCGGGCCTTTTCCTGCTGCCCTGCGGTGGCCTCAGCAAAGACCCTCAGCCTGTGGTGGGGAACCCGGCCTATGCCATTCTGCTTTCACAGGGCCAAGTCCTGGACCTCGGGCCTCACCTGACAAGGTCAGGAGCAGTCTCCGCCCAGCTCTGTCCATGATGAGGGCCGCAAAGGCCGTGAACAGCACCTGGATGATGCCCACGATGACCGAGGCCAGGCTGCTGTCCTGGGGAGATGGGCCGAGGTGGGTCAGTCAGAGACCCCGGGACTCGGCATCCAGATGAGGCAGGCTGGGGCAGAGGCCTCTTTACCTTGAACTTGGCCTTCTCGAAGATGGTCTCTGCATAGAACATGACAGCATTGATCCCTGACAGCTGCTGGAAGGCCATCAGCGAAACGCCAATGATGAAGGGCTTGTAGATGCCAGGATGCCTCAGCTGGGCCAGACGGAAGCCCTGCTCAGACAGAGGCCGGTGTCAGTGCTCCTCCCTCCCTGCTCCTGAGGGACCGCTGTCCTAAACCCTGAGCATCAGCTCCTTGTCACCCGGGCCTCGCATCAGGGACGGGTCCCCGCATCACTTTAGCCTTATCATTTGTAAGGTGACAAGATCCTCACCTCCCCATGCCCCTTTCTGATTCGTTGGGGGGTACCACGAAGAGATTACACGGACTCAAAGCCAGGGGTTCCAGAATCCCACCAGCCCCAGGCTAGGCCTGGGCCGAGTGCCTCTCTTGCAGCTGCTAAATCCCTGCCACCCGCAGGCACGTGCTGGGAGTCCCATCTTACAGATGTAGAAAGGCAGGCTTAGGGATGTGAGGGTCACAGAAGGCAAGTGGCAGAGACAGAGTCTCCCGCCCTACAGCGCCCCACCTAGAACTCCAATTCCTCAAGTTTGCACGCCTGTGTTTCCCCTTGACCCAGCCGGCCTTTTCTCTTCCTGGAGCGGGAAGGTCAAGGCTAGGGCCCAGGTAGTTAGTGGGGCTCCAGCAGGCCCCTGCTTGCTCACACAGAGGACAAGGGCCCCACTTGTGCCTCCATTCCCCACATGTGTGTGCGAAGCCTTGGGGATGGGCTGTGCGGGCCTCCCCTGGCTGCAGAAGGGCCGTACCTCCCCGCTTCCTACCCACCCCCCACCCTCTGTTCCATCCCACCCCGGCTCTGGCTCCGGTCCCTCACCTGGTGCTCAGCCCCAGCAGGAGCCTCCTCCTGGACCTGCTCAGAGCCCCACAGGAAGTGCATGGCGGCCATGGCTTCCTGGTGCCTCTGCCGGGTCAGCAGGAAGTGGGGGGTTTCGGGCATGTAGCACATGAGCAGCAGCATGAAGGACGCGGGTGCGCAGCCCAGAACAGCCAGCCAGCGCCACTCTAGGACCCAGCCTGGTGGGGGGGCAGGGGGTCAGATGTCAGAGCGGGAGTGGGCCAGGCTGGATCTTATCAGGCCGTGCCCGCCCTCTCGCCAACCCAAGGACTCAGCTTCAGGGGTGGGGGGCCTCACTACCTCCGCGTGGCTACACTCCTGTTTGTCACCAATATTGTTGTTGCCAACTGGGGCTGGTAAGTATTGTAGAAATGCTGGTGGGTACGTCATGATGCTACATCGGCTCAGTAAATATTTATGCGGCAATTAAAAACAGAATGAGGCATCTGCTCTTTGTCTAAAAGGTAGGGGAGGGAGAATGAATATGCACAGACTCTGGAAGGCCACCAAGCAGCAGGCGAGGCAGGTCCTCTGGACGGGAAGGGGGACAGTGTGGGAGAGATGCTTCATGGAACACCAGTAGATCAACCGTCACAGAAGCTGATCAAGGAACATGCTGGTTAGGATGAGCTGGAGGGAATTCTGTAGGCATACTGACAGCCGCGTGTCTGTCCCAAATGTCAATGTCTGCATTTGGCAGGGGGTTTGGTACCCCGAAGGGCCCCCCAAAGCAGCCAGACTGCTGGATGGTAAGTGGGCAAAAATCAAAGAGCCCAACCAGGATGTCGCCCACTCCGAAGAACCAGACGGCACATACTCTGGTCCCTCTGGGTCTCAGGACATCCTTTGATAATTCTCATTGACAGCCTTGGACTAGGTGGGGTTCTCATCACTTAAAGACAGAGGAAGTAAGGCTCATTGGGGTAGTGTGACTGGCCCAAGGTCACACAGTCAGTAAGTGTCCCCTGACATTGTAATGTCTGATGTGAAGTCTCTCTCCACCCCAGTTCTGGTGAAAACATGTCTGCCTCTAGAAGCTTCCTCACACTGACCCCAGCTCTGACCCTTGGATCAAATTGCAAATTCAGTGGTGTCCCAGCCACCCCCTTGAGTCCTCAAGTTTGTCACTGCACAGTGAGGTACTGACCGAACCAGTCAGCCCCTAGCCCCATTGCAATGGACTTTTGCCCTGGGAAGATGAGGACACCCCCTTCTCCAGCTCTCCCTGGAACATAGTCACAAGACCCACATGTCCCAGGGGCTCAGGGAGCTGGTCTATATGACAGGCTGTGTGACCTTGGGCAAGTCTCTTGACCTCTCTGAACTTCAGTGTCTACATTTGTGAAAAGGCCACACAGCCATGAACTGGGATCAAAAGAGAAGGTATGAAATACCTGCCAGGTAGGCCAGGAGGATGCCTGTGACGACCATCAGTTGGACACAGGAGCCCAGCAGCCCCCTCACTGCGGGGTAGGAGATTTCAGAGATATACACCTGTGGGCAGTGAAGAAGAAACTTTACTCGGGTTGAGAGTTCTTAAAACTGAAAAGCCTCAGCCCTTCAGAGTTGAGGAGAGCCTTGGCGGGGGGCTGCTGCAAGCCAGGTAAGCAAGCAGGTCCCAAGTCAGCAAAGCCCTCCCCATACCTCCCCAAGGATCAGCAGCAGGTGTTTTAAAGGGGAGTAAGGATATAGATACATGGCTTGCTCGGTGTGTGTCTGTGTGTGTGTGTGTGTGTGTGTGTGTGTGAGAGAGAGAGAGAGAGAGAGAGAGAGAGAGAGAAGGCCTTTCAAACTTCGATCACATTGTATGACTACCCTTGATAAAACGCAGGTTCTGATGCAGTAGGTCTAGGGTGGGGCCCAAGATTCTGCCTTTCTTTTCTTATTTAATTCACTTATTTGAGAAAGAGCAGGGAGCAAGGGAGCGGAGGAAGGGGCAGAGAGAGAGGGAGAAGCAGACTCCTTGCTGAGCAGGGAGCCCGAAGTGGGGCTCCATCCCAGGACCCTGAGATCACAACCTGAGCTGAGAAGGCAGATGCTTAACCACCTGAACCACCTGGGGCCCCCCCAAGATTCTGCCTTTCTGACTACCTCCAGGTGACACCCGGGCTGCTGGTCCCAGAATCACACTCTCAGTGAGAGTGAGTGAAAGCCAACTCTTTTTCTCAGTTGCTACCAGTGACTGCCACTGTTTCCTCTGGGATCCGGGGTCAGAAAGGTCTTACCCATACTTCTAGGTGATTCTGTACCTTATGCCCACGAGTAAGATGGGCATGTTTTTGTCCAGTAACAAAACCCAAAACATAAAATCCGACTCAGCTGCTACCTGCTGCCCAGCAAATGCGGGTAAAATGAGTGGTGGGAGCAAAAGGATGACCGGGGAGGACTCTGAGCCACTACTTTTAATCTTGACAGGGTTGGCGTGTGGCTGGTGGACCATCCGAGCCTCGTAGCCAGCAGAACGGTTTACTGGTCACCCCGCAATTTCCGCTGCCAGGGTCCAAGCCCTCCACAAGCCACACCAGGGCTCTATATGCAGCTTTGCTTAATCCCTACAACCACTGCATGAGGTAAGGCCATTATTCCCATTTTACAGGGGAGGAAAGTGAGGCACAGAGAGGTATACTCTGCCCCAGCAAGTGAAGATCCCTGGATTTAACCTGGGTAGACGGCTCCCAAGTCAGCCTGGACAGTGGTGCACTGGAAGATGGGAAGCAGCGGGAGGACTAGCTCCTGAGTAGTGAAGGGGAACAGCAGAGCCCAGCGGCCTTTGCTGCCAGGACAAACAAGAACAGGATTTTCCTGCTACACCGTAGTCAGTGGTCCCAATGACAGCGGGAGAGCTAAGCCTTACTCTAGGCTTCTGTGACCATCCACGGGTGGTATCTTATTTGTAGAGCAAAAGAGAGGCCTGGTTAAGTGGCACAGTCCTGGGTTCGAGTAATAGCTTCGCCACTGCCTAGTTGTGACTCGACAAAGGGCTTCAGTTTCTGAAGCTCACTTCATCTGTCATGGAGGATAACGGCGGCTCCTTCCAAGACCGGTTGCCGGGTCGGGGGGTGGGGTGGGGAAGATAAAGCCGGCGAGGGGCGCGGTGCCAGGCACCCAGGACGCCACAGCCAGGGAGAACCACGCCCCCAGTCCTTCCCTGTCCCAGGGCGCGAGGCTGGGGGGCACTCACCGGGGCTACGAGCGAGGCAATACCGCAGGCCAGGCCGGTTAGGAGGCGGCCCCCGAGCAGCATCCACACGTTCTGGGCCGCGGTGATGACCGCAAAGCCGACCACGAAGGGCGCGGTGCAGAGCAGCAGGCTCAGCTTGCGCCCGGCGCGGTCCACGAGCCAGCCTCCCAGCACGCCCCCTGCCGCGGCTCCCAGGGTCACGATGGCCTGGGGGCGGGGCGACCGCACGATGGAGAGGGGGCGCCACCGCGCCGCAGCCCAACCTCGCCCTCAACTCCAGCCCCAGCAGCCTCCTGGAAGAGGGGATGGGGGTCCCAGGCTGGCGGTCGGGGGTAGGGAGCGGGTAACCCCCGGCAGGAGAGACGGGACGCACCGGGCAGAAGGTCTCAGTGCCCGCCCGAAGCCAGGTAAGCGCGGGAGACCCTCGCGCGTGGGGTGGAGGACGAGGGGCCCAGGCGGGGTGGAGAGTGAGCCCGAGGCCTCACCCCGAACCAGGAGGCGGCGGCGTCATCGAGGCGCAGGGCTGGGGACGCGGCGCGGCGCAGGCTCGGGATGGCCGGGGAGCTGTAGCCGAGCGCGAAGCCGAAGCTGAGCGGGCCCAGGGCGGCGGCGAAGGCGGCGAGGAAGACCCGGCGGCTGAGGGGAGCGCTGCGGGGACAGGGCGGCCGGTGAGCGGCGCCGGCCTGGGCTCAGCAGGAGGGGCGAGTCTGCGTCCCGGGCCCGGGTCCCCCCCACCCGCTCACCTGCCGCCGGGCGGCCCCAGGAGCGGCTGCGTCTCCTCCGGGTCCTCCGGCGTCATGTCCGCAGTCAACGCCTGCTTGGTCAGCTCTGTTGCCTGAACCGCCACGGGTCCCGCGAGTGCAGCCGGTACCCGCCTCTCTGGGCAGAGCCGGCCAATAGGCGGGGAGGGGAGTCTTTGGGGTGGGATGGGGACGGCCAATGGGAACGCCAGGCGGTGGTAGCCTCGCCGCTAAGCACCACCCTCCAAATCAAAGCCAACCAATAGGAGAAAAGAACCGGTTGGCGACGCCCACTGGAAACGCCCCTAGGACCTGCCTAGCCAGTGCTTAGGTGGGGCGGGGTTTGCATGTGGGCCTGGAGTGGAACCGTCCAATAAGAGTGTGGTGCGGACCCAGAGGCGGGATCAGAAAGCGAAGCGGAGCCAGCCAATGAAGGGGTAAAGCGAGGATTGCATGGGCTCCTGGATCCGCCTCTCTGTCTAGCTTCAACCAATGAGGCTAGCAGCAGGACGAAGGTGGAGCCACTACACAGCGCACGGGACTTCCCGCACCGACTCAGGGCAGCGGCGCCTCTGCTACCTGGTCCGCTGTGCGGTTCCTGCTCTGAGTCAACTGGTACCCTGGGGCCGGGGTTCAACGCGCCTGGCCAAGCTCAGCCCACTGACACCCAGGGAGGAATGTCCCGGGCCGCTCTCTTTCCTCTCGCAACCTGGGCTGCTGGGGGCAGAGGCATGGCCCTGCACGCTGCAGCCGACCTCGGTGCGGGTCATGACTCCGAGCCCGCAGATTGTTGACGGCTACGAGCCGACAACCACCAGGACCTCGAGGTGCTGCGGAGCTGTGTTGGGCAGGGCCCTCATATGTGTGACTAATCGGGGCTTAAATGATGAATCCCGGGTTCCCTGTTAAGTTCCACTCACTTCATAGGCCATCCTGACTCTGGAATCTTCATCTTAACACCTGCCGTCTTGGAGTCTCCTGCGGCTATTAATAGCCAACTTCTTCACTTGAGCACCCAAGTGACTGCTGGAGGTAGGATGATGTTAGAGCTCTGATGTTAGGGCTCGGCCATTTGTACCCAACCCTTCTCTGGGTGAGGCAGCTGAATTGGGAGTGCTGAATAATTCTTGAAAGAACCTGGGCTATGAGAGTAAGAGGTTTGGCTTCTAATCCCTCTCTGGGCCTCTATTTCCTCATCTCTAAGTGGGGATGACAATATCTACCTTCCGGGATGGTTTTAAGCAGGGGCAATATCCACGAAAGACCAAGCACATGTGAGGCCCTCAAATGCTAGCCCATTTGATTATGAAAGTCGTTTGACCTGGTGCAACCTCCTGATTGTACTATCTTTAAAGACAGGCAACTGCCCATCTATGCTTCCACAGCAGCTTGTACTCGAGTTATAAATTCTTATCTCAGCACTTATCACTGCTGTGTGATCACTTGCTTACTTCCCTCCCTCCATTAATGCATGTGACCTCTTCCTCCACACAGTGGGCCCCTGGTGTTTGCAGAGTGGACGAATGCCTCCAACTCCAAGGGCATATTGCTGCCAGGGGTAGGCAGAAGGGCTTATGTGGACGGGATGTTCCAGTGAGCCCAGTGAGCACCAGCCCTCCGAGCCACAGGCCCTTACAAAACTGCTTCTGCCCTCTGGATGGTGGTCTCCCTTCCCAAGGGTGCAGCATTCACCTCTTGGACCTTATAAGCAGATATTGCTGCCAGACCACCTCCGATCCCCCTTTTATAAGCTAATCACCATCGATCTGATTAGTAGTGCCCATTTCTTGCCCTTTCTACATTCACTCCTCAGATTTGTGACTCTTGTCAAATCCTGGGCCGTTCTGATGCTTCCAATCTCTTTGGAAGAATGTTCTAAATCACCCTTGGTTTTCTTCTATTCCAGGCTGAGAAGCAAGAAACTCTGGGCGGGGGGGGGAGGACAGAAAGAACACACAGACAAACTCATAAAGCTTACAAATTAGTTTAACATGAAAAACACCAGTCAGATCCAACTGACACAAGGCACTCAGCCTGACTCTGTATGGTGGACAAGGGAGAGAGCAGAGCTCTGGGGTCAGAGAACTCACAGTTTCAAATCACTGTCCCTTTCTGAGCCTCAGTTTACTTATTTGAAAAGCAGTAATAATAAAATCTAACTCCCAAAACTTTTCATGAGGTTGAGATACAGCATGCGATGGGTCTTGTGTTTTCCCCAGATAATGAAAAGGGTAGAAGGAAACACAGGAGGGATCGGCAGTGCTGAGCACAGCGAGGGTCTACCCGGCTATACTTAGAAAGCGCTGTCTTCAGAGACAAAGAAGCTCTCTCCACAGTGTGCAAGGCCCACGAGGAGGTAGGACCCAAACTTCTGTAATATCTGTCAGGTCAAGGTCATGTCAAACACAGCTCTCTGCATTCCCAGAGAAGGCTTACAGAAGAACCCTCAGCGATGCTTTCATGGGGGAATGATTTAAAGTTTCTTTTGGTGGGTAATTTGGGCAAGAAGAGAGCTAATAAAATGGAATCCGTTAGAGTAAAGCCAAAGGTAAATTACCTTCTTCACACAGATTAGCATTTTTACAGTGTCAGTGAAACTAGGTTTCCCCCTTTGATCTCCGGTGGCTAGAGGCTGACGTTTCACGGTTTCATTTGCACTTGGTCAAGCCCATATTTTCTTCTCACTTTGAGGGGGAGCAACAGAAGGCAGGTCATGAGAGGAGCAGCACAGTCACTCGGTTCACATGAGAGAGCAAAGCAGACCTGAACACGGGAAGGGAGCTTGAGGATGGTGGCTTTGGTGGCAAGGAGCAACTGTTGCTGGCTGTGTGACTGCAGAGTAACAACGAGTCCAAACAAAATAACCTTAAGACTCTTAACAGGCTCCTACCCCTTTCTTATTCTTTGTGAGACACAAGGAGGGAGCAGGAGCTTCTAAGAACGAACCATTCAGCTTTTCTCAAAAGTCAACAGGCAGGGACACAGCTGGTTTCAAACTCAGTGAACTGAAACAGCAACAGGGGCCAAAGGTGCAGAAAGCAAACTTATTTATAATAAATTTAAAAAGCAATGGCTTTTCTTTATAAAAGAAACACATTATGTGACATAAATCAAAACCGTAATGAAAAAATAATTTTTCCATCTAAGTATATAAAATATAAGAGAAGGTTGCAGTAAATAAGAATGAACATTTTTGATTTATTCAAAGTTTCAATCTAAAACCGCAATGAAATCTACCACCTTTATTACAAGGGGACGGATGGTTCCTGAACAGAAAGAAACTAAGGTCAAGGGAGATGGCACCGGACATTGGAGAGACCCAAACCGTCCAGGTGTGCAGAAGGTTTGGTCCAGTAGATCATGGGTGGGCTAAAAGCCACATTTTGTTGAGAAATGCTGTCAGAATTGGTTAAAGAGTATAAACCTCCATAAGAAAAATTAAAGATGGCAAACTCAATCCGGACCCTGTTTATTTCAGGTCAATAATGTCTTCATCCGAGGAGGCTGTGAGCTGAAAGGGGCTGCTGCCCCACACAGGGCTGCCTTCTCTGTCCGCCACAGGGTCCTGGTCAGAGCCCGTTGAGTGGTAGCGCCCCTCGGAGTTGGCTTCTGGAGCAGAAGGACTTTCCAAGGAGGCCGTGGTGATCCTAGAAGAGAAAAGTCACGTAACTGATCCCTGGAGAGCACTAGCGACCTGGGCCCCTTCCGTCAGGCAGTTTCCTGCTCATTTGAGCTCAGAAAGCCCGTCTCCCCCCCACAACCCACCCATTAGAGGGGAAAGGTAGGGACATGCAGGAGACATCCCCACAGGGTCTGGGGTCTGCAGTCAGCCAGCCCTACCTCATGGGCTACTGGGAGTTTTAAAGGCCAGAAGTGACACATAGGAGATGTCTGGGGTGTTTTTTGCCTTTCTAAAGGGCAAGTCAGGATAATGTCACTCTCTGCCTAAAACCCTCCTGGGCTGGGGCTCCCTGCAGCCTGAGGATAAGGCTGACACTCCAACAGGTAGGGCCACAGACCACAGGATCTGCCCCTGCAGACCCTTCTGCTTCTTCCCAGCCCACCTCACCCCCTTTATTTTCTCTTGTACTCAGGACACTCTCTTGATAGCTGCAAAACCAATTTGACCAAGTTGAGGGGATTCATTCATTCAACGAGTACTCATTTGGCTTGTGAAAGCCCCCCAGGCCCAGTCTTTGGGCTGATCAACATGCCTTTCAGAGCCCCTGCTGTTCCCCTCATGCCTTCTAATTCAGTCAAAGCTTGGCTCAATGCCACTTCCTCCAAGAAGCCCTTTTGACATCCCCCTCCCAAAGTAGCATTTCTACCCACTCCCCCATCACTTTTTAAAAATTTCCTTACAGCACTTGTCACTATTGGAAATGACTTAATTTGCTTAATTGTTTACAGGTTTATGGTCTGTGTTTCTATACTAGAATGTAAAGTCCAGGAGGGCAGGACTTGCCACGAAATAGGGCTCAGTTTGTGGGATTAGAGCATCTGTGAATGCCAACTCCCTCTGGGCCAGACTAATGCTAATTGGACCTGTGAGACCTGGCTCGGCCTCTGCTGGTGTTTGAGACCGTCCCTGCTCTAGGTGGGGGGTGGCCCGCACTCCTCATTCCTGTGTCACCTGCCGTCCAGGAATGCTGCAATTCCTAGAGTGTTTTTTTGGCCTTCCCCCTGGCCTGTGGACCCCCAAAAGTGATCTGCATATCTCCAACACCCAGCTCAGGGCCTGGTGCTCTGAGAATGGGTGTTGAGTGAATTACTAGAGTCTGGACATGTTGCCCCCTTATCCTCCATTCAGGAGCTTGAGGGACACAGAGGCTCTTAGTGGACAAATCAGTGGGATTTAACAAACGTTCATGGACATGGGATATTGACATGCCGTTCATTGACGTGACATCGGAAGAGGCTATCCCTATTTCTATTCCCACCAGAAGCATTAGAGAGGGCCTATTATCTGTCCTCCTACTGAGCATTGTCACTTAAAAATATCTCTGTCGGGGAGCCCGGGTGATATCGTCAGGTAAGCATCTGACTCTTGGTTTTGGCTCAGGTTGTGAGATCGAGCCCCACACTGGGCTCCATTCTTAGCATGGAGTCTGCTTGAGAGTCAATTTCCATCTCCCTCTGCCCCTCCCGCTCATGCTTGCTCTTTCTCTCTCTCTCAAATTAATAAATCAATCTTTAAAAAAAAAGTGTCAATCTGGTGAGGAGAAAAAAAAGAAAAGAAGGAAAAAAAATCTCTTAATGTATTTTTATGAGCTTCACTGAGTTGTAATTGAGGTTGCCCCCTTGCCTGGCGTGCCCCTTCCCCACCGGGGCCAGCCTTGGGGTCCTCAGAGAGGGGCTGGATGCTGATTCTCTGGCTATGGCATCATCAGTCAGCAGAAAGGGCCTCATGGCAGTGCTGTGACCCAAAGGGCCACCACCCTGAGCAGGGACAGCTGGGGATGGCCTGCTGTACCTGTCACTGCTAGTTGATCTCGCTGTCCCTGGCTTTGGGCCTCCTTGGCTTTCTTCTAATTGCTTCCGGGCTTTTGATTTGGGCTTTGGTGCTCCTTCTGACCTGGGTCCAGCTTCATCAGAGAGGCCTGGATTAGAGGGGAGAAGCACAGGTCAGGGGGTTATTACCTAACACTGGGCTGCCTTGGAGATAGAAAATGTCCTTTTATTTTTTTCTTGGTTGGTTACTGGTGCATTATTGGGTTAGAGTCAGGAAGCGTTGATAAAGTACATATTTTAAAGTAATTGGTTTTCTGTAGGCAGAAGGGTTTTTTTTTTTCCTGATCCTGAAGAATATATTCATAGGAAGGAAGGGAGGGGTGGAAGGAAACTCAGAACGGTCTAGAGGAGGAGAGAAGAATCTATGATCCTACCACTGGAGACAATAATTCTCCAACTCCGAGGCTCAATTTCAGAAAAGCACAGTGGTTTGTAAAACAGCAGGCTGCAGATCATGCTTTCATAGGGAATAGTGGGTTAAAATAGCAACATGCATACTTTGAGAGCACAGTGGAAGGCATTGACTTCTAAGACTGACCCACTTCGGTGGAGTCAAAGCCTGCCCATCAGGTGGCTGGCCTCCCTTCCCCAGGGGTCAGGAAACGTGACTGCAGGCCCAGGGGTGCCCTAAGGTGATCTGTCCTTGCAGTTTAGGCCGTGCAGGTCCCAATTAGGTTTCAAACCAGTTCTTACTGGTTTAGCACATCACTTCCTTTTTCTTCAGTTTATTTTCACCATTCGGAACAATAGTCTTTCTAGCTGGTCTCGCCTCCGCACAACTATCCCGTGCTTCGTGCTTTTCTGGTCTGATCTCCCATCAGTGCTACGGAGAGAGAGTTCTACCAAATATCTCACATCCGCACCATGCCTACAGACCTGCCCCCACGTCTCTGGGCTCTGAGAAGTCGTAACTGAACTGCACCACGAATACCAAAAACATGGTGAATTTAAACTTTCAAATATCACACGTTATCTGAGAACTGCATGTTGTAAACCCTTCTAGACACTTTCGAGGAAATCCTACATATACAGATACTTATATTTTAAGAAATTGCATCAGACTAGATCTACTGTGTTGTAAACTGCCTTTTCCACTCTTAATCTGATATGGGCAGCCTTCCGCACCAATAAATACAGACTGACACATCGTTGTTGGGGGTAGACTGTATACTATTCCTAGGTGTAGCTGCACTATAACGGGTTTATAAATCCCTTGTTAAAGGGGAAGTTTCTTTTTTAACTCATTGTTTTCGAGGATGATGAATGTCCAAAGATGAAACCAGCTGGCCTATTTATAAGCAGTAAAAACACAAAAACGGCCTGCCATTACCCAGCAATTCCCTGCGTGTCCTGCTGGCTATTTCTTTAATCTCCATGCGGGACAGGGACAGGGAGTGAGTGACGGGAATGGCGGCGATGCCTAGGCCGATGGCCGTGGGAGGGGTGACGGCCTTGGAGACCAGAGGCGACTTCAGAGGTCGTTCGATGCTTCTGCCCACAAGGTTTCTGAGCGGAATCTTGTACAGATTTTTGGATGGAGTTTCACCTGAAATATGATTGAGGGAAGAACATGAGAACTCTAAGCCAGGTCTGTACTATTTACGAGGGTGACTTCCGGTTCCTCAACCCAGGGAGCAGGAAAGAATTATGCTGCATGCTGACCTCTCAGACCCCATTAGGGGCAACAGAGGGATGATGCCTGATGGCTTTGGTTTTAAGGGCACCGCTTTCACAGGTACATGGTGAAAAATGCCCCTGCTACTGCCTCCACGTGCCCAGCTTCTAGGAGGACAGACAGCGGCAGCACGCCCAGAAGCACCCTGCCTTCTTGGGACTCCCGGTGCTTCCAGGGACAGGAGGGGAAATGGCTGATGTGCTGAGCAGCCAGGAGAAGCGCTCAGAGCCCAGCGGTAACCACAGCAAAGGTCTTTGGGATTCGTGAGCAGAGGCAGATGGGATGAAAGCTGAGTGCGTTCCGCAGGATTTAGGACTCTATCCTTTTGGCTATAAAAACCTACCAGATCATTGACATCCCTGAAGGAAAAACACCTTTGCTGGGGCAAGTTGGAATTTCTAGCCCTCAACTCCCTTCTCCCCATGGAAACAATTCTTTTCCTAATGGGATTTTGGTTGTTGTTGTTATCATGAATTTCTTAAGAATGCAACCAATACATTCAGAATGCAAGGCTTTATATATATATATATACATATATATATCTAAAATAGTGACTTTGTTAGGCAGTAACCACATGTTGGTATTTGAGAATGAACTAGAGAAATCAGAATGGAGGGACTCCTGGGTGGCTCAGTCCATTCAGCATCTGCCTCTGGCCCAGGTCATGATTCCAGGGTCCTGGGATGGAGTCCCGCAGTGGGCTTCCTGCTCAGCAGTAAGTCTTTCTCCCTCTTCCTCTGACCTTCTGCCTGCTTGTACATGTGCGTACACACTCTCTCTCTCTAAGTAAATAAAAATCTTAAAAAAAAGAAAGAAGCCAGAATAGATTGGAAATACCTATTAATAAGGCAGTAAAAATTGCACTTTACCTTCCCCCAGGGAAGAAGGAAACACTGGAGTATCTCGGCCTGGGGGTGTCTGCGGAGAATTATGGGCACTGGCCCCCTTGGAGCTACCTCCAGACGAGACCTCGTTCACAGCAGTGGTTGCTGTGAAGTAAATATCCGACTAGAATGAAAGAGAAAGCATTAGGGAGCTGCACGGCTTAGAGGCCCCGCACCCACGGCCCTCCCGTCATCACCGCAAAGCCTGCAACCTTTCTTGGCTCAGCTGCTCTGTCCTTGGGGAGTGCAGTGCGGTAACGCACCTGGGCACGGGGCTTCCAGAACAAAAGTCTTGCACTGTCACCCCAGACCTTGCCTAGGTATCCAGTCCCCCACACTTTCCCTTATTTGCTTGTTGATTCACAGCAGAAAAGAGTCCATTTCCCAAGCCAGTGCACACCGGCCTAACAGGAACGTCAGGCCCGCTGCAGTGTCAGACCTGGAAACTATCTGGGGTTCAGTCGGGTCCACTTACAGATAGGGGCACGGACCTTTCATTCACTGGCTCAGCAAACACTCATGCACATGGGCCCTGTGCTGGCTCTGGCGGGAACAACAGGGGGTGGGGCTGGAGCCACCTTGTATCTGACAAAAGTTACTGGAGCTGCCTTGTAACTGTAGAAATCCATGAGTGCCAATTTTCAGGGATTTTGCCCGTGAAACACAGCCATTATTAAACTTCAATAAATAACAGTAAAAACAAGGGTACTAAATGTCAGAATTCGACCATTTCTCATTCTTTGACTATGTTTACCATGATCCACGCTCTTGATTTACATCACCTTTCATACTGGGAGCTGGATGTCCTAATGGCGGAACTATTTACACCATGGACATTGGCAGATGCTACAGACCAGAGCTTGGTTTGTTGTTTTATTGAGCGTCTGAGCTTAATGGGATGGAGACAATTTCTAATAGTGAAGACTGAAAGCAGAAGTGTATTGAGGCTAGTGTCGAAATTGAAAGACGTTTTGGTTTAATGATCGGTTGGTAGGAGACTGAGAAATAGTTTAACAGTAGATCATGTATCAGATTTCATGAGAGCGAGCTTATTGGAAAGAGAATTAATGTACTGAGCTATAATTCCCAGCTGTAAAATCTGGGTAGACCTGTATCCACAGTTAGCAAAAAAAATTAATAAAAAGTATTTTGTGAGAACCAACTGGCCTAACGGATTTCGAGGTTAAAAAACACTGTATATTTTATTATTTGTAAATCATAAGCTATTTTAATTTTTCTATTAGCAAAATTTATAACCAACTGAGGTATACATATGTGTGTATACACACACACACACACACACACACACACACACACTCTGACTTCCAGGCCCCAGAGGGCTGGTGGTTCAATCTCCACCAGCACACCACTGGCGCTGTGTTAGTCCTCAAGTCCCGGAACTGTCAGCATAGTAGGGGAGGCAGACAGATAGGCAGTCGCCCACCCCCGAAGAGGACGCATGTCAGAATGGAAGAAGGCACCACAGGGGCTGAGCAGGGGGCCACCCGGGTCTGTCAGGGACAGGGCAGACTGTGTAGGGCTACATGGAAGGGGCTAGGACAAGACCTCCTGGCTTGTGTGCCAGTGACAAGGGCACCTTGGGAAGTCATCTCCGTTCCTATGTCCCTTGGTTTTGCTCAAACTCTTTTTCTAGACACGGATTCATTGGTTAGCCATATTTCACGGGCCACAAAACTCAAGCTGCCATGGAAAGTGGCAAAGGAAGAATTGTCCCTTTTCTGGACTCGTGCCGTCCCTCGGGGCAGTGAGGACCCCTGATCTAACCCTGGCTGCTGGCACATTCCTCTCTTCAGCCCAGAGCTTCGCAACTACTACCAGCACCGAGTGACACTCTAACAAAACCATCTGGAAGCCCGACGGGGCCACACACGAAAACCCAGCAGGGGTCTGCTGTGGACATTCTCACTCCGGTACACAAGGGGACTGACCTGATGAGACAGTATCCGTGCCCTCCCGGAGCTTAGGGGCTCCAGGCTCCCAGAGACCCTCAGATGTGCTACTCACCCTGGAGGCCACGAGCTGCAGCTGTGGCACGACTGCCGTGTGGACCAGGTTCCCGTTGACCACCAGGCGGATCTCCATGGAGTCGGTGGTGAAGGCCAGGAGGTATGGGAAAGCACATACTGTAAGGTAACGGGGCACGTCAGCTGCCAGCCCACTGGCTTGAGACCCTGGATGTGGCGCATAGTCGCCCTCACTGCTCTGGAAACTTCCATCTCCCCTCCTCCTCTGGCTGCTTCTCTCCTTCCTCCCCTGGCATGTCCCCCAATTCTAAGAAAGCCTCACTCCTGAGACAGCCTCTTCTTAGTTGCTAAGCTTCTGCTTCAAGTTGGTGAGTGCTGCCTCTGTTTCTCCTTGTCCCCTTCCCACTGGGGTCTCAAAAGCTGGTCTCCTGGAGGCTCACCGCCCAAGTCCCCAGAGACACTCCCCCTTCTCGTCCAGACTGTGGCTTGCCACACGCTCCCCTCTGGCAGATGCCACCATGGCCCGACCCCCTGCCTTTCCCAGGCCTTCATGCCCTGTCCCTTGCTCCCTTCTCCCCTGTGCTCCTCCTGCCGTGTATGCCTGCGCCGGGGCTGTGTCTCCTTCCGCGCTGGCCCTCCTGTGAGGGAGGGGTTCAGTCAATGGGTTTGTTATTTGTTAAAGGTCAGCCCCTCTTCTTGAAATTGTTTTTATGACACTGACTTTCAGGCCTTACAACCACCCTGGTTGCTCTGGGACGTCACCTGTGGCCTCTCCCCGGGCTACTCCATGCTCCTTCACACGAGCTTAATCTCTGCTTGCTCTCTCCTTGGGGAATTCTCCACTCCCTTGGCTTTACCCATGCCTCCAGCCTTGCTCTCTCAAGGGACCTCCAGCACTGGGGCTCAAAACCTGAAAGCAATTCTCACCCCTTCCCTCTGTTTTTGTATTTTTTTGGGGGGGGCACATCTTATCTGTCACCGAAGCCTGACTGGCCTGGTCCCTCCATTATCTGGATTGGATCATCTGTTCTCATCTCAAGACTCTCGAATGTTCACCTATCAGGACATACTTGTTCTTGGGGGAAAAGAGTACTAACTCGAACATTCCTGGTTCTGAGCTGACTCTCACCAGGCAGATGCCCAGCTATGGATCCCAAACCCCAGAAGGGAAGCACCATCACTCGCTCCCTAATATTTCAGTGACAGGCAAAGTACCTGTCTTTCTGTGATTCTAGAATTTCAAGCTTTAAAACACGTAAGAAGGTTGCAGAATGCATTGTACTTCTCCACCAAGTCAGCTGGTATTTTAGGGCTGGAGGTCTTGCTCTCGGATTGTAAAAAAAGGGAAGCAAAACCCAGGAATGACATGATAACTGGAAGACCCCAAGTCCTAAAAACTGGGATTTCATGGCTCTCAAATGCTCACATGCTCACAACCGGGAGGCACAGGGGACAGCAACAGTCCCCACAAAGGGGAACAAACGGGCCAAGAATTAAAAAGGAAAAAGAACACTTTGAGTTCTCATCAGACTCGAGTTACTCATGGCAATCTAGCAGTAAGCCAGGGAGTTCGCTTATACGGGACCGAACAGGTCAGTCGGGTCTAGGCAGGGGAAGTGCAAAAGGATCAAGGTTTTTCTTACCAATCGCGTAAGGAGCCTGGTTCCAACAGAACTGGAAATCTGACGCAGAGGGTTGAACCAAAAAAGAGCCCCCATTAAACGGGCAAACCTTTTTATAGATGCAACTGTCTGCAACAAAACAATAGCGACTCATTTTTTGTGAGAGACAATGCAGAGAGCTGGTCATTAGCTAAACGAAGACACGGGCAACCCGCAGAGGGTCCCGTCTGCTAGGTCTGCACACGGAGCTGGTCCCAGCACTGCCTCGCGGGCATGACCAAGTTCACAGCCAGGAGGTGGGCGGGGCCGGGGCTGCCATCCTGGGAGGGTTTACCACGTGCCAGGCACTGAGCTTTCAACATGTCAGCCTCTTGCATCTGAACAACCTTCAGAAGGAGATGCCGTTATGACGCTCAATTGACAGATGAGAAAACAGAGGCCGGGATAGGTGACACAGCCAGCGTGTGCCAAATACCACAAGTACCACACGGGGGAGCAGGGTTTGGACACAGGTGTGCTTGATTGCAGAGAAGGGACTGTTGATAGAGCCCCTGCCGGATGGAGGAGGCCCTCCTGCGAGGCAGATCATGTTCTGAGCCTCACTCAGCAGGACGAGCGTGGTGGGCAACCTTAACTCCCTGCCACCTCCCCCCCGCCACGCTTTTTTTAGGAAAACTCCAAGCCATATGCCTGTGTCACGTTGGGCAACACAAGCCAGAATGAGATTAGGGCCAGGTTGAACAGCTGCTCTGTTCCTGGCCTGCTCTGAGCTCTCATCCTAAGCCCAGGTGGTTCGGATCCTCTCCGAGTGAGAAGGTCCGTCTAGAAGCAAAGGGTCCTGTTATTCCAGAAGCACATCGTGTTTTAGCCATACGGTTTTATTTTTAATTATTTTTAAAAACAGTTCTATGGAGCTATAACTCACATATAAAATTCATCCCCTTTAAGTGTACAATTCAATGTAGTTGAGTAAATCTGCAGAGTTGCACTATGTCACAATCTAATTTTATCATCTTTTCATGACCCTAAAAAGAAACCTCGGGCCAGTTAAGCACTCACTCCCTTCCCTGCTCAGAACAGAATGCTGCGCGGCCCGCTGCGGGAGGGCAGGGGCTGGAGCAGCCCGGCTGTGGTCAGGGTCTGCTTGGGGCCAAGCAGGAGGCCCTCCCCGCAGCTGCCACGGCCCAGCTGAGGCGCCCGCCCTGTCCAATCTGTATGGAGAGTCCTGCCCCATCCGGGCTTAGGGACTCCTTTCAAGTGACCACTAGGCTTACAAAGCAATAGCCTTACATAGTTTAACTAAGAGAGTGAGTCCTTAGGAGAGGAAAAATGAACCAAAGTCAGTGTTGTCTTGTTTTTGCTACAATGGCTCACTAGGGGAGAGAAAGGTACCTCCAGATTCAGCCGAAGCCCTTGCTCCTACCCCCTCAAGGCTGCACCGAGGCTCCGGCCGCTCCAAAGTGCAGGTGCGGCTGGTCCCCCCCTTTCCCCTCGGGCCCATCTGCTCTTGCTCTCAGGGCTCAACCCTCATTTGCCCTTCTCCGTCGGGTCTCTCCCCAAGCCCGCAAGCACGCTGCCTTCTTCCACCTTCTAGAAAGCAACTGTTCTTCCTCCTCTGTGACCTCTCTTCCTCCTTTCCTGTACCCTCCCTTCTCTTCCCCGCTAAGGGAAATTCTCTGGAAGGTTCTTCTGGACTCCTGTCTCTACTTGCTCGTACAGTCGCTCTCATCCTGTGCGGTGGGCTTCGCTCCATTGCTTCCCAGGCAGACCTGCTCTCTCATCAAGGTTTCCCAAGGACCTCCACGTCCCTCCCACCCCATTCCCTACTTAAAACTGCTGTCTTCCGGGAGATTTCCTTCCCTCAGACGGCTCCTCAGTCTGCTGGCTCCTCCCATCCCTCTCCGACTTCCCAGCTTCCAGTGACTCTGCGGCACTCACGTGCTAATGGCTCCGGAATGCGGATCTCCCACGGACACTCTCCCCTGGGCCCCCAGTCTCCATGGGGAGGCACTGACCTGTCCAGACCCAACTCTTGATCTTCCCTCCCCCAACCTTGCTTGTCCTGGTTTCCCACATCTCAGCAAATGGTATTCCCCATGCGTCCCGTTGCTCAAGTCCCAAACCGCAGCCTCCCTTCTCTCCTCCTGGCATGTCATGCTGGATTCATGAACCGATGACCTTGGTCCTCAAATTTCACATACGTCTAGGTCTGACCCCATCTCTGCACCTCCACTGCCGGTGCTGGTGCAAGTCACTGTCCTCTCTCATCACACGGGTGCAGTCACCTGGTAAGTGAACGGCCTTACCCACTGCCGTGAAGTTCTCCACACCGCCGCCCGACTGGCCTGTGGCCCGTCTCATACGTAGGTCCCATCCTGTCGCCCCTCGGCTCACAAGCTTCCAGCAGCTCACCGGCTAAGCGGTCCTTCACCTCCCAGGCCCTCCCTGAAATCCCACCCTCTTAAGAGACCATTTCCAGGGGCGCCTGGGTGGCTCAGTGGGTTAAGCCGCTGCCTTCGGCTCAGGTCATGATCTCAGGGTCCTGGGATCGAGTCCCGCATCGGGCTCTCTGCTCAGCAGGGAGCCTGCTTCCTCCTCTCTCTCTCTGCCTGCCTCTCTGCCTACTTGTAATCTCTCTCTGACAAATAAATAAATAAAATCTTTAAAAAAAAAAAAAAAAAAAAAGAGACCATTTCCATCCACTCGCCCACACTCATGCTGCTGTGGCCACACAGGTCATCTTGAGGTCACCTTGAAATACTAGAATGTTCTCTCCTCAAGGTCTTTACATACCCCTTCTTGACTCCGTCGGTCTTCTCTCTGAGTGCCCCATCCAAGGAGGTCTTCCTTCTCCGCCTTCCCTAAATGGAGACCCGCACTCGCCACTCCTGCCTGCCTCTGCCCCATCTCCCTGCTTTATGTCCACAGCACGTACTGCCATTCAACATACTAGAGACTTTTCTTATTTAGCCTGTTAACTGGCTATCTGCCCCGTTAAAAAATGTACACTCTGAGACGGAGGGATGTGTGTTATCTTCTAGTCACTGCGGAAACATGAGGTGCTCAGTAAATACTTGTAGAATGAGAGAACTACTCTTCCCTCGCTGTCCCCGCTCAGGAAGGACACAGCAGGGCTATGTTTCTTCAGGCCCGGGTTCCTTACACACATCTCCTCTCTATCCGCTTTTGGCACCCCAGCTCCTGCCAGGGGACAGCAGACTGCTGGTGGATTTGAGGGGGTCTGGGCAGGAGGAGACCTGAGCTCGTGGAGAACAGAGCACACTGGATAGCAGGGGATGCTGCGTACGTGCCTTGGGAGCTCAGCCTGTCCCAGAAATGGAGCTGCCAATGAGAAACAGTCACCTCGGCATGGAGGAGGTGACCCAGACCGTACTTCAGAGGCCCTTTTGTTCCCCTTTCCAAGTGAATCAGCCCCAGGAACTCCGATAAGATCCCAGAGAAGTAGAGGGCTCTCCCTCCCAATAACTAATATTGGTGGTTTCTGTACCCGAGGACGGGGGCTCTAAATCAGACCGAACTGGTTTAGAAAAGTAAGCAAATCATGTTTCTTGGCCTCAGAGCTGTAAAGCACATTCACCCCCAGAAGAGCTGGTGTCTGTGCCTGGCCGTCCCCTAAGCCGTGAGCTCACTGCAGTCCCTGGCAGTGCCTTGCACGGTAGTGTCTCCAGAATCTAGCATGTGCCCGACACAGAGAAGGTCATCTGTTGGGGTTTGAAAAGGGCAGCCTGAATGGGGGACCTGGGGTGAGGGGCGGAGTCTAAAATGTTGGAGCATAGGAGGGAGCTAGGAGGCCATGACCTTGACTCCTTGGACCTTCCCCATCCAGCAGGGTGACAGATATTACTTCTAATTTTAAAACAAAATTTAAAACAAATTTTACAAGAAAAGTCCCCTTTCTGCACGTAGAAACCTCTATAGAGGTTACGAATCAAACTGGATGCTGCCTGATGCTCTGATGAATCTGGGATTAAAGGAGGAAATAACAGTCTCGCTGTGCCAGACAATGTGTCATGGGCTTTACATGTAGAATCCTGCCTAACCTTCACAGGAGACGTGAGAGGCAGGTTCTGTGTTCTTCACATTATCCATCTGGAAGTTAAGACTTAGGTTAAATGTGGTCACACAAAGAATCAATGGTACTTAAAAATAAGTACTTAAACCAATAAGTACCATTGATTCTCATGTGAGCGTTTCTAGTTTCCTTGTATAATTAACTTTAAAACACCATCAGAAAACAGAGTTCACCTTAGTACTGAAATGTATTATTTGCATTAAAGGTGAATCATTATTGCATGCTAAGATCACGGCCAAATTTTCTTTCTTTTTTTAAGTAAAGACTGACTCCGATATTCAAGATAGAGATTAATTACAAGGAAATAAAATTCTTGCTATATTGATCTACTTATACTTTTCCCACCTGAAATTGATCTTGCAAATATACTTTTCTCTAAGAACATACAACTGGAAGTTATAATTCCTATTATAAAATATTTTCATCTTTAACATGTCTGAGAGAAAAGTCTCTTTATATGAAACTCTGAGTGTATAAAAGTTGCTTTTTTACTTTTTTTTTTTTTTTTAAATGAAAATGGAAAAGAAACTGATGAAAATCAGCTGCAAACCTTGCGGGGGAAGCGAGATCATTCTGTAGCACCTTCCTGACAATGGCCTTCAGGGCACAGGCGTGTGGACAGAAGTGGGCAAGCCCAGCGTGCACTGTGTCGGGGGAGAATGGCTTATAGAAGTGGCCTGGGCGACTGGGGAAAACCAGCTGGTTCTCTGGCTTGTTCACCGGGGACCTGCCCACCTGCTGGGGGAAGGCGGGAGATGGAAAAGGAAAACCAGATTCCTGACCCAGAGAAACAGGAGCAAGCGGCACAGTTTGGGGAAGATGGAGGCAGGACTGGGAATCTCTGGGATTCCCAAGGTCTTGACCCAAGTAGCATCTAAACACACAGAGCTGCGGCGCCTGGGTGGCTCAGCTGTTAAGTGTCTGCCTTCAGCTCAGGTCATGATCCTACGGTCCTGGGACCGAGCCTGTATCTCCTGCTTCTACCTCTCCCACTCCCCTGCTTGTATTCCCTCTCTCACGGTCTCTCTCTGACAAATAAATAAAACTTAAAAAACAAAACACAGAGCTTATTACCTTCTGATGCATCGGTGAGTCTAGGAAAATAGACACACACACACACACACACACACACACACACACCCCAATCCCATCTGAGATGAAACCAGAGCCTGAAGCAGGAGACCGGCAAAGCCCCGGGGAAGTGGAAGTCCCCAGGCTCCTTGAGCCAGAAAGGTCTCTTGAACAACATCTGCCATGGTGCTGGGCCCCTGCCGCCCACGGGATCGCTGCCTGCTTGGGTCCGTGAGCTTCCAGTTTGGTACCAAGAGGACATCGTCCATGTTTGCTTCCGTGTTCCGTCCCTTTCTGGTTTCAGACTAATCATCCCATTGTGATAACCTGCTCTATCTTTCCGTTCTGATCTTCTCTCCCACCTAAAATCCCTCCCATCCTTTCAAGTGGTTAAAAGGAAAAAAAAAATCGACATCAATTTGTAGAGCATCCCACCCCAAGCTTTTCCTTCCGGAGTTTTCAGTAAAATGGAAAGACAACATGTGGAAGAGATGAAAGAAAGAAATAAAGAGATCGTACAGCAGTGACCTCCCTGCTTCACTGGACACTGTAACCTGGGAGCCGGGACAGCAGGAGCCCTGGGGCCCAGGAACCCCACTGGAGCGTGGGCAGTGAACTCTGTTCCTGGCGCTTTGCCCGTAGGCCTCCTCACCACTGGGCTATCAAATCTCAAATCTCAAAATATGATTTTTAGGGCGCCTAGGTGGCTCAGTGGGTTAAGCCTCTGCCTTTGGCTCAGGTCATGATCTCAGGGTCCTGGGATTGAGCCCCACATGGGGCTCCCTGTTCAGTGGGGACCCTGCTTCCCCTCCTCTCTCTCTCTGTCTGCCTCTCTGCCACTTGTGATTTCTGTCAAATTTTAAAAAAAAAAAAGATGATTTTTACCAAACAAATTCCTCTGCTGGTAATTAGCTCTCCCATACCTATTAATCAAAGATTAATCAAAATATCAGCCCCATGTATATGGAAATCGATACAATTCTAGGTTGGAAAGAATATTTTATTGCTTTGGTTACACTGGGAAGGCTTAGCCAGGAAAATATCTCACTACTTTTAGCCTTAAAAGGATCCCTTTTATTGTATTATCATATTAGCTTTTGAAATGCTGAAAATCCTTGACTCTCTCGGATGCGTTTGATCTGGTCTGCCTGGAACCCATCCTGCCACAGGCCCCAGGCCAGTACAGGTGAGGCTGGATATGCCAGGCTGGGCCCGATTTCATTAACAGCCTGGAAGCAGCCAAGAGTAGAAGAGTTACCGTGGTTAAAATTTGGGGTGCTGGGGCCAAGATGGCCTCAAACGTGAACCCTGGCTCTGCTGTTTTTGTAGCCGCACAATCCTGAGAAAGGCAGCTCACCTCTCCAGGCCTCAGGGATCTTATCTCCGAAGCTCAGGTAGTAACAGGATGAGAATTCAGTGAAACGGTCAGCGCGTGGCACGGGGTAAGGGCTCCCTCAATGGAAATGACCGCCAGCACCATGTAACCTGGAGATGGTACCACAGGCAGGCCCATCTCACCAGGAGGGCTGGGCGATCCAGGCCATTTTTAGACGCTCCCTGGAGTGCAGTTAAGGTCACAGGAACAAGACTCCAGGTAAATCTGGCTTCCTTTAAAATTAGGTCTGGCTTCCTTTAAATTACCTGGGGAAAGAGCAGATTTAGCAACTTACAGTTGTAGCACAAGAGCAGCCCGGCTTCTCCATCTTCGTACACATCAATAGCTGCCACGAAATTAACCTGAAATGATAAAGGCAGTGGTGGTGGGCGGGCTGGAGGACACTGTTGAAAGTCTTTCTCAAGTTCAAGGCTTTGGCAGGACAGGCCTTGGCTCTCAGATGCTGTGGGGTCACTGCCACCTCAGGTGGCCATGATTATAATGCACAGAACCATCTCCCCTGCCCTTCCCCACTGGGACTTTTTCACCATCTTTTCTACTCATCAAGGAGCTCTCGGGAGACAGGCTTCTCCACTTTCTCTGTTATGGGGACTCCCATTTGGGTAATGCGCTCCGGTTCCCAAAGCTTCCTTGCAGGGGGAGTTCGGCCCTGGGGAGTGTGGGGCATTCCTCCCGCTTCACAGATGAGGGAAGTGAGACTTGGGAGTCTGTGCCCCTGCTCAGACTTGAGCCAGGCCTCCGCCTCTTCGCTGCCTTACCCGCTCTCACACCTCAGTGAGTGGGCAGGCAGTCGCACAATCTCAGAGTCCTGGGGCCAGGTCTCCGCTTCTATTCTCCCGCTCTCCTGCACCTGGCAGGAGGCAGCAGGACACCCTAGAAAGGGCATCAGAAGACCTGTTCCATATTCTGTTCCTAGTTCCCGGCAAACTTGCCTCCCTGGGCTGGGGTGAATGGTTTGAGAAGACAGTGCTCAGCCTGGGGGTGCTTAGGTCTCTGGAGTTTCAAACCCCCGGGTCTCTACACAGCCCCTGCTCCTTTCACTCCTTCGTGGGCCTCCACCCGTAGTCTGCCCCGCCCCCCATGACTGAGGGTCTGCCCTGCTTGGGCTCGAAGATTTCCTTCTGCCCCGAACTGGAGACGTCTGGCCAAGGCTCACCTCTGCCCAGCTCTCCGCGAGCCCGGACATGCGGCATCTCCTCCCTCCTGCCCGTCGCCCACTTCGGGTTATGCTTCCGCATCTTGGCTCGTCCCTCGTTCAGGAAAACACTCATCTTTCCAGCTCCACACTTTATTCTGAGCTCAAAATCCCCCCCTCTCCCCGCTCAGGCACACGCTCTCCTCAGAGCTACTGCTCCCGTTTCCAAGTTCTCAACCCAACAGATTCTACACCCCAGTTCCCGAGAGGCAGGAGGCGGAACAGGGCAGCGGGCAGAGCATGGACTCAGGGCAGGCAGACCTGCGTGAACAGCCTGTCTACACCACTGTCTGCCTCTGTAGCTCATGGCAAATGAACGCAACCTCTGGGCTCGGGTCTTTGCCTGTAAAACCAGTGTGAGGACAGTAACTTGGCTGGACTGTACTGGGAACTCCACAGATGAGGCCAAGGGTTTCGAGCAGGGCCTGACGCTGCCCGGTCAGCACTATGATCATCTTCCTCTCGCACGTGATTAATTTCCTCCTTTCCTCCTAATCCTCTTCCTTTTTGTGAGCAGGGCTAGTCCTGATGTCTGAGGGCTCCTCCATCCACTCCCCCAAGCTCAGCAGTCTCCTCTTCAGGGGCTCTCGGGTGTCTTGTGGGGGCCTGCAGCCGCCCCAGCCAAGGCTTCACCTCCCCAGGCAGGAGCATGGGCCTGTGCCCCTCAGCTCGCCTCTCTAGCCCTTTCCAGAGCCGATGCTGCCCAGGTCCGCCTGGGCCGGCCACCCTCCGTACGGGGCACTCCTCCTAGCACGGGGCCTCTGCCTTGGCTCCGGCTTCCCTCCGATGGAACCCTTGTGCCCTCCCTTCCCTCATCATCTGGCACTGTCCTAGGCGCCATTCAGCACACAGCAATGAATAAGGCAGGGTTCTGCCCCTCAAGAAAAAACCAGAAAAGCATATAAATACATAAAACAAGGTACATGCCACAAGCAAAAGCTGTGGGTGCTTTTGGGGGGTGCTGACAGACTGCGAGGCTCAGAGTTCAGTTGTCAACTCTGGGAGCATAAAGACGTGGGGATCAAATTCCAGATAACTCCTCCCCTGCTCTATATCATACCCCTCTATTTTAATGACCTCCATAGTGTGTGTCGCTGTCTGATGTTCACTTACTTGTCTGTTTATCAGCGCCCCCTCCCCCCACCCCCCAGGAGAACATAAGCTTCGCGAATGGCGGCCTTGCCCGTGCTGTTTGTCATCACCCGCTCAGCATCTGCCCTGGGCCTGGCACATGGCGGGAGCAGAGTCCTCAGTGAATGCATGACTGAATAAAGGAAATCCTAGCTCTGGCACTTTGGAGGTGTGTGCCCTTAGGCCACCTGTTCAGCCTCACAGAGCCTCAGTTTCTCCATTTGTAGGGGAGATGGGAAGGACATCCGCCGCTACGGCAGCTCAGGGTTCCATGAGGCCGCTTTACGGAAGCGCCTAGTGCAGGGCCTGCTACTTGGAAAATGTTCAGTAAACGTCAGCTGACACCACGACCTGGCTGTGGGACCGGCAGCAACGGAGTACGTGACGTGTGGGAGCAGCCTTTGACTCTCAGGTCCCAGAGGGAACCTTCCTGTCCCCACCGCTTTGCCTTAGAATCAGTTCCTCCTCAGGTGTCCCAGTACTCATCAGTTGGATGACACTTATTCCAGCCAGAGGGAGGACAGGAGGGGCTGAGAGCTCCCGGCTCTGTAGCCTGGCTCTTTGTGGCCTGTCCCCCATCATGCCTTGGGACGTGGCTCTGGAGGCCACAATGCCTCCTGAGTTGGAGAGCCTGGGTTCAAGTCTTGTCTCTGCTCCTTACCGGCTGTGTGGTTTTGGGTAAATAAGTGACTGCTCCTTTCCGAGTCTCAGTTACCTTTTCTGCAAAACCGGGAAGTGAATAGTGCGTGCCCCACAGTTGCTGGGCGGATGTCGTGAGATAGTGCTTACGAGGTGCCCTGGCATGGGGCCAGACATAGAAGTGATCTTTCAGCAGTGGCCGTGTTTCTTCTCACTTTGGGAGGGTCACTGGAGTGGGAAAGCCAGAATGGGATGGCCTGTGCTTTTAGAGGTAGAGCCTCTATAGGTGCTTGGGGTGAGGGAGGGAGAGACGCGCAGCCATCCCGAGAGTAGAGCAAGTTCAGGCAGAAGTGGACCAAAGTCTGCACACAGCGGCAGCAGACACCAGGGGAGTTGCTAGCATGCGGGGCTCTATGAGGGGGTCCCAGGACCGTGCCGACTGGTGGACGAGCATGGCTGTGTGCAGAAATTCAGGCTGTGTTGCAGGCAATGGCAAAGCTCTGGTTTGTAACAAGCCAAGTCTGCACCCCACCTTCCCCAGCCCCTGCTGAGAGTGGGAGCCACTGCTAGGTCAGTGTCTGAGCTTGCCATGTGATTTTGGGGTGAGCTTCCCACTGAGACCCACTGGGTCCTGGGCAGATAGATGGTCAGAATGGGGACTTAGGTCCAGCATCTACGCCAGAGATCTAGACCTCATCACCAGGTCTGTAGTTCCTTCCAGAGGAGACCTTTGCTTTGGGAAGGAAGGCAATGCTGGCTGTTGGAGCTGGGGCCGCAGGTCACGATAGGCCTGTTGGCATAATGAACTTGATGTTAACTTTCAGTTTGCTGTTGTGACGCTTCTTAAGCAAGTCCTCTCTTGACCTAAGGTTCTCTTAGACCCTCAAGTGGGGTTGAGGGCAGACATGGAAATTGAATGGGCTTGACTGAGAAGAGAGGAGGAATGGAGGTGAGAAACTAGGCCAGGAAATCCATGCTGGTGCCGTGCATAGAGTAACTTGAACCATCCTGAAATGCCCAGTGACTTAGGGGGAGGTCGGCCTCTCTCCTGCCTCCATGGCACCGGGGCCTGGGCTGCAGGAACGCCTTGGTAAAAAGCTAGCCCTGGGGGTGCATGGGTGCTTCAGTCAGTTAAGAGTCTGCCTTCAGTTCGGGTCCTGATCCCGGAGTCCAGGGATGGAGCCTCACATGGGGCTCCCTGCTCAGCGGGGAGTCTGCTTCTCCCTCTCCCTCTGCCCTCTACTTGCTCCTTCTCTCTCTCTTTCACGGTCTTTCTCTTAAATAAATAAATAAAATCTTAGGAAAGAAGAAAAAGCTAGTCCAGTTCCCACAGGAACTGGCTATTAGAAAACACTTTGTTCATTACCTTTTTCATTTCTATAGGGCTTATCTTTCCAATTAGACAATAAGTTACTTGCAAAGATGAGTGGCTGTGTCCAAGCATCCATACCCGCCCAGCAAACACTCAGCGGATGCAGATGTACTGAGGTCAGAATACACACGCTCACCCGCTTAGATCTAGTGAAGGGCTTAAAACCACTTTTTTAAAGGTTTTCTTTTAGGGAAAGACTTAGTGACTTAATTTTAAAAAGCATATTGAAGAAAAGACAGAACATTTTCTAATTATTCCTGATCACCTTCAGAAAAACAAAACAAAGGAGTCACCCAAGAAAACCATCTTTCATCCGATTTTTCCTGGGCCTTCATGAAAAAAAAAAAAAACCCTACACTCTGGTAAATTATTAGGGTGTTAAATAGAAGTATAAAATAACAATCAGCAGAAAAAGCATGTGAAGTCTTAAGAAACTAGTTGCCAGGGAAGGGACTGATGGAACAAAGACTTGCTTGCTGGGCCATGATTTTTCTAGCTCTTTTGGCTGGTCACACGGTTTTGAAAAGTGAGAAGGGCAGGAACATTTTTTTTTAAAGATTCTATTTTTAAGTAATCTCTATACCCAACGTGGGGCTCGAACTTACAACCCTAAGATCAAGAGCAGTATGCTCTTCTGACTGAGCCAGCTAGGTGCCCCCGAGAAGGGCAAGAACTTTTAAAGCCAAATTGGGCCCTTACTCCTCAGAAGCTGGGAGCCTGGAAGAGGTTATAGGTTCCCTGTTGCTGGGATGGAGGGCTTTAAAACCTCCGGCTTTAAATTAGGAAGAGTTTCAGGGCAGACTCGTTCTACTAGGTCTGTATCTGCATCGCCTTGCAAGACACAAGCATACTGATTCCCACACACCCAGAAATTCCAATGTAATTGACCTGGGGTGGGGCCAGTGCACTCATCTTTTTAAAGCCAGGGCTGAGAAGCAATGTACACAGGAGGTTCCCAGACTTGTCTAAACTTACGAATCACCTGAGGATCCTTTAAAAAATTCCAAAGCCCATATCCACCTATAAGACCAGCAAGATCTCTGGGGTAGGGACACAGGCAATGGTGGCTTTTAAAGCCATCCCAGTTGCAGGACCCCAGTTGCAGACAAGTTCGGATATCACCTAATATACATGCAATATATGAGAAGGAACCGTGGGAGGCAAGAAGGTCCCCTAATTATATCTAGATTTTTCTTTTTCTGATTTTTCTACTTCTTTTTTTTTTTAATATTTTATTTATTTATTTGACAGAGACAGATCAGAAGTAGGCAGAGAGGCAGGCAGAGAGAGAGAAGGTAGCAGGCTCCCCGCTGAGCAGAGAGCCCGACGTGGGGCTCAAATCCCAGGAGCCCGGGATCATGACCTGAGCCGAAGTCTGAGGCTTTAACCCACTGAGCCACTCAGGCACCCCTGATTTTTCTACTTCTTAAAATCTTGTTCTCATTTGGTGTGAAGTCTTCTTAATACAGTAATGAGCAATTTTTTAATGACTATTTGGGTTGGCTGTGCCCTCATGTAAGTTGTATTTTTTAGTATATCTTGTAAAGCATAATCAGAAGGAATTCTGTAGTCTCTCGGACCTAGCTGGACAGGACTAGAGTACGTCTGTAGGTCTGGATGTCTTCACCAGGAACTATGTTCTCCGTGGAGGCAATGTCCCCATTCTGCGGTGTCCTCGGTACCCAAGCTCGGGGGCTGGGTCCGCACTAGGCAAACCTCAAGGGGCCCCAGTGTTACCGGGCCTTGCCCTCCTCCCCAGTGATAAGGGGCCCAGGAACCCTCCCATCTGCTGTGTCAGCACGGAGCAGTTCCAGGGACAGACAGGTCAGCAGGTCTTAGGCTTGTGAGCGCTCCCTGTCTCCCCAGGGGCACGGACATTCAAACCCTACCTTGTCATCTTTGGCATCAAATACAGCTACAGGTGGGCCCCGGATCGCCTCCAAACCCCGGACAGCCTTGCGCTCTGTGTAGCCTAGGCTAGAAGGAGATACTCTTTCTCTCTCCCTTCCTCCTTTCCTAGGGAGAGTTTGGCGGTTGGACCCAGGGGCTGAGCCCGCCCCAACCACCCGAGCCCCAGGCTGAGAGTGTGCCCGGGCCATGGAGAGAGGATAAGGCCCTTCCGGAGTGAATGACTGAACAACTGTTCTCATTTCTTTAGTTACTCAGGTTGAGCTTTTCGACCCTTCACTTCTCCTTTATGAGGAAGGACAGAAGGGCAGGGGGAGATCTAGAAAAGCTGAGCAGGGCAATGGGGCGATTCCATTAGACGGAACCGTTCTGAGCCACAAGAAGGTGATTTCCTAGGATGCAGCCCGAACAGTGTATCATGGACTACCACTGCGTTCTGTTGTACGGGAGTTTAAAGAAATCCTCATTGCGGCCTCGGGAGGTTAGCAGACGCGCTCCTAGTCTTCTCGGCTTCCCACTTGCCCTCCGCCTGTCGACTCACCCTGCTGGCCTCCACGTGGTGCAGCCGGAAGGCCTCCCCCGTGCTCTCATTCACCACGTCAAACTGGTGTCGGTAAGCCACACAGATGAGATTGTCACTCTCCTCGGTTGGCCCATCTACTAAGGTCATCACCGCGGGAGAGTCGGACAGACAGATCTCCTGTGTGGTTGATGATGATGTGGGGAGAAGGGGGTCAGGACATGGAGCAGCCATTTTCACAGCAACCACCCTCCCCCCTACCTGCTACCCGTCCCCACCCCACCCCCCACATCTAGTAGTGGGTTCCCTCCCTAGGCTCCTGCTGAGCCCTTTACTGGCAGGGAAGGTGGGGACAGAGAAAGAGGGGCAGAGATTGTGCCAGAATCCCCTCTCCCACAACCTGTCCTCAAAATACTTGACAAAACCAAATCAACAGCATGACCCTTATTAGCCCCTAGAGAGTTCGGCCCTGTCCTGTGACTCAGTAATAATGGAATCATAATTGCTAACCTTGCTGAGCACTTAACACAGGGCCAGGTACGGTTCTCACTGGATCCTCAGAATGACCTTATGAAGTAGGTAAGGCTATTTATTATTCTATTTTACAGATAAGGAGACTGAGGCTCAGAGGTCACAAGGCTTGCCCACGTTCGCATAGTTTACAGGAGTGGGGCAGCCAAGATTGGAGCTCAAGAAATCTGATTTCAGAGCTGATATGCCACAGAAATGCACGTGCTCTACAGAAATAGTCATTAAGATCACTAATTATAATATTAAGAGGACTAACACCTAAATAGAGCAAGATTTTAACTTGTTTTTAACGTCACTGTGATGGCGGTTCTGTCTGCTTAAATTGACTATTAGCAGAAATGGATATGCATAATTCAGGAGGCTTTCACTCTGGCAAAAATAATTGCTCGGCTCACCTACAGGCAAAGTCGGCCCTGGGAGCCAATCTCTGACATGGTTCACACTTAATATACCCAAGTTTTTAAGAAAGTAAGAGACAGTAAGAGCAGGAAAGGGACCCTCAAGGAGGCTTCCCTCCAAGGTCCCACCCTTAGTGGATCTGCCAATCCTACCAGCTCGGGAAGGCAGGGCAGCTCCTTCCCCTTCTCTGGCCACCAAAGCCACCGTCATCTACTGCTAAGATCCTGCATTAACCTCTTACTGTCTCCTTCTTTCCGCTTGGCCCTCCCCCTCCATGCTCTTCTCTGTCGGGGCCAGAAAGGTATTTTTAAAACCTTCCACTGGCTGCCTTCTCTCACTCAGAGTTGAAGCCAAAATCTTAGCAATGGCCTTCAGGACTCTCTGCCCTCCCTGCCGTGTTCCCTCAGCTCCAGCCACTGTGGCCTCTAGATCGCGCCTTGAACAGGGCCTTGGGTCTGTAATTGGTTGCTCCTTCTGCCCCAGAGGGCCTTGGGTCCTTAACTGGCTGCTTCCTCCTTTCCCCAGATGTTCTCCTCATCTACCCCATATTTCCCTTGGATCTCTGCTCAAAGGCAACCTTTTCAGAGAGGGCTTCTGGAACACTCTTTCTAGAACAGATCCCCCCGTCCCCACTCCTTGTCTTCTCCCCCCTCAATCTGCTTTACTGTTATCCTTGGGACACAGAGAATTAGTTTCTCTTTTGTGTCATCCTACAACTAGAAAGTCATCTCCATGAGAAGGGAGACTGCTCACGGCTGTCCCCCTAGTGCCTAGAACAACACTGGTAGGTGGCCCCTGGCATGAATGAGCTGGATGGAGTAGGGAAAAGCCCAGAAGCCTCGGTCCTCTGGGGAAACCAGAGCAGCAGGCAGGGTTTCCTCCGCTGCGTACTGACCCGAGAGACAACCACCGTGGGTGACAGACCCTGGGTGGAACTAGAGGGTCGGCCTCCTAACACCTTGGCCAGGAGAGAAGGGATCTGAAGGGCGGACCTACCCGTATGTACTGGAATTCCTCCACGGGTGACTCCGACAGGGGCGACAGCAGGGAGATGCCGGCCAGCCCGCCCGGCTTGTTGTGTTTCCTCGTGATCAGGAGCAGTTTGTTCCGGATGGCGACGACTATCCTCAGCTCTCTGCTGTGGTGAGTGTTAATGGCGTAGAGGTGGCAGCCTGGTGAGAGAGAGAAAGGATGCTGAACATGTGACAGGACCCTGGCAGTGCCCAGGCCTTGATAATGTGGTGACGCCTAAGGACCCTGGACACTGAGCATGACCCAGGGGTGCCTGACAACGCTCCGGCCACCAGGCAAACGGAGACGGGAAATACAAGTTAGGCTGAGCTTCAGGAAAATGAAGGAAGTCATAGTCCCCGTATTCTAGAGTTTGTGGTTTTAGCGTCACACTCATGACACCATATGACTTAAAACGACAGGTGAGCAGAGCTCCAGGAACCAGAGGCTAAAAGTCTCTCTTCACAGATCTGTGAACAGAACTCAACTTACCTTCAAAGCTCGTCACGCCAGGCCTAGACTTTCCTCTGGCCCTCCACATGTTGGGCTACCTCTCGGGCTTCTCTTAGGGAAAGAGTCATGCTATCTTAGTGATGTTTCCGAGTAAAAACCAAACCAAGAAAACCAAATTCCAGTGAGATCTGATCAGTCTGAGGGAGAAAAAGAATTGACCGGAAACCACCAAGATAACGAAGACTGTGGTCACCTTTTGTCTTCTCCAGCTTGTTGTCCCTGCAGTCACACCTGCTCTTCACGGGCTGTTTGCTCTCGATGGCCTTGTGCACAGCGCTGAGCCTGAAGACGAAGAGGCGAGCGTCTTTCCCTGGGGAGATAAAGAAGGCGCAGGAGGAGATGGGCGGGAAGACCGGAAGAGCGGATTGCGCAGGAAAGCAACTGCTACAGAGCTAGGAGCTGAGGCGTTCTAGAACTGAGAAGAAACCCCACACCGCCTCTACCCAACAGTGCATTGAACACTGTGCCCCGCCACCTTTCTCCCGCCCTCCCTTCTGACTCTGCCACCCAAGAAAACAAAGACCCCTCCGGGGACCCTCAGCACCGGCCACCCACAAGGCAGTAGTTGGCATGACCTATGTGGTCCGACCACCGCGAGCCTCGTGGTGGCCACAGAAGGCTACCGGCTTCCCTGCTCCCAGAGGACACCGTGGGGCAGGGAAGTATCACCTTTGTCTGCTCTGAGGATCAGGAGGTCCAGAGTCTCGAGCACGTGCATCTGCTTCACCGGAAGGGTTTTGTCAAACACGGGCACTGACGGGAGGTCATCTGGAAGAGGAGACATGGTTCCCAGAACTGGACCCAGCCCACACGTTCAGAACCTACAAGACGCGCCTGTCAGTGGTCCTGGACCCGAGTTCTTTCTAGGCAAGGAACATCAGCTTCTAGAACATTCGTAAGGTCAAACACTGTTCTCTCAGCTCAGGGAGAAGGACCGACATTCCTTCCTCTCTACTGGAAACAGAGCAGCAGGGCCTAGAAACTATATTCTTCTCTTCAATATTCATCAAGGAAAACACATCACCTCTCCACCCCAGTTTGTACTTGGCATTGTACCAAATGACTGAACAGCAAATTACAAAAAAAGGGGGAAAAAAGCTCAGTCATTTCTCTTAAGTATTTTATTTTTATGTAATTTTGAAATCACATCACTTCTCAGGTTATTTTGTATATTTCTCCAGAAAGCAAAATAAAAATTTCCTGTTGAATTTAAAACAAATAGAAACCCACCCTATTTCATGTCTATCTCCGTATCAACAAAAGTTTACCTACACATTTCCAGTATTTCTCTATAGAGAAATAGGAAATCTCCTTTTTAGACAAAAATAAGAGAGAAATGTTGACTAAGTTACCCAAGTAACAGGAAAAAAACCCTAATTGTAATGGGAAAGATCAGGAAAAGTTCTGGTGAAGGGATGATTGAAGACACCGTAATGATATGTAGGATTTGTGGTTAAGTTTACTTACTGGGAACTTACATTGCTAGCAAACACCTTGTTCCTGGGGGTCCCCAGGACAGAGAGGGCCAAAAGAAATACTAAGGCTCTTTTGTAAGCAAAGGATCTGTTCTGAGCAGGAGGTAGAACCAGTACAAGATAAAGAGGACATGGAATGGTGTAGACATTTCAGGCTGGATAAGTGGCTTTTTCTTTATCAGTGCTTTGTCTGACATTTAGGTCTTCAAGTACTCTGTTGTGAGTCTTGGTTTGGTTCTTTGGTTACCATTTAGGTGCATGGGGCCCTGAGGGTCTTGGCTTTTCTAGAAATCAGCCTGGCTGGGAGTTTATTTCTCCCTGGATGGTTCTGGGGAGAGAGAAGAGCTTGCGTTGTTGGGACGGGGCTCCTAACTGCTTCCAAGGGGAAGATTCTCCCGCTCCTTGCCGGCCAAGTGGGCTCTGGATTTGTCCAAGCACAGAGCCTGCCAAGCTTTTGTTAGACAGAGGGCCTTGCTCTGGCTCCCCTACATTCTTTCTGCAAATGTAAATTCTACTCTATGCTCAGGCTTTGTGCTTCTGTTGGGGACAGACATGAATTTTCAAAACATGGGATGATCACTCCGATACCAATCATCATACCTGACTAAGTAACTATGGTTATTTAATTTTTAAAAATATTTATTTATTTGAGAGAGAGAGAATGCAAGTGGGACGAGGGGCCCAGGAGAGAGAGGGGGACGCAGACTCCATGCTGAACAGGCAGCCCGACTCCAGGTTTGATCTCACCACCCTGAGATCATGACCTGGGCCGGAACTCAAGAGTCAGATGCTTAACTGACTGAACCACCCAGGCACCTTGGTTATTTCATTTTGTGAGCAGCAGCTCACATACACAGAGGACATCCTGCGTGTCAGGTCTCAGGGCTGAGTGCTTCGCATGTTATTAACTGAAATGTCCCAAGAACTCGCTTAGGTAGGAACTACTAATACTCCCACCTAAAAGACAAGGACCTGAGGCTCAGACATGCTAATAACTCGTCTAGAGTCACGTCTTGAACGTGTGGAGGGACCCAGATCCGGGCGGGGACAAAGCTTATACTCTTAGTGTAAAAGCAGCACAGCAGCCCTGTGGATGGATGGGGCCACCACACGAGCAACAGTACTGGAAAGATTCATAAATGACAGAAGCGCTTCGTTTGACATTGAAGACAGAGGGATACTGTGTAGCAGCACACCTGTGTACAGAATAAATCAGCATTTATTCTCCGTCAAATCTTTCTCAGGTGGCTGAACAAGTTTATACCTAGCCAGGAAGGGAGAGGAAGCAAGGATCTGAGAAAGTGACACGCGACTTTAATGACTCTTCTGTAGCAATGTTTTCCTTCTTGTCATCTCTTTATGAAGCAGTGATCTTTTAGAGCCCATTTTTCTATTACTGCAAACCCAAAACAAATGGTCATGGCATCTTCCATCGGTGTGTGGTCTCCCTTCAAAGTAGCTTTTGCTACACTTAGACTACAAAGGACCTTGAATTTTAATGATGACCTTGACAGGGGTAGACTCTCAAGGGGGTAGGTCTAATGAAATTAGGCAGACGCTAATGGCATAGAGTGGAACGTGGCCGGAAAGGAAATGGAGAGATTCACTCATGGAAAAAAGATTCATAATGTGATTAAGTATGACAAGAAAAAGGTAAACAAAGAAGTAAGGAGAGCATTGGGGCTTCAAAGCGCAATGAGGAATACAAAGAAAGCCTGAAGGGTTATTCTCTTCTTCCAAAAGCAAACGGGGTAGCAGAGCTGCACACCCAGAGAATGAAAACAATAATCTGAGAAATAAACCCAAGCTCGTGGGGGGTGTATACGGCTACCATCTGTGTTCTGCCACTTCCCCCAAGTTGGAAGAAAAGAGCTTCTTGGCACATCGCGGGAATCCTTAAATTTAACACCTCCATTAAATTTTGGATTCAGAAAATGAAAATTTCAGAAGGGGATTTGGTAATCTTGGTTTGGATTTTACATTTAAAAACCAGGAGCTGACTCAAAGAGAATTACATTGTTTTTTAGACAAGCCTCACAAAGAGCCATTATAAAGCATATTTTCTCGATCCTAAAAACGACAAACAGTTAGAATATAACTCCCTTTCGATCACAACATGTCTCATAATTATTTGCCGAGGACTGTATTTTTGGAAACCTGTGTTAAGGTAAAGACAGTAACATGGGTAGAGTTTAATTTGATTTTCATAAAATGTAGTTGGTTTAGTGGACATAGTGCTGGATAAAAATCATCTCTGGGTTTCAGTTCCAGATGTGCCACTAACCAGCTGCGTGATCTTGGGTTGAGACACACGGTTTCTTTTGTTTCTTCATCCATAAAATGAAGAGATGAAGAAACGAGACTATACAGTGAAAGTCTGGTTGTGTTTGTTTGTCTGTTTTTAAGATTTTATTTAGTTTTTTGACAGAGAGATCACAAGTAGGCAGAGAGGCAGCCAGAGGGGGTCGGGGCGGGAAGCAGGCTCCCCGCTGAGCAGAGAGCCTGATGCAGGGCTTGATCCCAGGACTCTGGGATCACGACCTGAGCGGAAGGCAGAAAGGCTTAACCCACTGAACCACCCAGGCACCCCATGGTTGTTGTTTTTTTTTAATAAATCATTTTATTTGGTTGCGCCTTTGGCAAATCTTTGGACTTTGTTCCCTTTTTAACACATCCACAGGGATATTATAAATACAGTAACTGTTGTTTACTAAGTTACTACTACGGCTATGTGCCCGACACTGACCCAAGCACTTAGCATAGGTATTCATAATCTCCACAATCCCTTCTTGGAGTTCCGATCATCAGTCCCAGTTTGTTTATTTTTTCTGTTTTCATTATCGTGAACCAGCTTGCGGCTGCTTAAAAAACCCTCCCCACCCTCAGAGGAACCTGAAGCTCACAGAGGCTCAGTTTTCTTTAAGATCACAAAGATTCTGTAATTGTTTTGTAATTTCTAAAATTAAATATTTAAATGCTTAGCTTATAAATTTTAGATTATCTGTCTTTCAGTAAATAATTATATATATAGTTATATGTGTGTATATATGCATTCACACATATATTTACATATATAATATGTATACACACATATATACACATACATATACATTCATATATGTATATATATATACATATACATATATATGTGTATATATATATAAAAAACAGATGAAGTAACAGAAGAAGTCAGAAATAAGTCCATTATAAAGCCTGGTCTGCTTGTCTTGTTTCCCCATAGAAGGCATCTACTTCCACTTCCCAAGGGCACGGTGCATAGCAGGCACTCACGAAACAGGCTGACAGGGTCAGAGGAGGGAGTAAAGGTGGTGGCCAAGAATGGGAAGATGTTGCAGTTCAGGGCCATCATGTCCCTCTCAGGGGTGATTAGGAATCTCATAAAGCATCAGGATGGTAACTGAGACTGGGAAGCCTGCTGTGTGCTGTGTAAGATGTACCCTTGGAAGACACTGTCTCTAGGCCCAGGGCTCCCTCAGAAGCCCCAGGAGACGACTTGCTACTGTGTTTAGCCCCTTTAACCTTCATCGACAGTCTGGAAAGATCCAAAGGGGCCTCCTGCTGGAAGGGACCACACAGTCCTCAAGTCTAAATGAAATCCCCATCTGAAGTTGAACTCTTTCTCCAGCATCCTTGCCAAGGTCATGTCTTTTTTTTTTTTTTAAGATTTTATTTATTTATTTGACAGACAGAGATCACAAGTAGGCCGAGAGGCAAGCAGAGAGAGAGGAGGAAGCAGGCTCCCTGCTGAGCAAAGAGCCCAATGGCGGGGCTTGATCCCAGGACCCTGGGATCATGACCTGAGCGGAAGGCAGAAGCTTTAACCCACTGAGCCACCCAGGTGCCCTGGTCATGTCCTTTTGATGGCTGATCTGTGGTGACAGGGAAATGACCACCTCCCCAGGCACAATGATCCACTGGATTGTCAAAAAGTTTGATTTTATATTAAGTTGGAATCTCTCTTCCTGTCAAATCTTTCTGTTTCTATATGCAACAAAACTGGGTTATCTAAGATTCTTCTTACTTGTTTTGGACACAAGATACTTTTTGAATCAGAAACATTAGAGAGAGAGGATGTCCCTGAGATAGGAGATGTTGATTTAAGGTAAAATGTTAGAATCATCATAGGTATTGGCCAAAAAGGAGATTCTTTCTGTGGGTCATTATATGTCCACGGACTAATCAGATTCGGGGCAGGCATGAACCCATCATGCACGACTCACCCTCTGGCTTGCTCGTTCAGAATATATCCCTTCTGCTTGTCCTGAAAAGAAGGGGTTAATTTTGTAAGAAAGGAAAACTTCGCTAACCTCACTGCCGATGACACACTTATCTACAGGGAGTTGACTGGCTGTCACGCGTCTCAGAAGCCCTACAAGTTACACAAACGAAGACATTTGAAGGAGCAGCTACTCACTAACCGTCCACTAGCAAGACACCAGCATCCGTGGAAACCAGCAGGGCCTGGCCCCAGGGATCCGCACACACGGCTTCATGAGGGAAATTACTGCAGAAACACTGGGGCTCCCAAGGCTGCAAGGCAACAAGAGCATCAGAAAGTAAGTGTACCAGAAAGGATATCCTGCGGTCCCTTGGAGAGAAACGTATGGTACGCTGCCTGAGACCACAGCTCGGGAAGTTAAACAGGCCCTAACCTCAGTTACCTTTCTTTCTTTTTTTTTTTCTTATCTTTTTAAAAAACATTTTATTTTCAAGTAATCTCTATACCCGACATGGGATTCGAACTCATGAATTGAAGATCGAGTCGCACGCTCCACCGACTGAGACAGCGAGGTGCCCCTCAGTAAACTTTCTTAAGAAGAAAAGTCTTTCAAATGCATATGCAGCAGGAAGAGACGGAAGGCACAGGCTGTGGGCACGACGACGTGTCTCCATCCATAATAATCCTCCTTACGAGCCGCCAAACCATTGGTAACGTCTTCCAAGCAAACATTTTTCCTTAATACCTGAAGTTGGACCAATTGCTGCCTGTTTTTTGAAAACTTCACAGGAGCTCATCACCAAAGGAAGACCCACGTAACTAAAAAAAAAAATCAGATCTGTGCTGCTGACTCAGTAAAATTATGAAGGCGTACACAAGACAGGAAGTTGATATTGCCTTAACACGAAAATGCTTACTGACCCACTGAAGGCTACAAAATCTTAAAGAAAAAAAATAAATAACATGTTTGTTGGAATATGGGAGGGGCTTCCTGAAACGGGCCCATGCGCCCGCGCGATGTAGTCATATCGTGTGCACTCTCGCCCTCCGTCTCATACCTGGTTCGGGCAGCAGGGTTAGCCCTCCCTTAGGGCTGCCCAGAGCTGCCTGGGGATGCCCGGAGCCAGGAGGCTTGGTCTCGAAGGACAGAGGTGTTTTGGGAGCTTATCAGGGACAAGGCAAAGTTTCACATTTGCAGATTTACTCTCAGTCAGACATGCTCCCTGGGGGTGGTACAAGACCCTGTGTATGCACATGTGTGTATGCACATGGCTGTGTGTGTGTGCGTGCACATGGGGGTATGTGCGTGCACTGGGGGAGTCCATGTTTGCATACTGAAAGTAGAAGTGGTGGCAGTGAGATCACCTTCCAGGGTGTCATTTGGGATGAGGGCAAATACGTGTGCACTACCGCTGTCTTAGAAAAGTATGTTGTCGCTTTAAGAAACTCACAAGGCTCAAAAGAAATCTTCTAATTGCTAAGATAAGGCTCGGGCCATTCTGGAAAGATCACACAAAGAAAGTGGAGACATTTTGCAACCTGGAAAGGGCAACACAAGCGCAGGCCATTAATTGGAATGGCATTTCCCTAAGAAGATGTCTGGAAATTCTGACTTTGTGACTTATAGCAGGTGGACATGAAGAAGCAAAGCCACTGTAAAGGCCAATTGGGAGACAGACCCAGACGTCTGAGCGTTAGGTAACACCAAGACATAAAAACCAACTCTTAATAACAAAATGTTCTCTGAGCAGAGAACACAAATTTAGAACACTTTGGCAGACAGGGGTTCAAAGAGGGTCCTAGAGGATTCAGAAAGAGCTTGAGGAGGTGTGGGAAGCCTTGAAATTGTATTAAAAATGTGGTGTACATGTGTTATCCATACATTTTAATGGGCTAGTGTATGTGGTGTGGGGGGTGACCACTGCTTTCCTGGGTTCTCAAAGGGGCCAGGGACTCCAGGTTGCCCGAGGACACCATGTATGAAGTATTAGTGACAGGAACCCAGAGCTGGTCCCACAGAGGCTCCATTCTGAGGTCTGATGGCACTTGCCACTGCACTGGACTCCCTTCTGCCAAGTGAGGGGCTTGGTGTAGAGTCTGTAGGGCAAGGATGGGGCCTAAGAGCAGGACTTTTTGCTGGACCGTCTAAGAACATGAATATAGCACATGGACTGATGGGTGCCCAAGAGGTTGACAAAGCCTCTTCTTTGGAAATAAGACACTCTTGGGGGCAGCATGTGGGACTCTGGCCTGTTCCGAGGCAGCTGCACAGAAGTCCGTGAGGGCCTCTAGGTCAGTGTTTCTCCAAGGCAGGCCTGGGGCCCACTGGCAGGTTCTGAATGGATAGAAAAAATCAATGTTCTTGCTTTGCTCTTTACCGGCGAACAAGTTACATTTCCACAGACTTTCATTTTTATGGATGTCTAAGAACTTCTTTTCAAGGTTACTAAATCCTGCTGGAATCTGGTATTTATAGAGCTCTTGGAAACACTGTGGTTTCTACCATTCACACAAAGAGCCGATAGTGGGAATTTACGCAACCTTTGCAAAAGATGCTTTGCCATCAGTCTGCTCTTAAACTGGTTGTAGTTTTCTAGCATCAGTTGTATTTTGGGCTCATCATTTCCCGGAAACCAGGCTTTAAAGAGAGTGTAAGTCAGATACAAAGCATTTCTACCTTTATCATTAAAGTAAAAGCAATCATAACTCTTTTGCTTTTATAACGGATACTTCTCTAGTCATGCAGTGTCTGCGGGTTTGTTCCACGTAGCGAACTTTGACATACTTGGAACGCAGACTTAACTAGGGACATAGAGATTTGTTTACGGTACAAAATCATGTGCACGGTACGTTTCTGGGTGGCCAGTGTATTGTCTGCTCTTCTCCTCCTGATCACTACCTCGTTTTTTCCCCCAAGGAAAGTGGAGGTGAGAAGTAGATACACGGACCACATCATTTCTGGGGTGACTGAATGAACGATAGAGGAAGCAGTGGTTTCTCGGCTGCGGTCCTCTGACCAGTAACATCAGCATCGCCTGCGAGCTCGTTAGAAATGCAGAGTCTCAGGGCTCACCCCAGACCTACTGAATCAGACATTAAAAAGGGGATGATTGTAGCACACACAAAACCTGGAGACACATGGCACTAGAGCTTTGTGGAGTGTGTCTAGGCACCACAGGAGAGCTTGTGAGAAATGCACCATCTTGAGCCCTCTGCGGAGCTGCAGCATCAGAACACGCATGTGGTCGAGATGTATGGGCGCTCTGTACACACACAAGGCTTGAGCACTGCCCAGCCCCGTCCGCCTCACCAGGCCTGCTCCAGCAGCTCTGCTCCCGTTAAGTGAGCAAAGGCAACACACGCTATGGAAACGGAGGCCGGGGGGGGGGGGGCGGTGCGGTTCTCCCTAAATGCTGCTCGACTTTATCTGGGGCTTTCCCTGGGGACTCTGCAACAGACAAGCTCATCTCTCCCGCCCGTCCCACAAATCTCTAAGAAGTGCAATAACTTCACTTAGACAAAGGACCTTCACAGGTGAACTTGAGAGTAGCATCGACTCACCTCTTTTTTACAGATCCCTGAAGCCACCAAACTTGACGGAGCGTCCCCTCTCACGATGGACTTCAGTTTTAGTGCCTTACAGAACAGAGATCTCTTTTAAAGTTTGTTACTGGGCAGTAAGAGAACCGCAGGCCCAACAAATGTGATTTGAAAAAAATTCTTTTAATAAAATAGGAGCCATTTTAGATTACAGTTCCAGGTTCCCACACTGCCCTCTCACTGAAGCTAAGAAATGCAGCTTAATGACAATGTCCCAGCCCGAAGGACCCCATCCTGTCATTTTAACTCATGGGTATCTCAGGGCAGTGATTCCTACACTGGGAGACTGAAAACACGCCCAGGTGCCTTCCTAAACTTGATGACTCAGAATCTCAGAAAGCAGAGTCAGGGTGCCTTTAAACAAGGACCCACGTCGGACGCCCCTGTCACAGTGCACCTGTTTGGGGCTAAGTTACTTTTGCCCCTAAGCTTTCCTGGGTCACCCTGCTTGGTTCTTCCCTTTGGGTCAAAACCCTAGCGCAGCTGGCAGTTCTCCTCCTCCGTGCTGGGACAAGGGATTAAGACAGAAAGCTGGGTCACCTCCCAGAACGGAGACATCTGAACGTCATATGGGAGTGAGGCAAAGCGGGAGTGATTTCCTCCAGAATCTGGAATAAGATGCAACGTGGGAGCCACCTAACTCCGAGGATTGCTTCCAAGTAGCAGAGCGGGAGCACGGGTGTGCCTGCTCCCGCCAGGGGAGTTCAAGGTGCTTTCCCTACAAGGACTCCTCGCTCTTCAGAAGTTCCTCAGGAGGGAGGCAAACAGTATACGCTCCCTCGACAAGAGGGAGCCCCATCTGGGCCTGCTGGCCTCCTGCCTGGAGGCAGCGGCACCCCCTCTTCAGCAGAAGGCTTTGCTCCCGCTCCCACCTGCAGAGAACCCCGCCTACGTGATTACAAAAAATCTCACTCCTGGTTTCCACAGTTATCCTGAGAGAGACTACAGAGCTCCCGCGGGAGTACACAGCCGGGAAACTCTTCACAGGCAGGCCATCTGGTGCGGGTGGGGCTCCCGGCTGCACATCTCGCCGAGGAGGCTCCGGAAGAAAACCCACCTGCCCTATTCTGACAAACTCCGCCTGGCGGGCCTCCTCTTTCTTCCGTGCCGACTTGGGTGACTCTGGTAAGACGTCACTGAAAGACCGTCTATTGAGCATGTTCTAGGAAAGAGAAACAAGTTACGAATTCCAGAAACGGTTGTCGAGTCTCATCCCCTGGCTTCCCTTAACGCACAGACCTATCTGTCCAAATGCTGTTTCAACTCTCTGTGCCCATTCGCTCCCCAAGCCTGCACGGAGCGTCCCTCACGGGCCAGGGCTGGTGCTAGACGCCGGGGGTAGAAGGTGGAGAGCGAGGGTCGCACCTTGACCGAGAGCCCCGGCTTTGGAGTCAAGTACGCCGCAGCTCCGGGGCTTGCTAGCGTCTGGGGTGTGAAGATGGGAGTCACCACCGGGCACAGCTCCAGGGACACTGTTCACATAGAGCCCAGCCCCTACCCTGGAACAAGGCGTCCGGAATTCAAGGTGAACGGTACCCCTGGGGCTGTGCGACGCTGTGGCCCTCGCAGTAACGTTGGGCAAGTGAGTTAATTTCGGAGTCGCAGTGTGTTTGCGTGGCCGATACCCGTCTCCCAGGCGTGTGATGAAGACCACGCGGGCGGGTACGTGCAAGGGGCTGGGCACAGGGCTCGGGCACACGCTCAGTAAACGACAGTTCTCTTCTGGGGTGTAGTCAGAGAATGGGCACGCTCCTTCATCAGCAAGCCCTGACTGGGTGCCTGTTCCTCTGACACACATCAGGGGTGGGGAACACAGTCCCTGTCCTTGCGCAGCACAGCGTGATGGCAGAGACAGAGCGAGGAGCTGATTACGTGGTTGGCACATGGGAGGACGTCTGTGAGGGGGATACACAGACGGTATCTGAGAGTATCTAACAGGGGGGCTTGGCTTCAACGGGGGGCTGGGGAAGGCCTGCATCAGGCATCCATGCTTCAGCTCGGACCTCAGGGGCTGTGTGTCCTCATCTCGACACCCTCTCTGCAACCCTCCCTGACTTTAGGGGAAAAAAAGAATTGACAGGTGAGCGATTATGTCTGGTTCTTTAGCACCCTGGAGTTAGTCTGGCCTAATCCCTGAGAACAGTTAGGGTGAACCGGCCATCCGGAGGTCAAGGGGTACCCTATAAAATGGTGATGCTCACGTTGCCCAAGGGAAAGGATCATATGAGCACCAGCTCATTAAAGATAATTTCATCTCCGCACCTAAGCACCTGAATCCCGCACGCCATTTATTTACAAGCCTCACTGGCAGGGCCTTTTGCTGGAGGTTATGAATGCAAGGGGTCTAGGGAGTCTCCCTGTTTGTTCTGTGCTTCCCTGTGGCAGGTAGCAACCGCTTCCGAACAGCAATGATATCACTCTGCATCAATGAGCCCAGGGAATCCAGTGATCTCTCACTGAGTCTGGAGGCCTCCAAGGAGCCCTGGTGCCCCTCCAGGTAGCACTCCTGGTGCCCCTCCAGGTGGCACTGGGTCCCCCCGGTGCGGAGATACCTCCAGCCTAGGAAGCGTCTGGCACAAGCAAATCTGTAGTAAATGTAAAAGCTTGTTTCAGGTGCTTGAAAATGGGGCTAGCCAGTAAAGCTCCAGAAACCCTCGAAAAGCTCCCAGTGTCTCTCCAAAATCCCCACTCGTGGTTATCCCTCAGCTCTATGGCATGGATAGTGTTGAGTAGTGTCACCAAGGACAGCCACCCCAAAAAAGCACTCTCTAGTGCTCTGGGGATGGTGGTTTGATACTCACGCCCCCCTGCACCTCCATTTCCACAGGCTTGTGATTTCTGCAAATCACTTTCCTGCATCTGGACATTCAGCCCTCTCTTGTGGCAACAATGAAAGAATGACCGTCAGTCCTGTGGCCACGGCCTCAGAGACCAAGGCGACTCTTCGGCTCTTCTAACCAGGATTCATCACTAGGACTTGTGTTCTCAGCTCCAACCCATGAGGAGGAAAGAAGACCACGGACCCAGGGTTACCTTATGCAAATCTGGCATCAAATCCTGGTATAAAGATCGAATCAACATATCCAGAGTACGTCGACGTTTCTGGGCAAATGTTGGGGTTTCCAAAGTGGCTTTTTCACCATTAATTACTAAAATAAATCAAGTTATAAAGGGAGTTACAAAAATTGACTGGCTATCAAAGAATGTTCTTCTCGAAGAAACTCCTCATAGTGAACGCCACCCACTTCCCTAATACTGGTGTTACCATTGGCGCGACCCTTCCTTCATGGAAGAACGCTTAAAAACTCTCTAAATTTCTCTGTACAAACCCATAGTCCATAGGTATGTCTGTCTTACTTTTCCTGTTGGACTGTAAGCTTCCTGAGCAGAGGGTATGTATCTAGTTAGATCGCATACACGCTGAGCCCGCCCCCGGCCACCAATTCTTCCTCCCATCCATCCATCCATCTACCCATTGACTCAACCATCTAAACACGCTCCTCCAACACATGGGCCGAACCACCAGGATGCCATTCCACAGGACTGAATATATATTTGCTACATTTTGTTAAGAGAAGTAACAATTGCCTAACAGAGTACTGGGATTCTTACCCTAGTGGAAGTTTCTTCTGGGAAAGAAAGCTGGTGGTTAGTGGACTAGAGACACTAAGAAGCAGTAAAGTGAAATGTCCAAATCCATGTTCAAGGTTCAAGCACAGAACAGAAAGTGCACACGACGGGGTCTGGAGCTTGAAGTCAAGGCAGTTATGGGTTTGAATCCCAGCAGTGCTGCCACACTCTTAAGTAAATTGTTTGGCTTCTTGGGGTCTCATTTTTAACCCTGTAAAATGGATGTCACCTTGTTTCCTTATAAGGTCACTGTAAGAATTTAAGTGACATAATACATATAAGGAATTAGCACCAAACTGAATAAATATGAACTCTTATTTTTCTCATAGGAAGAGCCAAAGGAAGGACAGTGTTCACTGACTGATAAATGAACTTCTTGGGCTCAGACATTTCCTAGAAAGGATCTGAGAGGTGGGGGCAAGCTGGGCTTGTCTGTGGCAAGACATCTCTTTCAGAATGTAAACTGCATGCATTTAAGGCTTGCCTACTATTTTCTCTAATTCTGTAATTGTGAATTTTTTGTTTGAGGATATTTTCTCCTTAGTACCCTGGTGGGGGGAGGGGCATTTAAAATGACCTGTTGGGCCAAATAAAGGGGGGAAGTTCAAAAGTTTTGTTGAAAACCCATTTCCTGTTATATCTCGGAGTTTCCTGCCTGGCCCCCTTCCTCCCTCCTGCTGCCTCCACTTTGAATTCAACGAGACCCGGCTTCTACCTTTTCTCTCAGTCCATCAACCCCTCCTGGTCCATCCTGGCCCCATGCTCCAACCCTTAACACCCCTCTTTACAGCCCACAGCCTGGGCTCTTCCACGTTATTGACCTGTGCAGGTTTTCGACTGTAGATCAAGCCTTAGCTTCACTCCACCCAAGTGTCCACGGAGCCCCGAGGGGGCTCGTCAAAGTCATTCTGTTGACTGACTCCGTTGAAATCAGCAGATAACACTCATAAGCTGGGTTCTTAGGTTGCTGAGTCATCTTTAACCAGGATTCAATGGCTCTAGGGCCTGCAGCAGCCCCTTCCCTTGCTAGGGGCTCTCTGCAAAGACTGCTTACGTCCTGAGCCCACCCCCACTTCCAAGACCCTCCCCATTTCTAGCTGCTAAAGCTCTCTGTTGTTGTTGTTTCAGGTCTGTTCCTTGCTCTCCACCTGATCCATCCTTTGGACTTGGAACACACGGACCCCCATTTTAAGACACAGACAATTTCACATACAATTTTGGATCTCTGTCTTGTTTGGAAAACTTGGACTATCTGGCAGCACTGGGAACATGCCCCTGAATGGGGATTGCAAGCTGAACTTCCAGCTGTCATAACTAAGGGCTATTCTGGGGAGGGATGTAGCTGAGCTCTTGTGGGTCAGAGGATGGGGGGCATGGAGTCAGGTAGGGTATTATCGGTGGAGCTAAAATGTATGCTTACCAGCTAGTGAAGCCTGGATGGTCAGGTTCTGCACGATCCTATCCATATTCTCTCTGTCCGTCTGTCTTCTCCCTTCCCCATGTCCCCCCACCGCTTGCTAACAACTCCCCTTTCCCTAAGTACACACCCACATAGCCACCCTTTGTCCCACCTGCTTCCAGCTCTCCAAGAAAGACTCAGATACACAAGTAGCTACGGATTCAGAAATGGCCATATCAGAAGCCTGGGCAGCAAAGCAAATTTGAGGCCCTTGTATCGTGAGCAGGTGAGTGCAGATAAACTTCAAGGTGGGTGAGTAGCATGGTCGATACATGGTCGGACTGGGACACAGGAGAAGACCTACATAACACTACCAGAAAACCGAATGTTTCTCATGAAGAATTAACAGAACGCAGAAGGGGATCAACGTTTAAACGGTGAGATTTTTCTTAGACAGCGTCCTGGGAGGATCTGAAGACATGTGTTCTGATATAGAACAAGTTGCAAAAAAATTTCAAAATAGAAACTTACGTTTCACTAGCAAAAAGTCCCTGAATTCCTGGTGGTCTGTAAACACCGGGGGGGATGGCAAGGGGGGGCCAAAGAGTGGTACACTTTCTTCCGAAAATATTTTCAGCCTATGTGGAGAACATTTCAGAATTATTTGGTTTTTATTCAAAGATCAGCAATATTCAGACCTTACATTTGTCCAGTTGCCTATGTGATACGTCAAGAATATTCATTCCATAAGAGGAGTGCCGTCTCTGGGCTGTCAGAGGCTCAGCCACTGTCCGGCTCTCCCAGGAGGGAGAGGAGGGTAGAGGCCAAGTCTTCCTGCATCCTTCACGGTCCAACCTACCAAGCTGTGGGCAAGGTCAGGAACACCAGGGATAATAGCGAAGGCCACCATTGAGCACTCCTTGAACACGAGGCAGCATACTTGGTATTTTAATACATGGTATCAACCTGCCAAGGGAGTAGCATTACCTTTATCCTGTCCTACGGATGAGGCCTGCGACTCTGAGAAGATAAATACTTCTTTCAAAACCAGGAAGTTAGTAAGTGACAGAGCCAGGATTCCAACCCAAATCTATTTGGCTCAAAGTTCACGTTCTTTTCACATCATGATTCCCTTTTAACAGATTAATTTTTGAGAACAGAGGGATACATGGGCCAGGACGTGGCATAGGAAAGGCGGTGCTCTGGTCAAGATCAAACATGGCAAATTTGTGCCTGTTTTAGGGTACAATAAAATTCCAAACTGACCCTGACTCTTGGGTCTACTGCACAGGGCAATACTATATGGAGCAAGTTTTTCCCAAAGAGATGATGGCCTTGAAGAAATTTCTGTTAGGTGAGGACATTCACATCAAATCAATCAACAAATATATTATATCAAGAGTCATTGAATGGATGCTAAATTAACAAGTAAACATGAGAATGAGACAAAGCAACTGAGAGAAAGTCATCACCTACCTGTAATTGTCATTTTGTTGATCATACCTCACTAAGGCAAAAATATCTGTAGTGATGGCTAAGGAAATTAATCAACAACGCCAAAACTCACTGCCAATGGCTTATGCCTTGAAATCCCTTGTACAGAATCATCCTAGACCTGCACTTCTGTGCTCAAGACATCTGTAGTTCTTTGGTGGAAATGGAGCCTTGACTTCTTTTTTTTTTTAAAGATTTTTTTTTTTTTTTTTTTTGGACAGAGAGAGATCACAAGTAGGCAGAGAGGCAGGCAGAGAGAGAGAGAGGAGGAAGCAGGCTCCCCGCTGAGCAGAGAGCCCGATGTGGGACTTGATCCCAGGACCCTGAGATCATGACCCGAGCCGAAGGCAGCGGCCTAACCCACTGAGCCACCCAGGCGCCCTGGAGCCTTGACTTCTTTAAGAGACATCTCAGGAAGACTGAAGTTCGACCTCTGTGTGCTCCTCCTCTGGGGAAAGAGCTTAGTCTCCCAATCGGTCAGGAAAGCAATGTATATACAGCTACTATTCGGCTAAGCAGGCAACCAGGCAAAAAGAGCAATTCCTTTGCTTGGAAATACAAAACATCCCGCTATGAAATCAGACATAGATTTCCTCTCACCCATTTTAAAAATAAAAGCAATTTAAATATTTCCGCCACACACCTTCCCTCTCCTTCTGGCTTTGACAGTGCAGCTGATGGCAGCCTCTCAGCTGAAGGGGATCAACGTTTGTGTCAGGTGCGTGGAGCCTAAAATACCTTGTCCAGCTTTCTTTCTCCTGTTCCTCCTCCTCCCCTGCCAGCTCCCACCCTCAGCTTTCCTTTGCCAGGGCTGAAAGGCCATCAGTCCCTCGAAGTGTTTCCATTCCTGCACTCAGAGGAAAGAACCTGCATGAACTCTCTGTCTCTCCCTTTCCAGAAACAAATGTGTCAAGCCCCAAATCTAAAAGTTACAACTAAAGGAAATTCTAAACATGATGACCGCCTCTCGGTCACTTAAAGGGCCACCTCCCTCGCGCCCCCTGCATGGTACTTGGAGAAAACTTCTATTTTACAAGAACTGCTGCAGGAAAGGGGAAACAGGGGCCGGAAATCCCAGGGAATGGAGGAAGATACCGCTCGATGAGCAGGGACAGGAGCATAAAGCATTATTATTGAAGTGTAGGTGCTTATACAGTTTTTTTACCTGCTTTCCTGGAAGAAATTTGGCCATTCCTCACTTTTAAAGAACTTACGTGCTATATTGTTAGGTTACAATGAATAAGTCAAAGCAGGCAGAGCAATCCATTTCCAGACATGATGGGTCACAATGGTCCTGTCTCCCAACATTTTTACTGGAGTTTCCAGGGAACACGAATATCTAGACCAGAATTTATCCTGAAAATGCCTGATAGCTGCCTTTTATTCACTATGTATATTCTATGGAGACCCCGGGATTGGGTCTCACTGTTGTGGCCTGTGACCCAAAGCAACAAGGCCATGATGGCCTCCATCAGGCTCACCAAGCTCATGTCCTGTGTCTGTCTGACTGAGCTGAGCCTGGACATTACAGAGAAGGTCAGCAGGACTCTGCCAGCGGGATGAGCCAAGCAGGGATTTAAGGAAGCAGAGGGAAAAGCGAGTGAAAATATGATTAATTCCATCATTCCTTAAATTTCAAGAGGTAATGCAGTAGCTATCTCCAGTATTTAGAATCAACAAAGAAACGTTATTTTGGCTTTTTATTTTAACTTGCAAATTTTTATTTAACTAAATTTAGCTGAATTCTAATAACTTCAGTTCCATTCAAATTTTTATTTAAAGCAGATTTCTCCAGAGGGTTCACTACCTGTGATTCTAGGTTATTTACTATTGATGGATGGTAGGTGGTTTCCCTTACTTCATAGACTACCTGAGGAAAGGAAAGAGATTCTAGAAGCCTAGAATTCTCTGAGAATGAATCCATCCATTATAGTGGACGGAGGAAGAGGTGGGCAGAATATAACCCCAAGGGAAAAATCCAGAATAGCGGCTCCAATAATCTAGCGATGCAAAACAACCATGACAAGCAAGTCAACTGTCAGATTAGTTTTGAGGCCGACCAACACCTCACTAAACTCATTCACACAGGTCCAGGATACGTGTAAAGTGGGAGCGGATCATGGAAGGCTTAAAGGCAGGAGAAGGCTCCTCTCCCTCCTGGAACACAATGGTGACGATGTCATTTCCAATGTGGCGCTTCCTCTCCACCTAGATGTAAGCATAAGTAACGTCATCAAGGAGGTCGCTCAAATGTGATAGATTGACAGGGTTAAAACACTAATGCACTATGGCAAACTGCAAAGATCACATAGCCCTACACTTCCGCCATCTTTAACTTCTTGCCTCTCGTGTTTTACCAGCCCGGCATCCAGGTTCTCCTATCCATCTCCTCTGCTCCCTGCCCACTGCTGATCTGCATTTCTCTTGTCTTCCCTTCTGTGGCAGCCTCCTGACTAGCTTCCTTGCCTCCGTTCTCTCCCGTTTTGCTGCTCTGATTGTGTCCACCTTCTCTTCTGCTTCATCTCCTTAGCCTGACGTTCAAGGGCCCCAGACAAGAGGTACTGCATCAGAATTCCCTGGGGAGGGGGCTTCAACATGTATACGTTTATAAAGGCCTTAAGCTAGTTCTGAAACATGTGCTTGGTGAGGACAATGCGCTTACCTAATCTGACCTCAACTGACCTTTCAAAAATGATCTCCTAGACTGTTGTCAGCCAATTTTTCTGTAAACGGCCAGAGAGTAAATATTTTCAGCTTTGCAGGTCATATCGTCAGTTTACAACCAGGAGCTCTGCTATCGTAGTACAAAAGCAGCTGGGTAGGCGTGGCTGTGTTCCAATAACTTTATTTAACAAAATAGGCAGTATGTGAGATTTAGCTCATGCTCTGTGGTTTGCCAACCCCTGTCCTAGACCTTTGCTTAATCGGCCAAACGGAGTGATTCACTGTTCGTGGATTCCCAGCGTGTGCCCTATTAAATACTGTAAGCTCCTGGAGAACAGGATCCCCGCTGATTTGTATTCGACATTACTCTCTTTTTGCAAGTGAGAAATGAAGGTTTAGAGATGTTCTAATAATTTCGATTCAATTTAACTCAGAAAGTCATTATTTTTGGCACTGGCTTCTTGGCCTTGACACCACAAGCACACCCAACAAAAGGAAAAATGAAAAAAAAAAAAAAAAGGAAAAATGAGATAAACTGGGCCACATCAAGACTAAAAGCTTTTGTGCATTTTCCACACCAACGGAGTGGAAAGGCAGCCCACAGAACAGGAGAAAATATTTACAAACCACGTATCTGATAAGGGGTTCTATCCAGAATACATAAAGAACTCCTGGAACTCAACAAGTCAGATAACTTGATTAATAACTTGATTGATAACTTGATTAAAAAATGGGGAAAGGAGTTGAATAAATGTTTCTTGAAAGGTGACGTGATAAACCCAGGAAAAGATGTTCCATATTGCTGACCAAAACTGTAGCGACCATCCATTTCACACCCATTAGGAGAGCTATTCCAAAATAAAACAAAACCAAAGAAAAAACAAAAAGCCTGGGAATAGCAAGTGCTGTCGAGATGTGGAAAAAGTTGAACTGTCACGCACTGCTGCTGGGATCGCAGAATGGGGCGCTGCTGGGGAGAATGGTATAGGCTGACTCCCAAACACAGGATTACCCCATGACCCAGCAATTCCTCTGAGATAAGAAAGGCCACAGGAGGACAGAGTTCAGTATTGGACCCACGAGGTTTAAGGCGTCCAGCCCAGGGGGCCATTGAGAAGAAGGCTGTGCACCTGAGTCTGGACTTCTGGAGGGAGTTCTGGCTGGACATGTACATTTGGGTGTCACTAGCTAATAAAAGCTCTCTAAAGTCCTGAGACCAGGGGAGATCATGAGGCAGGGGTGAATGAGAGTTAGGAGGAGACAAGAGGGCCAAGAACTGGGCCCTGGGCCAGGCAAGGCTCTCCAGGCGCCCAAGTTCACAGAGCTAGCTCTGGCGGGCCTAGAACTGGGCCCAGATGGGCCCCTGAGCCCAGGCTTTCTTCTGGTACTAGATGCTGCCCGCAGGCCCTGGAGCTGGGAGACCAGGAGATGGTGTGGAGGGGGGGAACATCAGGACACATTAGGAGGAAGGTGAGGTCCCAGAGAGGCACATATCAACCTCTCCACTCCCCATTAAGGTTTGGTTCAGCACCAGAGAAGAGGAGCGGATGTCATGGGAATACCAGAGCTTACAAACTGTGAGAACTGGCTTCTTTATGTCAGATTTGGGATACGGCTCAGACTGTTCCACTTGTGTTCTAGATGTTAGGAGGTCAATAAGCACCAAGATTTTATGAGCCAGGCTGCCCCTTGTCTTTTTGTCTATTGCATTGAGCCCCTGAGGTCGAGAGAGAGGCTCATGGTCAAGGGTTCTTTTCTGCTCTGTCCTGACGGGGCACACTAGAGGTTCACTAGCATCCTGCACGTGTCCCTCTGCCCACCTGCATGATCTTCCCGGTGACAGAGACAAGTTTCAAAGTTTTCATTTTCCTCACGTCTACCGATGCTGGGAGGACCCAGGCGCTACCCACGGAGACCATGGTCCACATGGAGATGTTTCACGGCTGACCTTCACATACGGACAGCCCCTCAAAGAGATAAGGTTAAAGTCTTCAGAGTTGGGCAAAGGTTGAGCTGTCACATTCTTTCCTCCTGTCTCTCTGGCTAATGCCCCATCTGTCACGAGGCGTGGGCAATTTTGGCGATTGCACAAGGCCGAAAAGGTCAGAATGAAAGGAGGAGGAAGAGGATTGTAAAACACTTGTGTGGAAGTTCTGTGATATCGCTGTTGAACTGTAACAGGTCAATATAACTCATGATGATGGGGAAGGTCAGCTCAGCTCCTCTTCTGCACGTGATCCTAGGATCCTAAGAGATTCAGCTCCTGCAGGAACTTAGGCAGCGTCAACCACGCCAACGAGCCTTACAGGAAGTGACCTCAGCCGGGAAGCTGTCTTCCTGGGCCGGGGTACTTCCTGTTTCCACCTGACTTTTCCCAGAGGGAGCCCTCTAAAATCAGAACAAGCTTACAACCTCTAGTGGGTCTCCAGCGCCTGTCGGACAAATCCACCAACCACCCAACAGGGCCAGGCCCCAGACCATCCAATAGGGCCAGCTCTCCCTACCCCTCCCTGCCATGTCCCCAAAGCACCTTGACCTCTCATGACTGGAACACTGCATTTTAGTGCTCTGGTCTATGCTGTGCCTTTTCCCCTCTTGCTGAAGTCTTACTGAAATTAAGAATTACAGGTGCTCAGAAAAACAGGCCTTCTTGGCCCATCACAGCCCCTCTCTAGGGTCTTACTTCTCACAGATCTTTGCTGGCCAGCTGTCCACTCATATTGGTGATATTTATTTGTACAGATGCCTTCAATGTTTAAAAAAGGAAGAAGAAGCTAATGAAAAGTTAAGCGGCATGGCAATCCACACCCCAAGATCCTTAAAAAACCAGTAGCATGTATCTTTGTTAGCTCTGAAGTCCCCCACACATTAAAAAATTTTCTCCTGGAAATGGCCCATCTCTGGGGTACGTGAGGAGTGTCTCAGGTAGTTTTCCCCCCAACCTGGCCGAGTGCGTGTAGACACCTGGCGTTAAACTCCTGCGTTAACCTGAAATGTGCCTGCCAGCCATCCCTCAGGGTCTGCTTATTTTATGTCCTGGGGAGTCTCCGACGGAACACCAGGCACATGAGAAGTCACAGAGCGAAGGCAAAACACTTTGAGTCTATAAAACCACACTCACGCAGGCAAATACACGCACAGGTTTACACACGGGCACGTGTGTGCAATGTTATCGCTGCTCCTTTAAGGGGACAACATTGGTGAGGACAGTTCTTCCCAAGGCTCACTGAGAGTACAAATATACAGATTTTGTAAAGAATCTCCCTACGTTGGTACCTGAGGTTCAGCTCATATACTAATACACACAGTTTCTAATGCTATGAAATCAGAGCGATGATGCTTTCTCCACGTTTCGGACGCCATTCGATGCTTTGCGTGTTCTCAAACAGCCTGTGTTCACACGTACCTGCTGTTTGTTCTCTTTGGAATATGGCAACATGGTGGAGACGTGAAACATGATCTCGTGCCCGTGGTATACAGTATAAACTGAATGGGTCCCTGTGGTGTCATCTGTAAGACACAAACACGCGTTTAGTAGGCACAGAGAATTCTGAGACCCTGAGGAAATGGTCTTTATTAGGGGAATACAGCGTACAGTGAAGGTATTCGCTAAAATCATTCTGGATTATCCGCCTGAGCAGAAGCAACAGTAGGGCTCACTCCCCAACTGATACAATGATCCTGCCCACGTGGAGAGCCCTCTTCTCCCCTGCTCTAAGCTTGGTTGCTATCTGATTCACGTACAAGGCTGGGCTAAAAAAGAACGTGCTATAATTCCTCGCCACCCAGTTATTCCCCGTGTACAGGGCCAGATTAACACAAGATGGTGTACAAATAATTATCCTGTCCATAAAACAAAGCAAGTACGCTCACTGGCACACGGTATGGTGGCTGAAAGCACGGGCTCTGGAGTGGGGCAGACCCGGGTTCAAGTTCTCAGCTATGTTCCTTTTGACACGTCACCTCACCTTCTTGCGGCCTCAGTTTCTTAATTTGAGAATGGGGATAAAATCAGTATCTAACGCTTAGGGATGTGTCCAAGATTCTACTTATAAAGTGCTTGGCGGGGTGCCTGGCCATAGAGAGCGTCAGCAGATGGTAGTCGTGACCGTGACAGAGAGGTTGAGTACCGGCCCCAGAACTGGTGACCTCACGAGCCTTGCACATGTTCACCACGTGCTCATGCACCTTGCTGGACCGCTGCCCACACTTTGGCCAGCAAGTTCGGCTCCAAAGTACAACCTCATCCCACCACACGTCTACTTAAAAACTGTTCGTGCCATCCAATTCCATTTACCATAAAATCCAAAATTATACATGTGATCTCCAACACCTTGTGGGATTGCTCCCTCCTCTTCTCTAGTCATAAAGATGTCCTCTTAGTTTCTAGAACATATCAGTCTCTTTCCTGACTCAGGGACTTCACAAATGTTCTCTGGCTTAGAATTCCCTTCTCCCCTCAGGACTCAAATTACTCTTTCTCATCTTCTCTCGGGGAAGCCTTCTCTCATCCCCTAGATTAAACAAAATGCTCCCGTGGCACTCTGTACTTTTTCTTCTCTGTTCCTCCAAGTACTCTGCTAAGGCACTGCATAATTATCTGTTCAATGTCTGTGCTATCCCCTGGACTATAAGATCTCAGAAAGGGAGGGACCACGGTGGTTTATCCATTGCTACGTCCCAGTGCCTTGCACAGCCCTGGCACGCAGAGGCACTCAACAGTAAGCATTCACAGGCAGACCATGGTCTGACACACCGAAGGAACGGGAGGGCTGACTTGGTTTTACAAAACTCAGTGGAGCCCCTAAATGTGTCCAGCAACCCTGTATCAGACTGCGCGTGACGCTCTTCCTACCCTTCCCTGTCCAACCCTTCCCCCAGCTTGGGTATAAGTCCAAACACAGATCAGGCTGGCTGTTAGAAGTTACACAAATGACCACAGAAGAGGTCAGGAGATGAGCTTACTTTTGGTGTCCAGACCGCCGCGGTAGCCTGTCCAGCCCTTTAGGGTGATTTTGTCACCCAGAAGATTTAAAAATTTTTGAAAAGCATCACTTCCAATTTCTGTAGGGAGAGGTAAAGTGGGAAGAAAGTACAGAATCAGCACGTCTTCGTTTTCTAAACATGCACTGAAATCACTTGAATGCGGAGGCTCTAAAGATGTGGGCAGGAGACGAACAGAACAGAGAGGTCACACTTCCTTCCCAGAGACCACTCAGGAGATGGCACAGTTCCCAGGATTCCACGGAAAGGACAACCACGAATCAGACTGACCCACCTTCCCCCGCCACACGGGGATCACCAGGGGTTAGTATTGCAGAAGGAAAACACTGGAACTGCTTCTTTTAATAATGAATAAGTATCTAATGTGAAAGGTTCTAAAGAAAAATGGAAAATGGCACCATTTTATCATTCTCCCAATCATAAAAATTGGAGACCTTCCTTTGCTACTGGAACTTTGACGTAGAACCAAATTCTTCACATTTTCTACTTAGACTCCCTCTCGGGTGCCAGTGCCCAGTACAAGTCTGGTGACCAATAAATATTTGTCAAAGGAGTGAAACTGGGCAACACCTGCCTTATAAAGTTTACTTGGAAATTAATCCTAAAATTTCACAAAACAACTGGCTTTTTCTTTGTATTAAGGACTCCAACTCAACAGATAAGTTCAGTCTGGATTGTCAAAACTGCAACAAGGCAGAACAGGGGCTCAGACAAATTAGGGGACACTTACCATTGCTGAGCATCTCATCGTCCGTGAGCTGCCCGTCTTTGGCAAAGAGAACCCCAAACTTGAAATTCACAGAGCCCTTACAAGGAGACAACAAAAGGTGTTGGATATAAGCTTTATCATACAGTTAGCTGACCGATATTAACAAGATCATTCCTTTATTTCTGTAGGTTTTTTTTTTTAAAAGATTTTATTTATTTATTTGACAGAGAGAAATCACAAGTAGATGGAGAGGCAGGCAGAGAGAGAGAGAGAGGGAAGCAGGCTCCCTGCCGAGCAGAGAGCCCGATGCGGGACTCGATCCCAGGACCCTGAGATCATGACCTGAGCCTAAGGCAGCGGCTTAACCCACTGAGCCACCCAGGCGCCCTTTCTGTAGGTTTTGAGAGCTTACGGTTGAAACTCTCTGCTTTGATGTGAGTTAATTCATTGGTAACTTCATTACTAATGGCTTCTGTAGGATGCTAGGTCCATTCGGGGGCAAACCGCCACTCAGGGAGCCAGCAGGAGCTCACAGGCCTGGTGCCATGTTCGGATCAGTTAACACAGGAGAGCTCGGTGTAATTCAAAACCGAACACAACGATCTTAGGCTGCTTGTGGGCTCTTGGGAATAGACATGGAAAATGGAGACAATTTATTCTAAAAGCTTGTTTTCCCTAGTTCTTAAAGAAGTCACAAAACAGATATGTGGGGGAGGGGGAAGGAAATCAAGAAACAGCTAGTACAAATGTCCAGTGTACTACCCTCGATTTTAAACACAAGATTAAAATCTGACCCCCTGGGGATAATAAATACCAAACGTAAGATGACAGGTTCTGTAGGAGGAGAGACAAAGGAGTCAGGTAGCCCAACGGTACTTTCAGTATTTTTTTCCTTAAACTGGATAACTGGTTTACAGATCTTCATAATATTATTCTCTATTTTTTTTTGTATATCTGAAGTATTTTATAATAAAATAATATCTGAGGTTGGAGAGAATCAACTTTTGCCAGGCCATTTGATGCAGCGCTAGATGGGGGAACTCTTGGTGGTCACTTAAGGGGTAGGCTAGGAACAAAGGTGTTTAAAGCGTTGGCCATTGCGTCATAGGTTGGGCAGGGGGAGTCAAGGCAGAATGCTGGGATTCAGGACAGCGGGGTCTGGGAGAATTAAGACTGAAAATCCTGGGGCCGAAGGCTGTGCTTCTCAGCATTTTTCTGTCCCCAACACAGCTGAGGGACAGACGCACACGCACCAGCGAGCGGTTTTCTATCTAGAATGCGGAAGAGGGAGGAAGGCCCAAGGGGAGTCCTCGCCCGGACCCGCTCCACAGCTCTTCTTTCCAATCACGCAGGCCTCAGCTCAAATGCCCATTTCCAGAGGGGTCTCCCCTGACTTCCCATAGAAAGCCACCCCCCCCCCACTATCACTCTCTGCCACAGCACTTTTTAAATTTTCTTAGCACTATCCATACTCTGTAACTCTTTTTTTTTTTTTTAAGATTTTATTTACTGATTCGAGAGTGTATGTGGGGGGGGGGCTGGGGTGGTGGGAGGAAGGGCAGAGGGGGAGGGAAAGGGACAAGCAGATTCCCGCGGATTCCCGCGGAGCCTGGAGCAGGTTGCTGGGCTTGATTCCAGGACCCTGAGTTCAAGAACTGAACTGAAGCCAAGAGTTTGATGCTTAACAGACTGTGCCACCCAGGTGCCCCCATACTCCGTAGTTCTTTTATTAAATGTGCAATGTGTCTGTCTCTAGCACGAGAACATATATCTTGTGAAGGAGGGATCATATACCTCTTACTTCCCACTGGATCTCCGGTGCCCACCACACAGTGCTGGGTGTCCTGGAGAGGATTCGTAAATATTCACGGAATGATTGTGTGCATGATACCCGAGAGAAGAAGCAGAACTGGTCAGATTCTACTTATTTTTCACAAGCTGCCTCCAAATGATTACCTCCTTCCTCACAGACTTGTTTTTGGCAATTTCTTAGAATTTTATCAGGGGTCTCTATCCACTTGAGGATCCTAAACTTGCCAGCTTTTCCTTCTCTGTTCTGGAAATGATGACAGCAATCACTTGCCTTCAAGACTCCGGCACATCCCTTAAATAGCACACAGTAGTGTGGGCTCTCACAGATGGTCCTCTTAGGATAGCAGTGCAGAGCCCAAGGCCGTGGGTCTCAAACTTGACCGAGTGTCAGAATCACCTGGTAGCCTTCTTAAAATAGATTGCTAAGCTCCACTTCCCGAGTTTCCAATTCAGCACTTCTGGGGTAGGGCCCAAGAATTTGTATTTCTTTTTCTTTCTATTTATTTGGTTTTTTAAAAGTAGGCTCCACCCCCAGCATGGAGCCCATCAAGGGGGTTAGAGAGTAGGACCTGAGATTAAGACCTGAGCCAAGATCAAGAGGTGGGACACTCAACCAACTGAGCCACCCAGGGAGCCCAAGAATTTGTACTTCTGACAAGTTCCCAGGTGAGGCTGATGCTGTTGGTCCAAGGACTCCTCGTGGAGAACCACTGGATTAGAGGAACCAACCAGCAGACTGTGAGGAGGCATGACATCGGGTCCAGCCAAGCTGAGTGCTCAGAAACCAAGGGCATAAAAACTGGGTCAATGGCCAGAGTCATGAGCCAGGGTCCAGCATCCTGTTTGAACCAGAAAGGGCCCCACGGCCCACTGAGTCCACACTGTCATCTTACAGACAGGACACGTGAAGACCAGGGAAGGCTAGCCTGCCCGTGCCTGGCACTAAGTGGACGGTGGAGTGGGAGCCCTAAGTTAGGTCTCTGGACTTCTGACCCAGCGCTCTTCCCAACCCCGCGGCCTGGTCTTCTCAGCACAGTATTGGTTTGAGGGAAGTGGAGAGCTACACCCAGAAATGGGGCCCATCGCCACCTGATCATGGGGGCCAAGCATTCAAGAATTTTTATGGCTCTGTCACTGGCACCCTGCGACCAGGACCCTGGCTGAGGACTCCTCCTGCTTCAGGTGGAGACTCCACAAACACCATCGTTGCAAGGCCTTGTTAGGGACCTGAAATCACCTACATGGTCTCCAGCTAATTTTGTTTCTAGGGCTTTCCAAGTTACGTCATTGGTGAACTCGGAGTGTTCGCCTATCTCCAGAAATCAAGGTGTTATGGAACGTAGTAGATTCCGTATTTTTGGCAGAGATAGTCTTTGGGAGGGAATAGTTTGGTTTGGGGCTACCCGACCACCACAGAGCCGATCTGAACAAACCGCTGAACTTAACATCATTGGCGCCTCAAGAGGCGGGCTGCTCCTTCCAGCACTAGATCTTGGAGGCTGGGAGGGAGCTTTCAAGATCCTAAGCCCAGATCTGGGCCCGTGGAAGGAGGTGACTGGTAGGGGGGATCCATGCAAACTGGTTTTCTCAGGACTTAATACCCTGCCCAGACACTCATCATAGAGATAAGGTCATTTTGTAATTCCTGCTTGGGTGAGACTTTTGATTTTTAAGTTCTAAATGGTCTGAGACAGAAAACAAACCAAAGTGCAGTCATCTCCTTGGGAATTAATAGGAAGCTAGGAATTACATTTCTTTGGAAGAAAGTCAAGTATGTGGGGACTAAGTTCCAGTAATTCCAGAGGGACCGAGAGATGATGGCCTGATTCAAAAGTGGACACCCCAGTTCTTCGCTACTCTTGTTCTGGCAATGCCTTGGTATTTTTCTTACTCGCATGTTCCTGCACTTCTTTCTCTAGTGCGACCTGGTGTACCATGATCTCTCCTGCGGGGCCTCTCTCTGCAGTGGGCACCAAAAATGTAGGTTTCAGGACACCGACGACAATTTACCAAATCGCCACCACTTCAGGGATATCACTCGTGCTGCTTATTAATTTTTTTTCTGTGCTCATCTTTGCAGTTGGTAGTTTATTAGCATAATTGGATGGAATGAGGATGAATGCTCTGAGCTGAGAAGCCAGCAGAAGAGCCTCGGCCACATCCTCAGGGAAACGCTGAGAGATGACCGCTGCTCACACCTCCTTGAACGCACTATAAGAAGGGCTCTTTAAAAAAAAAAAAAAAATATATATATATATATATATATATATTTAATTTTAGAGAGAGAGAAAGTGAGCAGAGTTGGGGGTGCGCAGCAGAGGGAGAGAGAATCTCAAGCAGGTTCTGCATTTGGCGCGGAGTGCGACGCAGAGCTCGATCCCAGGACCCTGAGACCATGACCTGAGCTGAAACCGAGTTGGACACTTAACTGACTGAGCCACCCACATGCCCCAGCGTGTTTCTGTATTTTTCAAATGTTTGCCAGAAATGTGTCTTACTTTCATTTTTTGCCTTCTATAAATCATACACGGAGTTCATGAATTCTGTCGTCACAAGTGTGATTCATCTGTGGATAATATGTAGATAAAAGTGGACACATCTCTTTGTTGGCGCTCGGCGGCAGCCCCCACTACGCCCCCACTGCCTTGCACAAAGTAACCCCTGCCAACAAACTGGGGCACATTATTTTGGCTCCTTCGCACGTATATCGACGCGTTCAGGAATCAGCTGTGATGTCACTGCCTCAGATAAACCTACTCTGTTCCATGCCAAAAACCTACTCCTTCCCCCGTATCGCCTACTTTGGTTTTTTTCCCTCACAGCTCTTGGGGCCATCACGTTACTGTGTTCACATCTACTCAGTTGTGTCATTGGTCTTACCTCACTGGACTGGAAGCTCCATGAAGGGACCTTGTTTCGCTCGTTAGTGTATTCCCAACGGCACAAACAGCGCATGGGACACACATGGTAGGAGCTCGGGAAATACTTGTTGAATCAATGAAGGAATGAGCAAATGACTGAATATACCTACACGTTTGTTTATAAAAACAACTGGGAATATACTGTGGGTACTGCCCTGGGAATTGCTACCTGCCCACCACCCCCGTAAGTACTGTTGTGGGAAACTTTCTGTGCCAGTAAATAAAGGTTCGCCTCATTCTTTATAATGGCATCATTATTTTTCACACTTTACTCAATCAATACATAATCCACTTATTCAACCACCAAATACTGACTGTGTCTTCTCTCTCCACTGCTCTAGGATCTAGGGATACTGCCAGGAGGAAACTGAATAAGCCCCCCCCACCACCCCACTCTCACGCTACTCACATTCTTGGGGGCAGGCACCAGATACACAGCTAGTCAATGAAAACACGTGTCAAAAAGAAACACAAAACAGTGTGAAGGGCAGAGGGCGAGAGGCGGGGTGTGCTACCCTAGACAGAGTGGTCAAGGACAGCCTCTCCAAGCAGAGACCCTGGTATCAAGGAAAAGGTACGACCCTGAGGAGGTCTGGGGAGGTACATCCTAAGTGGGTAGGAACAGGGGGCTCTTCCCAAGCAGGTGAAGGAATAGCACATCAATGTGGTTCGTGAGGAGAAGACAGGAGAGGCAGCATGGGGGTGTCATACAGGCCCCCGGGGGGGCCCCAGTCAGGACTTGGGACTCTATTTGGAGTGCATTGAGAAGCCATGACAGCCTGCAACATAGAGGTGACCTGACTTGACATTTGAAAGGACCCTTGGGCTGTTACATGAGAAACAGAACAGAGTGGAAGCAGAAAGCTGGAGATCATACGGTGTAGGCCAGAGACGATGGCGCAGCGTCAAGAGATGAGAGCAGTCGTGGTGGAAACCTCGAGAAACATTTGAATTAGGAGTATATTTTGAAGAAATCGTCACAGGATGTGCCGAAGGATTAGGTGCGAAAGAAAGAGGGGTGTTAAGGATTTTTCCAAGTTTGGCTGGAGCAACTGGACGGATGGTATGACCATGTACCGAGAGGCATGATACGCAAAAACTGCGATTTACTGGGATTTAATCAAATGCCTTTGATAGCATTTTTAAAAAATTATTTCCCTATGTTCGTTATGTCCTCAGAAAACCCAATAGTGGAAAAACAAGGGATGGAGACGTGTAAATAAATATGGTGTCCATAATCAGATGCGCTAATAAAGCACAAATGCCCTCTCGATTTGACTTAATGAAAATGAAAACCCCATTACTTGCCCTGATCATGAGGCTAAACTCTGATTATTTCCAAGCAGATTTAAGTAGCTTGTTTTTATATCTTTATAGGTGGCTGCATAGGAGGTCCTGAAATATACCTTGAAAAAACATGTCGACAAAGACTTTGAGTGACAGTAAGCTCAGTGAGCAAATCCATGTAGAGATTTGACTGAAAGAAAAGGTCATGGTCGGGGTGAAGGGAGAAGCACATTTACAAACACAGAGGCAGAAGGTAGCAGGAATGTAAAACTTCTCATAAAATTCCTTACCTCTTGTTCTTCAAGGACCAGCAAGTCCTGTCAAACCAAATTTTGAAAGTTATATCCATGCTTAACAGTGATGATTCTATTTTGACTTTCTGTGAAAGCCAAGCTCCCGTGGATACCGCTTCCCACCCCACCCCCCCAGAGGTGTGGAAAATATTCCAGTTTAGTTGTACGTATTTTTGTCAACTACCTGGTCATCTGGGAGAGTCACATTAGAGCACAACTCTCGGAAAACAAAGACGAACTATAGCAACCGGAAGAAACCCACAGACACCCAGATTTCCCGATCTATTTAAAGCTAGCTTCTCACAGGTTGCTTCTGGAAAGATTTTGGCCAGGAAAAATGTAAGTATGATATAGCAGCCAGAAGCAGACGAATAACATTTTTAAATAGCACCAGCCATCTTCCTGCTTGGTGGAAAGATGCCTTCTTTATAATGTGGTTTATTTTCTGTTTACTTTTTGGATCTGAGATCTTTTCCCTTCCTCTTCTCCCCAGCACCTGTGGCTCGGGGCTTCCTCGGGCACGGCGATAGAAAGCCGGCGGCAGCAGTGAAAACACTACTGTGGCGGGGCACACACACGTGCACATTCACACACCCGGGACGGTGAGAAAGCCCGTGGGCAGCCCCTCGTGAAGCGAAAGAGAGTCAAAACACAGATGTCGGGAAAGTGGAAGGTGTCTTTTGTTTGATGAAAAACAGGCAGAGTTATGATATAAAGAGGCAGAAGGTTGCCATATCCTGTTTCTTGTCCTCTGTGACTGCGTGGAAGAGGGAAAGCAGAGAGGCCCACACTCAGGAGGCAGAAAGAAGCATTCCACAGGGGCTCCGTAGTGTTTCGGGCCCATGTCTGGGGGACCCGCCAAGACTCCAAGAAGGGAAGGATTAAAAATACGAGAGCCTGTACAGATGAAGTAAAAAAGGCACATGGATAGAGGCATATTTATAATTCTAAGTCGTTTTAAAATTCAGTATCAAGAATTAGTTTTTAAGCATCGCACAGTTTCATGTTGCGTACAGTTTAACCGAACGCACCTATGTGGGCCTCCATTCCTTCTGGGGTTGAGTCAGGACACAAATACTATTTTAAACATTACGTGAAAACAGAAGATACAGGGATTCACAACACTCTGTATTTGGGGGCAAGCCAAAAAGCGGTAACTTTATTTTATTTTAAAAGCTAACTATTTTAAAGGTATGCAAGCACAGGCTGCTCACGCTCCCACCTATCTTCCTCGTACCCTCTGAGTTATTTCCTCGAAAAGCAGACTTAAGCACGATGCTCCTCCACTTCAAGACTCCAGAGCTCCCTGCTGACTCCTGGATGGAATTCCCACCTGCCTCTCCGGCCTCTTCCTGACCACCTGGCCTTGGCCTCCCCGAAGCTTAGCTCTGACACATGGCTGGCGCTAGGTGACGGCGCCGTGTGTAAGTTTCAAGGGGGGAATTTCAAAGCTATATCAATTAAAACAAGACAAATTTTGGCTGACGTTTTTCTGATGGCCCTTTACCTAGATTAAGACTCTAAATTTTTTCCTCCCAAGGCAGATCGCTTTTCCCTAGCAGTAGGGCTTGAGAAAACAGGATGGATTCTAGATACCTTCTATTCCTTATGGTATCCTGCACAGTGTTCTATGGGAGTCTGAACTCAATAAATAGCTTGTGCTTTAGTATTTTAAAAAAAAACAAAAACTCTCACCCTCCACACAATTCTACATCTCTCCGTAAAAAGACTGGTTTTTAAGCTAACAAGGTCTTTCTGAACATATACCGTTTCGGCTCCTGAATCAAGGATCACAGAGTCCTGTGGTTCTCAGATGCAGTTGTGCCTCAGAATCACTCATGAAACTCCTGAAAAATGCATATTCCCCCCAACCCCTCTGCTTGACAATTCAGAATCTCAACTGTAAGGTTCTTTATGATGATTGTTTTCAAAGCCCCACAGGTGGTTCTGATTAGGCTTAGATCCAAGGCTGAGAAATCACCAATGCTCTGTCAATTCCCATCTAACACTGTGATCCGATGTCTACCATTAGGAGACACAGAATTCTGTTACCTTTTGGATCTCGGGATGAAAAATTTCTCTGGGCCCTTTCTCAAATTTGTCCAGGTTCATGGCACTGAAATAGAAAGGACAGAATGAGCCACAGGGTGGTGGAAACTTAACTCGGAGCGAGTCTCCGTGCTTCAGAGAAATGAAATAATATCTCCTAGAAAAATCACAGCTGGATTCCCTGCAGGGCTGGGCATTCAGGAGATCAGTGATCACCCAGGGTGCTCAATGAATGAATACATGAGAGTAACCAAACACCACACATACTTTACTTATATAACTGGCTCTTGATGACATTCGTGTAATAGGAGAGGAAGGGGCGATCAGGAGCAGGTTTCAGGCAGCCTGACTGGCCTCCAAGATTCTTACTTTTATTTATCGAGAAAGTGGTTCATTGATATTTACATAGCAATTAATGATCAAATGAAACGTAAATAACACTACCTGGCATTTCTTTCTTCCTTTGGCAATTCCTCTGCCACTTAGGACAAAAGGCCCTCCTTAACAAGATGGTCCTTTCACGTTAGAACGTCAACCTCCTTGAGCCCAAGTTCTTCTAGAGGTAAAACAGGGAGTTGAAACACACGCTCCCTGAGGCCCCTTTTATCCAGGAGTCCCGAATTTGTAAGGTAAACATAATAATAGCTAATACTTCCAGACTACTTATTATAACGTCAGGAAGCCTGCTCAATGCTTTCCGTGGATGACCTCATTTAGTCGCCATGAGGCAGTGCTCTTTTACCCCATTAAACTGTTTATTTAAAAAATTTTATTCCCATTTTAAAGGTGAGGACACTGAACTAGAATAACAAAGCTGGGAAGCAGTAGAGCCGAGATTTGAACCCAGACTTACCTGATTCCACAGTATCCATATTTTCATCTCCTTTTATGTTTTCAAGTTCAAGATTGTAACAAATAAAGATAAAATTTTTTCTATTGGCAGCAACTGCAGAACTTTTGATCTTCTGCATCTTAAAAAATATGTTTTCAGGGGCACCCGGGTGGCTGTTGGTTGGGCAACTGCCTTCGGCTCAGGTCATGATCCTGGAGTCTCGGGATCCAGTCCCGCATCTAGCTCCCTGCTCAGCAGGGAGTCTGCTTCCCCCTCTGACCTCTCCCCTCTCATGTTCTCGCTCTCAAAGAAATAAATAAAATCTTTTAAAAAAATGTTTTCTGGCTGAAACATGCTCTGCTCCATGAGTGGGGGACTGAGAAGCAGAGGTCCTACTCACAAAACTAAATTGAAATCTTAACGAAATGAAATGTCTTCAAATATAAAGAAGAAAGGAACTGGAGAAACTTCTTTTTTAGGAAAAAGAAAAACCACAGAAATCTTAAGCCAGTATAATTCTAAGTATTCCTCTCAAAGCCAGTTAGGAGTTACAGCTCCTTAGAAGCAGCAAGATTTTCCTGTGCTCAATAAAGACGCTAACCTCTTCACTGATGCTCTCATAGCTCCAGTTTCGGACTGCCCAGGAGAAAAATCAGACGGCTGAGAGCAGAAAGGAGAAGGTCTGCAATTTGGAGACCACATCAAGCTTGAAGAGGAGATCTAAAAATTTTTCTTCCAAATCTCTGTGCCCCTTTCCTCAGCCAGACGCGGCCCCTGGCAGATGGAGTCACGACTGTCCCTTGAAGAGCTGTTCCGGCAAGTGTGTATTGCAGCGGGGACACAGAAAACGCCATCCCTTCCCAACACCTACTTGCAGACGAATAGAGTAAGGCACCAGGGCCCTGGGATAAGCATTCCTGCTCCCACGATGTGGGCCTTGGTGGCTAATGGCCCAAGCGCAGGGATGCTAAGGGCCTGGGTTCAAATCCCAGCTCTGTAGTATACCAGCTGTGAGATCTTTGTCAAATCCCTTCACTTCTCTGAGGCTCTGATTCCTCCTTGGTGGAGGGCACGTAATAATGGGTCTACTTTGCGGAGCTGGTTTAAGAATTTACTAAGAGAATGACCACAGGGCATTTAGCACGGTGCCCAACAAACAGAAGCTGCTGTCACTATGAAGCCACCTCTAGGCTGGACCGGACGCAGCAACAGGTGCCGCTTGAATGGTGGCATTCCCTGGGGAGGGGGGCGGGTCTGCCAGCCAGCACGGGAGAGCCAGGAGGGGGACGGAAAGGTGGGGGCAGGAGAGGCAGCTGAGCACAGAGCAGCTAGACTCTCCATTCATTTAACTCTCTTCGCAAAGAATAAGCACATTCTTCTCTAAGACACATTTGCTGACGTATACGTTTCTATTTCAAAGCAGGAAAATGAGAGGAAAAATATTTCTTGATTTTCTTTAGGAAACCAAAGTATCTGCCGGCACGCAAGAAGAAAGGAGCGAGCTCCGTCGGCAGCTGCGAGATGCGAGAGCCGAGCGGGCTGCGTGATCTTCCTCTCTGTGCTTCCCCTCCGCCTCTCCATAGCAGGGTGACAGCACTGCCTGGTCCTGCAGAGCTGCTGGGAAGACGCGGGGTTGGGGGGCGGGGGGGGGGGGTGACTGCATGTCCGAGGCTTAGCAAAATGCCTGGGATGCGGTCAGGGCTCCACAAAGTAGAAAAGTGACATCAGAATGACTGCAGGAGCAAAATACTAATAAGGCTCCTGGTGTTGGGTCCCTCTTCTTGAGTACTCACCTTAAGATGGACTTCACAGAGAGAGTTTTTGTGGGACTGTACGGAAGGCATATTTTCTGGGTACCCTGGAAAGTCAAAACACTGGATCAGTGAGAAGTTTGGCAACTTCCATCTCTGAAAGAGCTTTCACTGGTCATGAATCTATATACGAAGACACACATTCTATGGTGGGAAAATCTTGCTCAGGCTCAACGGCACCTTTCCCTATCCCCCAAACCCAACATTATGGATTTAAGCATTAAATCCCAACATTATGGATTTAAGCATTACTCCTCAATATACAGACTTGTATACTGGGGGCCCTTGGGTGCCTCAAAGACAACAAGAAGAAAGCAGTCTTTGCAAGTTCAACAGGACCTACATGTGGTATCTCCAAGTCGAAGGCTTTCTGAACTAGAACTCACTTGAATCTTTCAGAGAGGTTTTCACAACATGCACTTTTATATTTTTCTGTGTTTACTATATATATTTTTTCTTTTTTTCTTTTTTTAAGTAGTCTTCATAACTGACCAGGGGCTTGAACTCACAACTCTGAGATCAAGGGCCACATGCTCTACAGACTGAGCCAGCCAGGTGCCCCTCTGTGTTTACTATTTAAACTCTGTTTCTTCCTCTCGAAATGAGCACTCACTGTGACTAACTCATGGAAAGCACTCAATGGATATTTGTTGTGTGAAAGGGAAAGAATGAAAGGTCGCCCAGACGGTTCAGGCCCACGCCCAAACACCCAGCGGAGATGAGTGCTACTTTCTTTATAATCTCTAAAAAAAATACAATACAGACTTGTTGTCCACAAAGAATTTACACTGCACGTTTAGCAAAAGGGATTACGATGTAGTACACATTTAAAACTTTCTAACTTTGACTAATAATAAAATTGGCCTCACAAACAGCTAGAGAAAGACGCAGGGCGTTTCTTATAGGAAATGGGCAAGGAAAGATATAGGATTTTCCTTGTATTTTCGAGATACACCTGCCAACTCATCTGTCCAAGCCCCACTCGTGTCGGAGTGGAGTTCTTCAACCTTGTCAAGTCTGTGATCTGTGATCTCTTTTGGCAAATTAAACATTCACACCCATGCCCCTGTAGAACTGGTAACCTCACCCCCACTCCAGGCTGGGGAGCAGTACCAGGGTACCCAGCAAACCATCAGAAGTCCCTCTAGACAGAGACCTTCTCATGGGTTCTCTATTAGCCAATGTAGTTAACAGTGTACAGAGATTTCAGGAGATTTCCAATACAGAGGAATATTATGATGGGAATAGGCATTTTCAAGTTCCCCATAACCCACCCATTGAAACCCGAGTTATTTCAGTGGCCTTGCTCTTTTTCTTTTTTTTTTTTAATTATTTATTTGACAGACAGAGATCACAAGTAGGCAGAGAGGCAGGCAGAGAGAGAGGGGGAAGCAGGCTCCCCGCTGAGCAGAGAGCCTGATGTGGGGCTCGATCCCAGAACCCTGAGATCAAGACCTGAGCTGAAGGCAAAGGCTTAACCCACTGAGCCACCCAGGCACCCCTGGCCTTGCTCATTTTATTGGTCCCTGGCCTACCTTCCACTGTGCTCAGCTGTATGGGATGCCAACCCTTCTAGAAGAAAGTCTTGAATCTGACCTTCCCACTCAGCCCCTACCTTGGCTACTTTGTCTTCTCACCAAGCACAACAAACACGGTTTTAAGAGAAGCCAAGGGCAGCCTGAGAGGGGAACGAATGGATCAGGAGAGGACCCAGCCCCTGCCTGGCTGATGGTGACATCTTTACGAGCTGCCTACACGGATGTGGGACCCCAGGCTCAGGGGACTATGATTTGTACTTTTCTTCACAAGCTGGCAAAGCTCTTCCTCCCCATCTTCTCCCTTTCGTAGCTTTGCAGAGTTGCTCTCCAACAAAAAACAACTTTCAGTTCTGTTTTCCAGTGGGATCAACAGAGGCCTTGTCAGAGTCAAGCACGCGTACGTATCAGGCAACACTAGGTGATCACTACAGGGATATGGAAGTACATGTGGGACATCACCCCCTTAACACGGCGGGTGCGTGTGTCTGCACACGCGCGGGTGTGTACGCATGTGCACACGTGAGCTGGTGTCTGTAAGGCTCCTGTAATGATTATCCCTGAGCAGCTGGACTTTGAGCCTCTTCTTTTTAATAGCTTCATTGTCTGGGTGGAATTTACAGGAAGTATGGGTTTTTTTTTTAAGTCTTTTCTTTGTGTTTAGAAGAAACACTGCACAGAGAGACAAGACTGTTTAAATCAGGAGTCGCACATTTAGCTATATGTCTGTTTTAGAATGAACTGTGAGCTCACGCTGGAGGCACATGGCTTCTTTGCATTTCCTGCAGCCTCCCGCACTAGTTTTGGACCCAAAGGGGCTTCACAATGGACCCCTCCTGCCAAGCTCTGCTTTGATTTTTCAGTCCCTCCCACCCCTTCAGTACCCCCACTTGTAGCTGGTGGCAGGTGCTTGGCCTGCCCTGCTTTGAGATGCATGCTCTGGGTCCAAAGCTCTGGAGAAGGCCCAGCACTTCCTGGTAGAGAAGGGCGGACTCATTAGGCCAGCCCCGCTGCCTTCACGGGGGACTGGCGGTCCAAGTGGCTCCTTATTGACTTCTCCAAGGGCCAGCAAGAGGAGTTCCAGAGCTCCTCATTTGTCTTATCTTCCTTATCCCTTCTTTCTGGAATGTTCCCTGCCTGCCCCCTGCCTTACATTTTTTGTTTAAGATTTTATTTATTATTTGAAAGAGAGACAGTGAGCGAGAAAGCACTAACGGGGAGGGCAGAGGCAGAGGGAGAAGCAGACTCCCCACTGAGCAGGGAGCCCAACATGGGGGCTCCATCCCAGGACCCCACGATTACCACCTAAGCCGAAGGGAGACACTTAACCGACAGAGCCACCCAGGTGCCCTCCCCTCAGTCTTTATGTGGCTAGTTCCCTTTCCTCCTGCAGGTCTCTTTAAATGTCACCTCCTCAAAAAACCTTCCCTGGGCTGTCTGATCTGAAGTCAGTCTCCCATATCATTCTGCCTCTGTTTCCTTCAGAGTGTTTATCACAATTTATCAGGTAACAGAGACAATATCTTCAGATAGTAAATAAGCAAAACTCCCCCCTGTATCTGCCCCAGCCCCCCTCCTCCAGTACCTGGCAGCCTCCCCAGGTGAGGAGGTGGAGTGGCTGTCTCTGCCCGGAGAAGGCGGCAGGACATTGAGAAAATCCATTCCAGAAAGGTGGCAGAAGTATGAAACTGCCCTTTCTTGTTTTGGTGGGAGGAAGGAAGAAAGAAGGGAGGAAAGCTAAGGGGTTAGATGTCGGGGCCCTTGATTCTGCCGTTCAGAGGGCAGGCCTCAAAGAGGGGGAGGGACGCTGCCCATATAGCGAGACAGGAGACATCTAAGAACATCTGGGCTAGGGGTTCGCTTCCTAGGCATGGCCTTCTGCAGGAATCTTGAACTCCAGGTAGAACCTGTTTGAACCTGATGAGCGGTGGTTAACTCAGGAGCTTCAGGCATAGACAGTCAGCAAGATTAGAAATGTGAGCCTAAAGCAAGGTTTCTGCTCCTCCCTACCTGCCTGGGGCCTGGCAGGGGATGCGGGTGAGGACAGAGCTGAGAGGCTAAGTGACTAGTGGATGCCTGGAATTGGGTCACAGAGGTCACGGCGTGCAGCGATTTCACCACAAGGGTCAAGTGGCTGGGACCCTGGATTTCAGTGGCCGTAATTTTCAGTGACCCAAAAAGGCCAGAGGGAACCAGTTACCTCTCGATGGTTGCCAGTTCAGAGACCAGATCGACAACAGAACCCAGAAAGAACCCAGGGGGCCCCATGTGGACTCAAGGCTCTCTCGTCCTGCCACTATGAGATCCCATAAGCCCTCTCCCGGTGCACCCGAATAGCAACTTCGAGGGGAGCAGGGGAGGGGTAAGAAATCGGGAAGACTGTCCAAAAGGGGCAGGGTCATCCAAAGAGAATATTTCAGCCAGACAGACTGGAATAGCGTAATTAGCAAACATTAAATAAATAAGTTAAAACAAAAACAGGCGGGGGGGTGGCGGGCCTGGGTGGCTCAGTCAGTTAAACGTCTGCCTTCAGCTCAGGTCATGATCCCAGGGTCCTGGAATCAAGTCCCATGTTGTCAGGCTCTCTGTTCAGTGGGGAGTCTGCTTCTCCCTCTGCCTCTGTTCATCTCCCCTCCCTGCTCTTTCTCTCTCTCAAATAAATAAATAAAATCTTTAAAAATCTAATCAGGCCAGAAAACAGTCTTCCTGGTGCAGAAGATAAGAGGCTTCAGACAAGGGCACAATCACTTCTCATTAGGTGAATAACGGGGAAAGCCTGTCATGGGGGAACTTGAGAACAATGGGCACGTAGCCCTGCAACACCAGTGTGTCACCTCTCCTCCAGGACAGCTCCGACGAGGACAAGACTGACACCCCCCACTTTAGTGACATGGGGAGAGAGGCAAGAACCCAAACCCCTCTCCAGGAAATCATTCACGAGTAAAAGCAAACTGGGGTTTACATTAGGTTTTTACCTTAACCCTGCTTAAAAAGAGAAAAATTTCTGCAATATAACATGGACATTTATATAAACAGAGGCAGCAGAGGACACGGGTCAGGTGGGACTTTCGTGTCATTCATTAATTCCTTCAGTAAATCCTTCCTGAGCTATTTCTGCATGCCACGAGGCACACACAGAATTAATTATGTGCAGCACTCACAGCTTGGCGTGCAGTCCAGAGTTCTGCCTGGCCTGCCAATTTCTGGCATGTGGCCTCAGCCACATCATTTAATCTCCCTAACTTGCAATAATACCTCTTGAGATAAGGCATTGGGAAAGCTCAGTATATAATATGTGGCATATAGTAACTGCTCAATAAATGTTAGATTTTACTGTTAGCACAGTCACTAGTTTTAATCATCACAAAAAGTTTCTAACCACAGTCAACTCTGTAATGGTTCCTAGAAATTCTTTCTGGGCTTTCTGAAGTTGCTGTATCTGTTTGCATGCATGCAAATGTGTTTATATACGTGTGTGTGTGTGTGTGTGTGTGTGTGTATATAATATATATGTATGTATAAAAATTACAATTTTTTTCAAAGTGTCTATGTAAAAAAATTAGTTTTTTTGAGTGAGTGTATATACAAAAATTAGTTTCTTTAAGTTCCTGTATTCGTTCTTTCTCAAAAAGATAGACATAGCAATTTTTGAAATACTATGTTGCTGAGAGAAAAATTCGCATACAATGATTAGGTAGTGGATTTCTTTCTTTCTTTCTTTCTTTCAAGATTTTATTTATTTATTTGAGAGGGAGAGAGAACGTGCGCGACTGGGGGCAGAGAGACAAGCAGACTCCCCACTGAGCAGGGAGCCCCGAGATCATGACCTGAGCTGAAGTCAGATGCCCAACCAATGAAGCCACCCAGAACTCCTAGGTAATGACTTTCAACAAACACGTCCATAAAGCGAGACCACCACATAAGAGGACTAAGGTTTTCTGAGTATGATTTATTTTATTGCTTCTTAATTATCCACTGTACTCACTGATTCACAAGTAAAATGTTCTATCCTTCAGGTGTTTAAGCAGTTTAAGATTTGGGGATTTAGGACACCACGTAAATGTGGATTTTCAAATAAGACCTCCCTTAATACAGTCCTCAGCACCCTGTGAGCCACAGCCAAGAGTTTTCGCCAGTTTACAAAGAAGAAAATGGAGAGCATCAGCAAATTTTGCAAATTGACACGAATGAATTTGCTACTGATGTCATTTGACACTGGTTTGCTTAATTCCAAACCCTCTGTTCTTTCTAGTGTCCTTAATGCCTATTAATGCCTCTCAGAGAAGCGAAGGGAAAAAAAAAAAGCCCAAGGGAAGAAAATAATAAGAAAAGATATCAACTCGAAGAATTACTGAAGAAATCAGAAAAGAGAAGGGAAAGTCGTGATAGTGACATAAGAGAATTTTCCTGAGCTACCTAGAGGCCTGAATTCCTGAGTTGGAGGGACTTGCCTTTATTCAGGTCAATGTCCCCAGAAGCCACCACGGACGGGGGTACTTGTCTTGTTAAGACTCAAGTCATTTTCCTACCTCAGGAAATTGATGAAGGGGGCTAAGCCTCAAAGAAATTCTAGAAGCACAGCAGATTCAGGGCTGGACTGAAACGACCCAGGGAAACAGGAGCAGGCTGTAGGATGTATCCCAGTAACAACATTATATTCCTCCAGTACATTTTGTTTCTTTTAGTTGAAGGTGAGCTGGCTGGTCAGTCTCAGTGTTAGTAACAGCCAAGATTAAGGTTAATACTCTGTACAATACACTTCTGCAGTCCACCCGCGAGACGGAGGGAATGGACATGTCCAGGTAGTGGCTCGTATGGGGCAAGTTGTGGTTACACTCAGAGCTTGAAGACCCTACCTCTGAATCATATAATCCTGACTATCCAAACTCAAAGAACCTCATAGAAAAAGACTCCCCTGAACCACTGTGACAAAGACACTAATCAAACTTGGCGTGGTGGTGATGCTCAGGTGTAAGCCAGGTACTTACTGTTTTCCTCCAAAGAATTGCTCGGTATTGAGGGACACGCTGATTGTTTTGGTCAGAGAGGGTCACGGACAGGAAGAAGGGGCTCTTCTCGGCATCATTTCCAATATAATTCTGATGGACTGGAAAAGAGACAGGTTTAGAACAGTGAAGACCCACTGGTTCTTCCAGGCCCTGATGGGAGTAGACAATTTTTCCTTCCCACATAAGCACGGAACAAGAATCCCAAACCCAGCTCCGGAAAGAACCTGATCACATTGACCTTCTCCTTGACAGTGACTGGTTCAGAAATGGACAAGTGACCAATTCTGGCCAACAAGACAGGAGGAGAAATGGGTCAGGCAGTTTCTGGAAAGGCTTCCTTATTCTTAAAGATGGCCTGCTCCTTCCTTTGGACATGGGCGGTGTCTAGAAGTGATTCCTGGAAGTGCTGCAACCACCTTGTGACCCTGAGGAGGTCCAGCCTTGATGACAGCACCAAGCCCCTGAGTTCACCAATTCCAGAGCCTACCTTACCTCTGAGTTTCTCAGCATCTGAACTGATGGCACTGGTTTTCTCTAAAGTCACCGCTGCTCTGGGCACTATGCTTTCAACCATTTGGGAGGATGACAACTTTCCCACTGATTTCTTTCTTTATAAAGAAATATGCCTTGTCCAGTAAGTGAACTTCTTAGAATAAAACAGTATCAGATTTTTAAAAAGACATCGTTTGGGTCTGATCACTCTCATGATACAGTCCGCGCCTCACATCTTCTAGAAACACAGGCATTAGCCTGATAAGCAATTTATCTACCTCCTCTCGAATCCTAAAACAGTGATCATTCTTCCCTTCCCAGTCTCTCCTATTAGCCACACTCCCATTTTCCGCCTGCCCACATATGCTCACCCGAGCCCTTCACTTTAAATGTACACTGCTGTTAATGACCGCGCTGTCGCTTTGGGCCAGGCATGGGGTTTGGCTCTTTCTCCAGCATATCTCACTGAAACTCCTGTTCAAGCCTACGCGGTATGTAATAGTAACACCTCCATTTTACAGATAAGGAAATTATGTCTCAGAGAAGTGGAGAGTGACCAGCGTAAGATTCTGTGGTTAAGCATGGCAGAACAGGATTCAGACCCATTTTAGAGTCTCCGTGAAGGTTGGGAGAATGACTGCCTTTGCCAGTGCTACTGCCTGGCACATGGTAAGTGATAAACGCCCGTTACCAGAGCCCACAGGACAACGCCTCTCTAGTTCTATGGTGGTCCTGGAGCTCAGGGGTTCTTTTTATTTTCCCCCTCACTGTCTTGAACTAAGCGTTCAAAACTCACTATAGACAGGGCACCTGCCTTGTTAGGTCTAAAGATGTTTTTCACCCTGCAAATTCTTCTTAGGTCTCCAAAAACTATTTAGATGATCAGAGCTCCCTTTACTCCCAAGGGACAAAAATAACTGACCAAAAAACCCATATCTGTCTCTATCTCTATATCTACATGTAGCTTCTCTATATAACTATATATCTATAGTATCATATATGAATATATACGAAAAATCCTAGGACTGACACTGAATTGAATCTTTCCATTGACAAAGCTATTAACCTGATATTAATGTCCCTAAACCGGTTAGTTTCACACTTCTAGGGGCACCAGAAAGAAATTACACCAACATTTAATTTGCATTTTGAATATCCTTTCCTCCCAACCACCGTAATGGCATAGTTACCTTGTCCTAAAAAATACTTGAAATACCATCTGGTGTGGTATTCTGGGTTCTCTAAGTGCACGTCTGTTCTTCGCCATGTCCCGGGCAGAGCGGTTGCATTCTGTAATCGAACAAAGTCGTTCCATTAAGAGGCTTATTCAGAAAGTAAACAAGAAGCGGGCAGTGAACCTGGGGACTAAGAACCAGAGAAGTCATTGTCAAAAGCGTACGAACAGGGCTGTGAGCACATGTTCCCGCGGCCACATCACAGCAGCATTTGGAAGGTCCTCTGGGTAGAGCAGAAAGAACCGAGGGAACTAGGAGACTCTGCTATTTCCAGCTTGAGTGTAAACTTGAACTTTCCTTTCTGGCCCAAAGCTTCCAAATATTTGGGAGTTGGTGCCCCCTAGAGGCACGCCCTTCCGTTTGGTACCCCTGTGACAGGCCCATTTCACCTGGAATAACATCTCTGCGGCCTCTCGAGTTCATATTTTTGTTGTAGAATTGTAAAAATGTGTCATGAGGTCACACAGTTAATGGGGGAAATTATGGGTAAACATAATGAATGATGTTAATCTTCTCTCCAAAGATAGTCACCATAAATGATTTGGTATGGCTTCCTCTCCTTCTTTTCTTACATGGACAGACATTCTCATTTTTCTTACCGAAATGCAATCATACTGAATCTCCATTGGCCTCTACTTTGCGCCATGTGTATACAGCAGACGACTAGAATGTACTTTTCTGATTCCAATATGCTTCTGGTGATTTCCTAGACATTTGTGGTCACTTTATCATGTCGAAGGGGTTTTCCTTCCATTCCAAGCTTACAGAGAGGCCATTCTCAGGAATCAATACCAAATTGCACTGAAAGTTTTTTTTGGCAACTCTTAAGAAAATAGGTTAAATGGCAGAAAAATCAGACTAATGTAATGAATTATACTACTGGCTCTTCCGATGCTGAATGTTTCTGAAATTTCTGGAATATATCCGACTAAGTCATGGTGTACGGTATTCTTTCGATACACTGCTGGAGTTTTAAAAAATATGAATTATGTAACATATTTGTTAGTGAGATGGAGCTTGTAGGTTTCTTTTCTGTACAAAGTGCTGTTATGCTTCCAGAATTATATAACTTAAAAAGTGAATTAGGATGCTTTCTGTCTTTTACATGCTCCGGAAATACTGACACTCATTGAGAGAGCTTTAAGGGTACTTTATATGCATTAGCTCCATAGCATCTCCACCAACTTTGTGACACAGATTTTATTTTATCCCCTACTTTCAGATGAAGAAAGTGTGGCTTGGACACTTCAGTGACGCTGCCTAAGGTTGCTGAGCTCCTAAGCAGTGGAGCTCAAACTGAGTCAGGGCCAATCCTGGAGGGTTGTTTTTTTTCCTTTTTTAAAAATGTAATTTAAATAAAAATAAAATTTAAAAAACTCTACAAGGAGTAAAAAAGGTAGGTAATGTTTCTTAGTATTGTGCTTTTATGGAATTTTCTTGAGTTTTAAAAAATCAGCTACTGAGTCTATGTACATATATATATATTTTAATTTGGAAATAATTTTGAACTTACATAAAAGTTGTGGGAATGGGACTGCACAGAGCATCTGTATACACTTTAACAGATTTACCTACTGCAAACATTTTACCCCATTTATTCCTTTGCTCACACACACACACACACACACACACACAATTTTTTCTGAACCGTTTAAGACTACGATGCACAAATAACAACACTTTATCCCTAAGTGCCTCAGTGTGTATTGCCCAAGAATAGATCTTCTTACATAACCACAATATAGCTTTACCAACTTTTACAAATTTAACATGGATATGGTACCTCTAATCTACCATCTGCATTCCAATCTTGTGAATTGACTTTAAAACGTCATTTAAAGTATTTTCCCTCTCGGGTGCAGGATGATGGGGTTGTCGGGTCTCTAAATTCCCTTCTTCTGCAAATTTCCACAGACTCTGCCTTTTACAACACTGACGCTTTTAAAGAACATGGCACGCTCCTCCCCTCTTCTTTTTTAAAATCAAGCATGACTTCTTCTAGGTTTGTCTGATGTTGCCCCACGATGAGGGGCAGGGCACGCGTGCCCAGTCAGAAGGCTACACAAGGCGGGGGGGGCTTGTCCTTCTCAGCTTACTGTACTTCAAGACCTCTATCTGCTCCTCACTGGGGATGTTAATGTTGATCCCCTGTTCAAGATGTTGCCTCTCGGTTTTGACCTTTTGGTGTGACTCAAGAAGAGCACATAACAATTGGATTTTGCTTCTGGTAGAATTTCTGGGTGATTCATTGTCAACAGTATTCACTTTATAATCATAAACCACTGGCAACGTCCATCCACAGTCCCCTATGCCATGGGGCCGCGTGCAGCTGCGGCATGACCTCGGGGCCCACCAGCCAGGCTCAGGCATCAGCTGACCAGACACAGGGGGTGTCCAGCTCAGGCACCTGGCCTTCACCAGCCAGATGGCACTGCAGTTGGTGCCATTGTCCCAAGGCCTGAGACCCTAGACACCATCAGCAGAGCCTTGAGGAGACTCTGAAGGAACCAGGAACTTGGGCCTCTGGAGCTTCCCAGACTTGATGGCACAGCACCAGGTCTTGGCTCTGGGCTTCTAGATTTGTTAAAATATTACCCTGGGACCATTCCAGATTCCTCAGGCTCTCTATGGGCGTGGCCCAAGAATCTGTAGTTTCACAAGCATCCCAGGTAACTAGGAAGACTAAACTTTGAGAAGCAATGCTCTATGCCAGCAGTTCTTTTTTTTTTTTTTTTTTTTTAAAGATTTTATTTTTGGGGGCGCCTGTGTGGCTCAGTGGGTTAAAGCCTCTGTCTTTGGCTCAGGTCATGATCCCAGGGTCCTGGGATCAAGCCCTGCATCGGGCTCTCTGCTCCGTGGGGAGCCTGCTTCCCCCTCTCCCTCTGCCTGCCTCTCTGCCTACTTGTGATCTCTGTCTGTCAAATAAATAGATAAAATTTTTTTATTTTTTTTTTATTGGTAGTGGTAGTGGTGGTGGTGGGTCGGGTGGTGGGGTGGTGGTGGTTGGTGGTGGTGGTGGTAAACAGATAAAATCTTAAAAAAAAAAAAAAAGATTTTATTTATTTGACAGAGAGAGAGACACAGCAAGACAGAGTACACAAGCAGGGGGAGTGGGAGAGGGAGAAGCAGGCTTCCCGCTCAGCAGGAAGCCCGATGTGGGGCTCGATCCCAGGACTCTGTGATCAGGACCAGAGCCAAAGGCAGACGATTAATGGCTGAGCCACCCAGGCACCTCTATGCCAGAGGTTCTAAAAGAAGGCAGGGAGGGCATGAATGTGGGTAAAGAAAAAAATAACCAAAACTTGATTTCCCTAACTTCTAACAAAAATGTAGTGTTTCTTGGGTCACCTGTTGTCTCAGTCAGTAGAGCTCAGTCAGTAGACTCCTGATCTCAGGGTTGTAAGTTTGAGCCCTATGCTGGTTGCAGAGATGACTTAAAAATAAAATCTCGGGGGGCGCCTGGGTGGCTCAGTGGGTTACAGCCTCTGCCTTCAGCTTGGGTCATGATCTCAGGGTCCTGGGATCGAGCCCCGCATCGGGTTCTCTGCTCAGTGGGGAGTCTGCTTCCTCCTCTCTCTCTGCCTGCCTCTCTGCCTACTTGGATCTCTGTCTGTCAAATAAATAAAATCTTAAAAAAAAAAATTCTCAGGGCGTCTGGGTGACTCAGTCGTTAAGCTCAGTCTGTCTTCGGCTCAGGTCATGATCCCAGGTTCCTGGGATCGAGCCCTGCACTGGGCTTCCTGTTCGTGGGGAGCCTGCTTCTCCCTTTCCCACTCCCCCTGCTTGTGTTCCCTCTCTCACTGTGTCTCTGTCAAATAAATAAAAAAAATCTTAAAAAAAAAATAAAATCTTTTAAAAAATGTTTCTTTCAACCACAAATATCAGTCAAAACAACAACAGCAACAAAACAGAACTACAGTAGAACAAACAGCCCTGATAACCATGTCACACGCACGTACACATGTGCACACGTGCGTGCACACACACGCATGTGCACATGCACAAATCAGAGATATTTTCAGAACTCACTACAGTGGCTGCAGATATCTTAAACACTGTTTACAATCTTCCTGGTTCAAAACTGTAATAGTTGTAAGTCCTGCTGCTGGATTTGTTATTTAATGTACTGATAAAAAAGGGTATATATTACTGTATCATAAATCAGGTTTTTAAAAAATCCATCTGGGGCACCTGGGTGGCTCAATGGGTTAAGCCTCTGATAACTATTTCTTTTCTGTTTTTTAGACAGAGTATGCAGGGGTCGGGGAGGGAGGGAGATAATCTTAAGCTGGCTCTCAGCCAAGCGTGAGCCTGATGCAGGACTCGATCTCATGACCCTGAGATCATGACCTGAGCTGAAATCAAGAGTCGGATGCTTTAACTAGCTGAGCCACCCCTCCGATATATTTCAACTTACTGTTTTCCTTTGTAATCCCGTGTATTCTGTTTTATGCATTCAAAAACATTCTGAGGAGGGGTCTACAGGCTTCAGAGATTGCCAAGGGGGTCAAAGGTTGTAAAAACTGGTCCCCACACTCTAGATCTTCTGAAGCACCGGATCTGCCTTCTCCCCTCCCAGAGGTCCGGACACTAGCAACCGCAGGACGGAGTAACATGGGAGGAGCGTCTCAGAGTCACAGACGGGACTCTGGCCGGTGGCATGCCCCAAATCTCTATCAAGTACAAAGTGTCAATTATGAGGTGTTTGTGTTTTTTTAAATGATCAAAAACCTAACTACTTAATTTTTGTCTTCACTGAATCCTTAATTAAAATGGGGGGGGACCCCAACACCAAAAAAGTTGTTAGTCTCGCAGAGTGAGACACTTCATGTCCCTTGTTAAAATCACATACGATGAGGTGTAAAGACACAAACATACGCAGGAACTGACAACGAAAGGAGACTAAAGCAAAGAAACAACAAAAGTACCCTCTGCCCAAGACCGCACGGGCCAGAGCGACTCCAAAGATGATCTCTGGTTTCTGATGGTAAGTACCAGAAGCAGACAGAAAAGGTCCCAAATCTTGAGTGAATAGTAAATGATTTTTAAAATATGTAGACACCCGTGGAACCACTCCCTGGATCAAGATAGAAAATATCTTCAATGCCCTGAAGGTACCCAGTCGTACTGTGAAAAGTAACCATTGCCCTGACTTCTATCACCACAATTCATTTTACTTGCTCTTGAACTTCGAAGAAATGAAATCCTAGCGTGTGTATTTGTGGAGTCTGGTCTGCCCTTTGGCACCAGGTCTGTGATGTTCATCCGTGTTGGGGATGTAACAAGCTCACTCTCTCCCACTGCCGTGTGGCTAGTCCCCAGTGTATGTATGCAACCTCTGGCTGCTGGACATATGGGATGTCTCCAGTTTGGGGTCGTTAAGAATAAAGTCACGTGAACAGTCTTGTATCTATCTTTTGGTGGCCATAGCACTCATTGCTACTGCCTGGGACCAGAGGAGGCAGACTTCAGTTCTAGTAGATACTGCTAAACTTCCAAAGAGGATGCACCAGCTTACACTATTAGCAAGATGTGCAGAGTTCTAGTGGTTTCCTTTCCTCTGACCAGCTCTTAGTGTTTCAGGCATTTTCCTTTTAGTGGTTCTGGAGTGGGCATAGTAGTGCCTAACTGTGGCATTAATTTTGGAATAAACCTTAAGTCTTTTTTTTTTTAGATTTTATTTATTTATTTGACAGAGAGGGAGAGTACAAGCAGGGGGAGCAGAAGAGGGAGAGGGAGAAGCAGGCTCCCCACTGAGCAGGGAGCCCGATGCAGGCCTTGATCCCAAGACCCTGGGATCATGACCTGAGCCGAAGGCAGTCGCTCAACCAACTGAGCCACTCAGGCACCCCAACCTTAAGTCTTTTTTTTTCTTTTTTTTAAGATTTTTAATTAATTTATTTGACAGAGATCACAAGTAGGCAGAGAGGCAGGCAGAGAGAGAGGAGGAAGCAGGCTCCCCGCTGAGCAGAGAGCCCGATGCAGGCCTCGATCCCAGGACCCTGGGATCATGACCTGAGCCAAAGGCAGAGGCTTTAACCCACTGAGCCACCCAGGCGCCCCCAACCTTTTGTCTTTTAATTAAGATTTATTTTACAGAGGGTTTCAGGGATATAAAAACTTTGTCTAGAACATTTAAGGTGCCAATAACACCAGGAACACTTTATTTGACATCAACAAGCAAGTTTGGAGGAAATACCCTGATGGACACATCTGCCAAACAACTAAACATTAAGGCTGCAAATGCTCATAGGTGTTTTATGCCCTTTTAGATAATCATTTGCTAAAAGATATTATGAAGAGTAATAAACTCAAATTTTTCCATGCTGTAGATATGCCTGAACATGCCACAGTGTTAAATGAGGCCTGAGACCAAGAAATCCTGAATCATTCCGACATCAAATTCCAAAGCCCACAAAAGCTCCTTGTTGCCTTCATTGTCTTTTTTTTTTTTTTTCTTTTTTAAGATTTTATTTATTTGAGGGGTGCCTGAGTGGCTCAGTCGGTTAAGTATCTGCCTTCAGGTCAGGTCAGAATCCCAGAGTCCTGGGATTGAGTCCCACATGGGTCTCCTTGCTCAGTAGGGAGCCTGCTTCTCCCACTGCCTGCTGCTCCCCCTGCTTGTGTACTTTCTTTCTCTCCGACAAATAAATGAATAAAATGTTATTTAAAAAAAGATTTATTTGAGAGGGAGAGTGAGCGTGGGGAGGAGCAGAGGGAGAAACAGACTTCCTGCTAAGCATGAAGCCTGAGATCATGACCTGAGCCCAAGCCAAGAGTGGGACGCTTAACCGACTGAGCCACTGTCTTTTTATTTTATTTTATCTTATTTTATTTTATTTTATCCTATCTTATCTGATCTTATTTTATCTTGTTACTCCATTTATACTCGTGGGATGTGAAGGGGAGGACTGAACGAATCTGGCCAGGATATTTTGAGGAGAATGTAATCAAAATCTACATATAACACCCTCATTTTATCTGAATGTTTGCTAGTGTTGGACTTGAAGCAGGGAATCTGCACCATGAACTTGAACTGCAGATGAGATCCCTTGTTTTATATAACACCTGGGAGTTCTGAGAGTCTGTTCCAGAGTGAGCCCAATTAATGAGAGAATGCATTTTAACAGACTTTACTTCAGTTTCTAGGTTTAAATTGCTGAGAGAATGCTGGCAATAAAGAAGATGGATTTAAAAAAAAAACGCACGAAAGACTTCTGAATTGCAAATGCAAATAAATATAAGCTGGTTGAAAAAGTGAAACCACACACAAAGTAAAATCTGTCTCTTTTGGTCCTCCATGTCCCTGTCCACATCCTTTGCCTTTGATAACCATTCTATCAGGTTGGTGTGGTTAGTCTCAGACCTTTGTATGCATTTACAAAGGTGTGTTTGCTGTCTACATTTGTGCGTACAACATTAAGTTCACATCCATGTCCACATATACAGATAAATTTGTAACAAACACATATGTGTATACACATAGAATTTATTTTCATAAATGGGAGGCTAGTGGAGCTATTACACTGAAACCTGATTTTTTCCACTAAAGAAAATATCTTAGGGGGTGCCTGGCTGGCTCAGTCAGAAGAGCACACAACTCTTGATCTCGGGGTCATGAGTTCGAACCCCATGGTGGATGTAGAGATTAAATAAATAAAAATTTAAAAAATAGAAACTATCTTGGAAATATTTCTATGTCAGTACATTTAGATTTACCTTGTTCTTTTTAGTGACTATGCAGGTTTTTAGAAAAATTAAATACTACAGTTGAGTAGAGATATGTAACATCTGTAAATGGCATAGAAGGACCTGCTGTGGCAAGTCAAGGTTCTCTGACGTCTTTCCTGACCTGCCGTTTCCATTCTCTAGAAGCAATTACTGCTTAATTCTTATCTATTCTTTTGGAAACTTTCTTGAATACTGACAAACTTATTTACCTTTTTGTCTGTTAAGGAAATGCATGATATATCCTAATCATTCTGGAACCTGCTTTTCGGTCTAACTGGACCCTAAACATTTCTCTGTGGTATTACATATACTACTGCATCATTCTTTCTAATAGCTACTAAGCATTTTATTGTATAAATGTATCATAATTTATGTAATTACTCCTTTACTGATAGAAATCGAAGTTGCTTCCAGGTGTTTTTTTTTTTTTCCCCTATTTAAAATAACATTACAATACACATTCTAGCAGTAGAACTACTGGCCAAATGGTGTGTGCATTTTTAATTATTGCTAATTACCCTTCCGAAAGATTGTCCTCGTTTGCATATCCCCCAACAGTGTATAAGAGAATCCTCCCACACCAAGGAAGATTGATTTATAAAAAGCTGAAAGATTGTCCCTCTGCTCCACAATATACTAATTGGTACATACAAGTGAGCTGTAAGGGAGGTCTCCAGTGATCCACCCGGGGGTCACACTCATTTTAATTAATAATCTGAGTGAGCACACAGATGGCAGGGGAAGCACAGTGGAAGGTAATGTAAAGCTTCTCAGTGGGTTAGCTAATAGGACAGGTGACAGAATCAAGATGTCAAAAAAAAAACCAAAAAACCTCTTGACAATTAGCCATCAGGGACACACTGATGAGATTAAATTTAGTATGGACAACAGAAAATCCTACATTTGGGGACGAATTCTAAGTGCGTAAGTACAGGAAGGAGAAGGCCAGGTGCTACAAAGCAGGAATCCGCACCCATTTCACCTGTCTGGAGACTAAGGCTCCAAGAAGTTGAGTCATAAACTGGTAAGTGATAGAGTGAAGCCCGAACCCACGTTTGCTTGACTCCAAAATTGTCTCCACTACATCGTGAAGAAGACCGGGGCAAGGGGCAGCGTTATCGAAGGTCCGTAATGAATCACTGGCTTTGTAAAAAAAGAGCGTGCCTGGCAAGGAAAGGGACGAGCCTACCCCCCCTTGTCCCTGTGTGGGATGTACCTGGAGCCCCGAATTTAGTTCTGACCACTTCAGCTTAACATCAACAACCTCCCACGTGGCCCAGGAGCACAGTGAGGACGATGATGAGTGGAGCAGAGTCCACATCTTAGGAGGAAAGCAGCACACGTCCTGGAACGCTGGAGGCCCACCACGGCGAGGAGGGCGAAGACTTACAGAAAATGTAAGTAGCAACTCTGAGTGGAAAATAGAAACAGATGAATTCTGCCCAATAAAAAGAACCCTGGGGATGTCCTGAGTGATGAAGGTGACAGGAGTGCCTTTTGTTCTAACGAGGGGCCCTTGCTGGGTCTCTAAAGAGCTTCAGGAAGGAGCCGCTTGCTAGGAAGCCCAAGCCTTGATCAGAAGCTTGTACCTTTCAGCCCCGCGGTGAACCCTGTGGGAGAGGAGGGACTGCAGACCGATTCAATCCTTAATGGCCAATGATTTGCTCCACTGGTGAACACAAGAAGGTGCCGGGTGGGTGGTCCTCCCAGCGGGGGCGTGGGAGCTCCGTGCCTGCCCTCGCCCCTCAAAACCTTGCTCTGGGCATCTCTCCTGTCTGGCTGATCCTGAGTTGTATCCTTTGTAGTAAACGGGAGAGCAAGTGAAGGGCTTTCCTAAATTCTATGAGTCATTTTAGCCAATTATTAAACCTGGGGTGGGGGGTTGCTGTGGGAACGCCTGACTTAACAACCAAGTGGGACAGAAGTGTGGGTGACCTGGCAACCTGATACTTGCAACTGGTGTCTGAAATAAGGGCCGTCTTACGGGGCTAACTCAGGCAGTTATGTCCTAACTGAATCATAGGACACTTGGCCACTGTCTGGAGGAAAGCGAGCTATCAAGGAGGGAGCAAGTTCCCCATTCCTGCAGAAACATTCGAGCAGGGACCTATGAGCTGACTGGAGCGAAGCTGGTGTAGGGGCGCTTGCCTTAGGTGGGGGACTGGCCTAGATGACCTCCGAGGCAGTGCGAAGCGGACGGACGGGCGCTCATCTGCAGGCTTCTTCCCGCTCGGTGATGACATGGACAACAACGGAGAAGCATTGAGGACGCTTTACAAGCATTTTGACAAGACCGTGCTCAGGGGGTTCATTTCTTTAAACAGAGTCCAGACCTATCAGGGTGTTTCTCAGTTTGGGGGGCATTCCGTGAAGGGGATGCTGCGGGCTGGGGACGCACAGTAGGACCACACTGAGTTCTGCAACAGATCAGAAATTAAAAAGTGGGTCCTTTACCCCTGGTGGTCTGAGAAGCACAGCTGAGAGGCCTCGGGCTCACTGTGTCATCCCTGGGGAGGCCCTGTTTGACCATCTCAGCGAAGTGGGGCTCTCCCTCTCGCTTGGTGCCACACCCCAATCTGGTTTCCCCATAGTACTTGCCAACACTTGCTTTCTGCCTAGGGTATTGTGCACCTGTTCATTGACTCCTCCGCCCGCCGGTCTGCGAGGGCACCAGGCGGGAAGCTCAGCAATCCTACCCACCCCCTACATCACCAGTGCACAGACTACTTGGCACCAAGGAAGGATCTGACGAATGAGAGCTGAATGAATGACATGACGCGTTATGGGAAAAGACACTCCTGAGACAACTTTTGTGTTTGGTAATGGTAGGCTAGGTTATTCAACTAACCTTCCTGTGGCAAAAACTTAAACTTCTCGAAAAATATTCAAATCATCTCCTTAAAAGCCCTTGCTGTGCTCACGAGATAGTCCAGAAATGGCAGCCCAAACAGAGCCAAGTGGGAACCCAGAGGGGTAGGGGGACCATGGCCACCTTTTTCAGCTTGAGGATATCTGTCAGTCTGGGTGAAACTAAACTTGAGTTTTGGTGGCTTCCTGGGGCCAGAGGGCAAAACAACAAAGCCCCAGACCCGCTGAAGCAGGTCAGTGTAATAGGAGACACCCCCCACCCCATTATGCTGTAGCTCCAAAAGGGCCCCACGTTCAAGGAAACACATTCAAGAAAAAGGGAACCCGAAGAGACCCCCTGGACCTCAGAGGCTACAGGGAAGGTTGTCAGTGCCCAGGAGAGCTGAGCGGGGAGTGTGTCTGAGGTGGTGTGCCCGCAAACCAGCCTTCACATAAACCCGCAACTCTGTTCTGCAGCACCAGGGCGGTTTGGAAAGTCTCACGCTGGGAATTTAGTTTACTGTGTCTGGCAAGAGAATGTGCAAGCCCCTCTGATTCTGACATCAATTCCAATATGTGTTTTCTCCCCACATCAATAAGCACTTCTCTGACAGCAGCTGGGGGTTCTGAAATTCAAATCCGTTCTGACACCATCTACCTGAAGACAGCCTCGGGTCCCGCAGGTGAAGGGCTCATCCCACCTGTGCTTCTGACCAACCAGCTATAGATCGGAGGATCCAGTGACCCCCTCCTTGGGTTCAATTAATTCGCTAGAGTGTCTTACAGGACTCAAGAGGAACATTTTACTAACTAGATTACTGGATTAACTACTAACTAGATTCATTATAAAAGGATATAACTCTGTTAAGGAGGCACAGGGCAAAGCATGGGGAAGGGTGTGGAGCTCCCCAAATCTCCCCGTGTTCCCCAAACCAGAAGCTCTCTGATCCCCCATCCTGTGGGTTTTTATGGAGGCTTTGATTGATTAAATCATCAATGAAATTGTGTTTTATTAACTCATTGGCCACTGACAACTGAACTCAATCTTCGGCCCTTCTCTTCTCCCCAGGGTTGGAAGTCAGGGGTGGAAAAGGAAGTTCAAACCCTATAACTGTATGGGAGGTTTCTCTGGTGACCAGCCACCATCCTGAGGGGTTTCCCAAAAGCCACTTCATTAACATGACAAAAGACACACTGATCACTCTCTGCACTTGGGAAATTCACAGGTTTGGGCCGCTCTGTGTCAGGAACTGAGAAAAAGACCCAATAGGCATTTATTTTAACTCATGATCTAGAACGACCTACCAAAAGGAGACTCAACCTGGGCCTTCTAGTAATCCTAAAAATTCATTTTCAAGAACAATACCAGCAACTGTTCTGTGGCCACGCACAGAGGGGCACACAGTAGGTGAAATCACATGGCAGAGAGCCCCCACAACCTCACACAGGGAAATGATCTGCCACAGATGGTAACACCATTATCCTGACTGTATCGAAAGAAACAAGGCAAATCCGACACTGTCTTCCCTGGAACAGTAAGTGTAAGAAGTGACTGAGCCACCTTGAACTAGGCAATGCTTCTCAGAAATGACATGAAAAGCATGAGCAGAAAAAAGAAAAGCGAGGTAGATGAGACATCATTATATTTAAAAATGTCTGTGCTTCAAAGGACACAATCAAGGAAGTGAAAAAGCAATCTGCAGAATGGGGGAGAATTTTTGCAAATCATGGATCTGATGAGGGTCTAGGATCCGTACTGTATAAAGAACAGTTAAAATGCAATAACAAAAGGAGAAATAACCCAGTAATGAAATTACTTTGCAATCTGTCTCTTCATGTGCCTGAAAATTTTAAGCAGCTACAAATACGGTGCCTTCTCGTGCACGGATGGCTTTAACGGACTCCGAGCAAGCTGGGTTGGTTTCCCTCTGAGTCTCACGCGCACTTGGGTCTTTTATCAGGGTGTACATTAACACTGGCCGCAGGCTTTTAGTGGAAGACCATTAATATAAAACAGAGCCACCGTGCTCCAGCCAAGCACGCACACTCGGTGGCTCTGATAGAAACAAAATTGAAAACAGCGTTTGAGCCTTGGTATCATCTTTCGCAGAGAGGCAATCTGAGACAGGACTGGGTTTTGGACACAACAGACCACAGTGATTTGTGAAATCAATAACTCCACCGAATGGTTTCAGAGATGCTAAGTGAACTGCCCATGGTCACCGTGCTGGTGAGTTGTGGACTCACCATCTGAACCCAGGTGGTCTGACTCTAGAGCCACGCCTGCCCATGATCGTCCAGAGGCGAGTTCTAATCCATGACCGGGTCCAGAACACGTCCTTTGGGATGGGGCAGGGCCAGGGGACACAGCTGGGTGAGGAGAGTTCGGGGATCCTAGGACCACATTTAGGTCTTTCTTAGGAAGGGTGGCTCTCCTCCTGACGCCGGTTCCAGCAGGGGGCAGAGCTTTGCTTACATGGCGTTAGGGGAAGTCTAGCACACTTTGCTTGGTTCAGGCTGGGCTAAAGGTTTACAAAAATTTGGGGAGCACAAAGATGTCTGGAGGCAGGGCAACCTCTGGGGCCCCTGGCACTTAAGGTTCTCAAAGTAAAAACTCAGCACAGTGGCTACTAGCTTTCTGAGCACTGGAAAATGAGGCCTCAGTGTTTCTGCTCCTGGATTAGCTCCTGGCACACAGCGGGCTGCCCGAGTCTGTGGTGCTAAGACCATCTCATTTCAGGAGCTGGGCCATTTGGGGAGGGCTGTTTCCAAGATTCAGAAGCAAATTCCCCAGGGACATCCTTCTTCTGTGTGGCTCAGTTGACATCACTGCGGATGAGAAGTACATGGGCACCTCTTCAAGAGTCCAGATAGGATGGCCTCCTTGCACCTCACAGAGCAATGGCGAAGGTCCCATGTCTCTGGTATGGGAAGTGAAGGCCAAAGCTGAAGATGAGAAATGACTTCCAAATGCTGTGGACTTTCAAGGTAAACCCATAGCCCTTCCTCAGGAATCTGATCAAGGAGGTAGTCGGGAAAGCAAGGCTGGCAATATGGCAGTGGTTAAGTTAACAAACCCACCATCGTCACTTCCTGTTGTCACTTCCTGACTGCTAACAATATGGCGGGCACAGTGCTGAACGCTTTACGAGCTTGGCTCACTGACTCCTTCTAATAATCCTGAGACACTATCCATCTTATAGATGAAGAAACCAAGGCTCAGAAAGGCTGGGCTACTTGCCCAGGATCATATAGCTAGGAGATGGGGGAGTGAAAACTTGAACCCAGGCCTGTTTGATTCTCCAAAGCTGGGGCAGGGGTGCTAAAGAACTCTGACAGCCTACCTCTCAGGGAGGTAGGTAACAGAGATGGAAAACACCGGGGCTCACACCACACTCCGCAGTTTGGGGGGTAGACCTCAAGGGGCAGGATGGGCAGTGGAAGTCTGAAGAAGAAACACAAGCAAGTTGAGTCCCTGCGGCCAGCAGCTGGGAAGACCAGGAGACCCCTGAGAGAGGGCTTAGGCCCAAGGATGGTGGGCAGACACCTTTCCTGGTGTCTTCCCTGGATAAAGATGACATTTGGTAATTATAGTAACTTTTGCATCTCTCTCCTGGACCCTGTGTTGCTTGTAGGGCGATGCTGAGCTGAGCAGCTTGGCAGAGGGGGAGAGCTGGGCTTCTGGGACACCCCACAAAGGGTGCCCCGGCTAAATTCTTCTTTGGTCCCACGGCTGGAAGACCACCTTAATGTCCCAGGGTTTATTATAGATCTTTGAAAGGGTACGCCCCCTTGCCCTATTAATAGCACCTTCCATACAGAGAACAATGGCATTTCCCTTCATGTCTGCTTCTGGTGAGGCTCTGAAGAGCTCCACTGAGCCCTTCCCAGGCTGCACTTAGGCAAGTCTTGTGCAGTTAGGAGCATCACCAACTGTTCAGTGCTATAACCCAGATGCTATAATCATGTGCTTGGTGACAATAGAGGGGGGTGGGGTGGAGGCTGGTGGGGGGCTCCCTTACCTCATCTGAAGAGCCATTTTCCACTCTGAATCTTCCAGCCCTTTGGATGGCACCATCAGCATCACTGGAAATAAGCTAGGGGACAAGAGAGCAATCAGTTAGGGAGCTGGGCTGCCATGGGCAAAGCCTCTTCTGTCTGTCTGTATCTGTCCTATGTCAGCCAAAGCCAAGGAACGACAGCTGGAGGGCCCAGCCCAGAAGCTAATGGGTCTTTCTGAAGCTCGCTCCGCCAAGCCCTCACACGGTTGGTCTCCACAGTCTTCAGGAAGCTACAGAGTGACGGCCCCCTAACCCGTGAGAGTCGGAAAACAAGAGCATCAAATCTGCATGTGAACGTTTTCAATAAAATCTAAATGTGAACCTATTCCCATCCCGAGAAATGACAAAGCGATGCTCCCTGGAGAAACAATCTTAATACGCGTCACACGTGGACAAGGGCAGCTCACAGATGGCAAAACCGAAAGCCAAGTCTCAAGTTCGGCCGTCTTCACAGGAAAGCCTGCAAAACAATTAATGGCTGGCAGGAGCTCAAGGCTCTGCTAACGTCACAGAAAGCTCTTGTGCTTCATTCAGTTTTAAATGGTCTCCAAAAGGCCAATTAGCCCCTTCCAAGGCAGGCAGGCTCTATCTGAGCTCTGGCAACACGATGCTTGCAAATAGACAGTCTTCAAGGAGCTCACTGGTAGCATGAGATGCGGGAGAGCGGGACGCGCGCATCAGTCCTAAAATTACTGACTCGAGATTTAACTTATTTTCTCCCAAATCTCCTAGATTTCTCAGTAGCAACTTGGGAAAATGACATGTCTTTTTTTAACCTTTAAATCTGCCCACAATTTGTAGCCAAGATCTGCCAAGCATTTCTATTTCCCAGACTCATTCGAATGCGCTTGCCCTGGGGGGAGACATTTCCTCCCTTTCTAACTCAAGACTTACCTGGTAAAAAAGATAACGCGATTTCTGAAGAAAGATGATTATCTCCTATTTTCACTCGTGGTAAGAGATATGGAAGTGTGGAAATGGAAAAACCACGGGGAAACTCTACAAACCTTCCCAAGGAAAATTATTTGCAAAAGGCAGATAAATCTTTTTCACGATAAATATAGAAATAATAGTATGTAATATTTATTGAGTGCTTCTAGAAGCCTTGCACCGTTCTGGTCTTCACAAACATTCTCTCATTTAACTCGCAAAATAGCAACACGGGTGGGTACCATCATTGTTCTCATCTACCAGTAAGGAAACTGAGGCAGAGGATGGTAAAATAATCAGCCATGGTCATATCCTAGTTAGTACCTGGGAGGCCTGGGATGTGAACACAGGCAGCCAGACTTCAGAAACCCATCACCCTGACCTAACCACTGCCCCACCTAACGGTCCTCTGTGAAATGTCCATGAAAAGGCCCAGGTTTTCAACCTAAATTTTATCCTGCAAAATCGTTTCTAAAAACAAAGAAAAATATTGTTACGTATATGTTTAGCTGTTTGTGGCATCAGATTATTACATAGTTAGGAAACCAAAGATGAGCAACAGAGGCTGTGTGGTAAAGAACTTAGCCCCGCCCCGGAGAGCTCTGGCCTTTGCCCTTGGCTCCTGAGAGGTCACCTCCAAGCCCTGGGAATGTCCTGCAGGAGTGTCTGTTTACCGGGGTCTTTGAGCCACACAGGAGAAACACCTGACCTGTGGGCGAGCGGTACTCTGGGTTACACGGTATCAGATCTGGATACGAAGACTCAGGTGAGCTGTCCCAGTCCATATACTGTCACACGTCACTGACAGGAGGGGTTAGTGCTGTCCCTGAGCCCACTGGGAGAGGACAACTGGGAGGCTCTGCATTTGGAACTCTCCTGGCCTCTGTTCTATGCGTCCGTTCCCTTGGCTGATCTTAATCTGTATCCCTTTGCCGTAATAAAGCATAAGTGAGCCTTTAAGCTTTCACTATAATCCGTGAGTCCCCTTCTAGCAAATTATTGAACCTGAGAGCGGCCCTGGGGAACCCCGTACTCTGTAGTCAATGTCAGAAGTGAGGTCTGGTGGACTGTTTCCTAGTTTAGAGAGGCCAATTCTCAAGTACAAGAACAAGATGAATGAAGGTCTCCTGGGGTCATTGCCATTATCATGGGGAAGCACAGAAGACTCAGTGTCAGTTTCCTCTTTGCTTGTGAGCTCCTACTCATTGTCTGTTAAAATATTAAAATACAGGTTATAGCAAATAGGTTTCAAGTCAAGTGTTCTTGGCGTAGGCTGCCTCAAGGGCTTTGGGAGAAGTGTTCTGAGATCCCATCCAGAGAGAGAAGAGACCTGCCATCAATTATACACCAGACACAGGTGTATAAAGAGACAGGGGGACACGTGCTTGCCTGAATTAGAGGTTGGTGGATTCATTATAGCTCGTTTCAACCAGGACTCAAAGGCCTGGGCAGAGAGCTGACAGTCATCCACTGATTCACTCATTCATTCGCCGAACAAAAAATAAAATCTCCACCACTACATTCCAGACACAGCCAGGCAGAGACAATAAAGCCCTTTCCTGTGGTGAGATTAGAACAAGAAGTTAATTGCTTCTTTTGCTTCAAAGGTTCAAGAAGCAGAAAGGAAGAACACGTTTAATGATCTGATGGCTGGAAGGAATTTGGCTCCCTCTGATCTTAGGCCCACAGGCACGGAACCTGGGCTCCAGGCTGACACGTTTGCCCCTCACACCTTTACCATCTCCGCCACCACCGTCTGCACCCAAGTGACTGTCGTCTTTCACCCAGATGAACGCACCTGCCTCCTACACCAGGCTGAGCAAGCACCCATCCACCATCTCCGACCCAATCCGCACAATCCAAATCCAAATCCAAATTGCCCAAATCCCGGCAATTTCGGCAAACTACAAATCCGAGTGTCCCACAGTCCCATGTCTGTCCCAGCACCCTGCTCCTTCCCACCAGGGGCCCAGAGTGCAGGGGACTCCCTTGCTCGGAAGGCCCTCTCCCATCTTCCCCTAAAGAACTCCTCCTCCACGTCCACTGCCCTCTCTACTGCAGGGGACTTCGCCGACCTCAGGGCTCCTGGGAGCTGTGATTTACGTTTCTTTGTGTGACTATGGGACTCATGCCGCTTCTCCTTCTGTACTCTCCTGCGCCCCAATGATAAGCCCCACGGAGACCCTGATGGCTTGTTTTTCTCACCACGGCACCCCCAGAATGAAGGACCCTGTCCGACACGGTATAGATGTCCACTACATGCTTACCAAATAAGAAATCTGTGACTAGGGACGCCTGGGTGGCTCAGTTGGTTGGACGACTGCCTTCGGCTCAGGTCATGATCCCAGAGTCCCGGGATCGAGTCCCGCATCGGGCTCCCAGCTCCTTGGGGAGTCTGCTTCTCCCTCTGACCTTCTCCTCGCTCATGCTCTCTCTCACTGTCTCTCTCTCAAATAAATAAATAAAATCTTTAAAAAAAAAAAAAAAAAAAGAAATCTGTGACTAAATCAAGGCCTAATTCCTACCAAAATGACCAAAGGAATATGAAACTGGGGGTAAGATCTACACAGCCCTGGAAACCAGAGGTTCATGACTCATGCAAGAAATTTCAAGGACAGCCTGCCGGGTCTACCGTGCAGGAACGACCAGCGAATCACCACGTGCAAGGGCAAGTCGGGCTGCTGGTAACGGAGTCAGACACAGCACATCCGGCTAATACCCTGGGCGACTGCCAACAGGGCCTGCCTGAGGTGAGCGTGGGGGTTGGGGCCGGAGCTGCGCAGGGGACTTGCCAGTCATGCTGACAGAGTGACCTGGTGCCGGCTGGCTGAATGGCAGTCCCGGGGCTCCCCCTCACAGCCGGTTCGGGCAGCTGGCTACGTAAAGCACCAGGCCCCATGCCGGCTGTGGCCTGCAGAGGACCAGCACACCAGCCGATGTGAGAGCAGACAGTGCTCCGGTGAACTTGGGGATGAGAAGAATAACAAAACAGGAAAAAAATCCTTTTAATGCAGAAGAGAAGCTGTTTCTGTTGGTAATTTTCTATTATTCCTCATACCTGTGATCTGGCCAATTACAGGTACACAAAAATCGAAACTCTCCCCTTTGTTGGAAGATTTGACTCAGGAATGAAATAATGTCGCCTAGCACCTATCTGAATATCCAATACCACATAATCTAGAAGCCCCGTGCCCCAGCCCTGGCAGTGTGCTGTGGAGTTTCGGCTGCCATCTTCCATGGGGATGGAATGCCCTGGACACATGGCCAGACCCATTTCCCTTAAGGCGGCTGTTTGACTTAATTCTCTCCCCTTGAAGGTGGGTCCAAGTCCTGGGTGGCATGTGGCGAGCAAGGCCCTTTAGGTGGGGAAGGTGCCTCAACTTTTCCTCTAGGAGATACCAAAAATGCAGTGCACAACTCCCAAGGAAAGGAAGGGCAAGGAATCAATAAAAGATCAGAGCAGAAATTATAGATTCAAAAAGACAGTACAATCAATAAACACTTCCAAGAAATCACCAGCAAGTCTGATTTTAAAAAAAAGCGAAGGACAAACACAAACACAGAGTGATAATAAGGAAAAATACCTATGAAGAAGAAAGCGATTTTTTTAAAGCATGACAATACTTCTTGAGACGGTGCAAGCATTATCAGAACCTTCCACAAAATGGACATTTTCCAGGAAAATACACATAATGAAAATTGGCTTCTGAAGAAAAAGAAACCTGAAGTACCAGTAATGCTTCTAGAACTGGGGTGGTAATGAGAACGCGGCCACACAGAGGGGGCCCTGGCTGGGCTGGGGTGGGGGGCGCTCCCGAGGAGGCAAGGGCCCCATCCCCACAGGTCAGGCCGCTCACTCACAGGGAGGCAGCTGAGGAGCGTTCCCTCCACGAAGAGAGCAGCAGAATCCTTTTGCATTTGTTTTGATACAGAGGTACATAGACAGGGTGTTCACATAAGCATCACATCAGTAATACTAAGAAAAGAGGGCAGGGTTTTTCTTTTCTTTTCCTTCCTCTTGTCTGACCTCTCTGATTCAGTCACACACCAAAGGAAGGGCGGTGCTGAGGAAGACGGTCGGAGAGAGAGCAAGAAGAGAGGAGGCGAAAAAAATGATCATTTGACTCCTGAGGGATTCCTTTAGGGCTCCCCCACTATTGGGGGCCGTGGCCATGAGGCCCATTTAAATTTTACGTTACTGGGGCACCTGGGTGGCTCAGTGGGTTAAGCCTCTGCCTTCGGCTCAGGTCATGATCTCAGAGACCTGGGATCGAGTCCCACATAGGGCTCTCTGCTCAGCAGGAAGTCTGCTCCCCAACCCCCCACGTCTGTCTCTCTGCCTACTTGTGATCTCTATCTCTCTCTCTGTCAATAAATAAATAAATAAATAAATAAATAAATAAATTTTACATTACTTCCAATAAAATTTAAAAAACCCCACTCAGTTCCTCGGTAGCACTACTGACATGCAGGTGCTCAACGCTCTCCTGTGGCTACTCGGCAGGATGGTACAAATCCCAAATTTCCATAGTCACAGAAAGTGTAGTCAGGCCGGACTGAGAGAGGCTAGACGTGGAGGCGGTGCTGGGCGACCGCGACCAAACTGGTTTCTGATGAGTTAGTTAAATACACTATAAACGGTGAAAATTCATGGTAATTTCGCATCTTGAGTAGAGGTGTTGGTCCAAACTCAGCCAAAGTGTAAATGGATTCATTTAACACTAAGCTGTGTTCAATGCATCAGATGTTTTATTTCTGGAAAAAGTACTATCCAAGCAATTATATCCAGTTGTATGATTTAACGAATTAATTTAACAGAAGAAACAGAAAGCATAAAATGTTATTCATTAACTACTGTAAATAAGAGTATTATTCATTTAATATTATCAGCAATTAAGTGAGAATATTTCCTAAGTTAATATGAATACACAATTTTTTTTAAAAAAAGGCTTTTTCTCTTTCTACTTAATTGCTTTGTTTCTTTGGGCTGGTGTCTGTTTCCTTTCTAAAGCAGTGCTAGGATTCCCTATGACCTCTGTTACCAGGCACTCTACAGAGGTCACAGTCAGGTACATAAATCACAGAAACAGTAGTTTAACCTGGATAAAAAAAATCTCAAAAAGTTAATATAAGGTACATATTAGAAAAATAATATTTCAAATTTCTACACCCTCCCTTCCCCATCTCCTTTCTTTACAATAAGTGGTTCTGAGTATGGATTCTGGCACCCAATTGTTTAGGTTCAAATTTCAGTTCTATACTTAGCAGTCATGTAACCTTGGGCAAATCACTTAATTTTTCCTCCTAAATTTTGCCTTTTTTTGTCTCTAAAATAGGGACAATGATTATAGCCACTTTCAGGCTCGTAGAGAACATTCAATAATATAAAATATGTAATGAGCCTAGAACAGTGCCTGGACATAGGGAATACTCAATAAATGTCATGACAACATATACGAATACTACTAACAAAATGATGAATATAAAATGCTCTGATTATTAGACTTAGTATGATTGAACTTCTTAAAAAAATATTTTATTTATTTATTAATAGACAGAGATTACAAGTAGTCAAAGAGGCAGGCAGGGAGAGAGGAGGAAGTAAGCTCCCCGCTGAGCAGAGAGCCCGATGCAGGGCTCAATCCCAGGACCCTGAGATCATGACCTGAGCCGAAGGCAGAGGCTTTAACCCACTGAACCACCCAGGTGCCCCTGATTGAACCTTTTAATGCTGAATTTAAATGCTTGGAAGCTCTGCTTAAACATTGGTCTCTCTAGCAAACGTTCACGAGAACCTATTTTTCAGGGCCCATACTAACTGCTGGGCTTAGAAAGACAAATGCAGCTTGATCGCTGCCCTGGAGGAGCCGGAGCCTGGTGGGAGAGAAACAAACATATAAACAGATAAATCACGCACAATCTGGTTAAACGTCGTAACAGTAGCAAAAACCGGGTGCTGGGGGAGGTCAGAGGCTGAAGAGACAAACTCTGCCGGGGGCAGGGGGGGACGTGGAGAAGCTTCCATTGCTATAATGAAATTTATTCTGGAAGGTGTACAGGGCCTTTGAGAAATGATTTCCAACAGAAGATTTTTTTTTTTTTTTAGACCACAAATACAAGTCCAGAAGACCCATCTGAGACTGTCTATGCAAATCACGGACATGTATACACCCCCCCACACACACCTGACTTCGAAGGCACTGCTCAGATGGGATGAAAGAAAAGTATAAATGTTTCCATTCAAAACAATTGCTGAGTCGGTATCCTGTACGCCTGAAATGAATATAACACTGTGTGTTAACCATGTTTCAGTAAAGAGAAAGGAAAAAAAAAATGGCGCAGAGCTGGGGTCGATCGGCCTAAAGCTGGGCAGAACAAGCCATCCTTTGACTGGAGATGTGGCTCCTGGGCCAGTGTCCTGGTCCCTCTTGGCGCACTGCCGCTGCCTGCAGGAGAGGCACGAGCGGGGTGGGCGCTGGAGACCCTCTCTTCCTCCCTCTCTTCCCCTGATCCTGCTCTGCTTGTGCCAAGGGCCAGGGGAAAGCCTTGTGGGCTGGGGCACTGGAGCATCCGGGTTGGTCCAGCCGGGATGGCGGATGTTGACTGAAGGAAAACCACCAAGGCCTCAGATCCGGTCTCAGATGCTTTAGTGCCACCATCCTCCCTGGCGACCATCCTCGGTAAACACAGCGTCTGTCACAACGATTCACCTGCTGTCTTGAGCTCACGCGCTCTGCTTTCTCAAATACGATGACCTCACTTACTTCATGGCTTTGTCGCCCATGTGCGCCCCCCGCCCCCAGCACTGGCAGAGCTCGGATGTCACAGAACTGGCTTGTGACCCACTTTGGCGTTTTAGGGCTTGGTTCGGGCTGGGGCCTGTGGTGGGCTACGTCAGTGCTGCATTCCCCAACACATGGGTCTCCTGTCCTGCCAACCTGTCCTCGTGCCCCTGCCTCAACCACCTGCTTGCTACCAAAGACATTCTCTCTCTTTTCCTTCTGTGTTCAAAGACGAGACTAGGCCGGCAGCAGACTCAGGCTACTTGACCCTGGCTAGACTGGGTCCTTTCTCCCGAATTCCTTTCTCACGTTCCATTAAGTCTCCCACCTTGGCCCTGGCTTGTCAGTCACACAGATACACCCTTTCTTCAGAGAGATGACGGCCTCCCCACTTGTTTTATCGAGAAGCATGAGACCCGTCAGGATGAGTGCCGCCCTTTGACCCTCCACCTCAAAACCTATCTGTCTTGGTTTCTTCATTAAAATAATATCTCACTGTCAGTCCCTGATGCTCAGCGTCCCCATAAAATACCTGTGAGGATTCAGCACAAAAGAAGACAACTCATGAGTCCAAAGGAAGACTGTCCATCCTCTGGCCAAGATTTCAGGACATTTTCTACTTACTCTAGGGCCGATGGAGAAGAATGGAGAAACACATTTGGTCACTGACATTGTTGCCTGACACAGAACAATTCTGCGGTCAGCACAGGAAGCTGGAGGGCACTTTATCTGCCCCACCGTGGTCTCATCTTGGCTGAGAGGCATTGGATCTATATGGAGAATGACAGTAAGACACCGGGAGTCATCCTTACACGGCACGGGTGCTGCATTTTGAGGTAGCTGCCGCCATATTGGCACTCCAGGTAGGGAGAAAGACAAGAGGAGTCCTGGAATAGGGCTTTCCAGGGAGCACAGACAGTTTTGCCATGATGCCCAAGGGCGACTGGGGCGGGGAAAAATTCAGTCTCATGATCATCTCCATTGTATTCTTTAATCCACACAGATACCATTTTCTCAAGCTTAGGTAAAGAGTTGAGTGTACATTACTTCCATACTCCTCTTCCAACCAGACTGCTATCTGTCCCCCTCTCCCCACCCCAGCCCCTGCTGGACATATATATTCTGGAGCCACCACAGGTTCAGAGCAGCCAAAGCCAAGTGTGGAGAACATCCTATCTCCCTCCAGCAGAGCTTACAAGATAAACACCAGCCAGACACTCGACATTGATCAGGGAGCTCTGCACAACTGCTGGCCATTCAGCTCATCAGCTCAGAGAAGCTACGGCACCCAAAAGGACAATGAGAGCTGATGGCCAGTCGTATATTCTGTCTGTTGAAAAATACAAGGTCCAAACAGCTCTTTGTTTTTATTTGAAGATTTTGTTAAAAACAAAACAAAGCAAAACAACCCAACATGGGAGCTATGAAAAAAAAAATTGCCACAGATGGTCTAGGAAACGAGAAAGGAAAGCACACCATGTTTTTACTCTGAAACCAAAATAAAATTTCAGAAAAGTAGTTGTTGTCCTCAGTAAGACAGAAGACATGAGCTTTGCATCAGGTGTATAAAGTTTTGGGAAAGGGTTAAAAAAGAGAGGACCAAAAAACGCAAATGCAGGATTAACATCCCTGTTGATGGGAAGCAAAATGTTCATTGTAGAAAACAGCAACAGTAAATATACTCTTTATTTAAGAGGCTTCCCTTCTTAAAACATTGAAATGAAAACAATGAGAGAGAAAAGAGTTACAAAGGACAGAAAAAGACCTTTCTTACTGTTCGTGTGTGTAGGGGGAAATGAACAATAATCAAAGACACAGAAGAAGAAGACAATATTCATCCCTGACATAAGACAGAGACTAAGGGGCGCCTGGGTGGCTCAGTTGGTTAAGCAGCTGCCTTCAGCTCACGTCACGATCCCAGGATCCTGGGCTCCTTGCTTGGTGGGGAGCCTGCTTCTCCCTCTGTCTGCCTCTCCCCCTGCTTGTGCATGCTCTCTAACTCTCTCTCTCTGACAAATAAATAAATAAAAATCTTAAAAAAAAAAAAAAAAAAAAGACCAGAGACTAAGAATCAAAGAAGTGCAATGTTTTAGGCAAAATTAATGAAAAGAGAAACACACGGAGAAGTTACAGGAAACTTTAAAATAAAAGAGTGAAAAAGAAGATCTGAGAGGGGCACCTGGGTGGCTCAGTGGGTTAAAGCCTCTGCCTTCGGCTCGGGTCATGATCCCAGGGTCCTGAGATCAAGCCCTGCATCAGGCTCTCTGCTCAGCAGGGAGCCTACTTCCCTCTCTCTCTCTGCCTGCCTCTCTGCCTACTTGTGATCTCTCTCTCTCTGTCAAATAAATAAATAAAATTTTAAAAAGGAGGAGGAGGAGGAGGAGATGATCTGAGAAAAATCCAGGCAGGAAAGGTCATCAAGAAAGAAAATAAACTCCCCAGGGCTTCAAACTAACCACACTGGGTTGAATGGTATCCCCACAAATTTACGTCCTTATTTGCAAAGAGGTAAGGTACGATTCATGTCATATGATATGATTGAGTTGAGGTCATACTGGATTTGGGCGGGACTAAAATCCAATGGCTGGTGTCTTCACAAGAGACAAGAGGGGGTTGCAGACCCCGAGATGCAGGGAAGAAGGCCTTGGAATGAGCCCAGAATGAGCTGGCTACAAGCCTGAAGGATGGCCAAGATTGCAGGCAGCAGGAAGAAGCAAGGAATGATTTTTCCCTAGAACCTTCTGAGAAGGAGCATGGCCTGCGGTCATGTTGATCTTGGACTTCCAGCCTCCAGAACTGAGAAAGAATCCATTTCTGTTGTTCTAAGCCATCCAGTTTGCGGCCATTTGTGACTGCAGGCCTATGAAATGAATATAGTATCGGATCAGAATTTGTACAGTTTTAAGAGAAAAAGGTGATCATTTGGAAGCTTTAAAACCAGCCAAGTTATTCTTGTGGAAGCCATTACTCCAGAGTCTCAGATCTGTAATGATTGAGAACAGATACCTTCACTTGCTGCCTAAAAACTTCCCCGGAACTCCAGGACAAGGACCCTGTGGTATTGGTTCTGAAGGTCACAGCCAATGGCATCAGATACAAGGGAGAAAGGCATTTGGATGGGAGGAGGAAAAAGTTGTTTGTGGAAGAGCATCTACATCTTCAGAAGGATTAAACTTTGTTTTAAAGTAAAGACACCAATAAATTATACAAACCCACTTTGTATATAAATTTAATTTCTAAGGGGACATACAGTAAATCTTAACAGTGATTATCTCTAGGTGGTAGGATTACAGATTAATTTAATTTTCCTGTGTTTTTCAGTTTATTTCAAATTTTCTATGATGAACATGCATTCCCTTTATAATCAGAGAAGTATATTTAGAAGTGTGCTGGCATCCACACTCAGGCACACACATACACAAAGACTGGGAAGCAATATAAAAAAAATCTAAAAAGAAAAAAATTTATCAGACACTAGATTTTTAGCAAAATCCATCTTTAAGCTAGTACATGGACCTCTGGCCGTGAGCTAATGCCATTGGAGACACAACCACAATGAAAGAAGCATGAGCCCTTCTGTCTAGAAAAGGTGAAATGCCCACAACTAATCACAGTGTAAAATACAACAGGTACCACAGAGAAAGGCAAGGGAACTGGGGTTCTTTTTAAAATTTTTTTGAGAGAGCGAGTGAGAGACTGAGAGATGGAGATGGGGGGGGCAGGGCGAAAGGCAGAGGCAGAGGGGAGATGGAGAGGGGAGAGGGAGAATCCTAGGCAGGCTCCACACAGGGCTCGATCTCATGACCCTGAGATCATGACCTGAGCCGAAATCAAGAGTCACTTAACTGACTGACCCACCCAGGTGCCCCAAGAAATGGAGGGGTCTAACAAGTAAAAGATGACTTTCCCATTGGGGGATCACGTAAGGCTGCTTAGAAAAGAGACACCTATTTCAAGAAGGTATTTCAGAAGGAAAGAGAGCCATAAAGAGGCCCCAGGGGCCTGGGTAATGGTGGGTGAAGGCATGTTGGGATGGATCACGGACTATATAAGCAAAGGTTCCAAAGACAGGCTGGAGAGAGGCTGTGTGAAAGCCTTAAATGTCAGGCTAAACAGTTTCTTTCTTTATTCCATAAACAAGGGAGAGATGCTGAAGGTTGTTTGTTTGAAAGCATCAAGATGATGTTGACAGAGCCGTGTATTTGGGAAAGAACTCTTTATGGCCTTAAGGAAATCAAAGCCCCCAGACTCACCTATTACAGCTGAGCATTCTGACAATCTGGATGTAATCTTATCAAAACTGGTGGAATGGAAGCTTCGAGATGTCAGGGCGACAAGACGAAGTGCCAGAAGCTCAGGGAAGGAGGAAATGACATAAATGTCACACAAGAGGGGAGTACACAGAAGCAAACATTCCTGCTCTTTTCTTTTTCCTGTCTCCTTAACAGATCAAATGAAAACCATGTAAAGACCTTAAAGTCACTTCCATTATGGAAGCTTGTAAAAACTGTATACCATTCAGCCTACCCCAGACATAATGAATCAGGGCCTGGGGTTTAAACAAACTCCTCAAGTGACTTTTATGAACAATAAAGTTTGAAGGGCATTGGAAGAGGCCCTCACACAGATAACAGAACTTCTTGGTAAACAGAACCTACTGGGATGAGCTTAGGGGACAAGCTCTATCCGGAACAAGTTACTGATCTCTTTGAACTTTGGTTATCTCTCTAGTAAAATGGGGGTAGTAATACCTCATCAGGTGGGTGTGGAATTTGAGTTAGTATACACACATGTACACATATATATTACCATGCACATACATACACATATATATACATGCATACGTGTGTATCTATCTCCCCACCACTCAAAAGACTGTCTGTGCCCATCCCTGTGAATAGAGAGCAATCTAGCCATGAAATCTGTCTAGGACATAAATCTAGGACATAAATCCAACAGGATTCTCCAGCTAGGAGACTGGATATTGGGTACGGGAGATTTCCTGGTTTCTGGAATTCGCAACTGAAAAGAAGGTAGCGTCATTCCCTCAGTGGTTTGGGGTCAGGAAGAGGGACGAACTGAGTTCAGTTTGGGGCACGCTGAGGTTCAGCCTCCCACAGGCTTTCGCAGGAGAGACATCCAGTGGGCACCCAGGCAGATGGTTCTAGAGATCTGGGAAGAATATAAGGACGTGTGAGTCACCGTCTGAAGGCAGTAACTGAAGCCACAGGGTAGATCACCAAGAAGGAGCATGTAACATGAACAGAGTGTCTGAGACGGAACCCTGAGGAGCCTCAAAATGTGAGGACTGGGCAGAAGAGAGGGAATCCGTGAAGAAGCTGAGGGGGCAGAGCAGGGAGCCGGGGCACAAATCCCAGAGAAGGCATTCACTGGGCCCGTGCTGCACACTGGGCCTGGAAGGTGACAATTAGGAGCGGATTTGGTAGCGATGACGTCTTTGTGACCTTGGCAAGAGCAGACGCAGTGAAGAAGAAGAGGAAGCGTCCAAAGGAGGAATTCAGAAGGGAAATTGTGGAACTATCCCAGGGATCAAACACAGACTTCAGACAGTGGCTGAAAGGTGCTCCCAGAGTAATTAAAAAGTCTTCACATCTCTCGAGCAAATGCGGTTTGAGATTATATTTTGAAAGACTGCGCCACAGTGATAACTACAGTAGACTGATTAAAAGCTGAGGCCAAAAAGCATACAATCCTTTTCTTACACATAAAGGAAACCAAAGTCACTGCTTTAATGAAATGGGTAAGATAGTTTCATATAAAAATGAGAATATTAGCTGGGGCTTACGTGTAACAGTGGGGCGTGAAACCGGAAGCCCTCAGTGGTCAGTCAGCCATGGTGGCCATGCTGGACCCGGGGTGTGACTTGCCCTACCCTCACCTGGTGGGGAAAGCAGGGGAAGCCAGCTGTAGAACCCACCATGGATGCTCCAACCAGTGAGATGGGTATGTACCTCAAGAAAGCAGGGACTTGACCTGAGACAGGGCGGGGCTGGAAGGCCAGGGCCTCAGCGGAGGGGTACTGGGAGGTGCCCTGGGTGACACCTCAAACACTCTCCCTCCTGCTGCCCTGGGGGAGGTTTCCCAACCCGCAGGGGGCAGTTAGTGAGTTAAAAGTGCTAGACTGGCTTCTGAGGGCCTAAAAAAGAGCTCTGAATGTTCAGAGCCCCCATGGTGAAATGCTGGAAAACAGACCAGATTCCTTTTCAGCATTAACAGCCCTGAGAGAAGTAAAAGAGTGGTTTTCAATGAGAGAGAGAGAGAGAGAGAGAGAGTGTCTGTGGTTGTTGGATCCCACAGTTCTGATGGTGGACCTGCCTTAATTCAGAAGAAAGCACACGTTCTTAAAAAGCCTTTTCAAAACAATGAAAAGATTTTCTCTTCAGGAGAACAGCATACAAAGGTATATAACAGGATATACCTTTTTTTTTTTTTTTAAGATTTTATTTATTTATTTGACAGACAGAGATCACAAGTAGGCAGAGAGGCAGGCAGAGAGAGAGGAGGAAGCAGGCTCCCAGCTGAGCAGAGAGCCCGATGCGGGACTCGATCCCAGGGCCCTGAGATCATGACCTGAGCGGAAGGCAGAGGCTTTAACCCACGGAGCCACCCAGGCACCCCTAACGTGATATACTTTTGAGCAAGTTAAAGATGTACTTTTGCGACAATGGATAGTACACACTGCTGTGCCCAGTCTGACTGGAAGCTGAGGGGGTGGGTACAGGGCAGGGGTCGCTCTGGCACAGGATGGGAGAGGCGAAGGACATTACCCAAGAGGCACCAAGAGAGTGTGTGTGTGAGACACATATGAGAAATGCCCCTCCTGGGCATATGAAAAACCACAATCAAGGCAAAAAACTTGATTTCCTGTGAGGAATTTACCAAGTAAACAATCTGTTAACAATTTGTGTCTCTGGTTATATAAAAAATAAACAGTGACACACTGGCCAGAATTTGAAAGTATTTTTATAGAATACCAGAGTACTACTACACGCCACTACTTGAAGACCATTTGAGTCTATGAACAAAGACCCAGGAGACGGGTAGAAGGTGTAGGAGCCAGAGACAGGCAGCTGAGCTGGGGTCCCTGTGGCAGCAGGAGATCACGCATCCTGTGGGGAGGGACACGGCAGCACAGGGATGGGAGGCCACCAGGCAGAGCATGAGCAACCCTGGACCCGCAGAAGGTTGGGAGTAGAGTGTCTCCAGGTCTAATTGTTATTGCTGTTGTTTTAAACTCCACACCCAATGTGGGGCTTGAACTCATGACCCCAAGATCAAGAGTTGCATGCTCTACTGACTGAGCCAGCGGGGTGCCCCCTCTGTCCGAGTTTTGAAACTAGAGATCATGCTGGTGCTAAGGAAGTAGCTGTTCCCAAGACTCTTGTGTGGAAAAGTTTAGAGCATTTTTTTGTATTCTTATGACAGTTTATGTCTACCTTATTTTTAAGAAATGTTTAAAGCACCTTACCAAAATATCTTTTTTTTTTTTTGAGAGAGAGAGAGTGTGTATGTGTGTGTGCTCATGTGAGAGGGGGTGGGCAGAGGAGGAGGGAGAGAATCCCAAGCAGGCTCCAGAGTCCAGCGTGGAGCCTGGGGGTTGGGGGTGGGGAGCGGGCTTGGTCCCATGACCCTGAGATCATGACTTGAGAGGAAATCAAGAGTCAGACACTTAACTGATTGAGCCACACAGGTGCCCCTTTCTGAAACATATTTTATTCAAAGGAGAAAATCAGATATAGAGCAAGTTCAAAACAAGGGCAGATTAGGTGTGGGTAAATCAAGTAAAAATAAGAGAATCAGATTAGGATGTATGCTAGAAAGTCCCTTAAGGTAGTTAGAGGCAAGGCCAGAAAGAGGGCTTCGAGCTTCCTGGAGGACAACGCAAAGAAGAAAAAATCCAAGTCCTTTACGGGCTCCCTACTATCTGTAAGATTAACAACAAACCAGCTTCACAGGGGAAGCATCGTACTTTTTGGCCCTGAGCAAAACTTTCCTCATAGGTCCTCTTAAAAGTGAGTCTTTGTGGCACACTGAGAAAAGTCCTCAAGAGCATTCTGTAGGAGACACACCATCTAGTTCTGTATGGCCCTCTTCCACTCTGTCCATCAGGGCAAGTTGAAGGCATAAGATCAAGGCACAGACCAAGAGAAGCAAGTCTAAGAGAGGCCAAGGACAGCAGGCCAAGTGTTTGTAGCTATCTTATGGTTGAGATTAATCCAGGAATTTAATTTAGACCACTTATGGCATGGATGTCTCTTTGGATAATTTTTTATCAACATTTTTCTCAAAATCAAGCTTGTGAAGATGTGGCCAGAAGAGACTTTGAAATTAGATGTTTGAGCTGAAACCTAAGGCAGAGCTTCTCTGTGCTGCTGATTAAGGGCAGAAGAGTAGTTTTCTCTGACAATCAACTTCATTTCTTTAGAAACCCAGCCTTTCAGCAGCGGGGGCTGTAAGAGTTTGGGCTCAGAGACTGAGAGATGAGGCCCTGGGGCTCCTGGAGCCCACGGGAGACCTGGGTTGGAATGTCACTTTCACCCCTCACTGGCTGGGGGACCTCTCTGAGATCATCAGTTAAATGGGGAGCCATTCAATCCCCACAAATGTCTCCTGAATCCCCACAACGTGCAGCATAATCAGATAATACCTGCTGCACAGGTGTTTGGGAAGGTTGGACAGGTAAATGCTCCTAAAGCATTTAGCTCAGGGACCGGCACGTAGCCAACATTCAGTAAACATTAAAACTAGTGACAGCAGTAACAAAATAATGACCACGGTCAAAGATTGCTGGCTCTGTTATGATATATAAATAATTTCAGGAGGAAGGTCTCAGATTCTACATCATAGAAGATGGTGGCAAGAATTTTAAATTTTAGCCTGGGAAAGGTTCAAAGTCACCCACAAAGATACCAAAAATATCAGCAAAAGCCCCCACACTTTTAAACCGCATTAACTTACTGGTAAATGCTTGGAGATAAACATGTCTGGAGGTACCTCGCTGAGTCAAGCTGCTATTTAAGACTTCGATACGAGCCAGGTCCATTTTGAAGAAACATCTGCTGAAATGATGATTTTAGCTGTAGAATGTCGCAGTCCTGATGTTCGGATGTTCCTGAGGGAAATCTGCTGGTACCTTCACTAATGTCTCAATTTGGAAATACTACATGGAATATAATTTTTCCCATAAAATGCCTATGAAAATAAAAAGCCTCCTCAACCCTGAATAGAGAACAAAGCTGCACTGTGTCAGGGACGTTGGACGGGCCACTAAATCACTCATTAGCCAAGAATCATCTTTCTGTACAACAGTCTCACAGGCATCATTCAAATTCGTGCTGGAGCAAAAATACCAATCACTATGTATCAGGCGGCAGGAGTCCTCAACAGTCGAAACCTCACATGTGAAAATCTGCAGATGGCACCAAGTCCACCACAAACCGTTCTTTTGAGGGTAATTAGGCAGCACAGATAGCCTTTGAGGCCACCATGAGTTCATCACAGCAAAACCATGCCGTCCTTATGAGGAAGCATTTTTATGTTCCTTTCCTATACAGCAGGGGAGCATGCAAATCATCTAAATGCGGGCTTGAGGGATGAAGGTACAGGCTTAAAAAGGATTGGACAATGTTTATCTGAACTTGACACTGCCTCCCAGACTGTGGCAGCCCCCAGAAGTATCAAGATGACGGGTTACAGGACAATCGGCAGCGGGGCTGGGAGGGAGAGAGCTGTGCCCACATCATTCATCATTCCTAACATACCGGTTTCGTATCCATTGAGTCAAAGGCCAAGAAAAGATCAATAAAAGCTACAAACAATCTTTGGTTTTCCTGACAGATTTCCATATGAAGTGATGAAGAATGGGCAATGGTGTAATGGCTATGTCTTGCCGAGAATCCTGCCGCGAGAGACCAGACTTCCATTTCTCAAGAAGAAAAATGGCCTGTGTTTTGGATGGAATGCACTGCAAGCTAATGAGGCCAATTATACTGGGGGAGGGGGTCCAAGGGGCTCGTTATTCCTTTCTTGTATTTCTAGTTGATGGGTTAGGCTACTTTCTAATTTCAACCAAATCGAACCATTCATTCACTTGATCGATATTTACTAAGTAATGAACACTAAGCATTGTGCTTGGTGCTAGGGACACAGTGGTAACTAAAGAACCATGACTCCTATTTTTAGGGGGTTTATAATCTGCACCCTTGTTTATGGGATTGAAAAAGGTGTCCAGAACAATGGTCCACTGGCAGATGAAATTTTCACCAGGTGCTTTTAGTTTGACCTTTTAATATCTACCATACAAGGCACTGTTAGAGAGGCATTTGGGGTGTCATATTATTTGAAACTGAATTTTGTCTATTACCTTTTGAGAGGAGCTGCCCCACCCCCAAACTATGCTGAGGAGATGGGTCTAGGTTATACCACATGATCCCACTCCCTGAATACAACCGTGTGAATCAGGGATAAACACATGAACCAGAGGAAGCTATCCTTGACATTCTACTTGAAATCTGAAATTGGACCCAAGAGTGAACAGACTGTGGTGGGCAGTGGAGCTGTAAGACAAAGGGAACTTGGGGGGACTGGAAGTCATTTTAGTGATAAACAACATTTAATAAGAACTCAGAATGTGCCAGGCCCCATGCCAGGTCCTAGACATACAAATATGAACAAGACAGAAGTGGTTCCACCCTCATCTCTGGTGCATGAGAGAGTAGTTAATAAACAAATACGTGAAATAAATAGAGTGTGCTAAATACTGTTAAGAAAAGAAATAGGAGGCTGAGTATAGAACAGTATGGAGAGAAGGACCTCTTGAGGTAGACGGGTTGGGGAGGCCTCTCTGAGAAGGCGACATTTAAGCTGAGACCAGCCATGAAAAGTGAGGGGAAGCCCGTTCCAGGCAGAAGAGTAAGTGCAAAGGCTCTGGGACAGAACTCTCATGTTCTCGGGACCAAAACAAGGCCAAACGTGTGAAGCACAGTGAGAGAGTGGCATGAGGGCGTGTGGAAAAGGCAGGCAGAACCCGGATCACTCAGGTTCTTATAGGGCTTTGTAAAGGGTCTGGACTTGGATGGGCAGCCCGTGAAGGGTTTTCAGAAAGAAGAGACATTATATTGCCAATATTTTGAAACATCACCCTGGTGTGAGGACATACATCTAGACAAATGGGGTAGAAGAGAAAACCCAGAAACCAACCCTTGCATGTGTGATCAACTGATTTCAGACAAGGGCGCCAAGACCATTCAATGAGGAAAGGACAGTCTCTTCAACAAATGGAACTGGGAAAACAGGATATTGACATGTAAAATAACGAAGCTGGACCCCTATATCATTCCATACACACACAGAATAGCTCCCAATAAATCATAAACCTATCGAATGAACTTGGACCCCTATCTTACGCCATAGACCACATCCAACAACTCGATATGGATCAAGGAAAAACATAAAAGCTAAAAGTATCGAATTCTTAGGAGAAAACAAAGGGGCAGAACTTCTAGACACTGGCTTTGGTAATGACTCCCTGAATGTAACACCAGAAGCATAAATGGCAAAACAAACAAACAAAAGGATGAATCGCACTTCATGGAAACTACAGAATTTCATGTATCAAAGGATATTGTCAACAGATTAAAAGGACAACCCACATAATAAGAAAAAAGATTTGCAGATCACATTTCTGATAAGGGAATTAATATTCAGAATATATTAGGAACTCTTAGAACAACAGTAACTCAGTAACAACAAAGTAAACAACTTGATTAAAAAATGGGCAAAGGGGGTGCCTGGGTGCCTCAGTGGGTTAAGCCTCTGCCTTCAGCTCAGGTCATGATCTCAGGGTCCTGGGATCGAGCCCTGCATCGGGCTCTCTGCTCAGCAGGGAGCCTGTTTCCCCCCTCTCTCTCTGCCTGCCTCTCTGCCTACTTGTGATCTCTTTCTCTCTGTCAAATAAATAAATATTTTTTTAAAACATGGGCAAAGAAGGCAAAAAACTTATATACCATTTTTCCAAAGGAGAAATACAAATGACTAATAAACACATGAAAAGATGTTCAATATCATTGGTTATGGGTGAAAGGTAAATCACAATGAGGCACCCCTTTACAACGCACTAGAATGGCTATTAAACAAAATGGAGGGGCGCCTGTGCAGCTCAGTCATTGGGCGTCTGCCATTGGCTCAGATCATGATCCCAGGGTTCTGGGATCGAGCCCTGCGTCGGGCTCCCTGTTCCGTGGGAAGCATGTTCTCCCTCTCCCACGCTCCCTCCCTGCTTGAGTTCCCTCTCTTGCTGTGTCTCTCTGTGTCAAAAAATAATAAAATCTTAAAATTTTTTTAAACCAAATGGAGCAAATATAGGTGAGATTGTGGAGAAACTAGAACCGTTGTGCATTGCTGGTGGAGACCTAAAACAGTGTGGCCACTATGGAAACATGCTTGGGAGTCCTTCAAAAGTGAAAATAGAATGATCATATGATCCAGTAATTCCACTCCCAGTTAACAGACCCAACAGAACTGAAGAAAGCAGGGACTTGAACCCAGACTGGCAGGCCAGCGCTTACAGCAACATTATTCACAATAGTGAAAAAGGACAAGCAAGCCAAGTGTGCACTGAGATAGATCAATGGATAAGCCAAATGTGGTGCATCCAAAGACAGAATGCATCCACGAAAGGGAATGAAATTCTGATACGTGCTATAACGTGCATGAACGTTCAAAATCTCACACTGAGTAAAACAGACCAGACACGATGGACAAATATTGCAGAATTGTACTTACAGGAGGTCCCTACAGGAGACAAATTCATAGATTCAGAGGCAGAATAGAGGTTACCAGGGCCTGGGGCAGAAGGGCGAATGCAGACTTGCTGTCTAATGGGCATAGTCACTGTTTGGGCTGATGACAAATACTCTGATAGTAGACAATGGTGACGGTGGCATAACGTTGTGAATGTACTTCCTGCCCTCTGAAATGATCCTTTAAAAAATGCTAAGTTTGGGGCATCTGGGTGGCTCAGTCGTTAAGTGCCTGCCTTCAGCTCGGGTCATGATCCCGGGGTCCTGGGATTGAGCCCCACGTCAGGCTGCCTGCTCAGCGGGGAGCCTGCTTTTCCCTCTCCCACTCCCCCTGCTTGTGTTCCCTCTCTCCCTGGGTATCTCTCTGTCAAATAAATAAATAAAATCTTTTTTAAAAAATGGCAAATTTCCTGTTGTATATATTTGACCATAATGAAAAGAAGTGTTAAAACCCCCCGCCACCGCTGGGAGAGCAGCCCGGAGAGAGGCGACTGTGTGTGTGGGGCTGGCCGGCGGAGGGGTGGCATCGGAGGGGTGGCATCGGCGCTGAGAGAGAGAGAGAATGGGAGAGATGAGTGAAAGTCTGACGGCTTCCGGGTCCCAGGAGGCCCAGGTGGGCTTTTCCCGCACTTCATTTCGGTGAGCCTCACCTACACGCGCTCAGAGAACTGCTTTAGACTTGAGCTGGACTGAGTGGGTCTTTGTTCCTTGCAAGGAAACAATTCCTGATGGAGGCAGGGAACAGCCGGGATCGGGCTGGTTCCTAAAGCCGGACCACAGCTCCAGGAGGGCAGAGAACCTGCTTTTCCCTCTGCTCAGTGCCTAGCACCGTGCCTGATGCAAGGGGGCAGGTGCTGCCTTCAATACATGGGCATTGGATGAGCGCTGAGAATCCCCCACCATGGGTCTATAAAGGTCTGAGCTTCCACATTCTCACGCACAAGTCATACCCAAAAACAAGGCAGCTGAGCCCCCAAATCTGTCCTCATTACTGATGTTAACAGCCAAGCCTGGTTCTTCACAAGGACTTCTACCTCACCTGTTCAAGGTCAAAAGTAGTCGATGCCAAAATTTCAAATTTTGCACCCTTCTACAAATGTTGAGTTTCAGGATGCCCAAGATTTATTGGGTTTCTAACAATTTCATCAAACCAGGTATGTAAAAAAAGTTAAACTTATTTTCTCATGCACATAAAAAACACAAAAACAAGCTGTTGTTGTTGTTTTTTAAAGATTTATTTATTTATTTGATAGAGAGAGACAGTGAGAGAGAGAACACAAGCAGGGAGAGTGGGAGGAGAAACAGCCTCCAGGCCAAGCATCGGGTTCGATCCCAGAACCCTAGGATCGTGACCTGAGCTGAAGACAGATGCTTAACCACCCAGACACCCCCACAGAAACGGTTTTTAATAATTTCCTGGTGGTCATAGAGGAGAGTAAATGTCTCCTTCCTTAAAACACAGGAGTCAAAATTTCAAGAGATCTTTAGATGGCAAAAATGGAACTTGGCTCATTTGATTTTTCTCAATCATTCCAATCACCAGGGCATGCCATTACTGATAAGGGAAAAGCTGACACAGCCTAATTTTACAAAAGGAGGGGAACTGTTACCTAGAGAATTGTTTATAACGATGTTGGGCTATCACACAGTTAAAATGGTAACATGAGGACTATATCATGAGAAGACATTAAAAAAACACAGCTGAATAAAGAAAGAGGAAGACAAAATTATATGTGTAATTTGATTACAGCTAGGTGGAACCGAGGTTAGTTGTTATAAAGATTGGAAGGTACCAAAATGAGATGAAAAAAGTGGCAATGGGGCAGGGAACTTATACGTAGGGCTTTTAAATCTATTTTAAAAATTTAGTTTATACTATTTTAAAAGTCAGCTAGAAAGACACACACACACACACACACACACACACACACACACACACACATCCCGATGGCTCCAGAGCAAAAACCTGAACAAATGGAAGGAAGAATTCCAGTCACTGAGCTGCCTCATGAGGTTGAAGATGACCGAGGACAAGCCTGGGGTTCTTTCTCTAAGGCAGGGTTTCTTCAAGTGTGATCCTGGGACCAGTGACATCACCATCCCCGGGGAACTTGCCAGAAACGAAAATTCTGGGTCAACCCCAGACCTACCAGATTGGAAAGTCTGGGGATGGGAGCCCAGCAGTCTGTTCTGAGAAACGCTCGACCTGCTCAGATGCGAGCTTAGGTTTGAGAACCACTGCTCTCAACTACCTCCCCGGTCTGACCGTCTGTGGTTTCCCCAAGTCTATAAAGAGTCCATCTTTCACACCTTTGAGCTCTCCCCAAACACCACTCTCACGGTTTACGAGAGCTTCATGGAACTTTCTGGATCAGGTCCAAAGTCCACCTGCAAGCCAGGTCCTCCCCTTTGGCCACCAAATTTCATCTTTACCACCACGACTGGCTACCTACCGTGGCCTGTGTTTATGAGTGTCATCTCACTTAATCTCCTGACAACCCTATACGGTAGATGATACTAATATCCCCGATTATATAATATATAATAATGTATAATAATGAGAGAAACAGATGAGAGAAAGGAGGCCAAAAGAAGTCCAAGATCGGACAACAAGGAAATGATGGGAAAAAACGACTTCATGGCACAACTTCTTCAGCACCACTGAGGTTCAGAGAAACGCACAGACGGTGGTAGGTGCTGGAGTTGGTAGGTGAAGCCAGGCCTGATTTCCAAGCCTGCTTGCTTTGTGGCCAGTCAGCTATGCTGCCTCACACACTCTGCAAGGCAGGGCCATTTGCTCACTGGCCCTGGCATACATCACTGCCAAGAATCACATTGTTTGCAAATATCCACTGTCTGTCTTCTCTACCACCAACCCACGTCCGTCCGTCCTACCGCCTCTGCGAGGCCTTCCCGGCTGCTTCCCCAAGATCCCTGGCTAGGATGGGTCACTTCCTCCCCTCTCTTCACCCCCACCGGGCCCTATCTGTATCCCTCTCCGATATTTACCCATTCCCCGCCCTGAATTACATAGTTCTACACTTGCTCCTTCGGGGGAGGTGGTGGTCTGAGTTGGCCCGGTGCCACCAGCAACACAGAACGCGCATTGGTGGAGTCCATCAATGTGTCTTTTATGTGATTCAACTCATTTTCTAGATATTTTATGTATCTTATCTGCCCAGCTCAAGACACTAAGCTCCTTAAGAACAAGGACCAAATCTTTTACTTATTTTATGTTTTCAAGAATACTCAGCCCTGGGCCAGATGCACAGCCAAGTCTCTAATACATGAGTGAATTCTAATCGAATGCTACTGGTACACAACTCCCGTATAATTTTTCCTACTACTTAAATCCTGCAAATTGCAGCATATATTAATGGAGGAAAATTGGGTACTAGAGAAATGGATCCAAGCAACTCATTTCTGTAAATAGATAGAAATAATAAATTCAATGTTTTTAATAGTGTTAAATAATAACAAGAGAATTCTATGAGCACATTTTCCTGAAAATTTGTTCAAATTTCCATGCAACTGGGGGGGGGGGTATCACAGTTCTGTCCTTTAAAAGACTGAAGCTAAAATATGCCTTCATTATTCCTCTTTTAAAATGAAAGTATATTATTTTAAAAGATCATAACATAAACCCTAATGTCTCTCATAAGGAAAATGTGGATATTTTCATTTCAGGTATCAATCATCTATTACAATATATTCTAGCCCAACAAATATACTTTTAACAGGAAGAAAAAAAAATCTCATCAATATTCTCACTCCTACCACATACCCAGAAAGCAAAGGTACAGAAAATCAGAACATGTATTTCAATCATCTTTAAACCTCAAAAACTAGATTTATCAACTTTTAGGAATAAGATAATATAAAAACCAAATGCTGCCTCTCTTAATTCATAAATCATTTGATTACATACCCCAATGATATGCAACCAGAGAAAAATACCCAGCCACAACATATTTTTAACAAACTGGAAGGCACAGATTAAGAGTACGTAACAATAAAAACAAATAAAGATGATCAAATTATTATGGCCTTTCAATAGGCATTTTTCTCCCATCCCAGCCTTACACAGTACCCACATGGTCTGACAGTAAATATACAACAAAAGATCTGATGAGTTTGGCGATGCTCTAATTCTAAATCAATGTACTACCACTGAACAGACAGTGTAAACTTACCAGCTCCACAGATCCATAATGTTTCCTACTGAAATCCCCACGTCTACAGCCTAGGTCTTCCGAGACAGAGCTGGAACAAAAATGCTTCATCAGTATTATACATAGCGATCTGGCCACAAACCTTCTGCAAAAATCAACTACCATTTGCAACAAGGGCTGCTATGGAACAGGCTTTGCCCCAGCTCCTCACTGCAGGGGAGCCTCCTTGCAACAGACACAGTCCCCAGCAGCCATTGCAGAGCCCGCGTTCACGGAGCCCTCGGTAAAAAGAAAAACACCCGAGTCATCCCTGGAAGTATAGGCAATGATTGAATTAAATATTTAGTCGTTTGCAATCGATTGAGATTTCCAAGGCTACTGGTGGTTTATAATTTCATTTCTGTATAACCAAAGGGGATGAGAAGCCTTGCAGTAAACTTGAGGCCAGGGACAAAGCTTGCAATTATCTTTCGTTTAAGAGAGCCTCTTTGTCCCAAATATTCACCGTAAAAATAACCAGCATTATTTGATGCTATAGAGCAGAAATGAAACTTTAAATAGGAGGAAGAAACTTCCAAATCCTGGCAGGCCCCACCCCACCCCTTTTCATTTACGACAACATGACAATATAAAAAAAAAAAAGAGAGAGAGAAAGAGAGAGCAGTACTGACAGAAAACCTGAAGATCTAACTTCAAGGATCTTTAGTTTTTATGTAGCAATAGCTAATACTTCCCCCAGCCCCAGGCCTCCCCCCCCCCACCAAGGCTTAAGTCAGATAAGAAAAATCACACGCATTGTGAAGAGCAATTAAAACCAGGGCAAAACTCTCTTACTGCATTTACATCTTGAATGCAGAGTTCCGTACTCAAAAGACACACATCTTATCGAGGAGTTGGTCTGTGTAGGACCCCGAGCGGTGCCCCCAAGCCGGTGCTCCTGAAACCACCGGAGCTCCACAGAACAAGCAAGCAGCTTTAACAAGTTTTTTTTTCTTGTAGATGTCATGCAAATAACTCTCCCCAACCCTAGGAAACCAAATTGCACCAGAGCTACACGTTCCATCGCTCCAAAATATTTGGGATCTAACATGCAAAGAAAGGTGCATTTTGTACCTTTTCATCCTTCCTTAAAAGGTAGCTACATTTTCTAAATTACAGCCTTCTTGGCAGGCTCAGAGAGAGACTGACTGCACTGGTTAGCAGCCACAGACCTGACTCTTTGCCAGGACACTCTTTGATAGGCTCCAAGCAAGACAGCACGAGAGAAACGAGGGTCTATTGGTATTCTGCTTCCACCATTTCACAGAGATGGCTGAATTAATCTTATACAAGAAATTTAACCTTTTGTAGTCCTCACTTCCCTAGCAGAAAATGTGCAACAAATTAACGAATGCAGCTTGGAAGGGTGCCCCAGATGCTTCCCAGGCTACCGGGCTTCCAGAGACTGGGTTTTTCTACGCCCGAGAAGAGTCTCTGAAAGAGATTTAAAACTTCTCTCCATGGCCTATTCCGGTCTGTATTAAATATGTCCTCTAGGCCCATTTTCTTAGCCTGTTCTGAAAACCCTCCGGGAGAATACCGCCAGTGCCCTACATAACAGTTTCCAGATCCTTCCCCGCGGCCCTGGGTTACCGAGAAAGTGGGGTCTAGTGATAGGAGCGTCTCTGCACCAGGTCAGAGATGGGGTGCAGAGTGAATGCCCAATGGCTGGTGATTGAGAGCTCTGTCTGCCCTGCTCAGCTCACTGCTGAGCAGTTTGGGGGAGGGGGGCACTGCCCCACCACCAACAGCCGCAGCAGCTTCTAACACAAATGACCAACATCGTGAGAAGAGGAAAGGATGCCAGGCTCTGGGCCCCTCCCTGGACCGCCCTAAGCACCACTGAGGGTGTTCTCAGATACACTGCCAGCTCCCTAACTTTGCCAACAGCCAGAAACTAACACAAAAAGAGATGACAGCCCCGCATCCTGGGGCAACCACATCCTTCGAAGCTGCCTAGCGGGAAAGCAGTGTCCTATGAGAACAACCCAGAGAGACAGAAACAGAACATCTGCTATCAGTTGCCCTTTTCCCCCTCTAATTACATTTCCTGCATTTGGCTGCGGAGACAGTGCTTGCTAATGGCGAGAGCCAGGCTCAATGACATGGGGAGCCTTTCTGCGGCTGCAGGAGGCACTCGACCCCCATGTTACCAAACCCTCCAGCCTCCCCAGCTCCCTCCCCAGGCTCCCTGGCCCCTTGGCACCCAGCACAGGAGATACGATTAAAGGAGTTCCCCAGAGCTCCTAGAGAGTTTGGTTCTCCTGCGGGTCCCAGGATCTGGCCTACTGCTCGGCACAGAGCGGACACGCAGGAAACGTGTGTTGTATCGATGAAGGTATCCGCCCGTCTGGGTCTCACTCGCCAGTGTGAGGGCACCCCCTGGTGAGCACCAAGGCAGGCTGCCTGTTGACAGTTTCCATCCTCAGCCAGTGGTCATTAGTCCGTCAGGCAGTCCTGGCCCAAGGAGCAAACACTGTGATGTGCCCTCCAAAACCTAATCTCTTTTCCTCTTGGGCTTGCCACTGGATAACATCTCCTAGCCCTTCTTGTGGGGCGACCCCTTGACTGAGCTCTGGCCAAGAGAATTCGAGCAGAAGCGCTAACGCCATGTCCAGGAGCTTCCTTTCCTGCCCCTTGGCCGGCAGGGTGGAGGGGACCACAAGGACCTGCAGGAGACCAGAGCTTCAAGAGGGAAAAGACCTGGTCTCCAGGAGACCAAGGCCACACCTCCGGGAACATCTGTACTAGAATACGCCGCGAGCAAGAAATCGACGCTGAGTTGGGTCAGTCTCATAGCATTTCGGTTTACCTGTTAAAGCTGCCGTGTCACCCGAACTAATACGGAAGTGGGTACCCTGCAGTCGGGGTGCTACCATAGCAACGGCCTAAAATACATGGCACCTGCTTGGGAGGCAGGCAGCTGCCAGGGAGGAAATTGATCTCGGCGGCTGGGAGGATGGAGATCGAGGGGACATGGGCAGAATATACGATAAAACGTAGCCCTACGGTTACGTGGGAGGGGGCCCCGTGCCTTCTGAGCCTGCAGCCCGAGGGAAAGTGGCCGGACACTGCAGTGGGGCTGCTGCTCCTCGGTGACCTCAGCAAAGTTGTTTTTTGGTTTTTGTTTGTTTGTTTGTTTGATAGAGAGCCTTCGGCTCAGGTCATGATCTCAGGATCCTGGGATCAAGCACTGCATTGGGTTCTCTGCTCAGTAGGGCGCCTGCTTCCCCCCCCTCTCTGCCTGCCTCTCTGCCTACTTGTGACCTCTCTCTCTGTCAAATAAATAAATAAAATCTTAAAAAAAAAAAAAAAAGGAAGAAGAAGAGAGGAGCCCAGGCAAGAACCTTTGTGTGGGTTTCACACAAAGGAAGAAGGGAACAGAGAGGGTCTAGAGACTGAGGGCCCCACAGGCTTGAGAAATCACTGTTTCTGGACTGTTTCTGGACTCCAAACAGGAAGAGTTCTGCTGTGGGCAGAAATGAGGGGTACCTCTTCCAGCCCAGCCCGTACAAATTTCCCATGCATAATCCTTGCTGTCTTTCCTCACCCACTGGCTGATTGGAGAGGGCTCTGAGGACCAACAGGGGCAAAGCCCCAACAAGGAGCAGGCTTGGTCCCCGAGTGACCACAGAGAAGATCCCCAGGGACATGAGTGAAAAGTAACTTTTATTATTTTATGTCACTAAGATTCAGGGTTTATGACAATAGGTGATTTTATCTTAAAGGATACAGTTCTCTGTCGTTAACAGAGAGAAGAGGAACTCCCACGGAAAGAGGTGGTCCGAGGGCTGACGGGCCGGAATGACTCTCGGGGGTCAGCAGATTGCGGGCCCCCCCAGATACCTGTTACGGCAAACAAAGTTTTATTGGCATACGGCCATACACTTTGGTTACAGGGAGTCTGTGAGGGCGTCTGTGAGGGCGTCTGTGAAGGCGTCTGCATCACGATGGGGCAGAGCCCAGCAGCTGTGACAGAGACAGAGACGTTATAGCCCACAAAGCTGAAGCTATCAACTCTCTGGCCCTTTACAGAAAAAAAGTTTGCCTGACCGTTGTTGCATAACCTCGCAAATCCCTATGGCTGGTTTCAGGCCTCCTGGTAGACTGGGGTTAATAAGGCAATGGAAATACTGGAGTCCCTCAGCATCCCTGGGGGAAGGTTTCTAAAAATGCAGATTCCCTGGCCCCATTCCCAGAGGCTATGACTCAGCATGGCTGTAACTTTAACAAACAGCCGGGATTCGGATGCAGGTGGTCCACAGACAGTGTTGTGAACAATACTGCCCTTCCAGATGATTCTGGAATCCCCGGGAAAACCCATCAGCCATGCTGCAGCACTTTCATCAGGAGGGACAAGGCCGTGTTTGTTTTCAGGGGAGGACGTGTGATATGGCCCTTACGCGCGTGTGACCATCACAGATGCATAAGTTGTTAACCTCTCTGGGCAGTGGTTCCCTCCTGTATGAAATGTGGCTCATAGTATCGCCTACTTAACAGGGTTAGAAAGGATAAATTAGAACAAATAAAAGTTTCTTTTAAGCACAAGTTCTGTCCCATAAAAACTCCTCAATGCGTGTTAGCTGTTGTATTATGGCTCTTATTAGTGGGATGAGTTCTCAGGTTGTTAGAGCCCTGGGAAGGGACATTCGACATAAACAATTATCCGCTCTGTAGAGAGTTTTAAATAAGACATCAGACCCCCACAGAAGAAGAGGAGGTTTGGGGCCAAGTGCAGCCTCGCAGCTCAGCATCACGTCTCCTCCCTCGCAGGGCTGCCCTTGCAGTGTGACCCCACCTAGAGAGTACTTGGGACCCAAGAGCTTGTCACCAGCACAAGGCAGGTGCAAAAAAGAACCGGAGAGTTCGAGTTCCTCACTCCCATGCAATGTGTTCTGGGCTTTAAATATAAACGGTGTTTTAGCAAATTAATGTGTGAGGATGCTGGGTCACGCCTTGCAAGTAGGCACAGAGCTGAGGGCTTTCGTGTTACGTCTCCAAGTAAGGCCAGGGAGGAAAGCAAAGACTTCCAGCCCCGCAAAGAGGCTAGAAAAAAATTACCGTTATATAAACCAGGTTCCCGGAAAGCAGGACAATCCCCTCCAGAGAGTCAGACTAAATAAGGAAAGAAAGGAAGCTGACACTCGGGGATACGGGTCCCTTACTTGACTGACCTGGAGATTAGTGATTCCCCCTGATGACCAGCCAGACCCCACTAATCCAGGCCCCTGTCACTTCCAGTCCTTCTGGAACAGTTAACGGCCACAGCGAGTGTGGGGACTCTTCCTGGGTCAGCTGATAGCATTTGTGAAAAGCGACAGGCAGATTTTCAGAAGCCCACTGACTAGCAGAGTTCAATGTCAAGAGGCCTCAGCCCTCTTGATCAGCAGAGAGTAAGAGACGGAAGGGAGAGATCCCCCGGTCTGAGGAACAGAGAAGCTAAACAATGAACCAGACTACAGATTTCCACCTAAACGGAGCCTGAGCCTCTGAACACCAGGAACCAGAACAGCTTGGACCAGTTGTCTCTTCCGAAGGTAAGGGACACCTGAAAAGCAGAGATGTGATCATACAGTGATTTCCAAAGATGAAATGGAAGAATTTTGTCCTCTTCTGAAGACAGTTCAGATACAAGGAAGGAAGAAGTCAGCAGGCAGATTTGTAGAGTGTAAGAAGCCCTGGAAATCAGGGCCCCTTGGTTCTTGCTTCGGACAGCTCTCTGTCCCCTATCCCGTTTCTGGGGCTGGGGTGTCACATGTTCCTTGACCAGGATCTTCAGCATACCCTTAGCACGACCCCCCAGCCATCAGGCAGTCAGACAGGACTTGGAGCTCAGCTCTCTGGCACACCAGCTCTGTGACCTCAGGCAAGTTACTTCCCCTCTCTGAGCCTCCTTCCTCGCCTGTAACATGGGCTGAAATAATATCCATCTCCATGGGAAGATAGAAAGACACCATAACGTGCTTAGTACAGCACCAGACACATAGTAGCCACTAAATAAATGTTGGTTATTCCAACGTCCAGGGACCTTATCTGTCATGGTCATCACTATGCCTTGTGTGTCTTACAGAGTGGTTCATAGCCGACTGCTCAGTAAACGCTGGTTGGATCAATGAATCATTAAGCGACAACGTATGTTCACTTTTGCTCTGCTTATACTCAGGTGGCTCCTGCCTCCTCCTCATTCCCCTTCCTCACCCCCGACCTGCCGTTAGATTTTCTGACAACCTCTGGATGCATCTGATGTTATTCACTAAGACACCCTTTTCACCTGAATCCTCTTTCTCCAACTTTCTGGAACATCTTCCTCCAACAGTATTTATGTATCCACTGAGTTTCCGACAAAGACATGTCTTTGGAATTCACCTGGTTCTCTACTATAATTCAAGCCTTCTGGCAATTCCCTGCAAAGTTCCTATCGATAACGATCCCTACCAGCGCCTCTGAAATTCTCTCTCTACATAAAAAACAGCAACCCTACCAAACGCTGGCAAGGATCAGAGTAGCCAGACCCTTCACACATCTCGGTGGGAATGGAAAATGAGAAGCTAAGCCTCTTTGGAAAACAGTTTGGCAGTGACTTAGAAAATTAAACATGCAGTTACCCATATGACCCAGTAATCACACTCTTGGGCATTTATCCCAGAGAAATGAAAATGGATAGTCACAAAATTCTGTACACAAATGCTTTGTAGCAGCTTTCTTTAGAATACCTCCAGGCTGGAAAAAAAATCCTAGAAGTCCTTGAAAGGATAAATGGTTAGGGTGCACCTAAGTGGTTCAGTTGGTCAAGCATCCAATTCTTGATTTTGGTCATGATCTCAGTGGTCACGAACTTAGGGTCGTGTGGGATCGATCCCTGCATCAGGCTCTGCACTCAGGGGGAAATCTGCATCTCTCCTTTCCCTCTCCCTCTGCCTCTATCTCAGTTCACACGTTCTCTAAAATAAATAAATAAATCCTTTTTAAAAGGGCAGGAGGCAAATGATTAAACAAACCATGGTATATCCAGCTCATGGGGGTATTGCTCAGTAATTAAAAGAACAGCTGATAAACCAACATTAATTTCCAGGGAATTATGGTGCGTGAAGAAGCCAATCCTAGAAGGTTACAGACTGTGCGACTCCATTTATCTCACATTCTTGAAATGACAAGACGGTAGGGAGGTGGGTGTGGCCATGAAGGGCTGCTTGGGGAGCGTGTGGTGAGGAAGTCATGCCCTGCCTGGCCTGTGGTGGTGGCTGAACAAACCCATAGGTGTGACGGGACTGAGTGTAAAACAGGAACTGAGGACCGGTAGGCTGTATCCACGATAACTTTCTGGCTGCGATACCACACACCACGGATGCAAGATGCTACTGTGGGGGAAGCTGGGTAGAGGGCACGAGGGATCTCTCTGTGTTCTTTCTTTCTTTAAAAGATTATTTATTTATTTATTTATTTGACAGACAGAGATCACAAGTAGGCAGAGAGGCAGGCAGAGGGAGAGGGGGAAGCAGGCTCCCTGCTGAGCAGAGAGCCTGATGCAGGACTCGATCCCAGGACCCTGGGATCATGACCTGAGCTGAAGGCAGAGGCTTTAATCCACTGAGCCACCCAGGCGCCCCTCTTTCTTTTTTTTAAAGTAAGCTCTATGTCCAACGTGGGGCTTGAACTCACGGCCCTGAGATTAAGAGTTGCACGTTCTTCTGACTGAGTCAGCCAGGCGCGCCTCTCTCCATCTTTTTCCAACTTCATATGAATTTATGATTCTCTCAAAATAAAAAGTTTCATTAAAAAAATTCGGGGCGCCTGGGTGGCTCAGTGGGTTAAGCCGCTGCCTTCAGCTCAGGTCATGATCTCGGGGTCCTGGGATCGAGTCCCGCATCGGGCTCTCTGCTTAGCAGGGAGCCTGCTTCCCTCTCTCTCTCTCTGCCTGCCTCTCCATCTACTTGTGATTTATCTCTGTCAAATAAATAAATAAAATCTTAAAAAAAAATTCTATCTTTCCCTCATTGAATAAATCATTCCTGAGCACATGTGAGGTACCAGGTACTGGGCTCAGGTACTAAATCTGAGATGTGTGGTTCCTGCTCTCACGGTGCTTACAGTTTGGGGGAAAACATCAGGACACGGGACTTCATGGGAACCAAAATATGGTGCGAGCAAAGCACACCTGTGTAGGGCAAAGACGGTAAATCAGAACAGCCTCTTTTTTCACCTCATGAGTAGCATATGCAATCTTCAGGTGTGGGTTCCCAGAGCAGAAGCCTGGGCGGGGGGTGGGGGTCTGTCCTGCTTTTCACAGCTCAAGATCCATCATCCAGAAAGCGGAGAACCATGACCTATGAGAGGATTCCTGCCAATGTAAGGTCTATGCATCTGCTCTTCCCCTTCCCCACTGTTCAATGACCTGAGCTTCCCTTTTCCTATGAGGTCAAGACTGGAGAACTTTTCAGCTCCGAGGATAATTTGCCCCCAGGAGGCCCTTACAGACATGATCACCAAGTGTTAACATAGAAAATGGTTCAAGGGAAAAAAAAATCAACAGATAACACATGTTGCTGCATACCTCCCTTGATTACCTGCAGATTTTGCTGCTTTGGGGAAAGGCCTCCAAGGTCTGTCTCCCCAGGTCTTTAGAGTTTTTCCAGTCAGGTGTGCAAGATCTGCCTCTGGCTGTACCCAGGCCCTAAAGGGAGGCATGCTATCCATAGCGGGCACTTTGGAACAGTCCCCCGCTGCCAAGAACCCTAGAGAATACCCAGGTCATTCTCACGCTTGTGACTCAGAATAATGTGGTCCTTGGACCTGAGCCAGGGAGAAATGCAGACTCTCAGGCTCTACCCCAGACCTAATGCAACACATAGCATGAGCCCCTAAGGATTCACATGCCTGTTGAACTTGGGGAAGCACTGATTCTAGATCCTGGTTCTCAAACCTAGCTATAATCAGAATCATGTGGATTTTTTTCTCTAATCTATTTTATGATGAACTATCTCAAGACAGAGAGAAACAACAAGAGGAACATTACAGACAGACTTGAAACCCCTGGGTGCCTCGCTTTGATCCCACCGTCATTTCTCTCTCCCCTAAAATAATCACTAAATAATTAGGTTTATACTTCCTGCTCATATTTTTGTATTTGTGCTGTGAGCTTATCCATAAACAATATGGGATATTATTTAGCATGTTTTAAAATTTTATACAAATATCATTACTACACATGTCTTCCGGCAGCTCATTTCTCTGGATGAACAATTTGTTGTTGGGATTTGCACACGTTGGTACCCGTTAGCTCGGACTCATTCACATATACTGCCGTTGAGCAGCCTTCTGGCTTACTGAGCCACTGTTCTTCCAATCTCCTTCTGTTGGACATTTCGATTGCTTCCAGTTTTATTATTTATTTATTTATCTTTAAAGATTTTATTTATTTATTTGTCAGAAAGAGAGAGAGAGAAAGCACACAAGCAGGCAGAGAGGCAAGCAGAGGCAGAGAGAGGCAGGCTCCCTGCCGAGCAAGGAGCCCGATGTGGGGCTTGATCCCAGGACCCTGGGATCATGACCTGAGCCGAAGGCAGTGGCTTTAACCCACTAAGCCACCCAGGTGTCCCTGTTTCCAGTTTTTAAACAGTGCTGTAACCAACATCCTTTTATATCTCTCCTCTGGTACAGTGGCAGTCATGTCCCCAGATGACACACCCAGGAGTGAAACTGCTGGGTCATAGGTGCATCTTTATTTTTTCTACGCACTGCAGATTTGTTTCCAAAGTGAGTGGAGCCATTTACTCTCCCAGCTGCAGCCCGGGAGTCATGGGGGCTCCGTTTCCTCGTTAACACTTGCTGTTGATGGAAGCTGGTTTGGGCCAGTCTGAAGGACAGGAAATAGTGTCTCACTGAGGTGTGGCTTCTATCTGCACTCTCCTGATAACACAAGAGCTGGGACATCTCTCCTTTTGCTTACTGGACACGAGGGCTAGCTGTTCTGGGATTTACCTCTTCCTGCTTCTTCACCCACTCCCTTTCTGTAGGCTGCTGGTCTTTTCCTAATTGATTTATAAGAATTATTAGGATGTTCTGAATATCAACTCTTTCTGGTTAACAAATCACAGATGTCTTCTTCGAAAAAGCGGTTTTTCTTTTAAAAATCTGCTCCCGGTATCTTTGATCATGCGGGAATTTAAAAATTCGAATATAAACATTTTCAATCTTTTCCTTTCTGATCTTTGTTCTTCTGACTTAAGAAATCCTTCCCCAACACAACATCTGTCTCCTGTTGTCCCCTGCAGAAGTTTGAGTTTGCTTAAAAAAATTGCATCTAAATATATGGATGCCCAGTCCCCACCCCAAACCTTCTCCATCAGAATCTTCAGGAGTGGGATCTAAGCTCCTGTAGTTTTTGTTGTTGTTGTTTCCTTTAAGATTATTTATTTATTTATTTATTTGACAGAGAGATAGAGCACAAGTAGGCAGAGCAGCAGGCAGAGGGAGAGGGAGAAGCAGGCTCAGGAGGGAGCCTGATGTGGGCTCAATCCCAGGACCCTGGGATCATGACCTGAGCCAAAGGCAGATGCTTAACTGACTGAGCCATCCAGGCACCCCTAAGCACCTGTATTTTTTTTTTTTTAAGATTTTATTTATTTATTTGACAGAGAGAGATCACAAGTAGACAGAGAGGCAGGCAGAGAGAGAGAGAGGCAAGCAGGCTCCCTGCTGAGCAGAGAGCCCGATGCGGGACTCGATCCCAGGACGCTGAGATCATGACCTGAGCCGAAGGCAGCGGCTTAACCCACTGAGCCACCCAGGCGCCCCAGCACCTGTATTTTTTAAAAAATATTTTATTTATTTGTCTGACAGAGATCACAAGTAGGCAGAGAGGCAGGCAGAGAGAAAGAAGGGGGAAGCAGGCTTCCCGCTGAGCAGAGAGCCTGATGTGGGGCTCGATCCCAGGACCCTGAGATCATTACCTGAGCAGAAGGCAGAGGCTTAACCCACTGAGCCACCCAGGCGCCCCAGCACCTGTATTTTTAACCAAAATAAATTCCAAAGGTGACCTGAGAAATGCTGGCAGACCCATTTCCTATCCACTGGATGATGCATAGGGAAGGCATCTCCTCTACAGAACCCCATAGAAACAGTCGCCCCTGCCTCTTTCACTGGCTCATTCTTTCTCTTTTTGTTCCCAAACGTGAAGCGCTCCCTGCAGTCCATCTTTTGAAGGACTTGTGCACTTTTATGGCATCATTATTACTGACAAATCCCAAATTTACACTTTGGGGCTTGCCATATGCTCAGTTACCTTTCTTGCTCCTCCCAGAAGTGCCAGGAGGTAAGTGTGGTTTTTCGGAAACTGATCCAACAATGTGGTTTTCTAGCTTCTGCCAGCACTCAATTATTCTCACAGTCTCCAGGCTATGGAATGAATCACCGTTGACTTCTCCCTCCCGAGCTCTATGGTCTGTCCCGGTCCATCGCCGGTGATCGGCCCCCATCCTCAGCCAGCCCGGTGTGTCCACCTGACAGGTCCTCATGGTCTGAATCCCAGACGCCAACAACGGCCTCATAAGTCTTCCTGTCACCTTGTCATCCAGTCTCAGGGTGGAAGAGACTTCCAGCTCCACAGACTTCCAGACCACCTGGCGTCTAACCTATTACCTGCGACTGTGTATTCTCTACCAGATACTTGAGAAAGAGCTACCCAGTCTGTCCTTACACACCATCAGTGATCACAAACACAGGACGCCCCAAGGCCCTCCATTCAGGCTCCAGGAGTGAATTAAAGTCCATCACACCTGGATTTCCACCAGCTGGTCCTACATCTTCACCCTCTTCTTCTTCTTCAATTTCTTTAACATCCAATACCACCCCCAACCCCCACCACTGTGGGGTCGGGCATGCTCCCCTCCCCGCCTGAGCACTTCAGCCACTCTGCCTTTCTTCCTTTGGCTCATGAGCAGCATCTGGGCTTCTCATCTTAGGACCTAGACTGCGCTCTCCAAAGTCTTTCTTCTTCCTGGCCCATCCCCTGCTCCAGACTAGAAATTCTAAAGAAGGCGTTGGATTAACACCTGCCTCTCGCACTAGAGTATAAACGTCACAGGGGCGGGCTCTCCCTTGGTCTTGCTCCATGCACCTAACATAATACCTGGCACAGAGTCAGCTCTTAGTGGGGCTGTGCAATAATAAATGAACGAATGAGTGAAAACAAGCCAGCTCACTCTTTGGGGCCAAGTAAAACAAGTTACGTTCACTTCTATACGAGAGCCCTTCAAAGATCTGACGAGAACCGTCATGTCCCCTAGGGATATTTTTCTTTACAAGGGGCTCAGTTATGCAGGAGGGTAGGGTGAGTGAGACCATGTAGGGGGAACACAGAGGCTGCTTCAGAACTTTCTCTAGGACCAGGCCCAAGAGCACCCCCGTGTGCTCTCAATTTCACTGTCAGCTGCTGTTGGAAGCGAGCTCCATGAGATGGCATATTCATGAAATGTATTTTGAGTCAGACATAAGAATATTGTAAATGTTTGCCTCAGGTTAATATCAGAAACCTCATTTCCGAGATTAATACGATGCCAGTAATAGGAGCTAACAAAGGAAATGCGCCACGAGCCAACACAATGGAAGAACTGTGACCTCAGTCACTAGCCGCCAGTTCATCAAGTTCACATTTCCTGTGCCTGGCAGTTGGTGTCTTTCAATAAGCAGGTGATACGATTCAGTGCAAGTGACTGGCCCCATAACATTAAAAAGCGGATCAGGTGCAAAAAACAAGTGGATCAAGTTTAAGTGCCAAGTAAGATCTGTACAGTTCATTGCATGTAAATTACAGCACAAAAAAATTCTTTAAAAATGTCATACAGAGAAAACACAGAACCCTGACCTTAAACTTAAATAAATATCTGTATGAATAGAGAAATTATGCATGTGGAAGTTCTGCCTATATTTACTTAGCCCTGTGTAGCCCACCGTTACTTCACTGCTTGATAACTCCTTCGTGAATCCTCAGTTCTACAACTGTAAAATGAGGCCTGAATAAGGAATTAATTCAACAGATACTGATGACCGTGGTACCTTCCTCATACGGCTGTTGGGTTAAGGAGGAAACACATATGAAGAAGCCCTTAGCACGATTTCTAGTTTGAACCCAGTAACTATTGGAATAAACAGAAGTTGGGTGCCTGAGTGGCTCAGTGGGTTAAGCCTCTGCCTTTGGCTCAGGGTCCTGGGATCGAGCCCCACATGGGGCTCTCTGCTCAGCAGGGGTCCTGCTTCCCCTCCGCCTCTCTGCCTGCTTTACTGTCTACTTGTGACCTCTGTCTGTCAAATAAATAAATAAATAAAGTCTTAAAAAAAAAAAAAGGAATAAACTGAAGTTGTGTTCCACACCTCTCATTAAGAAGATGTGTATGTATGCTTGGTAAGAACATGGGAAGAACAACACAAAGAAAAAAAGTCTCTTTGTGACAAGCTAGAATTTGTTGTAATCTAAAATTTTCATACTGGGTGCCTGGGTGGCTCAGTTGTTAAAAGTCTGCCTTTGGCTCAGGTCGTGACACCAGGGTCCTGGGATTGAACCCCTCAATGGGGGGGGGGGTCCCTGCTCAGCAGGAGGCCTGCTTCTCCCTCTCCCTCTGCTGCTCCCCCTGCTTGCGCTCTCTCTCTCTCTCTGTGTCTCTCACTGTTGAATGAATGAATGAATGAATAAATAAATAAATAAATAAACTTTTCACATTTTAGGAGCATCAGGGAGGAAAAATTTTTTCCCTCTGCTGTCTCAGGTTCTTCACCAGAGGCCTGTGAATTAACCACACATCTAGCTTAACGAAGCTAGATCAACAGAAGTCAAGGCATACAAGTTTAATTTTTAATTTTACATGCACAAAGGCACCACGGAGGAGAAACCCCTCCCAAAAGCAATCAGACTCAGGGGTTTATATACCCTTTTAACAAAGGGCAACAAATTGGGAGAAGTGACTAAACAAAAGAAGGATTTGAGGCTTCTAGGAGTGCAAATCGTGGTATGAGAAGTACGTGAGCAAAACTAACGGCAGATACAAGTTCCTGAGTAAGGCTTATTTATGCAAACCCATCTTGGTTCCTCCTCTGTTTCTGGGGATAAGGGTTGTTGTTCTCCACTAGGTACAGGAGAAGAGAGGGGGAACCTTTACAAAAGGAAATTTATGACCTGCTTTTAAGTAGATGGGGGCGGGCAGAGAGTCCTTCCTGTGTGTTTTTTCTGCATTGCCTTCAGCTCAAACTAATCTTTGTGCCAAAGTAGCATATTTTGGGGTGGCACATCTGGTCCCCTTCATAGCCCATGCCAATATGTGAAAAACCCTTATTCTCAAGCATAGAAATAAATACTGGAACCAATTGAATTTTACCTTGAAGTGACCTGGGAGAGGGAAGCAGGGAGGCCCAGGCTACATTTTAAATGATCTCTGTTTTCTCCTTCTAATTTTCTGGACCAATTTAGGTCTACTCCACGCTTATCTGTGTGCAGTGTTCCTGCAGGCACATTCAGACCACATAGCAGAAGAAAAGCAGCTTACTTTGTGCTTTTAAGGTCAAACTATTTTTCTGAAAGGCTTTCGAAAATGTTGACTTCACTAAGCTGCTCTGATTCTGAGATAGTCTACGAAAATGAGACTGTGAAGCCAAGGGTAAGAAAGAGCTTTAAAGAAAGTGAAGAAACAGATAACCCAAACTTACAGAAATGTAGGAGGCAAAATATTTTAATAAGAACATTTATCACTATAGGAGATGACAAGAAAACGAGTCTGCTTCCAAGGCCAAAATGGGACTTTTAAAAATGAGTGTTAGCTAGACGAATTTAGGGCAGGGCAGCCAAAACTATTTCTTTTTGCTCCGTAAGAGCAACGATTAAAAAGAATAATATTATCGAGTCACTATTTATAGTGTGTCCTTATAGTGTTCTGCGCTGTACTTTGAGATGAGGTGAGCACCAAAAATGGGTTCCTGGCCCTTGAGGACTATAAAATTTGAAAGAATAGAAAACACGAATAGTCAGAGGAATACAATTCTTGGCAGTGGCATAACCTCCTTAGGAAACCTGATGGCTTTTAGCTGTTCTTCTCCAGGGGCTATTGAGCTCCTGTGGTGACCAGCACACACCATGGGCAGGTTCAGCTCCTGGGAAAGGGCCAGGATGTCCTGGCAGAGTGAGACCATACTCCTCCTGGTTCTCAGATCACACAAAGCAGCGATACAATTTTCAACTTGATGCTTGAACTCCTTTTGATTCAGGCCACCGCCCTTCCTAGGGACCGCCCTGCTCCTGTGCCTTCAAATACCACCTCTGAGCTAATAATCCGCCCCCCCAACCCCAAGCTCCAATTTGGATCCTTCTCTCCAACTGCACACTTGGACTAAGGGTGGACTCTAGTTCCACGGATAGCCGCGTGGCCCCGGACCAGACTCACACCGACTCCTGCGTGCGGCTCAGCCCACTGTCCTCTTTTCCTCGGTCAGTCCCTCCAGGCACAAGGTTCAAGGCGATCACCCAGGTCTGCCCTCATATCCAGCATCCGGAGGGTCGCCCGGTGCCATTCCTGCTGCCTGCACAGTGTTGCTTCTCAAAGTTGTGGGTCTGTATCCGTGCACTTGCATTTTGTTCTTTGAAGAGAGAACATACTCCCTTGGTTCAAAACCCAGAGCCTAGAAAGTTGTACAGGGAAAGCCTCCCTTTTTCTTGCCCCCCCTCAGTCCCCCGTTTCCTCTTATATTCTCTAAGAGACGCTGAGTCACTGACAAAGAAAAATGCAAGTTTCCTTTTCCCTTTTCCCCAAACAAACAGTAGCATGCAATACACAATTCTACTCCTTGTTTTTGTTATTTTTTCATTTAGTGTATCTTGGAGATCTTTCCAGATCAGTACCTGAAAAGCTCCAGTATTCTTTCTTATGGCCACAAAGCACTCCACTGAGTGGATGCATCATATTTTATTTAACTGACTCCCTTTAGGTAATGGTTTTCAATCTTCTGCTACTGCCAACACTGCCGCAGCACCCAGGCTTGTCTGTCAGTTTGCACCCGTGGGCGCGCGTAGAATTCCACGGTGTCAACCAGTCCCTCGAGGCCCCTCTCTTCTCCGCTTCCATGTTCTCTGAGTTTGTCAGACCCTCGTCACTGCAGACAGAAGCCTCCTAGCTGGCACCTCTGCTCTATCACCCTTCAAACTTGATGCCAAACAAGTATTTCGTGAGCATTTTCTATGTGCCCCATGCTCCGTTAAGACCGGGAATAATGAGCAAAGCAAACCAAACCAGACTCTCACTGATCCTTGCCTGTCTCACCATCGTGGGAGCTGTGGGAGCTTATCCGTAAACCAGAAAGCTCTCTTCTCCATGTTTGGAATCGGTTAAAACTTAGGGACAAGAGTCAGGCAAATGGAAATCAAGTATCAACTGCCTCCCTGTCAGAAGCTCCCTGGCAAATGTGGCTGAGCCTGACGGCCAAAGGGGCTTCGTGTCAGTCCCCCAGCCCTCCTGGTCAGAGTGTGGAAGAGGCCACTTAAGGGCTACTTGCCTGGATGGTCGTCAGGGGAGCTGCTGTCTCGGGACCGTCGAGCTCCAACAGGGGAGACTGAGGCAGGCAGGCCTCTACGCCTGTCTCCGGAGGACTCGGGTGTGTTCTTCCGTATGGAAACAAGACGGGAGATAACACCCAAGCTCTGTGCGCAACCACATCCCAAGGGTGAGAAGGGGACAGGAGAGAGGGACAAGTCAGCGGGCCAACCCCTTCCTCCATGCAAGCGGAGCAAAGGACAGGGGGACAGAATTTCCCCCAGCTGGAGACCAAAAAGCTTACTTTCTAGCCCTGTGTCTAGCCCTTCATTCAGGAACAAACTAGGTTTTTTCAAGGACTTTGGAAACTGTTTTAAAAATGTCCAAGTACAAAACTGCCTGATATTTGTATGATCCCTTGAAGACAAACTCTTCCAAATACATGCCAACTTTCCTCAAAAGATCAAAAAGTAAACGACTGCCAATTCAGCCTCGTGAGGGAAATGAAGTCTGAATTACCCGCTGTAAGAGATCCAACGTTTTGCTAGTATATTGTCACGAATCAGAGTAAAAGAGAATTAGCAGATAATTCAGAGGGGGTTAAAAACTTTTCAAACTTTCTTCCTTCCCCTTCCACCTGAAGTCCATTTAAGGCAGAATGGCCCTGAAAACCATCTTTCTAAGAGCGTTTCTGAGTTTTCCCCTAATGTACTGAACACATCGCAGAAGAAATGTTACCACATTTCCGGTTGGTAATGGTGCCGAAACAAGGTTATGAGTCGGGAGAAGTGACTCTGGAAGAAGACTCTGCAGTCTTGAGCTTGGCCTCCTGCCTGCCCCCGTCCCCAAGGGAAATGGCCTTATTGTCACAGGTGCTCCACACCTGTCTGATCAGCACATTCGGTTGTCGGACTGCAGCTCCCTCTGCAGAGCTCTGGTTGCACCAGACCATGAGCCAGCCGCCTGCATCCCACCACAAGGGATTCCAAACAAATAGGTTCCATGAGCCCTATTTTTAAAAAAAAAAAAAACTTCCTAAGTTATTTTTGTGATCAGTTACAGAACACTCCACATCTTGAAATCTCTCCAGTGGCTTCCATGACCCATCTGAATCCTGTTCTCCTACCTCCTGACACCTTTCCTTCTCCAAGGCTGCTCTGCTCACCAGGGCAAACAAGAACCAGCACTTCTGCCCCTCGTAACCTACTCACTCACAAAACCAGGTGTGGACGCATGGCCCAGACGTTCCCCATGGTTCTTCTAATGAATGGGAAAGATTTTTCCTCTCAAGTTTCGTGCTCCCTGAGATGTCACTCATTACATGGTGACAACTCATGGACAGTAGGAGACAAGGAGGCCAGCAGAGAAGCAGGGCTAAGGATTCGGAGGACGTGGGAGTGAGAGAGAAATGGACTGGCCTAGCCGCCCTTGTGTCCTCGGATCCAGCCATCCCTGAGGCCAGATCCGCTCCTTTCCTTAGTTTGGTTAGGTGAACCCAGGCAGTTTCCTTTTTTTAGCCTGAACTACTCTGAGTTGGATTTATTTAACTTGTAACCAAGAAGATGCAGCCTGGTCCATCTCTTCTCTGGCTCCTAGCCTTGTTGCTGTATGCAGCTGTGAAGTTAACTTTGCCAAAGCAAGGCTCAAACCAACACCTGGGCATCTCATACAACACTCGGAGGGTCCCCGTGGCCCAGGGATTAAGTACAACATCTTTTACAACATGCCCCTCAATCTGACTTCCAGACTTCCTACTACTGCCCCACATGAGAGGCAAACCAAAATCTGGCCATCTAGAACATCCTCCTCCCCATCTCTGCCTGTTAAAAGGTAGTCCCGAAAATGAAAAGAAAGGGAGGCATTCCTTTTTCAAGGTCCACTTCATGTTACCATCTCTGAAAAGACTTTCCTAAGCATCTTTTGTCCCAGAGATGTAACTGGACCCCTTTTTAGCACTGATGGCATTTATCTAATGATCTTTGTCTTATTCTATCTTGGACTTTGCACTGTCTCATCTCAGGGCCCGCTCATTAATGGCAAGACCAGCCACTCAGCTGCCCACGTCAAAACTCCGAGGGTCACTTACTCACCCCACCGCCCACACATGTTCCACTCTAATCTTCCTCGCTAATATCTCTTGAATCAATCCCCATGGTTCTTGCCACTCATTAGAACGCTTGTATCTCTGCATCGGCCACTCTAATAGGTCCCCTGCACCAGCCTTATCCTGCGGCAACTCAGCTGCCCACTGACACCAGTTATTTTCCAATTAGCAAATCTGATCATGCTATGGCCCAGCATACAGACTCAAAAGCAAATTTCTTAGTGGGTGGTTAAGGCCTCCCACTCCCCAGTGGTTAAGTAGGCTTCTGTCTACCTTCCCAGGCTCACCACCCACCCCTCCTCAAGCAGCACTGGCCAAAGGAGACTGTTCACAGTTCTCTAAACAGAGTGCTTTGATGCTGCTGGCCTTTGCACATATGGTCACCTCTGTCTGGGAAGTCCTCTCCCACCGCTGCCTGGTAAAGCTCTATTCCTTGGGTAATCCCTCCACTGGGAAATCTCCTGGCACTGCCCTAGGGAACAGCACTTTCCTCAGCCCCCTTCATCTTGAAGGAGAGGCTTTCTCAGCATCCCCAGTGCCTAGCAAGGGTTCAGCAGAGCACACAGATGCTCAGTGAATTGTCTGATATCAGAATCTGTCCAGATTGGTGTCCCGCAAGATACTATTATTATATTCTTCACTTGAACAAGTATGCATACACACACACACACACACACACACACACACACACATACATATACCAAGAAGCCTTGTGGACGCCTACACTGCATAAACACTTTGCTCCTGATTGCATGGCTGAGCACCCTGAGGTTAGCAGATCTGCACTGGAGCTAGACAAATCTAGGTTCAAAATCCCTGCTCTGTCACTTACAGGCTTTCTTGGACATGTCTCAACCCTTCTGGACTTCAGTTCCCTTATCTGTAAAATGGAGCTAACAGTAGCCACCTCATCGGGTTTTTCATGAAAACCAAATGAGAAAACGCATTTAGAATCTTTGCACACGTGCCTGGTACACAGGAGATCAATAAATATTGCTGAATGAATGAGTTAATGAATGAATGAGCGGCCTACAGAATGGCAGCGGTTCTTGCGGACACATCTTTCTAGCCCGTTTTCCAGAGGGAATCCAACATCAGACTCCTGGTAAAATCAGTTTCAAGTCCAGCCCCTGAGTCTGGCTGGGGTCCAGTCCTCGATCCGGACTCGGTTCACTAACCCCTTCTCCCTGCAGCCCAGCCAGCCGGGCGGCCGCCAATCACCACAGCCTGGGCCCACCCTTAACCAGACAAATTACCAATAGGGCCTTCCAGATGCCAATTTCGTTGCTTCCCCTGCATCTCATAGGCTCTCCCGCAGACTGCGCCATGCGCGCAGAGCACTGCGGGACTTGTAGTCTAGGAAAGAGGCGGCACCAGAAGTGCCTACTGTGGACCAGCTCCCGCTGGGAGCTCGGGAGGACTGCAAAGGGTCATCCTCTCACCCTCGGTGGATGGCGCCCCTGTCTTACTGTCTTACTGCCCTTCTTGGCCAGCGACAGGATCATTCTGCCCAGATAACTCAGTATTTACTGAAATTTTAGGTTTCAGTTTCAGATTAAATCTCCTATTCTCATTAAAGGGCCATTTATGGAAGGTGCGGTGGTCACTCTGAAAAGCCCTCCAAGAATCCACGATGGAACTGGCAATCATGAATTTTTCAAAATGATTTGAACCTTGTGCATTTTTTTTTAAGATTTTATTTATTTATTTGACAGAAAGAGAGATCACAAGTAGACAGAGAGGCAGGCAGAGAGAGGGGGAAGCAGGCTCCCTGCTGATCAGAGAGCCCAATGCGGGGCTCGATCCCAGGACCCTGAGATCATGACCTGAGCTGAAGGCAGAGGCTTAACCCACTGAGCCACCCAGGCGCCCCTGAACCTTGTACTTTTTAAACTGCATCATCTCTTCATATCATAAAGGCTATCAAAGCCCTCCAATGCCTGAGTTGGAAAGTTCAGACCCCCTTGGCGAGGCGCAGGAGCTGCTTCTAACTTCTGTATTTATTTACCTCGGGTCGCCTTCGGGAAAGCAGCGGTTCTCAGCTTTGCGGCATGTGAGAAGCACCTGGGGAGCTTTATAAGGGCCTGGTGTTTGTGTCTCACCCCAGCACCTGGAATCTTGGAGGAATGACGCAGCTCCCTTGTTCTTAAAGCTCCCGGGGTTGATTCTCACGTGCAGTCAGCGTTGAGAACCACTGGTTTACACCTGTCGGCGCTGCTGAAACACACTTTTCATGGATCCTAGCCTTAGCTCTGCAGTTCCCTGTTTCAAGTGGTCTCTTCCCCTGCTCCTGTCCTGGCTACAGCTTATCCTACCAGGCTGATCTTGGCTGTTACCCCTTTCCTTCCCTGCGCTCCAACAGAGAACTTACTGCTGAAGCACTTTATACTGGGTTCTTTTCAAGCAGGACTGGAGTTATTTGGTGACCTATCTCCCTGGATAGGCCATAAGTTCCGTGAAGGCAAATACACGAAAGAGTCCATTTACCACCTTCAGAGCCACTGAATCGGAATGGGGGGGGGGCTGTCAGGTGATCCTGTCAGGTGATCATAGCCTCCAGCTATGAACTAGTTTCACAGAAGCACTGGGTACAGCAATATTTGTCACATTGAATCGATGAGGCATCTCATTTGTTCATAAGTCCATCATATTTTTGCACCTAGTTGCTTCCCTGGGGAACTAAGCTCCCTGTTTCGTATGGTCTTCATTCATTTATTCATTCATCCAGCAGATATTTTTGTACATCACAACAAAGGCCCGAGGAGTCAGGAGTAAACAGGAAACGCAGTTACCACTCTATGGGACTTGAGTCCCTATTAGTTATACTATCCTTATTATTATCACTTCCTCTAAATAATATTGGATTTTTTCCCCCTTGTAGATAGGATTTGTTATTCAAGGGTAAGTACACTGCCTTGTTCTCTTATATCCCCAAGATGCTGCTGGCACACAGAAGGCATTCTCTCAATGTTTATTGAATCAAGGCAACACATTTCATAGCACTTGTCACGATTTGTTAGTATGCATTTGCGTGATTCTTTGATGAAGGGCTATCGGTCCCATGAGCTGCAAATGCCCTGAAGACAGGAAATGAATCTATTGTGCTCACCATGCCTGACACAGGGCCTGGCCAGAGTGGGCCTCCGTGACTACTGCCAAGCAAATAAAGAAATACACGAGGAAGGGATCATGGAGAACAGAAAGGAAATCTCTGAACCAAACATTCACTGCCCTCTCCCCTCCCCATTCTCCCCGAAAAAGTAAAAAGTATTTTCTTCCTGAGCTCGAAGGGATTTCAGGATAGAGTGAACATGGGCCCCAAAAGATGATGTTTCTTCTACTTACTTACAGGTTGACCTGGGACTCTACTTCAGGGTCTTCTGTTGGCCATGACTGCAGAGGCTGGATGCCGAAGGACAGAGACGACTTGGCTTTCCATAGAAGGGTTTGCGCCATCTGACTCCGACAGGACCCCTTGCTCAGCGGATCCATCGGTGGGCCTGGAGGCTGAGGCGCCGAGCTGCAGCAGAAGGAGGTGGGAGAGGCACTGAGGGCAGAGAAGACGGATGGCCGGCCAGTCACCGGCCGATGCCGGCACTCCTACCTCGAGGCCAGCCCCATGAGGAAGTCGGGAGGAGCAAAGCCAAGGCCCTTCCAAGACCTGGACGCCCCCTCTCCCGAGACTGTGCAGAGCGGTACCCGCGCATGCTGTGGGGAAGGAAGGCGTGTGTCCCTGGGGCCCGAGCCATCCTGTCCCCTCCCTCTGTACTGAGCGACGTCATCCACAAAGTCAAGTGAGAGGGGTCCAAGGTAAAAAGAGGACCATTGAGCACTCAAGCCATCACAGACTCATTTAGGACGGAAACACTCATTCAGCAAGAGACAGGTCTCTCGGGAGTGCTTTTGGAGATGAGCTAGAGGGGGCACCTCCATCACTATGTGTGTCCAAGGGTGCGTGGATTTCTCTCCTTATTTCCAATTAAAATATGCAAGAAAAGCCGTCAAAAGGGCCTACACTGGCAACGACACTATAGACAGAAAGGACCAAACCGACCCTTCGAGACCAATGGCACATACAGTATGCGAGCAGCAAAGGCCTGGAGGATAAGTAAATAAGCTGCCTGTGAGAATAAACTGAGAAATGTGTTCCGGCAACCTGCCTGCTCCTTTCTCTGAGGACACAGTGAGGAAAGTGGCAGAGGTGGTTCTGGGATGAAGGAGCTGCTTCGTTGGGAACATGCAGCATCTCAGCTCTGGACTGGAATTATTTTCTGAGCCAATAAGCAGCCCCCCCTTCTTCCCTCACCCCCCCCAACTCTGCCTCCAGTGCCAGACAAATGAACAAACTAAATCCAGTTCCTTGCAAATGCAAAAACAGAAATCAAAAGCCATCTTTGAAGGCACTTTGGTCAAAAGGGACTCCTTAGAATGCCTTCTTTGTAAGGACCAGCTCAAGCGGTGTGATCCCGGAGGAGGAGGCACCTGCGGAGGGAACCACCATCCCGCCTCGGAGCTGGGTGCCAAGGGAAGGGAGTCTCCACCCACTCCCCAGCTGCTACTGTCTTCCCAGCTAGGCTGCGGGCAAGTTCCAAATGAAAAAAGTTCTCTGTTGCCAGGCCCGTCTGCCCTTCCTCTTTGAGCCTGACCCAACTTCCCCCCGGGGTCTGCTGTGGGCCCAGGAAGCCCCGTGCTGCATACCTGAGCCAGACTTCCCAGATCATCTCACCCTAGGATGGCTTGAGGCTACTGATCTCAGCAGCAACTGGATCCACCACAAAGGCTCAAGCTTTCCACACCTGACGGATGGCAAGAAGCCAGGTTCCTGGGGTGTTATCAGTTGTTCTCTACTTTGTGGACACCCCGTCTGCCCCAACCCCCCAAGTGTTCTGAAATCCAGGCTCCCTAGAGTTTGCGGCTGCCCTGGCAATCAACAGACCAACCACAAAGCAGGGCTTCTGGGTTAGAGATAACTTTTTGTTTCCTTTTAACCTTCTAGATTTTAAAAAAATTACTACTACTCCTAACAACAACCACAATACATGCAAAAAAATTATTAAGAAAGTGCTCCTAAAAAAAAAAGCCATAAGGGAGTGGAGGAAGCAGAGTGGGGATGTATGGTTTCTTTGCAGGCAGAGTCCCCTGGGGGGCAGCTCCGGTTTGGGTGAGCTGAGCTGTCCTGAGTGGCCACCTATGACAACAAGCAATGCATATGTGGGCAGAGAGAGGTGTGGAAACATGAAAATACACGCTGATTTCCAAGATTTAATACACGTGAAAAAAGATTTAGAACATTTCATTCAGAATTTCTATATCGATTACATGTTGAAGATAAAAGTCTAAGGAAATTAGAATTAATTTTAATGCGGCTACTAGGAAATGTAAAATCACCTACATAGCTCGCTTTATATGTTGGACAGTGTCCCTCCAGGCACACAGCCCGAGCCAAGGCGTGGAGTGCCATGGTGGGGTTGGGGGGCAAACCCCCAAGTACACATATACCCGGAGCAACTGCAGGGGAATGAGGGCTGGTGTGGGTGCCTGAGCCAAAGCGTGCCGAAGAGGGGAAGGGAGAGGCCGCCAGAAACGGTGAGAGGACCTGGGGGGGATGTGATGGGACCCCCAGCATCCTTACCTCCGCTCCCTTCCCACCGCCCGTTAACACAGCGGTGCGCTCCCCAGCGCTCTGTTCCCTACCTATCTGTGACGCTCCGTGTGACCTACGTCTGGAAACAGCGTGACATTCCATGACCTGCTTTCCTACCTAAACATAGTCTTAGACATCTCTGTACATCAGTCACTACAGGTACAACTTTTTTTTTTTCTTAAGTTTTATTTAAGTAATCTCTACACCCCACCTGGGCCTCGAGACCGAGTCGCGGGCTCTTCTGACTGAGCCACCTGGGCACCCCTACAGGTACAACTCTAGAACGAGAGAACCTTATGTGTTGCTTACATTTCACCTTTTCGCTTATTTTAATCTTTAAATACTTAGGTTATTTCATTGTCTTAGCACGTGATTCTCCAGCCCTTGAATCTTTAAAAGTTTGGTTAAACAGGGGCACCTGGGTGGCTCAGTGTGTTAGGCTACTGCCTTAGGCTCAGGTCATGATCCTGGGGTCCTGGGATGGAGCCCTGCATCGGGCTCCTTGCTCGGTGGGGAGCCTGTTTCTCCTCCCGGCCCCCTCCTGCCTCTCTGCCTACTTGTGATTTTTCTCTCTGTCAAATAAATAAATAAAATCTTAAAAAAAAAAAAAAAAGTCTGTTTAAACATACCTAAATCTATCTTTTGCCATAACTTTACTTGTGAAGTTTCATTCTTTTCCATCCTTTCGGCTAATTCTTGAACTTCGTTTTCTAGCTCTTCTGATTCTGTCCCATCACAGATTAAAACTCACAGATGAGTTTTAATCTTTTGATTCACTTGTTAGGTTTTCTTAGTCTTACCTTTCCAATTTTCAAAAATGTATGTGCCTCTTCATCTCCTGACATTTTAGCTTTGTGGTCTCACTGCTGGATATATCTAGCAGCTGAGAAACTTCTTGGAAGGATGGCAGAGCACGTGTTCATTGGCAAAACTCCTTGGAACCCGTGGAGATGAGCAAAAATGGCTCAGTATATAGAAGAAACTTGCTGAAAGAAGAGAATGGCTCAACTCCACGCTCTGAGGGTCTGCTGTGTACAATCCGTGTAGGACAAAATGAAAGCGACCTCCGAGTCCCAGGCACCCGGCGAGGGACATGGGCAAGAATGCTCGAAAGGCCTGACAACACCTGATTTGGAGGAATGAAGGCTGGCAGCAGGAGCAAGACTGGGAAGAAGCTGTTTCTTCTTCTCTCTCTCTCTCTTTTTTATTTCCGCTGGCCCAGTGTGCTAATAACAAGGGCTGGCCTAATCTGAGGAAAGGGTGAAGGCGAGAGGAAAAAGTGAACCCTAAGAATCATTTGACTCTCTTGAAAGATACTAGCCAAAGGGACATTTGAGTCCACCAGAAGAAGATGCTTGGGAAATCAATCTGACCCAGGCTGTTTTTGGAGGGGCCTGTTTGCTCTGAAGTGGAGGGTAGGAGCAGGGGTTGGAAATTCGATGTGAGTCCTGCCATGGGCCCGTAAGCCCCACAGGCACAGGAGCCTGGCAGATGGGAGGGAAAGTCTGAGGCGAGAGGAAGAACAGATGGCACATTCCCACTTGTCTCTGGACCCTTCCCGCTTCCCGAGGAGCGTCCGGGCCGGTCCTCTAGCTCCAGCTCCGAAAGAGAAGCTTCCCCATTGCTCAGATGACCAGGGATGGGGGGGTCAAGGTGAATCTGCTCATGTCGTTAATGGGGAAACCTAGACCTAGACAGAACTGCTTCAATTCCAGAAGGAACATGCGGGAATAAACTAGCACAGGACCTATGAAAAAAGGTTTGCAAAAGGCAGATGAAAAGGACAGACCAGAAGATTTTTGACACGTATCAGAGATGAAAGGCTACAAGGTGTCAGGTCTGGCTCCTTCCAAGTGGCCAATAGGCCCCTGGTACAAGCACCTTCTGCTGCAGAGCTTCTGCTGAAATCCCCTGAGGAACCCGGACACCTTCTGGGAGCCACATCCACTCCCCTGCATTCTTGACCTTGTGCGTCGGTCCGTGCTCTGACTGTTGGCTGAAAGCAACCTTAAACCAAGTGCAAATCGTCATTCTCGCCTTTCTTCAAACCAGCTCCGCGGCCACGGGAGCAGAGCTCGGGGCACCAGAAGGCAGATTCACTCTGTCCCCCAATGTTATGCATTTGTTTGCGGATACCTTGTCTCCTCCCTCCACTAGAACATTCGCTCCAGGAGAGCAGGAACCCCACTTGTCCTAGTCACAGTGTATCCCCAGTGCCTGGCACACAGAAGTGCTCGATGGCTGCCGAGTGAGTGACTGTGTGAGCGCCAAATCGGGAGGGAAATAGTCATTTGGAAAAGGGAGACGATGTCAGACTGTTTTGGCGGCTCTTGAATGAGGTCACTGGTGGCTTGAGTCAGACCGCGGCGGGACCTGCTCTATTTCTTAGCCCGTCACTGACAGGCAGCTACTTTGTGAGGACTGTGACAAGTGCATGGAGCAAAGACAGTCCATCTGCAAAACATCAATCCAGGCTAAGCTACGGCCCTGACACTGGAAAATACTTACCGGCTAGCAGGCCTTCTAAAGACACTTTTCTTCCCCGTCATCAAAAATACGTATGTCCTAAGTCCCGTCTGTGCTCACTACAGACTCGCTGATACGTACAGTGCGCTTCAAGCACCGAGCTGTGGCCTGATTTCTCGTTTTTACCTCTGGACGGGAACCTTCACCAGCATGCTACTGACGTTTGATCAATGTGTCTAACTTATTTTTCCCGTGATTGGGGAAAGATGCTGTCTGCGGCAGACACTGCAGAATGCCTTTCCAGCCCCATTCCAGGGCACAAAAGTTAGAAAGCTAAAATGTCAAGGCTCTACCCTTCTTTGCAGTTTAGGGTTCTGGAGATGAATTAAGATTCCGCACATCAGATGCGCCCATGAGAGCCTCTCACTCAGAACGAAGCCTGGCGGATTCACAAAGAGGATGCAGGGTGCCGTCTTTCTCCTGTTGGTCGTGACGGAGCTGTGGTGGTTCCAGAGTCAGTGACTTCTTGATTCCATGGCTTTCTGGAGCCGCAGTGGCAGCTTTGGGATCAAGGCAGAGTTGGCAGTGTGGCTCTGCGGTCAACTCAGGGGCTGGCAGCTTCTTGCCCCATCAGCTTCTGGTAGAGATGGTAGCCTTCTTGGTCCTGGCAGACCATGGTGGTTTCTGGGGCCTAGGAGTCATTCCTGGGGGACTCAGACTAGAGTCTGCTTTATAAGCACTTAATTCCCTATGTCACTACTAAATTTCATTCGGCTTATACTAGGTAGAGTGGTTCTGTGGTAAGCAACAGATTCCTGACTGCTAGTCTTAGAGCGATCTTTGCCAGACTGGATTTTCAGCTTAACAGCTCATGGGACCTTGTGCGGAGCACACAGTGGGGCGGGATTTTGTTCTGGTGGGTATGCAACGGTGGGCACATTCTCCAGGGGCAAGAACTAGAGGCTATGTACTTTTCTGGAATATGTGGAAATCTTGCCTTTTGAATACAAAAGCGAGCTTGCTTGTGGCACTAAGCGTTTCTGCTCAAACAGCAAAGATGTGCCAAAGGACAACCCAAAGAACGGGCGCTAATTGGGGATGCTTCTCGGGTCACTGCAGGAGCGGGGGACCATTATGCTCTGGCCGGCACTGCCCAGCTTAACGCGGCTTTGTACCTTTTCAAGTGTGCCGCCAAAAGCTCTTGTCTCCAGAAGTGTGCGCGAAACACAAAAGAGTGGAGAAGTACTGGTCTAACCTAGAGATGCTTTCACATCTCCTGTAATAGAAATGTTACTGTGTCTCGAAGGAAGCCATGCTGGCATGCGCTGCGCCACTGCTGGAATGTGCTTTCATGTGCGGAGCCCAGTCTGTCTGATTAACCTTCATACCCACCGTGATTTCGGTCGAGCCCAGGGCCATACGCAGAGTGGAGTGGGCCAGGTTCCTTTTTCATCTGACACACTTTCAAATATGGGCAGGCAGCTATTATATCCTCTGTCATTTTTCTCTTTTTCAAGTAATACCTCTCCTTCCCCTGCTGAAATCTTTCCTCTTTACTCGATCATTCCCACTGGATATAAACATCTTTATAAAACAAAAGTGGAAAACCCCAAATCAAAACCAAATAAAACCAACAAGTTTTCGACTCACAGCCCCTCTGCTCCTAAGAAGAGCTGACTAGACGGTTTCCAGTCCCCTTTCCTTTATCTCTTGAAGTCCCGCCAGTGAGACTTTCCTCCTCACTGTTCCAAAGAAACAGCTCTTGTCAAAAGGCCACCGAGGACCCCTTGATGCTAAACCCAATGGTCAAGTTTAAGTTCTTCTTGTTTGACCTATCAGTAGAATTTGACACAGAAAACCAGGCCTGTTTTTTTTTTTCCTTAAACTGTTAATTTATCTTGATTTCCCCAAAATTAAAAAAAAATTAATTACATCATGTATCCATGACACAATGTTTTCACATTTAAGTCTCAAAGTCTAAATCTTTTTTTAAAATTATTTATTTATTTATTTTTAAAAAGATTCTATTTATTTGACAGACAGAGATCACAAGCAGGCAGAGAGGCAGACAGAGAGGGAGGGGGAAGCAGGCTCCCTGCTGAGCAGAGCCTGATGAGGGGCTTGATGCGGGCTCGATCCCAGGACCCCGGGGGTCATGATCTGAGCCAAAGGCAGAGGCTTTAGCCCACTGAGCCACCCAGGCACCCCTCAAAGTCTAAATCTTACTTGGGGTTTATGTGAACAGTTAATAAAAGTCCATCAAATCATAGTCGTCCTTCCTAATAAACCTAAGTGATTTCTTTTCCCTAAAGTCTCCTGGTATCTTTTTCTTCCCCACAATTTTTTCCTTTCCCTATTTCACAATGATTCACAGTCACACTATGGGACAAACAAAAACTTCGATGCGTTCTTTCAAAAACTTCCTACCTGAACTCCGTCTCTGTACTGTCCGCTGCAGGAGCCACAGCCACACATGGCTACTGAGGACTTAACATACGGCTAGTCTGAACTGAGGTGCTGCGAGTGTAAAATATGCACCAGCCAGAATTCAAAGAAAGTACCGAAAGAAGAAGTAAATTATCTTCCTTATTTTTAATACTGATTACATGTTAAAATGGTCACATTTTAGATATATTGAGTTAAACAAAATAAACTATTAAAATTAATTTCACCGGTTTCTTTTTACTTTTTAAGTTACGGCTCATAGAGGGGGTACCTGGCTGGCTCAGTCAGTAGAACATGCGACTCTGGATCTCCAGGTCATGAGTTCAAGCCCCACATTGGGCGTGGAGCTCACTTAAAAAAAAAAAAGATACAGCTACTAGAAAAATTTAAAATTCTATTTGTAATTCTACACACTTGTTATCACCAGAAGCCACCTGGTCCTTTTCATTTAACACATATAAGCATCCTAAATATCTTTTCAAGTCAGAGAACAGAGATTGCTATCTATCTTTTTAATCTTTTTGGTAACAAATTACTAGTATTGTATTGATATGCTCCCAATGGACTTTTTTTTTTTTTTTTTTTTTTTTTTAACTTTTACAAGCAATCCTACAGGAGAGCCTTTAACCAAAACCTCCCTGGGCAGCGGCACCTCGTTGCTGGCTCCCATTCGCTTCCTGTCCTCTAAGACCAGTTCTAGAGACAAGCAGACGCGTGGCTCCTATTTTCCCACACCTCTACGCTTGCATGTGCTGCTTTAGAATTTTTCCCCCACAGGAAAACCAGCAGTGAGTCTCACTGTCCAGGCCAAATTTCTTATCATTTTCTAACAGCATTGTTTGTTGGCCTCCATCTCTGTTCAGATCTTCAGCTCTGGAAACCAGACAACCAAACATAATTTCTCATATTAACCTCCTAAAGCAAAACGAATTTGACTATTGTCTTCCTCTGAGAAGGGAAGCTGGTTTGTATTAACTTAAACTCTTGGTGAATAATAAAAGTTGTTTTTTCCCTTCTCTTAGGAGAACAGACATAATATGAAAATTAATTTTCTTCTGTTGGCCCTAAGAGCCCATTATGTCAGCCTAATACAAGACAGCTCTTAATAATCCTTCCCAGGAAGACTGCTGTTTTTCCAAAAGAAAACTGACAGCAGCAGATTTATTTGTGATTAAATACTTAAAGGCCCAGCATAGACAAGAAGAATAACTATATAATATAAAGAAATGAAGAACATGAAAACAGTCCACATTAAAATAATTGTTTACAAAACTACCTGGCGGGGGGACAAGAGTCTCCTGGAGAAAAAGAAAAAAAAAAATCCAAGAATCTGAAAGTCAGGACAAACATAAGGAAGAAGAAGGCAACGCAATGCATAATGGATAATTGTTCTTTTTGGATCCCATCTTGGCCTCAAAAGTCATGTTCAGGAACAAGCAAGCATTTGTCTTGGCACCAAATTTGTTCTCACAAGGTGTAGGTTATATGCATTACTAACAAGGAAGCCACTATGTAGGAAGCAGTATTTAAGAAAGCAGAAAATATGTTTTCTATTTGTGATTCAAAATCCCGTCTCTGTGGGGCTCTGCACCCACTGTGGCTAAACTTAGTAAGCATACTTTAAACGCTCAACTAAGGTAGCCTTTTACAATGAGAACTAAAATATATATATATATATATATATACACATATGTATATATATATATATATATATATATATACATATGTGTATATATATATATATATATATATATATATATATACAGAAAACCTAGTGTTGGAACTCTGGGGTGGCATCTGGGTATGTAGTTTAGAAAGCTTCCCAGATGTAATGGCACTTTTCTGGGGTGGGGGGGGTGCCTAACCCAGTATCCATTCCACTTCTTCTAGTAATAGCACTGCGGTTTTTCCTTTGGGCTGTCACTGCCTCTTGGTGTCTACAGATGGAAGTGATCCAGTCTCCCCGTTCCCCGTTGGGCACTTGACCCTACAGCTCAGCCAAAGGAGTATGTTTTACCCCCCTCTAGCCGAAAAGACTGGTTCACGGATGAGCATACAATCCAAGAGAGCCAATGAATGTCAAGCATGGGAAACGTGCTCTGGAAATAGAGAGAGAGAGGCAGGGTCTTGCTGCTGGGATCGTACGCTGGAACAAAGTAAGCCTGAAACAGTTAACTTTCTTTGCCTCCAGGAGGAAAGACCTTGAAAACAAAGTCCACCAGAAGATGAAGAAAGCCTCCAGATGACGTAATCGGAACACCTGGATTTACCCCCTCCCAGAGCTTGCTTGGTCTACTCCACGATTTTGCAAATTCCGTGAACCAATCCTTTTTCTCTGCTCGTCATTCACCGACCTTGATAATCTTAAAGGGTATTAACAACTGGTCAGGCACCAATCAGAAAAGATGTGAAGCTTACTGGTCCCGCTCACAGCTCAAGAACTGCTCGATGATCACAACTGGATGCCAGGAATAAGAACTGCTTGACCACCGAGTCTGTGCCCCACAGTCCGAGCCCCCGCTTTTCACCTGACATCACCACCCCAGGCACTGCTGCTGCAAGCAGCTGTCAAAGCAGAATCATGAATGATGGGTGGTCAGCATAACGAGGCAGACTTTGACTGGGCTGTTAGGGAAAGGCAACAGAGGTTGCCCAATAACAAAGAGGCTTACAGTATGGGCTCCTTGACCTTAGACATAATAAGCAGAAGGTGACCAGCTGGGAGGGCTGTTATAGGAAAGATGCCTGCGTTGCCCTAGTGGGGTGGTTTTCAAAGTCTGTCCCTGGGCCGGCAGTACTGTAAGCTTGTTAGAAATATAATTCATAGACCCGCCGCCACCTAGCGAAGCAGAATCTGTGGGGGTGAGGTCCGAGGACCTTTTTCAAGAAGCCCTCCTGGTGATTCTCTATGTGAGGACTGAGGACCACTGTATGAGACGAGAATGCCCTGGTTTCCAAACACAGTTTCCTGAGCTCCGTCCCCAGAGATTCTGATTCAGGACACTTGGGGCTGGGCTCGAGAATTTGCATCTCAAGCTAGTGGATGCTGCTGGTCCAGGGGCCACACCTGAAGCCCCGCGCTCTGGGAGGCAAACCTACGTGATGTCTATGGTTCCCTTCAACGCTGACCATCTTTGATCTTTAGAATTTGCCTTTCAAATTCAGTCCGACTGTGTAACCCTGCCAATACCGTAGCTCGTCTGTGGCTCAGCTCTATGAAAAGCTGCAGCCAAAATGACATAGCGCAGCAATGGTGATTTAAAATAACTCAAGTTCATTAACTGTATTTCTTGATCACCACAGAGTCACAAAAGGTAACAGGTATATTTCTTAAAATATATCCCTGAGCAACAAAACAACAGGGATACCTATTAGCCTCCCTCATCCAAAGTAGGTGTCTCTGTAAGCAGCCCCTTAAAATTTTTTATCGGTCGGTTCTAACCAGCGCCCTGTGTACCTACTGTTCTCTTCAGTCTCTCTCTTCCTAAATCTGTAGCTCAAAAATGCAAAAAAGCAAGGCAGGACCTTGCTGTGAGGGTAGTAGGGGAGGAGGAAAAATTGAATGGGTCAAGCTAGAATTTTAATGAGGTAAGACAAGGGAAAGGTTGAGAACTTGCGCATAAACGTGAATCACTTTTGCCCGGAAAAGTTGCCATTTGGTAAAGCTTTGTGCCAGAAGCTCTTTTTAGCACTTTGCATAAATTAGTTCCTTTAAAGCTGACATCAGTCCTGTGAGTTAGGTGTTATGTCATTCTACAAAGGAGTTTATCAAGGGTCAGAGGGTTAAGCAACTCGACCAAGGCCACACACCTGACAAGTAAAAAGAAACCTGAACCTGGGTAGGGCTCCCTCCAAAGTCCTCCTTTGAACACTATCTGATATGGCTTCCTACAAAATGAAGACAAACACACCTAGGGTAAGTGATTTAACAACATCAGTGTCTTGCCCCCTGGCCCCCAGATTTCCCAGCTCGACTCTCACTGCCACCTGCCTGGAAGCCTAAAGCCTGGGCCACGCCCCACCTTGTTCCTTTGCACTCATCACGGGCTGTGTCCGCCCGCCAGCCGACCATAAAATGGACACAGGACATTTAGCAAAGACAGTTGCCATTCTGAAAGTCATGCCAGTTTTTCCTGCTGTCAACATGATTGAGTAAATATGGTTAATCCAGATTCTGAAAGGCCCCGCACACGAGGCAGTGGCATTTAAACTTGACACAAACACAAGTCAATAAACTTGACACAAAGTCACTGAGGACTTTGGAGTAGGGGAGGCTGAGCTGGCAGCGTGCCCCCAGGTGAGGCAGAGGCTCTCGTCCCTGGTTGTCTGTCAGAACCACCTGCAGAGCTTTCCTGAGCATCCACACATGCCCGATTCCCACCCTGAACTTTCTGGAACAAGAGATCAGCTGTGGGGACCCACACACTGTGTGGTTGAGATCGTTCACAGATGGTTTTTCTTCTCCTGGCCGTAATTGTCCATTATGCCGATCCAATACAAGAGAGCTGTTAATAGGTTCCCTTAAAAATGAGGTAATTTGGATTAATGGATTAAAGAGGAATTTTTTGTTGTTGTTGTTTTGGTTTTTTTAAAGATTCTATTTATTTACTTGACAGAGATCACAAGTAGGCAGAGAGGCAGGCAGAGAGGGAGGAGGAAGCAGGCTCCCCGCCAAGCAGAGAGCCCGATGCAGGGCTTGATCCCAGGACCCCGGGATCACGACCTGAGCTGAAGGCAGAGGCTTTAACCCACTGAGCCACCCAGGCGCCCTGAAGAGAAATTGTTTTTAAAGCAACAAACCTAAGAGAAATTGGAGATGAACACTGATCTGTTTCACATTAGGAAATTACTTTCTAATTAAGCATCAATAGCAGGAATAAATAGATTTGACTAACTTTTAAGAAATAACAATAAAAACTTTATCAAAAAACACCGTAAAGAAAGTTGAAAGGTAAAAAATGGACTGTAAGAAATACACTACATATTTGGCCACAAAAAATTAATTTCCTTTTTAAAACAATTTTATTTATTTATTTGACAGATAGAGATCACAGCAGGCGGTGGGGGGGGGGGAAGCAGGCTCCCTGCTGAGCAGAGAGCCCGATGTGGGGCTTGATCCCAGCACCTGGGATCATGACCTGAACGGAAGGCAGAGGCTTAACCCACTGAGCCACCCAGGCACCCCAAAATTAATTTCCTCAATAAATAAAAAGTGCTTCCATTCAATAAGGAAAAGATAAACATTCCAAAGGGAAAATGGATAAAGTGCATGCAAATAGATCTCATTTTCAAAGAAAAAGAAATTATAAATAAATATGCGAAAAAAGTTTCACCTCACTCCCAAAGAAATGGACCACTGTAGCACATATGTATAAACGATATTGCATTGCACTGTGGCTGGGAAAAACAGGCACAAGTTACATGCTCTCGGGAGAACTGTTAACCGGTATGACCTTCTGGTGGGCAATTTGGCATTATGCTTCAGAAGTCTTTAAAATGTCCCTTTTCTTAGATCCAATTATTTCCATCACTTCCATGAACTTATCTTAAGGAAATTAACTCTTTATACACAGATTAATGCACACAGATTTGATGTGACTTAGTAAGAGTGAAAACTGGTCATACACAGCAGGTACGATAAAAAAAAAAAAAATGGGTTAATGGGGCACCTGGATGTCTCAGTCAGTTAAGTGTCTGCCTTCGGCTCAGGTCATGATCCCAGGGTCCTGGGATCGAACCCCGTGTTGGGCTCCTTGCTCAGTGAGGAGCCTGCTTCTCCCTCTCCCTCTGCCTGCTGCTCCCCATGCTTGTGTACCCTCTGTCAAACAAATAAACTCTTTTTAAAAATGGGTTAAATAAATTATAAATTGTAAATAAAGAAGCTATTTTTATAACCAGAAAACTGGCAAGGATTATTTCTAAGGTTTATACGATATGTCCACGGACTTTTAAATAGAGAAGCAAACCTCTAGAAGTCGTTTTGTCTTTCAGGTGTGAGGTCATGGAGACCAAGGGTGGGGTGGTAAAAGTGAGAAGCTGGAGGAAGTCAAGTTTCCTAAACTGGCGCTACCCAAAATCATAAACATTGGTCACACGTGGCTATTTAACTTAAAGACCAATAAAGTCTAAAATTCAATTCCTTAGTTGCACCAGCCACATTTCAACAGGGCTCGAGAGCCACAGGTGGACGGTGGCTGCGGTATCCGACTGCACAAATAATAGAATGTTTCCGTCATTGTGGCAATTTCTGTTGGACAGCTCTGACCTAAATGTTCTACCTCAGGCCTGGATTCAGCTTTTGGCTCATCTCTTCAGCCTCATCCCTTGGTACATTTTTTTCCCAACCGCTGTGCGCCAGCAGCAAGCATAAGCAACAGAAGGACAGAGAACTTATTTGCCCTGTTCTGGTCTAGTGGGGGAGACTATTATCCAGGTAGTTCCACGCAGTGGGACATGGAATAGCAGATACATACATACTGACACAGCACAGAGTTCAGCCCAGGGTTCAGGGAAGACCTCCCAGAGGAAGAGGGGACAGGTCTTAGCCAAAAACACTCGCCTAAGTAGAGCAAAGAGCATGACAGGAGTAAAGGCACAGGTGAGAAAAAGCGCAGCACAGGGAAAGAATTACCAGCTGGTCAGGCATTTATTCATTCAATAGATAGTAAACGTCCCTGCTAGCCAAGCCTGAGGCAGGCTCTGGGGACAGAGTAGTGAACAGGACCTGATGGTCCCTGTGGGGATGAGGCTTACACTCTCATCAGTCCCGCTAGGAGCAGGTCACTAAGGGTGAGGGGAGCAGGGCAAGGGCCTGCCACCTCATATTAAGCATCCTGGTTTGTCAGCCTAGCTGTGGATTCCCTTTAAGCAGCCTCAGTGAGGGCCAGAGTCCCACCTCCTATCTTTCTCTTTGTCCCCACCCCAGTCCCCATCGCTGCCGTGGGACATGGAGAACTCCTGGAGAGGGGGGTCGTGCTAAGACCCCTCCAGCGGCCAGTGAGGTTGTGGTCTTGAGAGGTGGAAGAATAAAGACAGAAAGTCTGGTGGGGAGGCTCCTGGAGTCGTCTGGAAGGGGGGCGGGGGCTGGAAAAGGGCAGGGCCGGCTCCCGCGAGGCTGGAGCCGGAGCAGGCACTCGGAGTGAAGAAAATGCCCGCTGAGAGAATGGGTCTGGCAGAGCGGGGCGGGTGGAAGGCGTGTCTGTGGAGCAAGGCTCCAGGGAGAAGGAACCCAACAGGACAGTTTCTGGAGTTCCCCAGGCCAAACGAGGGGGGCTGGGGTAGGCAAGGGCTCCCCCGGCAGAGGAAAGGCGTCGGCGGGTCGGAGGGGCCCCGGGGACCCGGCGTGTTGGGGGGCCACAAGGTGTCAGGACGGGCGGGGCTGCGAGGCAGCAGGTGTGCGTTACCTGCGGAGCCAGGATGGGGAGGCTGGCACCGGCCTGGGTCCTGGGGGCAGCGCAGGGAGGCTCCCGCAGGAGGGAGACCTCCCTGGGTCTTCAGGGGGCTATTTCCCGACCTTGTCCTTGAGCATTTATAAGAGGCGGCACGGCACATTCCCCAGAGTCCGAAACCCGCCTGGAGCCCGGCTCTGCTCCGGGCCTGCCTCAGCACCGATGCTTTGGGGGCGTCTCGTCGGGTCTGGGTTCCCGACACTCGCTGGTTCTTCTCTGGGGCGACCCCCTCCCGCACCTGACGCGCGGACGGCCCAGCCCTCCCTCGACCCCCGGCCGCTCGGCCCTGGCTCCTCGCCGGATCCCCTCAGACCCCGAAGAGACCCCTTACCGCGCCGCGGCCTCGCGGCCCTCGGTCCCCCTCTCAGAACGTCCCCCACCCACCACGTGGCCGGCTCCCCGCTTCCGCCCCTCCCGGCCGCACCCCTCCCCGGCCGCGGTACCTGGGGCTCTCGAAGCTGCACCCCCTGCGCCGCAGCGCCGCCCTCTTCTGCCGCAGAAGCGCAGCGGCCGCCCCGCCGGGCTCCGGCTCCATCGCCCCGGGCGGGGGCCGCTGGCTCGGGCGCACTCGGGTGGGCTCGGGCCTCGGCGGGGCTCGGCCGGCCGCTCGGCTCGCACGCCGCAGCCCATGCCCCGCCCCGCGCGCCACCGCCGGCTCCAGGCCCCGCCCCCGCCCCACCCCGAACTTCAGTCCAGCCTGCTCTTTGCCCCGCAACTGGGTCCAGACCCCGCCCCTCCCCCGCCCCGAACTTCAGCCCCACCCACCCCGGGCTCCTCGGCCAGGCCTAGGCCCCGCCCTGCGCCCGCCCCGAACCTCAGCCCAGCCCTCCCCGCGCTCCTCAGCCCGGTCTAGGTCCCGTCCCAGCCCCTAGCTCCAGGTACGTCCTCCCCACGCCGGCCCCACGTCCGGGGTGGGCTCTCCTCACCTCGGTTGGGCCCAGACACCCTAAACGCCCACCCTGTCCTCAGCGCGTCGGGCCTGAAGCCACGCCCCTCCCGCTCCTAGCCCCTTAGCACCAGCCCAGGCCCCGCCCACCTACTCCTCCACTACTGAGCTTCCGCGCAGCCCCTGCCCTCACCCAAAGGGTCAGCTCCCGGGAGCGTCGTCCCTCTACACCTCAGTGCCTCCTGGCCGTTTCTCACGTCGCAGCGTCCCTCTGGGGGCCGCCCCACCCCGTGTCCCGTCCGCGGGCACGGAGCCCCTTTTTCTCTAAAACCCCCAGTACAAGGGTTCGCTCACTCCTGCTGCCTTCAACCCAGCTTGGACAGGGCTCCGCCCACAGCCCGCTTTCCCCAAGCCCGGCCCACGGCACGGCCCCGCCCACACCGTCTCACCTGCGCGGGCCGCAGGCCCCGGCCGGCGAGGCGCGGGGTTAGGATACTTGCCCTCAAGGCTAAATAGGCGTTTTACGGCAGTCTGCGTTCGCTCGCGGATCTCTGCACCCATTAAATGGAAGTACTGCTGTCTCCCGGTGGCCGTTCGTGGCGCCTGACGCAGTGAGAATAGAGGGGCTGGTGTTTTGCAGGTGACCAGTCGTGGGTTCGAGTCTCAACTGGATGCGATGTACTCTTTCCACCGGTGTGACAGCCACTGCATCTCACCGTCCTCATCTCCTCCCCAAGACAGACGCATCCGTCTCAGAGCCCTTGAGCACTGCACTGGGGCTGAGGGCAGCGTCCCTACCTGGGTCAAGCCGAGGGGTCACTGTGCCATTCAAATCGTGAGGAGGAGGTAAGTTAGGGCGCCTCCGCAAGCAGGGCTTGTAGTGGCTTAGGCTGGGGAGCTGGAGGAGAGCCTGAGGAGTGTGTATGGGAGCCTGTGCTGGAGAATCAGCCACTGTAGCTTTGGAAACTGAGGCAGGCAGGGCCAGGGCTCCGGTGATCAGTTTGGATCCGGTCACTGGCACACACCCCCTGATGACTTTCCCAACGCTTTCACTGTAACGCCTGGGCTCCTGGCTGCTGCACATTCCAGCAGAGAAGCCAGTCTGGATAGAGAATGAAGGGGAGAGAGAAAGAGGTAGGAGGCTTCCCACTTCTCCTTCCAGCCCGGTGAGACTCCACCTTGGTCCTCCCAGACGTTTCCATGAGACAGCCGTGTAAGAAAGTCCCCCCTTTTCTTAAGCAAACTAGAGTGGGTTTCTGGTTTTTGCCTTACATCTTGAACTCCCCCAACATAACTATTCAGACGTGGATCCCATTACTCCCCCAAATCCTCTATTCAGTGAGACTGGGTTGGCTGCTTTTCCTAACTTCATCCCGCTCCTTCTCCTTTCTGTCTTCCTGCCTCCCCCGTCCTCCATGTGTTCAGCAATCTCTGAAATGAATCTCCAAATGCCCCTGTCCCCTCCTCAGATCCTCCACCTCCCTCTCTGAGTGCCCAAAGCACTGACTCTGTCCCTTCCTGAGGGCATTGCTCCCATTTGTCATTTATGTTCTAGTAACATCTGAGCTGGGCTCTGAGTGCCCCAGACCTCCTTGATCTCTGTATCTGGCACAGTAATAGTTTACTAAGTAAATGCACGTGAATAATAAGTTGAGCAATGTTCATTGGAAAACACATTTAATTTCAAAGTAAACAAAGATGTTTGTACATTAAAGTATTTAATTAGTGAAACAATTATCAGTGTAACAAGCTGAAAAATACAGCAACTTGATACAAGACTGAGGTAACAAAATACTTCACCAAAAATCTAAAGAATCCCACAGAGGGCTGATGTTCAGTGGTTACTGCGGGTGAGACAATTCACAAGAATTAGAGAAAGTCCTTACACAACTGCATGCAGGGGGGTCTGCTGGAAAAAAAAAAAAAAAAGACAGCCAGGGAGAGTGCAACAGATTTAACAAGAAACGAATTAAAATGTAGAAACTGATTTTTCAACTTACTTTGAGGAATACATAAGAAATTGAAAACTACTCTCTACGCAACATTTTGAATGCTAAGTGAAAAACCATGCATTTTGGCACGAAATTTATTTAAGATTATACCATACTAATAAATTAATGACTAATATTTCATTACCGAATGGTCACAGTCGTTCAGAAATGGGTAAAGAGATGAACGATTATAGAACGGACAGATGATTCTTCACGCTGCTGCAAACAGGGATTTCGGGGCTGCCCCCAGCGTACCCACCCTTGTGCAGCTCGGGACTCCAAGGTGGTCCACAGTACAAGTTCCCAACACCCAAGGAATTGCAGCTCTCGCTTACGCTGTATTTGCATTTAACACTGAAATTAAAACTGAAAAGCCTCTGGAGTAAATACTGTGAACGTTCTGACCCTGCTTTCTCATTCCATCTCAGAGTCCTCCGCAGCGTGCCCGGCCATAGCTCTGTGCCTGGGTGTTCTGCGACAACCAGCCTCTAGGACAGCGACTCCATCTAGTTCTCCTTGCAGGTGAACTCACAGATCAAGAGGCCATTCAGTCTGATGAGTGTTTTGAACCCTTCCTGGAGGAATGTGCACAGGGTCTCTACCCAGTGTTAGGAGAGAGGCAGGGTCTTGCCGGAGGAGATGCCATGGTGAGGACTGTTTACTTGTGGAGTGTGGTCAGCTCCACGAGGGCAAGGACCAGCTCTGCTTGTTCTCAGCCACTGATGGCATATCCCAGCCATAGCCTGGCACTCAGGAAGCACTCACTAGAGTCATGAATGAACGAAAGAATGAATGCACAAACAGGTGGTTTTGTGCAGAGAATGTTATTTCCAAGAGACTCTTGTAATTTTTTTTTTCTCTGTAAAAAATGACATCACACAACATGTCAGTATGATGTGAGGCTGGGTAAAGCCATTTATGAAGTCACGCAAAGTAAGTTAGGTTGTGTTTTTAGCAATGTTCACCTTGTTACAAGCATTAGCGATGGGGGTGCTGAGCTGTAAACCCCACCTGTGGAATGAAATCAGACCGCACTTGTGAAAGGTTTCCCATTTTCATGGATCGTTTTCCACTTGTAAAATGGCATCCTAAAAGATACACGTCTTGGGCTCAGGAGGTGGGAGAGGAAGATGATGAAAGGAAATCTTGGTAAGGAAAACCAAAAGCTTTATAAACTCAGTTGGCAAGAGAGTGGGTTCTTTCCTAAACAGAATGCCTTTGAGTATCTTCCTCTTTAGATTCCATGGCAAGACAGGGTGATGAATGGGCTTCTTCAGGAAGGAAAGGGAGGCCGCACTCTCTCACTGGGCACACTCAGAACACTATTTCTACTGCTCCCCACTGAATCAATCCTCCATGAAGCATTTTAGTTGTCAGAATGCACTTGGCTGACCTTGAGCTATAAAACATGTTCCAACTGAGAGGGCCAGAAATTATTCCCAGGGAGAGGTGCATGAGGTTCTTGGGGAATCATAATGATACCAACTACCTAGTCTATGATTTCTAGACAGCATTCTATAGTTTTCACTTTGGGGCACCATGATCTGTTTGCTCAAAAACAAAACAAAACAAAGCAAAAAACCCAACAACCAGCATACAGATGCAAGACATTGATCACCTTTGATGGTTTCACAAACATTGATGCATTATGGACAGTCAAAGAACATAAACCAGAAATGCTTCCCTATGGGGTGAGAATAAAGCCATGGACTTTTCCCTTTTGGGATTTGTACCTGGCTTCCCCTGTGCCAGCCTGAGGGCGTCCTCACCCGCTGCCTGAGGGACAAACCAATGCTGGGAAGATAAATCAGCACTTACATGCTGGGCCCCACGTCCAGCCTGGGAGAACCCAGTATCTTTTGGCCTGTCTCTAGGACTCTTCCCGTACGTTTGAGGTTCTTACCAGCTTTAAAGGCCTGTACCAACAAGGCCTAAGCAGATTCTTCAAGAGTCCAAGCTACAAATGTTTCTAGGAGGGGATGTAAGATCAGTCTCAATCAGTGAGAAGACTAAACATTTTGAAAAGAATTGCAATTGTGCTATTTCAAATTCAGCTCAGAAGAAAATTTTTGCAAAAAGTAAGAAAAATGTGCAAAGGGCAGAAAACGCACTGACTGAAGGGAGCCTGAAATTCTGAGGTTCTTGGTTTGGCATCTATAGAATTTCATACGAGAAGAGCCAGGAGAGTTGAGGAGTGGAGAAACCCAAGGAAAATAAGTGGCTGATTTTCCATTCTGGCGCTTTCCTCCAAACTTAAGACTTCAAAATATATTAACAGGCAGAATCAGATCAGTGTAGGTTAAAGCGGCGTTAACACTGCATGGTTCTGGTGAGAGCTGCTGGAGTGTTTGGTGTTGTCATTCGGCCTCCGGATGCCCAGTTGAGTAGTCACTGGCGAGAACTGGGGCACGCGGCTGTCCCCCGGCTGTTCGCAGGCACGCAGAGCACTCACGGCCAAGGTGGGATGGCACCAACTTTACCACCTGGAGCTTCTCCTGGCACAAGAATATTCTAGACTTTGCTCCATAGGAGGGTTAGTTGCTGGGCACACTAAGCCTCAACCATAAAATAAGATTCAATTCATTGGAATTTTCAGGAAAGTTGTCACCGTTTGATCAAAATACAGTGGTGGGTCCTTTGGTAGTTTTAAAATTCACCCATCACAGTTTACTGGTGAAGATGTTGTTTTGAAGCATCTTGCCCAGAAACTCTTAAGGGTGGTTGGATGTCTGATCGGTGTGAGCTCGGAAACCATGACAGCAACAAGGACCCAGGAATTCAGAAAACCATTTCAGGGTCTCCTTCTCAGAATTCGGGCACCCAGATTAGAGAGGGAGGGAGGGAAAGAAGCTACGGTGGTAAAGCTACCATAAATAAAGCTAAGTTTTCATTGTTTTGAATAAAGATGTATTTGTGCAAAATAAAAGTCACTTAAAAATAAGACAGACAGTGACAGATAAAGGACATTGTCCATGAGAAAAAGCGCTTAACTGAATGCAGAGCTGGGACCGTTCACTCCCCGGGGCTTTGCTCTCTTGTCACCATGGTCATCAACAATTGTGCCCTTGGACTTGGATGTGGAGAACTTGCTGGTGACTGCGTTTGGGGGCAAGACTCGGGGAGCTTAAGGCCTCAGTGTCACTCAGCTCCCCAGTGGAACCAGGAATGCCGGTGGGCCCCGCCCTGGCAGTAGATGATGGGAGCAAACCTCAGCCTGCGGGACAGGCCGTGCGCAGCGCTTCCGTGTGTGAGCGCGGCAGCCTGCGAGGGCTTCCTGGGGAGCCGGGAGAAACTGTCACAACTTCCCACTCTGGCATGGTCTGGGGAAGAAGACAAGGGCTTTCAGACCCTGCAGGAGAGGGGCGGGAGGGAGCAAGCAGACCAGCCCAGTCCACAGTGAAGCCGGGTCCTGTCTCAGAAGAGCCAACAGCAACAAGGCCTGGAAGGGACCCGGGGGGCCCAGAGAGCAGACCTTCCAGATGAATAGCACCCATTGGAACAGAAAACAAGACACAATTTAAGGCATTGTTTGTTTACAGTAAAAGAATGCAAGGAACCCTTAACACAGGAGGAATCCGGGCTCTCACTCTGACCTTCCTCGGTGGACAAGGCTGTCATGTCAGGTTAAAGCAGGGCCTCAAAGCAAATGGAGGGTGTGATGTCACAAGTCTTGTGCCAAAATGCATGTTTCTTGAAGAGTTCACACTCGCTCGCACGCACACGTATATGGCACGCACACGCAGAGGACGCTTTGGGGGTTGTACAAAATCTGAGGCAGCCCTGTGGGCGAGCAACCCCGTGCACTTGGGGTATAAAAAGCCTGTTCCTCCATAGCCTGTTCCTTCTCTCTGGCCCCTCATGCAGGTTAACACTGTCCACTCTTGTGCAGGAGAAAGCATGGGGGACCCAACGTGGGCCGGATGCTCTCTAGTCGAAGCAGCAGCTGGTGGACGGACGAGGGCCCAGAGAGGGAGGGTGGGGTGCAGAGTCTGGGGCCCAACCGCGGCTTCGCAGGGTCGTGCTGAAGAATGAGTAGCGTGAGAGTCGCTGGGGATTGGCAGGTGGGCCCGGTGCTGGCAGAGCCCTCAGGGCGGTGAGGCCGCCGGCCAAGGCCCCTCGAGTCCGGCCGTGAGTCATCCAGCGCGCTGGCCAAGAGCCTGTGCCCAGGACATGCGCTTCGCCATCAGTCCCAGGCTGGGCTCCCAGGAGCCTCTGAAGTCACGCCAAGTCCTGCAGAGACTTATTCAAATGACATAAGGTTCGCAGGTACCTGGAAGAGAAAGCTCAGCCTCTGGTCAAAGTTCCAACCTTTGGGAATGGGACAAGGGGTGCCCCTAAGGGAAGGGATCGGGTCTTTCCCAGCGAGTCTCCGAATGAGCAGGGAGAGTGGGAAGACGGCCCGGCCGGAACCACGGCCGCTGTCTGTCAAGTGACCGCTGTGCCAGGCACCTGACGTCATCGTTCCTCTAGTCTTCATGACACCCCAGGAGGCAGGTTCTGGAGGAGTCCCCATGACAAAGATGAGGACCCTGAGGCTTAGAGAGGGGGAGCCCACCTCAAGCAGATGGCAGGCCATGGCCCCAGAGCCCACGCTCTCGTTTACCAGCCTGGTGGCAGAACAGAACTGCCCTTGGAGCGGAAAGGAGGCCTGTTCTGCAGGGATGGGCCCAAGCCTCTGGAAGGGAAACCAGCGGGCAGGGGTAGGTGGTGAGAGGGTGGTGGGAACTGAAAGCAGGAGCACCAGGAGGAGAGATCGGGACGCTGGGACCCCCAAGATCTTCCCATAGCTTTGTTCCCAGGACCCAGTCCCAGCTCCCTTTGCTGGAAGACCACCAGCCCAAGGTCAGTGTGCTTCCCTCTCCCTTCCAAGCCGCCCCCTGCCCCAGGCTCCCCCACCCGGCTCTGCTGTAGGGTTCTGGGAGATTTGATGAGAAGCAATTTCATCAAAAACAAATCCATCTTGGTTTCAATTTGGTCAAAGTGATGAATGGGGGAAAAAAAGTGCATCTCCTTGCACCAGGAGATAGCTGTAAGAACGGTCCCAGCAGCACTGTTCAAAATAGCAAAAAGCAGGAAATCATTCCTGGGAACACTGCCAGAAGAATTAATTTAAAAAAATCAGTACAAATAAATGAATGACAGCTACACACATGGACACAGATGAATCTCAGGAACACACTGTAGGAGAAAAGTAAGTCACAGAAGAAAATATCCCGTTATGGTTCTATTTTTAAAAATGTTTTAAAAAATGTACTCCAGACAATATATGAAGGAATCAAATATGTGTGCTAACATTTTAAAGGAACAGTAAATCCATCAGGAGTGTGGTTAGGGGGTGCAGGCAGATGGGGGGGCACACTGAGTTAGGAAGAGGTCTCTGGGGGAGGGAGGTCCTGCCTTTAGGCTGGGCGGGCCGCGAGCAGTATGTGTTTTTCTAGCTGTGGTTTACACCTTACACAGGTTATAAATAAGGTTTAAGCATATTCAGTGTTAGTACAAGCAATTTTAAGAAATGCAAGTCCACCAAAAAGAAAACTGGTCCCAGTCACTGAGATTTTCCATGGGTATAGACGCATTTCTGTGCTTTCTTTCCTTGCAGGCCCGCATGCCATCACAGGGTGGGAGAGTGAGCCGCTGCCAGCTTTTTATGATCACATGCAGCACAGGGCAGGAATATGTGGTGGGAAGTAAATTTGAAATAAAAAGGGGGAAAAGGTAGAAACAAAGAAAAGGTCCCTCTTGGCTAGGTCAAAAATACTTAAAAGTTGCAGAACTTTGCCACAGCACACCACATTTGCCATAAAGAAGTTCAATCCATTTGTCTTTCTGACCAAACACCTGCTCTGCCAAGTGGTTTTTGACCCCGTTTCCTGCTCCCTGCTGCAGCCCCAGACACACCCAGTGTGACTAGTTTGGGAAAGGTCAGGGTACTCCTCCTCTCTTAATGTGACCTGGGGCCTTGTTTAGTTTGCATCACCTTGAGGTGACTGTCGGCCGAAACCCCTGGCCTTCCTGTTGTGGAGACGAGTAGTTAAATTTTTTAATGTAAAAAAACATACATAAGCACTCTAGACACCATGAACAATAGCTTCCTGCACATCACTTTAGAAATCTTATATACAGAGACAAACATATATATTACAAATAAGCTTATGTATTTTAATACAAATGAGATGGCCCTTACATATGTTTTACCCTTTCCTTTTTAATTTTTTTTTAAGATTTTATTATTTATTTGACAGACAGAGATCACAAGTAGGCAGAGAGGCAGGCAGAGAGAAAGGAAGGGAAGCAGGCTCGCTGCCGAGCAGAGAGCCCGATGCGGGGCTCAATCCCAGGAGCCTGGTATCATGACCTGAGCTGAAGGCAGAGGCTTTAACCCACTGAGCCACCCAGGCGCCCCTGTTTAAATTTTTTATTTTTTAAGTAATCTCTATGCCCAACATGGGGCTCAGACTCATGGCTCTACTGGCTGAGCCAGCCCAGTCCCCTAGACTTTGCTTTTTACTTGTATCTTGGGGCCCCTTTCAGGATACCACACACAGATCTGCTTCTGTCTTTCTAATCGCTACCAGATGTCACACAATATGGATTTACTGACAGCCACAGAGGTTTCCAGTTTTTTTCTATCAAGGACAGTGCTGCAGTGAACATTTTTTTTAAAGTAGCCTTCATGCCGAAGTGGGGCTTGAACTCATGACCCTGAGATCAAGACCTGAGTTGAAAGCAAGAGTTGGACGCCTCCATGACTGAACCAGCCAGGTGTCCCTGCAGTGAACATTCTTAGCCACAGACCTTTGTGGACACGTGTGCGTCTATCACCGGGACAAATACCGGCAGGCAGACAGATGAGTAAGGGGACTCAAATGCAGTTTATCTCAAGCTGCTTTGTGCTACTTTGCATTTTCCCTTTGTCAGTCTTTCCTACTGTTTTATTTTGTCGATAACTTTTTACTACTTCTGCTTTCTAGCTTCCCATCATCTGTAATCTGACCAGCTTGTCACGTATGTTCTCATGTGACATTACAGATGAAAATCCTGAGCAGGACCAAACCAAGACTTCCCTCTGATTTCCGAGAAGCACTCGGAGGGACCCCGAAGTCCGTGACTGTGCTGTCGCCAGCAGCCTCCCAGACCCAAATGCCTGGCGTGAACCAGCCTTTGCTGAGGGCCCCCCTCACATCTCAGAGCTGTGCCTCCCAGCTGCCACCGCCTGAAGCTGGCACAGCCTATTCTAAAGTTCTGGGGCTTGCCTTGTCCCCAGCCTGAGAGGGACCCATTCCGCAGCGCCCTCTTCTGGCTGGTCCCTGGGGCACACGAACAGGGAAGCTGAGGGACGGAACACCAGCCGCCAAACGCCGCCCCCGCCCTGACGCCCAGGGGCAGAAACGTGCAGCCTGCCCCGCTGGGTGCTGAGGGCTGGGGCAGCTGAGCCTCTCAGAAGCCCGACAGCGAGGCTGTGCTCCGGGGCCTTCAGCTCAACCTCGGGAGGCTGAGCTAGCTGGGGGCCCTCTGGGAAGTGCAAGGGTAGGGAGCTCGGGGCAGCAAGTCCAGACTTTGGTGGCCGGCAGACTGGGGTTAGAGCTCATTCACCTTGGGACCTTGAATGAGTGTCTGCCACTTTCTGAGCCTCAATGTCCTCAGCACAGAATGGAGACGGGAAGAGAAACGTGCCTCACCGGGCGCTGGAAGGATTCCGCCGATTCCCGCAGGTAAAACGCGGCCCGCGGTGCCCGGGCCTGGGCGAGGCGCAGACCAGCGGTCCCGCTGGCGCAGAGACCCCGAGGAGCAGCCGTGGCTGGCTCCCAGCGTTAGCTGATAGTATTATTCCTAAGGGTTGTGGGCAGGGAGGCCCTTTTGTCAGTGTGGAGTACGCCCAAGAATCCGCTTTTGGGGGACATGGTCTAAATGGGTGCTGGATCCTCAGCCTTGGGGCCATATCGCATCTTTCACCCAACTGTGCCTGATGGATGTTTCGGTGCTGTTTCCCTTAGTGGGAAAGACACGGGACCAGGTTCACAGTTCTGGTCTGGAGCCGGACTTAGCTCTCAGCTGAGCAGAGGGTGCCCTGTCTCATGGAAAAAGGCTGCTCAAAAGACAGTGCCCAGGAGCACAGCTGAGAGGCTCTGAGGGAAGAAAGGAACCCTGTTTTCTACGGACCCTTAGTCCTAAGGGTGGGAGAGATATTTCCAGAGACAAGCAGGGTTTTGGCGACTTTACCTGAGGCCTGTTGCTTTTACATGCATCGTCCAAATGCTTGTGCCACAGTATTGCATGAAACCGGGAACCAGTCTGGAACTTGTAAACATTGCCTGATGGGCAGAGGAAACCGTGGGTTAGGAAGAGGGAGGGTCTCATGGGAGGGTCTGCCTGCGACAGGAGCCTGAAGATAAATGTGAACTTAGGTTAACCAAACCAAGGGAGGTCAGGAGCAGCCCAGTGTAAGCTTGGGGCTTGCAGGGGCAGAACCTTGGGTGCCTCTGGCATGTCTCTGTGGACTGGGGCTCTTAGCCACTTCTGGGCCATGGTGCATTGGACTCTGGTGAGGCCTGTGGCCTGTGGACCTTCCTCAAAATAACATTTCCAATGCATTAAAAAAAAAAAAAAAAGGAAAGAGATCAATACCACCGAAATGCAGTTATCAAACTACTAAAAAACACTTGAGTAATACAGTTCTAGATGTGCTCCTCTATTAATGCACAAGTACCAAGATCTAGGGGCAGGTCTGACACCGTTCTGTTAATTCCAGAGAGGTGACCCATCAGAAATCTACAACTGCATGTGATAAGAAAATATCTGTGGTTTTTCTTGGACATAAAATCACGGGTGTTGTGAACATTCTAGTAGTTCTATACTCATAAATAAAGGCATGAGAGTCCATAGGAAAAGAAAGATGTAATTTTTTTTTCACCACTCGAGTTCACAAACCCCTTGAATTCTATCCACAGACCCTGGCCACCCTCGGTATCGTATTTTCCTCTGCTTGGGGACAGTGCTTTCCTGTGGGCCCAACATTTACTTTCTCAAGAAAGAAGACTTCTAACCCAAGCCTGGAAGCTTGAGGAAGAAATTCCAGGGGCGACCAGACTGGGACGCGCTATGACGTGTGTGTAGCTGCGCGTGCATTCAACCTTTCAGACGTGGAGCAGAGACCTTGGCTCCCCTCCTCTCCAGTCCCTGGGCCACTGGAGGTTTCCTGTTTTCTGACTTCCCAGCTCACAAGGCTGGAACCCTGCAGTCTCTCTCTGGCAGCATTACCGGCATTACCCGGGAGCTTGTTAGAAAGGCAGGACCTTGGGCTCCAGCCCAGATCCACTGAATCCAAACCTGAATTTTTACTAGCTCCGCAGGTGATTTGTATGTACGTGAACCTCGCACTAGAACATTCCTGAGAAGATGTAAAGATGCTTGGAGGCCTGACAGTCCCAATGACTTTGCCTGGCTAAAACCCAAGACCCCGGTATTTTGGGGTTTTGTCATGTGACATGGGCTACCAAGAAGACAAGCGTGAGCTATTCTTTTTCTTTTTCTATATATATATATTTTTTAGTATAGTTGACACAAAATGTTACATTAGTTTCTGGTGTACGATGCAGTGACTCAATAAGTTTATACATTATGCTATGCTCACCACAAGTGCAGTTACTATGATCACCATACAATTCTAGTAAAATATCATTGACCATATTCCTATGACATACTCATTCCATAACTGGAAGCCTGTATCTCCTATTCCCCTTCACCCATTTTTCCATCTCCCCACCCCCTCCCCTCTAGAAATCATCAGTTTATCTTCTATATTTATACATCTGATACTGCTTTTTGTTTATTCATTTGGTTTTTTGTTGTTGCTGTTTTTAGATACCACATGAAGGAAATCATATCACATTTGTCTTTCTCAGTCTGACTTAATTCACTTGGCATAACACCCTCTAGGTCCATCTGCATCATCACAAAGGGCATGATCTCATTCTTTTTTATGGTTATGTAATATTTTTATAGTGTGTGTGTGTGTGTGTGTGTGATGTGTATGTGTGTTATCACATCTTCCTTCTCCATTCATCTATCAAAGGACTCTTAGGTTGCTTCCATTATCAATAATACAATAAACATAAGGGTGAATATCTTTTTGGATTAGTGTTTTCATTTTCTTTTCTTTTTTATTTTTTTTTTTTTAAAGATTTTATTTATTTATTTGAGAGAGAATGAATGAGAGAGAGCATGAGCGAGGAGAAGGTCAGAGGGAGAAGCAGACTCCCCACGGAGCTGGGAGCCTGACGCGGGACTCGATCCTGGAAGTCCGGGATCATGACCTGAGCTGAAGGCAGTCACTCAACCAACTGAGCCACCCAGGCGCCCCGTGTTTTCACTTTCTTTAGGTAAGTACCCAGTAATGGGATTATTGGATCAGATGGTATTCCTATTTTTAATTTTCTGAAGGACCTCCGTATTCTTTTCCACAGTGGCTACACCAGTTTAGTTCCCACAAACAATGCACAAGGGTTCCTTTTTATCTATATCCTCACCAACACTCGTTATTTCTTGTCTTTCTGATTTTAGCCATTCTGATAGGTGTGAGGTGATATCTCATTGTGGTTCTGATTGCCATTTCCTTGATAGCAAGGCCAATGCAAATAGGGTTTCTGGACAAGATGGCGCCGTGAACCTCTCCTTCCACGCAACATGGGCACGTGGGAGAGATGGAACCAGGAAGATATGGGAGATGACCAGACAAGTTAAAGTTGGGGCTTTTGTAAAAGGGCTCTTCTCTGATTTGGCCTTGGACCGGGATACTGTGAGAGTCTCATGGCAGGGATGTCTCTGAAGTCTCCCAAGACCCAAGACCCTTCTAGCCACATGGTCTCTGCCTTATGCAGCATTATATTATTTATTCCAAGCCCCTAAGGCTATAGCTTCAAAGGTGATGAGCCCCAGTAGCCACAGGTGAGGCCACAAAAGGGTTCCTGCAGCCACGTGCCATGCCCACGGCTCAGTGGTTACACTGGTTTCACAGACTAGTGTGGTGCCCTCTGATCACAACCTAAAGCAAAGGGAAAGCAGCAGCCCCCAAAGTTCTTATTGTTTCAAATGCACATTTAGCAGACGAGGGAAAGAGCGTGGAGGGAAGTCGTGTGCACCCAGCGCCGGGGCTGCCTACCTTTGTCGGGGTTATTCAGCTGGAAGATATCGGGGTGCTCGGGGTCGTCAGGCAGCTGCACCATCCAGCCCACCACGGAGACTTTTTTGCCGGGTGTGGATTTGTACTGGGGAAGAACAACAGCATAACTAGGAGGCCAATGCCCCTCACTCCCGGGGGAAGCCGAGCTGGGCCTGGAAAGTTTCCTTCCCGCCCCTCCCCCCTCCCCCCAGCTCATACCACCCGAAGTCCCAGTACGGAGAGTCCTCTTCTGGGACTTACGTGTTTTCTGTCTGTGCCCCGCAAGGACTTGGCTCCGTAGTACAGGAGGGTGGATCCCGAGAGTATGACCCAGTACCTGGTCCATGAGGACAGCTATGGAGGAAGGGAAGGCAGGGTGGCAACGCTGCATGTGGTGGTGGTGGTGGGGGGGAGTGGAGCACCCCCTCCCTGCCTGATTCCCAGCCACAAGGGTGGAAGGGTGTCCCCTTCCTGCCAAACAGTGTCAGCACGGGCCTCATCTCTTCCCCTGGCCCCACAGGCATCAGTGTCACCTCCGGCCAGGGTCTGGGGGAGGGAGAGCCTCCTCATTAGTGCCTCTGAGCTCTAAGCCCTGACTCCCCTCTCTGGCTCCTTTACTCCGAGAGCCTTGCATTTTTTTCACCTTGTTTAAGGCAGTGCCAAGGCTTAATTTCTGTGTGTTCAGGTGACTTGGGCCCAAGAAGGTCCTGGAGAAAAACATTTTCAAAACATGGACAAGCCAAACCATAGCCCAGTCGAACCATAGTATCTGCACTGGGGTGCTCGGGCTGGGACCGAATGGCAGCGCATGGGAAGCTGCAGGATTCGAAGGGGGAAAAGCCAACAGGGCAGAGCTACAGGTATTCTTTCTGTTTCTCTAGGCAACAAGGCTGGGATTCCCTTTTCAGGGGGCTCTGCTCCTGGGTTTAGGGAAAATCACTTCAACAAGCCTTTTGGTTTGCAAAGGTGAAGGAAGTATCGGCTCCTGCAAGGAACAAGGTTGAGAGGAGCAAGGCTGACCGTTCTGAATCATAGCCCACAAGAGCCCCTCTCCACGCTGAATGCAGCTCCGGGGCTGGCAACAGTGACAGCGCGGGCTGTCAGATGTGTCTGACGACACCCACACGTGTGCATAACACACATGCACATACATGTCCAACTGAAATAAGCTTCATGAAATGAACTTAGCTTTATTATACATATGGGATGCTGCTGTTTTCCATTCTACTCTATTCTGCTCACAAATACAGGCCATGACCCACTGGACTGGCTTCATCACTCACTACTGGGCCAACCAACATCTGGGAAAACTCTGCTAGCAGGACACTGTCTCGCCCTGACTCAGAATGACCGAGGCCTGAACTCTGAGTGTGGGAGAGAAGCAGGCAGGTCTGTACAACAGGCCAGATCTAGGGTCCCATGTCACAGAACACTCTGTGAGAATCTGGGCCCAAGGACGAAGGGCAGCCTAGGGCCGGGGTTGAAGACTCCCCTTACCCATGAGCCACTGGCACCTGCAGACAGGGCAGCATCTGGAGGGGACAGCTGGGCTGGCACCCTGGCACCTTCACAGTGGGCACAGATAGGAGGGGGTGGTTTCAGGGGGTTCCACGGGCAAGAGCCAGAGCAGGAACAGGAAGGCAGAGCAGATGGTAGCGGATGCTGCCTGGAGACGCAACCCACGGTCTGTTGGTAGGAAACCCTTGCACGTATGCTCCGTGGTAACAGTTTGGGGGTCCCTGTATGTGGCTGAGGCCCTGCCGTGGGGGAGGTCATGGAGCCAGTGACTTGGGGGTCTGGCATAGGTGACCAGGGAACAAATGGTAGAGCCTCAAAGGCCTCCTGATGCTGCTGCCACAGGGGAAGAGGGCACCTGCAGCTGGGGACCAGGCACAGGCTGTGCCAGCCCTCTCAGGGGCAGTTCCAACCCAAAGCCTGGGGGTCTGCGGGCTTCCACTCGCCCTCGTCACAGCTCTGGGTCACCACATGCTCGCTGTGTGCACAGCCGTATGTGACAGTCTTGCTGAGTCCTCGGAGACATAGGCACTATTGTATCCCAGTTTATAGATGTGGGGAGTGAGGCCCTTGCCCACTCAGTGGCACAGCCAGAGCCAGAGCCCAGGGACCTCCCCAAGGGCCCTGCTGCCTCTGGACGGAGGTGGGTCTGCACTTACCGCGGGTCTCCGGCCTTCCTTGAGCAGAGTTTTCCTCCTCAGAGGACCCTCCATGGTGGGCACTGTGGCCGAGCTCCCCAGCGTACAGATGCATGGGCCCGTGGGGCTGAGGGGAGACCACCGGTCAGACACTGCCCTGGAGGAGCCGCACTCAGGCACCTCTCCCTCCCAGCACCCCACTGCCAAGTCCATGATGCTGTGCCAGGCCAGAGGACTCAACATGATCAGGGCAGGTGGCCCTGCATTGGCCACAGCTGGACACTTTCACCTCCCTCGCCTCAGGCCCTAGGCTTGGTGCAGAGCTTCTTGTAACCCAGACCCCAGGAGCATGGCCTCCTGCTCCTGATCTCAGTGGTGGCTTCCTCCTGGCCCTCCCGAGCTTCTACCTTCCTCTCCACCTGGGGAGCCTGGGGCCCTGCAGCCCCTCCTTGTGTTGGCAGCCGCCTGGAGGAGCAGTGAGCAAGTGTGGGAAGGTGGCGCTGGAGTGAGAAGCGGGACCAGGGAGCGCAGCCAAGCCCAGTGCCTTTGCCTCAGGGCTTCAGGCGCCACCTACAGGCAAAGACAGCCAAGTGCAGCACTGGCTGGGACGTGCCCCGAGGCTCTGGATGGCTTCAGGTCACTGGGTAGGTGTCTCCCACAGGCATCTCCCTCAACTGGGTGCCCTTCCTCAAGCTGCTCTTCCTCCATAGGTGGGTAAACGGTACCACCATCCATGTGGCTGCCTGAACCAGAGACCTGGGGGGTTTCTCCTCTCTCCTCTCCACCCCTGCAACCTACTCGATTCCAAGGATGTACCAACCCCAAGTCCTACGTATGCCTCTCGGCCCCGATCAGCCATCTCACTCCCCGCACCTTAGGCAGAACTTGCTCTCCCTTTGAGCGACTGCCCAGTGCTCTTCCCTGGCCTCCCTCAGGCCAGCCTTGCCTTCCTCCTGCATGCTTTCCAGCTCTCCTTGCCACGGCCATGATGATGACCTGGTCATGCCACTGTTTGTCACCCCCCCCCCCACCCCTGCCTCCGGGCGGGGCCGCATCTCCGCCCCTCCCCTCTCTTACTCCCCAAGCCACCCTGCTTTTCCTGCCTCCCTTCGACTTGGGGTGCACTCATTCCTGCACCTCCCCTCCCTGTACCTGGATCCTTCCTATCACTCTTCCAGTCACTTCTCCACAGAGGCCTTCCCTGCTCTCCCCTTGCAGAACAGCCCACCTCCTCTCTGGGACCATCAGGGATCTGGGATTATCGGTTCAGTCTCTGTCTCCCGTGGCAGCAGCCTCTTGGACTGTGGCTTATCCAGCAGCCGGGAGCACAGCGCTTGGCATCCACCGAGCAGCCTAGAGCTAGCTGTCAAGTAAACGAGCACACAACAAATGGATACCTGTAGACGCAGCTCCGGGTTCTGGGAGAATTCCGAACCGGAACCCGCCAGTTGGGCCCCAGCGTGGCATACAGACGTCCCCTGCTTCAGAAGAAAAGGGGTGAGATTTAGCAACAGCCGCAAACCAGACACTCGGAGGAAGCAAGGGCATCTCGGACACTGTGAGCACTGGCTCAGGAGGGTCCGATCCCAGCTTTACCCGCACCTCCTACATCAAGCTGCAGACACATCTGGGGCACATCTGGAGCTGCCAGGTCTGTGAACATGACGCCCCCGGAGCCTCCATCAGTGAGTGTCAGGGGGTGACTAAAATCAGGGCACACGCACTTACCCAATGTGAAGCTGACATGTTTAACAAAAAATGCCATCCGGCCCAAATAGTCCATGGTGAATCCAATTACAAGGGCGCACAGAACTGTGCGCAGTCTTGCATGTCGGGCCTGGGGGGTGTTTGTGTGTGTGTGGGGGGGCTTGAGCACCTTATTCACCAGGGCACAGCTGAATTCCTGTTTGCTGTGTCCTCTCCACCAGACAGCCTCCTCTGCTGGCCCCCGCCGGACCCCTGCATCTCCCTGTGGGCTGCTCCTCTGCCTTTTCTCCCACCTGGAGTCCCTTTGCAAAGGAGCCTTTGCAGGGGAAGGTACAGCTCCCAGAGAGAAGCTTAACCTATTTGGGGGGGAGGCTTCCATCTTTCTGTCTCTCCTTTTCACCCTTTCCTCTTTCAGCAGGATGATTTCCTGTGTCCACGTGGTCCTCAAACACCTGCTCACCCCCGCAGCACGGTGTCTCTCTGGGTTATCACTTTCCTGGCCCGTTGGCCAAACAGGAATGTAACCCAATTTATAAGGTCAGATAAGGTTAGGACTGCCTTTGCCATTCCCTGCTGCCAGTCCTAGGTCGCTGCACACGGCCCCATGGCACCGGACACCGGACACCAGGGGACAGGGTGGACGCGCTCATTCATGGCGGCAGGTCCGTCCTAGCGTAAGTAAGCTCAGGTGCCTCCAAGGCAGGCTCTTGTGGCCCTGCCCCTCAGTCCTCCACTTGAGAAGGAACAGTTCTTGATGACCACCTTGTGTCTGTTGTACAGAGGCTCAAGTTCAGGGCAGGTGGGAGTCTGATGGCCGTCTACGCCAGCTGCCCGTCAGCCCCTCCTCTTTAGGTGAAAAACCACGGCATTTGCTTGGCCCCTCAAGTCCTCAGAGGTTACAAATCTCAGCCTTTCCCCAGCACACCTGGGTGACAGATGATGGTTCCAGGCTGACCCCAGCCCCACCATGAACTGTGGCACAGATGAGGCCCCAGCTTGCCCAATTCCCAGCCCACGGGCTGGATCGCCTCCCCTCTTCCCCCACCAATTCAGAAAGAGGCTTGCAGTGCAGTGAGCGGGACATCACAGGTCATGACTAATCTGCTCTCATTTATGGAAAGCTCCAGGATTTTCACCGTTACCGGAACACTGCCGAGTCCCTCACAACATGGCATAACCCTGTGCTGAATCAGGCTGCTCCGAGGTCTCTCGATGGGCTGCCTCCAGGTGCTTTCCTCCCCAGCCACTACCAGAGGTTTCCTAGGAGTCAGGGCAGGATCTGACAGCGAACGTTTCTGTGATGACATTCTTCGTGCCCAGGGGACATCTCCCCCTTTGATCTGGATTCTTGCTCTGAGCTGCGACCTATCTGGAGTTGGAGATGGAGCCTCCCTTTTCCAGAGCTGGGTCCTCTGGCCCCTTCTCCACCTTTCTTCTTGTCTTCTTGCCCTGGTGCCCAAGGATAAGGTTCAGTGACAGTGGGCTGTCTACAATGTCCAGTGGTTCCCCATCAATGGGGGGACGTGGTTGGTGCTGCTACCTTCCCTCCGTCCTCTCCTTCCTGAGATAGTCCACGGCTGCACGCTCAGCAGACGTCTGTCTGTCTGACACTTGTCATTGGGTAGCCTTAACTCAGCATCTTCCAGCCTGTCTAGCCTTTTAAGCAGCCTTTCTCCATGTTCTTCCAAAAGGCGTAGGATGCTCCCCAGTGCGCTGGGCTGGTGGGAGGAATGCAGGAGTGCAGAGCTCACCGGTGAGTGGGGGCTCGCATGTGCAAGGCCATGACACTCAACCATCTCACTGGAGCTTTATTTAAGCACATTGTCTTCCCCAGAATAGGGAAACTGAGGCTCAGTGATGGGAAGACACTTGACCGAGGCATGAGCCCAGTAAGCCAGGATCTGAACCCTGTTCGGACTCTACAGCCCAAGCTCCTCCACGCCTTTCAGGGTCGCAGGGAGGCTGAGGTGTCACATGTGGTGGAGTCTATCACGGGGACTGGATCCACCCTGTGGGTGGCATCGGGACATTTTCCTCCCAGAGGCACTACTCTTGCGGGTCTCTGCAGCAGCTCGCACTGATCGGGCTTTGTCCACGTCTGTGAGACTGGACGGCCCCAGCAGCCGTGCGCCCCGGATCTCCAGGGGTGGGACCACAGCTCCCCCGGCCCTCCATCCCTGTGCTAGAATAATCTTCCAGGGGTTTTGGAGACTGACGCTTAAGAGCCGCTGCCATTTATCAACTGGGGACCATGAGACACGCCATTCCTCCAGCCTCCGCGAGGGGCACTGCTCCCGCCCTGTCCTAGATGAGGAGACAGAGGCTCAGGGAGGTGAAACCACTGAGCCCACGCAACCGGCCTGTCAGTAGGGCTGGACACACAAGTACTCACAAAGGGAGGCTGGCTTTCCTCTGTGAGCAGTGGGCCTGTGTCTGTCAAGCTGCTCCCAGGAGGGAAGTCAGAGCCTGCTTCCCTGGACCCTGGAGGAGTGAGTGCCCCTGGCTGTGAAGGTCAGCATAATGGTGACTTTTCCCCAAGGCCCGCTTTCAGAACAGCAGGGTTGTGGTGGCAGCCTTCTCCCCCAGGGGAGCCCTGCAGGGCTGGAGGAGGGCCGTGACAGTTGGGGTGACTCTGGCTGGGCCCAAGCAGGCTAGAATCAGCACAGAGGAGCCAGGATCTTCACCCACTGGAAACAATCTGATCAGGGCCCTGCTTTGAGATTTGCTATTTGAATGTTCAGGGCCAGAAAAATGGAAAACGAATGGGCAGTCATATCTGGTAAACTCAGAAGTCAGGGGATCTCTTGGACTGACATGGGAATTCCCACTCCAGAATCACGGACACCTTTCCCAGCATGATGCGGGGCAGAATGTGGCTGAACATAATGTACCCCAGAGAGGCCATTCTACTGTTTCCTCTCAAGGATGAGCTTGGGCAGTGGTGGGCAACCCTACTCATGGGAAGTCTGGTCTGGGGAAGGTGGAGGCTGGCAACCAAGTAGAACACTTCAGTCCCAAATGCTGTACAAAATGATGATGGTGGTGGCAGGGGCGATAATGATAAGGGCGATAATGATGAGAAGGACGGTATGGTGATGATGATGGGGTGATGGAGAGGACGGGGATGATCAGGATGGGATGATGGAGATAAGGGGGTGATGGGGACGTCGGGGGTGGTAAGGACGGGATGACGGAGATGAGGGGGTGGTGGTGATGATGGTGATGATCAGGATGGGATGATGGAGAAGATGGGGTGACAGGGCTGCCGGGAATGATGAAGCGACAGTGATGATGGGGATATGAGGACGGAACGATGGGGATGCTGGGGTGGTGATGGGGACGCTGGGTGCTAGGCAATGCGCTGAGCAGTACTTATTCATTCTCTTGTCCAATCACACAGGGATTTTCTATCCTGAGAATCAGGAATACTGTTAGGCAGGCACTATTTTTTTGTTTTTGTTTTAAGTAGGCTCCATGCCCAGCAGGGAACCCAATGCGAGGCTTGAACTCACAACCCTGAGATCGAGAACTGAGCTGAGATCATGAGTTGGATGCTTAACTGGCTGAGACACCCAGGCGCCCCAGGCAGGCTCTACTCTGAACCCCATCTTATAGATAAGGGATCTGAGGCTTGGAGAGGTGGAGTAACTTGCCCAAGGTCACAACCCTAGGAAGAGGAAGAGTGGATAGAGCTGTTGAAGCAGAAGCTGCCAGGGTTCTGCCTGGGCCAACAGCATCAGGAGAATGCAGACTAGCTAAGGCAGGTCTGAAAGGCATCTTCCCCTCAGCAGTTTTCTAGGTACACGCTAGGTAGCATCATGGAGATTAAATTTCAGAAAGCCCCACGTCCCTGTTGCTGGTTTAGGAAGCTGCGCAATAGGGAGAAGTCTTGGGTAATAATTACACTGGGGTCTTAGTAATCTTGTCTTAGCAGAAGTAGGGTCCTCCACCCCATTCTTCTATGTCAAGTACATAGAGCCCCTTGAGGTAGGAGTGGGCCTATGGAAGGGCCCAGGAAATGCTGTTCATCAACCATGTGTCCACCTGTACCAGCAAACCTTAATGGGAAGCTGTCCCATTAGGCCAGAGCTTGGTCCCAGCCACTTCAGAAGATTGACCTCATCTGTAGACAGGAAGCTGCCACCCTGAGTTCTGCTGGACCTTGGGACGTCCCTTCCAGCAGTACTTGCCACGGACTTGTGGTAAGTCACTCATTCGCTTCTCTCTGGGCAATGTCCCTGATCTGCTGAGTGGGTCTCTAGGAGCCACATTCGAACTGCATGTTTAGCTGAGTGGACAGAACAACACCTGATCCAAGCCAGGTCAATCAGATGTTCTCTCATGGCAATTAGGAACCAGATGTGTGTGAGAGAGAGAAAGAAAGTCAGGCTCTGTGGCTGGATGAAGCTGTAACATGTAAACGTGGGAGCTGCAAGGTCTTCCTCTTCCCCTCTGTGAGCTGAGAAGTCTAGAAATCTGGTCTGCAGAGAGCGAGAGGGGAGTGTGGCAGATATATGTGGAGAAGGACTGACTCAAGATGGAAAGAAATCCCGCCCGCTGTCCAGGACCCGACTCTGAGGGGATGTGGGTATCGGAGGAGAGGGCGGGCTGAGATTTCTCAGCTGCCTGTGAAGCCACAGCAGCCCAAGGACAAGGTCAAGCCAAAGGCCCAGGGACTGCTGCCCACTGTTTTCTCTCAGAGGGGCCTGAGCTCCTTGGGTGGCCTCCTTGTCCAGACTTCAGTGTCTGTTGCTGAAAGCAAAGCAAGAGACAGCATCTTTGGGGCAAGCCCGCATCAGAAGCTTGGCACATCATCCAACTAGGCTGACACAGGAGGCAGAGCAAGCCGGAGCTGAGGAGACCAGACCGACGGGTGGGTGGGGGCGGGACATGAACCTGGAGATTCCTGGGCCTCGGCCACAGGGGTGGGAGGAAGGCAGCCAGACCCTCCGAGAAAGTCACCCTGAAAACAGCCACTCTCACATTGCACTTCAGTTAAATGGACCCCTCACCACAGTACTGCCTCTAGACTGCCCCCCATCTCTTGAAATGCTACGTAGTTTGGGGTTCAGAAGGTGGCTCTGTACCCTGGCAAACCTGGGCCATCTGCTGGAGTCCTCTGATTATCTCAAAGTAGGAAAAGGGTGTCTTTAAAAGCTCTGATTTGCAGGTAGCAGGCTGGGGAATCTGCCGCCAAGACTCTACTTCCCTGGGGTCTCCCTAAAGATGGAAGATTCCACTGGCTAAGAACAAGGAAACCCCACGTATGGAAACACTGCATCGCCCACCCTCCTTGGCACCCTGGGACGCTTGCGGGGCCGACTGTCTGCAGCAGCCTCTTAGACGGGTCCTTCCCACAGTTCCCTGTCACCCTGGAGGCCAGCCATGCCTGGCTCCTCTGTACCATGATGACTGAACTGCCATTTGGGGACTTTCCTCTTCACCCCCCTCCCCAGACCCCTGCATCCCCTGCCTGCTGCCAACAGTTACCACCGAGTGAAACTCTCAAAAAAGTCAAAGTTCCCAAGCACAAAGCTCCACCTACGAGCTGTGTGTATCCAGGGAGCCTCATCACGTAGAGCTGCCGCCCCTGCTGCTCAGAGGCTGAGACACAGGCCCAAGGTCACAGAGCTGGCTGTCCTGAGCCCAGGCCTCTCCCAGCGCTGCTGGCAGCATCGGGAAGCCCGACCGCAATTTTTCAATGGAGAGGCTCACTAAGAGCTTCGCAGACCGGGGCACATCACCGAGTCTGCCTCTCCTGCAGTGACTCGGACGAGCCAGACCGAGCATCCCTGGGCCACCTCCCATCCCGGCACATGATTAGGGCCTCGCAGCCTCCTCAGACCCCGAGACCCCTCTTGAGGGCCCGAGGTGGTCCTCTTCACCAATGTCCCTGGGCTGCTGCTTAACCATCGCCTCTACCGGAAGCCACTGCTGACCCCGCAGTCTGACTCGGGAACTGTGCTGGACACTCCCATGGAGAACGACACAGCTTCAGGACCCTCTGCGGACCTGGCATCATCAATTTGTTCCGTCTCCAGGAGCTGCGACTAGCTCCCCTGTGCCCCGCCCCCCCGCCGGAAGGGGAAACAGCTCTGCTTCAGAGGGGGCCGTCACTCGGGCCTCTCCCATCCCCAAGGATCCCTCTGCCTCCTCCTCGCCTTGGTGCCACCTGTGTTTCCGGCCTGTCCCTCCCTCGTGCGAGAGCGGCACTTCCTCACACACGGCTGATGTCGGGCTAGACAAGACGGATGGCCGAGGGCTTCGGGATGAGCTCTGTGACATGCTTTCATATGTTACGTCTTAAAAACCAATTAGTAAATGTTTCTGATGAATTCTTTTTTTAAAAAGAAATGTTAATTTTTTCCTGGGTGTAAAAGAAACGTACCTATTGTGGCAGATGTGGAGCATATAGGAAAATAATGAAGGAAGGGCATTCATTCAGTGGCCCCAGAACTCAAAGAGAACCGAGATGCGCGACATGACACACTTTTGTACATACATATGTGTTCGCCTCTTATCATCCGTTTTCTTCCTTTTAAATATTTCATTTAAAATGAACTCTTACGCTAATATTTTTGTTCTCATGTCAGTGCCAAATCAGGCATAAAAAGAAGCACCTGTTAGCTCTTGCTGATGGGCCCAAAATATTCTCTTCCCTCTTGAGTTTCTGAGAAGCCTGAGGTTTGCTCGAGGCTAGCCTAGGGCAGTGTCCACAGTCCCTACTTTCCAGCTCATCAAGCACATGCTGAAAATGCCTTTTCATGGCCGCCTGCCTTCTCTCCTTGGGAAATCACGGTTCGATCCGGGGTCCTCCTTCCACTTTTGTCCTCAACCCAGGACACTGAGGCGAGCAAGGTGCAGGTTGGGACATGAGGTAGAGTCTTAAGAGAGGAGGGGGCCGGCCCTCACCCCCCCACCCCTGGTCCAGTGACTCTGGCCTCGGGTTGTTGAGGGCGCTGACCCGGGACCACCACTCTGTCCAAAGACAGGGGAGGGTCTTTACAGCACCCAAACCAACCCCTCCCTGATCTGGCCACCTCATAGCTGGTCTGTTCCCACAGGTCCTGTGGCCTTGCTGGGGCTGAGACAGATGACGCGACAGCAGGATGAGAGTGGCAGCAGGAGGCCCCCTTCGCCCCATGAGCCCTCAAGCACAGTCCTAACAAGAACAGGATTGGGGGGCTGCCATCCCTCCCTAAGCCCACTCTGAGGGACAGCAGCGTCAAGTGTCCCCAGGGCCCTGTGGGCTCCATCACAGGAGCTCCTTAGGGTCGCCACTCGAGGGAAGTACTGGGTGTAGCCTGGGTTCTGGCTGTCACTCAAGCCTTCAGGCCCCAGGGTGACACGGCTGTGGGTATGATCTCAGAGAAGGCAAACTTGCAAGACGAGACCAAATAACCCTGCACTTGGTCATACAACTGGAACCCCCCTACCCGCTCAGTCACAGTGGCATACAGGGTGACTGAGCTGGGCCTGCTGACCAGTGGAGGGTCATGCGCTGGTGGCACACGTCACCGGCCTGGGAGCTCCCTGTCCCTCAGGCTGGTATTTGGCTCCATTTCTCTTCCTGGCCTAGGTCAAGAGTGTCAGCAGGGCCGGGGGCCTGATGGAACAAGTCAGTTGCAGGTTGTGACCCCTAAGCTTTGGGGCTGTGGGGCTGCCCCTGCCCTAGCTGGGCCTCTGGGAACTAGAGAAGCCAGGACCTCTTCATCATACCTCATTCCTCTGTGCCACTGGCTGTGGTCCTGAGGTCACTGTCTGCCCAAGCACATGTAAAGGGGTAGAGAAGGCTGTGTTCCCACAGGCTCACTCAGGACCAGCTGATGGCGTCTCTGAGAAGGGAAGCTGTGCTTTGTTGAAGAGTGTTTTGGAGGCTCTGTCAGGGCAGACACTGGCCTGGGGGCCCAGGCACAGTGGCCCTGGCTTCCAGGAAGAGAGAATCTGCTCCCCTTTGTAGAGTAAGAGCAAAGTGGCCCAGGCTTGAAGGGAGGCCTAGGGGGGCTGAGCACTGCGTGGGTGAAGGTGAAGCAGAGAAGCCCTGTGAACTGTGGTCCCTGAGTTGGGGGGAAAGAGAGGCATTTAACAAAGGTTTCCAAAGGCCAAGAGGCAAACCCTCCCCTCCAGCTCTCCCACGGGCTCTTCAGCAAAGTCTCAAACGCTCACATGCATTTGAGGGAGTGGATTCTTTCTGGTGGACACGGAAAGAGGCTAGTGCAAGATGGAAATGCAGACTGGAGGCCTGGCCAAAGGAGTTAGAGGCCAAAGGGGGTAGCTTGGGCGTTGGACTGGAGGGGTCATCCTAGCCCCACGGGCATCTTCCAAAGCAGGTGGTCTGCTCCCCTCATCGGGCTAGGATCCCAGAGCCGGCTACAGGAGACAGGGCTGGGCACCTGCGTGGGCGAGCCAGCTGGGAGGCCAGTTCCTGTGGGAGGTCCCACCCGAAAAGCACTTACTAGAACATTTCAATGGATAGTAAATCGAACGCCAAATTCTAAGTGAAAGAGAGAAAAGAGAAACGCTGTATGTCACAGGGCTCGCTACTGGTTGAGCAGAGCACCTTCTATGCGGCAGGAAGCCCCTCACTGTCTCCCTTCCTGGTGGCTCTGCTCTGGTCACGGGAGCGCGTCAGGAGCTACTTGCTGCCCTCAGCGACTAGCATGGTGTCTGGCAGGACGCAGTGGCTTCCTACATAGCCACGGACTGAAATGAATGAGGGCACAAACGAACCAGTGAGTAAGTTCTGGTCTGGATCCTGGCAGCATGCAGAAGTTTCCCACTCAGTGTCCCCCCACTGGCCTGGAGCCGGGGGACACTGGCTTGCCTATACGCCCCTTTTGTCACGGTCTCCCTAGGAGCCCCCTGACGGATGCTGACACAAGTCAGACTCTTACTCATCAGATCTGGAGTCCACCCTAGAGCCTGTCCGGGGTTCTCATTGCCACAGCTGGGCTGGCCCCAGGGTGCAGGCAGCGAGGCCCACTGGCCTGCACAAGCTAGGCAAGAACAGAGCAACGTCCCTCGGGGAGTCCTGCAGCAGGGACAGGGAGCAGGTTCCAAGGGCTCACGTTGCTGTTCCTCCCCCTGTCCAGCCCCCCATCTAGGCGCTCACAGACAGACTGACCAGCGGACATGGGACCAGGCCCTGTAGCTGCCACCACGGCCTCTGGATGGAGCCAGGAGCACAAAGAGGGGGGCTCAGTGGTCAGGAGGATGTGGATTTGGGTCAGCCCTGCCCTAGCAGAGGAGAACGAAGCAGGACAAGTCACCTCACCTCTCGGAGCCCGCGGACACTGTGAGTCACCGCTGTGTAGGGTTCTTGAGGACTTGGTGAGGCCAAGACGGGGTCTGGCGCACAGGGGACGCTCGACAAAGATCACTTATGACCTATCGTCTACGTCCCTCTGCCCTGGGAGGATGTCCTGGGTGGGTTCGTCTCCTCTCTGGACATTTTATGATTATGGGGACTGATGAGACAGGAGGCGTCAGCACTAGAGGAGAAGTGAGGAGTGTGGAGAGAGAGAGAAAGTAGGTGTGCATGTGAGTGTGAGCACGCACGCACGTGTGTGTGTATATGTGTGAGCTGTGTGTGAATGTATGTGCGAGACTGTATACCCACATACGTGTGAGTACACGAGCGCACGTGTGTAGGAACGTGTACACACACGGGGCATTTCTTAGGAAACGTGTACACACTCACGTGGGAGACTGTGTATGTAAGTCCGTGTGTGTGTGTGTAGAGTGTACGTAACTGTGGGCGTGTGCACACACGCCCCTGCACGCCGCTGGAGGGGCTACTTTGAAGGACAGTGCAAATCCGCCTCTGAAGCTTTCCCAGTCAGTGGATTTTTCCCCACGTCCCTCATACCCTGAGTCGTCACGACGCCCCTTCACCTTTGGGGGCGCCATAGCTATGGGCGCTCCCCGTTCAGAGCCCATGAGCACGTGGGGGACACGCAGTGGGTGGATTCCTGGGCAGGAGGCCCCACTCCGGGGGCAGAAGTGCTCACCACGGGGAGTCAAACCCTGGGCTGGGACCCACTTCACGGTCACGGTGCCCAAGGCCTGAGGCCACGTGGGTGTAACACTCTCAGACCCCAGCAGGCGGAGCCACGTGCCCATCTCCACACCAGGCCCATCCCGGGCTTCTGGTTTTGAGAAGCCACATTTCAGACCAAATCTGCTCGCAGGTCTCCTCGGCAGCTCGGCCTGAGGAAGCAGTGCCTGCCTCAGGCTCCTGGGCCAGCTCTGGGCCAGACGATGAGTGGGGCAGCTCAGAGCGTGGGGCTGGGACCCCCACCCCACGCCCATCCTGCTCTTCCGCCCCCGACTCCGAGTGGGCCCTGCCCCTGGGCGGAGCTGACCTGAGGAGCCACAGAGCAGCCTCCCCAGGCTGGGCCAGTGAGGGGCAGTGGGGGTGGGGCTGGTCCCTGCCCGGAGCCCTGAGTGCCACCCTGGGAGAGAGGCTGAGCTGAGGCCACACTCACCTTTCCAGCCCTGAAGACATCTCTTCACTAAACTCTGAGCTCTCACTACTGCCTGGAAAAGGAACACAGATCAATGAGCGTGGCAGCCTCACAGAAGAGGGGCCAACCCCACAGGAGTCCGTTCTCCTGGGTCAGCAGGCCCAGGGCCCTGAGCTCCACAGACATGCGGGAGACACGGCTTTCTGACCCCAGGGGCATCCGTGTGACTGGGGGTTTTGCTGCTGCCCCTTCTCACTCGCTCTCCTGGGACAGTCAAAAGAAGTCTCCCCTACTGTTCCTGGTAGGTCCTCCACCCTTCCCACTGCCTCCTGCCCACCCTTGACCCCACAAGGCTGCTCCTGGCTATGCACGGGCCCGCCAGGCCCTGCGCCCCTCAGCCTCCATGTCGGCCTGGCCGGGCCCTACCACAGCCTCCCTCCTGGACCAAGTGAAACCAGTGCTAGAACAAGCCTCACCGAGTGAGGACACGGGCCAAATGAGCACTTCTCTTCCCAAGGGCCAGGACTGTCACAGTAGCTGCCTGGCATGAGACAGAAGCCTTGGGGAAAGTGGCCCCTTGCCTCCTGGCCGGCATACACAGGAGAGAGGGTCCATCTCCCCCAGCTGGCCCTCTGGGGCGTACTAGGACACCTGCTCGCCAAGGCCCAGCTCTGGCCTCAAGGACCCCTCTCACTGCACACTGCCGAGTCCTCTGTGCTCTCCCTCAGGCCTTGGCACTGCCTCGCTTTGGCCCCTTGTGGGCCACCTGCTGGCACTGACTCTGGGCAGGGGGAGAGGGGGAGGGAGGAGGTCTCAGGTCTCTCGGGAGTCACCGGGTGGCGGGGGCTCCAAATAGGGCACATGCACACATGGTTTTCGGCTCCATACAGAAAAGCGTCTGAGTTTTCCACGAAGAGGAGCGGAGAACCAAAGCGCCTGCTGATCCCTGTCTGGATACTGGAGAGTGTTGCGTCTGACTCAGTTTTCTGAGTCAAGGCCGGGGGCTCAGGCACAGCTCAGAAAGTTTCCTGGGATGTAAAACAGCTGCCCTGCTGCCCCGCTGAAGGCTTTGGGGCTGGCGTTTCCCAGACTGGTTCCTCGGAACCTCCTCCCCATCCCTACCTCATTCCAGAACACTCCAAGGAAAAGGGTCCCATGACAGACTGGGAGAACCTGCAGACTCTACCGCCTTTTTGGTGATCCATAATGCCCATCGCACATTCAAGGCTCTGAGAACAGACCTGCTTACTTGGTTCAACCCAGCCTTTCCCCAGCATACTGACCCCGGAATTCTTCTCTCCAGCATACTGACACCTAGGAACCATGGGCTGCACTGCCCTGAGCTGTCATAAACCCCTGACTGGGTCCAGTGAGGATGGTTTCCTCCCAGGCCAGAAGGGAGACATAGGCCTTGCTTATCACAGTCTTTCTGGCAGTGGGAGAGAGCTGTCCCCTCCCCTCCAGTGATAGTGACTCAGAGACCTGCCTCATTTCGCAGGTATGCAGAACCTGGGATCCCCGCCCTCCCCCCAACTTCCTCCCGGGGCTCATGGGCCCCCAACCAGACCTCATGGGATCAAACCCCTACCCTGGCGACTCCCTAAGCGGCCACCACCCATGGGAGGGCTCTCTGTGAAGGGAAGCAGACAGACACACAGACAGACAGACTACAGAAACACAGGCAAACTGAAAGGGCATGGCCAGTGGACAGTGTACTTGTCTGATAGTTGTAATGACAGGTGACCTGGGCACTACAGGGAGACAGGCCTGTGACCAGAGCACAACAGTGTCCTAGCTCTGACTCAGCTCCTCTCCATCCTGGCCTCAGCGATTTAGTTTGTGATCCTTCCATGGACACAAGTACCATTTCTGGTACTTCAAACACGAAATTTCATCCCTGAGGATCAATTTTTCATCCTCCGAAACTCTGGCTTCTCAGTGTGAAGACAAGTATACAAGAAGAACCCGGTGGCCTGCCCCGCTGCTGTCCCCAGGCAGCTTCCCCTACTTGGCTTTGCACACACGGGCTTATGGTGCCCCCAGGACAGAAGGCCCCCTGGGGCACAGCCAGGCTTTGGCAGCTGCCAACCACTGACAGCGGGTCTCAGGTGTGCATCCGGCGGCTCCTTCCACCTGCCTGCCGCGCTCGGAGCACTCAGTGGAACCCCGGAGACCAGGAAGCAGAGGCCTCCCTGGCTTGGGCGACTGCGTAGGGAGCCCTTTCTGCAGGGGGTGGGGGGCCACCGGGCGCTGCACAGTGACAGAGACAGACACGGAGCACACACCGGACTGTGGCCCGCCCGCTGTCGTGTGCAGGCCGGAGACGCTTACCTAGGGAGAGTCCATTGGTGACGGCAGAGGAGGTGAGGGCGAGGGCCCTGCGGGGGCTGCGGGACTCTAGGACGCTGTCGTCCAGCAGGTGCCTCGCTTTCTCCGATGGGAATGTCGCACTTTTACTCTCAACTACACTCAACTGACACATCATACTGGAAAATGGAAAGGAAGAAAGAAGGCAAAGCTCCTTATCTGTGGCGTAACAGCGAGCACACCTGCACCTGCACGGGGGTCCTGAGCAGACCGCGCAGCTGGAGGAAAAGGACTTCCGCCCAGAACCATGGTGCAAGTCCAGGCTCTGCCCTAGTTCATGGCGTGACCTTGGGCAAGTCGCCTCCTTTCTCTGAGCCTCAGTTTCTCCATCTGTCAAATAGGGACTAATGATACCTGCCCTGCATCTCTCGGGAGGACGACAAGGCTCGAGTGAGTGGACAGTGCTTGCGAACGATGTAGCCACACAGGGGAAGGGGTGGTGTGACCTGCGGGCACACCTGGCTATAGAGCCACACGTCTGGTCCAGATCTTTGTGTCAACCTTGCTCACAGCTGCAAAGTACTCCACCCGACTGAGCCTCAGAGGACGCCTTCTAACAAGGAATGAAGATGGCATCCACCTTGCACGCCTGCAGGGGCTCAAGGACGTAAGGCACGGCAGGCACGTGGCGGAGCATCTAACCAGGGCAAAGCCCGAAACACTCAGAGATGACCCTCCCCCTCCGGCCTGTGAGGGACCCCAGGGCCAGCTTGAGCTGCTTGAGGCTTGTGTATTAGTGCAGGAAGAAAGGAAGGGAGAGAGGGACGGAGGGAAGAACAGAGGGAGGAGGGACCCAGCTGCTCCAGAGTCTGTGCCCTACATGCTGGGGACACAGGCCCGGCCATGATGAGGCCACAAGGGAGCTGGATGCCCCCCTGGCTTGCAGTCCCATAGGGCCAGATGAACCAGTGGCAGGCTCACTGCCCTGCAGGCTTTCTGAAACAACAGATGAGCAGAGACCCTGAGCCCCGCCACTGGCAGGTGCCTGTGCCTCGAGACACTTGGTGATGTCCTGGATGACAGTCATGATGTCCAGCGGACTCTGGAGTTTTCCATAAGGGAGGCACTAACTGAGCTTGTGTAAAACTTCTGGAATCCCACCATCATTTCCCTGCACTTCCCCGAATGCTTCCTCCATCAACTCCCGAACCAGTGATGCTCGCCATCGGTACACAGGCTGTGCTGCCCCAGCCGCCCTCCCAACTCCTCTGAGCCCGTGTCAGCCTGGGGAGAGGGTATCTGCCAGGAATACCGAGAGCGCTCAGCAGACGGATAAGGGAGCCCCCCAGTGGGCAAGCCCATGTCCCACATTCAGCCCAGTCTGGAGCCCACGGCAGGTGTTGGAGTGCGTGGGGGAGATGCTCAGTCACCCACTTGTTTCCCAGGCTGTGGCTCTTCCTGTGTCTCGGGACAGGGGGTGTGGGAAGGCTGCCAGCAACAGATGCATCAGGACAGGTGGGCCGCCGGCTGAACCTCGCAGAGCTGGAGCCGGCGGAGGGGCCTGTGAACAGAACAGAGAGAGAGAGAGAGTAATGGTCGGAGCAGGCTGGGGAGGCTCAGAGGTGGTGGCTCTGGTGGGATAGGGCTCTAGGCCCGGCTGACAGAAGCAGGACAATGTTCACAGAAGCCTCGAGGCTTTCTACTCATGAGACACGGACCCCTCGCTGGCAGGATAACTAGCCTCTGAACTGTCAAGATGGCTGGTGTCCTGCTGCGCACGGTGCCCCCCGACTGGGGGCCTGTGCCACTGACTAATACAGCGAATGTGCGGATGGAGGTGGGGGCTACAGGTGGGAGGCAGGCGCGGGGACTGGCAGCCTAGCTGGGTCTCCCCACGGCAACATTTCTCCAGGGGACCCAGCTGGGTGGCAGAACTGAGAGCTCACAGTGTATCTTCTGGCTTGAAGTCCAGCATCCGTGCCCTGTGCCCCTGTGGCCACTTTCTGTTCTCGGCTCATTCAGCCAAAGGGGATGGGGGGCTTCTTGGGGAGGCAGTGGCTTTCCTGCGGTAGGCCATGGCTAGGGAGGCAGGGGCTGAGAGGCCAGACCTATCCGTTGCTGGCAGGTGACCTTGGATAGGTTATTTCACTTGATCCCTGAGCCTCGGGTTCCTCATCTGAAAAGCAGGAGTAACTCAGCTGACTGACCTTGCAGGTGGTTGGGAGGTCATGAGGTCACGTACGTGGAGTCTCACAGACAGTGCTCCTACTTGTTTGATTCTGGTAATTACTACCATGTCCTCCTCAACCTTAGCCATGGAGTCAGTCAGTGGGAGGTCATGAGAGTGGGGTGGGGGGTGCTGGGGCCACAAACCGCACTGGGTGCCAAGTGTGGAGACCAAGGCAGAACCCTTTGTGTGGCCACGTCTTGGGCTATGCAGCTGGAGGGGCATGGTCCTGACCACTATTGTACCCTTTTATTTCTGTGGCTTGGGAAGGGAAGTCTTGAAGGGAGGGGACCCCAGATGCTAGTCTAGCCTTAGCTACCCAGGACAGATGCTGGAAGTTAAGAGCCCGCGCTTCCACAAAGGAGTTGGCCACTTCCTGCACAGCACATCGACACACAGCGAGCCAACAGGCTGCTGCCCAGCCACGCGGGCGAGCTTCGCTGCAGGGCCTGTGAGGTCCACCAGACCCTCCACCACAAGATGCTGCAGATCCACACGGGGCCTAAGGGCTCCCTGTCCTCCAGCACGCCTGGCTCATCCTCATTTTCATGTCCTAAATACTGAGCCCTGTTCCCAGCCTGTCACTGAAGAAAGCCTAGCTCCCTCCTGGTACTCTGGAAGGTTCAGGAGACAGGTGAACACACCCCGTCCGGGGCGCGGACTTCCCGCTTCCCGCCGTTGGCTCACCTCTGCCTCCCGTCCACAACCCACAGTGCACACATACCTGCTCCCCCAGACCCCTGCGCCCCACCACCAACCCCTCTGTCCTTGAGCCCCCTGCGCAGCTTGTGGACCTCTCCCTTTCAAGCAATGCTGCTCTCTACTTCCATGAGGAAGCTGTGGCTGTCGGGTGCCGCTTGCGACTGTCACCGGTGGCCATACCCACACGCGGCTCCCTGCCGGGCGGGGCTGGGAACCTGTCTCCTCCCCGTTCTCCCTGCTCCCTCTGAGAACTCATGCCATCACCTGCCATGCTCTCCCTGGCCCCTTCCCCCGCCCTCTAAACACATCCTTGTCTCTCCTTCTCTGGGAAATAAGGTCCCTTGGCCCCGTCTGCCTCCCAGCCAGTCGGGCCCCGTCAGAGGGCCGTGCTCCTCCAGCTCTGCTTCTGTCCTCCACACCCAGCCTTCAAGTCACTGAAATCTGGTTTCCACACCCGGTGACATTGCCATTGACCTCCTTTTTGTGAAACTAATGAACACCGTTGTCCTTCTCACCAGAGCCTGTGGCATCTGGTGCCAGTGACCAGTCCTTCTCGAAGCACCGTATGTCCTGGGTGTCCGTGTGTCTCACTCTCCTGCCTCTCTCCGTCCATCTTCACCACTGTCGCTCTGGCTCCTCCGTGGGCTGCTTTTCCTCCAACAAGCTCTCATGCTTGTGTTTTCTACACACGCTTCCCTCTTTGGCTCCTGATTTTGATTTAATCTATCTCACCAGATATGCTGATGAGTCTGAAACCAATACACCCAGGACATTTCCTTCTGAACTTCCATAAGGTGTCCCAACTTCAGCTCAGTGAAGGCTGAACCTGGAGCCTCCTCCTCTATTTTCAACTCTGGCCACTCCGCCACCTGGCCTGGAAGGTGCGGTCATTTCGGCTTCTCCTAGACTGTGACTTGCCTCTTCTCTTCTAATCTCCTCTTTGCTTGCCATACACAATCACCAAGGCCCCCAGATTTTGCACATCTTCTCACACCCATCACTCATGTCACTGCCTGGTCTGAGTCCCTACACTTTATCTTCTGCCTCTGAAATCCAACCCCCATACGGCTTCATGGGTGTCTGAAAAAATGAGAAGCCGGACACACCATCTTCTTGCTTGCAACTGCTGAGGGCATGGGGTGTTCACACACTGCCTGACCTGGCCATTTAAGCTGATCTTAAAGTCTTGTTGGAAAAATAAAGGGACGAAGTAGCCAAAACAGTTCTTAAGAATAGTAAAGGCCTCAGCCTCACCAGATAGCAGAACAAAACACAAACAGTGATTCACAGAGTTTGGTCTTGGGGCAGGGATAGAGAAAGAGTTCAGTAAATCAGAAGGGAGAGCCCAGATTTGCTTCTTCATGGTGGTGGAATTACACATCAGTGGGGAAGGGAGGGTTTGTTCAGTATATGGCACTAAAACCTCTGGGCCCCATTTGGAGGAAGATGAAATTAGAGTCCGCCCACCTTATATTACACAAGCGGATTCATGTCATGAATGTGAAAAGCAAAAATGTGAGACTACTGGGAAAAAAATACAAGGCAATCTTTATGACCTTGGAGGAAGAAACGAAAAGCATAAAGCCTAAAGGACAAAAAAAATTGAATACAGGGGCATCTGGCTGGCTCAGTCAGGTAAGCATCTGCCTTCAGCTCGGGTCATGACCCCAGGGTCCTGGGATCAAGCCCCACATCGGGCTCCCTGCTGAGCAGAGCCTGCTTATTCCTCTCCCTCTGCCTGCCGCTCTGCCCACTGTGCTATCTCTCTGTCAAATAAATAAATAAAATCTTGAAATAAAATAAAATGAAACATTTCTTCTCCAAAAGAAACAAATAAAAGACTGCAAAAACGATGTTAAAAGGCAAGTTGTAGTCTTGGAGAAGAGCTCTATCACCACATCACTAGCAAAGGATCCGTGTTGAGATACATGAAGAATTTCAAATATCAGTGAAGAGAGACAAACCATACAGAGAAAATGGGTAAAGGACACAAATGGGAAATTCACAAAAGAGGAACCCATGTGACCAATCACTACAAGGAGACGCGCTTAACCTCACTGGGGATAGCAGGAATGCAAATTATATAGTAAAAGTGAGAAAAAAAACTCTCTTACCTTATTAGACTGTAAAAATTAATTAGCCTAACGATGTCAAGTGCTGGCTAGGATGTGAGAGGAGGGGGGTGAATGCCCACTACTTGGAAAGCGGCAATGGCGAGTGAAGGGGAAGGTGCCACGGCTCTGCATGCAGGCGGTTCCAACTCGAGGAATCCGCCCTCAGCGAACACCTGCAGATGTGCACAAGGAGATGCGTGCACAAGGATGTGCTACGTAGCACTGCGTCTAATAGCAGAAGAGGGGAAACAGTCCACACGGCCCTCAGGAGGGAAATGGATGAATGAGCTGTGGTCTACTTATCCAGCAAATTCTACAGAGCAGGAAAACTGCGAAGAAACCAGGTTTATAGGTATTAAATCCTAGAAGCACCTAGTAGTGGAAAGTGTAAGGTGCAAAAGGGTGTTTACATTGAGGCATGGTGCCATTTGTGTAAACATTTTAGAACATGCAAACCATGTTCCAGTTCCAGGCTGCTTGAGGTATCTCAGGAGCGGGCTCTGACAGATGGATCCATGACAAAGGACACCGGAGAGGCGGGGCCTGGACTTTACCAACCAGACACGGTCCGTGGAAGGCCTTGGAGGAGCATGTACAGGTACTGAAACGTACTTCAGCTGAGCATCTGCGGGCGTCTTTCCCCACAAGGTGGTCCACGCCATCATCAGCCCAGTTCACCAGGGGATGGAGCAGAGGCATCTGGAGAGAAATGGGGTTTCTTGGGCCCATCCCGGAGGTTCTGATTTCTTTGGCTTCAAGCGTGTCTGGCCATTGCTCTCCAGGTGGCCCGCACGCGCACCCCAGTGAAGACATTCTGTGCAAAAGCTGGGACAAAAGCAAGCTCAGGCCTGGAGGAAACATCTCGTGTGGCTGCCCCAGAGAGGAAAGGGAAGAATGGAGGTCGTCCTGGTTTGTTTTTGTTTTGCACTTATTGCTCAATAAGTGAATCCATGCGGAGGGCGGAATTCGCCTTGTTTATCAGTGGCATGGCCGCGGGATTACACTGACTGAGTCACCCTGGCTCTCACCATGGGTTTAGAAAGTGTTTTGTAAAGGTCAGCTTGCACTGCTCCGGCCCCTGTGGTTTGAACTAGAACTCGACTCCCTGTGCTGTCACAGTAATAATGACGGTGATAATCACGGTCAAGTGTTCCGTGCCCGGGGCCGGGGACCGAGGTGTGGGGTGTGCTGCCCTCCACGTCGGGGCTTCTCCCAGCAGCCCTGGCTCATAGGTGGGAAAGGCAGGGCGCATGCAGCAGCCTGTGACGGACTTGAGCCCAGGGGTACACGGCTCTCCCAGTGGGGGCGGGACAGGGAGCGGGGGGCACGTCTAGCAGTTCGAAGGTCGGGTGTTACTGAAAACCTGAGGCAGAAAAAACAGTGTCACATTTGAGGTGATCCGATAGAAGCAGGTGGCACTTCCTCCAGGAAGCGTGTGTTGCATAAGGTCCAACTGCTACACTTGCAGGTTAAGGTGGAGAGGACAAACATCTATTATGCGCCAGCTGCATGCCAGGCTTGTCCCAGCACTTCAACATCCTATTTCATCAACTCATAGGCAGCTGGCAATTTTACAGTCGCCATTTTAAAGAGACATCTGAGGCACATGAGGTCACGCGCTGGAGGGGTGCTGGCCTTGTTCCCTCAGCTGGCTGAGCATGCTGGGCTGAGCCTAGAGAGCTGACCCCCAAAGCTCTTCTGGTAACGTCGGTGGCTGTTCCACTCACTCCTGCTCACTCCTTTCTCCCCTGCATCCAGGTGCTCCCCACATACTGGCTCTGACTCGCGTGTGCTGCTCTCCCCAGGCCTGTGGATATGCCCTTGGTTTCTTCCGCTGGGCTTCTGATTCTCCCGCCAGGACAAGGCCCAGATCCGCCTCCCTCTTCCCGCTGCTTTGCACGGCCTTGGGACGCCTGACTGGCCTCAGATGGCCCTCAGCCCAGCTGAGGGGAAGGATGGGAGGCCCAGGCAGAAGAGGCTGGATCTGCCCGGGTCCAGCGTCCAAGCTGATGCTGCTCTGGGTGCCCCGGGTCTCGGCCACTCCCATCCCCTGCATTGTTGACCAATAGCCTGGTCTGACGCTGAAGCAGAAGAATTTCCATTCAGTTGGGATTTCGGGACGGGGGTGGCTTCTCTGCCAGTAAGTGACGCTCTCGGCTACCGAAAGGCCTCACGTTCCGGCCCCACTAAGCCTGGGGTGGCCACCACGTGACAGCACCAGAGACACGTGTCTTCTGGGGCCGTTTCTGAGCTGGGCGGCTGGCAAGTTTGTTTCTCCATGTCCCCTGGGGCAAGGGCAGGGGTAAGGGCAGTGATGATGAGCTGGGGTTCTGGCCTTGCTTTGCGGAGTGTGGTCCCTGCTGCCCGGCCCGATATGGCACGAACTGCTGGAAAAACTGACCATGTGGCTTGACTATGTCAGAGGATTGCTCTCTTTTTCCTCAGCATAATTTTTCCATGAATAATCTTTAAAGCTCTTTAAGTGGCTGTTTCTTTAGCAGTTTTATTGGAACATATGAGAACTGACAGTCTCTGTGGGGAACGAGATATCGTGTTGAAAAAAAAAAATCTGGTTTTCATTACGTTTCTCTCAAGAAAGCAATAGGCTGCCCAACAGACCACTCATTGATTGGAAGAGAAAAGAGCACAGGGCCTTCTAACAACGGCTTTGCGGTGGGCGGGAGTCGGGGTGATGAATGGTCCTAAGAACCCAGGATCCAGAGGCAGACGGACATGGGCTCCGGTGTTATTGGCCACTTGCAGGCTGAGTGACCTTGGGCAAGTCACCTGGCACCTCTGAGCCTCATTCTAAGTCTGCAAAACAGGAAGAGTGGCCCGACCTGGCAGGCTCCCTGTGAAGGGGAAATGATACAGCAACCCTCCCTCCTTCCTGCAGCAAGTGTTTTCTGACCTGGAGCCAGCCCTGAGCCACGTGCTGGTCAGCCACATTGGATTAGGGAGCTCGTGTTCTGCTTTCATGGGGTTTACAGTCAAGTGGGCAAGAAAGACAAGTATGTAGGTCATTACACCCAGGAGGGACACAGGTTTTGACAGGAGGAAAGAAGAAAACAGATATGATAATAGCAGTGACTACACCAATAGGACACACGCCTGGATCGAAAGAAAGGTAACAGGTCCGTTCACAGCGGTCACTACACCAGTGGCATGACGACCATGTCAATGGCGATGGTGGTGATGGTAGCAGCTGACCTTTGCACATCTGTGGGGGCCAGAAACTGTGCTAAAGGCTTCACATGGGTGCAATAACACGGCCTCCCAGGCCTGGTTGTAATCTCGATGCCACCATGTGGGACCTGAGGTTAGAAGGATTAAGGAGCTTGCCTGGGCCAGCAGCTGGTGAGCAGCAGAGCCGTGAGCTGCGCATCCGAGAACACCGGAAGGTCGGAGAGGAGCTGGCGGGTCTGACATCCAGGCTGGCCCAAGCTGCCGCCGTGGCGTATGCAGACGCAGCAGGAAAAGAGCAAAGACCCCGAGATGACAGAAAACAGAAGCTACTAGAGAAACTGCAGGGAGCCAGCCTGGCAGAAGAGCTGAGGGCAGTGGCCAGAGTGGCAGGGCCATGGGAGGAGGCTGGAGTTTACTGAGAGGAAGGTGGAGAGATTTTTAGGAGGGGTGGTGATGTGCTCAGATTTGTACCCTACAGAGCACACTCTGGGTAAAAAAGCCCATGGATGGGGCCAGAATGACAGGTCGGGAAGGAGAGAGGAGGATGGCAGGGGGGTAGGAGGTGGACCAGCAGGGGCGCGGCGGGAGAGGGTCTCAGGACAGCCTCGGTGGAGGCTGCTGCTGTTCACTTAGGAAGCAGGCCTGTGGGGCTGATGGGAAGTTCAGACTGGGACTGATGTCTGGAGGCCGCTGGGTGTGGCGTTCAGGAGACAGATGGCACCAGGGACGGATGCAGGCAGACAGGGGTGTGTGGAGCCCCAGGAGTGGGCAAAATTAGCCAGAGTTGGAAACTCAGCGAGAACTGGGACAGAACCAGTGTCTGTGGGATAAGAAGAAGGGACAGGCTAAAAAGGAACCTGTGTAGATCCAGGGTCAACAGAACAAATATCTGAGACAAGTGTCATTTTAGATGCAAGAAGAGAATGGCCTTGGGCTTCACTTGTAAGTCTAATGGAAGGCGTTAGAAGCAATGCACTGATTTCCGGGGCAGCAGCCCCATCCTTGGCTGTCACCGCTTCTCCCCCAGAGGCACCTTGTGCAGGCAGCACCCATCTTTGGGGCTGCAACACACTCTCCTTCCCTTGGGTCCGGGTCTCTAGGGGGAGCAAGCTGGAGGGGCCTAGCCTACCACCTGAGTCGGCTGGCCCGCGCCAGGAGCCAGCGCCCTCCTCTGCCCACCCATGTGGACCACAGCAGGCAAGACTGAAACGCTCCAGAAACAACCTTCCACTCAACCAGATGGTTCTCTCGGGAGAAGGGAGAAACGGAAGCAAGAACTGTTGACCTGCCCCCTTTGCCAGTGGTTCGATTAGCGATGGAAGGGCTTCCGTTGAGAGGCAGGCCCCATGCTGCTGGCACACATGTCCTGAGTTCTCCGAGAGCGCGGTGACCCCCATCCTCGGGGCCAGGCCCTCCATTCCCTCACTCTCTGGCAGCCTGCATTTGCGTTCACAACACCCATGCACTCGTAAGTAAGGAACGAGATGCAATTTCCTGTTGACCAGAGTCGCCTACCAGCAGCACCAGCTCAGGGAGGTGGGGGCTGTCCCGGCCCGAGTGCGCCAGGCGCGGGGTTCTGGCTACAGAGGGGCGGGCTCTGCAGAGGAGGACAGGGAGCCTCGTTCCCACGGGTTTCCAGCAGCATCCACGTCCCTGCCCTGGGTCGGCACTGCCTGATTGAAGCAGTCTGGCAGACGGCGGCCGCTCACGGGCTACTTTCCAAGTCTTGCACACTGGAAATTAATAGGAGGCAGCTGTGGCAGAGGGGACTCGGAGTCACAAGACTCGAGTTCCAGTTCAGCCTCTGCCTGGGCTGCCGGGAGCTCGGCGTCCAGTGCCTCTCTGCGTTGGAGAAGGGGAGTGGCCATGGCTGGATCCAAGGCGCCCGACGGAGTCATGGGAGCACATGGTGCGCAGGGTGAAGGGAGTTGTGTGTCTCCTGGCTTCTTTACTGTGTGTGCTGCGAGCCCCGTGCCCAAGCGGGGCCCTCCCTGGGGCTGCCCTCCGACACTTGGGCACATGGGGCCCTGCGCACAGAAAGCTCTCTCAGGCCAGGCTTCATGGGCGAGCCTGGAAGCCGGTCACTGTTACATTCACACATATTCTTTGTTTCTCACACATGCAGCTCTCACGGGTCCTCGCCGTGAGCCAAGATCTGGCTCACACATCATTCAGAATGCCCCGCTTCATTTCTTCCTGAAAAACGGCATCCAACCCCCTTCAACAGTGGTGAGGCCCAGAGGCTTTCTCCCTGGAGTCAGAGCGAGCAGCCCCGGGAAGCCACTAGTGCCAAGTGTGGGGCTGGGCCACAGTGGGGCAGAGGAGTGGGACCAAAGTGTGCTGGTGTCTCTGTTCCTCTGCTTGACCCTTGACGCAGCAGGCTACTAAGACGAGAGACGAGGAACAGAGCAGATGTGAACTCCCAGAGTGCAGAGGCAGGCACGGGCTTCTTGGCTCTCCGGTGCCTCCCCCAAGCCCCTTTACCCATTCTGAGAATCGAAAAAAGCTATGTGTGTGTGTGTGTGTGTGTGTGTGTGTGTGTGTGTGCTATGCAAGGGGGAGTCCCCACCCCCCGCCCATGCGGTGCTCTCTTCTGCTCACTACTCTCCAGTGGAGGGGGAGGACTCCACAGACCACCTGGGGAGCTCGACATATGTCCCTGGCAGCTGGGAGAGCCAGGCGACTCCTAGTGCCTTCCTCAGGCATGGGAGCCCACACGGCCCCAGCCAGAGGACAGCGGTGGCCACACCAGGGTTAGCTGCACTGGCAGGTCTGTCAGGACAAGGCGAGGTGTGGCCTCCCACCGCCCCTGTGAGAAGAGCTGGCCTGGAGGTAAGGGCTTGCAGGAAACCAAGCCACAAGGAGCCGGCCGGGTGCACAGACTCTGTGAAGGGACTGCCGTGGTCCCAGAACGGATGGGCGCACGCCCCAGCCAAGGGACCCGTGGGACCTCTGAAAAACCCATGAAAGTGCTCATGTGAGGACATCCATATAGCACCTGTCACCCGAAGGGTCCAAGACAGCAGTGCCCACTGCTAAGACTGCGTCCTTTGCCCCGCGCCCCGAGGTTAGCAAGCCAACGGAGACAGAGAGAGTCCTGGCGGGGAGAAGGGCCAAGCACCCCCAACCCTGACCATGAGAGATCAGGCCCCAGCCAGGGGCAGTGAAGATTTAATGCCAAATCAGGTTTGGAGTTGTGATTCTTACACAGAACCGGCCTTCTAAGAGCCACGCAGGGACAGTATGTGACTCAAAAGTCTCTAGGAAAGGCCTGGATATTCCAGGTTTGGCATCCAAGGCAGCGATGACAGCGCAGACACTGCACCTTCTCTGACTGTACCGCATAGGCACAAAGGGCAATGGGGGCAGAGCCCAAGGTGCTCGGGACCCTCAAGGGCATCCTGCTTGTTCCATGCAGGGGATACAGGTGACCAGTGCAGACCCCTAGGCTCCGCAGCTGGTTCTGCTCCCTCTTCCACCCGCGAGACGAGGGGGTGAGTGCCCCAGGACCTCCTCCTACAGAAAAAGGCTCTCGGCCCTCGCCGCACAGGGTAGGTGTGAGGGTCCCGAGTCAACACACAGGGAATGCTTCCAACAGTGCCTGGCAGCGAGTACGAGCTCAAAGGGTCCCAGCCACTGCCACTGCCGCTGCCACCACCATCTCCATCACCTCTGAGCCTCTGTTTCCCTAGCATGAACCAGCACGAACCAGCTGGTGTGGTGGTTTAACACACGCCCGCAAATTCTCCACACTGCCCACGTTGAGTGGTCAGGTCTGCGTCCCCTCTCCTTGGACCTGGGTGAGCCTGTGTGACTGCCCTGACCAACAGAGCATGACAAAAGCAAGGCCACGTGACTTCTCGGGTTGGGGGTAGCGTCACACAGATGCTAGACGCAGCTTCGACCCTGTTCTTGGGACACTTGCTCTGGGGGAACACTGCCAAGTAGGAGCTGGGGACTCAGGCTGTCACACGGTAAGGAAGCCCAGGCCATGTGGGAGCCACACGTACGTGCGATCTTCTCCAGCTGTGGCCCTGCCAACGGCCAGCACCACACGCATCCAGAGGATTCCAGCCCCTAGCCACTGAGACCCTCTCAATCTTCAAGTCCTTCTGACTGAGACCCCAGATACTGTGAAGCAGAGACAAGCCATCCTGGCTGTGTCCTGTTCTATTTGCTGAGCCACAGAGCCTGTGCCTGTAATGAAAACGGTGGTTCTGGGCCACTAGGTTCTGAAGTGTCTGGCCATCAGCGGGGGTACTCAGATCAGCTGGTGAGTGGTGAGTCGGACTTGAGGGCAGGGCCCTCCGGCACCCTGTCCCCTGCTCTGTCGGCTGTGTCATGCTGTCCCTCCATGAGGATAGCACCAGAGTCTGCCCCATGCGGGCCATGAGCCAGCAGTCCCAGGAAGTAAGACCATGTGAAGTATTTAGTCCTACGGCCGTGTCACCGACAAGAAAACCGAGGCTCGGAGGGAGTAAGCTGATGGCCCCAGGCCCCACATCTAAGAAGTGCTGGAGCCATGCCATGAACTCAGGTCTGCCTGACTCCGAAGCAGGGCTTTTCCCCAAAAGGCAGTAAGACCAGAAACGCACAGAAGCATGTGGAGAGCAGGTCCAAAGGTATGAGCGCAGAAACCCGAGGCCCGTGCTGAGATTTTCCATGGCCTTGCTCTGCTGCCAAGGACTTTTGAGAGAAAACCTGTCAGCTGGTTCAGCCACACAGAGGCGGGCTAACAGAATCTGGAAATGTCTTCATCGGTTCCAAGGCACACACAAACATGACTTGCCCTCTCTGGGGGTCAACGTTCTTTATGATTTTTACTCTCCAGGAAAATATTAGTTCATTTATATAAACGAAACATTACATATGGGGGGGGGGGTGAAAACGTGGCATTCCTGGCCCTCTTGCCTCAACAGCCCAGAAACTGAGAAGGTCTCTCCATTTCCGTTCTCACAGACTATTTGTTGGTGCAGAGCTGCCGGCGCAGTCACTCCCTAGGGTGGAGAGTGGACAGCTCTCTGTGGGGCACAGGGCCCCTCACAGACACGAAGGGCACAGCCTCAGCCTGGGACCACACTGACATTAACCAAGGCCTCTGAGAGACTCAAGTCCCAGCTGCTCTCAGGGCTGGGTCAGCAGGTCTCAGCGCCTGAGGCAGGCGAGCTGGTGAGAGAAGTGGGCACAGCCGCATGGAAGGGTCAAGGAGCCCACCGACCATCGTGGTCATGCTCACACTGGCCGCCTCTGGCTCCTTCCTGTGCCATGCCTCCCGGCCCCCTCATGGCTTTTGCTGCCTGTCTCCCTGCTGAAGCCTAAGCTCCGTGTGGGCAGGTCTCTCTCTGCCTTGTTCCCTGGGTAGCCGGCTCATGGCGAGGGCCTGTCACAGCAGGCCCCGGATGTCCTGAGTGCATGAACCCATGAAGGCATCTCGGGTCCTCTCCTTGGCAGGTGTGGGGGTGGGTGTCTGACTGCTGGAAAGAGAGCCTGGAGCTGTAGCTTAAACCCCCATCCCGAGGAGCGGAGGGAGGCTGCGTTCCTCCCATTCCTGGGACTGCAAGAGGCACATTCCTGTCCCTGGGCCCGGCCGGGCTCCTGCCACGCAGCCCGGTCTGATTGCCAGATGGGGGAAGGCCTCCCGGGAGCTGCCCCTCTGGTCCCGCCCTCCGCAGGACCCCTCAGCTGCCCCAGGCTGCAGCAGCGCCTGCCTCTCTGTCCTTGGAGACGCTTCGAGGCTGCGGGTGGGAAGCCAGGACCACTGAGCAGGTCGGAAGCCTTCCAGACACTCCCGGGCCCTCTGGTGATCAATGAAAACCTTAACATCCTGCTTCCAGGGCGGGAGCCAGGGCTTTGGAAAGCTGGTGGAAAACACTCCTGTGAACTGGGCTCACACCACGGTGTGAAAAGTGCCGCCTCAGCACTTCCACGGGAGTGTGGAGTCAGCAGTCCGCAGCCCTGGAGCTGCCTCCCAGAGCCCAGTGCCTGAAGGCTCGGGCCGGGGGCTCAGAGGCCCGGCTGGTGCGGCTACTTCCCCAGGGCCCCTATGTGCCAGGCCCTGGGGACGCTGGACGGGGTCCTTACGCTGGGGGGAAGGCAGACGGGGGGCAAATGTGCACAGGTAACACTCTGATCCCCACGGGGAAGTGCTGCCGAGAAAGACCAGCTCCACAAGTGTGTACAATGCTGGGTTGGCAGAGTTTCTGTAAAAAGCCAGATGGTGAATATTTTAGGCTTTGGAGGCCATAGGGTCTTTGTCCCAACCACTCAACTGTGCCACTGTCACGGAAAGCAGACACAGACAATATGTCAACGGATGGGTGTGGCATGCTCCAACATGAAAACAGGGGTGGGCTGGGTGTGGGCCAGAGTTTGCCAACCCTGGTGTAGCGGGGGCCTGACCCGGGCGGGGACGAGGCAGGGGGGTCTGGCGGCAGGAAAAGCACCCGAGGTGGTGACGTTTCACGAACAGCTGAAGGCTGATTCAGTGACGGAGGCACAGTCAACACTGACGACAATGACAGCATCCTAGCAAAGACACACTCGGTGAGAGGCTGTGTGTGTCCGCACTGGGCTGTCTCACACACGGGGTCTGAACAAATTCCCACAACAACCGTGGGAGGAAAGCATTATGAGGCGCACTTTACAGATGGAGAAACTGAGGCCTGGCGGGTACACCGACTGTTCCGTTTGCTCCCTCGATCGCCGAGTCCCCCTCAGCTCAGCAATCACAGAGTTGGTGACACTTTCTCTCTTCCAGGTCCCTCAGCCGAGGGGGCCGGCGCCTCACTGTGCTTTACCCATTTCAGCTTCATTAAAGTCTCTTGGTGTGAGCTGGGGCAAGTGTGGGGCAGGAATTCTCTTCGCTGCCTGGATTCTGATCGAAGCCAGCAGAACTTGCTGGGTTCTGACCTCCCACAGCTAATAAATGGCAGAGCCGATGGAGCGGACAGTGGCTAAAACAGGAAAGTCTGGCAGACCCTGAGGAGGCTGGGCCAGGGGCAGGGTCCTGGCTCCCAGGCCCCGTTTCCATCCTAGGCAGGGGTCAAAAGTCATACAGCTCCTCCTTTCCTGCCCAGGGCTCAGTGAGGGGGTCAGTTCCTGAGGCCCCCAACGAGCAGAGTTAGTATTCCGAGCCTGGCTGCTGGTCCACAGGCTCTGGCCTAGCAGGAGGAACAGGTGGTGCTCAGTGCAGAGCTGGCCTGGGGGCAGTGGGGGGCCCTGGTCCCTTCCTCAGAAAGGAGGGAGTGAGGCAGGTGCTGGTCAGGTGAAGGGACCTTCGGGGTCAGACAGATGCCTAGAGGGAAGGGGAGGCCTCTGCTGCCGTCTGGCCTGGTAACAAGCAGCCCACAGGCTTGCTGAATGGCTGAGACTCGGGAGGCAAGGCCGGCAGAGGAGCGGGCCCGGGCTGCAGGCAGTGTGCAGGGCAGCGGGGAGCAGGAGGCTCTCTGGGGCGCCACCATGAGGCTCCAGCAATCAGACCCCGCTTGCGCTCCAGGCCAGCGCGCGCCAAAGGCCCACCCGGAGCCTCAGCCCAGTCCTTCCTTCCTTTCACCCATTCGCCCATGAACCCTGGGAGGCCCAAGTGTCCATTGAGCACAAGCCTCCAGCACGAATGCTGGAGGCTCATCCGCTGGGATGGGTCTTTGGGAACTAAGTAAGGCCCAGCGACGAGAAAAAGACAATAATTACAAATGGGCGTGTCATAATGAAACAAAGAGCTGGAATAAAGTCTCTCTGAGTTTAGAACGATGAGTAAGAGCCAACCATGGAAACAGGAGGGAAAGGCATTCAAGGCATGTGCAAGGGGCCTGGCTGAGGAACTTTCCAGAGGCCCTGCTTCTCTCAGGCAGAGAAGAGGCTCAAGTTTGGCCTGTGGATGGGGAGAGTCGCTAGAGAGAGGCAGAGCCGGCCCCAAAAGCGAAGGCTAAGCCCTTCGCTCTGCCGTCTCTCTTCTTGCGCTGTGCTTGCCCCCTCAGGGCCTTGCTGCCCATCTCCCTGCTAAAGCCTAAGCTTCCCTTGGCAGGTCTCTGCCTCGTTCTCCTGGGTCCCTGGCTCACTGTAAGTGCCTGGCTCAGAGCAGCCCCCCCCCCCACATCCCTCCCTGCTCAGCGGCTCCTGCGTGCGGGGAGAGGGAAGTGGGAACTCCCGGCGCGGCAGGGGCAGAGGTAACAGAAGCCCACAGCAGGAAGGGGCACTAGGAGATGCATCCTCTGGCACCGTCCAGAAGGTAGAAAGAAAGTGTGACTGTGGGGACTTCTTGGCACGTGGGGAAGGCCAGAGACTTGGCTTATCCCACTAAGGCACATTAGCCAGGTAAGGCGGCAGAGGCCTCTTACTCAAACTAATTTGAAGGAGACTCAAGGGCAGAAAGCTTTTGATCAGAGCGTACTCTGCTCCAGAATTTTGGCATCATCTGCTAAAGAAAGTCCTGAATGGTTAGTGTTTGCTACCATTCCTTCTCTGACCCTCAGCAGCTACTTTAGAATCCTGCTGCTATTACCTACGTCCCTCTGATGGGTACCCTGTCCCCAGCCCCCTTAATCACTAGGGACACTCTGTGTGTCCCAAATGTGTGAGTAAAGCTGAAGTTCCAGGTGGGTGAGCCGTCCATGTCCAGAGGCACCATGTCCCCAGGCATCCCGTGCCTCTCCCCTCCAGGTCGCATCAACCCAAGCCCAGGCAGCAGGACCAATGCTAAGGGCCCAAGGGACTTGGAGAAGTTTTCTCTGCCCTGTGCATGTTCCCAGCCTGGGGTTCTGACCTGGCCTCTCCTGGGGCTGTTGGGTCCCAGGCTCTTTGAGGGAACCCCAGCCCAGAGGTGACCTAGAGGGGCCGTGGATTAGGAGCCTGGAAGGTTGGTGCGTAAGGGCTGCTAGGTCCATGGAGTCTGGCAACTTGCCACTCAACTGTGCCCTTGATGCCACGGTCAGGGCCAGCCCCGGCCTGGGCCATGAGTGGGTGTGTCCCCACTTGAGGTGGCTACAGTACCTGCGAGATCTTCCTTGGAAGAGACCAGTCTCGGAGAGCTGCTTCCGGGTTCAATTCGGAGTGACAGTCTGGAAACAAAGATATTCATGCAATCAGAGGGGCTCCGGTGTATCAGAGGGGACTGATCACATGTGTGTCTGGAGTCAGGAGACAGAACTGCTGCTAAGAGCTAGAGCCTCAGAGCCCAGGAGCGCTTTGGGGTCTGTTCTAGATCTCAAGACAAGCCTGGGGACTCGGTACATTTATTGTCCCCACCTACCAGATGAGGAAACAGTAGCAAGGTTAAATAGCTCCCCAAATTCACGGGCTAGCAAGTAGCAGGGCACATAATCCAACCCAGGACTGTCTGACCTGAAATCAGGGTTTACAATCATTACAGTGCCCCCCCTTCTCAGATGCCACAGAGAGACAAGACCATGGACTCGTTAGGAGGACTGGCACCTCAGTATTAATAATAATATTACTATTATTATTATTATTATTATTTTAAGCACTGATTAAGAACCTCTGGATGAAAATGGTGGAGTGAAGTCAGATGGCAGACTCCCCTTCTCCCAACAAATTATAAAGCCTTAGGAGTAGAACTTACCAGCTGCAACTCAATAAGAAAAGGGGCTGAACTGAAGCCATGAACTTCAGAAACTTGCAGCCAAGGAGAGAAAAAAAGGATTGTGGAGTCTGACCAAGAGGTGTGACAGCAGGGCTCCAGTATCCTGCCCTCTGCAGTGTCTTGGTATGTCTGAGCAGGCGTCCCTACCTCTCCCTCTTCAGACTGGCACCAGATGTTGGCAAGAAACGTATGAAAGGAACAGACAACATGGTGGATACTCTGGCAGAAATGAAGGTTCCACTGAGGGGGTGATTTGAAACCCAAAGGTGCCCCTTTCTGGAACGGGATACAGCCTCCAACGAGGTCGGGGAGACCCTGATACAGGCCTTTTAATAGAGCCCCCATATCTAAAACACACCGCCTGCTCCCTGCCTCCTTGGAGCCTGAGCCCTGCATTCCCCCAGGCTAGAGAAGAAGGGAGAGACAAAGCACCCTAACCTCACAGCATGGCAGGAGGAAAAGCCAGCCCACCTCACACATATGGAAGCAGGGTCAGATGTCACCTCCCTGCAATGGAGCCATGGAATATCCAGACGGAGCTTCTCAAATGGGAGCAAGACAAAAAGAAATGGTACGGCAACCTAGCAAACATCCTCTCACACAAAGACGGCAAGAGAAAGGAATTGAGCAGTGCCTAGGTTACTCAGCCCAGGAGGCAGCCCCAAGGGACACAAGGAAATCTCCCCCAGTGTGAACCCCCATGGGTTGAAAAAGCAAGACCTGAAAAATGAGATGACGACACAAAGGAGTAAGATGGAAAGGGAGACTGGGGTCCTAGGGGACCAATCAAGGATCAGATGAGTATCTAAGTAAAGACAGATGGTCCCAGTGTCTGTGAGGAAAAGACAGAGACTACAGCCACTAGGAAGAAGCTAGGGGACATGGAAGGTAGACAGCCCCCAACATATGGCTGCCTAGAATCCGAGAAAGAGGAAAGCCAAGAAATGGTACAGAGGAAGTCAAAGATCACCCAAAGAATCCCTCCAAAATGAAGAAAAGGGCATGCCAGGTTCCAGGGAAATCTGGTACAGAACACTCCACTCTGAACCATTCCTCCTGTTGTGCCTTTGAACTTCAAGGCATCCTTTACCCACCAGGCAGATAAAGCAAGTCACGGACAAGAGGAAAGATCAGACTGGCTCAGACTTCCTTACACCAGCAGCCAGTGTCGGAAGGCGACAGGAGCCGGGCCTCCAAGTGCCAAGTGCTGGGGAAGAGGCACAGAGGCGTGCGGGTCTGTGAGGCGAGGCCCCGTCACATGTGGATGTTTTCACGAGGGACATCAGAGCATGCAGGACTTGTGAAAACCTGCCTCACGGGGAAATCCAGCTAAGTAAGGGAGTCGTTAAACTAAAGACTCCAGGAATGGAAAAGCTGTGGAGGAACACAGGTGGTAAGAATTGAATCTGTTTAAAAACACTAAACCAGTAGGAATTGTGGTTCCCGAACATAATGAGTATGTTATGACTTGGACTGTGCAGTAATAATAACACGACTAACAGAAGACTGGAAGATGGTGAAGGGGAGGTGAATGAGAGGGAGACGGCTGAAGTTCTCATCTTTCACAACCGGCCAACGGACCCTGCGCACAGGGAGGACCCGGTTAAAACAGGACTCACCGGCTCAGACCTCTTCGTGTTTTTCCCGACCGCTCTTAGTAATCTTAGAAGACTCCTTTAGGAAATTATATCTCTTGTGCTGAAGAAATATTTATTTGAGGAGCAGCTAATTCTTTATATTTTATTTCCTTTTCTTTTTCTGGTTAAATTAAAATACTTTCAATTAAAAATAGCAAGTGTTGCATGATCCAATTTTAATTAGTTCTATCATTCCATCCGACCATCTGTCCATCCTTCTCTGTGTCTCTATGCACTTCCTATGCATTAAAAATGTCCCAAATTATGTTCACTTAATGCTAAAGGTCATGCTTTCTAAGTGGTAGAAATTTGGGTAATTTTTCTTGACTAAGATAAAATGGACAAAGAGTAGAGAAAAAGCAGCACTGTTTGGGCCCCACGTGGCACAGGGTCTCCCAAGCAGATGTGGGCAGGTGTCAGAAATGCTCCATCATCAGGTGATAATGAAGCCACCTCGTCCTTCTGGGTGGGGAACAAGGCTCAGGACATGAGTTGGGCCACAGAGCATGGGTTCCTCAAGCAGAATCACAAGCCCTGCATGTCCTGTGTCGCTCAGAGCTGGGGCCTCCCTGGGGAGGGACCCCGTCCATGGTCCGGCCCCTGCCAGGGGAGAGTGTGGGCTTCTTCCCTTGGTTTGCCCACTTGGACCACAACAAAGGGCCTTTGTGAAATCCAGGCTGACTGGTTAGCAGTAAGCACAGGGGGTGTTCAATGCCCTTCAGGATAGAAGGAGTAATTATTACGATCTACAGCTTGTCCAAGGATTATCTCATGGTCAGAAGTATTTATAGACTATTTTTCTCCTTAAAGGATATTAGTGTTAATGAAAAACTGCTGTCTCTTTAATTGTACTACAGGCACATGAATGGAAAATATGATCCCAGAACCTAAGAGGGAATAATTTCACACTCTGGGGTACTCTTTTCAGGAACAGCAAATGCTTTGTAAGTAAAATGAGCTTAATTTGTGGCAAACATAATTTCAGTGGTAATCTCTGGCCTTTGTCTGTTGTTGTTATTGTTATGCAATAGATCACAATTTCATATGATACTCTGCTCTAACTAAATATTATACAATAACAACTAAAGACATTATGTCTATGCTCCCAGAGACAGCTAATTATTAGAACCACCCAGGGAACTTTGAAAAATGCCCAGGCTCCACCATGAAGATATAGATGGTTATAAAGCTTCGCAGGTGACTCTGATTCACGGCGAGGGCAGAGAACTACGACTGCAGACATGGCCAGATGTGGAGCACATCAGGAGTGACTGGGGGTGTCACTAGTGGTCACAGTTCCCTACAATTTTCAGTGTTTTGACGAAGACCAAGTAATCAAACTGATCAAATTGTCGATACAAAGCTGGAAGAGATAAAAAATATATATAATTTGATAATGGGACTCAAAGGAACACGGCCCCCAGAAGCAGCCAGTAAGACAAGATTTGAAAGAATACACATAAAGTTGACATTTAGGGGGAAATGATCAGTTACAAGATGGCTGAGAGCTGCCTCGATAGCAGGTCATACGAAAAGTACTGAGACTCTTAGCTGGCCTCAGGCTCAAAATGAGCCAAGAGGATGTCCGAGCAATGTGACAGACAGAGTTGATCTGAAAAATCTTCCTTTTCCCTCTAAACACATGGAAATACTGGGTAAATTCCCGGCTGCCACAAATGAAGAACCAGCTGAAAGCCAGAGCGGGGTCAGGGGAAGATGAGGACAAAGGGCCCACAAGGGTCTTCGTGGCAAAGGAGTCAACTCCAAAGGGCTGCGTGGGATGCAGATGAGGCCCCAGCCAGGGCCGGATGGCGACAGTCCTGCAGAACGCCGGGGCCACAGGGAGCTGCCTCGTTCCCGAAACAGGCTCCCGGAGAGCTGTCAGCCTGCAGCGTGGCTAGAGAGCTGCCCTTCCTTCCTCTCAGCACTATGAGCAGCAGTGGAGGGGGAGTCACTTGTGAGGACCCGGGCACAAAGCCTGCGTAACACGCAGCCGTGGAGTCTATGTTCGTGCTACCCATGCAACGTGGGAAAGCCAGGCCGAGAAGCAGACAGAGCAATTTCCTCAGATCTACGGGGCCTGGGCGGCTGGGGCCACAGTGCTCGTTCGTGATGGGTCACCTGCCCTGCAGGCACCCGCTCACGGGTCCCAAGGGGCCACGCAAGGTCAGCCACTCACTTGTAGTTGTCGTCTTCCACAAACTTCTGGAGCTCCTCGATGTAGCGCACGGACTTCAGGTACTTCTGCACGTGGGGCAGGGTGGTGAGGTGATCTGCAGGACATGACAGAACCCATGGCGTCAGTCTCTCCCCAGCCCGCAGGGCAAGTGTAGGAATCGCTGGTGCATGCTGCCCCCTCCCCGCCCCCACATACCCCGAAGTCACCACTGGTCCTTGGCTGGGAGACAAAGGCCTCTAGCACAGACCGGAGCCGGGTGTCTGTCCCCTAACACAGGTATGCCCTGGGGCAGCTGGGAAGCCTCCCAACCCCCTGTATGACAAGAACACGAGATGAACCAACAAACCCCAACAGCCCAGGGCAGAGGTCCGACCCCAGTCCTAGCACAGCTTGCGAGTCTGGCCCACGGGCTGGAGCTGCTCCCTCCTGGGGCCTAGACGCCTGGGCACCTGTTCTGTGCCAAGCTAGGTACCAGGTGGTTTCCATAAGGCATCTGCTTTAACTGTCACATCTGCCTCATTTGGGGGAAATACTGTGCCCGTTGCACAGAGAAAGAAACTATGGCAACCGCGGCAACTGGCAAAGATCAGATCATCGAGATGTGGCCGAGCCAGGTTTCGACCCTGTCACCAGACACCTCTGCCATGTCACAATCCCCCTTTTTCCCAGGTGCCCTCCGCAGTCCATCACAGTCACCGCACTCCAAGGGGTTCGAACATCCTCCAGGGTCCTCCCTACCATTCCTCCAGGGGTGGACGGAACAGGTTGAGGGAAGAGGTGGAGGCAGTAAAGGAGGCTGTGAAGGAGGAGAAAGGGGGTGGGGAGGGCCCCCACTCTTGGGGACGGGCGTCCAGCTGCTGTGAGGAGCCCCTGATGGCTCTGCAAGGTTTGGAACAGGTCGTTCTGCTTCTCTAGAGCCTCAGTGCTCTTGTCCTGGGGCTGATGACACCTGCTTCACGAAGTTGATGACGTCTGAGAAGGTGCAGGTCAATGAGGGTGACAGTCGTACGAGGAGTCCCTGAGCTCTAGTGAAATGTGGGAATGTGCTGAGGGCTCTGCACGCCTTATGTCCCCGCTCTGCCGATGAGAAAACCTCGCACTTAGAGAGAAGGGAGTGACTTTTCAGGAGGCAGAGCTGAGATTTGGGCCGGAGTCTGTGACCCCAAAGCTGTGTGTGTAACCGGCCTGCAGGCCGGCGGGACAGCCGGTGCTGATGCACTTGCGAACGGAGAGAGCCTGCGCAGGGGAGGACTGTACGGGAAGTCTGGACCCCTCGCTGCTCCTCCAGCCAGGACAGCTGATCTGGAAGTGCCTGTGGAGGGGTTTGGACGGGAGCTTTTCTTTAGCAAGCCCGCCCCGCAGAACACCACCCTGGCTTCCCTGTGGCCTTACCAAACGGAGGCTGTTAGTTTTCTCCTGCCCTGTGTACTGTAGGTGGGGTTGGTTTCCTTCCTGCCCCCCTTGGCTGCTTCCAAACTTTTATCCCTCCACCCGCTTATGAAAACCCCGCCCCGCTAAGGCACAATCCTGCAGCTCTACCGCCCAACATCCCTCTTCACGGCTGACTCCTCCCGACTGGCACCCTGGTCATTCTTGCCCCTTCCTGGGGGACCTGGACACCTGACTCACAGGTGCATTCCACACCCCACAGTCCACCGTCATCCTGGGTGTAATCGACATCCACATGGATGGCCCATCTAGCGTAGCGTTCTGACTTCTCTGTTCCTCTACTTCATCTCTGACAACTGGTCACACTTTGGATCTGGTCATGTGTAGCAGAGCGTGGCCACTTTGTACCAAGTCGTCTCCCTTTTTCTGCTAGGCCCACAGCTGGATTATATTTCCTAGCCCTGTCCCGCCCCAGCAGAACTGATGAGCACCATGTACAAATCTGGTCCATAAACCCTACTCTTGTGTGATTCTTTCTCCTGCATCTGCCAGTCAGATGCAGAGTCCACTGAGGACCCAGAGGCCACGGGACATGGTGGAACCACAACACAGAGGGACCCAGGTCTCTGAGTCCTCTCGGGGGAGAGATGCCCAGAGGCTACCCACAAAGCTCTTCAAGGATGAATGACCTGGGAGCCAGAAAGACCTGGGCCCCACCACTACCCAGATGATCTCAGACAAGCAAATGAACTATTTTGAGCCTCAGTCTCTTTGTCTGTAACAGAGAGATGGGAACAACTAGTTTTTACAGTCTTTGAGGATTAAGCCTGTGGGAAAAAGGTCCAGCACATGTTAGATGCTCAAGATACTAAGATGAAGAGCTTTGTAGAGCTTTCTAGAGCTTTCTCACTCATCAGGTGCTGAATCCAAATTTCAGTGATGTAAGATTTTACAATTCCAGCAAGCAGGGTACTAACCGTAGCTGCAGGAAACTTGTAAATCAGCGATTATTCGGAGAATATTGTTCATCTGATTGGATCTTTGTTCGTTTTCCATGATGCTGCCCGAGGCAGGATACGCAGAATCAATGTAGATTAAATCCAGAAGATAGATCCCTGAAATTAAAGAAGGTATTTAGTAATGGTGGGCATTCGTCCTGAATCAGAACAAGATAGCACAAAACAGCACTACTGTACTAGAAGGTATAAAGTGTGACTTATGCAAAACTGAGATACTATTCTGACTTCACTTCCAATCCCGTCTACTAATTTCTAATGTAGACCACTCCACTGCAATCAGGCATCTGTGTGACAACCAAAATGCATGCTGACAAGACTTTAGCATTTCTAGTTCATACACTCTCCAGCTACAAGGGTTTTTACCTGTAATCCAACTGGAAAATAACAGGACATGAAAGGGACAAATACTTGTATTTTTCACCAACAGATGGCATTGGATAGATCTAAGATATCATATTCAGGACAATGCCCCTTTGGACTGAATTCACTTTTCTACTTATTCACTTAACTATGTGTCTATTTTTCTATCTACACACACACACACACACACACACACACACACACACCCCAAAATAATAAATTAACTAAGAGACAAAAGAAATTTTAAAAAAGCAACAGTCCTTGGTACAAAGAATTAAGGCTAGATAGAGAATTTTCTTGGGCGCTTAGAAAAGTAAGTAATGCTTGATAGGAAAGAAGGCTAGATAGAGAATTTTCTTGGGCGCTTAGAAAAGAAAGTAATGCGTGATAGGAAAACATGGTTACGACCTGCCAGTGGTGAGCCTCAGCACAGCCTCCTGGCATCAGCCCAACTGGGATTCAGCCAGCGATGGAAGAGGAGGACTGCGTGTGCAGCATGATCCACACCCCCGGCTCTCCACAGGTGTGCGTGGACGACGGATGGGATGCTGTCCCAGTAGCCCTCCATGAGGACTGCCACTACGTCTACGATACTGGTGAGCTGAGCAGGAGGAACAATATTAAGCAGAACTCAAGGCAGAAAACACTGCACAAGGCAGAGAGGACTGATACTAATGAAAAGCACAGCTGATTAAGAGGATCAAATTTCTACGTGCAAAGCAACACTGCATCAAAATACACAAAGCAAAAAACTGCCGGAAATGAAGTGAGTTCAATGAAACCACAATCATAGAAGGAGCCTTTGGCATGTCTCTTCCCAGAATGTGTGTGTGCGCCCTCGCACGTCCTTCTGCATGCTCACATGTATGCAGCTGTGTGCATGCGTGTCTACCTACCAAAAAATGCACGCATATAAAGATATATGTTCATACCTGTGCATATATGAATACTGAGTAATGAAACTAACAAGCCTGGTGTTATATAAATGAAAATATCTCTTTTCAAATATCCATCGAATACTTACAAAAATTGGTAATATATTAGACCATAAAGAAATGCTCAGTAAGCTCCAAAAAGTAAATGCTGTATTACCCACATTCTTTGACCTTACTATATTACACCTAGGATTTAGCAATAAATATAGAAAGAATTCTAACTGATTAGAAAACACACATACACAACTAGAGAAAGACAATTATCACATGATCTCCCTGATATGAGGAATTTGAGAGGCAAAATGGGGGGTTTGGGAGGTAGGGAAGGAAAAAATGAAACAAGATGGGATCGGGAGGGAGATCAACCATAAGAGACTCTTAATCTCACAAAACAAACTGAGGGTTGCTGGGAGGAGAGGGGGTAGGGACGGGGTGGTTGGGTTATGGACACTGGGCAGGGTATGTGCTATGGTGAGTGCTGTGAAGTGTATAAGCCTGACGATTCACAAAGCCTGGTGATTTGTACCCCTGGTACAAAAAATACATTATATGTTAATTTAAAAATTTAAAAAAAAAAGAAAAAAAACAAAACACACATACACTCACAAGCATCTCTTAGGTCAAAGAAAAAGCAAAAAATGTAAAACAAAAACTATTTGAAGATAACATCGGTGAGAACACTATGTATCAAAATGTATGAGATTTGACCAAAGTGGTACTCAGAGGAAAATTGATAGCCTTAAAAGTTTATTAAACTACTAAGAATTATGACAAATACTGTTAAGCAGGTATTTAACATAAAAGTTGTGGGATTTTTTGCATGGATGAACTATCACTGCACTGACTCATACATGCATTATCTTATTAATCCTCACAACAACTCATTTTATACAGGAGGAAGAGGAAATGCAGAGGGGATGCATAACATGTTCCAGGCCACACAGCTGGTAAATGATGGAGGTGGGAGTCGAACTCAAGCCTGCCTCCCCAGAGCACAAACTTCCTGCCATCACAGGGGACCGCTGGTGCTGGATACCATGAGTCATTCGTCTGCTTTAAAAATAACTACACATTGTTACGGGAAACCATTAAATCACAGAAACATATGCTAGCACTTCTAATTGGAGCCATTTCTACTTCCTTTCTTTCTAGTGGCACCATGTTTCCAAACTTTTAATAATTAGAAATAATTTCCCTTGTGGAAGCTCCAAGTTTGGTGGGTTGAAATCCACAGATGGATTCTCTCCTTGGATCTTGTTTTTCCTCTCCCTTCTTAAAAATGTAATTCAGTTACCTCTCCAAGGATTTAGCAGAGGCAACCCTGAAAATCCCATTACTGCTTCAACCACAACAAAAAGGAGTCTCTGGGGCTGAGCATGAGGTGACCGGGACAGGGGACACGTGGCACCTCTGTTCCAGCTGCAAACCCCGTGCAGACTGGAACCCAGCCGACTGAGCAGCAGAACGAAGGCTCAGCCAGAAGCAGAGATGTGGGGAGCAGGATAAGGGAAGGGGGCTGGAGAATGGGGGCTACTGGAAGCTCCACAAGCTGGGAACTTCCCTCTTTACCCACGCGACCCTGCCATCAACCCCTGAGTGTGGAGGAGAAAACGAAAGCTCAGAGAGATTAAGAAACCTATCTAGGCCTCACAGTGGGTGCGTGGGAATGGAGCCCAGGTCTGTCTGGCTCCAGCGCCTGTGTTCCGACCCACTCACTGGCCCTCAGAAACACATGGGGAGTTGGCTTTTCTCAAATAACACCCTCAGCCTGGAAGGCTTGCTCTGTGCTGCCCCGGGAGGACTGAAGCTGGCCCCTTTGCTCCTTCTCGGGTCCCTGGTTATGCAACGGGAGGCCAAGAGAGGCACTTCTTCGAAGGGGTGGCACACCATTTCCAGCCCCCCGGTGCCCTCTTGCACCCCAGGGAGCACAGGGAGCTCACTACTGCAGCAGAACTAATTCCACTGTCAGAGTGTTCTGACCCTCCACAAAATACGCAGACTCCAACACCTGTCTACTCCCCAGGGCCTAAGAGTACATTGTGACACACTGAGCATGGGGGGGGGCTCCCCAAAAAGGCCTGTTCCCAGCAATCTGGGCCTTGGTAATGCCTGGACAGAAACTCCACCTAAACCTCCCTTCATCCCCACAACAAAAACCGCCCCAAAGGGAGCAAATCTTTTACAGTTAATACTGTGCAAATCCAGGGAAATCTTTTCAGCACTGTTATTAGCCCATAACTGGAAATATTTAAAAGCCTAAACTGTAATGAAATCATAAGCAGAGTCACCTCCCACTCGTCCCGTGCCAGCGCTGCTCTCAAGCCCCATGTACAGCTAGCGCTCACCACAAGGGCAACACGATACTTCTTTGTATCATTCATGTATTTAACGTCTCATTCCCTCATCAGACTTAAGACTCATCAGAGCAGGAAGTGGGTCGTGCTCCAGAGCTCAGTCCCGGCAGCTGGAAGAAAGCACGCAGGAGCTGCCTGGTAAACATTAGCTGAATGAAGGATGCATGGAAAAGGCAGATTTTATGTGAGCCGCACAACTTCTTGTAAGTACTTCACAAGTGCATTACTACCCTCGTTTTGTAGCTGAAGACCGAGACACTGAGAGTCAAGTGATGATAATAGTAAAATAAAGAACTAATATTTCCATAAAGGTATACAGAATTTAGTATTTATTTTATTTTTTTAATCATTTTTTTAACGTGAAGTGTAGCGGACACACGACGTCACATTAGTTGCGGGTGTACAACACAGCGACTCCCAGGTTTCTACGTCCTGCCCTGCTCACCGCAAGTGTAGCCGCCATCGTCACCACACGACGCTAGCACAGCGCCATTGACTATATCCCTCGTGCTGGGCCTTTTATTCCCCTGACTTACTCATTCCATAACCGGGTGCTTGTATCTCCCACCCTCTTCCCCCTAAAATTTAATTTGTAGTAAAATTAATTTAGTATTTAAGTAAATAATAACAACAAAACCAAGCACTTACTATGTACCAGGTCCTAAACTAAGAGCTCTGCCCAGATTACGGGATCATAACAGTAATAACAGTAACACAGCTGCCAGTGAGGTTTTACCTCTATTTTTACAGAAGAAACTGAAGCCAAGAGAGTTGCTTCAACCTGTCTGAGGCCACACGGTGGGAGAAGTGGCTGAGGCAGGATTCGAACACAGATCTGTCCCGCTGTGTTGTAAGGCCTTCGTCTACCCCAGTCAGATCTTCCGGTGCCTGGCAGCCAGTGCGGCAAGAAGGGGGCACCGCTGGACCCTGAGGTGCCCAGGCTGTGGCTCTCCCTGCGGGATCAGCACTCCCTGCGAAGGCTTACCACTACACCGTGGCCACCCCTCCCGGCCCCATCTTCCATCTCCTCCCCTCTGCCTCCCCGGCACTCGGCGTGGCCTGTCCAGCCCCGGTCCCGGCGTCACAGGGCCCCCCCAGGCCTGAAGGCCCTGCCAGCTCTGACACGTGACAGGCAGCGGCAGTGCCGGTGGGAGAGTGTGGGGCTTGGAGTTGGGAGACTTGGACCTCTGGCCTTGCCACTCACCAGCGGGGTGCCCTCAGGCAAGTCCTTTTCACCTCCCAGGGCCCCAGTTTCTTGACTGGGACTGGGGGTAATGAAGGAGGTCCTGAGCAGTCTCCTGGCCTGGGGCCTTGGACCCCTGAGGTGCCCAAGAAGTGGAGCCTGAAACTGCCTCCACGGCCAGGCCCCACTCGGAAGAACGTCGGGCCGCCTATGGAGGGATGCACCCGTCTGGGTTCGCCATAACCGTGGATGGTGCCCAGATGCCGACCACGTGGTGGCCACCCACCTCAGCAGGCCAGTGCTGGGAGAGTCTGTCTGGACGGGGACAGCACAGCTGGGATGCCTCAGCTCCTGTCCTACTAATACAGTTCCTGCAGCAGACGAGGCTGTGTTAATGGCCTCGTTAAGATGGACAGTAATTGGACCAGCCACTGGCCCTGGCTGCCACAGGGCTGAGCCGCGCCAGAGTCCAGGGCTAGGCTGAGAGGTGCAGATGCGTGGCGGGAAACAGCTGTACGGGTATCAGCCATGCTCTGTGGCAGGAAAGGCCGGCCTTGCCCGTACCACCACACCCTCACGGCGACCGGCACTGAAGGTACTCACCTTCCCAGATGAGGAAATGAAAGCTTAGAAAGGAAAAGTGACTTGTCTAAGATCGTACAGCTTGCAAGCAGGGGCATCAGGATTTAAATTCAGGCCCGTCTAACTCCAAAAACTGGGGGCAGAGAGCCATGCTCAGGGCTGGGGACTGGGAGTCCTTGGCCAGCACAGGGATGAGGGTCCCAGCCGCTCACGCTGTGGCCTGCCCCCATTCCCAGAGGAGGCTTCTGGCAGCTGCTATCTGCCCCCGTGGCTTGCCCACCTGCAGACTGGACCTCCTCTGAGATGGACAGCTCCCCAGAACATATTTCTGCTCTGCCCCCTCCTCTGCACCCCACACAGGGCTTGGTGACGCCCTGTGGCTGGGACACAAGGGCCAACCAGACTGCCACGGAGGGGCAGACAGCCCCGGGGCCCGGCGCGGCCAGCCCTCAGCTGGCTCTCGGCTCTGGATGCCCTCAGGGGCATATGGCCAAACCTTCTTCCTGCCGGTGAATGTGGGCCCCCCACCAGGGGTGTCCACAAGGCGCCCCAGCCCCCAGGAGGGAGCGCCAGGCTGACGAAGGAGGTGCTCTCCTGAACAGACACCTTCTCTTAAACTGAGGGACACCCATGGTCCGTGGTGTGGAGCCCGCCCGAAGCTGGGCGCCCTCCACCTCCCGGAGCCAGAGCCGTGGCCAGCACCCGGGCTCCACCGCAGCCCAGAAACTCACTGCTCTCTTGTTCCTCCCATCACCGCCCTCCTCACTTCCATCCCGAGGCTGGTTTTGGTTTTTCTCACACAGCTATCTATTTAATAAGGAAAATTCTGCTGTGTTGAGAGGAAAAAACCCTCCACACCATAAAAATATGCCACAGTTCCATCTGACACTTTCCTTTTTCTCTCTCCCTTGCCTTTAAAACTTGAGATGAAAGCTTTTTTTCCATGTTTTCCTGCTCTGCCTTGAAACAATCACTTTCAAACTTCAGAAATGAGGAGTGCTGGCATCCAGAACTATACTTGTATGGTTTGATCACATAAACTGTCTTGATAAATTCCAAATGAAACAACAAAGCAGCAGCTCATTAGGGTTTTGTTGTTTTGTTTTTTTTTTTAAAGAGAGCACAAAGCACTTTCACGTCCTGCAGGAGGAGACGTCAGCAGCAGCTCAGGGTCCCCAGAGGCGGGAGACTGTGACTCTTACTTAGTGCCCGCTGATTCGTATCAATCACACAAAGCGCAGCCTTCGTAGCAAACCCTCCCTTAAAGAAGAGTCCTTACGTGAGATGCGCTAGAAGCTCACGGACACTGAGAGCACGGTCTCCCAGGTCTGCAGAAAGCGGGCAGACCCAGGCAGTCACATGGCAGGTGGTCAGAGACCTTGTTTCTTAGACAAGCACATGGCCTCATTTATTTCTTGGTGCTGAGGCTAATGAATCACAGGGGCACATGGGCAGGGCTCTGCAGCCTGCACAGAATCCCGGGGTCTGGGGGAGCCAATTCTCCTCCCGGGTCCCTGAGGTGAAATGAGGACACAATCCCAATCCTCCCCCGCCATGGGGATTACCTGGTCATCCACACAGATGCAGTGGGGTAACCTACTGTTTGCTCAAGCTCTCTAGGGAGCCATGGGACCGGAAAGCAAATGCCAGTGTTCTGATGAGCAGTTAAGAAGGGGTGTGAGGAGAAGGTATTAATCTGGTTAATATTATTATTGTTTTGTACTGGACACGGTGCAAAGTAAATCACACGTACTATCTCATGGAATCCTTCAACAATTCTACTGGCAGTGGAGAAGAAACTGGCATTTGTGGCTGCCTAATATCTATCCCAATTCTTTTGGAAACAGCCCTGACTTCTCCTTTGGGGGAAACTGTACCTCCCATACTCATAATCCATGTGGTTCTGGTAAGTTTGGAGCAATTCCATTCCTTCCTCTGCCCCGGGAGGTAAAAACAAATTTTAAAAATGAATCATTGGGGTAAGAAAAAAAAAATCCTACAAATATGAGGATGAAATATCAGAGATGAAAGAAGAGATTGAAGCTAAAATCACAAACTGTCTACACACAGGATACAAAGCTACAAAATTCTATTCAGAGAAAAATCCAGAGCTACAAATGCTTATATGAATAATGAAGAAAGTTTAAAAAAAAGAAATGAACTTAGTGTTTATTACAGAGAACTAGGAAAAGAACAAAACAAAGCAAAAGGAAGTGGGAGAAGACAATTAAAAATACAAAAGCAAAAATAATGATTTAGAAAAGTAAGGCCTGTAGGGTGATAAATAAAGCTCAAAGTCGGTTCTCTGAAAAAGTCGAAGTTGACAATCCTTTGGTATGTATGATGGACAAAAAACAAAAGACAGAAAGAAAACACAGATGTATAATGTTAGGGATGAGAAAGAGAGAGAATATCATTCCAAATATAGAGGAGATGTTAAAATAGGAATATGTGTCATTTTTATTGCAACATATTTGAAAATCTAGATGAAATGGGTGCTTCCCAGGAAAATCTACCTTCCCAAAACTGTTTTGGGGAGAGGCAAACACTTTCAACTGTCAATAAAGAAAAAATATTAATAATATTGAAAAAATACCCTAATTAAATATATTAAATATCCCAATACTTTGTGGAGCCCATCTATAAAACCTTAAAAGAACAACTGATGTTATTTAAACTGTTCCAGAGCATAGAGAAAATCGGAAATATGTGGAGTTCTTATACCAGAGCCTGACAGAAATGGCATTAAAGAGACCAGGGGCACCTGGGTGGCACAGTCGGTTAAGCATCTGACTTTTGGTTTCAGCTCAGGTTATGAGCTCAGGGTCATGAAATCAAGCCCCGAGTTGGGCCCCATGCTGGGTGTGAAGTCTGCTTGAGATTCTCTCTTCCTCTCTTTCTGGCCCTCCCCCCACATACTCTACCTAAGTAAATAAACCTTTAAAAAGATTTTAAAAAAGAGAGACCATGGGACACCTGGGTGGCTCAGTTGGTTAAGCGGCTGCCTTTGGCTCAGGTCATGATCCCAGGGTCCTGGGATCTAGTCCCACATCGGGCTCCTTGCTCCGCAGGAAGCCTGCTTCTCCCTCGGCCACTCTGTCTGCCTGTGCTCACTCTCTCTCTCTCTCTCTCTCTCTGACAAATAAATAAATAAAATCCTAAAAAAAGAGAGAGAGAGAGAGAGAGAGAGAGACCAATCTCATTAATAAAGATCCACAGATTCCAAACAAAGCACTAGAAAATAAATAAAATAAATAAAAAATAAAATAAAAATATTTTTATAAAATATTTTATAAAATAAAAAAAATATTAGCAATTAGTAGTATATTAAAGAATAATACAGCAAATAGGTTTATTACAAGAGTGCAATGATACTTAACAGAGGATCTGGAGAGATGCTAAAAAGCCATTGATAACTTTAATATCCATCCCTGGTAAAGCACTGAGCTAGGAACAGACTTCCTTAATGTGATAAAGAATGCATGTTAGAAAAATTAAAATAATGTTCTTATATGAAAATATTAAATAATGTTCTTAATATGAAATGCTGTTAATAGGAATGAGTTGTCCGGCTATCATTTACCACTATTCTGGATATAAGAGCCAATGAGGTAAGACAAGACAAAGAAATGTGTTATAAGTACATATTTTTTTAAAGAATTTATTTATTCATTTGAGAGAGAGAGGGACAGAGAGAGCACACGTGAGTTAGGGGAGGAGCAGAGGGACAAGCAGACACTGTGCCAAGCGTAGAGCCTAACGGGGGCTTAATCCCAGGACCTGATACCACGACCTGAGCTGAAATCAAGAGTCGGATGCTCAACCAACTAAGCCACCCAGGAGCCCCAGAAATGTGTTATAAACATTAAAGACACCAATAATATTGCCATTATTTTCAGGTGATATAGTTATATTAGTTATATAATTAAATAACCTAGGATATTCAACTGAAAAACTATTAGTACTAAATAATATAACTAAGTTCAAAGAAATTATACATAAGTCAATGGCATTCTTGTATACTAGAAATCATCAGCTGGGAGCACCTCGGTGGCTCAGTGGGTTAAGCATCTGCTTTTGACTCAGGTCATGATCTCAGTGTGCTGTGATTGTGTCCCGTAGGGCTAGGGCTCCCTCCTTACTAGGGAGTCTGCTTCTTCCTCTTCCTCTGCCCCTTCTCGCCGTGTTCATTTGCATGTGTATGCTCTCGCCCTCTCTCTCAAATAAAGTCTTTAAAAAAACCCATTAGCTAGAAAACAGAAAAAAAAAAGAGCGAGCCTGTAGAGTAAAAACAGAAGTATAAAACCCCTAGGAGTTAATGTAAACAGAAATGTGTAAGATCTATACAAAGAAAACTAATTTGATAGAAAAATTACATAACATGAATTAAAATAAATACGCACATTTCTCAGGCTTATTAATCCTTTGAAAAATCTACTTCACTGAAATAAAAGCACAGTTCATACCAATATGAACTTTGTCTCTATCACGCTCTGTATTGTAATTGTCACAATAAGAATGTAACACTTTGGTAACTAGGATAAAAACTAATGAAATAAAATCTCTTAAGGATACGAAAGATGCAAATAATGAGGACATATATAATATTCTTAGATGGGAAGAATCAATATCATGAGAATGTCGATTATTGCCTAATTAATACATTAACTTCACGTGATCCCAGAATTGATTCCGAAGTTTACCTGAAGGAGTAAATACATGAAAACAGAACATTTTTGAAAAGAAGAATGAGAAAAGAAGCTTGTTATAAAACGTGCTATGAACCTACAGTCACCGCGCGGTGTAGCACCGTTCCAGAATCAGACAAACCGAAGGTAGGGAGTAGGGAGACCAGCAATGGATGCACACAGACACAGAAAGCTAGGGAAGGATAAAGGTACAGTTTAAATCAATAGCACCCGTCAATAAATGGTATTGGGACAAATGATTATCTATTTAAGAAAATAGAAAGCTGGATGTTCATTCCTTAACAGAGAATAAATTCCAGGTGATTTAGAGATCAAGATATAAATAGGAAGAAGAGTAGAATAAAATACAAGAGAATCTTCTTATAACCTTGGGGCATATGAGGACTCAAGTGTGACCCAAAACTCGGGCCACGACAGGAAAGCCTGCTCTTCTGGACTCCATCTGAACAGAAACACTGATGCATGATCAGAGAGAGTGCCATGCTGGAAGGTGAAAGACAAATGTGCGATGGGAAAGATACTTGCATTTATAAGACAATCACTAGTTCTGATCCACAAAGACCTCCTACAGTAAAGGCAAATAATATTACAGAAGATGGTCAATAAAGGTACCAAAGACGCTGAGGTTCGGTACTGATCAAGGAAGCAACAAATTAAAATGAGACTTTCTTTTTCTGGTTATTTATACCAGCAAATGTCAAAAAGGTTGATGATACTTTGTGCTGACAAGAGTGCATGGAAATAATCACTTGTACAAGGCTGACTGTAGTATAAAGTGATAGAAACTTCTAGAGGAATCTGGTAGCACCTATCAAATATTTCAAAGATGTGTTTTCCAGGATCCAGCAGCTCCACTTCTAGTCATGTATCCTATAGCAAAAGTCCTCCAAATTACCAAAATAAGCAGGGATACTCATTACACCATTGTTTGTCATTTATAATTGTGAAAAATTGCATGGTTTCCGGATTTTTTTTTTTTAATCCAAGCAGTGGAATACACTGCAGCTAATTAAAAGAATAAAATATATTTCTAAGAGCCGACAGGGAAAGATATCCATAATGTGTTTTTAAGTGAAAAAAATCAGGTATGATTTTGTAGACTGTACTGATTCACACATGCAGGTACAAGCAAACAGGGGTAGGGACAGGGAGAGAGAATTATTGCCCCGGCTATTAGTGGTAGCCATCTTTAGGGATGGAATTGTAGCGTTGTTTCCTGCTTTATGTTTTACATTTTTAAGACTTTAGCTATAAATATATTTTATATTTTGTAAATATATACATTTTATAAATATATAAATATATTTTATATATAAATATATTTTATATTTTTTAAGACTAGCTATAAATACGTACTACTTTTGGAAATATGAAAGAGCAAGGTCTATCTTCTTTCTGTTCTTCCTTTTAATCATCAGAAAAGCAAACACTTTGGGGGCAGGGAGGAGGGAGTTAATACCTTACACAATGATTTTCTGAGCATTTTTAGCTACTGGGGAAGACTTGGTCTTTAGGTTTTGATTTAAAGGCCACTGACCTTTACAGGCTGCCTCTCACCTTGTCTCTGGGCCACTGTTAACCCTCCATCATCTCCCGACTCCTCTCTCTGCTTTTGGTCTCCACCTCCAATCTATCCTGCACCTGATGATCTTTCTAAAACCTAATCAGACCATGCCCTTCCCCAACTTTAAAACTACCCAGAGACTTTCCATCCCCGGGGGGAAGTCAAGTGTTTGTGGCCTTGTGGGTTCTGCGCACCCCTTCACCTCTGGTCTCTTTTCCCATCCCCTCCTCATGTGATGCTCCAGCTGCGTGGGCCTCTGTGGTTCCCCGGACAAGCTCTCTGCTCAAGCCTCTGAGCTTGGCAGAGCCAAGTTGTCCCCTTGCCCACGTGGCCTTCTCCTCCGGCGGTTAGGGGACTCTTCTGGAGCACGCTGCCCTTCCTCCTGTTACAGCATTTATCACACACTCCTTGTCTTATCCAGCTCTGCAAGCTCAAGGGGCCAGCACTGAGCCCAGCACAGAGTAGGGGCTCAGAAGATGTCTGGGGGACAACTGGACCGGATATTGGGTCTTTATGTAAAACTACTTGACACTCTGGTCTGGCACTGAAATTCCACTGCTCAGTAGAGGTGGCCTCGGCCACCGGGCACCCCACTCCATAGCCACCCCAAGAGGGTCGGCCCTGTGTTCCAGTATCTTCAGGCTAAACTGCCGCGTTTCTCTGAGTGTTACAATGGGCTTCCAGAGCAGCTGATGTCACCAAAAGGAAACGCAAGATGATTCCCCCAGTGAAAGCCTCCGAAACCTGCCTCATATTGGGTAGAATCGAGGCTGCCCACGTGCCAAGGAAAACACTCCCGAGCTTGTCTTTCCAGCCCTGGCTCAGAGATTCGCTACTGTGCACAGAAAGGCTTCCTGGACATCCGAGGCCACCAGGATCCCAGCCAGAGAGTGAGCTCACAGACTTACAGACGATGGCTGCCTCATCCCCCGAAGTATTTTCCATTTCCTCTAATGTGCTCAGGGATCTGTGACCACACTTCACCTAGTCTTTAAGTGTAACAAAAAATAACTGAGGCAAAGGTAAAACTGTCAGATTTAGTCTTTACTCAATGGAAACTGTGTAACAAAACACAACATTCTAAACCTCAGTTAGCAATCTCTGCATTCTCTGGAAAACAAGCAACAGATTTGCAGAGGGTCAGCTAGATCCAAACTGGTTTTCACTTTTGCAAAGCAAATTCTTCTCTGATTTTGCTGAAATCAGATACTGAGAGACTCCTTGGCCTCTCTGGAAGAAGGAAGACATCTGACTACTAATTTATCTGTGGTTTTCAAGCCCAGCTGTTTTGATCACTCTCTTTCTTGACAGAGATGAGAGGCTGTGGGTCTGCATAGGGCTGTCCTAGAAAACCCATTTTCAGGGAGCAGGGGCTTCTGCTCCACGGTGGGGCCCATCGCTCTGCATTCTGCCCTTTTCCATGTCACACTGTGTATCTGAAACTCCCAGCTCAGTCATATTCCTCCGGCCTGGGGACAGCCTGGATTTCTCCAGCCCTATGCAGGGTCTGAGTCTGCAGTCTGGGCTACTCCCACCAAACCCAAGCTGGGGATGTCACGAGGGCACGAGACGGGCCCCACCAGCAGAGGGCACTGGTAGTACTCATGCCCCGGACTGGTCTGAGATGGTGTGCTCCTGCTGGGATGGGAGGGTAAGGCTGAGGTCCTGCGGCAGACTGGAAGGCCCACCCACACTCACTCTCCTTGTGCTGCCTTCTCCTGCCCACCAGATGCCATTCTCTCAGGAAATGATTCAAGAAACCTGATCCCCTTGACTCTGGGCTCCCGGTCACCTCCTTGAGACTCTGACTTCTACTCCGGTTGCTTCTACCCACCTCACTCAGTCCCGGCCCCTCCTCTTCTCCACAGCTCACTGCCATTCCTACAGGCTTTGGGCCAATGTCCCATTAGAACAGTCTTGGCCAAGCCATCAGAGGATCTTTTGCAGGGAAAAGAGAGACCAAGCAGCAGGGAGGCTGAAGCAGGAGGGGGCAGGAGGGAAGGTGGTGGGTGGCTCTGGGGACAGGAGGCTCCACGGGCACAGGGTGCTATATGCTTAGGGATAAGCCCATGCAGTGAGGTCCACCTCCTTGTGAAAGGGCATTAGTGTTCCAAATATTCGCTCAGTGCCTCCCCCATTCCAGACACAGATGAATAGGGGAGAGCCACACAGGTGTGGTCCCCAACCCCATGAAGTATACAGGCCAGCAGAGGCATTCAACAGAGGCATTCATTACACAAATAATTAAGAGTGGGAATAGCTAAAAAAACAAAAAACAAACAAACAAAAAACCTCTAGGATAGGCTTACTTTGGGGAATTAGCCTCAGATGTCAATGAGAGGCCCAGAAGGAACCAGTGGCATAAGAGAGAGAAATGGGTTGATTATATCTTTAATACTCAAGGCGTTCATTCTGTTTTCCCTGGCCTTAGCCATCCTCCTCAACTCCAGAGATACTAAGTAAACTGTCTGAGGTCACTCAGCACATACGTGGCAAAAGTGGGATCCGGGCCCAGGTCAGTGGGCTCTAGCACCCACACCCTTACCTACACATCATTGTAGCTCAATGCATACACTAGACAAATGTATTAAAAACTCAAAACATCTGGGGTGTTTGGGTGACACAGGTAAGTGTCTGACTCTTGGTTTCAGCTCAGGTCATGATCTCAGGGTCGTGAGATCGAGCCCCACATCAGGTTCCAGGCTCAGCTCAGAGTCGGCTTGAGAGTCTCTCCCTCTTCCCCGCCCCTCCCCCCAGCCCATGAGAGCACGCTCTCCCTCTCAAATAAATAGAATCTTAAAAAGAAACAACTCAGACATCAGTGTCCAAATCCTGATACTGCCTCTAATTTGTCCAGCGAGATCCTGGGTGGGTTCTTCGGCTTCCTTCTTCATCTGGGAAATGGAGACGGTATCTGTAACCTGCTCACAGGGCTATGGTAAAGTCTACAGGAGTTCACGCACTTGAAAGGGGCCAGGACAGTAGTTCAAGTTACTTGTAAAAAAACCCCAACAAATTTAAGGGTGGAGGAGGGACCCTACCTGTTTCTGGAAACCTTCCAGATGAGATTAGACAGATCCTCACAGAGCCTCCCCTGACTTAACACTAAAAGTTTTGAGGGGAAAAAAAAAAAAAGAAAAACGATGGGGGCACTTGTCTGGCTCAGTCAGTGGAGTGTGTGACTCTTGAACTCAGGGTCGTGAGTTCAAGCCCCATGTTGGGTGTAGAGATTACTTAAAATAAAAGCTTAAAAAAAGAAAAAGAGAAAAGGGGCCCCTGTGTGGCTCAGTCGGTTAAGCATCTGCCTTTGGCTCAGGTCATGATCTCGGGTGCCTGGGACTGAGCCCCGCATCGGGCTCTCTGCTCAGTGGGGAGTTTGCTTCTCCCTCTCCCTCTGCCCTTCCCCCTGCTCATGCTCTCTCTCAAATAAATAAAAAATAAAACAAAATAAAGAAAGAAAAAAAAAGATGAAAACCACCTCACCGAGCCTGGCAGACAGCCTTATTGCTAGGACCCAGGAAGAAACTAAACATACTATAGGCAGATGAGGAGGACAGAAATTAAGCAAGTGTAGACCTTGTCAATTTATTCCTCTTAGGACCTACCCCCAGACTCATAGACCCATGGATCTAAAAATTAGAAAAGTCAGGTTGATGACCAGTATGCTGCCCAGCAGAAGCTGATTTGGGGGCTCTGCAATATGCCAGCTGGCTCTCTGTCCTTCCTCTACTCACCTCCACTTACAGATTGTGACCCCCAGAAAAGAGCTGGAGTGTATCCAGAGGGAACCCCAAATGCCTGTTGATAAACGCTGAAGATGAATAGATGTCACTTTATTCCAGGATGTGGTCAGAGGAAAGAAAATCCAACAAGAGAACACCTGGAAAAATACTGCCAAACCATGGAGCCTGGAATGCACGAAGAACGGGCTGAACCATGAGAACATACGTCCTCAAATGGTCTACTCCAGGATCCAAAAGAAGGTTCAAGACACTACTTCTTTTCAATATAGCATAAGAAGACAAGGCTTTGGTGACAGGTGAGAACTGTCAGAGGTGAAACTCCATGTGAATGAGCTAGACAGAGAGATGCCTGAGATAAGAAAAGTAGAAATGGAAACTAAGAAACACAACAAAAGAATAAAAAAAAAAAAATTAACACCAGAGGCAGCGAGGAACGAAATGGACACTTGGGAAGCTTGCATCACTGATGTGGAGGGCCAATTTGGCAAGGTCAAATGCCAAGGGAAAGGACACGGGAAGAAAGGATATAAGGGCATGTGGGGGCCTGAGAACAGACAGCTGACCCAGGGCAGGGGTCTTCCCAAGGAGTGTGTGCCAGGGCCTGGGAAGGAGACCCACCCTGAGACATATCCAGGATGAATGCCTGAATTAGAAAAGAAAAGAAAAGAAAAAAAGAAAAAAGAAAAAAAAAAGCCTTGCAAAGATCCAGGGAAAAAGCAAAAGCAGCAATCCAGAAAAACCCGACCCTCCCCAAGAGTTGTAGGGACCCCTTTCGTTCTGCTCTCATGCAACCTGACGATCCCCCAAATGACTCCGATGACGGCAGCTTCCCTGCCCAGCTGCTTCCCTGTGGGAGGGGGAGCTTCTCAAAGGCAGAAGGACTGTTTATTTGAGAAATGTTAGTGGACATCTGGTGATTTGTCAATTGCTTTGATTTTTTTTTTTTAAGAAGAAAAATATTTCCCCCTAGTAATTATGGTACTTAAGTGTAAAGACCCAAAGAGACGACATATGATTTTGGATGCCATAAAAGTTGGTCAATGCACATTTTTTCCACAAATTTATGAGCACATTTCAGCATCGCAGACTGAGGGCAGCAGCAGACGTCAACTTCTGGGCGCACTGTGAGCAGAGTCCACGTGCTCTAGCCGCGCTCCCTTGTCAGCAGCATGCAAAGCCCAGAACCGTCCCCTGCAGATGCCGCCCCCGTGGACGGGTCAGCTCGGGGTGCTACAGGTGAGCTCTGAGGAGGAATGCCTCTCTGGGGGCCCACTGGAGAAGCCCTAAGTCATCAGCCACAAAGACAGGGGCATTTCTGTCACGTCCAATGAGGGGTGTGGGGAGGGTGCTTCCTGCCAGCTCCCTAAGCGCTGAGCACCAAACCCCCAGGAAGTAGGAGCTTGCACTTGGCTGTGGACAGCGGGCTGCTCTGAGGGGAGCTGACGATGGTGTGGGTGGGCTAGAAGGTGAGGTATCTCCGGGGACACAGTAAAAAGGTCTGCTCGGAGGCTGAAAAACTTTGTCTCTGCTATAAAGGAAGAGCGTCCCCTCAGGAAAATAACTTGCAAATGTTGGATTTCCTGGGCTGCAGTGGGCACCGCTCTGGGCGAAGGCCTGCTCTTCCCTCCGACTGGAGTACAGGTCCTTTGCACAGTGTAACAACCTCTATGGATAAGTTTATTCCTAGGTATTTTATCAACCTGACAGTGACCTGGCCTGGATCTTGCTCTAGGCAAGACTAGTGACCAGTCTGGTGACACAGAGCCCATACACCAGGGCGCCAGGGGAAAAGGGGCTCAGAGAGGCTCCCGGGACAAGACAGCTGCCTCAGAGCGGGGGCGAGGGGGGGGTGGCGGGAGCCTCAGGCAGGCCAGTGCTGGCACAAGACCACGGTCATTGAGTTCCTACTGTGCGCCAGGCTCTGGGCTGAGAGCCACATATGCATGATCACTTGGGGCCCTCAACTTACAGAAGAGGAAGTGAGGCTCAGAGAGGCTAAGCTGTGCGTCTGAAGTCAAACAGCAAGTGTGTGGCAGAGCTGAGATTGCACCTCAGGTCACCTGAGGTCTGGGCTCTGGCCTGCAACGTGGCCTGGCCTTGCCCCTCCTTCCACTGGCCCCACAGGACGTCGCAGGAATGCACGAGGTCTGCAGAGCAGGGGGCAGAGGGTGCCACCACTTCATGCTGAGTCCGAGCCAGGCCTTATGCTCTGGGCCTTAGACCCTCTCCTCAGCTCACCTACCCACTAGGCCCCAAGGAGAGCTTCGCTACCCCCGTAATCCAAATGGGGAGACTGAGACTCAGAATGGTCGGGTGACTTTCCAGAGGTCTCCTGGCCAGGGGCTGGAGAAGCCAACATTTGAATCCAGGTCTGGCTGGCCTCAATCCATCCTCAGTTCAAAACGAGGACCATAGCGACTGCCTTTCAGTCGCTCCATTTTGTTTCAGGCCAGGAGCTGAGTCCTGTCGTCCGTGCCTGGAAGTCTGAGTCATAGACCCTGACTTCGGAGGGGACAGATGTCCTTCTGGGGAATGGAAACATGTCTGGGCCAGAACAGGACATAGTTCCAAGTGGATTACCAAGAGCTCAGAGAGAAGATCTGATTTATGGCCCACCACACCTCACTCCAACTGGCTCTTGGGCGCCAGCTCAGCCATGGCACTGGGCTGAGGCCCCCAAAACCAACTTCTTGAGTAAGAGGTGCCCACTGTGGTGTTGGCACCTCCCTGCCAGGGGCCCCAGGACACAGCCCCTGAGATTTCTCAGCTTTGACACTTGAAGACGACAATAAGACCCCAGTGTGAACCGGCAGTTGGGCTGGGCCTGGGAGGGAAGGAGCAGCTGCTGCAGGGATTAAGCAGCCCTCTGGAGGCCAGCCTGAGAAGCAGGTCCCATTGGTGCCATGTGGGGGGAGCTCTGGAGCCAGCCAGTCTCCGGGGACGGCCAACTCTGCCACCAACCTGCTCCCAGTGGCCTCAGAACATTCCTCTGCCATCTGATTCTCAGTCTCAGCCTCTGCAGCAGGGGCGAGTAGAGGCGTGCCTCCCTCATGCAGAGGGGAGATGGAAGGAGTGGAGGTGTGCACAGCCCTCCGCATCAGGTCACTCAGGAAAGGTCAGGGCGATGGTAATGACATTAGTAGAGAAAACTGGGTCTTGGCAGGCCCAGTCCTGTGAGAAATGACGACCCAGCTGGCACCTTCCCCTCCACCCCATGGCCCCCTCCCTCTTCCAGCCCCCCACATCCTCTTCCACCCACGGCAAGGGCTGAACATGCATAGGAACGCCTCTAGAGCATTTCATGTCCTGCTCCTGCCTGCTCCTCTGGCCTCCGCCACAGCCGGAGCTAAGGGTAAGGGGGTTCCAGTGGCCACCAGAAGGCTCTCAACTCTTCAGAGCAGCACACAGGGCTGGGGGACTTGGCATGAACACCCACTCCACCAGGTGACCCTGGAGAAGCAGCCTCACCTCCGGGGGCCTCATCTCCACGTCTGTTCCCACCTCCTGCGTCCATCCTGGGCAACTAAACGAGGTGTTAAAAGTGAGCCAGCGCCACGCCTCGAGGACAACAGGTTTGTTCATTCAGTCCCTCAGTCACTCGCTCAGGCCCGCGTGCACTTGTTCATTCAGCGAAGAGCGGCTGAGCCTGGCCTTGGCCAAGGTCTGTGCTGGGCTCTGAAAGTAGAGCCATGAGAAAAACCGGATGCGCCCCCCCCACCTGCCCTCATGGGCCTGACGATCAAGCCAGGGCCCCCTCTCTTCCATGTCCCCCCTCTCTCTACCCCTTTACTACTTGGGTGGGCCTGGACAACCCCAGGTTGGCAGGTCACAGCTGGGGAGTCCCAGCCGCTGCTTATCTCTGGGGCAACCATAACTTCTCATACACCCAGCCTGTGAGTACTGTACTGCGTCTCACAAAATGTGCTTTATTTCTACGACACTGGTGCTCAAAAAGATACAATATTTTATACCACGTTCCCTGTCCCCCACTGCATGAAGGGACTTGGGGTTTTATAGCTACTGATGAGGAATTAAGGGCAGTGGCAGGTTGTGAGCTTTGCTGTCAGCAATTCTATGAGCCTAGGGCAAATTATTTCATTTATCTGAGCCTCAGTTTCCATTTTTGTGAGATGAGCGTAATTGCCACCTTGTGAGGCTGTTCTGAGAATCAGAGCTATTGCGTGAAAGGCTGTGACATGTTATCCGGAACGATAACAACGATCACTGTCACACTAACAGCAGCAGCTAACGTCCACTGGCATCTACCATGTGCCAGGCGTTGTGCTAAGGGCTTTTCAGGAACTAATCTACTCTTCCGGCCAACAAGCATTTATCGAGATACCAGATGCCAGGGATACTGCAAGGAACAGGACCAATGCAGCCTCTGCTTCGGCGCAGCTTACTGCCTAGGGGAGGGGTCAGGCAGTGAGTGAGTGACCGCACAAACAATTAGAGAATTGAAATTATAATGGTACCAACACTCCGGCTGAGTAAATGCCATTACATACGTGTTCTAAAGGAGGAAACGAAGGGTCAGAGAGGTTAGGCAAGTTGCCTGAGGTTGCAAACATGGTCAGAGGCAGAGCCGGGCCCCAGATCTCATTAAATGGGGCTCATTTTGACTATAATAGCACTGACAGTTCCAAATCATGCACAGAGGGCCCCAAATACTCAGGGCTCCTCCTCAAGTCCAAGAGCAGCCGCTCCGAGCAAAGGCGAGACCAGAAATAGGCCTGACAGCAAAGCAGATTACTGACCCTCCATGAACCACCGAGACCTGCAGCCCAGCCAGCCTGGCCCTGCCACTCACCAGTTCCATGGTAAAATAGTCACAATGACAGTACTCCCTGCAAGGCTGCCTTGAGATCCTGCAGGCACAGTGGCTGTCCTTATGTAGACACTGAAGGTCACGCTGGTCTGCCCTCCAGCAAAGCAGATTTCAGGAATGAGACGGGACCTCCCTGGAGCAAGCTCGCTTGCTCGCTCTCTCTCTCTCCCTTCCCTCCTTTTTAAATTGAGATATAATTGACATATCCATAGCTCTATTTCTTAGCTTGCTTTACTTATATTAATGTTATTTTAACTTCATTCATTTACATATTACCTTCATGATTTTAGCCAACGTAGCACCTGTATCTTTTTTTTATATAACATAAAGTTTACCGTTAGTGACCTTCGGAACATTCACGATTGTGTGCAACCATCACTGCTATCTTCTCACCAACCCGAAAGGCATCCTGCGTCCATATTCCCCATCTCCCCCTCCCTCCAGCCTAGGCAGCAACTAATCTAGTTTCCCTCTCTATGGGTTTACTGACTTAGGACGTTTTTTTCATACAGCCTGTGGCCTTCTGTGGCTGGTAAGCACAGTGTTTCCAAGGGTCATCTGTGCTGTAGCATGTGTCAATACGCCAAATCCTTTTTCTGGAGGAGTAACAGCCTAGCGTATGCATGTACCACTTTTCGCTTTATCTGTTCGTCAGCCGGTAGACCTTTGGGTCGTTTCCATCCTTTGGCTGTGGCAATGGTGCTGCTGTGAACATTCATGGACAAGCTCTTCCTTGTACACCATTTTCAATTCTTTGGGCATATCCCCAGGAGAAGAACTGCTGGCTCACTGTATTATTTTTTACTTAATTTTTTAAATGAAATCGTGGATTTAATGTGCTAATAACACTAAGATAAATACTTAGCTATTACAGTAAGAGAGGTTCTCTGTGTGCCATCGAAAATCATGAGGACCACGAGTACTGCACGTCCACAGTCTAGGAAACTCAGGGTCTGTGTACTCTGGTGTTGGCTGTCTGTGAGGCCGCCAGTACCCGGCCGCCGTGGGGCAGGGTCCTAGGAGCTTAGGCCGGGTTAGATCCTAGGGCTGCTGCTGGGTTGAAAGCAGTGTTGGAGGGGGCCCGTTAAGGCTCAGAGTCAGAGAAGCAGTGTCTGTTGTCAGGGTAAGCTCTCAGCCCACGTCATCATGGGAACGTGGACCAGAGGAGAGAGAGCCAGCATGGAAAGAATGAGGTTAAAAGACCGGGGCTTTGGCCGCCAACAATAACGACTTAAGAATAGAGGCCCCTAGAGGGGTCTGGGTCTAGTCCCAGGCTGTCCTGCCCTTCTTCGCCCTTGAGGCCGACTCTCCAGGTACCAGGAGGAAGGGCAAGGCAAGAACAAAGGGGCTGGCCTTAAGGCTTCCCTCAGACATTCTCCAACTGCTCCTACTTGGAGACCTCTCTGCCTTGGTAATTATGGGACGCCTGGAAAGAAGGGGTTGTTTTTGATGGAGACTCTTTCATCTCTGACTTAAATTATACATCAGGCACTAACGTTGTAACTCTGATGTCTTCTAGAATTCAAAAGAGACATAAACATACTCCCAGAAGCACAGAGTCTGCATTCATTACTGGGACCACCTTGACCAAATAAGAGGTGTCACCACATCTATTTATAGTTTAAACATCTTTCCACTGTCTTTCCCTGAAAAGCTACTGAGGCAGCTCCCACACAAACAAGGAAGAACCTGACCCCAACAATCATTCATTCATTCGGGTTAACGTCTGGGGATGGACAGCAGTCAGGTCACAGCCGGCACAGGGACACAGACAGAAAGTACACGGGCTCGGAGCACAGAAATGGAGCGGACAGACAGAGACACATAAATTCATTTAAAAAGCCGCCATTAGAATGAATTACATCAATAAGTTTAAAATGAGGCCAGTGCCAAAAGCCAGCAAGGCTGCTCGGAGACGGGAGGGCTCGCACGCGGCTGGCAGCAGGGAGAGTTGGTGCACCATTTTTGGAAAGCATTAGAGATTTCAAAGCCAGAAAAATACTGGTGTCCTTTGACTCAGTAATCCCACTCTTAGGAACTTATTCTGAGAAAATAATTGTAAAAGGAGAGAAAAACTTTGTACACACAAAGGTATTCATGGGAAATCTAGTGGCTAAACACAAAGAAAACAACAAAAACTGGAAACATTCTAATGTCAAACAACAGAGACGTAGCTAAGAAAGTGAAAATGACAAAAATATGGAGATGTTAAGTGCTGGAGTGGTGGGGGGATTTTCAATGCTTTAAAAAAACCTTACAGCACTGTTACACAGTTGGTCCTTAGGTGAGATGAAACTTTCTTCTAATCATTGATATTTACCGTCAGATTTAAGTCTGAGTCTCACCAAAGTAGCAACAAATATAATTCAATCACATACATAAATATAAAGATTCAGCAAGCTCCCAAAGAGGAGTGGTTTCCTTTCCAAATACCAGGAAACCTCATGATCCCCTCTTTCCCCGTTATTTAATCCGTTAATCATCGTGTGCAGCGCACGAAATGTCAGCGGCCCTGCCCTTGGAGAGGGTCCCACGTGCCCGCTGACCTTACCTGACCCACCAGGATGGTTCCCTGGTGCTCCTGGTACTGCCCAGCTCCTGCTTCCTTCTGGACAGGCCTACCCCTCCCACGGCCTCCGGGGTTCCCCCCACCAATGGACTCCCTCCCCTCTACTGCCCCTGCACAGTCAGGTGCAACCACTCAGCCTGGCATTCCAGGCCCTCCGTGGCGTGGCACATCTCATATACCCCTCCAGTGTGGGGGGACACCGGTCGGTGAATGTGCCACTGATAAGACACTCCATTTATCCTCTTGGAGTCCGAGACCAGGGTTTCCCATAATCTGCACATGAGCTGGGTGTGAGGACAGAGGACTCACTGGCCCCCAGGAGCCTCAGATGCAGCCCCTGCTCCCCGCGAGGTGACCAGGCAGGCCTCCAACACTCTGGGCGCTGCCCTGGGCATCTGTGGACACCAGCCTTTGCTAGCCTGAAACCTGGTCTGCTCCCCTGACTGACTTCCCAGCACCTGGGCAGAAGGCAGTTTGAGGAAAGGCAAGAGGCCTGTGTTCTCCCAGAATGTTCCAAGCAGAGCAGCTAGCATGTACAGTGTTGCTCCCATTTTCATCATCAGACCCACGGGAGGCTGGATTTTCACAAGCAAGTGTGGAAGACACTAAGTGTTGGAATGGGCTGTTGAACCCATACTCCAAAATGACAGATTCATACCAAAGATGCATTTACATATAAGGCAAAAACACACAATAAAATTTTATGTTGTCATTTTCTATATTCAAAACACTTAAAATACAGAATACATTTTTTTTTTCAGAATACATATTTTAAAACAACAACAACAACAAAAAAATACTGTTAGCAAAAGTCTGGTAATTGCCTTTACTTAGGAAAAAATATCCTTTATTCCGAGATTATACCCTGTTTACATTGTTGGTGTTAAAATGTCCCTTACCCTAGGAAACAAAGATGGTAGTTTATATTTTCTTTACTTGCCATTAAAAAAGATAAAAGAAAAAAAAGGGCAGCAGCCTTTTAAGAGTCTCCAAACTTTCTCCCTGAAGTTTCCCTTGATCCTGACATCCAGGGCCAGGCCCCACAAGCCTGAGGTCACATGTGGCTCTCTGGCAGCGGTCAGGCTGCAGGCCGGCCCCGAGCATGCCAGGGCTGGAACCCTCGAGGGTGGCTTCCGAGCAAGGCAAGTGACATGGCAGGACGGCGGCCCTGTTTGGCTACAGGCTGGAGGATCTTATCTAAAACTAAAAAAATAGCTGAAGGTTGAGTAAGCAGGAATTTCAGTTTGGCAGAAAACTCAAACTTGAGTTCATCTCTTTCCCCTTTCTTTCTGAGCTTACTGCAGGGTCACTCACCTGAACCCCCATCTCACTCAAACCCGAACCCCTGGGCACCTCTGCTTGGCCGGGTGCCGGCTGGTGAAGCCCCAACTCAGGAGGCCTCTGCCCAGGGCCGCTGGAGAAATCACCCAGTGCTGCAGGATGGCCATCCCTCCGAGGGCACAGTTCCCAGCCTCAGCCGGGCCCTTGGCCCACGCCACAGGCTTGCCCCCCACCCCCGCCCCTTGGTCCTTCTCCCATTCTCTTCGGTGGCTGGTTTTCCCCAACAGCTGCCTCGCACTCCCGCCCCCAGCTGTCCATCCCTGCAGGAATCTTGCCTCCTAAGTGAATGACCTCAGCTTCCTGCTTTGCCTCTCATCTCTGCACCCATTTTCCAGCCTGCTCCCCTCCGGGGCACTGCCCTCACCCCCATCTCCTCCAGCAATGCAGCCCCTGGCTCACATGCTCAGCTGGCCATCTTCAAGGTCTCCCTATCTGCACTACCTTATTTTTTTTAAGGTCTAAAAGGACATTTCTTTTCTGCTAAAAAGGATATTTATGTTCATCTTAGAAAACACAGAAAAGCCTGAGGGAAGTAACTGCCTGTGGGATTCCAAGTGTAGGTGTTTCCTTCACATAAACATACTCATCCACGTAAGCCAACTGCATGGTGCCGCGTGTTTCTGGGGGACTGCTCTGCTGGTGGAAGACCCCAGAGGGCTCATCCTTCGGTGGCAGTGGGAAAGTCCCAACCTGGATCGGCACTAAAGTCTCATCATAAGTCCTGGACACCCCAGATGCCTTCTGTGAAACCCCAGAGGTAGGCAGAGGCCGCCGCAAACGCTGCTGCCCACGGGGACAGGTGGGTCCGGTCCGGGCCCTTCTTGATGGCACAGAATCAGTTACCACTTTATGCAGGTGCCGGAAGGCTCGAGGGTCTGGGACCAGAAAGCAGCCCACACACTTGACCCTGTCAGTCAGGCACCCCCATACCTCTCCAACTTCTGGGGTTCACCAAAGACAACTCTCAAGGTGGAAGGAAAAGCAGAGAAAGAAAAGGATGGACCTTGTGGAGTGGAGAAGAGGGGCTAGCAGTGATGAAGCAGCCGTAGCTCCCAGCTCCTCTTCTCCTACAGGCTGGCTGCCACGACAGCAGCTGTAAGAACAATACTAATCGTAACTGCCTAAGAGCTCACCGTGTGCCAAGCATTGAGACAAATGATCAACAAATGTCATCCCTGTTCCCCTAAGTGGGGGCACACTCCACTGAGAGAATCATGGTGGTTAGGGATGGACACTGGTATCCATTTTACCACGTATTAGAAAAACCATTGCACAGGGGGCCTGGGTGGCTCAGTCAGTCTCAAGTCTGACTCTTGGTTTCAGCTCAGGTCGTGATCTCTCATGGTTGTGAGATCGAGCCTCATGTCAGGCTCTGTGGTCAGGAGGGAGAGCCTGCTTGAAGATTCTTTCTCCCTTCGCCCTTCCCCCAACTCACACATGTGCACTTTCTCTCTCATATAAATATTTTTTTAAAAAAACCTTATTGCAGAGCAAACTCTTAATAGCACAGATACAAATAAAATAGATTTAAAGAGAAAAACTGAGTACAAAAGTTAAGGAATGGTGGCGATGGTCACAAATGCCCAAAGTCTGGGGAAGCACCACCTTACTGGACCCTGACTGCAGCTGTTACACACCCACCATGGCACGGGGAGCTTATGTGGCACCCCGGGGAGTGGGGACTGGGGTTAGGACCTGTGCCTGTCTGACCCACAGGCCCTGGGCCCTGCTGAGGCAGGCTCTGCTTTTCTTCCCCTTGGCCTTCACTCCGCTGACCTGCTGAGCGCAGGGCGGGCTCTGTGCTCTGGCCTCCAGATGGACCAGGCCACTGGCTATTTGGCGTCCATCTCCCTCCAGGTCTCCACGACTGGCCCAGTCCACACGGGCACCTGTGGTGGCAGGGCCGGGCACACAGCAGGCTGGGTTCAGAAGCATTTGTGCAGCTGCTGATCGAGCTGCCTCTTTGCTGAGAAGAGCGGGTGCTGTGGGCGGGGGTGGTCGGCTGCAGCCCTGGCAGTCCCAGTTCCCTGGGGCCTCCCTAGTCAGAGTGACCCAAGAATGGCAGGGTCTAGAAACTTCTCCCAGCCAAAGCCCATGGCAGCCTCCTGGGAACATGGGCATGGGATGGCCTATGGACCCTCATGTTGCCAGACCTGTCACATGTCAGCACAGGACAGCGTGACCCACCTTCTGGCCAAACCTTCATCTGAGGCAGGAAAAGCCTGGACAACATGCTGTTGGCAGAAGGTCTGGACATGTCTCTCCAAGAAGGATCATCTTCCATCCCTTGTAAGGACAGGCAGCTGAGGTTCAGGGGCAAAGCCAAGGGAGCAGATTCAAGGGAGAGACAGAGATCTTGTGGGGTCCTAGGGGACTCAAACTAGGAATTCTCATTTCTTAGGACCAGAACAGAATGTGAAGAACACAGAGTAGAATCAGGCTGAAACTTAGAGTCAGTGAAAGTGCCGCCTTCCCACCAGTGCCCACAACCCCAGCACGTCAGCAACAAATCCGAGTGAGTGCCATCCGCGGAACACCTAGCGGACGTCAGGCCCTGGGCTTTAGCTGCACCAGTGAGCTCCGTGCTGCGCTCGCGTAACCTCTGAGGCCGCGGGTGTCAGTAACACACACTTTACACACTGGCACCCCAAGGCGTTGATGTGCCTGAGTCATACAGTTAGGGAGGGGTGCGTGCTGATGTGGACCTCCGCGGGATGGCATGAAAGGCTCTTTCTGGGGGCTTCTTTGACAACACACTACAGGCAGCAATCTGTGAGTCTGTCGGACACCCACGCCCTGTGCCCGTGACAGCTCTGGTTTCTGCCCCTCGCTCTGGCATCGTGGTAACCAGCGCCCGTTCATCCTCTCTCTTCCAGACTCCTGGCTCCCTGGGCCGTGCACGAGCGCTGAGTGGGACTCGGGCCCTGGGCTCTTGTTCCGGCTTTGTCCCTTACTAGCAGCACGACCATCGACAAATCCCTGCTCCTCTCTGTGGCTGTTTCCTCGCCGGTTAGGGGTTGGGTCGGTGGAACTTATGGCTCTAAGGGTTCAAGAACGCGCTGACTCTTGGGATAAGTAGATAATCAAGTGGACATCTGCGGATATAAGCACGCGCGTACTGGGCGTGGGTACTGTCTCCACCGGCTGGGCAAGGTCTGCTCACCCAGCAGTTGGGGGCTTTCCCTCACGGCCCTGCCTGCCTGCCCCGGGCTCCTCCTCTGTGACTCATCAGTCAAAGGAATCTAGTTTTAAGGATTCAAGTGGCTGCCATTCTCTGAGCCCTCTGAGGGCTGTGTTCTAGCTCCACCTCCTCTCTCCCCAAGCACTTTGGGGGCCCCATTTACAGATAAGGGCTCTGGGCCCCGAGGAAGCAACCAACCTGTGCAAGGTCATCTGGCTAGCATGCCGGGGGGTAGAGCTCCACGCCACGGGGATATCCCCCCTGCCCCCGCTCCACAGGATCAGGGACCATTTCTGCTCTCCTACAGCTGTCTCCTCAGTGGTAGGCACAGTATTTGCTACAACACAAGCCCTCCCATCATATTTCGTTTTTTTTTTTTTCCTAAAGATTTTATTTATTTATTTGACAGACAGAGATCACAAGTAGGCAGAGAGGCAGGCAGAAGGAGAGGAAGGGAAGCAGGCTCCCTGCTGAGCAGAGAGCCCGATGTGGGTCTTGATCCCAGGACCCTGAGATCATGACCTGAGCTGAAGGCAGAGGCTTTAACCTACTGAGCCACCCAGACGCCCCCCATCATATTTCTTAAATAAAAGAAAGGGGAAAAAATATTGAAGTCAGAATCCTTTTGGCTCCCAGTGACAGAAACCAGCTTCCAATGGGTGAAAGACTCTAAGAATCCTAGAATGGCTCCCGAGACCAGAGGCTGCACCATAGGATCTGGAGAACGCCAGGACACCCCCAGGGACACAGGGGCTGGGGTGGGGCCTGGAGCTGGTGGCCAGCTGCCTGCACAGCTTGTGCTCTCCACCCTTTTTTTACCCTTGCCCTCTTGGGGCTCGCTGCCATGCCTCTTTCCCTCAGGCTCTCTCCAGTGGCAGCTGTGGGCTCAGGATATGACAGCTCTGCGACCAAGGAAGAGAGATGCTCTCCTTCCCCGACCTCAGAAAAACAGAACAAAACAAAATAGGTAAAGGCTCCAACTGGCCTGGTGTGAGCCTCCAGCCTGGCTGGAGATGAGGTACTGAGAAGGGACCAGTGGGTCAGGTGACCCTCCGTAGTCAGGTGGCGGATGGGCGTCAGTGCTGGGCACAGAGGGAACGGCCTTATCAAACAGGAAGTTATCTCTGCTATCCAGCTCGTGCTTTACGCTTTTTGTCAAACTCAACTACCACTAATTACAGGCAGGACAGTGAAAAACACAACCTGGCTGTGAACTAAATGTTTGTGTCCCCCTAGAATTCACGAGTTGAAATCTCACCCCCCAGGCAATATTAGGAGCAGGGGGTGACCGTGAGGGTCATGACGTCAGGAGGATGGAGTCCTCACGAATGGGATTTGTGCCGCTGTGAGGGAGACCCCAGAGAACTCTCACCCCCGTCCCCATGTTTGGACACAGCGAGGAGACGGTCAGCTGTGAACCAGGAAGTGGGCCCTCAGCAGACAGGGAATCTGCCCATGCCTTGATCTTGGACTTCCCAGCCCCCAGAGCTTTGAGAGAGAACTTGACTGTTTACAAGCCACCCACTTTATGGCATTTTATTACAGCAGCCAGTTCTAAGACAAACTGCCTCCCCAGGCTGAGATAGAAACCCCCAGGCCATGGGTCATTCCTGCGACCATCTGTTTCCTCCACACCGTGGAGTCCACACACGTCAGTTGCTGAAGTCCCTGCTGCTTGCCTTCCAGGAGGCAGGCAAGAGGGAGAGAAGGTCCATGAGGTGAAAGGCCAGAGGCAGTGTTGACGTCCACTGACTCTATCTGGCAAAGTGTAGAGAAGAGCATGGGTGTGGAGTAAAGCAACTTGGTCCTCGCCCTTGACCACAAGGATGAAGGCGCCTCACCTCTGACCCTGGGGATGAGCACACCTTCCCACAAAGATGCCAAAGGTGGAAATGGGGGCAGCTCACAGGCATGCACGCTTGTGGGGGTCACGAGTGAAAGCAGCATTTCATTTCATCTGCTTCTTCCCTACCATGTCTCGATGACCACCCTACCTGTGGGAGCCCTGTTTGGTCCCCGTCCCACCGGGAGAGCAGTGAGGCTCAGAGAGGCACATATGTTGTATGCAGCCAGCTGGGACATGGACTCCAAATCCTTCTGGACACTTGGCTCAGGCGTTAACCCCACTGCCGTTTGCATCACATGGTGAGGAGGCCCACGGAGAGGGCGGGGCTCAGTGATGGTCCAGAGGCTTTCCTCAGCCTGCCCTCCTCTTTCTCCTTCTTCTGCTTCACTAAATCCCCTCTACCCACCACCAGGGCTTCCCTGGCTGCCAGTGCCAACAGGCCCTGTTTGTTTGGACGCCCCACTCTGGACCACGGCCAGTATGGCTAAGGGCGTGCCTCTGCCCCACCTGCCCCACCCGGGGAGTGGGGCCTTCGGGCATCTGCGGGAAGTGCAGTTGGCCAGACCAGGGACCTCCAAGCCAGGGCCTCTAGACGATTCCGGTCACTACTACTGACTGAGCAATTTGAGTCCACTTGGGGCACAGACGTGAAATGCCGTATTTTCACCAACACGCACTCCCTAACGTACTGCACTGACTCCCCTTTTCCATTATGGGCATCAGGTCCTCTAATGAAATCTGGGCCAGATTCTGTAACTTTGCAGTCACTTTCCATTTTTAGCATGGTTACATTAGAAGATTTCAGACTTGGTTCTGTTTATGTGAAGATTCTATCCAAACGGAATTCAAAGCTCACGGTGGTTCCCTTTTTCTCCCCCACCTCTCCCTGTGACTTGGGGGAGACGGGAGTAAGAGTTCTGCTCTCTTCCAAGCCCCTTTCTTTATAGGAAGTTCCTCCACTAACCCTTCCAGACTCCAGCAGTCTTCACCGTCCACTCTCTCCAGGAAAGCAAGATCTGCTTATGCTGGGGTCACCTGTCGGGGGTAGCAAACCTGGTCTGTTCTGGTTCCCTCTGACGCAGGTGGCCCTGGCCAGCTGGTAGTCTCCATGCAGGTGGAGATCTGGGTCCCCTAGGGTGCGTTCAGCTTTGTCCCAGCCCCTCCATCACTGAAGAGCAGCCCGGCCTCCTGTCCCTGCCACCAGGGACACAGGCCCTGACCCCTTCTCTGGAAGGGTGTGTGTGTGTCCCACCATATGGTATGGTGGCCACCTGTGTAGCACAGCTCCTGCCCTGCCACCAGCCTCAGTCCCCTGCACGTGTTGACCCAGAAGCATCTGGGGGAGTTTTTGACATTTCAGGAGGGCCACCGAGAACTGGAATGAAGGGTGAGACCTTCTCTGTACCAAGTCCTTTCAAGGCCTGATGACTCTTCAGATTAACCCCTTTACACATCTCTGCATGGAAACAGGCACCAATTTCAACGTTCAACATGACCCAAACTTTGGGGGCTCCATGTCAATCGCCTTCTTCCTCTTCTTCAGCAGAGGTAGAGGAGACGGGAAAGGGGCGGCCCCTTGTGCTCCCAGCTCTGGGGGGCTCTCCCATGCTCTCAGTGTGTCTGAGCATCCTGCAGCTTGTCTCGTGCCCAGCCCTCCTCCCCCAGAGGCAGAGGCACCCCAGTCTTTGCAAAAGATTTCCCCAGAGCCTCCTAACTTGGCTTTGCGGAGAAGTACCTGTCCCACCTCAAAACAACACCTGCTGTGTGTCTAGGACATCTCTCTTGCTCAAAGCACTCAAAGCATCAATCCAGGGTTCACAGAAGTGCGTAAGGGGAAGAAGCCCACGCACTGGGACTGGGGGGGGGGGGGGCGGGTAGGAAGCCATCACCTGGGTTTTGTTCCAGCAATCATTATATAGTTACTCTCAGCTGTTCAGGAGCTCTGGGAAGCTAGACATTTGTTAACAATAAATACAAGTAGCATGTTTCATAGAGTTCATATTGCAATGGAAAGAGACAAAGATCTGAGTCCATTCTGGGGGCAAGACTGCTCTGAGTGACCGTGGACCGGACTCTTGACTCTCCCAGGACCCAGTCTCCTCTTCTACACAAAGGAGACTGGGATCATCTACTCTAGCCCCCCGGCAAGGATACAATACCCTGAGTAATAAAGACCTTGGACTGCCCCTGGCACACAGCAGCCATCAACTTCATGGTAGACATGGCAGCTATTATCACCGATAGGTGTTCTCAGACCCGGAGATCACAAGAGACACAAAAGAGGTCTCAGGCGGGGCAAGGTTCACAAGCCACTAACCCAGGGTGCCCAGGGTGTCCCCAGCAACAGCAGAGCAGCCTCACACCGCATCAGGCCCACCGAGGCCTCTAACACACTTTGTTGAATGGGTGGTGTTCTCTGAATTCCAGGAGACTACTAATCTGCTACTTATTAATGAGCTATGCTGAACACAGATTTAAACTGCATCTGGTCTAGCAACCAAAAGAGACTGTGGGTCTTAACAAAAAAAAAAAAAAAAAAAAGGAGAGACCCCCGAGACCCCCTGTGTGCGGGGAGGGTGCACAGCCCTCCTGGTGCAGCCGGGCAGGAACTGGCAGCTATCTCCCGGCGCCTGCCCAAGCTGGATGGCGGCCCTGAATACTTTCTTTCTTAAGTGAAGCTCCCCTCTGTGCGCTGAATCATAGCATTCACGGGGGGAGTGGGGACAAGAGCACGGACCAAGTGGATACCAGGCATCAGTGAGCGGAGCCAGGGGGCAGGGCGCGGGCCGTCTGGCAGGGCTGGACGGGGACACGAAACCGGCTTCCCTGGCCCTTCAACCCCCATGGTGGGTGCTGAGGGATGGTGGGGGCAGATGAGCCTGACCACAGACCTCGGCAGGGGAGAGACCAGGCCCAAAATAGGCTGAGTGTCTGGGACGTCAGCTGGGATTCGCCCCTTCCAGCAAGTCAGGGCTCAAGCATTCTGTTTACCAAACGCTCCGCACACATAGAAACCAGGATCGTCTGGGTTCCACGTTAAAGGGGACGGGGAGGACCCCCCTCCCCCGGGTGGATTTCGAGGTGTTGGAAGCTTCTCTGACAATGCCCGGGAGGAGGGCCAAGGCCCAGGAATGCCCAGAGTGAGCCTGGCAGAGGAAGAAAGGCAACGGCAGGCCTGCAGGCAGGCGGGCGGGGGCTCGCTCTGCCGGGGGAGGGGGGCACCCCACCCCACGCAGCCCCAAACTGGCAGGTAGCAGAGAGGGGGTGACGTCTGCAGGCGAAGGCAGCTCTGCGGAGGGGGACGCCACCGCAGCACGCTCTCGAGCTCGTGAGAGTAATCAGAACCAGCTGAAGACGGATCTGCCTGTCTCAGGGCTGCCAGAGAGAGGGACTTTCCAGCGCAGAAGCTGGGGATGGCTCTTCTCAGGGAAAGCTCCCCCATCATGCTGCTCCCCTCTCTCTCGGGGTGGCGGGGCTGGGGGTGGGCATCATGAGAAGGGCAGCTCCCCGGGCCTCCTCCTCCAGTGCCCCCACATGTGGCCAGGCTCTGCTCCTCTGCACGTGTGGAGAGGGATCAAGTCCGTGTGGGCTGCAGACGGGCCACGCAGCTGGGCCCAACCCACACATGTCTTTACTGGTCACCAAACGGTGCTGTGGACACCTTTTAGCCCTGCCTCACTGATGAGGACGTTAAAGCAGATGGGGGACATGAGTTGCTGTCCAAGGCCACACAGGGAGCAAGGGGTGGAGCTGGGAATTGAACTTGAAACTGTGGTTCCAGAACCTACGCTCTCTACCCGCGCACAGGCCTGCCTGGCAGGGTGAGGACTGGGGGAAATAAAGCACTATGTGGCAGGCACCATAGGTCCCATTAGGAAAGGAGCACAAACACAGGCACTGTAGGGACCATATGCTATCTAATTCTCATGCCAGCCCTGACATGCAGGTATCACTTTTACCAGCTCCTGTTCAGAAAGGGGGAAACAAAGGCCCACATAAGTTACTTGTCCAAGGCCATTCAACTAGGAAGGGTAGGCCTCAGGCTCAAACCAGGTCCCTCTTACCCTAGTACCTGCCACTGTGCCACAAGGTTCTCCAACAACATCAACAGAGTACCCCTTGCTGTGTGCCACGTACTGTGTTGGGCTCTAGGGAGCCAGAGGTGGTCCACCCAACCCTTACAGCTGCTGGGGAGGGGGGAGAACCAATCATACCACCACAGAGATAAACCTAAAATTCCAGTTTTGAAGGAAAGTATGCCTGGCCTCATCAAAGGAAGCTTCAGAAGGTTTTTGGGGGTCAGAATGGGGAAGAAAGCTCAAGGAAGTAATTTCTGCAAGATGATTATTATCTGTTTCATGTGCCTTTTACCCCCTCCTCAGTACCAGGAAAGCAAGTGGGAATCATGTTAATGAGACTGGTTGAAGGAACCTTGTTTCAGAGTCCAGACCCCACATGCTGCTGAAATGCTCTATATCCCAGGTCAGTGACGTGCAGGTACCTGGTGTAGGGGAGGGAAAGGGTGAGGCCAACATCGAGCTGGCTCCCAGGAAATGGTTGTGAAAGCCAAACCACACTTGCCATGCTCCAAACATACCCAGCATCTGTTCACACGAAACAGCCATCAAAAGGAGGGGATGGGCACTGCTGGGCCACCCCAGACTCACCTTCTTGGAAAACTCATCTACCATCTCTCATCTTCACAGTCACTTACTAGAAATGCAAATTCTCAGACCCCACTGCAGACCTACAGAATCGGAAAGTGTGAGATGGGGCCTGGCAAACTGATTCTGAGGCCCGTAAAGATTGAGGACCACCAGTGTGAGCGGCGCTAAAGTCATGAGTACAGGCACACAACCCTACTATGAGACAAGCACTCAACATTTGTCTCCATTAAGCTTCCTAATAATTCTGGAATGAACAGAATTATCCCCACATGAAGGTGTGAGCCTCCCTGACCAGCCCAACCTCACACTGCTGGGAAGCTGGAGAGCTCAGCGCCTAGGACGCTTAGAACTTTGGATTCAGAAAGGCCCAGATGCAGACCCTGGCTTTGCCCCTCACTGCTGTGTGGCTGTGGGTAGACTCCCTAGCCTCTCTGAGCCTGAACTACCTCATCACTTAAAACGGAAGACAGCATCAATCTCTCTTGGAAGGTTCTGTTTTTGAGGATTCAATGAAATGACCCATGTAAAAGGCCTCCCACCATGCCAGGCTCACACTGAGTACGTACTGGATGGCAGTATTTTGGAAGAGCATAGCTCTCATCGGCCCCAAAGGTCTTTGAGCTCCGCAGTTGATGTGATCAAGTTCAGGCATTGAGTCTGTGGTACGTTACTCACAGGAAAGCCCTTTAGACAAGTGTAGTGCCTGGCTCCTTTTGTTTAGAAATAGTTCTATCGGATTCCTGGGACTTGGGGCCAGTGAGAAGCAATAAACCAGGAGAGGGCTGGGGGGGCCAGGAAGGGAGGGTGATTGCTGCCATGGAAGGAAGTGCTAGGAAAGGAACACAAACACAGCTGCCTGGGGCTCACGGGGCTTCCAGGGCACCGCCAACAGTGCCCTCCGCCCTGCAGCCTGCAGTCAGGCTCGTCTGTTCGAGACGACTGAGTCACCAAGGAGAGGCCAGTATCGGGATTCGCCAGGATTTACAGAAGTTAGCACACATGTGTGTGTCTGTGCGAGTCGGCATGAAAAACTTAAGAATGGATAAGAAATTAAAACACTGGTTGACTAAGGAAACCGCCTCATAGCTTTCCAGGCAACCAGATGATCTACAGTGACTTGGGCCCTGGGGCCCAGAGAGCTGTGGTTTCCCTGTGACAGAGGCAGGTAATCCAGGGGCTGAGAGGGCAGGGGCCTGGTGCCAGACTAGCTCAGGTGGGGCCAGGGGCAGGTCAGGCAACTTCCTAGGCCTTGGTTTCTGTGTCTGAAAATGGCAAAATAATAAAAGGACCTGCCTCCCAGGACTGTGGGGACGATCAGGACGTGCTCAATAAACATTCCGAGTTATTGCTGAATGTGTACATGTGTGCGTCCCATAAGCCCGCTTGCTACCATGTCGAAGGCATGATTTTCTCTGGTCGAGCTGACTTCATGTGCAGGCTGCGCACAAAGGCAGGAGCAAGGAAACATTTCTTTGACTAAAAGATGGTCAGTGAGGTTCTGTGGGGGTGGTTCCAGGGACAATGACAGATATACAAACCAAAAAGGGAAACTAAAGGACACTCTCTGGAGAGATACAAAATAACTAAGGATCTTCAGAAGACCCAAATGTGTTGGAAATCCAAGATAATGGGGCTCCAGCCTACTAAAGAGGAGTGCCAGCATCTAACCAGCACCTACTGTATACCATGTATTGTGCTAGGGTATTTGCACTCGGCATGATTCACTAATTTCTCCCAGCTGACCTGGGAAGGTGGTACTGGTGTCCTGGCTTTTAGATAAGGGAACAGACGCTGAGAGGATAGGCAAATTTCAGAAGTCATATGATTAGTAAGAGGTAAGGCGGAACTCAAACCCAGGCCCGGCAGACTCCCACTGCACCGAGACAGCCATGGTCTTGCACGGAGGGAGCTGGCCGTACACCTGTCCTTGCTTTCTTCCTACCCCTTCCTTTCCTGCCGGCACCTGCCATGGGCCAAACCCAACCCAAAACCAGAAGGCAAGAGAGCCCATTGGGGGAATCCATCCAGGTCAGCCTGTGGACACAAGGGAGGGTAACAAAGACCAGATGTAGGGCAGAAAGCAGAAAATACCCAGTGGAGGGGAAACCTCACCCCTGCCCTCCAGGGTTTCAGCCTGGGAGCAGGAATCTATCTGTCCCAGGCCAGGGAGGGTAAGTGGGATGCCAGGGGATGATCTGGAGGCTGGAGGGACTACAGGAAGCCTCCTGTCCCAGTACCTTTACTCCCTGCAGGGCCTGTGTGGGTGTCTCTGAGATGGCCCACCCCGGACCTACTAGTTGGAGAATCAGGGCAGATTTGGGCATCTGAAACCAGGGAAGATGCAGGAACAGTCGCTTCTGATTTTCCAGGATCATAGTTATGAATTCTTTGCGTCTTCCTGTCAGTGCCCGCTGCAACGGTCCCCCTTCCAGGTTTGGGACAACACATCTATGGATCTCTGCTGAAAGCAATTCCTGCAAACCCAAGAGACCCTGGGCTCCCTGCATCCCTCTGGATACTGACATCTACCTCATGAGCTACCTCACGGATGAGAACAAACTAGTTCAGGGAGTAGGGTACAGAAATGGACTTTTCTAGTCCACTCCAGCCGGTGGGAACATTAACAGCAATTCAAGCATGTTCTATAGATCCTTCCAGCACAACTGCCTCACCTCAACCTCATTCCCAACTTCCCCAGTTACTTCTGGGGGTGTCGGGGGTGGTGGCTCCTGGCTACAGCTGGGTAGGGTGTGTACTGCCCAACACTACAGGCAAATCCCAACTGTGGGTCACTACTTTGCTCCCAGAGTGTTATTTCTAGGGTTCTCAAGTGGCAAATCTTTAAGATACTAAACAGCGTAGCTTCATACTCCCCATATTAAAGTCATGCTGGATTCCTGTCAACTCTTCTTCCAAAGTCCTGAATCCAGCCACTAGTCACTGTCTCCTTGACACTACCCTGGTGCCCATCATCCCCTAGTTTCTCATCTGGATAGCCCCTCAAGTTTCCTAACGGTCTTCCCAGTTCCATTCTTTCCCCCTCGGACCATTCTCCACCCAGTACCAAGAGGGACACTGAGAAAATGCAAATCGAAGCATAACATTTTCCAACTTGCAACCCTCCAGGGGCTTGCGCTGCATTCTGAATAAAACCCCATGGCCTCGCCCGGCATGGAGGGCCTTACAGGACCTGCCCAGCCTGCCTCTCTCACCGCCCCTCACTCCCCTCTCCTGCTTGTCTCTGCTGCTTGGTCACAGTGGCTTTTCCATTCCTCAGCTAGGCCAACTGCACAGATTTTCCATGCCCTGTTCCCTTTGCATGGCTGCCTCCTTCCGGTCACCAGGGCCTCGGCTCACATGAGCCTCCCTCTCAGAAACTCTCCTGAGCGCCCTGTTGAAAGCAGCTGCCCCCGTCGGCCCCATCATTACCTAGTTCAGGGACAATCCTGGTGGCACCAGGGGCGACCACAGCCTGAGGTCCGCATGCCTGGGGCTACACCTGTGCGCCATCTCTCCCTCACTACGCACCCTTGCGCAGCCTCCTCCAGCTCTCTAAGAGCTTGACTTCCTTGGCCCAAAAAGGAGGACAGTGATGGTTATTACCACACGGAGCTGTTGCGAGGGATACAAAATTGATGCTAACAGCACAGAGCCTGCGACCCACGAGCCGTCAACCAGCATGATCTCTGTTATTCCTTCCCCTGAACTTGTCTCCTGTTCCTCCAAGGACCCCAGCACACGTCCCCCTCATATCTGCTCCCAGGGAGCAGCTCCAGAGACCAGCCAGGGACTGGCTCATCGTGATCACTCGCTCGTGTGGATTTGGGCCCAGCTAGAAGTCTGTGAGCGGCAGCTCCGGGTGGGTTCTTTAAGAAAAGGGGAATGAGGGGCACCTGGGTGGCTCAGTAGGTTAAGCCTCTGCCTTCTGCTCAGGTCATATTCCCAGGGTCCTGGAATCGAGCCCCATATCAGGCTCTCTGCTCAGCAGGGAGCCTGCTTCCTCCTCTCTCTCTCTGCCTCCCTCTCTGCCTACTTGTGATCTCTGTCAAATACATAAAGAAAATCTTAAAAAAAAAAGAAAGAAAGAAAGAAAAGAAAAGGGGAATGATGGATTTATGGAGAAATGATTACTATCCACACTCCCGAGATGGAGATGAACGTGACATGGTCCTGTCCTCGTGGAGCTCACGATCCAGAAGAGGAGAACAGGGAGCAGGCAGAAGGGTCACCGGGTGGGGGACAGGAGGGCAGGCAGTGTCAGCATGGGATGCAGCGCCCAGGCCACATGTCCTCCAACCCTCTCATAGAGTTGGGGCAGCTCCCTAAACAGGGGGGTGGGGACATTAAGCAGTTCAAAGACTACACTGAACCTCCTGCCAATTCAAGTCGGATTTTGCCACCAAATGAATTTGAAACAACCTTTTGAAAAAAGGCTTGCTATTTTTCTAGAGCTTTTGGATTCTGGATTTGTGGGTGAGGGCACGTGGACTTGCAGTTGGGGCTAAGTCACCCATTAGGCACAGCGGGAACAGCACTTAGGACTCATGGTACTTTGGGGGGCTCACAAAAATGTTCTAACTTCTTTTAAAATGAGAATAAAAAGTGAAATTTTAGGTCAGGAAATGTCTTAATATTCAATATTAACGTATTTGTCTTCAGACCAATGCAGTCATAGAAGATGATTTTGAATATTTCTTAGGGGAGGAAAGAGCTCGCGAAGGCAGAGTGCCTCAGGCAGACAAGCCATCCTGGAGCTGTGCCTGGACACCTGCCCTCTGCAGATGCTGGAAGCTTCGGCCAAGATAAGGCAATGACACCAGCACGGCGCCTGGTACACAGTAAACATTTACCACATGATGACAGTAACAGTGACCATAATATCGTCACGGTCTCGTTCCCCTTATCCACAAAAGGGAATGATCGCTGCCCTCCCCGCACTGCCAGGCCTGCTGTGAGGCCAAGGGTGGTAACAAATGCCAAAGTGCTCTGGGATGTGGCCCTGCCGTGTGGAGGAGGGGGGCTAATACTGTGACCATCACCCGCATCCACCCGCGTGTGGACTATGAGCAAATGCCCCTCTGCTGTCCTGCCCTCACCTGGCAGGACGGCCCCGAGTGCCTGGCACAGGTGCCACCTTCCTTCCTGCACCTGCCTGGCAGATGGGAAGGGGAGAAGGAAAGGCTGAGGCGGGGGCACCCGGGAGCCAGATCAGCAGAGGAGCAGTTAAGGGGACCCCCAGAATCAGCTTGGGGTGGGTCTAGGGAAGTCTGAGAAGTGTGGAGCAGCCTCGCGTTGCCAGGGAGGCCGTCTTTCTTAGTTTGGGTCTCCTCTCCCTTCTCCTTCCAGCCAGACTCCTAAAGTGCACTCTTGCTGCCCTCAGCGCCAGGACGCTGAGTCAGAAGCCCTGGACGTGAGGCTAGCGCTCCCACAGAGCCATTCAACAGACATTTACCATGTGCTGCTTTGTGCTGGTCCTCCAGTAAGATGCTCCAGGGTCTAGGACAAGACCATCCCAGGCGCGCCCTCGGGGCTCCCTGACGAAACTGCCCCCACTGCGGCACCAGCACCCCTGCCTCGTCCCCCCACCCTGGCCTCCGGTCTGGGAAGCTCGCCCCCTCAGTCTCTTTCCCGAAGCCCTCAGTTATCTGCTCAGCTGCCTTCTCAGGCCCCAGGAGAGATAAGCAAGGTCAGCAATAGCTCGGCTGCTCCTGGGGAGGAGAATTCCAGCAGGTGTCTAGAAGGGGATTGTGGTCTTCCCCGCCTGGCCATAAAATTGCCCGCAGTCTGACACTGTCTGACACAGACAATGTTCCAAAAAGCAATTTTTAAAATGTTTTATATAGGTGGGGTGTCTGGTGGCTCAGTCAGTTAAGCAACTGCCTTCGGCTCAGGTCATGATCTCAGGGTCCTGTGATGGCTCAACGGGGAGCCTGCTTCTCCCTCTGCTCCTCCCCTTGCTTGTGCTCTTGCTCTCTCTCTCTCTCAAATAAATAAATCTTTTTAAAAATGTTTATATAGCATGAAATGATTTTAAACAGCTTTGGAAAATTTCTTGTGAAGTTTTTGTTATGACAATACAAAGAAAACCAGCAAACAAAATCTCTCTTCCCTTCGCTTTTTCGTCTCCCCTCTTGGGGACAGGCCTCTGCCTCAGCTGCAGTAAGAAGAGGGCAGATGAGGCCAATCGAACATTCCTTAAAATGCTGTTAGAACGACAAAATGAAAACCAGTCAACTGAACATCCTAGCAAATTGGCTTTGGGCACATTGACCTGGAGCCCAAACTCTGGTGCTCAGATGGAGTTCAGTGAATATCTGTTGACTGAAGAGCAAATGTGTTTGCCTGCTAGGTGACTTGACATCCACACTTGAGGAGACGGGCTATCCTGACTCTGTTCCTGGCAGGTGGGTGGAGAAGGGGGAATGAAAAGGGTCGTACATGAGCTAACAACAGGCTCTCGAAGCGACTTCGTAACTGAACATACAAACTTGTTTGGCCAGCATGTAACAGCATGATGTCCTCAAAGGGCTTTCCGTGTGCTGGGACATCCTCTGTGACACCAGGCGGTAGAGGATAACCAGTAGCACTGCCTTAGAATCTCCCCATAAACGTGAGTCTCCAAACTTCTTACCAGGGCCAGGGAACACATGGTGTCCCTGACAGACATGGGGCGGCAAGTCATAGGACCTGACGACAGCACCTCCCAATAGGAGGGGCCAGCTGGCTGAGTCTTAGCTTAGAGGCAGCTGTTGCATTAAATCTGGAGGGAGGGCGACTTCTGGCAGCCTCACAGGCTTCCTGATGCTGGACACTCCCCTGGACCTTTCCAAGACCGGCTGACCAGGAGAGGAGGAGATGTACTTCCTTGTCCCTTGACCATGGGTTAATCTCACTGGATGGAGCCCCATCACTAACACTGCCATAATTCCTTGACCTTGAATCTGAGAAGTCATCAACTATTAAATGTGTCACATTCTAGTAAAAAAAGAAAGAGTGTGGCCAATTAGCCCTGACAGGCTGTTAACTTTAAGAAGCCTCCTGATTTCAGAGATCTTAAAACAAGAAAAAAAAAAATGTCTTAGAATTAAAGAGATGTTATTTGTCTTCAGGACAACTGTGTTTCTGATTGCTTTGATGTGGGTCTTAATCCCAGTCCCATTACTTCCCAGTTTTGTGGACTGGTGCAAGGAACTTCACTTCGATAAGCCTCAGTCTTCTTGTTAGTAGAACAGAATGGTAATACTTCCTTCATAGGTTATGAGAGGAGGAAACAATGATGCCTACAGAATGTTGAGCTTGATGCCTAGCGTATCATAATTAGTTACATAAGATTATCTAACAAGGCTTGTGGGGACAACACATTTCTTCCAGTGCCCAGGTGGGTATACTGAGCTGAATCAATCTATGACTTCTTGGGGCTGGTATTTCCCAACAGACTATGACCAAGAGCAGGAAGGGCAGAGAACTGAATAAAGAACCAGTTATCTAGGTTTATCAAGGGCACTGAAAGCAGGGGGAATACAGGAGGTTTGAGGGAGAAGACAGATTCAGTTGGAATGCAGGGAGTTCCAGTTACCAAAATGGAAAAATAGATTGTACTGAACTAACTCTCTGGCTGGTAACAATGATAAGCTCTGGACAATACACAAAACAACTGCTTGAAAGCACCTGAGAACAGCCCAAAGCAACAGAAGCTGGAGGAGACATGGTTTTTGAAACCATGCCCTAGTGCACACTTCCCAGTAAGCCCAGGACTAAGAGTTATACCCTAGGACTATGGACAAAACCAAAATAAACCTACCTGAACAAAACCTAGATACCAAACCTCCACAAGACCAAGGGGGTAAGCCAGTAAATTAACCACCTGCCAGAGCAAAACATAACATTCTTTAGAGGAAGGCAATAAAATACAAAGTCACTCAATGTATCATACAAGAAGTCCAGTTATACAATTTTAAAATGATAGACAAGTGAAGCAGGAAAATGTGACCCATGCTCAAGAAAAATAATAGCCCATAAAACCAGACCCACTGATGAGCTAGATGTTGGACTTAGTTAAAAAAAAGAACTTTAAAATGGCTATTATATATATATGTACAGGATTTTCAGGAAATGAAGGATAGAATGAATGAGCAGATAGAGAATCTCAGAAGATAAATTGGTCCTATAAAAATAAGCCAGTGGAAATTTTAGACCCAATAAATACAGTACCTGACATAAAACATACTTTGGATAAAATTATCAAAGACTAGATACTGTAGAAGGAAAGGTCAGTAAACATGGAGACAAGTAATAGAAATGATCCAACTGAAGCACAGGAAGGAAAAGGAAAAGGAAGAGGAAGGAAGGAAGGAAAGAAGGAAGAGAGGGAGGAAGGGCGAGAAAGAGGAGGGGAGCTTCAGTGACCTGTGGGACAACACCAAGTGTGTAAATGCAGTTCCAGAAGGGTAGGAAAGAGATAATTGTACTGAAGAAATATTAGAAGAAATAATGGCCCTGAATCGCCTTACACACATCCAAATTTAGTGAGACCTGTCAACTCAAAGATCCAAGAAGCTCAGTGAACTCCACACAGAATCAATGCAAAGAAACCCACACCTATGCACACCACAAACTGCTAAAAACCAAGATAAAGAGAACTCTTAAAAGACATGAGAGGGGAAGAGACTCACTATACCCAGGAGCGGTAATAAGGAGCAGATCTGACTGCTCATTAGAAACAATGCAGGCCAGAAGACAATGGAAAGGCATTTAAAAACTACCGAAGGGAAGGGGAAAACCGGCAATTAGGGATCTGTGAGGCTTGAAATGCTGGTTAGACACTGCAACCCCACCTAAGCACCCCCTTTTACAACACACACTGCCCACGCACTTCCGCCATATACAGTATCTCAGTAGAAGAGCCCAATATTTCCAACAGAGAAAAAAACTGTTAGAAAGGTGGTAAGACATGAAGACACATGAAATTGTTTAAACAAACTGGGGGACATAATTAAGAGTCTTTGTGTTCTGCCACCGTGTAAACCTCACATAGGATGAAAAACATCCTGATCAAAAAAAGTGTAAAAAAAGAAAGGGAGATTCTCTTCTCCTCATGTGCTTTGGTCACATGATACTTTGGTCCAAGAGTCAGCTGGAAATGTGGGAAGGGTGTTTCTCAAGGAGGTCACGGAGATTCCAAGCAGAAGTTAGGCGCCTGGCAAGCAAGAGCAGAGAGGTGTTTGGACGCAGGAAGAGCAACAGCCCCATTTCCTGGGCAACCACGGAATGCTTAATGCCACGCCTTGTGCTTTAGGTGCATCATATCACTCAGTCCTCTCACACCCTAAGGAATGAGTAGTATCATTTAAAAAATTTTTTTCTTAATGAGAAAACAAAGTTTGCGAGAGAAAGAGGACATTGCCCAGGTTAGTGACAGAGTGGGGATCTGAGCCCAGGTCTGTTAGACGCTGAGCCACAGCTCCTCATCCTCCCCAGCCAGGCACTCAATTATTCACTCCTCTGTACCAGGCTGCACAGAAGGAGAGCTCTGTGTGGCCCACACGTGCTCCGGTGCTCCAGGACTCACAGCCCAGGAAAGGAGGCGATGGGGATTACTGCAGCCAACAGTGAGTAAGTACCGTGTATAGCCGGTACACATCACACTTAGTGTGTTGCCATCTTGTTCATTTTTCTCAACAGCCCCATCAGTTAAGTCCTTGTAACGTCTCGATTTTATGTTTGAGGACAGTGAGGCTTATAGCTGAGTGGTAGAAGCTATAGTGGTAGAAGTGGTAGAATTTGACTGCACAACTTAAGCTCTCCAGCAGCATCCTCGACTACCCAAGGCCACCTCAAAGGTGAGGGATATGCAAACATGGATGGGGCAAGGCCATCCTGGTGTTCCTCTCCCACATGACGGGATCCTAGGAACTGTGAATTGTGAAAGCAAATTTGCTCTAGTAATCCAGGAGCTGGGCTGCACCTGTTCCGCAGGGAGGGTGGGTCCTGGAAATTCCCTCTGACCCAGCGAGTCCCATCGCCTCCACTTGCCTCTCTCACCAGGATGGCTGCAACCATCGCCCACCAGCTCCAGGTGACTTGTCTATGGTTCCTGCCAACTCAGTCTCTGCTCAACAACTAATGGGGCCTTTCAGAAATAAAAGCAAGTTGTTGGAGAGCTTTCCGTGGCTTCCCACTGTCCTTGGATCAAGTCCCACCTCCAAAAAGGCCTCGTCTTCCGCCATGCTCCTTGTCTCTCCTCAGACAAATGCAGTCCTGGGAAGAACTCCCTATAATTGTTCCAGTTATTACTGCTGCCTAACAAATTACCATCAAAACTCAGGAGCCTAAACAACCATTTTCCTATCCTCATGGATTCTGCGGGTCAAGGACTCAGCTGCAGAACGGTACAGTGGCTCATGCCTGGGGCCTCGGCAGGAAGACTCCAGCAGGAGCTGACTCAGGGCTGGAGGCTTGAATCACTGAGAGGCATCTTTCTTCCTGGCTGTGAGCTGGGACCCATGTCACCCCGGGCCTCTGCACGGCAGCTTGCAGGTAGCTGGACTTCCCAGGGTCTAGCCTGGCTCGGGGCTCCAAAAGAGAGTTTCCCAGTGAACAAGGCAGAAGCTGCACCGCCTCGTCTCACCCAGGCTTGGATAGCAGGTAGTGTCATTTCCAGTGCACTCCACTGGTTGTAAGGAGGTCACAAACCCACCTGGATTCAAAGGGAGGGGACAGAGACCCTACGTCTCACTGTGACGAGTGTCAAGTTCTTGTGCTGAAGTAGGAGATTACTGGGGCCATCTTCGAGAAAGCCATCTGCCACGTGGTCTTTCACACTATTGTCTCTACCCAGACTATCGTCTCTCCAACTTGCATCTGCTGACTCTTACCCATCCGTCAGGCTTCAGCTGAAAGACCACACGCTTGGGGAGCCTGCCCCGACTGCCCGGCTTGAGCCAGCCTCCTGCTGAGAGACCTGTTTAGCACCTAGCACTTCTCATGGGTCTGTCTGTCTGTCTCCCGTCCTGATTGCAAGCTCTGTGAGGAGAGCAACTTTGACTTCCTGGTGTCAGCTCAGAGCAGGTTCCCCATAAACACATCCTGGAGAAGACACTCGTGAGACAGAGGAGGAAGGGGAGGAGAAGGAAGCATGCCAGCCTTCGGGCTGACGAGGGGGACGCGCAGGAAGGATCGACTCCAGCCTATGTGCCTCTGCTGCACCTTGAGTCCCCAGCCTCCTGCGGCTTCTGTGCAGCCCTGGCACAGGGACCCTCCCGAGTGGGCGGGTGCCTTCACCCCTACGGTGGTCGTGGGCAGCACACTGTCCAACCTGACCGTCCAGCTAATGTCACCTGTAAGCTACTGCGGTCTTCTGGTGAAGACTCGCCTTCTAAAAAGGAACAGGACCAACAGATCACAAAGGGAGCGCGTCTGAGCAGGCTGGGAGGGGCCGAGGCGAGAAGCAGAGTTTGCTCCCTGCCGACACAGGAGGGGCAGTCCTGAGGAGCAGAGGACCACAGTGGACAAGCTTGCCCAGGGCCCAGCAACACAGTGCGCTATGTCTGACGGTGAGGAGAATCCCACCGAAGCTTCTCTCCCGATCTGCACCCGAGCGTCATCACCACCATCATCACTAAACTTCTCTAAAGAGGAAGGAAGAGTCACCACCAGTATTTCACAGAGCTGCTGCCCAGGCAGAGACACAAACGTGCACCCCGCTGCTCCCGCCCCGGTACCCACTGGCCTCCCCTGTCTGCCAGCAGTGCGACATGTGTGTCCGCAGGATCGCTCACTTCACGGGGCTCCGGCGCGGTCTTCTCCCTTCTGCTCTGACTCTGCGAACGCTCGTGCGCTCCACCTCACTGACAGACCGTGCCGGGGCCTCTCATCACGGGTCCTCGAAGGTCTGGAGGTCACCACAGAGGTTCTGGGAGTGCAGTTCCGGCCTGCCTGCCTCCCGAGTGCTGAGTCCAGCCCGCTGGGGCGCTCCTGTCCTGCGCCAAGCCCTCCCCCGCGTGATACCGTGGAATCCATGAAGCTAGATCACTGGTCCTCACTTTTTTACTGATGCATGAAAGGGATGACAGAACCGTGAAGTGACTTAATCAAGGCCTCTAGGTGGTAAGTGACAGGCGGTTTCTCCCATGCACAGCCCCCACCCCCGCCAGCCTGTGGTGTTTCCCGTGTCTCAGGCCACTGCCTCCTGCTAGCTTCAGCACAGATCCCGCTGGCTTCTGTGCACAGTCTTGGGCTCCCTCCCCGGGGTTTAGAGGTGAGAGAGAGGCCTCTAGGAAGGGTGCCCACGGGGAGAAGCCATCTGTATGGAGCTGTCCCCCCTGCTCACCTGGGGCTCTGTGGGGCAGTGCAGGGATGAGGGAACCATTCAATGGGGGGACCTGCTGCCTGTGCAGCTAGAGCAGATCTAGACCCATCACCTGAGTCAGAGGGGAAGCCGTCTGCCTCGGCAGAGCGTGCTAGTGGCGGGCAGGCCAGGGAGTAGAGCCGGCCCAGCTGCTCGTGCCAGGGAAGGAGGGGGCCGGCGAGGAGGGCCGCCTAAGCGGGCTGGGGCGGGAGGGGCTGGGCCAGCTGGGGCCGGAGTTAGTGTGACATCACCGGGCGGCCCGCCTCTGTCTGGGGCTGAGGGGAGGCCCGGAGCCTTTCTGGGGCCTGGGGGATCCTCTTGCACTGGTGGGTGGAGAGAAGTGCCTGCAGCCAACCAGGGTCAGGCTGTGCTCACAGTTTCCTCCGGCGGCATGTAAAGGCTCCACAAAGGAGTGGGGAGTTCAAATGAGGCTGCTGCCGACGGCCTGAGGATGGACCCAGAGCCCTGAGCAGTGCCTCCTGAGTCCCTGACCTGCAGAGCATGGCACCGAGGCAGCCGCTGGCCCCTGCTGGGAGAGGAAGCAGGTTGTAAGCAGCCCCAGCAGGACCCCTGGCCAGCCCCCGCCCCACCCCCGGCGCAAGACCAGCTGTGGAGCACCGCGGAGCAAGCAGAGGCCAGTGAGGCAGGGCTGCTTGGCGGCCAGTCCGGCCTGCGACTCGGGGACCCCTCCTGGAGGCCATGGACAGGCTGCCCTGCTGACGTCTGGGGTAGAGCACGTGAGGAGCTGCCCTGGGGAGTCTAGCAGGAGTGACAAGGTAAGGGGCCAGCTCCGTGGCACCAAGGGACAAGGGGGCAAGATGCAGCAGCTGGCCCCATGTCTGGGGGTTCAAGAACCCTGACCCCTCCAGCTGGGGGTGTGTGCAGCTGCACCCCAGAGGGAGTCACTCTTGCTTTCCTCTGGAGCCAAAAAGTCACTGCTGGGGCAGACTGCGGACACCTGGGCCGAGGGTGGTGTTCTCGGGGCATGAGACCACGGGCTGGGGCTTTGAGAGCTTCCTCTGTAAGCCCTACTGTGCCGCAGACAAAGAGCCTTTGGGGTGAAGGAAGGCGGCTCCAGGGCACGGCCCGGCAGCTGGGGTGTGTGCGTGAGCGCGTTCCTGCGTGTAGGTGTGTGCTTAGGGGGACAGGAGTAGCCCAAGGACATGGGAAGACGTTTTGAAGTTTTGGGTTCCTATGCACTCTGCCTAGACCCTATGCTGAGGCAAAAGCAAAAGCAAACACTGTCCGGCCAGAGCCGGGAGCCCTTGTTCAGAAAGTTCCCTGGAGCCCAGCAGCCTCTGCCCACCCCTCGGCTGGAGAGGAGAGGACCGAAGGGGTCCGGAGCTGGGGGGGACACACCAGCTAGAGAGTTCCGTCACCGTGGCTCAGGGCAAAGCGTTGCCCCGGCTTTCCCTGCATGTCCACAGACGCCTGATCCCGCCCAGCACCGGACAGGAGCCCAGGTCTCCAGCGGGCTGACTGTGGCACTGAAAGAGGGGAGGACCAGTCTTCCCCGGCACCCGGCGGGGGGTACAGCGCGGCTCCACATTCCGTGTCCCTTGAAAGCACTCAGCATTAGATAACATTTCCCAACAGAAATTCTTCACTGATCCCTCCCTTCTCCTTCTGTGATATGTGTGTCACGGGTCAGCTCTTGCTTCTGCTGTGGGATTAGGAGAGCTCCCAGAGGCCAGTTCGGTTACTCAGAAAAGGATCGCCTTTCACCGGGGCTCTGAGGAAAGCCGAGAATGCCACTTCCGAAGCTGGCCCAATGCTCCCCACATGCGTTCTCCCACGGGGAGGCAGAGTAAGGTAGGGCTTGTGAGCTAGCTTCAGATCCTAGCTCCCCTACTCAGCACTCCCGGGACCTCGGCAGGGCACTCAGTCTCTTGAAACCTGTTTCCTTTTCTGCGAAATGGAAGAATGACACCAGCTGTCTCTTAGCAACGGCTAACACACCGCACTCACCCTGGGCCAGACGCTTACCAGCTCGCGGGACCCTCACAGCCATCCTGCAACAGGGTACTGTTGTTCAACCCCTTGTCCCCACCTTTATGGGAGGAAACTGAGGTATGGAGGTTCGGGGATGTGCCCAAGGCCACAGGGTTAGTAAGTGCCAGCACCAGGACCTGAACCCAGCACTCCGAGCCACACTTCACTGCTTTCTAGGAGGAGCACATGGGATCATGGCCGGGAATGCCTTCGCACAGCATCTGCTGTGAGGCAAACCCTCAGAAAAAGTTAGGCACAGAGCATCAAACCCATAACAATCAAATTTGCAGGGACCCAGATTCTCTCCGTGCTGGACAACCTAGGAGGGCTGTCAGAAAATCCCACCAGGCAAGCCAGCTTGGTGGCCACTACTGCCGCCCACGTGGTGGTGGTATGGGGGGGGGGGGTCTTCCCAGGAACGGAGGGGGCCTTTATGTCTGGAGGGAACTGCAACACATCCAGGTCCTTGAAGTCTACACTAGCAGAGGGTGCAGACACCCTCCACCCAAGTGGACCGTGGTGTATCCTCACCACCCACACGGGCACTCCTCATCTGCCCGTCGGGCTCCTGCCAGAACCACAGTAGTGAGGAAAGTGAGCTAACTCCGTGCTGCAGGAAGATGAGCGGCGGGCCTGTCCGAGGGCTGTAGAGGGGGACGCAAGGACTCCTCCCCCAAACCCCACCTCCATCACCACCTCTGACCATATGGGGGCCAACGCTGGTGCGTCTTAGCTTAGGACAGTAGCTTCTCTTCTGTGGGCCCACAGGTCACAGTGGATTCCCTGAACTCCGGAGAGCATTTCTTTAGATATGTGCGTCTCTGGCACAGGACTCTGGGGCTGCAGAAGCTGCAGGTTTCCCAGCTCCAGGCGGGAACTACAGTGGCTCACTGTGCTCTCCAGGTAGCCTTGTCTGACTGACGTCACAGGCCTGCCTAACAAAAATTAGATCAATTACTACTCAATAAAGGCAGCCATGGTAAAACAGGCAAAATGTGTAAAACACATGGCCCAGGAGAGGACTGCACTGTATTGCTTAAGTTCACGGGCAGAGCGACTAAGTCATTTCTCCATCCCACAGTGATTTACTAAGTACAAGATGAGCTAAGGAAGCACATGCATTGTCTCATTTCATCCTCAACACAAGCCTAGGAGGCAGATGCCAGTTTTAGCATCCCAGTTTTCAGATGAGATAACTAAGGCTCAGAGAGGTTAAGTAACTTGCCCAAAGGTCACACAGTTGGTGATGATGCGGTTCTATTTTGATTTTATTTATTTATGTGAGAGAGAGCATGAGCAAGGAGAAGTCAGAGGGAGAAGCAGACTCCCCATGGAGCTGGGAGCCCGATGCGGGACTCAATCCCGGCACTCCGGGATCATGACCTGAGCCGAAGGCAGTCGTCCAACCAACTGAGCCACCCAGGCGTCCCGATGATGCGGTTCTTGAACCCTGGTCAGCCTGGCTCCAAAGTCTATACTTTTCCCCTCCTCACTCCACTGCCCTGGTCAAGGTATCCTGACTTCTCTTTTCCTGACCCCGTCACTGGGTCCCCCAGCAGCCAAGTCCGTTCTGGCTGCTGTCCTACCGAATGCTCACAACGCCATCTAAAAACCACGTATACCTGCCTTCGATGCATCACTTGCTTGTGAAAGAGGCCTCTCTCTGACACAGAACAGGCTTTATCTACCTCTTCTTACAGATGAGCCTCCGCACAGCTACACAGCACCATGGGACCATGGCACCGGCTCAGCAGGGCGGAGCCTCGGGCAAATTTCACCCATGTGTCTGAGATACCATTCATGTGTTTCCTACGTCCCTACTTGGAGAGTCCGCGGGCTGCAGGACCAGCATGCAGGTCTTCACGGTCTGCACTGCCACACTCGAGCAATTCTGACCACATCAGGGAGGCAGCAACCACTGCCTTAGAATGAACAGCAGCAGCCCGCCCAAGGCAGGCAGGCAGGGACATGCAGCTTCAGGCCTCTCTGAATCATAGCCCATTTCACCCGAAGTGGTCTCAGCAGACAGCAGTCAAATGTGGAAAGGCTCTGCTGGTGGGGCTCAGGGCCCACTGGAAGGAGGCAGAAGGTGAATCTAGCAATCACACAGACGTATAACAGTAAGAGACCTGCGACGAGGGGGCACAGGGCACCAAATGAGTGGTGCTGTCCCCATTTTACAGAGGAGGAAACTGAGGCTCGGAGGTTGTAGCACCTCTGCCAACGTTCCTCCACCAGTGGACCAAAAAGCGAGGATTCAAACCCAGATCTGGACTCCTCCTACCCCAGCCCACTGCCATCCTGGATAGACACATTGGGGAAATCTTAAGAATGAATCAATTCATTGAATAGCATTCTTCTCTGTGAATTTATATAAAATACCCCAAATAGAAGGGTTATTCAGCCACTGGCAACTGGGAGTTTGTGGTGATAGATAGGTCACATCAGAAACTCATGCCAAGAGTAGTTTCTGTAAAAAACCATATTCCCTAATATTGACTGTAAACCATATGACGGATTTAACGACAGCCTGGGGTGGGGGGGGGGGCGGCAGTTAAAACGTTACAATGTTCTGTTACACGTGTCCATCAATTGTAAGACACATCCTGATCACAGAAATGTTCACATGTTGGGTGGGGGGAGTCAAACCTCTCACAATCGAGCTATTGTGTTTGGTCTGTTCTCGGGCAAAACCAACCGGCCTGTCTTGGGGCCAGCAGCCCCAGAGCCTCAGCCTCCTCCTGCTGCCTAGTCCTCCAGAAAGGCAGGCACAAGATCCCTAAGAAGAGCCCAGAAAGGGAGAGCCTGGGTGGCTAAGTTGGGCGTGTGACTCTTAGTTTCAGCTCAGGTCATGATCTCAGGGTCATGGGATGGAGCCCAGAGTAGGCTCTGCACTGGCGTAGTAACTGCTTGGAATTCTATCTCCCTCTGCCTCTCTCTCTCTCTGTAAAGGGTGGGGGGATCCCAGAAGGAAGTCTGTCCTTCTCTCTCAGAAGCACCTGAGGAACAGTTCAGTTCCAGGAAAGACCGAAATCCTGCCTGAGGTGGCCCCAGTCCAACCTCCACGAGGGAAAGCTGGTATCTCTTAGTCACTGCGGGACCTCCACGACTCGGGGCTGGGCAGAGAATGGATGTGCGGAATGAATGAATGGATGAATGAATGAAGCAAGCAAGCCTCAGACCCTGACAAACAAGCCTCTCGGTCCCATGGTGCCACACAGTTCTCCTCTGTGTTGTCGAGCCAAGGCCCCTTTGGGGTGCTTCTACTCCCACCTTGTGCCCACCCCAATCCTCACCCCAGCTGGAGCTGCCCTGCCAAGATACTGATCACCATCCCCTCTGCTCTCTGTCCCGCCAACCACCCTGGGCCCCTTGAGAGCAGGGACCTACTCTGTTCCTGCTCTGCCTCCAGCCCCAGAATGTGGCTGGGACAGGGGAAATGCTCGGGAAATACATGCAATGAATGGAATCCTTGAAGTCCTATCTGGGAATCTAAGTGCCATCCTGGCTGTTGGGTATTTGGAGGGGAAACAACCCTGACCCCACTTTAAGCAACTCATGTCTGAGGTGCACAACCAGATGGGGTGCTGTGATGGGTGCTGTGATGGGTGCGGGAAGCAGCCACGGCTGCTCCTGGGGGCAGAGGAGGAAGGGGGCCTCACTGTGGACGGTGGCTTCACAGGGAAGTGGATCTGGGAGGTCAAGTGAGAGAGGGAGACAGACGTGTGCCTCAGGCAAGACACGGGGGAAGGCGCTGGGGCAAAAAGAAGAGCATGTGCAGAGCGGCAGGGAGCCTGAGCGTGAGCACAGAGGCCCTGTTCCTAAAGCAGGACACCATCACGACCAGTTGGAGCCTTAGAAGGACGGGCCTGGAGCCACCAGCACCCTGGAGGGCAGGGGAGCGAGGGCCCAAAGGCAGGGGGGCCAGTTAGGACTGTGTGGGTAAGAAACCTGGCTCTGGGGTAGACAAACTTGGTTCCAGGCCTGGCCTCACCACTTGGTAGCCGTGTGTCCCTGGGCAAGTGACTTCATCCTTTCCCTCTGTCTCCTCTTCTGTGAGATGAAAATAATCATAGGCCCAACTTCACAGGGTTACTGGGATCTGAGAGGTAGGCACAGAATGTGCTTGTCCCGGTGCTCAAGGGATGAGCCCATGCCAACAGGCTGAGGTGGCCTTAGGTGCCAACCGCTTGGCCTGGCCTAGAAAAGCAGTTCCAGGCCAGGCCCACAGTCCCCAGGAAGCCACCGTGGGGCAGCACTGTCTGCCCCGTCCCTGGCTTCTCCCTCTCATCTGAGGCTCGCCCAGTTCCCAGGCTCCCGAGCACACCAGGCATGGCCGGAAACGCAGCAGCCAACTCAGAAGCCGGGCTCTGACATGGCTTCTGCAGACTCTCCCCTCCTCGGCTCTGTTGGCTGGGGCTCCTGGCACAGAGGGCTCAGTGCGCAGGCTTTGGGGGAATCTCAAAATGGTTCCCAAATAGCGCACCGTGAAAAAGTAACAGCAGCATCCTTGTCCCCCTGGCAAAGGCAACTAGCTCCCCACTGCCTAACCACATCCCGCCTTGCCCTATGATCTCACAGTATGACCACAACCCACCTCCTCCACGAACTCAGTCAGCCCTCCCTGGAGCCATCTGCTCCCCAGAGGCGAGAACCCAGGGCATCAGGCAGATTCAACCCCCACACTGCTACTCTCCCAGGCAAATGGGTCGGATCCGACACTGCCTGCCTATCTGGCTCCTGCCTCTGTTCCCACCACCCGTGACAGGGCCGGACGGGGGCTGTCGCAGCGCACCATCACTGGCTGGAGGGGAAGGCTAGGGGACGGGAGGCTGGATAGACGAACAAATGGCTCATTTGAAGGTCTTATGAGAGCTGAGCTGGCAGGGTCTGGGAACTGGCTCCAGACTCCTTGGGTGCCCACACGGCCTTCTGGTGGGGAATGAATCACAGGATCCTAGGCTGGAAAGGGATGGCAGTTGGAGATGCGGCTGTTCCCTCCCTGGCCCCCAGGCTAGCGGTGAATCACCTAGGACAAGCGAGGCACAGTTCCTTCGGGTTTTCTAAGGTGAGGATGCCACTGCTCATCCTAGATGCCCATTTTGGGGTCTTGCCACTTGGATAATCAAGAAGCTGTTTCTAACATCCAACAAAACTCCCCCTTGTACTGACCTGAATGCCATTTCTACTGATTCAGTCAACAGCAACTAAGAAGCAATCTGCATCCTTGCCATGAAGCCCACAGACAAGCACCTTTTGTTTGTTCGTGCTGGCTGGAGAGACAATCTCGGAGGAAGTAAGGGCATGGGCACTGCAGTTGACAGCAGAATCCCGTCCTGACATTTATTTCTAGGGACCTCAGACAAGGGACCTGACCTCTCTGGACCTGGGTTTACTCTCCCGCAAAATGCAGATAACATTTCTCTTCTCCTTGGTGCAAAGGGACCATACAATTTGGTACCCAATCGGGAAGGAAGAGGGGGTGCTATTCATAATTACATAAGATAACGGGCCTCAGCAGGGGGCAACCTTATGCGTGGGGCTGGAAGTGCCAGTGAGAAAGGGCACACCAGGCACACGGTGAGTTTACCACAAACAAACGAGGACTGTTGTTATCTATGCTTTTGGTTATATGGTCAGTTGGGCCCTCTGGGGCCCCTTCTGGGATTTTTCTTGATCTGGATCCCTCCCACATCCTGGATCACCAGTTGGTTTGGGTACCACCCCACTGGTACACTATACATCCCCAACAGCCTTAGTAGGAAAAGCTGTCAACTTTGAAGTTTTGATTTTTTTCTTCTTGGTCCTGATGTTGCCTTAACAATCATGACCTGTGCTCAGGTCCAACAGACTTATTCAAGGAGAGGTCGAGTTGCTAGCTTCCCCAAAGCCAGACGCCAGGGGCCAGCCAGGCACACTCAGGGGCAGATGGCAGCTCCAGAGGCCTGCACTGCCTTGGCGGGGGCCCACTTCCCAGGCCTCCTGCATGGCTTCTGGTCTGGGCTCCTCCTCAGCCTTCTATGATAATAGGACGATGGGGCAGGGCTGGCAACAGAGGCAGCGGCGGGTTCTGAGAGCCCCTCACATGGGACTCTAGACTAGGTGACACTGTGAGAGCTGGCTTGAATCCAGAGGTTTTCCTGGGGTCAGCTCTCCTGAGGATCCCAGGAGCTCTTCTGTTCTCCCCTGGCCTGCAGGGGTCAGGGAGCAATCTCTTTTGAGTGTCCTGTCACTCCAGCACTTTTCTTTCCATATATTCAGCACGGTATATTTTAGGGTTCTGTTACTGGCTCCACTACTTAGTAATTTGGTGACTGTGGGCAAAATGACTCATGGTCTTAGAATCTCAATAGTTTCCTCACCTGCAAATGGGGGAGTTGTCAGCCCTGCTGTTAGTCTTAAAAGCATCTTTGTGGGTATTAGAAAATGGCTGCAATATAAATATTCCAAACTATAAAGATTGTTGAATGTTGAGTTGTGCTCCCTAGAGTTGCATAGTGCACAACTTGGGCCACCATGCATGGCAGCCCTGAAGTAACAGGGCTTCCCTCCTGAAGTTGTTGGAATAAGTATGATCATGTTTATAAATTGTCTGAGTCATAGTGACAACTGACTGTAGTTATCCTCCTGAGTGTTTGAATTTCTGTCATTCCTAACCCCTGGCGGTACCAGCTTCTGCTGCGGGTCATGATACAAAGCCCCATCTTATAAAAACAATTCTTCCCACAAAGTGGCCCCATACCTGGGTTGTGGTGCCGTGAGTGGGACGTGGACACACGGTGTGTGGCCTCACTGCACCAGGCCAAGCAGGGACGCTCAGGGCTGCACACCAGAGGCTGGGTGGGACCCAAGCCCAGGGGAGGCCGCCTCCCCATATGCAGGCGCCGTCACGTGGCTTGGTCACACCAGCTCCACTTGTGGGGAGGGAAACCCGCACATAATGGAAACTCCTCACAATACAATGTGGAAAAGCAATTTCAAGAATCGTTTTATTTTCATTTTGAAGCCAAGGAAAACAGTTGGAGTTGCTTTTCTTTGTTGGTCAGAGGAAGAAATTGAGGAGCACTGCTTTGATTGCAATGGAGTTCTTCTCCAGGCCTAAGATGGCTGGAATGCTGGGGAGGGTTATTTTTCTTGGGGTGTAATTAGTTGAATAAATATCGAGAAAGCAAAAGTAAACAAACTCATTACTGCCCATTAAGAACTGCCAAAGTAGCAGAAAACTGAAGAGGGGGGGTTAGAATCTTTAAGGAAAACAAATGACTCTAAAGCCAAGGCCAGTGCAAAGAGTACAGCCCTTGGCGTGAGGCTGACCGGAGCTCTCGGCTGCGTCAGCTCCAGCTCTTATCTGCTCCACGCTCCCGGCAAGTCACTTAGCCTGTCTGGGATTCAGTGACCCCATTCACAAAGTAGAAGTGGGGGACAACCACCTGGCGAGACCACCTGTGACAGTATGTGTCAGGCACCCAGCACGGGATCCTGTTCCTTTCCTTCCTTCTGTAACCCACCTGGCCCCAAGTCACTCCTGCCAAGCCCAGACCCCGTGGAAAAGTAGCAGGAAGACCCAGAATCGTGAGCCTCACAACTGGTGGCACCATTAGCAACGCCATCTTGAGCGAGATACCAGACACCCTCCGGAGAGGCAATTTCCTCACCCTCAAAACGGCACAGCGCGGCTAACTAGCTCTGACTGTCGGGATGACTGAATGAGATGATGCACATGCAGGGCCTTGGGAACCCGAAAACCTGTACGAGTGTTAATGATCAAGATTGGTGCTCTTTTCAATCGAACAATCACGAGAAATGCTCTTTCAAGACAGCACAGCCCTGCGCTGCGTCTGCCTGCCTCCTGCTTCCCTGCTCTTCCCCGGCACCGTGTAAAATACAGGGAGAGCAGGAGAGCCAGACCCAGGCTGACCAGAGGGCAGCTTTAGGCTGGGTGGTGAGGCCAGACACACCTCCAGGTCACAGCTCCCCCCCCCCCCCCCCCCCCCCCCCCGCCGAGCTGCACAGGCACAAGTCCCGCCTCTGAGAAATGGGAGGAGCCTTGACTGTGGTCTCTCCCACAAGGGGGCGTGGTCAGTGCTCCTCCCTGAACCTGACTTTGTGGTCAGCCCTCAGGCCGCTATCGCGTTATTACCATCTCTACTTTGGGAAGCATTTCTATGTCCCTAAGTAGTGTGTGAGGTGGGTTGGGTCGCCCCGTTTCACAGAAGAGGCTCAGCCTTCAGGATCACAAGTCCAAGGGCAGAGGCTTTGCTCAGGAAGTGTGGGAGGGGACAGGACTCAATGATAAAGAGTGATACCCTGCCAGGTCTTGAGGCCTGGGAAGGTCTGGAAGCCAATCCTTTTCTGGAGCCAGGTTGACTCCCTGGGCCTCTGGCAGTTTCTCGGCGGAGGCAGAATCCCGCACCAGCATCAGCACTGGCACCCAGCGCCCGGAGCATAGTGAGGTGTTTGTCACCACCACTCTCAGGTGAGCGGTGGTGGGGAAGGCACGGGCCTGCCCGCCCTAGCCTGCGGTGCTGCTCCTCCCCATTGTTCTGGGCCAGGCGTGGCCAGGGGCTGGCGCGGGAACTGCCAGAGCACTTTGGAAACCAGGCAAACACTCACAAACTCAGCCTGGTTTCCACTAACGTCACTGCAGCCCTACCTCGGAGCCCAGCCCCCATCAAAGGCTGCCGAACACCTTTCTCTGTGCAGCCCCAAAGGCTGAGGGGCCATGGAATCATACTTAGGCCTCCTCCTTCCAGCAGAAAACAACTGTGTGTGGCTCCCGGAGCCCAGGGGCTGTTGTGGGACAGCCGGCCAGCGAACCTGTAGGCTGCTCAGAGAAGCCCCAGGCACCGGCCAGCGAACCTGTAGGCTGCTCAGAGAAGCCCCACGGGTGCCTGGGTAAATTAACGTATAGTCAGAAGGCGATCATGCTAATCCTTTTTTTTGGACTGAAGACCAGATTAAGTACATTTCTGTGTAGTCAGTAAGAGTTCGAAGGCTGGAATACGTGAGATCAGACAAGGGAAGCTTTCCTGACCCCTCCCATTATCCCTAGTTCTGCTACCTCCCAGCTGTGTGATCTCAGGCGATTCACTTAGCCTCTTTGGGGTCTCAGTTCCCTCATCTGTAAAATGGAAATGACAAGCGAATCTTAACAGTATCTACCTTGTGAGGATAAATCAAAGTAGAAAATGCTTGCAAATGTTTTGGGAAGGGGCAGGTACACAGCAGGGACTTGGTAAATAGATTCTATCGATGTTACCGAAAAGCCTAAGGAATGGCCTCTGGGGCGCCTGGGTGGCTCAATCGGTTAAGTGTCTGCCTTTGGCTCAGGTCATGATCTCAGGCCCTGGCATTGAGCCCTGTATCAGGCTCCCTACCTGGAGGGGAGTCTGCTTCTCCCTCTGCCCTCCCCCTGCTCATGCTCTGTTTCTGTCTCTCCAATAAATAAATAAAATCTTTGAAAGAAAGAAAGAAAGACAGGAAAGAAATGACCTCCTCCTGTACCTCTGGACCCCTCCAGCAATCACCTGCACAGGTGTCCCCTGGCCCTGACACTCTGCAGCCCTCTCATCTGCGCAGCAGCAGTGGGCAGGCATGCCTTTTCACTCAGGCCAGAAACACTGACTGAGTGCCTGCCTGCCCGGTCCAGGCCACGTGCTTGGCACTGCAGATAGCGCGGACCAGCCCCTGCCCTCGCAGCGGTTCCATTCACAGGGTGGGGAAAAGGTCTACATGTCGACAACGTGGGAAGGTCACAATTTTAGATAATCAGGGTGGGCCTCACTGGGTAGGTGGTATCTCAGGAGAGACCTTGAAGAGGTGAGGGAGTGGGCGGTGAGGCAAGGGGTAAGAGTGCTCCGGACAGCGGAGAGCGAACAAAGGCCCGGAGTCAGAAGCGTTGTGTGGCGGCGAGCAAGAGGACCGCCCGGGAGGCTGTGGTGGCTGCGGGCGCAGGAGCAGGGGGCCGAGGGGCATCAGAGAGGAGGCCAGAGAGGGAGGGGGTCAGATCCAGGAAAGCCAGAAATGCCTTCTAAGCTTTTTCTCCGCAATGAGGGGCTCCCAGAGGATTCCAAGTAGAGGATCAGACTTTTTAAAAAAGGGTCACTCTGGCTGCTGGGGAGGATCAGACTTTTTAAAAAGGGTCACTCTGGCTGCTGGGCTGAGGACCGAGGGCAGGAGCAGGTCCAACAGCAGACAGCCAGGTCCAGGTAAGAGGCGAACGTGGGTTGTACCAGGGAGCAGCAGCAGGATTCTGAGAGTATGCCCAGGATATTGCTATTACAATTTGGTGGTGAACTAGATGCAGGATATGAAGAAAAGAGGGATCAAGGATGACTTCAAGGTTGCTGGCCTGAGCAACTGGAAGAGCCAAGTGGCCAAGTTGCCATTTACTAATGTAGGAGAACCCAGGCTGAGCATATTTGGACGGAGGTGTGGGGACACCAGTTCACTTCCAGACAGGTTAAGTAGGTTAAGTCTGAGATGCCTAGTGGATGGCCCAGTGGAAATGTCAAAGGGGCAGTTGGATGTATGTGTCTGGAGTCAAAGGGGGAGGTCTGGGCTGGAGAAATAGATGTGGGAGTTAGCAGAGCCTGAAAGTCACAAGACCGGATGAGATCACCGACATAAACAAGAGGTCTGAGGACTGAGCTCTGGGTCCCCCAGGACAGGAACAGGAGGAAGAACCAGCAAAGGAGACAGAAAGGGCAGCCAGTGAGAAAGGAGGAAAGGGTGATCTTCAGGAAAGGAAGTCTAAGAAGGGAGTGATTGACCACATCACCCCGTGTGGAAAGGCAAGTACTAATGAAGACCAAGAATAAGCCATTTGGCCTGGCAAGTGAGGCCACCGGTGACCCTGTCCAGAGCACTTGGAGGAGGGGAGGGGCCCGGCCTGATGGGAATAGGCTCAAGAGAGAACAGGAAGAGAGGCACTTTCTGGAAACTGAGTACAGACAACCCTTCCGGGGGGTTTTGCTAAAATGGGGAGCAGAAAAATGGAACAGTAGCTGGAGAGGGGGATGTGAGATCAAGAGAGGATTGATTTTCTTTGAGAGAAGTAACAGCATGATTATAGGGAAAATGTGATCATGCAGGAGAGATGGGGGAGAAATGCCCGAGCAGTGTCCTTGAGTAGGCGAGAGGAGGGATCTGTGCACGTCCGTCCCCTCCCTCTTGGCCCGGCCAACTCCTGCTCATCCCTCAAGGGGTCACTGTAAAGGTCACTTTCTCAGGGAAGCTTTCTCGAATCGTCCGATTAGGTCAGTTCCTTGCTCTACCCTTTTGCAGCACATGTTACTGCTGCTCTGTGGCTCTTCAGGGCTGTGGAGCATGAGGCCCGTGAGGGCAGGGCTGGCTCTGGGCTGTTTGCAGCCGTTTGTCCAGCAGCCGGCATGCTGCCTGGCACACCAAGGATGCTGGATGGCTATCTGGTGAAGGAACAAATGGTCCAAGAGCAGAACTGAAACAACTCCAGAGACACGTGTCTGTTTTCCGCTTCCGCCGGCTGTAATCACGCTGTGACGGCAGAGCCTTGCAGTCACTGGCTCCTGCAAATGTTTGGATTCACAAGAGCTCGGTTGTTTGTTCCTGTCTGGGCTCTTTAGCTTGTCTCTAACACACAGACCAAAGCCATGTAGCTGGACGCATCCTCCCACTGACACTGTCCGCTACCAACTGAACACATTCCATGCCGTACCCTGTGATTCGAGCATTTAACAAATATTTGCTAAAAGCCTGCTTAGTGCAGCATCCTGGGGACACAGGATGGAATCAGCCACAGCGCCTGCCCTCACAGAGTGCGGAGTCCAGTAGCGGAGATCACACAGAACCCCTATGCACAACTGTGACCGGTGCCACACCGGGAAAGCCCGGGGGTTACGAACGTGTCAAACAGGGTGGGAGGGAGGGCAGAGAAAGGAGGCGGAGAAAGGAGACCAGACAAGCCTTCCTCTGCCTCCCTGCCCCGGCTTTGAGCTGCCCTCCCGTGGCTCTCAGGCTTGGGCCAGGAGATCGCGAGGGGGCTGGGCTTCGGGGCTGGCTCCGGGAGTGCCAGGGCTGTGGCCTCCTGCCTTCCGATGCCCCGGTCCCCTCCCGTTTCCTCTCTACCTCTGCTGAGGCCTGCCTGTCTCCTCCTGCAGCTTCCGGAAGGGCTCCCTCCTGAAGCTGCGTCTTTGGAGAGATCTGCCTGGCGAGAAGGCTGAGCTCATTCGTGGCACAGGCCACTGGCAGTGACAACAGTGTTACTGAATCTCCCTCCTGTTTACTTTCAGGCTTTCCTAGGCTCTGTTCGCCAAGAGGAACCACCATTTCGCAAGGACCATGAGGCCGCCGTGCGTGACGTACTGGTGGCTAGGGTGGCTGGGGTGGCTGGCTGCCGTGGGCGCCGCTGCTGGCCGGAAGGAAGGCTTCGAGGGCGCCGCTGCGGGCCGGAAGGAAGGCTTCGAGGGCGCCGAGGAGGGCTCGCCCGGCGAGTTCATTTACCTGAACAGGTACAAGCGGGCCGGCGAGTCTTCGGACAAGTGCACCTACACCTTCATCGTGCCCCAGCAGCGGGTCACGGGCGCCATCTGCGTCAACTCCAAGGAGCCCGAGGTGCTCCTGGAGAACCGGGTGCACAAGCAGGAGCTGGAGCTGCTCAACAGCGAGCTGCTCAAGCAGAAGCGGCAGATCGAGACGCTGCAGCAGCTGGTGGAGGTGGACGGCGGCATCGTGAGCGAGGTGAAGCTGCTGCGCAAGGAGAGCCGCAACATGAACTCGCGGGTCACACAGCTCTACATGCAGCTGCTGCACGAGATCATCCGCAAGCGGGACAACGCGCTGGAGCTCTCCCAGCTGGAGAACCGGATCCTCAACCAGACGGCCGACATGCTGCAGCTGGCCAGCAAGTACAAGGACCTGGAGCACAAGTACCAGCACCTGGCCACGCTGGCCCACAACCAGTCCGAGATCATCGCGCAGCTCGAGGAGCACTGCCAGCGGGTGCCGGCGGCCAGGCCCATGCCCCAGCCACCCCCGGCCACCCCGCCCCGGGTCTACCAGCCGCCCCCCTACAACCGCATCATCAATCAGATCTCCACCAACGAGATCCAGAGTGATCAGAACCTGAAGGTGCTGCCTCCCCCACTGCCCACGATGCCCACCCTCACCAGCCTCCCGTCTTCCACAGACAAGCCATCTGGTAAGTTCCCCTGGGAGGGAGCCCGCTCCATCGGGGGCCTCAGAGCCAGGCGCCAGGCTTCCCCCGGCTGAGAACACAAGTGGGGGAAAAGCCACGGCGAGCTGAAGCCGGGCCAACAGACTTGCGCAATCCCCCCAGCGATCCCTTGGGCCCAGGCCCGGTAGCCGCTAGGGTGAGGGGTGCCCACGTTCCTTAGATGGGTGCTCCAAAGTAGAACCAGGAAACGGGGAGAGTCTCAGAAGAGAACAAATGTTCTCTGGCTTCGGATGGGAACAAGCCCCAGGCCTGTAGTTTTCTGGGCTCTGCTGAGATGCCCTGTGCTGGCAAACAGGATGTCTCTCCTGCAAGGTGGGGCTCTCGTACCACGCCTGGCACAGATCTGGCAATTGGTAAATACTCACCAAAGAAACAAGAAGCCAAAGGAAAGGAAAGTGTTATCATGGCACAAGTAGGACAAACATACTGTAGGGGCCGGGGGTGGGAAGGAGTACCTTCCGAAGCTAGAGTCTGCCGCTGTCTCAACTTTTCAGTGACAATTCCATAAACTCCTAAATACACGCTTCATCTTTAAATGTGGTAATTCTCACGTATCATTATGGGGGAGGAAAGGGGTTGCTGGCATGTTCTGAAGCTTGACCAGAGTACCAGCCCTGGGCACTCCTTGTGGAAGGTGAATGGCAAAGAAGAGCAACTTGCTCACAGGCTCAGGATCCTCAGGCCTTCTAGGGCTGGATTTGAATGTAGGGCTTCTAGGGCTGACTCCTCTGTGCTCTAGGGCTCTACGGGGAGCATGAGCCCAGCCTCTTGAAGCTCAGCCTCTCCTTCATCCAGGCCCCTGTGAGCCTTCCAGATGGGCTGTCAGGCGAGAACTGGACTGATCTTTGCAGGAACTAACCACATATCTGCTCCAAGTCAGTGATTTTGGTACCACTTTGTTGTGTAAGTGGGGAGATATTTTTACTGAAAACACCCTGATTTACACTTATTTCACACTTCTGAAAATAACCACAGTACTGGGAAGAGCAGCTTCTTGCTAATTCCAGAAAGGGGGTGGCCCGTGCAAAGACGAGGGCAACACTGTTGGCAGGTCCGCGGTGGGGAGCACCCGCCTCCAGCACCTCACAGCCCACAGGAAGGCCCTCTGCTGCGTCGCGGGTTGAGAACACATGCTTTGAACGGACTGACCCGGATTCAAATTCTGATTCCCCTACCGATTAGCTCTGGGATATCAGGCAAGTCACCTTGCAGAGCCTCTGTTTCCTGTTTCAATCTGACAACTGGGGATAGATTAAAATAATGCCCACCCAAAGATGAGAACAAATACTGCAAAAAAAAAAAAAAAAATGAAGAAGAAAAGAAAAGAAAAGAAAAAAGAAAAAGAAAAGTGTCTGGAGTGGTGCTGGGCCCATGGAAAGTCTCAGTACATGGTAGCTCTGTTTCCTTCCGTTTTGGTTTATCTTAAAGCAAGGAGATTGAAATAAATAAACAGTCCCTTTTTAGTGCTGGCATTCTACAGCAGATGACTGCCTCATCTGTACATATGTCTGTTTTAAATCAGAAGCTCCAAAAGACAGGGCAGAGTACGCTAATATGTCTTGACAGAACGCCCAGAGGGCAAGACGTGCCCTTGGGGACCAAATGAAGATTCCACTGAAAGTCATACTCCTAGTGTCTGGCAGACCTCAGTGGCTACCCAACAGACCTCCTCTTGCTTTAGCATCTCTGGATTCTGAGTCAATGATTTCAGGACATCCCTGAGCTTGGACTGAGCTGAAAGGGTAATAACAGTGTAAGAAGAAAGACCTAGCTTGGGGCGCCTGGGTGATTCAGTCAGTTGAGCGTCTGCCTTCGGCTCAGGTCATGATCCCAGGGTCCTGGGATCAAGCCCCACATCAGGCTCCATGCTCAGTGGGAACCCTGCTTCTCCCTCTCCTTCTGCCTGCTGCTCCCCATGCTTGTTCTCTCTCTGTCATATAAATAAAATCTTCAAAAGAACGAAAGACCGAGGTTTGAACCCACCTCTTAGTAGTGGTTTGCTTGTGAGGAAGTTACTTTGCTCCCCTGAGCCACCATTTTTCCCTCTGTAAAATGGGGACAGGAGTTACAATACCGCAGGGTTGTTGTGGAAACGCAGTGCAATCAGGCATGTGATATTATGTCATGTGGGGCAGCGCACCTGCTCTGTGCTGGTCATGGAGCCAGGCTGGGGGGAGCCGGTGAAAGCTCTGATCCTGACCTCAGGAACTCAGTCTGGGGGAGGTAGCAGATGCGTGAATGCACAAGGACCCACACAGTGCCTACGGGTTCTATCCCCCCAAATCGGCACATCAGATGTAACGAAGGATTTCCTTGACGGAGCAGCCATCAAGGCCAGAATTTCCAGAATGTTGTAAGAACTGATGGGACCTGCATAACAGAGTACCTGAAAGCAGGACTGCAGTGGAAATCATGAGCTGTGCAGTCACTGTGGTGACATCCCAGTGTGCTGAGGACCCTGCAGAGCAGCGAATGATGGGCTGTGGGACACGGAGGTGGCACACGTGACTGAGTCTGCCTGGACAAGAGGGGAGAAGCTGGACAGAGATGGGACTCCTGTATTGCATCTTGAATGATTTGTAAGAGTTTACTGGACAGACCAAGGAGTTGAGAAGCAGGGTTACTAGCGCGTCCCCGAAGGAGAAGAGTCTGTGCAAAGTCCCCGGGTCACGGCCCTAGTCTTGGCACCATCAATGGTTTGATGCCGCTTCCTCATGGTCATCGTCCAGCGTGGGCTGTGTGCATCCCAGGGGCCTGCACGCACCCAACCCACTTTCTGTCCCGCTTCAGGAAGCACCCGACATGGGAGGCAGCGGCAGTGACCTTCCTTCTATAGAAATGACAAATGCACTATAATTTTTCCTTTTCTTTTTTTTAAGCAAAGTTCTTCCAAATGTTGGTAGTGATTGTTGATTTCCTATGACCCATGTCCCCACTGAGCCCCTACCCAAGGTGTTACCAGCCAGACCTGGCCTCGCAAGCTGAATGGGCAGGGAGGGCCCGGTCCTTTCCTGGGCTTGGGACTATACTGCGAGGAAAAGGCAAACGGCCTCTCTCAGCCAATAGGCAGGGATCCTTATCAGGCCTGTTCTGAGAGCTCGCAGGCAGGTTCTGGGCCTGGAAGACAAAACCTTCTTCTGTGCACTTACCCACAAGATCCTTTGTTCCCAAGGACATCACTCGGCCAGAAACACCTCTGTGTGCATGAGTTGGCGATTTCTAAATCTTTCATCCCAGAACCTCTTTCCCTCTTCATCTGGGCCACTCAGCCCACAGCACACCCTTCTCCACGGGACTGAGGGAGCCATGGCTGCTTATCTGGAGCTGCACTCACTAGCTTGTTCCCAGCCAGACAGTAACAGGCTGGCCCCAGGCCAGGCCCGGGCCGCCGAGAGCCTGAGGGAGGGAGGTCCAGGCAGCTCCTGGCTTCCCTGGTGTCTGACTTGGGTTCCGTCCTGCCTCTCTTGGGTCTGGCCAGACCTGGGGCATTTCAGTTAGGATGATGCTTTGATGAGGCCAAGGCCAAAGGGCCCAGGCTATGGCCCATTCTCCCAGAGATACAGCTGCTGCCACCTGCCCTTCCTCTTTTCCTCTCCACTTATTCACACATCCCTGACCTCCTTCTCCACGTGTGCCCTTGACATACACACACACACACACACACACACACACGCACATGCACACGCACACACACATGTGCGCCAATCAGGTCTGCTAAAGAGGAAGGCTGAAGGAGTCATGAAACGGCCCAGGAATGGACGGGGTGGGCCTCAGTGCTGGCCTTCCCCCAAGATGATCTGGGAGGCCAGGGACACCGTCCCTCGGCTCTGCACAGGCACAGCCATGCACAGGCCAGCCCTCCTCATGGCACCCACCCTCGAGAGTGATCAGAGGAGGAAAGGCAGTATTAGGACCAGCTGCCACAGCAAGGCCCTGCCTGAAATAAATCCTTAAAAACCAAAAAGAGTAGGCAATTCTAGCTGTTTTCTCTCTTGAAAACATAATCAGCTTAGTTTGTTTCTCAGTGGATAAAGAACGGACCATAAAAATCATAAAAGAGCTTATTAGGGGCCTTATCACCCCAGAGCCTGTCAGTAGCAGAGCCAGAATCAGGTAACTTCCAGGATGTCAAGGTTCAGAGAGGTTAAGTAACTCAGCCAAGACTACACAGCTAGTGAGTGGCTCAGCCAGGGCTCAAACCCAAGTCTGTCTTAACCATTCCCAGACACTGCACGTTTCCATGGAAAGGCTGGAGGGGAACTGGTGTGAAAATCACTCTATAAATGCCTGACTTGGCCTCAGGTGCCAGCTGTCTGGACGTGACCCTCCATCACTATTTCATGTACTAGGTTCCAAGCAGCTCCTTGTAAAAGAGCTCTGGGAACAGAGCTGGTAGATTTGTCGTTAGAACTCTCACAGTGCTAACAGTGCAAGACACTGTCACTGCAAACCCATCACTATCATGCCTGGGAGGAGCCAACCAAACCAACCAGCTGCCCTGGCTCCCCAGTCACACAAATGGGTTGTTGTGGTGAATTACATAGTAGACTGCATCACAACCCTGAGATCATACACACACACACACACACACACACACACACACACACACACAAAGATGGGACGTCTAGGTGGCTCAGTTGTTAGACGTCTGCCTTTGGCTCAGGTCATGATCCCAGCGTCCTGGGACAGAGCCCCACATCAGGCTCCCTGCTCATCAGGAAGCCTGCTTCTCCCTCTCCCACTCCCACTGCTTGTGTTTCCTCTCTCGCTATCTCTCTCTGTCTCATAAATAAATAAGATCTTTAAAAAGAGAGAGAGATACAGCAGAACGGAGTTAGCATCATAACCCAGAGTACCTAAAACAATTGAGCTCTCCCACAGAAAACATAATAAGCACCAAACTTCCAGTAAATGGACCCAACTAAGGCTGCAGATATATCTGATTTTTAATTTGTCTCAAATGTCAACAACTTCTTTGGGTGTGTTTGTATTCAGCATTTCAATGTCCAGCAAAATCTAAAGTTCTGTAAATCAGGACTTCTTTAAAGACGCTAACTCTAAATGTATAAAAATCTGCAGATGCGATCTGTCCTTGGGGCCACACCAGGTGGCCACCACATTGTTTCACTGCGAACACAGAGACCTCCCTTACTCCCCGATGGGTGCCCTATGGCCAAGGAGGTGCAGACACCTTGGACAAGAGTGTTTTCCTAGATGGTTTTTCCCTCCTATATTTTATCAGAAAACCCAACCCAGATCCCTTGCCTCCAGAGCCTGTGCTGTTTCCACTGCACTGTGCTGTCTTGTGTCTGAAATGTTACTGTGGAACAAAATAAGATGCTCAAATTCATTACAAACTACGCAATCCAGTGACATTTCAAAGAGCATTCTTTGCTAGTTTCTTCATAAACAAAAGCCGCTCGAGTTCAAGGTGGGACATCTTTCTTCTAGCTTTGCTTTCTCTTTTCTCCTCGGATACCTCAGGGAATGGATCACGGAGAGCTTTTTCAGTGTGATGGCAAGCCTCAATCTATTCCTCGGGCATTTTCCAGGGAAGACATTCAGCTAAGTGCTCAGGCTCTTCACAGTCCCAAGGGATAAACGATTAACTTGTTCCTATTTAAAGCAGCGATCTGGCAACTGTGGCCTGGAAATCCCAACAGTTTGGCACTTGGCAAACTGAAAGTAATCTGGAAAATCCTGGAGCTTAGGCCTCTGCAGCCGGCTCCCTAGCCACGCAGATGGATTGCTGTGGTGAATTCATGTAGCAGACCGTATCAGAACCCTGAGGTGCTCCCCCAGAAAAGGACGATCGAAAAAGCAGAATGACGTTAGCATCAGACAACCCGGTGTCTGAGACAAAGGTGGTTAAGTTTGTTGAGTGCAATGGGTAGTGCACTTGCTTCTTCCAGAAGTCACGTCTCGACTTGAGCTACCCCTGTGAGAACTGGGGAAGGGCACATTCAAAAGAAGCCTAACGATCCTGGCTTTGTGCCTCAGGAGGAGCCCATGCAGCCGCAGGAGCTGGACTGGTCTCACAATCCTTTTTTCAAACGAATAAGTGATTTTCCTTGAACAGATTTTTAATACAAGAATTTAAGTTAGAATTACTGTGTATACAGAAAAATTGTGTTAAGCAAAAGATTTTCATTTGAATGACAAATGCAATGTTTTTAAAAACAAAAAAAACCCCCTAATTGTTGAAATGAAGGTATCTTTGGTGGTCTGTCTGGAGCAATGTTCAAAAAGAACAGAACCTTCAAAAGAAAACAACGTGCCGATTTTCTATGAGACCATCCAGACTCCCAGGGTTTGGGTTTGGATCCCGATAATCCCCTGCTGTGGGGCCCCTGCTTCCAGATGGGCTCATCACTGATTCTCGAACTGGGAAGAACAGAATGAAGATGACGAAGGGCACAGAGCTCCCAGCGGTGAGGAGACGGAGATGAGGGAAGGCATGTGGGACACAAAGTGACTCATTCTAGAGCAGAGACTGGCAGGACGGACACACGATCTCGCCCCTGAGGCTTCCTGCCCAGAAGGATCCCAGAGACTGACGAGACAGAACCTTGAGCAATGCTGGCACGGTGAAACAGACTCAGACGGCGCGGCAGGGAACAGCAGGCCTGGAAGGCAGATGGGAGCTCGAAGCCCAGAGTCTCCCCTGTCCAGCCATGCAGTCTCTCTGGGACTTAGTCTGCTCAGTGCTGCGGGGCCTTGTGAGGATGAAATGAAAGCGCACGTAAGGCATCTGACAGGCCAAAGGCTCTAGCTACATCATTCTAGCAGTCATCATTCTTACTATGCTCCAGTAGAGATAACTATATCGAGCAGTATGGGAACCCCAAGGAGAGTTAAGTAACTTTTCTGGGGTTGGGGAGGGCTTCCTGGAGGAGGAGATGAGCAGGCTGAGGGCATGGCAGAGAAGCTCTCAGAACCTCTACCCACAATCATCCAGAAGTCAATGAGACCAGGCTTGGTGCTGGGCAAATGCTCTCTTTTCAGAAAAAGGAAGGACAAGATCCTAGAAACTATGTATCAATTGGCTTAAGCCCCAGTAAAATTATAAGAAAGACTATGAAGAGGGCTTCGTGAGCATTTGAAAAACTAAAGGGTGATCAATGAAGGCCAGCGTAGGTTCTGTAAGCACAAGCTGACTGCAGTTCTTAGAAAGGTTCATAGGCTGGCAGACCCCAGGCTTGCCACCTGGCCAGTACCTGCGGACAGAAATCGTGGGTCTGATGAGCTCTTCCATGATGTGCTTGCAGAACCACACCATCAGTCTCTGGCCCGAGAGAGGTTTGTTCATTCTCACTGCTACACCCGCGCTGCCCACCTCCAGGTCCGGGGACCTCCCTTCCGCAGGCAGCCTCAGGCGCCACTGACCACTGAACCCAGGGAGCCCCGGGGCTTCCCCCCCACCAGTCCCGGGAGCCACAGGGAGCCGTCCCATCTCTGCATACAGTGAGTCTACCACAGCCCCTGCAGAGCCAACCTATTTCTCTTTTAAATTGCTTTAAAGCCTGTATTTCCCCTCCTCCCCAAAGTTACTGGTGGAAACCCAGGAGTGGGCATGGTGCTTTTGAAAGTGTCTGTGGGAAGCAGGGCTGCAGTATCTGCTTATCTTAAGGTCAAACCGGGAGAAACAGGGCCCTTGAAGCTCCTCGAGGGCTCCGGGCCCTCTTACTCAGGAGTTCTCAGACTGTATCGCAGTATCACACCCACTGAAATACACACATCTAATACAACTTTTACTGTAAAACTTTTGAAAGGATTTCTTTAAATTTTGCTTTTGAAATTATGTGGCCAAGAGTAACACAATTAATTTACAGCTGGCTCTGATTTCTCAGCAAACATTAGGCATGTTCAGGAATTCTTGGGAAGTGAGAAAAATCTAACCTACAAATTGTTTTCAAAAGTAATAACATTTTTATGAAGACTTAATTTAACAATTAATGAAGTTGACAAGATGTTCCACTTTGTAGAAATTTAATTACATCCTTATAAATTTTGATTATGCAGTTTTCTTTTCGTATTTTAGAGCCAATAAATTTTTTTAGGCCCCAAGCACTTTCATAAACTGAAAAGCCCGCTGGCCCCAGGCACTGTGCCCATCATCTGCAGACTAAAACGGTCTCAACAGCAGGCATGAGTGTTTGGACCCTTTCCCCAGAAGGACCAGAAATGAGAACCATGACGTCAGCTCTCGGGCTCTATGGGAACTGAGATGTCTTTGGGAACACATCAGCTGTTCCTGTGTTTAGGTTATTGTTTTGTAGTCTGCTTCACTGCAAAGTGGTGACTGACTTAGTATAAGTATGTTCACAACCAAAATATTATTTCCCCAAGCCTTCTGGATAAACGAAGCTCAAGCAGCACAAGTAATCCTTCCTCGCCAAGCCCCCTCCCCGAGCGTCTGCTCTCCTGCCCTCACACAGGACACCCAGCGAGTCCCGATGCTGGCCAGGACAGGGCTCACACCTAAGCAATCCACATGCCCTGGCTCTTGGATGGATTAATTTGAATAGGAAATTCCAGATCCAGTTTCAACAACTAGTCATTTCTCCTGATAGAAAAACGTTTAAGGGAGTGGCAAAAAGACTTTCTGGAGACAGATCATCAGCGAGAGTAACTGAAAACAGCACACCGTTCTCACGAAAAAGCCGTGTGTCTTGGTGCTATCATAGAAGCCTCTCCCCAGTGCCCACGTCCGAGCTAAAATATCCCTAGAACATTTCCCACGGGCCACAGGGCCGCTGCACAGCCTCAGGTGGTCAAGCTCCAAGACGTGGCCTTATGAGTCAAAGAGGCCAGTCAGACTACTGGCCTGCCACATGGTCTGGTCCCAGCTGATGGCCAGGAAGGATCCTGCTCCCTCTGCATGCCTTGGGAACAGCCGGGGAGAAGAGCCATCACTGTCTAACTCACCCCTTAGCTCCCGGCCTCCAGGGTGCAGCTCACCAGCTGGATCAGATATTCACGGGGCCACGTTTCCCTGGCAGGGAGTGAGGGCTACACGGACAGTGGATGTAGTTGGTAAACCCATTTCTCCACAGGACGTCAGTGGGCAGGTCAGGCTGAGCTGGTCTGTCCCCGACCCAGAGAGGAAACTGGGACGAGGCAGTTACACATTGGTCTGGCCTGGCTGCAGGCTCTGACCCAGAAAGGCTCTTCACTGGGAATACTGAGTGCAGGATCAGTCATCTGGTTTCCTAGCAGTCTATGTTCCTTGTGTGCAAGAACCCCAGAGAGGAGGAAGGAAGCAGGGAAGGACTCAGGCACCCAAAGCCGATCACTCCAACACTCACCAGGTTTGACCTTGGGGTTTGGGGACCCAAGACCTGCATACTTTGTGTTTCCATTGCCCATACCCCTTCTTCTTGAGGCCTCCTGACTCTAGTCCTTTGTGCTCTCTGCACCCCGTGTTCTAAGGAACCACGCAGACTCAGCTCAGCCATGCGATTGCATTTCCCCTCACATGGAACGTTCTAGCTACAGCTCTGCCCAGAATGTAAATATGGTCTTTATAGCGATGAGGTCGGGTGCTGCTCCACTAGGAGCCTTGGTGCTGCTGAGTTAGTGTTGGCCTGGTGCTCCGGGCCACGCTGCCCTTTCAGAAGAGGAGCCAAGCGAAATACTGTCTGGGCACTTTGCACCGTACCAAAGGGCGAGCCCTGCCCACTGAAACACCGAAAATGCAGTTTCATTGACAAAAAAGATTTCCATTCTTCATTTCAGTTTATCGGGGGTGTCTCTCTACTAGAGCAGTAACTTTTTAAATGTGCTTTGTGGAAAATATCTACCACTAAGTAAATCATCGTACATTTAGTCTTGCAAATTCAAAAGCAAATACGGTAACTTGCTTGTGTGTGCGTGGCTGCGGGTAGGTGGGGAGTGGACAATGTCAAAACCAGCAGCTTCCATGCGGCACAGGAAAGAACGAGAGAACCTGTGCTGGCAGCTGCTCCAGCTGACTTCGCCCTGGGTGCTCTTGGGCTCCTGTGGTCCCCAGAACAGGCGGGCTCGTCCCGCCTGGGTACCAGAGGAGAAAATGAGGTTCGAGGAGCTTCCCATGGACACATGGTGAGGCAACGAGGCCACCAAGGTTTGTGCCAAGGGCTCCTGACTCCCGTATTTACCTCGGTTGCAGGTTTCTCATCAAAGCAGGACATTTTGAGTCAGACCCGGGACAGTCTTGCTGCTGCACTTTCTGCTCCTTGGTCATTCTCCCACTGCCAGCTTTTCCAGGCTAAGGATTCTGTCTGAGGCATGTTCGTCCATCATTTAGTTTTCTGACCTTCGCCACTGCTGCCTTCAGTGTAAGAACAGGGCGTGCTTCAGCACAGAGAGGCTTGCTAGCGTCCTGCTCTGCAAAGGTTTCCAAGGGAAAACTGTCTGGACTGTGGCTGCCGCTGATAAAAGCTGATGGGTCCTGAGTATCACACCAAGTGCAGAGCGCAGGGGACACAAAGCATTTTTTTTTTTTTTTTGGTAATGAGAGAAAATACTAAATACCTCCCTACTAGTTTATTCCTACTCCATGATTCTAGAGAGGATGCCATCCCTAAAAGCCTTAAAGGAAAGAACTGCCTGATTTGCCCTAAAGATTTAAAAAAAGCCCAAACAAACAAAAAACAAACAAACAAAATTCTACATTATAAAAGATAGTAAAATAGCTGAAAATGGGCAAAGGACACCAAAAGGTAAGCAAAGGAGAAAAACAAATCACCAATAAAGATTTTGGAAAGGTATTTGTACCTTGACAAAGAAATATAAATTTTTATTTTTTAAACCCGGCTGACTGGCAAAGATTAAAGATGGTCCTAGGGACACAGATTAAGTCGGCCTGGTCCCCCACCCTGGAGTTCACTCTGGTTGGGGAAAAAGAACAGAGCTTTAGACTATGGGCTCTGGACCCCCCAAACCCAGACCACCTGGGTTCGGACACTGGATCTGTCCCCATAAGCTAAATGACCTCAGGGCTGTCACCTAATGTCCCCATACTTTCACTTTTTCATCTGTCAAATGGGTGATTACAAGCTACCTCACATTTTAAAACACTTGCTTTTTTTTTTTTTTTTTCCTAAAGATTATTTATTAGCGGGAAAGAGAGCATGCACTAGCAGGAAGAGGGCCAGAGGGGAAGGGAGAGGGAGGGGGACAGAATCTCTAGGAGATTCCACACTAAGTGTGGAGCATGACGCAGGGATCAGTCTCATGACCCTGAGATCATGACCTGAGCCGAAAACAAGAGCTGGACACTTAAACCACTGAGCCGCCCAGGGGCCCCTAAAACACCTGCTTTTAAAAAGACCCCTTGGGACACTTAAGTGGCTCAGGTGGTTAAGCGTCTGCCTTCGGCTCAGGTCATGATCTCAGGGATTGAGCCCTGATTAGGCTCTCAGCTCAGTGGGGAGCCTGCTTGTCCCTCGCCCTCTGCCCCTCCACCCCTAGCTCGTGCTGTTTCTCTATCTCTGAAATAAATAAATATTATCTTTAAAAAAGCTCTTTGTAGACATGTCAACAGTAAAGCTGAAACAACTGATGGCATCCCCAAAAGCAGCTCAGGCTGGGTGTCTGAGATGGACCCCCCCCCAACTTCCCCAGTGGCCTCCAAAGCCTGTCCCAACACGGCGCCTCCTTCCAAGCCACACTGTCCCTCTGAGAGCCCCACCAAAGCCCCACAGCAGCCCTGCAGTAGGAGGGCTGGCTGCTCATTTTGGGGGGCGGGGAACGTTTGACAGGCCTCTGCCGGACTTTCTGTCACCAGCATTCCCATCAAACGGCCTCTCCTGCACTTCGGACTTGGGAAAGAGCCGGGTCCCTCCCGCGCCTGCTGCGTGCTCTGCTCCAGCTGTCGGGGACAGACTCCTATTCTCCATCTTGGTCCCTGGGGCTGGGGGCTGAACACAAGAAAAAGTTTTTTCTCTTTCCTGAATGCTATTTCTGGAGGTCCGGCTCCCCTTCCCCAGGACAGAAGAAGCACAAGGCAAAGAGGGAAGCCGCTGCTTGCACCACCATCTCCCAGGCTAGTGCTGGGGGCCCTGCCCCATCCCTTGAGGGTGAAGAGGGCTAGTGAACAGGTAAATGGGTGAGAAGCTCTCTCTGGAGAAGGAAGAAGGAGTACCTGGGATCAACTGTCTGTGGCAAACACCAACGCAGACCTTTCCTCGGGGTGCTTCATTAGGTACTGGGAGCAGAGAGGAGTGATCAAGACCACTCCTGCCCTTCCACGAGGTTCCTGGCAGCGATGCTCACACACAGTGCAAGGGTCCAGGAGAAGCCCACCTGAGCTGTCTAGCAAAACCCCCAAATCCCAAACTTTTCTCATTTAACCATCATACATGGACTAAAACAAGCCCTACTACAACCAGGAAGGAATCTGAGAAGTTTGATCTGCATGGGAAAATCTGAGTACATCTGCCACTGAGGCCCCTCCCTAACAAGCAGAAGAGAAAGGACAGGAATGCACAGGAATTCAAGTTGAAATAAGGCTGGCGAGAAGGTCAGCGCGCTCTTGCTGGACATCAGAGCAGCCCCCACCTGCCCTAGGCTTCCACCACCGAGCGCAGCACCTGCCAGGGCTGGCGCTCAGTAAATAGGAGATACATATATCTTCATAGAACAAGATGGAACTTTCTTAGCACTTTTGGTCTTAAACATGTTTGGTTTGAGGACTATTTTGAAGAGAGGCTGAGGCAAATTGTGGCAATTTTATTATTTTTTTCAAAAAAATATGTAGTTCTGAAAAACTTCTGAAGGTTCCTGAGATCAACAAGGAAGAACCTAGCTTCTTTGGACCTTGGAGACTCCCGTTTCAACCTTTTTGCTGGTGAGACCGACATCCAGGAAAGCACTAGGAGAAGGGGTGTGGGGGTGGGGAGAGGCTTACAGTGGCTCTCAGATTCCCAGCCGCACCCGTGCCTTCTGACCCGGCTGCCAAGCTCAGTGAAGTCCCACAAAATCACAGAACCCATCTGGTCTTAGTGTCAGAAGATAGCCATGGACCAGGAGGCTTCCCAGACATCGTCCTTCAAGTCCGTGGACCTGCATATATGACAGTGACCTCAGAATGTGTGAGCTCTGAGCCTGTGGCCCTAAATGAGCTTCCTTTGGAAAATATACGGACGGGCTGAATAGGGCTGGTCCCCCTCAGAAAAGCTGTTTGTGGAGGCCAGTGTCTCAATCTCAAAACATCCTGAAACCTCTGGCTACGTGGCCGAATTCTGGACCCTGCTTGGGCACTGTGACTCCATGGGAGTTCATCACTAGAGACCACAACGGTCCCCGAGCACTGTCGCTGGAAAGGCAAGTGTGGAATCAGAGCAGCGGTGGTGTGGGCCAGCCTCAGCCGTCGGGACCCAGGAGAGCAGTGACCTCTCACCCGGCCTGGGGCGGAGCTGATCCACACTGGCATCCCTCTGCTGCATGCTGGAAGGCAAACTCCTGGCACAACAGGACCAGCTTCAAAGATAAACCACTCCAGGAACACCACACAACTGAACTCAGCCACCCCGATGGCCCAGAGCGGGGTAAATATGATGTGCCTTCTACAAGCCAGGGAAATGGAGGAAACGGAGAGTCTGGAGAGGTAAGAAAGCTTCCCCAGATCATGCTCTGATGCAGTCAGAGCTAAAAGTGGGCTGGGAATCCAGGCACCCTGACCACTAGCCCTGGACTCTTGCCTCTCTATCACATTATTTCTCAAACTTACAAAACTAAAGTCGGTCCCCTCTCACGGCAGGCCTGCGGCTGCCGCCGAAACCCTGCTGGAGGCTGTGCCTGCCCGGGGGTACAGCCGGCGGGGAGGGGCAGGCAAGAGTGGTACTCCATGGCCAGGCCCCGGGGAGATCTGTGACGTGCTCCCATCTGTGTCCCCAGGCCCGTGGAGAGACTGCCTGCAGGCCCTGGAGGACGGCCATGACACCAGCTCCATCTACCTGGTGAAGCCGGAGAACACCAACCGCCTCATGCAGGTGTGGTGCGACCAGAGACACGACCCTGGGGGCTGGACTGTCATCCAGAGGCGCCTGGACGGCTCTGTCAACTTCTTCAGGAACTGGGAGACCTACAAGGTGAGGACCCCGGGCCTGTCTGTGCTGCCCACACGGTGACCAGGCCACCCCCAGAGCCTGACACCCAGTGAGAGAGCCACGTGGAGGGCAGGGGCACGCTGACCCGTCGGGGCCTTGGTGGCCCCACGCAAGAAACACCTGAGGTGAGAAAGACGCTGACAGGGTCATTTTTGCAAAGCCACCTGGGATGGTGGGGAGCTGCAGCCCCTTCCCTGCTTGCCGCTGGCCACAGCTACCAGATACGACCTAGGTGTGCAGACCCCACCAGGCCCGTGGACAAAGTGGGAAAATACTGGTGTGGGGCGGCCCCTCACCCCAGCCTGGGTACGAGGATCATCCGACTCCCAGCTGGGGCTTCCAGGGGAAGACCTGTTCTCATAGCCCAGAAGGCGCAGGTCCCAAGGGCCTGTTGTAGGGAACTGCAGGAATACTCGGGCCCTAATTCCCAGGACGTTGAGCGCTTGTCCTGGCGGTAGGAAAGGCTGCGGGGCTCAGCCATAATCTGCCCCTCCTCCACACCGAGGCGGTACTAAGGACGGCAAGAGCTTAGTTCACCAAATGCTACCATGCACCGCGGCAAGTCCTCCGTCCGCTACCCGCTTTAGTTTCACACCAAGCCCAGCTCAGAGACACGAGTACGGACCCAGGTTACAGGTGAAAAGGGGAAATAACTCGCTCGGGGCCGCACAGCTACAAGGTGGCAGAGCCGTGAGCCAAGGCCTCTGACACGAAAGCTTACAAACTACCCTGGCCATGACGTCCGCATGTGGCTTTGCGTGGCCCCTTCCTGTCCTGGCTGCTCCCAACCTACCTCCTGCCCCACATGTGTCTGCGCTTTCTTCTCTCTCTCCTCTGCTTCCTGAGAGGTTCCCGAAGACCCACTCCTTCAGTCCTTTCTCCTCCTGCCCGTATCGTTTTTCTCTGAGGCAGCAGAGCACAGTTGTTAAGACTAGGTTCCTGGTTCAAATCCTGGCTCAGCCACGGGCTCCCCATGACCCTGGGCCTCTGTGGACCCCAGTTCACCCATTCTAGGGAGCATAGTAGTAGTACCCAGCTATGTCGCATGAGGACTAATAGAGTGACCTATGTAAACCTACGTAAGGTCTGAGAACAGGGCCAACACACTGTCCTTGCTCACTCCACACCGGCTACTATTAGCATTCATGAACCCATCTATTTTTAAGACTTTGAGTGCCACCACCTGGCCGATGACTCCTTAGCTACACGTAAAAGCAGCAACAAAACCACCAATTTTCGACCTAGAAAGGGGCCTGGGTGGATGTAGCACGCACTTGCACGGCCCGTTCCTGTCCGGGGCATGAGAGCTTCCACGAGACCCTCACACACCGCACACTCCCAGAGAGGGACGCTGTCGCTCAGAGAAGGTAAGGATTGTCCAGGGAACTCTTCTAGCTTGCCTACTGTGTGCTGGGCTCTAGGCTTAGCATGCTACGTGCGTTCCTACAACAGCCCCGTAGGGACGGGGACACAGAGTCCCGCGTTCACACAACGGCTGGCACACAGGAGGCACTCTTCCAACAGTCTTGAACGATGCGTGTGTGAGGCTCAGAGAGGCAAAGCGACTCATCAAGGCACAGCCAAGTACAGAAGCGGGGGTTTGAACCCAGGCTCTGGGTTCTTATGCTCTGCCCACCGCTGGCCCCCTCTGTCCCGCGCTGAGCACCCAGAAGCGGGGCTCTGCCGGCTGAGGGCACCACAGGCTCCCCACGAACGCTCTCCTCCGTTTTCCGCAGCAAGGGTTTGGCAACATTGACGGCGAGTACTGGCTGGGCCTGGAGAACATCTACTGGCTGACGAACCAAGGCAACTACAAACTGCTGGTGACCATGGAGGACTGGTCTGGCCGCAAAGTCTTTGCGGAATACGCCAGCTTCCGCCTGGAGCCGGAGAGCGAGTATTACAAGCTGCGGCTGGGGCGCTACCACGGCAACGCTGGCGACTCCTTCACTTGGCACAACGGCAAGCAGTTCACCACCCTGGACAGAGACCACGATGTCTACACAGGTAGGACCCAGCACAGGGCAGGGCAGAGAGGTCGGCCAAAGCCAGAGCTTCTGACTCGGGGCCCGAGAACAAGGATGTCCCAGGGCACAGCGGCCTGACCCCGTTCCTACTCCCTAAAGGTCCATGCCTCTGCCCGCGGCCCACAGGCCCCCTTCACGAAAGTCAGGTCAAAGTGGCCTTCACAGAAAGGAAAGGGAAAAAGGTACACATTTGTACAGATGACATAACTGTGTACAGACGACACATCTGCGGGCCACTATGGGCCAAGCGCTTGCCTCACTTCTTTGCCTGAGGCATCCAGGGTCCCGACAACACACACCTGGGAGCTAACGCGGGCCCGGCCTCCTACCAGCCCCGTGTCCTCAGACAACGCTGCTCAGCCTCTCTGAGCCTCAGTTCCACAACTGGAAACCAGGATGACACGTACTGTGCAGGGTGGTGAGAAGGTCAGAGAGAATGTACCCTGAGACCTTTGTCTGGGACTTGGCAAATAGGGCTCAACCCAAGTGGGCAGTAGGGAGCTTTTAAGAGGAAACTAGGTAGGAGACCCGAAGTAATTTATCCAGGGTCACATGTCTCAAAGCCACATCTTTACTAAGAAGCTTTTATTAAATAAAAAACAAAAAATTGTGAGAGGCACAGAGAGGGTCCAACTCTGAGTCCAGATGTCAGCCGCCCGCACCGTGAAGCCTCTCGAGGCCCCACACCCAGTTTCCTGACGCGAGGGCTTCTGGGCTACCTGGCAAAGCCAGCGAGGCGCTGCCCCTCTCCGAAGAGCAAACCCTACCTCTAGGCCAAGGCTGTCTGTTCTCATGGGCAAACCTGCCCCCTCCATTGAGTCCTGGTCTGCAGGCCACTCCCTCCTCTTTAAGGACTGTCCTAGGAACTACCTGCTCTTGAGGCAAGCTCTGCTACCTACGTGTGGGGGAGAGCAAGGGCCTCACTTCAAATGCCCTGGCAGCCATGTCCCAGGAGGCTGTTCTCGCCCCACGGGGGACATCCAGACAGCTCTCTTCTGACTGGCACTGCAGGGGCCCCTGCGGAAGCAGTATGTCTTCTCTGGCCAGGGCTGCCAAGGCTCCCAGGAAGAGCAGGGCAGGAAGATGACCCTCAGAGCTAGCCAGATTCTGGGGGCACAAGGGCTGTACAGCACTTCTTGAGGGCCATCATGGGTCACAGAGCAGGGAGAAGACTGCTCTGTGACCCCAACTGTCAGGCCTGTCCAGCGGCACTGTCAGCGGACGGCAAGGAAGTGAGCTCCTTGTCCCTGGGATCATGCAGGGCGAGCTCAGGCTTCCACTCACACGGGAGGCTGGCCATGGTTCACCAAGGGCTCTCTCTGGTCTGCAAATCCAGCACCACCATTTGGTCCTTGTGGCCTCAACTGATGGCCTAGAGGTGCCTGAGGAAAACTCTGGGAACACCTGGGCTGCAGAGGCTCTGGGTGCCTGAGCTGCGTCTCTCCTGAGCTTCTGCCTCTGTCAGCCTGCTGCCGCCTCACGTCTCCCCAAGGCCTCAGCTGGAGTGGGGCCACCAGCTCCGTTAGGCCCCAGCCCCCAAGCTTGCTTGGGGCAGCCTTTCCCTGAGTGGGGGGTCCCCTTCCCAGGCCTAATCAGGACACTGGGGAACTCCTCATTTAACTAAGAGCGGCCCAAGCAGCCAATGGCTCCTCTTCCTCTTCCTTCTGGAGAAGGCCGATGCCCCTGCACGCCCGCCTGCACCCTGCCCACACTTTTACTGTTGTTCCGAACTGCTTGTCCTTGGCAGCAAAATCCAGCTTGATGTGACAGTGCCAGAACTTTTATGAAAATATCTTTCTTTTGTGAAATCATAAAAAAACATTTGGCTGGACTGCAGGCTAGGAGGTTGAGGAGCATTTCAACTTAAACACTTCCTTTGTCGTTCTATAAAAACTCTTGATCCAACAGTTGCAACTCTTAAATTCCTAAGAACCCAGTGGCCTCTCCCCTGCCCCCCCCCCAGATCATTCTGCTTCCTATTCAACCCCCCACCCCAGGTGTTTCCCGCACACAAGCCCTGGGCTAACTGAGTGACAGCGCGCCCTCGTTCCATCCCCATGCGGTCCTGTGCGGGAGGCACCAAGCTTAGGACAGTTCAGTGGCTCTGTGAGGCACTGGTTACATGGCCGAGCCTCGGAGGTCAGAGCAAACCCGAAGCCCAGGCCGCCTCTCAAGCATTCCTGTTCCAATCGCTCCCCCTACCAGAGTGGGCGCCATGAAAATCCCCAAGCAAATGGTGGATTCGGGTAAAACTGCCTCCTCCCTTGTCTCCTGCAGGAAACTGTGCCCACTACCAGAAGGGAGGCTGGTGGTATAACGCCTGTGCCCACTCCAACCTCAACGGGGTCTGGTACCGCGGGGGCCATTACCGGAGCCGCTACCAGGACGGAGTCTATTGGGCTGAGTTCCGAGGAGGCTCCTACTCGCTCAAGAAAGTGGTGATGATGATCCGGCCTAACCCCAACACCTTCCACTAAGCCAGCTCCCCTCCTGACCTCTCGTGGCCATCCAGGAGCCTGCCCAGCCATGCCGGCCCCAGCACCAGGAGCAACTCCCCATCAGTTCACCAAGGGGCTGGGAGGATGGGGCCCTGGATTCTGTTTCACCAAGTCGCTGCGGCAGATAATGGAATGGAATCGACACAGTATTCTCTGTCCCTACTGCTTTTCTTCCTACCAGAGATCCACTCAGGTTTCCACACAGCACAGGACTACAGACAAATCCTTCTTTAAGGAAATCAAATCCCAGTAACAAAAGCACAACTGCACAATACCTTCATAACACACACGTGTGAGCCGACCTTAGGAACGTGTGGGTGCACCACATATACATGCACTTGGAGATCTGCCTAGACACACATACAGCTTTGGTTACGAACCTAAACACACATACGTTCAAGTCTCAGATGTTGAAGTTGTTACAACAGCTTTGCTCTTAGGAGGAAAGCGTTACATTCACATCGTGCTCTGTGAGTCTAAGAGCCAATCACAGATGGTATAGCTCCAATTCAAAGAACAATCCCTGGTGTCCAAGTGCTGGGGTTCTTCCAGGAGTGTCCACCTGCTTATTCGCTCACGTGGGGACTCCCTCCTTCCTCACTGAAGAACCCCTTTGGGCACCTGATCAAATTTCAAAACCCCCTCCCTCTCCATTTCTAGACTTCCTCACATTCTCAGGACTTTTCCACCATCCATCCATCCATCCATCCATCCACCTTCTCCTTCATCCAACACCATTCAGGAAGTACCTTCCGTGTGTCGGTCTTGGCCACTCAGTGCGGTTCCAGCCACCCTCTCTGCTCTTCTGTACCCCTTGCTACCCACTCCTTACCTTTTTTGTCATATCATCCTTTCTTTCCAGGCAAGATTCCTTAGGCTCTGAGTAATAAACAGTTTTGGGCTCCAGGTTTCTGGTCAGGAAAGGGAAGGCCAGGCCCAGAAGCTAACTCCCGGCCACGTAGATGATGTATTCACAGTTTTATATGTTCCATTCACACTTTAGCCTCCATGTCATTTTAACCGTCACAGAAATAATAACCTACCTTGCCCAGGAGATATTCAACTGAAGAGAAGTCATCACCCGATCGTTGGGGCCCCCGAATGGCTACAGACCAAAGGTCCCGTGCTCTCAGGCTGACTACAGTCTGCATCTCGTCCCCAAACGACACTTCTCTGGAGAACAGGTGCCACAAAAATGACAACTGGCCACTTCTCACAAGCTCCTGAACCACCAGGAGCCCCTGGAGCCCGTGGCTGGTGCGTTGCAGCGTGGTGGCTCTCAGAGTCCTGTTGGCCACGAAGTGTCAGACTCAGTACTGCCTGGACTCTTGCCAAGCAGGGAGCAAGAGATGAGTCCAGAAGGTGAGACTGCCCCGGTGGGCGCGTGAATGGGGGTGTGCGAGATGTCGGAACGTTTGGTACTGTCATCTCTGGGTGTGTGCCTATTACCTCAGCGCTCTCACGAAGTGTACCATGTAGCATGTTTTGTGTATATAAAAGGGAGGGTTTTTTTTTAATATATTCCCAGATTATCCTTGTAATGACACAAATCTGCAATAAAAGCCATCAGTGCTATTTGGATGTATTTACACTGTGTGTTACTGTCCTGGGACCCCCTCTATCAGAGCTAGATTCAGCATCAGGGACATCCACCAAAATCATTTAAATCACACTCTCCCTACCTTTGGTTTCCACCTACACCATCAGGAGTCCCAAAACAGCACGCTGAAGTTCTCTGGGGCTCCACCTCCTCACATCCAGCCATGCCCTAGATGTCCTCACTGAACATCCTCGAAGCACCTCCTTGACAGTGAGCCAACCCCTGAAACATCTTCCCCAGGTCTGGTCTTCTTTTACCAAAAGGCACCGTTTAGCAATTGCCCAGGTCAAAAACAAGGACTTCTCTCCCTGCCTTGCCAAGGCCAATCCACCCATCCAACCACGAAGCCCTCTTCTCCCCTCAACTACTACAACAGGCTGCCCACCGGCCCAGGAGCCCTGTGCCTCTGTCTCCCTCATTCCAATCCGGCTTCCACACCAGCTACCAGAAAAACAAATCTGTGGGCTGGGAAGTCATTTCTAGGCATAGCAGGAAAACCCCAAAACCAAAAAGGAAAAGACTAAGGGATATGACCAAAGAAAACCCCAAATTTTCTGCCCTCTAAAAAATAAAACACGACTGAGATTGAAGGCAAATCCGAAGGGGCATGTGCACCCGAATGTTTATAGCAGTGATGTCCACAGTATCCAAACTATGGAAAGAGCCTAGACGTCCATCAACAGATAAATGGAATATAATGGAATATGATGCAGCCATCAAAGACCCCAAAATCTTGCCATTTGCAACAATGTGGATGGAACTAGAGGGTATTATGGTAAGCGAAATAAGTCAATCAGAGAAAGACAATTATAGTATGATCTCACTGATAAGAGGAATTTGAGAAAGAAGACAGAGGATCATAGGGAAAGGGAGGGAAAAATGAAACACGATGAAACCAGAGAGGGAGACAAACCATAAGAGACTCTTAATCTCAGGAAATAAACTGAGGGTTGCTGGAGGGTGGGGCAGGGGCAGGGATAGGGTGGCTGGGTTATGGACACTGGGGAGGGCATGTGCTATGGGGAGTGCTGTGAAAGTGTAAGACTGAGGATTCACAGACCTGTACCCCTGAAGTAAATAATACATTACATATTAAGAAAAAAAGAAAAATACAGGATTAATATTCCTGCCATACCACGTACTCTCTCAAATTAGGAAAAAAGATACAAACGCCGTGATAGAAAACTTTGTAAAGTATACAAACACATTAGAGTATAAAAGGCCAGTAAACGAGACGCCAATCTCAGTAATAACCAGAGAGGGACATTAAATCAAGCACAAACCATCACATGGTGCCTATCAGATGGGAAAGATGAAAGAACCTCCATGTTGACAAGCGAATGGAGAAATACGTTCTCTGTGTGCGCAAGCACAAGTTGATTCAGTCTATTTAAAGAGCAACTTGGCAATGTGGGCACCAAATATGGACATTTGTGTGCAGCAAAATTTAAAAAATCTTATACCTTTGGACCCAGCAATCCCTCTTTTCAGTGGTCAAGAAATACTGCCACACGAGAGCTGTTTTCAGGAGAGATGCAGCTGGGGAGAGATGGATGTTTACTACAGCCTACTATGTGTTTGGACTTGGACTTCGTGTTTTCTAATGTAACCCACAGGCAGCCCTGTGAAGAAGGGACTGTTCTCACTTCATAAGAGAGGACAAAAGGAGGCTCACAGTCAGACTGCTGGTAAGAATGCTCTAGTACTGGGGGGCCCGTGTGGCTCGGTCGTTAAGTGTCCGCCTTCACCTTGGGTCATGATCCCAGGGTCCTGGGATCGAGTGGAGCCCTGTGTTGGGCTCCCTGAACAGTGGGAAGCCTGCTTCTTCCTCTCCCACTCCCCCTGCTTGTGTTCTCTCTCTCACTTCCTCTCTGTCAAATAAATAAATAAAAACCTTTAAAAAATAATAAATCCGAATGCTCTAGCAGCAGTTAATCAGGAAGGTGCTAGGTATCGGCACTAAGTAAGAGTTCGTAACTGCCTTCTCCCAAACCTCTAGCCAGTTGTTGTTGGGGTCATCAGCTGTTGTACACTCTTTGGTGAGACTATCTTGACCTGGGCCCACATGACAGCCAGGCCTCCTCACACACCTCAAGTGCAATGTCCAGGACACAAGGATTGATGGTAAAGGAAAACAGGGTCTATCCAGCCTTACTGGTCACAGTCTTAGATCCAAAACCCAAAGCAGAGTTCTGGAAAGCCATGTTGGACAATGCAGAGTAATCCCTTTTCTAAACTAGTTGGGACCCAAACAAAAGCAGGCCATGCTACCAGCTGTTTCTCCCAATCCCCACCCCAAAACCCAACCCTGTTAAAGCACACGCCGGCTATATGGAAGGAGAGAAAAAAATAAACCCATCAGACATGCGGAACTAGTTCTCCTTGGTGGGAAATGGGGGTATGACCAGCAGTGTCAAAGAAGAGAATGGTGGGGGCTCAAGTGCCAGACGCCTTAGTGCCTGGTGTGTGGCTCCACCAGCCAACAAACACAGAAGTCTACCCAGCTCAGACCAACACGCCTCCCTTCTCTCCCATTCCAGCCAGTGGCCCTTTAAGGCCTGCAGTCGCAGGAGCCCTACTGTCGCTAAGGCCTCCATGGTGAATGTACCCACAGACCACAAGGAAGTCGGCAAAACCCAGACTTTCTCCTACCCCAGCCAAGCCCCCACATTCCAGTTTGGGCCAGTACCTAGGTCACTGGGGGCCACTGACCTGGGCTTATGAAGAGAACATACCCTTGTGGGGCAGGCAAGGGTATGGTCTCCTGGGAAGCGGAGGGCAGCAGGGAGCATGGCAGGATAGAGGCGGTACGGGAGGCCCAGGCGCCCAGAAAGGAGCTGTAAGTGGTGTGTGGATGTGAAGTATCCCCCATCACGGCAGCTGAGTCCGAGGTGCCCAGAAGGGAAACTGTCCCCCTGCCGCTGCCGCTACCGAGCATGGGTGCCTGAGCACCTGGCACACCTACCATATCGGCCACGTGGGATGGGCCTTGACCCCTCCCTCTTCCTTCTCCCCTGGTCCAACCCCAAGGCTCACAAACCTCGGCGGGCAAGCGGGAGGCAAGAGGGGTGCGGGATCTGGTGACAGCACTGAATGCGAGCCCGCCCCCACCCCAGGTCTCTGAGCCCGGTCGGGCTCTCCAAGCCCAGTGATGGCTACACTGGACTGTCTGCGGTGGCCGCGTGGTTAGAACAGACGTGGCTTTTTCATGCCTGACAGCAGAAAGATGAAGGGGCTTGCTAGGTTTTCAGCACCATCTGGGAAAAGAGCTAGTGCACAGGGCAGGCTGGAAAGGACACTGGGGAGAAAAGTAAGTTGGTTTCTTCTTCCACCTGACTGAGTCCAGCTCATTTAAAAAGCTTGTTACATAAGGACACGGGGTATCTCCCAGAGTCCATGAGCAGGGACGCAGCTGGGCCTCACGAGGGCCAGAAACCAGAAACTGCCTGGAAAGCCGTCAGGAGGCAAGGCAGCAGCTTTCTTTCCCATCTTCTCCCCCTTCTTTTCCTGTTCCCTTGCTTGCAGGTCTCTCTGTTTCTCATTGTACATCCATCTGCTTTTCCCAGTAAGGAATTCCTGAGCTCACATGTCCTCCTGGTCTGAGTGCCAGCAAAGACTTACAAGCACCCTCCCTTCCAGTACTCACTCCCGGCCAGAGGCTCCGACGGGCCGCTCAGGCTGGGTGTCCACCTCAATCCTATCAGCTCCGGCTAGGATGAGTGCTGCTGCTGGAGTTTAGTGCTGCGGGGGACAGGCAGGGGTGGTTCCCAGGGTCCTAGAGAAAGGGGGTCTCAGCCTAGATCTATATCCAAGAAGGCATCTACTTTAGCTGCTGCCCACCTCCTTCCTCTCTGCGGACCGCACTTTGCTGGCTGGTGGAGTCTGTCCCGCTACCCATGAGACGGTGTCTGCTCTTCAGCACTTCCTCCTGCCTGCTCCTGCTCTGCCCCACAAAGCACATCCAACCCTGCCAGGCCCTGCTGGGTCATTCACTGGGACACGTGGCTAGACCCGGATGGGCTCTTCCTGTCCTTCCTGGATTCGCTGAGTTTCTCATTAGTCTCCGTGGATACAGGAGGCCACAAGGTCCCCACTGCTGGAGTCCTCCTGGCAGTATTCTGCTCTAGATTAGACTCATGCCATCTACCATCCACAGAGGCTCTGTGTGCCAGGCACCATGCGTGTCTCTTTAAATCTCATAACGACCTATGAGGTGGGCGTCCTAATTATATTTCCTGTGACAGAACAGAAATCAAGGCTCGGAGATGTAAGTGACTTGCCCAAGAACACACAGCCTGAGCCGCTCGGGATTTGCACTCCTGCTTCTGCAGCATTAAATCACTGCTTGTGAGTAGTGGGCAGAATGAAACAACTAAGAGCCCTCTCTCACCCTGTGACCACCCCCTACATATCTGAGAAGCGTGGTGGCGGCCCGCCCAGAGCAGCAGTTTTGTGAGCGAGCCCAGCACCCCGTGTGTGCAGAAGGAGCTGGAGGGACAGTAGGTCCCCAGATGTCAGGAAGCCAGTCCAGAGCTATCTACCAGGGTTTTGTCAGGGCTAAAGGCTGGGCCTGGCCCGTCTTACTTCCACTTATCCTCCAACTGACTGACTCAGCCCCATACTTTGGCCATCCCAGTGCTCCCTTGTGTGCCAGTACTGGCTGGCCCGAGCCCTGGGCCACATCATCCGGTAGCTGGCTCCATGTCTGCCATCTCCATGCCTTCAGGCCCGGGGCTTCCTCACCTTGTCTCAGGTCCAGAGGCAAGCCTGACCCAGCCCGCATCTGGAAGTCTGCCACTTGAGGACAAAATGCCTTGGTACCAACCATCACCAAGACTTTTGAGTATCTCTGTCCCGCCTGACATGCGGAAGCCTGGGGCAGCCCCGCCACACATGGCAACCCGGACACAGATAATCCCTGTCCTCTGTGCGGCCATTCCAAAGCACTTCCACATGTGGCAATTCCTTTCCTCGTCCTCAGTGTTCCAGAAATTCTCGGCAGGCGAGGAAAGGCACACCAGTGATGAGGTTCTCCATCGCACTTCCCGTCGCAGGGAGAGCACAGAAGGCACCCGCCCGCTCGTCCGTCGGCACACGGATGCACGAGCCAGCATGCAATCAGTCCCAGCTCAGCCAACCACCCATGCGCCTGCCACAGGTGCCACGGAGCCACTGGACAGAAGGAAGAAGTTCTGTATGTGCAGCCACCAAACAACATTTGTGACTCTTTGCATGGAACAAAATATAAGGTACAAAACAAAAATGAATAAAATGTCCCCATTTTGGTTAAAAAGTGAAATATTATTTGCATCCTTCCCCTGCCCCGCACACACACACACATGCACATATGTTAGTGTATGGGGATTAAAATGTCTGGAAGGATACACTCCGATCGTTAATTGTGGTTGCTTTGGGGAAGTAGGTGAGGAAGAAGGGGTTTCTGCTTCTTACTTCACAGACTTCTTTTTAGTAAGAGTTTCACAACAAACGTGTTACTTTTATCATCTCAGAAGTTTCTAAGGGAATGAGTGGCACTGAAGGCCCCTCCCCAGCGCAGCTCTCAGGGTGGCCACACAGAACAGCTGTCTTCCAGTTTCCTGAGCAGGCATTCCTGGACCTCTGAAGGTCTGCACACATTACCCTCTAAAGCCCAACATACACCTGAGTAGGGAACTAAAGCCTTTCATGGGGTAACTTTCCAGGCCCTTTTCAGGCACCCTTCTTCCTTACAGAACTGCAAGAATTCATTACCTCTCAAAGTGGCAACCACCCCTGGTCCTATAGAATTTCATCCCCTCAACATTAGCTTCTGAGACAGACCTAGAACTTTTGCTGCCCTAAAGATTACTCTTATGGTCTTTCATGTGCTCAGTTTTACAGCTGGGGTAACTAAATAGTAAGTGTGGGGTAGTGATCAAGGTTGTGAGGTGTGTTAGTTACCCATTGCTATGTGACAGATTACCCCCAAACTTAGTAGCTTCCTCATGTCTTACTTTACAGGTTCCCTGGGTCAGGGAGTAGGGGACATCTCAGCTGGGCGCCTCGCTCAAGGAGTCTCAGTTTTCAGTGAAGCCATGGGCTGAGGCTGTGGTCTCATCCGAAAGCTCCACCGAGGGGGACTCTGTTGCCAAACTCACTCACCTGGTGGCTGACAGGGCTCAAACCCTTGACGGGGGCACTGATGAGCACGAGGCAGCTGGATTCCCCCAGAATCCAAGGGATAGGAAGAGATCCAAGAGACAGACAGCAAGAGCAAGCCCCTCACACTGAAGGCATGGTCTTTTGGTAATCTGATCTCAGATATCCCTGAGGACATAATGAATGTCTCATTATTTCTGTCACATTCTGTTTGTTAGGAACAAGTCAGTATGTTCTGCCCATGTTCAAGGGGAAGGGATTACACAAGGACAGGAACACTGGGGTTCAGGGAGAACTGGGGCCATCTTACAAGCTATCGACCACTCAGAATCTTTCAGGTTCTCTGTGTCAGTTGTCTTAACTCTCCCTTCAAACCAGCAAGGAGATGTACAAGGCACCAGGTTAGTCCTGAGGACAGAGAAACTCACTAGCCCTTCTTCCACCACCAACATCTGTCTTGCTTAGGGCTTGCTGACCTGGGGGAGGTGACCCTCAGTCCCCCATCTCAAGCCTCCACTCCACACAGGACGGTCTCCAGAGCCGCTCCTTCTCAGTCCACTGTCTAGGTTTCCCCAGAGCTTGAAGGTCTTTTACAGGGACATGCAGCATATTCTTGAGGTTTCTGGCTGGGCACTGGGTCAGAATGGGCTGGGCACTGGTCTCACCACTAGGAAGTGGCACCGCAAAGTGGTGAGACCTTTAACATGAGTCCCATTTGGCCTCTGCAGCTGTGAAATAAGTAAAAAACAGTGCATCCCTCAGAGCATCGGGAGGATTAAACGAGATTAATTCTCATAAAATGCTCAGTGCAGTGCCAGTCACGTGGGAGAGAATAACCAAGGAGTTGTCATTATTACTATCATGAGCTTCTGGTTGGAAATCCGGAGACAAAAGGTCAAAGCAAAGCAGTCATCCTGATGAGGACATGGATTCCTGCTGTGAAAACACTTTCTCTTGCACAAAGTGGGCTGTGCTCTCACCTCCTTTTGGGGACCAGATACAACTTCTTGATGCAGAGAAATACAGATTACAAGTCCCCCCTGTGCCCCGGAAGGGGCACAGGTGACAAGGTGACAAGGTGCTCTGGGCAGCAGAGCAAACGTCTCCCCAACATGCTTTCCTCCTGCACTATTTCTCTCCATGGAGACAGAGGCACTAGATGGACGATGTGTGAGTTAAGGCTGGGTGGAGCCCCAGCCAGAGCACGAGACGCTGAGTTGCACTTGCTGTCCGCCTGGCATATGACACTGGCTAAGTCATAAATCAAACTGTGGCTTTTCTCACTCACAAAATAGGGGTTTTAATAAGATCCACTGGCTTTTTGTAAAAATGGAACATGACTGTGAAGTTCCAGGGAAATATGAATTTTAAGGTAACATATCTTCAGACTGCAAAAGTAAAGGCAAAATTCTCTTCTAGAAGGGAGAGATTTAAGACAACAGGCAGCTGTCCACTCTACAAAATAATGGGAAAGGTTTCCTTCATTTGGGATGCTAGTTGTCTTTGCAATTCTTCTATTGACTCAGAAGCATGTCTGATATGAATCAGAGGCCAGCTCTTCCCTGCCTGCTGGGCCTCAGAGAGGATGGATGTCTCCGTATGAGGACACGGAAGCTTGATCGAGGGCTCTCCTTGGCTAGAAAAGGGAGGGCAACAAGGTTGGCACTGAAGCATGTGGCCATCAGGCAAAGAGGAGAAAGGGCATGGCCCAGGAGCTCTAGGAGCAGGCGTTCTAGAAAGCAAGCTTAAGCTTTTCTCTGTGGCACTGACAACCCCTGATCCATCCCAAACTGTGCTTCCCTAGGGGAGGAAGGAGGAGCCTGGCTCCACATAGGTCCAGCTGCAAGGACAGGGTAGGAAAGGCAGAGATGCTGGAGGGAGGGATCAGAGGTTTGGATCCAGGCAGCCCGCTGAGGCACCATGCAACCACCAGGATGATCTGTGGAACAAATGAGTATTCCTTGGGGATCCTTAGACACACATGGAGGGGAGAACTGAAAACAAAAAAGTCTGGATTTCCTGCATGTGGAATGGAAAGTTTTCAGCTGGGCATTAAAGGAAAGGATTACCCTTAATGCTGGCGAACCTGGGGACAGCTGGATAACGATGTAGTCACCCCCAAACTGGGAGCCCGTGGCCTTGGTCCTGGGGTGCTGGTGGCCACACTGATCCATGTTCTGGGAAGCAGAGGTGTTGCTGGCATCAGCGCCCCCCGCCCCAGTGCCACCTGCCTTCTGCGGGTAGCGGGAGAGAGCACCATGCTTGCCCTCCGTCTCCACTGTAAGGAGGCCACAGCTCAGTGGATTTTTTGAGCTCATGTGGATTCTCAAAGTCAAAGCACAGGGAAATGCCATTTGTCTCCATCGGGTGTAAGGGATGTGCTCACTGACAACTGTTTCATGTCTTTCCAAGGCTCTGCTCTAAAATGAACTGTTTCTGGGGGCGCCTGGGCAGCTCAGTCAGTGAAGTGTCGGGCTTTTAATTCTGGCTCAAGTCACAGTCTCAGGGTCCTGGGATCGAGCCTCACGTCAGGCTCCATGCTCAGCACAGAGTCTGCTTAAGATCCTCTCCCTCTGCCCCTCTTCCCCCTCCTCGCACACGTACACGCTCTCTCTCTCTCTCAAAAATAAAATAATAAAATGAAACGAAATGAAATAATAAAGGCTTTCTTTCCCTCTCCCTCTAGCCATTCTGAAGTACAGTGATGAAGCATGGGCTCCTGCACGGTCCCCTACCTGGGCTTCCCTCCTCCAGCCTGACCTCCTCAAAGGTACTCACATGCTGCAGGCCAGGCAGCGTGTGTTAAATGCAAGTCCTCTCTTGGCCATGCCCCTGCTTTGAGCCCTCCATGGTTTCCCACTGCTCTTAGGGGGATTAGGGGCCTAAACTCCCCACTCACAGTGTCTGGGCCCCAGGCGATCTCACCCCCTGCCTTCCACTCCCGGCTTCTCACAATACCCTCCCCCTCATTCCCTACTCTCCAGCCAGTTTTTCCAACAAACATGTTTTTCCCCACTCGGGGCTCTTGCACAAGCTGTTGTCTCTGTCTGGCTGCTCACCTCCCACCTCCTCACCCGGCTTATTCATCCTTCAGGGCTTTGCTCCAGAAAACCCTCCCTGGTCCCCCAGACTGGGTCAGGGCCCCTTTATCTGCTCCTTTGCCTTTCCCTTCATAATGCTCAGCTTACTTTCAGTTTCTTGTTCACTGCCAGTGACCAGACCTGGGCTGTGAGCAACCCCAGAGCAGAAAGTGTGTCGGTCTCGTCCACTCCCTAACAAGAGTGCTCACCCGTCATTCGGCGGCAGGCTCCAAGAACACCCCATCTCGCTGCGGGCTGGCACATGCTGTCCTCCGACTCCGAGTGTGAGCCCCTCACTCACCCTGCTGTTCTGGGGGCTTTGGGGCCTCAGCACAAACACTTCTTTTTGAAAGTCCTTTTAGGCCCGTTTGTTCTCTACTCAGAAACAACTTACCTTTTCTTTAAACCGCATAGTTGAAAATAAAGGCTTCCTTTATCTATGGCAGTGTTTGCTTGTCTGAAGGAATGCCTTAGGTTCTAGAAATTTCCTTCATATATCAAAAGTCTGGGTACATTTACAAAGAATGTCTAAATGTTTTCTTATAATTCAGAACTGTCAGAATGCCTAATTTTTGTTCCTTGAGAGATCAGGATTTTCCACACTGCCTAGGGTTACTTTTAGAATCAGCTCTAAACCTTCTAAAAGCCATTACATTCTTCATTTTACATAGCTGTTTCCTGGAGGGGATTATAGGTAGTGAAAACCAAACACCCTCTCAGTCAACAAAGCTGTTTAGAAATAAACAGCGGAGCCCGTTCTCCACAGCTCTCGCCTGCTCGTATTATCCCCACAGTCTGAACTGGATACGAACAAGGAGTTACCATCGGATCAATTTAAATAAGTGACCTATTTCCCACCGCTATTTTTACGCTTTGAAGTAACTGGGAAGAAACCTTTTCAGACAGCCTTATTTTTAAAATGTAGTAAGTTTTTCCCTCACTGTTTTAAAAATTATGTTTCACAAGAAACAGTGCAAGCAAGTGTAGCCAACTGGCCCTAAAATTTGCATGCGAAGGGGCTGGACGACACACACACACACGGTTACTAACACTGGCCAGTGCTACGCGAGGGCACCTCTACTGGGAGTGAGGGGCACACGAGTGAACAGAACTGAACAGTCCCAGGAAACCAGATAGCATAGAACGCTCCACAGACGTTTAAGAGAATCGTTACAAAAATAAACCCCGCTGCTGCCGTGAGAGGCAAGTCTCCGCCGGGGAGCGGCCATCCGTCCGAGGTCTCTAGCAGCGGAGGCAGCAAAGCAGGAAATATCAGGAACCGACCTGAAGTCTCTCCCAGAGAATAACTCCCTCTCCCCGAGGGAAAGACCTACAGGGAGGACTCTGCCAAGGGAAAAAGAAATGGTTTCAGACATTTTTTCCCATATTGTACTTTCCAGGAATTATGTAACTATTCCTCCTTCGATAAACGAATCCAGCCCTGGGACAGGATGGGTTTCCAGGAGGAAGCAGTACTGTAACCACAGTGGACGTGGGCAGGGTCTGCCCACGGTGGTCAGATGGGCAGGCAGGGCCCCAACTGCTCTCAGGACGATGGGCCCACAAAGCCTCAGAATGGCATCTTGCCTCCTTCTTTTTAAGGAAATTGTGGCACCCCCCCATGGAAAACCCTCACATACAATCCCGAGAACAGAAAGCATGTTGGCAACACCTCCTGTTCTCTCCCTCTTGCTGGTGTGTGTCAGGAATCGTTTTCTGTATGAGCGTGAGAAATGCAGCCCGACTGTCTGAGGGGGGAGGGAAATTGCCGTCAGGCTGGAAGCACAGAGCAGAGCAGCTAAGCTGGACTCTCGGAGGTAGAGGCAGGAGCACTGAGTCACACCGAGGCCTACAGAGCACCTCTGCTACCTAATTCCAGGGAGAGGCCACCGAGATGAGGCCATCGAGGACAAGCCGTGGCTCCAGAAACTCAGGGCTGGCAGAGGCCACATGTCCACTGCAAGTACAGACCTGTCCTGTGGCCTCACGAGAACCATCGGGTGATGCACAAGGGGCCTCTGGCCAGTGGCCTGAGGAGGTGACTCAGACACTTGGTCTGATTACAAGGGACAGAGCTCAGAAGGGGGAGGCAGTGTTAGTCCAGTTTGCCCTCAGAAGCCCAACACACACCGCCCTGCGGTCCAAGAACAGAGAGCGTCACAAGAAAAAGTTAAGACAATTCATCCCACTTCATATAGTGTCTGATGGAGGCCACCTGCAATTCACAAATGGCAGAGGGCAGACAGGTGGTAACTGCAAGGAAGGAATAGGAAAATAATGACCTGCACAGCGGAGGCGGGGCATCAGGAGAGGGCAGTGTCAAGAGCTTAGGGCTTATGGCCAGACCATGTGGGCCAAGTCCACTCTCTAGTTATGTAACCCTAGGCAACCTCTCAGCGCCTGCGTATTCACGCGGCCATTGTCAGTATTCATTGAGACAGTGCTTAAAAAGCCTAGCAGAGTAGCAGAGTGCCAGGCCCAGAGAAAGCAGAGAATAAATGGCAGCTCTCATGACACTCTTAGGAACAGAGAAGAGGCCGTCCCTAACAACCTGGGAGCACCTCTGCTAGTTGAGCCACTGGGCCCACAGTAGGCAACCCTCACCCTAACACTGTCTCATTCCATCCCTCAGCTGATCAGCCTCAGGCAAAGCGGGAATGTGTGAGCTGAGAGCATCAACATGCCCTCCCTCCACGTCACGTAGAAAGACACTGTAGTAAGCCTTAAGAGAAGAATAAGGAAAGAATAAGAAAGCACAAAAAAGTAAGCACAAAATGACATTCGATTCAAAATATGGCATAAGGCTAAAAGTATGTGGAAAGAACTCCTTTACTAAAAGGCAGGATCTCTCATAGTGGACCCAACTAAGTGCAGTTTTCAAGAATCATGCTTAAAGCAACAAAAATATTCAAACCCAAAATATAGTCAACAGTTTATAAAAGGAATGCAAGTGAGAAATAAAACAGAATTCACAGAATTAAAAACAAAGAGGTAAATGAAATTAACAAACAGAACCAAGATCATTTTGTATGGGACACTTCACCAAACATTTACAATTGTTACAAACGTCTATACACTGAGTAATTAAGGCAGAAGCTATCAGAAGTGCAAGGGGAGTCTAACAAATATTTCTGTCCTTGATACACTAAGTTGTCACAAGTTGATCATTTAAACATTCCAATACCATTATAAGGGTAATTTGAGAGGTTTCACCTTCTTTTCCAACACGCATGAAACATTTGCAAAAAAATGATCTTATATTAAACCACAAGACAAATGTCAAACATTTTTTTAAACCTAGAAATCATATATGCCACATGGCCTAAACCCATGTAAAAATATTACAGAGAAGACTATGTTTTTAAAAACCAAATAGCACTGTGACGCATGATAGCCAAAAAGTGAAACAATTCAAATATCCATCCAATAAATCAATAAAATGCGGTGTTTCCACACAATGGAATGTTATCTGACAATGCAAAGGAATGAAGTTATAATTCTGCTCCAACATGTATAAACCTTGGACACAAGATAGTAAAGGGAAAAAAGCCAGTCATAAAAGACCACATACTGTGCAATTAAATTTCTATCAAATGTCCAGAATAAGCAAATCTATGGAGACAGAAAGTAGACTGGTGGTTGCCAAGGGCTGGGGTGAGGGCAGAAGAGAGCTGGCCAGAAGGAAAATGGAGTGACGGCTAACGGGTGTGGGGTTTGTCTTAGGGATGATAAAAATGTTGCAAAATTGTGTTGATGGCTGCACAGCTCTGTGAATGGACTGAAAAATCACTGAACTGGACAATCTAAATGGATAGGACATAAATTCTATCCCCATAAAACCATTTGAAAACAAGAAGAAAATTCAAGACCTTAAAAATTAAAACAAAACAAAACAAAACAAAACAAAAAAAAACCCAACCCACTACCTTAACTATTAAGTGGATGAAAGAAAAACTGAAACCATAAGCACAGAACATTTAAAGAATACCACTGAGAACACTGTATCACAAAACATGTAACAGCAATCAGAGCAAAATGTATGCCCTTAACTGTTTTCCAAATTAAAGTGGAGAGAGAAATATTTATACACATGAGTCAATTAACAGAAATAACAAAGCAATGTAAGGAAAACAGGAGAGATGAACTATAAAGGACAAAAGCAGAATTCCATATTTCATCAAATATAAGACATCATTATAAAACACACTGTTATCTTATGTATAACTCAGAAAAAATGCTGCCAATTAAACAACGTCACAATGCTTTGTTTGCCATCAATTAAAAGATGCATCTCAACTTCAGAGGTGCTGACATGTGGAGACAAAAAGCAGATCTTATGATGACAGAATATAGTAAACTAGAAGGTAGAAGGACACCATGACTGATAAATACAAAGTCTAATTCTCTGGAAAGACCAAAAGACACAGCTCTGACAAGCAAATGAAAAAAAGAAAGAGAAAACAAAAATGCAAACTATCAGCAATGCAAAGCAAATACAAGCATCCATACCTGGGAGGCTAAAATATATAAGAGAATACTATATAAAACTATGGTCAAAGAAAACTAAATGAGGAAAAGAACTCTGTGCAAATAATTTTATAAACTTGTGTTAAGAGGACAATTTTCTATGAAAACTAAATTTCCCAAACTGACTTTAGAAGAATTTGAAAATAGGGACGGCTCAGTCAGTTAAGCATCCGACTCTTGATTTCGGCTCAGGTCATGATCTCAGGGTCGTGGGACTGAGCCCCATGTTGGGTTCCACGCAGGGCATGGAACCTCCTTAAGATTCTCCCTCTCCCCCTGCCCGTCCCCCGGCTTTTGCTTTCTCTCTTTCTCTCAAAAAAACAAAAAAAAAAAAAAAAAAAAAAAGGGGTATTAGAAAACAATGTTCAGGGGCACCTGGGTGGCTCAGTGGGTTAAAGCCTCTGCCTTTGGCTCAGGTCATGATCCTGGGATCCTGGGATCAAGCCCCACATTGTGCTCTCTGCTCAGCAGGGAGCCTGCTTCCCCCTCTCTCTCTCTGCCTGTCTCTCCACCTACTTGTGATCTGTCTGTCAAATAAACAAACAAAATCTTAAAAAAAAAAGAAAACAATGTTCATGGAAGACATCTGTAAGCTATAAAAATATACCTCCAAAAAATTAACACTAGATCTCTGAAAATATTAGGGAGCCACTTCTATTAAACCTTAATTTTCCTTATTATTAGTATTATTTTTAGGTCATAAAAAGACATAAATTTTTTTCATGAAATTAGCATTAGCATGAAACCCAAACTACAAGAAGTATTTTTCACCTCTCAAATTGGCAAAGAAAAAAAAAATGAGAGAAAAGAAGAGAAAGGAAAAGAAAAAAACCCCACACAGACGAAAATACACAGTATTTGTTTACCTAGGAAAAACAGATCATTTTATCCCCTTGCAATAAAAATGTAAGTTGCTACAGCCTCTACAGAGAGCATTTTGAAAACATACCAAAAAAGGCAAAATTCTGCATATGTTTTGACCCAATAATCACACTTCTAAGAATTTACTGTAAGGTAATAATCTTAACTATATGCAAGAGGTTTTTGCAGTAAGGATGCTTGCTGCGACATTTTGATAACAAAAATGAAGAATCAACCTAAATGTTAATGTTAGCAAATGCAAGTTTGGCAAACCCATGCAATGGGCTTGAGACATAGTACTGAAATACAAGTAATGACATTAAATGTTCACTGTAAGTATGGATTTTTATATGCACCCAAACAAATGAGAGGATATGATGCAAAACACTGAAAATATCTACAGGGGGTGACAAATGATACTAATTTTCTTCCCCTAATCCCTTACAAGGAAAATGTATTATTTTCTAATCAGAAAAATCAATAATCATTATAATTTTGTTGGTACAAATCTTATAAAATATGTTAATAATGTCCGGAGAACCAGAACAGAGGAAATTTGTGCCTGAGTTCTACTAGCTCACAAGGATGTGGATAAACCAGTAAGTCTTGTGACCCTTCTGATCTGGGGAGGCTGGGGAGGCTGGTGACGACTCATTCACAAGTTACTTATATAAAAGCACCATAGCCCTTGTTTCCAGGTGCTCAGCAAGGTTCCCATCCTTGGGAACTATCAAAGGCCTGTTCTGATCCGAGGACCTCACCAATTACCTTTTTATCCATGGCCCATGCTGCTTCTGGAAATTTCTCAACTAGAAACTGTAAAAACATCTAATTTGGCACTGAGCAGGTTTCTTAATAAATAATAAGCCAATTCAGACTCCTACCTAGATAGGGAATACTGGGAACCATCTTCAGGCTTCGGATATACTCCCGGGTCCGCTTGTAATTATCTTCTTTAGACATCAGGTAGTCCAATTTCTCAAAAGTGGTCTTGTCTTTTCGATTCAAAAGCTGAAGTGAGAAGAAAATATATAGAGTATGAGAGAGAAGAGAAATAAACCAGGGGAAAAAAAAAAAGGCGAGTTGTGCACAAAGACCGAGGGAAACGTCCTAAATGACATGTCTGCGGTGTACCAAGTCCTGGGTACAACTGAAGATTTTAAGAGGCTGTTACATGCAGAGATGAAAAGTTTCATGGCCTCGATTTTGTCACTTGTCATGGAATCTCACATTTGGAAGATATCTTCCAAAGCCACCTAGTCCACAGTTCTAAATGACGCCACGACACCCTGAACGGTAGTTGCCTCCATGGATGCACAGATCCTACAATACCAAGGGGCTCACAGAATGATGCCCATTCCACACAAACGGCTCCCCAGAGTTTCTGCACCACTACATCAGGTCTCTCCCTGCACCCACAGCTTCTAGCTCTTTCCTCAAAAGCTTCACCACTGCCGAAGGCCCCAGGAGATCTGACAGGGTCCCCTCGTGAGTGCGTGTTGTGCCCAGAGGCAGGCCGCCTCTCCCACCCAGGCTCTCCCACATGCCCTGCAGTTGATGGCTGTGTCATGTTTATACTGGTACAGTGTTTTACTCCAGAGAAGCCAAGCTTCTTCTCCACAGGCAGTCATCTGTAGGGAGACGATCCTTTATGACTGAGATAACCACCCAGGGAGGAATGGTCCTTGTAACTGAGGAGGCTTCTTAGAAGGAAGGAATAGAAATCTGAACTCCTGGTTTTCTAGACTGGATGCTAAGGACTCATGTTGTGGTTGTCCTGCAAGTCCCAGGTTAAGACCCAGTACCAGGAAATGGCAAGAAGGCCCCTTAAGTAAAACGGCTTTGAGGAAAGGCGTCTAGGCTGGGAGATTTGGTTTCGCAAGAGGATTTGGGGGTCACTCGGAGAGGGCTGGCTTTGGCACAGCATGTGGCTGACGTTGGGAGCTCCCCTAGCTTTAGCTTCCAGAGCCCAGGGCCTCCGGATTTGAGATCAGCAGCTGACACGGCAGGATACCTGGGGCACTGCTGGTCAGGCCTGATCTCGGGGCCCTGATGGTCCGTGCAAGGAGGTGGGACTTGCAGCGCTGCCACAGCCGTCAGACTAAGCAGGCTGGCATTCAACTGCCCGTCAGGCAGCAGGGAGAAGAGGCACAGTCACTGTCCAGCACAGGGGAAGCAGGCCTTTTGCACCCAAGTAATGCCTTTGGGTTTAGTACAAACACAGTGCAGTTCCTAGGAACTGGGTCTGCAAAGCCCAGACTCAGGCCACGTCTGGTGCATCAGAGAACCCAAACTGTTCCGGGCAGGCCCTGCCCACATCCTTGACCCTCAGCCTCCAGAGTCACAGAAGATGCAGCCGTACGACGGCCCAGCTAAGCAGTGACAGCGTAAGGGCTTCAGGGAAGAGTGGCAAAAGATTTAGCTGAGAAAAAAGGTCCCAGTGCTGAAGAAGTTGGAGAGTGAACCGCAAACTTTTTCCCCCACTGAGAAATTCAGGACATAGGAAAGCAGAAATGCTGCACAGATGTGAGGGGCAACAGCTGCTTAACCGGCTTGCGAATCCGAAGCTGCTACCTGGACTCGTGAACAAATGCACAGGAAATAATAAGACCTCAATTACCAAATTTACCAAAAAAAAAAAAAAAAAAAAACACCACACAATTTGTTTTTGGTACACCATGACGTACGCCTCATCCGGTCTCCACAAAGCCCAGCGACAAAGACGGAGCCAGAAGCAGCAGGTCCAACAGCACAGCGATGAAGGGACCTGTCTGAGAATCCTGGAGGAATACGACTCGACAGAGACGAGGGACGTATATTATAGCAACGCGGTAAGCAAATGAAGACCAAAAATCCAGACAAATAAATTATGGGCAAGGGAAGCATCAAGGAAAGCTCTGCATGGAGAGGAGCATTTGAAATGAACATTTAGGGATGAGAAATTTACTACAGAACAACACACACCCAGATAAGAGCCAGACACTCTGGCGGTGACCTGCCCCACCGTAAGGCTGAGCAGACTCCTCCCTCTGTTGGCCGGGAGGTCATTTCTTTACTAAATGCAACCTAGAACCCCACAGAATTCTTTGGCAATCAGCCATGTTCATGCAACAGTCAAACAATCCCTGTTACCTTCACACCCTGCAGCTGAGCCCCCCAATGTTTCCACCACTGGTTCTCTGGACTCGGCTGGAGGACTGCCCATGTCCCCCACCAGGTCCAGCCTAACTGCCTAGCCCGTCCAGTGCCTCTAAACGTGGTACCGCGTTGGTGATCAGCCTGTCATCTGTGTCCTAGATATGGACAGATGGACAGGACCAGCCAGTATGAGGTTAGAGAGGCCTGTGGGATGTTCCTGAAAATCACCCTAGACATTGACTTCAAACCAACAATTGGGGTTCTTTAGCAGAGTGAGACAACCAAAGACAGCCACATTTGAATGCTTCCTAAAATTAAAACCAGGCTCCTCAGGTCACATCTCCCTCTGTTAACCTTGCCTCTGTAGACATACGTCCTACCAATCCCCTCACCATGTCCCCCCACCCCCGCCAACTACACACATTCACACACACATCCAGAAGGGCTGGATCCGGTTAACGTCACTCGTCTGCTTCATTCTGTGCCCACAAATGAAATTCGGGATGGCATCAGCTTTCTGAGTAGTAGTGCTCAGGATGCCGGAAGACTCAGAACATCTATTTCCCATGCATGTATTTGAAAACTACTTAAGAACTTCCTCTAGCAAAATAAGGGAATAAACCAAATACAGGAAGAGATGGGATACAGGAAACGGTGGATCCAATCAATCCAGGAGTAGTAAATGGAGGCTCTAGGATGACAACAGGCCTTCAGAGTGACTGGCTCACACACTGTCAGCCCTGGAAGAGAAGTCTCCAGAGAAGGAGAAGGCTCAGTAGAAAACCTGCTAGGATGGCATGTTTGTTTGGGGAGGAAACAGATCTGGGTTTTTTTTTTTTAAGATTTTATTTATTTATTTGACAGACAGAGATCACAAGTAGGCAGAGAGGCAGGCAGGGAGAGAGGAGGAAGCAGGCTCCCCCCAACAGAGCAGAGAGCCCAATGCAGGGCTCGATCCCAGGACCCCGGGATCATGACCTGAGCTGAAGGCAGAGACTTTAACCCACTGAGCCACCCAGGTGTCCCAAGATCTATTTATTAGACATAATAAAAAATTAAAATAAAATACTTTAAAGATTTTATATATTATGTAAAAGTCTCATACTATAAAATATGATTCTATATAATAAATAAAATAATCTAAAAACTACATATTTATAATATATAATATATATGTCATTGAACCTTGAACAACGCAGGGGTTAGGTAGCTGACCACCTACACAGTCAAAAATCCTCATGGAACTTTTGACTCCCCCAAACCTTAACTATGAACACTATTGTTGACCAGAAGCCTTACTGACAATATAGTCAATTAATACATATTTTGTGTGTTATATGTATCAGACACTGTTTCCCTACAGTAAAGAAAGCTAGAGAAAAGAAAATATTAAGAAAATCGTGAGGAAGGGAAAATACATAAACAGCACTGGACCGTATTTATTGAAAAAATTCTGTATGTAAGTGGATACATGCAGTTCAAACCCATGATGTTCAAGGGTCAAATGTATTTTATAAAAATCTGATAAAATATACATAATAGTTTATATATGTATATATGTGCATGTGAATCTACCAGATATACCACCCATTATACATCTATCATGTAACATTATATAGTCACTATTATATATTATATATACCATAACACTGTAATAGATACGCTATAATATTCTATTATAATTATGTAACACTGTAATACTGTATTATGTAACATTACATATTTTATCTGGTAGAGAGACGGTAGTTAAAGTAAGATTTTTTTTTTAAGGGAATTAGAAATTCCAGGGAATCAAAATGGTGTTCCAGGAAGAACACGTTACTCATAGTTTACTAGTTGACTCTATAGAGAAGCGTATTTACACACTCCTACTAACTAAAACACTAATATTCCTTTAACAAGAGTGATTTAACTATAGTAACGTGAGTGTTTTGTTTTGTTGTTTTAATTAGGTTCCATGTCCAGTGTGGAGCCCAACCCAGGGCCTGAAATCACAATCCTGAGATGGACCTGAACTGCCATCAAGAGTCAGATGCTTGGAGCGCCTGGGTGGCTCAGTGGGTTAAGCCTCTGCCTTTGGCTCAGGTCATGATTTCAGGGTCCTGGGATTGAGCCCTGCATTGGGCTCTCTGCTCGGCGGGGAGCCTGCTTCCCCCTCTCTCTCTGCCTGCCTGTCTGCCTGTTTGTGATCTCTGTCTGTCAAATAAATAAATAAAATCTTTAAAAAAAAAAAAAAAGAGTCAGATACTTAACCAATGGAGCCACACAAGTGCCCCAGTAACGTGAGTATTTTTGAAGAAAGAAAGAAGGTAGTTCGAGAAAACTAAACCAAAATCCATCATACAAAGAAGTCACCAATTATTACCTAAAGTGAATGGATCAGGAAATTGTAGCAAAAACACATCGGTGGAAATGTGACAGAAAGTACCAGAAAAAAATCACTAAATAACTCTAAGTGGTTGCCTCTGGGGAATGGGATATGGGGGACGGATCAATGAGTCTTAGTTGTTTCGCTAATACTTTCTGTACTTGGTGAATTTTAAAATTAATATGCATGTAGTATGCTGAAAAAATTCTTTTAAGACTTAATTTTTTAAAAGATTTTACTTATTTATTTGACACAGAGAGAGCGCGAGAGAACAGCAGCAGCAGCAGCGAGGGAGAAAAAGAAGCAGGCTCCCCACTGATCAGGGAGCCCAACGTGGGATTCAATCCCAGGACCCTGGGAACATGACCTGAACCAAAGGCAGATGCTTAACCGACTGAACCACCCAGGCGTCCCAAGACTTAATTTTTCAAATGTAGAGTTTGTTTATTCAAAAAATAACCAGGATTTATTCCTGCGTGTTTCAAACTTTTATTACAACTAGAGCCATAAACTGAAAACCTCATACTAATTGAGGGTCCTTGAGATTTCAGACCTTAAGGGAAGCCTCAAGAAGGAGGCACCAAAACTACATACAAGAAAATAAATTACTTGCCTGCCACAGTCAAACAGATACTGAAAGTACTCATGCATAGGAAAAGAGGTAACAAAATAAGATCAAGGGGTGCCTGGGTGGCTCAGGGGGTTAAGCGTCTGCCTTTGGCTCAGGTCATGATCCCAGGGTCCTGGGATCGAGTCCCACATGGGGCTGCCTGCTCAGCAGATAGCCTGCTTCTCCCTCTCCCTCTGCTGCGCCCCCTGCTTGTGCATGCTTGCTCTCTCTCCCATAAATAACTAAAATCTTAAAGAAGGGAAAAGATGGGGCACCTGGGTGGCTCAGTGGGTTAAGCCTCTGCCTTCGGCTCAGGTCATGAGCTCAGGGTCCTGGGATCAAGTCCCGTATCAGGCTCTCTGCTCAGCAGGAATCCTGCTTCCTCTCTCTGCCTGCCTCTCTGTCTACTTGTAATCTCTCTCTCTCTGTCAAATAAATAAATAAATAAATATTTAAAAAAAAAAAGGAAGAGAAAAGAAAAGAAGATAGGATCAAGAGTTTACTTAATACAATAGGCAACTTCACTTCTGGCAAAGCTGAAGCCATGAGGCACCCTGAATTTCTTCCACAATAATTCATAATGACTGGGGTTAACTGTGCAATTAACATGTGTCTCCTTCAGCAAACAGCGAATCCCATGAAGCAAAGAGCAGCCATGCTGGCTGTGTTCACACCGCCACTTCCTGAATCTGGTACAGTTCCCAACGCAGAGAGTACACTGCCTAAGTATTTGTTGAATAAAAGAATGGAAAAACTAACAATGATAACTTAAAACTCCAAATGCTTGGAAAACTTTGAAAACTCCAATAACTCTTGGGTAAAAGAAAAAAATAAAATCCAGAATTATGGACTATCTACAAACCACAAACAATGAGAAACCATATGTTAAGTTATACGATTGAGGCCAAAACTGTACTGAGAGGAAAATGCATGGTTTTAAACTCTTTTCAAGTTAAAACAAGTGAGATTATAAATAAACTAAACATTCAACTCAAGAAGGTAGGAAAATAGGTAGGGAATAAGTAAGGGAAATCGATTAGCAGATAAAATTATAAACTGGTATGTTCCAAAACTTAACTAAATGCCAAGCCTATAGAAATGATAATTAGACCCAAGAACTACTTTTTATACCAACAAAACAGGTAAACCCTCTTTAAAATAGGGCAAAAGCAAAAATATACAAAATTAGGATTGAGAAAGGGTCTGTGACCATAGAGGCAAAGTATACTAAAATTACAAAGTAAAAATCAAGCCCCAGGATAGTGATATTACACAATTTTCATGATGTCAAGTGTCAGCTGCATGGGATAAATGGGAATCATAAACCTCAGGGTCAAAAACCAGGAAGATCACAAATCTTGGTCAAATAGGTTGCTTCTGGAAATTTCCCTTATCACACATGCTCTGAGAATCTGCATGTGGCACTTGCATTTGACTAATGACGAAAACTTCCCTCATCTGGTAAATAGCTCAAATCTGGAAAATGTTTCCGTGGAGGGAAAAAGAAAAAAGTCCCTCCAAATCCTCTTTATGAGGACATTGGTATCTTGTTCCCTCGTCTTGAGAGAAGAACTTTTCCTGATACGTGGAAATGCTTTCCAACAGAGTAACAATTCTTGATATGTGGAAATGCTTCTCAACAAAAAGTCTGTGGCTCTAAATACGTTAAAACTGGCTCAAAATTCTATTTCAATTCCAGTGTCTACTGTTGGTATGGAAAGAATTTTTAGTGCTGTGGGCGCTCTATGGACCAATGGATCGAGCGGAGTGCGGAGTGAATAAGGAGTAAAAGGAGGGCACTTAGAAGTCATTTTTACTTTTTTTGATACAAACTATCAGTTTCTGAAAAATAACTAAGATACAAAGTCCTGTATCTAATGTAAACTATTTGCAATGGAGCCTGTCATAAGTAAGATAAGGGAACCTTGTGACTTGGAAACTTCGGAGGTTTCTGGGCTGCCTATCCCCATTTGTCTGTGACGAAGGCCTTCTGAAACTCTTTATATACAGAAGTTAACTTGTGGAAAATGTAGTCATATCCACAGAAAGGCAAATTATGTATCAAGAAATGCCACTGATTATCACCCTGGGAATGCTAGTTTTGTAGCCATTGAAAAAATTATTTTGGCATTCTGGGATGCCTGGGTGGCTCAGTGGGTTAAGCTTCTGCCTTCAGCTCAGGTCATGATCTCAGGGGCCTGGGATCGAGTCCCACACTGGGCTCTCTGCTCACCAGGGAGCCTGCCTCTCCCTCTTCCTCTGCTTTCCACTCTCCCTGCCTGTGCTCTCTCCCTCTCTCTCAAATAAATAAATAAAAACTTTTTAAAAACTATTTCGCCATTCCTTGTGTAACTATGGAAGTCTAGTACTCTGGATTCCCTTTTGATAATATCTCACTGGTTGTAATATTTTACTAGTTCTCTCACTAATTAACGACTTAAAATCTTTGCAAGTTTTCATTTTATATCTATATGAGTCATGAGTTCACCTTTTTTTTTTTTTAAAGATTTTATTTATTTATTTGACAGAGAGACACAGTGAGAGAGGGAACACAAGCAGGAGTGGGAGAAGGAGAAGCAGGCTTCCCACTGAGCAGGGACGCCCATGCAGGGCTCGATCCCAGGACCTAAGCTCATGGGATCATGACCCGAGCTGAAGGCAGACGGAGGTCTGCCTCGGGGCAGACCTTTGTCTGCCTTCAGACTCACGGAGCGCCTCGGTGGCTCACGACTGAGCCACCGAGGTGCCCCGTGAGTTCACCCTTTAAAAACATTATTCTTGTACAGTTTACATGTACACACACATATATACATACATTAGCATGCATACATACATAATGTATAATCTTAAAGGATAGCTTTTGCCATGTGTTTCCAATAATTTTACTAAATTTTTAAAAATTTTGCTCCTAGTAACTGAGGGAGACATTCTCACAAAGCCCCCGAAGTAGAGCAAGAAGGTTGAGACTCATCCCCAAATGGAAGCTTGCAAAGAGCCCATCCTGGCTCCAGACTTGGTCTGGGTAGGTAAGGAGTCAGGTATCCAATGTGTGTCTCCCTTTGTCCAACCTGCTTGAACAATGAAAAAGGCTAGCCGAGACAGGAAGGGTCAGAAACAATATAAGAGGGCTCTGGAGAGAACGAACTCTGTTATGGGAAAGAGGACCTTCAGAGAGAGGTAGTCATAGAAACAAGTGTCTAAGGATTTCAACCAGCAGAGACAGGGCTGGGGAGGCCCTCAAGGCCAAAAGAGAAAAAAAAAAAAGGCATGAGCAGTGGCCTGAAGGTAGGAATGCACAAGGATGCTCAAGGGAGCTCCAGTTTGGCAGAAATGTTGCTTTGGACAAGACTGGAAAGGTAGATGCCCTCCTATGTCTACTGTGCAGCATTATTCACAACAGCCAAGATATGGAGGCAACCTGAAAGTCCATCAGCAGACAAACAGGTAAGGACAATAAGGTATTATATACAATGGAATATTACGCAGCAATAAAAAGGACGGGGTCATGCCATATGCAACAACATGGGAGGGCCCCCAGGGTACTGTGCCAGGTGAAACAAGTCAGACTGAGAAAGACAACTGCCATATGATTTGACTCAAAAACCAAATGAAGAAACATTTAAGAAACAAAAAGCAGAATCGAACCTATCAATACAGAGAACAAATTAATGGTTGCCAGAGATGACGAGGATGGGGGGTAAGCAACATGGGTGAAGGGGAGTGGGAGATACAGGCTTCTGGTAATGGAATGAGAAAGTCAGGAATAAAAGGCCCAGCATGAGGAAGACAGTTAATGACACTGTGACGGGGTTCCGTGGTGACAGATGGCAGCTATACGGTGATGAGCACAGCATAATGTATAAACTCGTTGAATCGCTACAGTATACACCTGAAACTAATGTAACACTGTGTGTCTGCTACACTCAAATAAAAAAGAATTAATAATTTTAAAAAGACTGGAAAGGGCGTAGAGAGATAGAAACTTGCCACTTGGCAAAGTATGTTTTTAGTCTTGCCATCTGGCAATCACGGACATATCATGACCATTTTGGCTACTTGTTCTACTCTTCTGACACGTCCACTCAACTTGCTACCAGGGCACCAATCACAAGTAGCTAAGCCTGAACAGCAACTACTAATCAAAGGGGGACAGAATGAGCTGACTGTGGCCGTGGATGAACAAAAAAATTCCTTCAGCCAACTCTCGCATCTCTTCCGCACGTGACTCGGGCCTATGTTGCTGGTGGAGGCAGACAATCTACTGCCACGGTGGAAAGGTTCATGATTTGTTTTTTGAGGTCAGGAAGTAGGTGTGAGGTAGGTATGAAACCTTTTGGTACTTGCTGCCATTGCCAAAATGTCTCTACTGTGTCCTCTACACTCTGCTGTAGGCTCTCTACCTGTGTGCACTCTTTAAGCACCACACTCTCCAACACAAGTTTCCCCCCAAAACACCAAGACATACCGATTCTCTTATCCCAGCTCTGCGTCTCCCCTGACTCTCAGGGATCACTGGAGTCCAGGGTTAGGAATCCAAATGATGGCTAAAAACTGGCTGACGATATATGCACTACTATAAAATGGGGGGTGGTGAGTGAAATGTTCAAATGGCAGGTTAAAGAATAGCGTTCACAGGGTTAGATCCGAACTTCCCACTTTGGAGGAGCGGGGGGTGCACAGAGCCCCTAACCAAGCAAGAGGTGGCAGAGTCTGAAAAGCAGTCTTTGAGCAGGAAAGCGAAGACGCTGGAGCTCTTCTGGGCCGATCACTCCAGTGGTGGTGTGAGGGTGGGTCAGAGAGACCAGGAGCACTGACAGCAGCCCGAAGATGGTGACGATCTCAGGTCAGAGATAACCGGGCCTGGTTCACTCAAGAACAGTCAAGAAGAGTCGAAAATAATGCTAAGAGCAGCAGCCACAGCTAATACTCACCCAACACACTTTTGATGTGCCAGACACATTTCTCAGCATTTTTTCATATATTTACTCATTTAATCCTTACCACAGAGGCGGGTCTGAGGCTGAGCCCAGATATCTGATTCAAGAGCCTATGCTCTAACTCTCCATGGGACACTCCCCCTCACTGCTTGGCCTAGGGTCCCCACACAATCTCAGGTCTTGTGTCCTCGGACTCCACAGCTGCCTGAGGTACAGGCTGGGTGACAGTTTGCTATAGGTGACATTTTGTACTCATGCTTTCAGGGGGGTCCCCCAGGCTGGACAGAGACATTCTGATGGGTGACACTTGAGGGGTTCCAGGTTCCTGTGGGTAGCTGAGCTCCAGCCCCCCATGTGCACAGGGCCTGCAACCTAGACAGTCCTCCCACACATGAGAACCCTAGTGCCAGCCGCCAAGCCGAGACACAGCGGTTTCCTTTCAGCTGTGCTCACGGTGCTGCCTCTGAGAGGATGCTTTACTTGTAGTGCATGGTGACTCCCCTCTCTTGGCTGCTGGTTCAGCTGTGCTTCTTGGGTTTTTGATTTGGTTGTATCTTATCTGGCATTTATTTGTGTTTGTGTGATTGGAGCAGGCAGGGGCTTATTCCCCATCAGCTCCGTCTACCATATTGCCTCAGAGTCCAAAACACAATCTGCTAGGAGAGTCTTCTGGCACTCGTGATCACTTCCTGGAAACCAAAGCTTGATTTCAGACATGCCAAGCGTGAGCTGTCAAAGGAACATGCAAGCAGAGGGCTGTGCGGAGCAGGCGTGGGAATGCGGGTCCAGGGCTGCAGAGAGAGTCTGAGCATGAGCGGAGCAGGCTGCCTCTGCTGGGCACGGACGTGCTGGTGAAGCTCTCCATGCCGTGCCGACGGGGCCCCCAGGGATGAGAAGCGGATGAGAGGGCGGGATTTGGGGTCAGAGCCTCACAGAACACTTACATCCAGTGGGCGGGAGCAACGAAAGCAGTCAGGGAGGAGCCCGCTGTCCGAACAGCAAGAAGAGGACTAGGCCAAGGGCAGGAGAGCTTTTGAGAAGGGGGTGATGAAGTGTCCACTGTTGCGGCAATGAAAGGAAGAGGAGGGCGACAATGTCAGCAGAGTTCATGACTGGGACCTTCTGAGAAGCAATGCAGGCGCAGCTATGAGGAACGACAGGGGAGCGATTCACACAAACGTTGGTTTCCTCTGCCCTCCATCTCCTCACCCCCCTCAGCCGTCTTGCCTCCCACCTGAGCCAAGGCTGAGGAAAGCCTGAAAGAGGCAGCCCATGCCTATCACCACCTTCTCAGCAGCATCAGAGGGGGTTCCCTGGGGCACGACATCAGACATGGGGAACAGAGGCACTTCCTGAATAAAAGACTCGAAAGTCCGAAATAGGTGCATGCCACAAATCTGCCTTCTCAGGACGTTTGCAAAGTGGCTGTCCAAACTGCAGAGCTTGAGGACCCCGTTCCCCCAAGTGTCTGCAGTGAGAGCCCCCCCTCCCAAGAGGCTCCCTTTCCAGGTCCCCACCCTGCAGACCAGGCCTCCTGACCCATTGGCCATGATTTCCCCTTGCTGCCGCAGATGAGGCAAACTGCCTGAATCGATTCAGTAGGAAAGAGCAAATCATGACAGGAACATGCAGAGCCAGCAGAGTGTGTGTGTGTGTGTGTGTGTGTGTGTGTGTGTGTGTGTAGCACATGACTATAATTACTGTAAAGAGTGACTCACCCAGACTCCAGGAATTCTATACCCCCAGGTGACTCGTGAGTAAGTCAGTCTCCTCCTGGGACCACTCTGACCAGAGAAAAGGTTTCACCATCGTCCTAGTTGCTCGGGCCCCAAACCTAGAAATCCTCTCCATTCCTTTCTTTTCCCCCTCTCCAACACCCCACCACACAAACCCACCAGGTCTGCCTTCAGAATGCCTCCCCCATCTGTTTCCTCCTCTCCCGTGTCCTGCCCCTCGCCAGCCCATGCCACCCCGGCTCGCTCCTGGATGCTGCCCGACCTCCTGATCAGGCCCCATTTCCCATCCTGGCCCCTGCACTACCCGCCCAGTTTGTTTTCCACACAGTAGCAACCGTAATTTAAAAGAAAAAAATGAGGGACGCCTGGGTGGCTCAGTTGGTTAAGCAGCTGCCTTCGGCTCAGGTCATGATCCCAGCGTGCTGGGATCGAGTCCCACATCAGGCTCCTTGCTCGGCGGGGAGCCTGCTTCTCCCTCTGCCTCTGCCTGTCATTCTGTCTGCCTGTGCTCGCTCTCTCCCCCTCTCTCTCTCTGATAAATAAATAAAATCTTTAAAAAAAAAAAAAAGACAAAAAATGAAAAGCAGCTGTAAGCCAGATCATGTCCGGCGCCGGGCACTCAAAACAGAACCTAACTCCTGTCCTGAGCTGCAAGCCCTTTGTGATGGGCCAGAGCCCACCCATGGCATCTTGCATCAATCTCCCGGCCCACGGTGCCCCTGCCACACCAGCTCTGAGTTTCCCAATGGCACCCCGTGTCTTCCTGCTGTGGGTCTTCGCACTGGCTGCAACCCCACCCTGGCATGGCCGGCTCCGTGTCACTCAGGCCCAACTTAGCACGGCCTTACTTCTCGGAAAGGCCTTCCCTGATGCCCCAGGCTCCAGCACACCCCAGTCGCTCTTTCTCACACCCGCCTGTCCTGGTCTCCTGTGTCACTCCTATTCCCATTGGACAGCTCTTTGCTCACTGCCTCACACACTCAACAAATGTTTATCTGTCACTTCTTACACCAGCAAGACGGGACACGTGTTTATCTTCCCTCAATAATGTGTCTGTCTCCTCTGAACAACCCAAAAGCCCATAAAGACGGGGCCCTTAACCGTAGCCTTGAGGCCTGGCATGGAGGAAGCATTCGGTAAATATTTGATCTGCAAAATGAGTAAGAGCCGCACGGTAGCACGTACTTAGGAAACCAGAACTGACCGTTTCTGTCTTGCTCACGTTGCAGGGCCTTGAGGCAGCCAGTACTCTGGAGAGGCCCCAGTGCTGGGATGAATCAGACCCTAACTGTGTTTCTCTGGGCCAGCAGAAGGTGACTCCCTCGCTGTTTGCACACGAGTCAGCATTTACTAGGGCCTACTGTGTGGGAGCCTGTGCTCAGTGTCGGTCTCCGACCCATCCCCAGTCCCTCAGCTGTGGGCACCCTGCAGCCAGCCACGGACAGGTCAATGGGCTGCCCTGCCTACAGCTAAGGACCAACTGGCCCTTGCTCAGGTCGTCCATGGTGCAACCAAGGGGCGGGTGTCTGCCCACACCCGGAACTCCCTTCTGTCCAGGTTTTCCAGGTTTTCCAGATTTCCAGGGCTTCAACCACCCCAGGGACAGCACTCAGGGCGTTAGTCACACGCTGCCCCGGAGGGCTGGAGTGCCAGCCCCATTTCCCAACGTGTGTGCCTCTTTCTCCCTGCTCTGGGCCCCGCCTGATTCCAAGATCAGGCTCTACCACCAACAAGCCATCCAGCGCACTGGCCAACAGCACGGACTCTGCACACCGGCAAGGCACGGTGCCATCACACCGGCTCTGGCACTCACCAGTCCTGGGACCTCTGTCAGGCCACCACACCTCCTAGAGCCTCAGCTTCCCTCTCTAAAAAATGAAGACTCGAGGGGTACCAGGATGGCTCCGTCAGTTAAAACGTCTGACTCTTGCGGTTTCGGGCTCAGGTTGATCTCAGGGTCGCGAGACCACGCCCCACATCAGGCTCTGCACTCAGCGCGGAGTCTGCCTGGGTTTCTCTCTCCTCCTCCCTCCACCCTGCCCACCTCCTCCTCTCTCTCTCTAAAACAAATAAATAAATTTTTTTAAATGAAGACTGTAAGAGCACTAACGCTCTGGGCTGCAATGGCAGTGTCTCCTGTGTTCCTGCTCCTCCCTGCTCTGTGGGCCCCTGAGGTCTCCCCAATACCAGGTGAAGGGAAAAGTGAGGAGAGGGGAAACAGCTCTTTTCTGGCAATACTTCAATGGCCAATCTCAATACCAGAAATAATGGCAAATGAAGGAAAAGATTCAGCGCCCCAGACGTAGACAACGCAAACAACAAGCAAATACTCAGCTGGGCACCAGGGATACAAAGGAAGATCAGACCTCACCACGAAAGAAGGCATTCGCAGCAAGAGGAAGACAGGGGACAGAAGCACAGAGTAGAAGTGCTGGGGGCTTGTAACCACAGGCACGGGGAGAGTGTCGGGAAGAGATGCAGCCACCTCTGTCCCCTAGGCTGCGGTGATCAGGGTGAAGGTGATAAAGGCGGAACGGGGCCCCTCCATTTCCCACTGCTCTGTGCCAACCACTGTCCTCGGGCCAACAGGACAGGTTGGGCGAGAGGTGGCCTGCAAGACTCCCTTTCTGCCCTCACCAACTATACAGCTTCTGTGGGTCACGGAGGGTCACCACATTGCTGACGGCGAGGTTTGTGCATGCTGAGATTCATAATTCATCTGAGTCCACACGCAGCTCCCAGCAGCTCAAGAAACAAGAAGAGCATCTAAATAATGGAAAATTCATTTGAAAAAGACTCTCTAGGCAACTTTTGAAAAAAAGCCTCATGGCTCAGATGGACACAGGGACTCACAGGCCTTGGCAACAAGAGGAGAGACCGGCGGCTTCCAAATTTGCTTTCAACCTCGCAAGCCACTGCTGAACTGAAATCCACCCGGGAGTCCAGCCCATCAAACCGAGGCACACAGAGCTGCTCTGGTGGAACCAGCCTCCTCTTCCCCAGCCCCTGGGGTTCCACAGAACCCTTGGGGCTCCACAAAGCACTGACATAAAACCACTCCTCTAGGCCAACCTCTGAGTGCGCAGAGGGAAACAAGTCCCACAGAAGTCACGCTCTGAACAGCGGCTGAGCGCACCCCCAGTGTCTAACTCCAGGCTAAGACGTCTCACTCCACTTTGCTAGAGCTAAGTCTATGGAAAATAGCAATTTAAAAAAACAAGCTCATTTCTGATCACCTACAACATAATCCCTAAGTGTTTTAAAGGCCCCTGAATTAGCCAAGTATGAAACTGAGCCCAGCCCTGCAGACTGGCAGAAAGAAGTTCGGAAATGAGTTGCAGAAGCACAGCTCACAATTCCATATAGTTCCCTTCAGTTCTGTGGGACATAAACAGGTCTTGAAAGGCTTGGGCTGTGTGGCTGTGGGAGACCCTGGGCCAGGAGGGCCAGGAGGTGAATGCTAATGAGCTATGGAAACAGCAATTACTTCCCCCATGTCAGGCACTGTGCCAAGCTAAGGAGGATAAAGAGGGCTGAGATATTTTTAAAGTATTTTTACAGCAGAAAAACTTTCCTACAAACTCAATTATATAACTATCAGACTCCACCTCTAAGCTGAAATTATCCACGGCCTTCAGGAATAAAAACAAATCAAAACCCTACTTTTCTCTACAGGAGGGCCACAGGTTTCTCCAGAGAGCCTCGTAGCTCTATGGCCAGCAACCCAGGGCAGCTGCGAACCATCAGCCCAGAGACCTTCCCAAGGGCAGTTTAGAGCCTGTCAGAGAAGAATGCCAGCCAAGTGGAGGGCAGAAGTCATGTCATTGACCCAGCCACTACGCGTGACGTTATTTGTCCAGGAAGGTCCACTCGAGGGGGCTCTGGCCCCAGCCATGTTGGCACCCTCCTAACTTCCTCATCCCAAAATGGGGCTGAGGTCCCTGAAGGAGACAGGAGGCCCAGGGATCCCATGGTAATCCTCTGTGACCAGCAAAGGGCAGACAGTCAGAGAAAGCCTTCAGGGGCTTGAGGAATAAAGAATTTCACCAGAGAAATGAGAGTTAAAATCAAAGGCATTAACTTACAGCCCAGGTTTTTGTCAGCCTGAAGATGGGTGCACTTTGTAATGCTGATACCACAGACATGAGAGAATGAAGGTTGTTGAGTTCTAGAAGTTTCTGAAAAAAAGATATGGAATAGATTATTTTGCTGCTATAAACAACAGAACAAAAACATGTTCAAGTGTTACCAAATGTTGTCATATTTATGAAATTCGATTATACTTAAAAATATCTCATGTAGAAAATATAGTTCTATGGAGTTCATAGAAACCATATGCTTTTTTTCTAAGTTGTCAAAAGGTGAGTTTGCATCTAGAACACTTGCAAAATTTTATAAGCTGACTAGTCTGGCTGCTGGACAGAAACGTGGCTCGGGATAAGGTTTGATAATGTCCTTAATGTTCTTTTTTTAGATGAATCGGAACTGTCCCAAAAGGCTTTTATAAACTGAAGCCTCGGCTGTGCCAGCAATATCCACGTGGGTCTTCTATGACTACCTTACACCCAGAACAAGAGGGCCCGAGGAAAAATGTCACCAATCTGCATGGCCCCCACCCCCAACATTAGGAAGACAGAGCTCTGGCTTTTTAGTCACTTGACTGTGCTCCTTTGAGCCAGACCCCACGCTGGTGAGAACATTTGGATTCAATTCAGTCTCACATGAGCTCCTGACCATGGAAGAGAAGCGCAGGGGACACGGCCGAGAGGAAGTACAGAAAGACGTTCTAGGTTGGCACTGAGGGAAACCTGGTAACGGGACTGGGGTCCCCTTCTCATTCTTGGGAGCCAGTGAAATTTGGGCCAGAGAGCAGGCTCCACAGAGCCAGGAGACCTGGTTCCAATCCCCGCTCCCAATCCCCGTGTGTCCCAGCGAGCTGCCGAGCCTTGGCATGCCGGCGCCTACAAGGAAGGTAACCAAGGCACGTATGCTATCTGGGATGGTGTGTGCCAAGTGCCAGAGCAGCACCTGGCTCTGGGGGAGTGCTCTGTGCCTGTGGGTAAGACTCCCCCCTGCCTGCCCCCTCACTTGTCTTGGGTACTACCAAACACAGATGCCTTTCCTCTAGTATGACTCTCCTGACCCTGTTCCCAAATCTAGGGAGCTCGGGGCCCCTGCCTACGTGTTCCCACAGCAGTCTGTGCATCTCCTTAGCACACTGGCCTGTAGTCACTTTGACCTGCTTCTCTCTCACCCTGGACCAGGTGTTCCCCGAGAGCAGGGGTGAAGCTGTACCTGCTGTCATATCCCCAGTGCCGCATATGGCGCACAATAGGGCCTAGTGAACGAACGCCCTCGTGTCTAGTCCTTGCAGCTCTGTTCCTTCTCAGATCTCTCCTTTACCACACAAGTTAATACTTCCTTTCATACATCTTGTAACAATCTCTAATTGTTTCCTGTGTGTAATAACAGATTCTCTGAGAGGACTGAATTTCATCCTATGTATCTGAAAGGCTATGCCTGTCACACAATTTCTTTCCGAGCTGAAGGTCCCCTGGGAGGTCCTCTGGGAGCTGGAAGGTCCCTCTAATCCAGCCGTCTCATTTTGCAGAGGGGAAACCAAGGCCCCGAGGAAGGAGGGGTCTGCACAAGAACAGCCTCAGGGCACAATGCCAGAGTGATGAGCCAGCACTGGAAGATGGCAGAGGTTAAGGTGGGACCGGCTTGGATTCCTTGGACAGGCACCGCAAACTCCATTCCAGAAAGCACCAGTGGCCCGGAACTTCACCCCGCTTTCTCTCCTGGCCCAGCATGAACGCACTGACAGTAACAAGCATCATTAAGCCCAGCCCCAGCACAGTCCCAAGCGCTTCCGAATGCACACGGCATGAAAGTTATCTGCTGCTCCTGACATACTTCTGGATGGATGCCCTTAACTTTCCCATGAGGGCAGCACAGCAGCCCCCTGAAGGCAAAGAGACATGCTGCAGCTCGCTCACTACAAGGCCCTGGGCATGGCCGCTCACCTCTCTAAACCCCTCTTCCTCCTCTAGAAGTGGGAGAATAACAATGTGAACATCGAACACAATCAGTTCAGTAGAGCACCTGCTGTGATGCCTGGCTCATAAGGACATCAGTACAGGTCAGCGGGCCCAGGGTCTGGGTGGGAACACAGCACGTGCACACAGCACACGGGCAACCAATCAGAACAGCAGTGTGCTGCCCGGCTGCAGGCACGCCCTGTGGTCGGCAGAGGCGTAAGGGTAGGAGCTGGCAGAGTGATGAGAATGGCCAGCATCAGGGAAGAGGAGGGAAAGGCAGGATACAGACCTAAGCCCGGGGCTCAACAGCTGGCAAGGACAGAACCTATCAGGGCAGGGGGTGGGAGTGGGGAGTGGGGGCCTAGGCCTTAAGCTCAGGATGGCAGTGGGGTGAGCTCTGCGGATCATGGACAAGACTGCAGGAGGTGATGGTACCACAGAGCCCGGCAGGGCCCTGGACCTGCTGAGTGTGAAACAGGAGGAGGCATGGACCCCAGAGGGAGCCCCCAGGGTCTCATAGAGAGTCTGAAGAGCCAGCTAAGGAGAACGGTTGACTGCCATCATAACGGGTAGAGGGCTACACCACCATGCGTGCAGGGGGCGGGGATGCCGAGCAGGCAGGTAGGCGGGTCTTCCAGCCTCGAGAAGTCAGGTCACAGCTTCTGTTTGAACCCAGTCCAGTACACCCAGAGCAAGGCAGCTCTCAGAGTACTGAGGAAACACATTCCGCAAGAAGGACGGAAGGAAGGGAGGGAGGGAGAGAGGAAAACATAATAACGAAAGAGCTTACCTTGGCTATTTTCACAAAATGGCTCAGGATTTCTGCCCTTATTTTTAAAGTCTGTGCTGTTAGAATTTCTCGAACAACCCAAAAACTGACCTGTAGAGTCAAATACACACACACACACACACACCAGAGAAATGGTTAAGCCCTGGACCACCCTCGTCACCCTCGCCCACCGCGGGGGGTCAGGAAGCTGGAGGAGCGCAGCCCGGGGTTGCAGGTGGCGGAGGGGTCCTTTACGACACCCAGCCCTGCAGGTGGGTCCCTCCTTCAGCACCCCCTCTCGAACACACACAGCGATGCCGAGAGACAAGTACTTTCCTCATCACCCGGGGGAATTACTGGGCCTCCACAACATATGAATCTCTCTGAAGCTGTGGCAGGAAATTTTGAGATGATTCGGACAGATCCCTGCTCAGAAGGCTGTCAGTTGTGGGGAAACCATGGCCAGGGTGTTGGATGGATGGATCGACAAATGGCCAGACAAACACATATGTTCACTGGCTGTACCACTGTGAGATCTATATCCCCAGCCAGACCTCAACTGAGTAGGATTCACCAAAATTTGCACAATCATAACAAATTTAATTTTCTAGGAGAGGTTCACCCAATAATTTAAATGATATGCAAGTGTCTTTCAAAGACCCATAAAGCAAGGCAGGTGAAGGGACATGTTTTTCTGGAGACCACCGATGCCAAAAGGACATGACGGTACTTTGGGTTCAGAACATTATTCATGCTTCAAAAAAAGAAAAAAGAAAAGAACATTATTCATGCTTGACCTCTCACAGAAATCAACATCCCCAAGCCCCTGAATCCTTTTGGGAACAAGCAAGTTGTCTCCCAGGGTATAGCGGACTCACATGACACCTCAGTACAACACAGAAGGGGCTCCGTGCCAAGAAAGTCTGGGAAGTGGTTACTTTCTTGTTTATGTCTCGCTACTGTAACAACAGTGCTGGGTGACCCACGGATGCCCAAAGGTGGGAGGACAGCACAGCCGAGAGAGAGAGAGAGCTAAGCCGAGTACAGGGAGGTGTGGAGTTGAAAGGAAGGCAAAGGCATCTAAAACCTCTGAATTTTACAAATTAAAATAAAGATAGTCCAGAGTTAACAAAGCACCTTTACTGCGGCAACTAGATTTTTTTCTCTTTCCTGAAAGTCACTTTTCAACGAGAAAACAAGAATAACCAAGAACCAAAAATTTGCTTTTTATGTTAAGTAGGAATATTATAGAAAAGTTTTTTCCGCGTAATTATCTGTGGTTGCCTCCAGGACATGCCTGGGTTTCCATAGAATCATTTTTTCCAAGGAATTACCTAAAATTAAGTTCAGTCTCAAACGTTTACTAGCCAGTTACGGAAGAAAGATTTTTCTGGACATCAAATGATATGCCCATAAACGTTATATTTTAATACATGCACATTTTTATGCCACAAAAACTCAAGTGTGATAGTTTATATGTATAATTTAATAGATTCCTGCACGCCAAAAAATCACACACGTTTAAGGCATAATTATGGCACATGGCAGGGTCGACACTGATCTGCAGTACTCGGGTGCGGAGGCAACTCCAGGTCAATTCAACAGACTTTTGTGAAGCCTGTTCTGTGTGCAGGCTCTAGGCACCATGAGTCGACACTTGGCCCTTGCCTGATACAGAGGTGACCAGAGGAGGCAAGATCCTCCCGAAATCCCATGGCAATCCTGGACGCAGAAGTTGTTCAACCGAAGCGGACTGGAACACAGGAGAGTTAATGGTAGAGGAAGGTCTGCTGGAAGAGGCAGGCCTTTAAAGATGGGTGGACTTCGAGCAGATAAAGATAGGATTGGTGTATGGCTATACACACCACGACCAGGGAGGGCTGAGCGGACCGACTGGTCTGGTGTTGCAGGTGCTCTGTGGGGTCAGGGTAGAGGGCGAAATCAAAGCTAGGAAGGGCACTGAAGGCCAGATGATGTAACACCAAAAACTCAATCCATGAAAAAAAACCTGATAAGTTGGGCTTCATTACAATTAGACATTTCTATAGTGCAAAAGATGCTGGTAAGGAAATTAAAAGATGAAGCACAGCCTGGGGAAATACTTGCAAAACATATATCTGATGTACGTATTATATTCAAAATAGACACTTAAAACTCAACAGCAAGAAAACAACCCAACTGAAAAATGGGCCAAAGATCTGGACACCTGACCAAGGAAGTACAAATAGCGATAAAGATGAAAAGATGCTCAACATCATTTGTCATTGGGGAAATGCAGAACTCTGTGTACGTGTTAGAACGGCTAACATGAACCGGTCAGTGAAGGTGCCGGCTGCCGGCCAGTACCTGGGGCAACACACACTCTCGCTCCATTACCGGCAGGAGTACAAAATGGCACAGTCCAGCACTTGCACTCCTAGATATATACCCAGCTTCTTTGAAATCATATGTCTACACACACACGCGTGCACACACACACGCACGTGTTTCTAGCGACTTCGTTCATCATTGCCAAATACTGTCCTTCTCCTCTCTTTGCACAGGCAAATACCAGTTAGTTTTAGGAAAGATCTATTGTCTATGTCTAGGTCCACTTTTTTTTACATACATAAAAAAGTTCCAATTGTTCCAGTACCATTTTGTAAAATGTCCCCCATTGGGACAAGTTCAGATATATATATATATATATATATACATATATATATATATATATAGTCAAATTCTCAAAAAAAGGCATAATCCAAAAAAGGCTGAGCATTTCTGAGCTCTACAGTGAACTCCTTGGTGTTGAGCTACAAGCCTGGCCCATAACACATGCTCAGTGAATTTGTCTGGGTCCTTCCATCCCTCTATGAGCAAGATGAACAAATCCCAGGGGACTCAGATCCCACAGAGAGGCAAGCAAGCCCACAGAGTCTGACCAGGACCCTGGCTACTGGGTTTCTGGTTTGGCCACAAGAAGCCTCAAATCCGCGGGCAACCTCCTTCCAATCAGTTGATCTTCACGTTCCCTCTTATTTTCCCCCAAAACGTTGAATGTTTACTCCATGCCAGACACTGCACTAAGAGTTCTTCATATACCATTTCACTTAATCTCCACACCAACTCTGCAAGGTGAGTCCTATTATTATTCTCACTTACAGATAAGGAAACTGAGGCTTGCAAAAGGTAAGTGACCTGTTTTCCTTATCTACAGGCTGATGGGGAGCCTTGTTCTCACAGAGAAAAGTCTGCCAGGAAGGGATGCCGATCAGTTCATCTCAGAGAAAGCAGCCCCGGTGGCTGGCCAGTTTCCAAAAGAGTGCTACAAGGGCTGTGTCCAGGAGCTGCTCACTCGGAGTAGCTGACAGGCTGGCAGCAAGACCATTTCTCGAAGCATTCTGTTTGGGAAAATGCGACTGCACTTCTGGCTCACTTCACCCACTTGGTCTGATCTGGACACAAGGCAGTCATGCGCAGAACGAGCTGCCCCGCCCCTGCCAAGCTGACCTGGCCTCAGCGTGCAAGACAGATTACATCAGAGCCCCCAGCAGCCCTCCTCCGGGAGCTCTGCGGCTGGTCAGAGGTGGGACTGAGCTGGCTCCCAGTCAAATAGTTTTGTGAAGGAAACTCTGAATCCTCTGATAGCGTGTGCACATCTGTTTTATTTTTTAAAGCCTAAGCTTGGTTGAAAAGGGAGATTTTGAAAAGAAAGAAAAAAGAAACAAAAGGCTTCAGAACTTCTCTTTTCAAAACAAACAGGTACATACAGCCCCTACTCCCAATGCATCTAGACCCTTCCTAGCTCCTATTAGAGCAACAATAGTGCTAACTCCAGTGTCAATCTTCAGATGAAAAGCCGTTGCCTCTTTGAGGCTCCCTCATCCTTGGGTGGCAGCCGAGGCTGGGGAAGCCTGGAGAGGGCTGGGCAGTGGTGATGCACAGGGCCCGGCATTTCTGAGCAGGGAGGCCCAGCTGCAGGGAGGGCCCAAAGGGAACCTAGGCCCATCACCCCAAGGTCCAGTCACGCACACTACACAATCTTGAATCCACTGCCCTCATTTGAAACCAGAAAAAAACAAGAAAGATGAAAAGCTGTCAAAAGCACCATTTGGGGGTTGGCCCACCCAAAAGGGGTCTTACAGGGTAGCTTACTAGCAAAGATCACATTCTGGCAGACTGGCTAAGAGGCCAGAAGTCCACTACCCTTAGTTGGCCCAGGCCCCCATCATCCTTCCCTTAAGAGGGGGTGTGGATCTTCATACCTAGAGCAAAGGCTCTGGTTGGAACAAGTCAGTTTGCAGCAGGATGTGTGAGGCCAGGGGCCTGGCTGTGAGGCACTCAAAGAAATTCAACTCAACAAGTGTTTTCTGAGTATCTCATTGATTCATTTCACAAGCATTTACTGAGGGTCTCTCTTACCCTGGACATTAGGCAAGGGGGCGGGAGGCACAGTGGTGAACAAGACAGAGCCCAGAGACTGGCATAGAAGGGGGAGGAGGAAGAGCTCCACAGAGTGAGCAGAGATGAGCAAAGGGCCACACGGAGACAGAAGCACAGGGTTCAGTGAGAGAACGTGTGACAGCAAAGACCTCACACAGGCTGGAGATTCACAGAAAGCTCCCTGCAGAAGTGACATTCAAGCTGATCAGACTGGGAGCTGAACGGGGAGGAAGAATTCTGAGCTGAGAAGACGGCACATCTGGGGGCCTGAGGGGACAGAGATACGGTGCGTCAGGGAAGAGAAGGAAGGCCGGCCAGGATGGGATAGGGGAAGGGACAAGGGATGGGGCGAGAGGGGTGGATGAAAACCTGACCCACTGTGCAGGACCCTGCAGGGCAATTAAGGTGCTGGAGCCTCAGCTTGGGTGGAACTGGAAGCCAATGAAGAGATTCAAACCCTGAAAGATGGTTTCAGTTCCACCTGCTGTGAAAAAGGACTATGCAGGCAAAGAGGACTGATGGGCAGAGTGGTTTGGGAAGAAGGGTTTGGACCTGTGCCAGGTGCCTGTGACTGAACCCTAGCAGGGTGCCCAGTCCACAGGGGACACCTGTGCTACCTGCTCAGGCACATGCAAGGGGTACTGCTCACCTGATTAAACCTCCGGGTAAAGGCCACGACGTTGGGGGCGAGACTATGTTTCTCCTTCTTACTCCATCCACAGCTGGCAAGTTCCTAGGAAGCACAGAGTCAATTTCAGCAGTGATTCTTTCTAACCGGGAGGCAAAACACAGCAGGACATCTAACTGGAATGTGGACACGGACGTGGGGAAGGGCCGAAGCTCTGGCCATCCCTTTCTTCACCGGGATGGGTGAGGTTCTCCTCTGGAGAAAAGGGCTGGATCTGGAGATGGAGGTGCAGCCTGGGAACCCCACTCCCCAGGTGAGGATGGGAAGTCGGATAGTCTTCTCCATAACCCCAGCCACATTTCTCAGGATTTCTGTGCCAAAAATACCCTTAATGGCAAACTGCCTCTCTGCCAGCTCCCCTGGGACCAGAAGTCCCTTCTGAAAGCAAACTGTCTGAGAGAGGGCATAATGTGTTAGCTAGCAGGATCCTCCCGGTGAACTTAGAACTTAAAATTAAAATATGGCTAAAGGATCTCAGAGCTCATTGGCCATGTGACAGCCTCCATTCCTAGAATCAGAAAATGTCCTAGCCCAAGCCCACTGCAGTCAGAGAAGCTTCTGGAACTACCTCACACCCCTTCCCAAAGTCAGCCCCTCCCCTATCTTGTACAACCAACATTTGGCCAGAAGGAGAGGCTGCCTCTGACATCTTCTTCAGGGGCTTGTCTCTTCTTTCTAGAAGGTTTAATGTTACATTCTGAATCACCAAATTACCTAAGTTTTACCTATCAGTGAGGCTGGTTCCTACCCAAGGGAGCTAATGGGAGCACTTCACCAGGACGACTTGGGGTGCATAAGGGAACCAGGGAAAACCCATTACCCAATGCCCAGCATGTTCAGCTTGTGGCATGGGGGCCCTGGCAAAGAATGGAAGAAAGGAGGCAGATTAAATCTCTCCACCTCTGAGTTATAAGCCCTCCTTTTTAATTCATATCAGGCCTTGCTATTATTAACAGCACTTTTTTGCCACACACCTGGAACTTTAATAAGGTCATTAGTGAGAGCCAACTGCCCACCAGCTGGAACGGGGGTCTACTAGCAAGTCTGGGAGGGCAGTGGGAATGGCCAACAAAACCTGCGGGCTGAGCAGCTGTGCCCAAAGTGCAGTGCCCTTCGAATGCTTCTCAGGACCCAACTATAAGCCTCAGACAGGCGGGTGCTGTGCGAAGGCTGGCTGGAGGCAGTGGGCAGCTCCCGACACAAGACCCCATGGCCTGCACCTGGGAGCTCTTGGACCTGGGAGCTCTCGGCCAGGAAGCCAAGGCTGTGCCCACGGCTTCTCTCGAGACTGCCCCCTTTCTGCAAATGCACCATCCTCCTCCAGGCCACCCACATGGAAGACATGGCCATTCCGGACCCTGCCAAGTCCTTCGCACCTTCAGTGTAGACCTCAGTAACAGCAATGACAAGGACGCCAACTAGGGCTGCCATTCAGCAAGATCCCCGATGGGGCAGTCAGGCGCCGGCCTCGTCACGCCTCCTGTCGCCTCACGCCACTCTCACCGTCTCCGGTTAGCAAAGAGGAAGGGCTCAGGATTTTTCCTCTCGAAGGAATACCTTGATCTTATTTCTTTTCTAATGTAAGCATGACTCTCTTTAAGATGTAGGATTTACCTGTTTACCATGATTCTTCCTGTTTTGAAAATGTGTATTCAACCTGCCTCAGTTACACTGACTTCTCTCTCCCCTTTAGAACATACACACAATTGCTTCTGCAAATGGGTATCGATGCCCTTTCCAAGTTAAATTATGAGAACAAGAGCAGTCTTCCTCGTGGATCCCAGAACCAGTCCTGGGAAGGTATGGGCTACAGTAAGATCGAAAAAAGAATTCATTAACCTGGCAACCAAGGACGGGGGCATGGCTGTCGCCCAGTTACTGGCTGATAGTTGCTCCTTCTGTTTTTTTCCCCAAATTCTTTAATACCCAGCAAAAGTTATAAACGTATGTGTGTGTACACATGCACACATTTTAATTACAAGTACACAGTTAATTAAGAGTCTGTAATCTTACGTAGAATTAGACAGACTCTGCCTCCACACACCAGCTGTGTGATCTTCTCAGGCACTGTCTTCTCAGAATCTCAATTTCCACATCTTAAAACGGGTATGACACTGTAATAACTAGGAAGCTCAACACGATTAAATGAGATTAAGACATTCAGAGCACACAGTACGGAACAAGTCCTCAGTAAAGGTTATCTCCCCTCCCCTCCGAGGGTCCCACTGCTGTCAGACTCAGCGCGAGCTCCAAACAGCCCTTCCTTCCCTCACACAACGCTCTCGTTGGGATCATAAATTATTAATAAAATCTATTACTGTTTCTCTCTCACTTTGCTGATGTCATGCACACAGGAACCAAAGCAAGAACTTAATACATCTGCCCTACATTTATTTGATTAGAACATTTCACTTCTTGGGTTTTGACAATTCCCTAAAGAACCTTTTGCAGTGAGAGACACGTAATATTTAAAATTAAAGCCTCAACAGAGTAAAACATTATGTTTGAGGGGTTCTTTGATGAAATGGATGGAGCAAAGGCCTTAAGAGCCAGAAGACCCCGGTCTGAATCCCAGCCCGGCCACATGACTCCCAGATGACTCCAGGCAAGTTAACCTCTGGGGCTGCTGGTTTCGTCGCTCATCAAACAGGGACACTGAAATCAACTCCACAGACTGGTGCCAGCGACTGAAAGAGGGAAAGCCTGGCAGAGGAGGTGACATGCAGGGCACGGGTCTGGCCCCCAGCGGACGGCAGGCAGCATTTGTTGAATGAATGGCGTAGGAGCGTTCCTCATACTCCCAAATTCAGGGCAGAAAGATTTATCAGGATGTCAAAAGAAATAAGACCATTCTTTCTGCACTAAAACAAGTCCTGGGCCCAACCTCCTTGGCCCTGTTCCTCTTCTGTGTTTGGCCTTATAGGATTACAAGAGATTCCATCTGTGTGAAGTGGGTTTGGAAAATGTGAAGTAATAGAATAAAACTCTTCCAGTCACTAATGCCTAAAAAAGGTCTATGCTATGGAACTGATCTGAGTGTAATTAAGTTCAAATTGACCAGAGGAGACAGGGCTGGTTCTAGAAGGAGCCAAGGGGTGGCCCCACAGCCCTGGTGAGTGGGCTGCCACACGCCCCCTCCCCCGGGCGCCAGGGCCCTGATCTCGCCTAGTCTGTCCTCGGCTCTGAGTTCTCTGCCGAGGTCAACGGGATGTGAAAGCAGAGGAGTATGAGCCTGTGTGTCCTTTGCCAGCTTCCTCTGGGGCCTCTCTTCTTTCATGCGGATGCTCCCTGGCTTCATCAGGGACAAAACAGAAGCTGTGAGAAGAAAACTCTCTGCTACCAAATGTGCAAATTCACCTGTGCCCTCTCCCTTCCTCAGCTTCAGGGGAAGAGAGACCCTTTCCTCTAGGGGACCTGCTCTCCTCCTGGGCACTGGATCCCATCGCACCCCCTGCTCAGAAGCCTGCCCTCCAGCCCTCTCTCCCCCCTTCACCCCCTTCCTGTCCATGGAGAGCAGTAACAGGAGGATGATAACAGCGAGGGCAGTTACGATGAAAGACATCTTTTCCAGGCCTCCGGGCTCCTCTGGCTCCTACTCTTTCTTCTCCTTCCCAGTGAATTTCCTGAAAGGACAATCCGTACCGCTTCCTTCTCCACCTCCTTCCCACCCCCTTCTCCACTGACACTGCTCGGTCCTCCACGGGTGACAGCCTCCTGGCTGGGCAGCCGCCCGCCCCTTCCCACTCCCTGGCCCTGCCCTTCAGCACCATATTCTCTGGCCACCTTCTCACTGTCTCACGATCGCCGTGCCCGGTCCCATTTTCTGGTTGCTTTCTTCTGTTCCGGCACTATCCACCACTTCCACCGAAATCTGTCCACGGTCTTCTTCTGCCCTGTTCTATGTCCATACTCCTCCCCGGGAGCCCACCTTTACTGCCATGGCTTCCACCGCACGTCTGTGCCCAGCCTGGGGTTCTCTCCTGAGCCCCAGACCAGGATATTTAGCCACCTCCCGGCCACATGCTCCTTGGTACCCCACAGGAACCTCAGCGTCAGTAGGCCCAGAGCGCAAAGGAGTCTGACCAGCTGCCTTAAATTTAAAAATGTAACACGTGAGGGGCGCCTGGGTGGCTCAGTGGGTTAAAGCCTCTGCCTTCGGCTCGGGTCATGATCCCAGGGTCCTGGGATCGAGCCCCGCATCGGGCTCTCTGCTCAGCAGGGAGGCTGCTTCCTCCTCTCTCTCTCTCTGCCTGTCTCTCTGCCTACTTGTGATCTCTCTCTCTGTGAAATAAATAAATTAAAAAAAAAAATGTAACACGTGAGATTCAATTAGACACTCATTCTGGGAGTTGAAGAACAATGTTTATTACAAAGAAACTGGAAACAATTTCTAACTGATACAAAAACTTTTTCTTAATGCAAGCATTCCTAGGTGACAGCAAGAGTCACCACTGCGTTAGGCTCTCCCTGCAAGCTTCTTGGGGCCACACTGCCAGGAACGCCCCCAAGAGCTGCCAGTTTTGTGTGTAGGAGTTTGGCGGTCAGACCGTGTCTGGGGTTTGTGAGGTAAGGCCCTGGAAGAGGAGACCGGGGGAGTGGGCCAAGTCCTCCCTGAAGACACTACAGGACCCAGGCCACAGGAAATTGGTGCTAACACATGGCCCTCCCACACAGGTGCTTGATCCTGACTGCAATCTTTTCCAAATCACATTCTTGAAACACGTCCCCGTGGAACATGCACCACTTTAAGAAGTCCTATATGTGACCTTACAGAATACGACCGGCGGCCACCGGCCAAGGGCCCCACATCACCATTTTTACTCCCTCTTCCACCCTCCATGTTTCTCCCCATTCCTCCTGTTCTAATATCTAGAACAATCTTCAGAAGAACTGGTGGGACAATCACACGTAGCCAAAGGAGCTCTAAAAACATCCCAGGGAGTAGATGACCCACTGAGGCTGTCAGCGGGGACAGTGCCAGTTCCGGAGCTAGGGGTGGGGTCTAAGGAGTAAGGCATCTTAGGGCCTAGACTCTGGTGACATGATTAAGAACAGGCAAATAACAGAGTGGCTGCCATGTCCTTCAGGGCCTGCCAGGCCTTGTCACCCTGCAGGAAGCAGGGTGTGTAGTAGCCAAGGTGTGTGACATCCATAGGCTCCTGGCGTGGAAGTGGGGGTTCTGGGGCTGGAGGCAGGGATGACAGATCCTCCATGGGGGCTTCCGACCTGGAGCCCAGCAGTGGGGCTGGCGCTGGTCTTAGGAGTGAGCTGGCAGGGCACAGTTGTACAGAGAGAGACTGCGGAGCCCAGCAGTTGAGGAGGCAGACGGACCACGGCTGACCTACAGCCACTGGCTCTGGGACCCTGAGCAGGTCACTTCCACTCCCAGGGCCTGACCTTGCTCTTCTGAAAACTGGCAGGATATCACCTCTCCCAGAGAAATTTTAAGGGGTAAGTGAGGAGATATTTGCGAACTGCTTAGCATGATGTCTGATACACTGTAAGTACTTCCAATGTGCTTCTTAAATAAATAAAATAATGCTCAGGGGGAAAGGCAGCACAGAGCGGATGGGAGCAGGGACAGGTGATCCAGGCCAGGGGAGACCCTGCAGTCTGGTGGGGTAACACCCAGGAGAGCAGTCCCTGGGCAGCAGGACTTGCAACTAGGCCAGGGATGGGGGTCAAGGCCCAGCCAGATAAGCAAAAACAAGATTTACTGAATACCAACTTTGTGCCAGAAACTGTGTCACACTTGACACGCGCCATCTCACGTCATCCTTACAGGACCCTCAGAGCAGGTGCGGCTGCTACCACCTTCAGCTTCTAAACGAAAAGCAACATCGCGAGTAGGTGTATTAATGTGCCCAGGCCACACACAGTCGGTGACAGTGGCAGCATGAGCCTGTCCTCGCCAAAGCCAGGCCAGAGCTATGGGCCTCACGGGGGACTCCAGCAGGCTCCCGGCCTCAAGCAGAGTGGGTGGTGTGCAGGAGCAGACCAAAGCAGAGGCTGGGCTGAGAACAGCAAGGCGGCCCGGGGGGCTGGAGCGGAGCAGCGGAGCAGTGGAGCAGCCGGAGGAGAGGTGGTAACAAAGGAAGCAGGCGGGGCGGGGGAGGGGGGGGGGGCGGGGGCTGGTCATCGTCCAGCCTGGGCAAGAAACGACTGGAGTTTATCTTACCGGGTGGGGTGGGAAGGCAGTGGAGGGACTGGGTATAGGCAGCTCCCAAAGCCTCACACACGTTAGGTTTTATTGCCCTGAGAACATGAAGGAGAGAGTGGCAGAGTGGACGTAAACTCGCTCTTCCGCTAGGCTAGAGTCTAGTCCGCACTGTACTCTCATACGCGGGGTATGGTTTTCTCACAGGAGGGCAAGTCACTTCAGTAATTTGAAATAAAGACCAGCAGGGGATGATGTGTGTATGGAGGAGGGAGGGAGGCAGGGCCCCAGGAGAAATGAACACGGGGCCCTCCAGAAGGCCTCAGAACCCTGGCTGGCCAAACCACAAGAGCAGGAAGGAACCACTGGGGACAAATGGGCACCTTCTTTGGCATCAGAGCGTGTGTCTCGTGGGCAGAGATCACTGAACAAGTACCAGCAGGTTATTCTTCCTCAGCTTGCAGTCCTACTAACGTCTACAGAATAACAACTCCCAACCACCGCTGTTTCATCAACTCCTCAAACTACTGTCTGTTCCGGACACATGTAGATTAAGGGTCATGAAGATGATGCAAATTTCCAAAAACATCCCCCCGCCAGGGCTAGTACTGGGCGGCTCTGCACAATTAGAACCAGCTGTCAACGCAGGGCAGCAGCCAACTGCAACCCTGCGAACAGTTCCCCGTCCACGTGACAGAGAAAGGGACCCAGTGAACAGAATGGAAAGCAGCCACTGGCAGCTCTGCTCACCCGGATTCCCAAGCCCGACAGAAGGCCCACGGGGCCACCCGCTCCTTTTCCACTCTTACGCTGGGGACTACGCTCAATTCCCTTTCTCCATATTCTCGGGAAATGCTTTTCCCAAGTAACAGTATTCAGATGTTCGCTTTTAAAAAAACAGTACACTTTGGCTTTTTTGATTAGGGACCCAGTAGATGTTCATGACAGAAAACCTAGACAACACAGAAAGCTTAGAAGAAAATGTAAACCATCCATTAGCCTAAAACCCAGAGAACACCGGAATTTAGACTTGGACAATAAGAACAACAACTAATATTAACTGAGTGCTTTACTAAGCGCCACATACGCCACACCGTCCATCTGCTTGTCCACTGTGAATCCTCACAAGCCCGGGAGGTAAGTACAATTACGGCCCCATTTTGCAGATGAAGAAAGGGAAGCCTAGTTGGAAGCATTAGGCAGTTTGCTCCAATCCTCACATATGGTCAGCGTGAGAGGCCAGACTCAAAGCCAGGGGTGTCGGCCTCCCAAGCCTGGCCTCTGAGCCACAGAAGGTCCCTGTCTAGAGGGCGGCAGCCATGACGCAGGGGCACACACATGCACACACACCACTTGCTGTCCCGAAAATCGATCTTCCGCCACGTCTGTGACTGCAGAGCCTGCCGCCGCCCTCACATCTTCCCGTCCCTCCATTTGCAGAGTTCCTGCGACACGCATGACACCTCCTAGAAACAAGTCATCCTCATTGTCCCCTGTGGGTTCCCCTCTGAGTTCTAGATGGAAATTTTAGCTTGTCCTTTCACTCTGCTTTGGTTTTCCATGTCCTCTGCTGCTCACCGTTCCCACAGCAGTCTGAGTTCGGGAATCACGTTTTTCGGCACAAACAGATCCTTCCTGATCTTGATCCTCAAGTGCCACGGGGTCACCCTGAACACTGCTGGGAAAGCGAAATGAAATTTCTGGAAGTACCTGCTTCACGGGAAGACATAGGCTCAGACCTAGACTTCACACTGCCTTCCATTTACTGGCCAACTAAAACTTTTCTGTGTCTGGTGAGTATGTTAAATACCACGTCGGAAACTGGAAAATTTAACTCAGACAGTCCGGGGCCACATGATTTTACCAGTGAGTCCTCTCAGACTTTAAAGGAACACCAAATTCTCATGCTAAATAATTTATTTAAGAGCACAAAAAGTAACGGGAAGCAGCCCCAAACCGTGACACCCAACAAATACAGAACAAGGGGGGGTAGAATGAGCCCCACATGATCTAGAAGGTGTGTCTAAGAAATACAAGAACAAGCTAATATTTTGAAGACTATTAACATAATAACAGCACATCAATAAATCAAAGAAAAAAATGTGATATAATCCTCTCAGATATTGAAAGGTAATTAGTAAAATGCAACATTCCATTTGAGATTTTTTTTTTTTTAAGATTTTATTTATTTATTTGACAGACAGAGATCACAAGTAGGCAGAGAAACAGGCAGAGAGAGAGAAGGAAGCAGGCTCCCGGCTAAGCAGAGAACCCGATGCAGGGCTCGATCCCAGGACCCTGGGATCATGACCTGAGCCAAAGGCAGAGGCTTTAACCCACCGACCCACCCAGGCGCCCCTCATTTGAGATTTTAAAAAGAAAAAAACCAGTCAGCTGGTTAAGCTGCTGACTCTTGACTTCAGCTCAGCTTATGATCTCAGGGTCATGAGATGGAGCTCTGTGTCAGGCTCCGTGCAGGGTGCGAAGTCTGCTTGAGATGTTCTGTCTCTCCCTCGGCCCCTCTCCTCCATTCACAGGAACTCCCTCTCTCTTTCTCTCTCAAATAAATAAATAAACCTTTAAAAAGAAAAAAAAGAGTCTTAGAAGCTCAGTAATATGTATCTCAAGCCAACAGCCATCATTATAGCAAAGAGAAGAGAAAGCCTGCAGGAATTTGAATTACAAAGAGAAACAGGTGGTACGGGAGGTTCCTTGTCTGAACCACAGAACACAGAAGATGATCTGAGCAGCTTTCTTCTTTCTCAGCAGGTTGGTACCTTCATTACCTACAATGGACCTTCAGGCATTAAGCTTGACTTTCTCGTGATTTCTGGTTGAGGAAGGCCTACAAGCTATAGCCCAGCACTGGTCAACAGAAATGTCACACAAACCATGTATTTTAAATGTTCTAATGCCACATTAAAGAGGAGGGTGTGGGGGGAGGTGGGGGAAAACAGGTGAAAATAACAATTTATTTTGTTTAATTCAATACATCCAAAATACTTTCTGACCTGTAATCAGTATAAAATATGACAAATTATGATGAGATAGCTTGACCCTTTCTTTGAAATCTGGTCTGGTTTTTACACGTATGGCACATTTCAGTTCGGACTAGCCAGATTTCAAGTGCCCAAGAGATGCATGCAGCCACCATTTTGGTCAAGAGAGTTCTCACCAATGTACAAAGGCACTAAATATATACAATACAATGTACAAAGACACTAAAATATAAGGTTTACTGGGGTGCCTGGGTGACTCATTCCGTTAAGTATTTCAACTCAGCTCATAACCTCAGAGTCGTGACATCAAGATCCATGTCAGGCTCTACACTGAGCGTGCAGCCTGCTTGAAATTCTCTCTCTCTCCCTCTGTCCCTCAGCCCCCCACCATGTTTGCTTGTGCTCTCTCTCACTTTCTCTCTCTCAAAAAATAAAATATACGGTATACTCATTGAAAAGGAGGAGTCAGGGCAGGAGAATGGAAGACAAGCCGAGAAGCCCCATCAGTGGGGCCAGGGTGAGATGGGGAGCCAAGACAGACAGCTGAGAACCACAGAACAAGGTCACCCCAGGACACGCAGGGAGACTGAAGGGGGTGACAACCCGCACATGACTGCCCCAGATTCTTTATGCCCCCCTTACATAAGGTCTGTCCCCACCTACACTCTCCATCCCCCCAAAGGGAGCTGGGGCTTGTCACTAAGCAGCTAGATAGGTCCGGCCACAGCTGTTAGAAGGACTCAGGTTACAGACAGAACGACATAAATTCAAAAAAGGCAGAGAAAGACACATGCAGTTCGCACAGGCCATGTCGTGCGTTCATGGGGACTCTCGAAGTCAGGAGTGCTGGGTTCTAATCTCAGCTGTGCCTGAAACCCCTTCGAGACTCCGGGCCAGTCCTATCCTCTGTGGAGGCTTGGTGTCCTGTCTGTAAAATGCAGTGGCACCGGATGGTCTGTAAGTTCCTCCCAGTTCCCCCATTCTGTGAGCAAAGAGAAGCAGAGGCCCATGTCTGGCTTGATATAAAAACACTATTAAGTAAGACCTGCCTCTGGAGACTGCGTGACTGCAGTGGTTTTCCTTCTCCAAGTGTTCGGAGGGGGTGTGAAGAGGCTGAGGCTGAGAGGCAGTTATGAAGGGGTAGGACGCTCTTGGCCCCACAGGGACGGAGTGGACATGACAATGTGGTGAGGCAGGAGACAGGAAACAGCTGTGGGGGAGGCGGGCCGGGAGCAGATGGGGGCTCACGCGCAGAAAAAACACAAATGACCAGTGCAAACGCGGGTTCCAGAAAGACAGAAGGGGAGGGAGCAAGAGAAAGGGGAGAGGGAAAAGGGAGGGGAGGAAGGAGAGGAAGAAGGAAAGAAAAGAGAGGGAAAAGACAGAAAAAGGCATTCCAAAGCAGAAGGGTTCAGCTGCAGGCCGTCTCTACAAGTGGGGTGTGGCCGGCGAGAGGTGCACACAGACGGAGCAGGGGAGGTAGAGCCGGCCAGCGAGCTGTGCAGACAGGAGAGAACTCAGGAGAGGGAGAAACGAACGGGTAGCACACGTGAAGCATCCCACATGTTTTCCATGCCCCTGACAAAAAGCAGTCTCGGGGCGCCTGGGTGGCTCAGTGGGTTAAAGCCTCTGCCTTTGGCTCAGGTCATGATCCCAGGGTCCTGGGATCGAGCCCCGCACTGGGCTCTCTGCTCCGCAGGGAGCCTGCTTCCTCCTCTCTCTCTCTGCCCTACTTGTGATCTCTGTCTGTCAAATGAATGGATAGACTCTTTAAAAAAAAAAAAAAAAAAAAAAGCAGTCTCTGAGGGGCGCCTGGATGGCTCAGTGGGTTAAGCCTCTGCCTTCAGCTCAGGTCATGATCTCGGGGTCCTGGGATCGAGCCCTGCATCGGGCTCTCTGCTCAGCAGGGAGCCTGCTTCCTCCTCTCTCTCTGCCTGCCTCTCTGCCTGCTTGTGATCTCTCTCTCTCTCTGTCAAATAAATTAAAAAATCTTAAAAAAAAAAAAAAAAAAGCAGTCTCTGAGGCTACACATCAGGAGCACTCACGACTGGCTGGTCGGACACCGAGGGGCCAACCCTGGCCACCTAACACCTGGGACTCATCTCGGGAGGCTTAGACCTGCATCGTGTGGCCCCGGCTCTCACCAGACAGGAAGAAAACACGGCGGGAACAGACTGAGCTAAGCGACCAGGGGCCTCGCGGCTCCTCCTCATTTTACAAGGCAAGCAGGGTCCTTCCAGACAAGCTCAGTAACATCCCCAGCCGGAGAATAATAGTAATAAAACAACAATAATAATAGTAGTGAACAGCCTGCTGACAGTGTGCCAGGCACTAAGCTAAAAATACTTTCCTTACAGCATGTCTGTGCTCTTGAACGATGGCACCCATTGGGAAGGGCTATCATTTTTTATTTCAATCATTTCTACACCCAGTGTGGGGCTCAAATTCATGACCCCAAGATCAAGAGTCACATGTTCCACCGACTCAGCCAGCCAGGGGCCCCAGAAAGGGCTTTTATTGTCCCCAGTTTACAGGCAAGCAAAACTGAGATTCAGAGAGGGTAATTAACTCATCCAAGGTCACACAGTAAATAAATGACAAGACTGGGATTCAGATGGGATCTGCATGACTCCAAGATCCAGACTCTTAGCCACTGTGCTCTCAGCCTGGCCAAGCACTGTTACCATGATCTTAGGCCAACATTTTGAATAATCCTGACTGAGGATCTACAAAGTGGCCAGCACTACAGCGGTTACAACATAAAAAAGACAGGAAGAGAACTCACTACCAGGTACTGCTGTTTCCTAACTTCTAGGTAGTGTACAATGTACTTTCACCTACTTTATTTTGTTTAAGCTTTAAAACCATTTTTTAGTGTTCTCCGGGCAGTGTTTAATCAGGTATACTCGAATGTAAGACAAATTTCTTCATAAAACAAAATATTTTTATTTATTTGACAGAGAGAGACACCCCAAGTAGGCAGAGAGGCAGGTAGAGGTGGGAAGCAGGCTCCCCACTGAGCAAAGAGCCCAAGGCGGGGCTCGATCCCAGGACCCTAAGATCATGACCCGAGTGGAAGGCAGAGGCTTAACCCACTGAGCCACCCAGGTCCCCCAAAACAAAATATTTTTATATGCTTAGAGGTTTCTAAGCCCCCTTGTTCCAGACAGCAACAGAAGCAGCTCCTTCTTAGCACTCTGTCAAGAAGATAATATTTTAAGCTCTGCAGAACTGTGATTTCTTTTGTCATTACTAAAATTAATTTCATGTCTGTTTTTATTTTCTTATTACTATAGCTGACATATAATGTAATATTAGTTTCAGGTGTCTAGCACAGGGATAGACAATTTGACACATTCTACCCATCACTCAAATATACATCACCACGGTGGGCTAGTCACCATACAATCTTATTACAATATTACTGACGATATCTCCTCTGCCAAACTTATAGTTTTCACTCCTCCATTTTACAGATAAACCCTCTGAGGCTCACAAAGATGAAATAATTTATGCACGTTCATCTAGATAGCAAACGACAGACACCAGAGCCTGAGCTTTTAACACAAAAAGGTCCCAGAGGGAGACTGAGGAATGAGCTAAGACAACCGGACAGGGACAGGGGCTGGACAGGCTTCATTCAAAAAAGGCTGATGCGGGTGGGAGCAGCTACTGTAGAAAATGATGAGCCTGGAGGTGGCACAGGAGCCCAAGGCTGTCCCGGGCCTCAAGACATCCCCCCCAGCTCCTCACGGCGCCAGGCTGACTGCAAAAGGGGCCATGGGTAAGCGTTCACTCACTTGCGACTTTTTTTTTCCAAGCCATCACACTGAAACAGTCTTCTCCCCCACCCACAGTCACTTGCTTTTTGATCACAAGCAGCTTGAAGCTCCTGGACAGAGCAGGATTTGGGGAAACAAACCAAGACTTTGATAAATTCCAACAAGGCGACACAGCGCGATGTATTACAGCGGTGCCGGGCTGTGCTGACATTCCAGCCGTCTGATGATGACCACAGACGGCTGCTGCACAAGGAGACCGGGAGGAACCAGGAGGAACGGCTCTTTCAGAAAGCTGTTTCCTCTCCTGAAAGGCTAAAAGGAAAAACCAACCTTTCAAATGTTTGATCTATACAGGGATACTTATTTAAATTAAGTGTGAGGAAACCTTTCAGACACTAAAGCCACAAGCAAGCCTCTGAAGGCATGAAACCACCTTTTATAAGACTGGAGTGAGACCGTGGCTTTGGTCCCACCCTCAGGCCTGGCCAGCCTCTCGAAGCTGTCCCCAGCCCCCATCTAATCAGTAACACACAGCCAGTCTCACCCAATGCCTTCTCCGTGCCGCGCACTGTGAAAGGCTTGGGGACCAGGTGTTGAACAGGCATGTGCCTTCCAGTAGAGAAGACAGACAGTGATTATGAACATGTTATGAGGCACCTAAGGACAGATCAGAGTGCGACAACCATGTACCGGGAGCTGGCTTAGCTGAGGAGCAGGGACTCGCACTGAGTCAGTGACAGAGAGGACAGTCACAGAGAAAAGCAGGCGCACAGGCCTGGGGGTAAATCCAAGGACCAGGGCAGAAACCAAAGCTGGTCTGAAGCAGAGGAGTGAGTGGGGAGGGCTGGGAGAAGGGCCGGGAAGGGACGCACCGGGCCTCACTCGGCCTGTACTCCCATCTTACAGACGTGTTCTGAAGAGACTCAGTGACGTCTGAAGAGGTTTGAAGAGGGAGAGGTTTGAAACCTGCAGGGTGGCCGGTAGAGCAGGATGGGGCAGACGTGGGTAAAGAGCTGTCCTCGGGGGCATGAGCGCGTACAGGGAGGACGCACGGCAAGAGGCAGCCCGAAGCTGGGAGGCAGCACTGGGGAGAGAGACGGGAGGCTGGGAGACGGAAGCGGAGAATGTGAGAGACAGAGGTCGCCCACGACAGACACCACGGTTTTGGCCCGATGGGTCAGGCCCCAGCAGGGTTCCAGGAAAAGAAACAAAGATCTGGTTTGGGGTACGCCATGGCCAGACTTTGGCTGCTGCTTCTTCAGTTTCTTGAAGGAAGCACAGCTCTTCCGGCCTTCTGACCAAGTCCCAAGACTGGGCATGGCATTCACGGCTTCCATACTTTGGCCCCCTACCGCCAGTCTAACTTTCCACACACCCTTCCCTCTCCTTCGTTCTAGCCAAACTAACCTGCTACTGGTCCCTGCACGTGGCCACTTTCTTCCCAATGGCCTTACCTGTGTTCAAGCTGCTCCATCTCCCTCGAATGCCCTTTCTCCTGATCTTGTGTCCAAATCCTACAAATCCCTGCGGGCCACAAACAAAGAGGACCCCCTCCAGGATGCTTTGCCCACTGCCCCAGCTAGAAGTACTGGCTCACTTCCCACATACCACTTAGTCTATCCCCTTTAATGTGACCCTTAAAATTATTTATAGAAATTTCCCACCTTTCCCATTAGACTAGGGACTCCTCATTCATCCCGAAGTCCCTGAGAACACCAAGCAGGGAGCATCACGTGTGGTAAGTGCTGGACAAGTAAATACTAAGCATGGAGCCCGCTAGCCCCAGCAGGCCCCAGGATGCCTCAGCCAGCACAGCAAGGCTGTTTGGAAGAACACCTCTTCTGACTACATTCAAACCTACAGCTCCATTCAGAGACCTGAGCTATGTGGCTCCCTCCAGCCACCACACAGATTCAGCACCGCAGCTGGGACCGCCCAGTCCTACTCTGGCCACCCCCACATCAGAGGGCAGCGGTTTGGCACCTCCCACAGCCTCACCGTCACCTTCAGGGGTCACCTGGGGTCTGAAATGGACTGTGGGGACGCTGCAGGCAAGGGCTGGCCAAGAGGAGAAAAGGGAGGCCGAGGAGCAGGGCTCTGCCCCACAAACTGGGGCAGGGCTGGGGAAAGACGGTGCGAATCTGCCACACAAGGAAGGGCCCGGGGAATAACATTTTGAGAGCTTCCTCTCTCCAAAAAGTTTATCCACAATGCAGAGGGAAGGAAAAGGAAAAAAACCAAGAGATCACTTCTCATTTTATGAGTAGGTTTTATCCAAGAACCTCATATTTTCCACTGAAGGAAAAGCCAATCTACATCTAAACTTTCAAAACTTAACTCAAGAGCAAGAAACAATCTTCAGCCATAAATTAAAAGCTTGCTTTAAACTCTCATTTCTCAGGAGAGTCAGGGCTTCACAGCCCTCCATGCCCCAGAAGTTGGGCCCTGCCTGTCCGCCCGTCTAGTCAGAAAGCAAACAACACAGACTATTTGTAATGACAGGCAAACACTAATGAATTTCGGAGCATGTCTGGTGCTTGCATTTATGGATCATAAAATCATCTGGCTTCTTCTCCCCCTGTGCTGACATGCCAGTGAGGCAACCCTGAGTATTTACAAGCAGGAAGGGGACTGCCAGGACCACTCTGTGAGAGGGAGGCTGGGGGTTCAGGGGGATGGCTTGTTAACCTTCCCATTCCATACAACCCATTTTTATGCTCCTACAGTCACAGCCTAAACCTTGGCATGCAAAATCCCATTAAATGCTATTTATTTTTTTAAACATCTTGAGGTGGGAAAGAGAGTCAACCTAACTGTCTCAATTGCCTAAGGTATAAACCCAGTCAGAAGTTACCAAAAAGGCTTTTTAAATACCAGCTAGATATAAAGAAAGGATTTGAAATGCAGTTAGATTTTTCCAGTTAAACATATAATTTGTCTAATACACCCTACTAAATTCTAAGTGTTTAGAAAAAAGGTACTTCCATAAAACATAAGCTTTTCAGTCTAGGAACACCATTCACAGGCTCAGCCCCCAGGGTAGAGCCCCTCATTGCCCAGCCAAGGCGGAGTCCCGTTCCGGCCACACTGCCATGACCACCTGGGAGGAAGGGACCGTGGTGGCTTGGGACTCTTTCCATTGACAGAAGGTCTGGGGGAGCCTCTACGGAACCCAGGTAGCCCAGACAGGCCACAGTTTACCTGGGGCCCTCCAGAGGCTGACGCTCATTTCTCGAAGAGGTGCACATCAGAGACCACAGGAGGAGTTCTAAAATGCAGAATGAGCCCCTGTATAAGGGGAATCTTTCTTGACTCCAAAGGGTTGTGTGAAGTTCACTTCCTAACAGCCAAGTGTCCCCACATCTGACTTAAGCTGTGAACAAGCAAAGACTGCCCAAACATGGACAATTCAGAGCCACTAACGGGCAGGAGCCATCACTCACTCAACCAACTCCCCCTCCCCCGGCCCCGCCCCCCTTCTCGGGTTCAGAAACCCGCACAATATGAATGTGAGAGGCACCGACCAGAGCAGATAGGTCAGAACGAGAAGGTCCCCAAGAAACAAAGGACATACTAGGACAAGGGGACACTGAAAGACACTGGTTCCCCATGACTCGCATTTTGGGGGTGTCTGCCCAGCTCTTGACCATTCGGGGAACTGCAACTTGTCCTCAACCCCATCACAGGCATATCACTTCCAGTGACAGAAACCCGACCCCCACTGGGCCATTAGTAATTCCTTGTATATGGATCCGGAATCCAGAAGGAGGGAAAGAGAAAAACGTCAGCATCTAGGGCTCAGGAGTCCTGGGCAGCCACGTTGTGCCCCCCTTGCTGGTAGGGAAGGGTCAGAGGAAGCCAGAGGAAGCCCCAAGAAGAAGAGAGGAGAAAAGGGAAGAGATGAAAGACTAGAGCCTGCCCAGACTTCCAGGCCCAGAGTCCAGCTTCTCTTTACTTCCAGGTTCCATCAGATACCCCCGGAGGCTTACAGCAAATTCCCCTTTTGTCAAGCTGGCTTGAGCTGTTTTCTGCTATTTAAAACTAAAAACATCCTGAATGACGTTGTCTCCCACCTCTTTGTTCTCAGCCCATCAGCCCGGATGGTCTCAATGAAGAAAAAGGCAAGGAAGGGATGGGAAGGCCTGACGGAGGCCCCTCTCTCAGGGACACCAACCAAACAGGAGCCCACGGACCTCCTTCCCAGAGGCAGAGTCAGGAACCATAGACCAGGGACATGGCTTCTGAGGGATTCTAGAATCTGCTGACACTCCGGATGTACAGTTGCTTTCCTGCCTCCCTCCAGAGGGGTTAGCAGTTAAATTTGTGGGCAAATCCTTTAGAGAAATGGGAAGGGTGGAGGTTAAGTGAGTATCTTGTTCCACAGACGCCCTGGAGGACTTTTGCTCTAGGGTATGAACGTTCCAAGAAGGGAAAGATGGCCTGAACCCTGAGGCTCAGGGACTCAGAGAAAAGAACTGCAGGAGTCTGCCCAGCAGCACCTGGAAAGGCCGAGATTACAACCTGAGTAGGCCACACACCAAAGTCCATGCTCCCAACCCAACTCCTTTAGAAAATTTCACCTGCCAACTCTTCTTTGCCTGGGGCCTTGGGCAAAGAATTTAAGACCACCAAGAAAATAAGAATAATGAAGTTGGACCTCTTCCCCCAACCTCCCACCAGAGAGGCTATATTGGTCAATGAATATTGACACAGTCATCAATGAAGGGTGGTCCTGCTGAGCGCCTTGGTGGATCTGAGAATGACACTGGGCTACAGGTGCTGGGGCATCTGAACTGCTCTGCACAGGGAAGGGAAATGGATGGTCCGGAGAGAGGAACGCAGAGCTGGGAAAGCCAGGAGAGGTTGGGATCAGCGAAGGGGCCCACAATGATGGCATAACCAGTGGGTGCTTTAGAAATAGTGGTGCCTACAAGGCTTGCCAAAGCCTTGGGAACCAAGGTTCCCTTCCCATGGGTGTCCATGGCTCCCTAGCACTTGAGCAGCAGATCACTCGGGAGAGCTTGCGGGAGTGGCTGCATCACTGTGGTCCAGCGTAGAAATGGTGTATGTGACAGAAGTAAGCCTCTGGGAACTTGTATGGAAAGAAAAGCTCTGGCCTTCTTAAATCCGTAGAACTGGGATTCAAGATTCAAGACCAGTTTATGTCCCTGTCAGAGAGACATCTGTGTGATGATGATGGCAATAACAACTGAGGGGAGAAGAAAAAGAGGAAGAGAAGGAACCCCAGCAGCAACCCTGAACTGAGCATTGACTACATCTGTCCCAGCCAGAGTGCTAAGTAAGGATTTGAATGCATTATCAAACAAACCCTCCCAGTAACCCTATGGAGTAGCTACTGTTGTCCTCGCTATTTCACAGATGAGATAATGAAGGCTGAGAAGGAACCTGCCCAAATTCACACAGCTGGTTTGTGGTAGAGGCGGGATCTCGAACTCAGCTGTCCGAACCATAACTCATGCTGCTAACCGTATGCCACAGAGTCTCCCCTGAGATACTCTGCTTGAGCGCTGACCCCTCCCTTTCCCTTCTGGAGGGTTCCTATCCAAGGGATCCTATCCAAGATGCTCCTCTCCACGCGGCGTCTCCCCATCCAGCTGCTCTGGTGATCACGAGAGCCATTTCTCTCAAGACATCCCCTTCAGCGGCTTTGCATTCCCAACTTCAGGAACACTTTGGCCTCTAATGAGTCTCCAGTGGCATGACAGCCCCTCAGACCCATCTATTAGCTTAGGGGTCCTCCTATAGACAGAGCTGGGTCAGCAGCCCCTAGGAACCTAGAATTCTGCCGGAGGGCCTGCAGATTAGGTCCACAGAACAGCCCCAACCTGTACCTTCAGGCACTGGGCACCTCAAATTCAATATGCACAAAACCACATCCTCTGAGTGCCCCCCAACATCTGCTTGACTCCTGGCTATTCAGTTGCTCGGGGGTCTCTGCACGTGACCCAGCCAGCACAGCGCTCCTGTCAGGCTTCTGTCCTCCCTGCCCCACTCTCTCACCTAAGGCCTTGGTACCTGCTACACCCTCCGCTGGAAAGATTCCTTCTCCTCCCCCTCACTTGAGCAACTCACGTCATTCCTCAGGTCTTGGCTCCTAGATCACTTGTCCCGACGCGCTTTCCTAAAGCCCCTCCGCTACCCTGAACCGAGTCAGATGCTACCATAGCACACGTATCTCCCTGACAATAGCCCTCACTGTTCCTCACTGATGTGCATCTTTTTTTTTTCTTTTTTTAAAAATTTATTTGACAGACAGAGATCACAAGTAGGCAGAGAGGCAGAGAGAGAGAGAGGAAGGAAAGCAGGCTCCCTGCCAGGCTCGATGACAGGACCCTGAGATCATGACCCGAGCCGAAAGCAGGGGCTTTAACCCACTGAGCCACCCAGGCGCCCCTGACATGCATCTTGAATAGGCTGTCTTCCCTTCCTAGACTACACGCAATGTGCAGGGGAATCACCTCAAGCTCGAACACGCTCACCTTTGTGTGTCCAGCTCCCAAGTCAGGACCTGGCCACGGCAGGCCCTGAGGAACTAACTGCTGACTGAACGAGAGGTACCCTCTATCAACCTCCAGGAAGTCAAGTGATTTGAAAAACTGAGTTTTCCAGACAGCGGAGGTTGAACTCTTCCAGCACAGCATAAATATTCAGTGAGTCCGTGAAAACTGACTGAACGAACACTGTGTCCAGCACTGTGCCCAGCATCCGAGAGACAAAGACACCAGATGTGGTCCTGCCCTTGAGCTGCAGAGTCTTTGGAACCTAAGGAAAGCTATGGGCTCCCTCCCCAGTAAAATGGGAATAACACAATTGTGAAACTTTGTACGTAATTTATCTTAACATTAAATCTAAATGGAAAAATATTTTCATAGATTATTTCTCTCTGATTTTTTTAAGATTTTATTTATTTATTTGAGAGAGAGAGAGAGAGAGAGGGAAAGCACAGAAGGAGAGTAAGAGGGAAAAGCAGAATCCCTACCGAGCACAGAGCCCGATGCGGGGCTCCATCCCAGGACCCGGAGATCATGACCTGAGCCGAAGGCGAGGCTGAACCTATCGATTCACCCAGGTGCCCCTCTCTCTGATTTTTTCAAAGATAAAATAAATAAAAAAGTAATGCCAATATCCTGAAAAGAATCAAAAGAAATTCAAACTGTGCTAAAAGGGCAAACATGAGCCACAATGTGGTTCTCGCCCGCAGCCCGGCACGAGAAAGGCAGTCTCCGGGGGCTGACGTGTGGACCCTTGACCCCACCACTGGCTCTACCCCTGACCAGCCCTCTGATGCTGGGCACATCGATTAATCTCTCTGGCCTCAGTCTTCCCATTTGAAAATTCAGATAATAAAGGTGCCTACCTTATAAAACCATTGTGAATACTCAATGGTTCAGTTTATGTTAAATTATTAGAATAGTGACTGACACATAGTAAGCATCCAAAAAATATGGGTATACTATTACTGAACTTAAAATTATATTGTGAAGCATTCTTTCACATCCAACACACATGATCTCCTTGACACATAACACACTGACATCTGGTCAAGTTGACTTTTTTGTTTACCAACAGCTGCTAAGAACCCTGACTCCCAAAGGAAAGCAGCGGCCCACTGACTCCCAAAGCCCGCTGATGAGAGTCTGCGAGTGTCAGGACTAACACCATTCTCCACGAGTGTTTCAGCTGAATCAATGCCCCAGCATTTTCTCTTCTCTCGAGCCGCTGGGGACAGCAATGTTATAAAGGTCTCCTTCACTGATGGGCTGTCCCCAAGGAAGGACTGTGAATCCACACTCCCTCTGCATGTTTGGCTGAGCAGCTGAAGCCTTCCAAAGAGAAGGGCAAGGCTTCCAGGTTTCTCCAGATTTCTGCTGCTGAGGGCTTAACATGCTTCTGCCACGCCCAGGCTGCAAAGACATTTCTTCCAGCAAGAGAAAGTTTACAGACTTGCCCAGCCCGGTCTCCTCTTCTAGAGGGCAGCATGGCCAAAACCACCCATTTTTCAGAAACAACTGTAGTGGTGAATTGATTTACCTCATACACAGGGCCAAAAATATCTAGTAAGGAAGCCAAGTCATGAATGAATTCCTCTTTCTCTGTTTTGTGTGTTTTCCTTTACTTTCAAAGAAAAAAAAAATAGAACTTCAGTTTGAAGTTCAGTCCAGTACTTCAAGACCTGTCCTTTGCAGAGCCAGCGAACTCCTGCATGGCGGGAGCAGCTTTCTGTTCTGCTCCATTTCACAGCAAAATGTCCCGAGAAGGCTGGAGCTCAATCCCCCAGCACCAACAGAACTGCAGGCTTTCAAAGCAGGCTTTCAGGACCACTGCAGTCTTTGACATCGATGTTGGCACGGGAGGTCCCAGCCGCAGTGGCAGGTGGGCCTCCGCGCATCATCAAAGCTGCAATGCCAGACGTGAGGCCAGACAAAGCAGATGCTTCATTCAGGCAAGATAGCCTTGACATTCCTTTCAGTCAAAACTGAGCTTAGCAAAGAAACAGACTGCCATTTCGAAGACTTGGAAGTTTCCCAAAGGAGCTCACAATCTAAGAATTCTTTCTGGATGTTGGCAACATACAGGTAACAGAAACCAACAGGAGCTGGAGGCACCAAGATTGCCATGAACAGTCTGTGCACCGAATTTCAAAAGAAATGGCACAGCTGCTCATTCTTTCCATGACCTACTTCAAAATATTGGAAGACAGGTCAGCTCTTCTAGAAATCATATCAGTTGACACAGAACTGCTTTAATCTCCTTCCTCTGCTCTGAGTCATAGCTCAGCTCGGTTAGGTACAGGTTACGTGGCTTCACCAAGTTCTCTCCTGTCGGGAGTGACTTCTTTGGCAATTTTGAAGGCTGTTTCAAAACAAGGCTTTTAGACAAGGATCCCATCAAAAAAGAGAGCTATAGACCAATATCCTGTGTTCAATATCCTGAACACAGATGCGAAAATTCTCACCAAAGTACTAGCCAATAGGATTCAACAGTACATTAAAAGGATTATTCACCACGACCAAGTGGGATTTATTCCAGGGCTGCAAGGTTGGTTCAACATCCGCAAATCAATCAATGTGATACAACACATCAGTAAAAGAAAGAACAAGAACTATATGATACTCTCAATAGATGCTGTAAAAGCATATGACAAAGTACAGCATCCCTTCCTGATCAAAACTCTTCAAAGTGTAGGGATAGAGGGCACATACCTCAATATTATCAAAGCCATCTATGAAAAAGCCACCGCAAATATCATTCTCAATGGAGAAAAACTGAAAGCTTTTCCGCTAAGGTCAGGAACACGGCAGGATGTCCATTATCACCACTGCTATTCAACATCATACTAGAAGTCCTAGCCTCAGCAATCAGACAACAAAAGGAAATTAAAGGCATCCAAATCGGCAAAGAAGAAGTCAAACTATCACTCTTTGCAGATGATATGATACTCTATGTGGAAAACCCAAAAGACTCCACTCCAAAACTGCTAGAACTTGTACAGGAATTCAGTAAAGTGTCAAAATATAAAATAAATGCACAGAAATCAGTTGCATTTCTCTACACCAACAACAAGACAGAAGAAAGAGAAATTAAGGAGTCAATCCCATTTACAATTGCACCCAAAACCATAAGATACCTAGGAATAAACCTAACTAAAGAGGCAAAGAATCTATACTCAGAAAACTATAAAGTACTCATGAAAGAAATTGAGGGGGACACAAAGAAATGGAAAAATGTTCCATCCTCCTGGATTGGAAGAATAAATATTGTGAAAATATCTATGCTACCTAAAGCAATCTACACATTTAATGCAATTACTATCAAAGTACCACCCATCTTTTTCAAAGAAATGGAACAAATAATCCTAAAATTTATATGGAACCAGAAAAGACCTCGAATAGCCAAAGGGATATTGAAAAAGAAAGCCAAAGTTGGTGGCATCACAATTCCGGACTTCAAGCTCTATTACAAAGCTGTCATCATCAAGACAGCATGATACTGGCACAAAAACAGACACATAGATCAATGGAACAGAATAGAAATCCCAGAAATAGACCCTCAACTCTATGGTCAACTAATCTTCAACAAAGCAGGAAAGAATGTCCAATGTAAAAAAGACAGTCTCTTCAATAAATGGTGTTGGGAATATTGGACAGCCACATGCAGAAGAATGAAATTGGACCATTTCCTTACACCACACATGAAAATAGACTCAAAAATGGATGAAGGACCTCAGTGTGAGAAAGGAATCCATCAAAATTCTTGAGGAGAACACAGGCAGCAACCTCTTCAACCTCAGCCGCAGCAACATCTTCCTAGGAACATCGCCAAAGACAAGGGAAGCAAGGGCAAAAATGAACTACTGGGATTTTATCAAGATCAAAAGCTTTTGCACAGCAAAGGAAACAGTTAACAAAACCAAAAGACAACTGACAGAATGGGAGAAGATATTTGCAAACGACATATCAGATAAAGGACTAGTGTCCAAAATCTATAAAGAACTTAGCAAACTCAACACCCAAAGAACAAATAATCCAATCAAGAAATGGGCAGAGGACATGAACAGACACTTCTGCAAAGAAGACATCCAGATGGCCAACAGACACATGAAAAAGTGCTCCATATCACTCGGCATCAGGGAAATACAAATCAAAACCACAATGTGATACCACCTCACACCAGTCAGAATGGCTAAAATTAACAAGTCAGGAAATGACAGATGCTGGCGAGGATGTGGAGAAAGGGGAACCCTCCTACACTGTTGGTGGGAATGTAAGCTGGTGCAACCAACTCTGGAAAACAGCATGGAGGTTCCTCAAAATGTTGAAAATAGAACTACCCTATGACCCAGCAATTGCACTACTGGGTATTTACCCTAAGATAGAAACGTAGTGAACCGAAGGGGCAAGTGCACCCGAATGTTTATAGCAGCAATGTCCACATTAGCCAAACTATGTTAAGAACCTAGATGTCCATCAACAGAAGGATGGATAAAGAAGATGTGGTATATATATATATATACAATGGAATACTATGCAGCCATCAAAAGAAATGAAATCTTGCCATTTGCGACGACATGGATAGAACTAGAGGGTATCATGCTTAGCAAAATAAGTCAAGCAGAGAAAGACAACTATCATATGATCTCCCTGATATGAGGAAGTGGTGATGCAACATGGGGGGTTAAGGGGGTAGGAGAAGAATAAATGAAACAAGATGGGATGGGGAGGGAGACAAACCATAAGTGACTCTTAATCTCACAAAACAAACTGAGGGTTTGCTGGGGAGAGGGCGGTTGGGAGAAGAGGGGTGGGGTTATGGACATTGGGGAGGGTTTGTGCTTTGGTGAGTGCTGTGAAGTGTGTAAACCTGGCGATTCAGAGACCTGTACCCCTGGGGATAAAAATATATTATATGTTTATAAAAAATAAAAAATTTAATTAAAAAAAAGAAAAAAAGGGGCGCCTGGGTGGCTCAGTGGGTTAAGCCGCTGCCTTCGGCTCAGGTCATGATCTCAGGGTCCTGGGATCGAGTCCCGCATCGGGCTCTCTGCTCAGCAGGGAGCCTGCTTCCCTCTCTCTCTCTCTCTGCCTGCCTCTCCGTCTACTTGTGATTTCTCTCTGTCAAATAAATAAATAAAATCTTTTAAAAAAAAAAGAAAAGAAAAAAAATAACAACAAGGCTTTTGTGTTTGGGTAAGTCCAACTTTTGGAAAATGGCAGGCCTTTCCAAGTCAAGCCTCCTTCTCCCCAGTAAGGTTTGTTCCCCTGTCTCCCCGCCCCACCATGCATCTTTGGGAAGTGGGTGCTCCATCCCCCTTCCAGGAGTCACGTGATCACTGCAAAGCATCCTATCCCTACGGACTGAATTTCTGGTTATGAAAGTAAGACCAAAGATTATGTAAGCTTCACTGTACTCTTTCATTTGACATTTTCCAACTTAAGCTAGGATTGATGTAAATGTAAACAGATGCACATAGTCATAAAAGTAAGGTACAATTTTATAAATTCTTTTCCCAGGGAAAATGTTATACAGCAGAACACAGTGACAGTGAAAACTGTCATTGCCCAGATGTATGTGGTGCAATTTTATGCCATCCTACACGCTTTCAGAGTAGAATGACACCTTAATATAATTTAAGAAAAATAACTTTTTTTCCTCCACAGAAGATGGTTTTCAAAATAAAAAAAGTTTTCAAAATAAAGAAGGAGGCTTTTGCTTCTATTTATGACAAAATAACTAGTATCAGATTAACTATAAAAATTGCATAAACTGGGGCACCTGGGTGGCTCCATTGGTAAAGTGTCTGATTCTTGTTACAGATCCCATAGATATTAAAAGGATAAGGGAATATTATGAAAACTCCATGTGAATAAATTTAATTTAGATAAAATGGACAAACTCATTCAAATAACATAACCAAAGTTTACTAAAAAAAGAAGCAGCTTACCTGAGTAACTCCATATCTATTAGAGAAATTGAATTCATTTTTTTTTTAAGAGGGGGAGAGAGAAAGACAGACAGTTGAGGGGAGGGGCAAAGGGAGAGGGAGAGAGAGAATCTTGAGCAGGCTCCACACCTAGCTCAGAGCCCAATGTAACAAATGTACCACTCTGATGGGATGCTGATAGGGAGGCTGTGCATATGGGGGCAGGGAATATGTAGGAACTTTGTGCATTTTCTGCTCAGTTTTCTGTGAACCTAAAACTGCTCTATAAAATAGTCTATCTAAGAGGAAAAAACCAAAACTCTTTCCACAAAGAAAACCCCAGGTCTTCACAGCTCTGCTGGCCAAATCTACCAAATACTTAAGAAAAATCATACCAATTCTACATAAACTCTTCTGGAAAACTGAAAAGAAAGTGCTTCCCAGCTTAGTTTAAGAGGTCAGCATGGGGCACCTGGGTGGCTCAGTTGGCTGAATTTCCAACTCTTGATTTCGCTTAAACTGGATCTCAGGGTCATGAGATCGAGACCTGAGTCAGGCCCCACACTCAGCATGGAGTCCGCTGGTGCCTCTCCCCCTCCCTCTCTCACCTACCACCACTGCATGGGCATGTATCTGTGCACACACTCTATCTTAGTTAGACAGATAGACAGATAGACAGGTAGGTAGGTAGGTTGGTCAGTCGAGCAGCGTTACACTGATACTAAAACCAGAAAAAGATACTTTACATGAAAAGAAAAATATAAACCAATATTCCTCATGAACACTGATACAAAAATTCTTAACCGAATTTTAGCAAATCGAATCCAACAATATACAAAAAGGATTCTACATCATGACCAAGTGGGGTTTATCACAGGAACGCAAGGTTGGTTTAACATTCAAAAATCAATCATGAGTCCCACAGAGGGAAGCCTGCTTCTCTCTCTCACTCTCCCTGCTTGTGCTCCCTCTCTCGCTGTTTCTCTGTCAAATAAATAAAATCTTTTCTTTTAAAGATTTGACAGAGAGAGACATAGCAGAGAGGAAACATAAGCAGTGGGAGAGGGAGAAGCAGGCCTCTTGCTGAGCAGAGAGCCTGATACTGGGCTCCATCCCGGGACCCTGGGATCGTGACCTGAGCCAAAGGCAGATGCCCAACGACTGAGCCACCCAGATGCCCCTAAATAAATGAAATCTTAAAAAAAAAAAAAAAAATCATGCAATTCTCCACAGTAACAGACCAAAAAAGAAAAATCATGGTTATCTCAACAGATGCAGGAAAAACATTTGATAAAACCCTATATCCACTCAGAAAAATTCTTAGCAAATTAGGGTCGGAGGGGAATAACCTCAACCTGATAAAGCAAATGAAAAGGCAAGGCAAATGAAAGACATATAAGGCAAATGAAAAACATACAGCTGACAGCTAACATCATCCTTAACCATGAAAGACAACTTTTCCTTCAAGACCAGAAACAAGCCAAAGATACCTGCTCCCACCACTTCTAACCAACAGTATGGCCAGCAAATAAGGCAAGTCAGTGAAATAAAAATCACCTAGTTTAGAAACAAAGAAATAAGACTGTGTGGTTCACAGAAAAATCATCTGTGTAGAAAATTCTACAGAACCTACAAAAGAGCTAGTAGAATAAGTGAGTTTAGCAAATTTGTAAGATATAAGGCCAATTAAAACATTTCTCTATTTCCATAAACTAGGAATAAGCAGTTGGAATTTAATTTAAATAAAATAACATTAATAGCAGCATAGAAAATGCAGCACTTAGGAATCAATCTGACAAAAGACATGTAAGATCTGTACACTGAAAACTACAAGATTACTAAAACAAATTAAAGAAGATCTAAATGTGTGGATACACACACTGTGTTCATGGTTCAGGGAACTCAGTATTGTTAAGATGTCAACTGTCCCCAGACTGATCAACAGATTCAATGTGATCATATTCAACAGCAGGCATTTTTTTTTTTTTTTAAGATTTCATTTACTTATTTGTCAGAGAGAGAGAAAAAGAGAGCGCACAAGCCGGGGGAGCCCCACGTAGAGAGAGAAGCAGGCTCCCTGTTGAGCAAGGAGCCTGATTCGGGACTTGATCCCAGGACCCTGAGATCATGACCTCAGCTGAGGGCAGAGGCTTAACTGACTGAGCCACCCAGGCGCCCAAACACCAAGCATTTTTGTAAAGCTAACAAGCTGATTTTTAAATTCATATGGAAATAGGAAGAACTAGAATAGCCAAGACAATTTTGAAATAGAAGAATACATTTTAAGAACTGATTCTACTTGATTCCAAGAAGACCGTGGAGGGAGTGGGAAGGGAGAGAGGGATTGCGAGGAGTGTGAGAAAACTTTCTGGGGGACAGGTATGTTTACTGTTTCAATGTGACTGGTTTCACAGATATATACATACAAACTCAACGAATTCTTGGCTTTATTTATATATATCCATTACACCTCAGTGAAGCTGGAAAAAATCTCATTCAGTTCTCATGTCCAATTTTTGAGATAGTTATATTATCGTCTCCATTTTAGAGAAATGAAACTGAGACTCAGAGACAGTAAGTGACAAGTGTGGTCACACAGAAACACACCTGATCCTTCTCACTCCAGACCCCAAGCTCTTAAGCTTTGGGACATACAGGAGTACTTTTCTATCTTCCTCTCACTCATTCAACAAGTATTGACAATATTGATCTTATAATGTGGCACCATGCCGGAGCACCTAAGGTGGCTCAGTGAGTTAAGCATCTGCCTTTGTCTCCGATCATGATCTTGGGGTCCTGGGATCGAAACCCGTGTTAGTTCCATGCTAAGCGGGGAGTGTGCTTCTCCCTCTCCCTGTGCTTACTCCCTGCCACCGCAACTCATGCTCTCTCTTGCTCTCTCCCAAACAAAAAAAAAATGTGCCTGGAGTAAAGGACCACAGCAGTGACACAGAGCATCCTTCCCTCGGAGAGCCTGACACATTGCTGGCCCAAGGTCCCTCTAAGCTTGACTTACTAGCACTGTTGTTCCTTTTCTCCTTGCCACATCCCTGACTTCTCTCAAAAGAGAAGAAATACCTTGTGAGTTTCTGCCACGTGCTGGGCTGTCTGCCTGGGACAGGCATCATTTCTACTTTACTGATACAGAAACATGCAGGAACCTGGCCCCGTCACACAGCTAGAGTGTAGCAGAGCGGGGCTGCAAATGCAGACCTTCCTGCCCCTGAAGCTTAGGGACCTCCAGTCACATCAAACTGCCTGGAACTAGACAGCTGCTCTTAACACACAGTCCACATGAACCTTGTTTTCCTTGCAGACAAAATCACAACCAGGCGCCAAGTCCCCAAGGATAAAAACAGCTGTTCACCAAAGGTTCTGTTTTATGTTATTAATTCATTTAAAAGGAAATTTGGTTTCTAACCAGCACTATTGTCCTATCCACACCCAAGAAGAGGGGAAAAATGAGTTGAAGGTACAAAGTGTGGGTTTCATTGGATCAAATACGCTGCTGGCCTATGTCTGCGGCCAGACCGGAGTCCTGTTCCGGTGGCTCTCCCCACCCTTCAGACAAGTGTTTTTCTGGGGCTCAGGGAGGGACTCCAACCCTTCCCTCCATCATGAGTGGAGTTGGGGAGAAGCCTTTTCTACTTGTTTCCACGGTGACAAGAAGCCACTACAATGGGGAGAGCAGCTACCAGGAAATGAAAAGCGAGTAACAAATGCCAACTCGGAGCGGTCACTGAGAGGGGTGGCTGCTCAGGCTTCCGGTGCAAACTTCAGCGCCATTAAGCCTCATGTTGGGAGCCTCGTGCGCACATCTTGGCCCCAACAGGAAGCACCTGGACCACCCCCTAGGCTGCAGGTAGGTCCTACCTACTACCTAATTCAGTCTTTTGAACCAAGGGAGGCGCTGGAGCACAGAAGTGATGAGGATTCCATGAGATCTTATCATTATTATCACTGCCACATCCTAAATGTATTCATTAAGTAACAACGGGATCGGGCACCGTGCTGGGTCACAGGATATGCAGGGAACAGTATTGGCACGGTCCCCGTATCCATGGAGTTTATAACCGAGGAGGCAGCCAGACTGGAAATAACTAATTATTCAAACTTTTGAAAGTCATGACATTGCAGTACAACAGTGAAAAGTGCTACGCACGGCAGGCAGGAGACATTACGGCGAGCGTGAGGGGAACGCGTGCAGCTCCCAGTCTAGTGCTCCCGGCTGCTCCCTCCACCTCTGCGGATGGATGGCAAGACGGTGGGGGGGCACAGGCGGGACCGGAGAGGCTGGGCCAGGGAGGCTGTGGGCCGCACGGAGCAGCAGGCTTGGGCTGGCGGAGGCTGGGAGGTCTGCTGCGGGCCCCTCACGCTACCTGGCCGGCAGAGTAAAGGAGCTGTGTGTCCAAGGAGCAGTGGGGAGCCTCCGAGGGTCTAGGCAGGACAGGGTCAGACTGCGGCTTTAGAACGATGTCCCTGGTTGCGGAAAGGAGGTAGGGAAGCAAGATGAAGTACGGGGATATTTGATCGGAGGAGTGGTGGCAGAGACCCAGGCCAGGCTGGGGTAGTGAAGGGAGATAATGGTCAGAGAAAACTGCCCAGCGTGTGACCTGAGAGAGGGGTGTCATGATGTCATCGAAACCGATCTCCTCTTTACAAATAACTGCCTGCTGGCAACGAGCTTCCCTGCTCCTAGGGCCAAACACTGTGATTCCAAGGAGCAGCAAAGACACACAGGGTTTGTCTGACAGCCAACACTGACCTCGGCTTTCTGGAATGCCCGCTTCTTCAGAGCAGGCGACCCGGCATCCAGACAAAAGGCCAGAGGGTCAGGTTCCTGAACCCACAGGCAGTGTTTTCCTGCGCTGCGACGTGTCATGCGGCCCAGAGGAAATGGCGAACTTTAGCAGGGAGCCTGCCATTCCCACAGGCCAGCCCCTCCGCAAAGCAGCACAGGCTGGTGAAGTCTCGCTCAGAGGCCTCAAGCCCTGAGGCAGGAAGGGTGAAGCCAAACCTCTCTAGAGTAAGTGCCCTTCAGGGAGGCAAGCTCTCTCCGGAGAAAGCCTCTTTGTCCCCAAACATTCGTTAATGCTACTCCCTTCCTCATTCGAAGCCACCGGCCTTTCTCAGCCTCAGCTTCCCCGCCGGGGCCACAGTGAGGACAGCAGAGGACTGCAAGCCCGCCCAGACTAGCCCCTGCCAGCCCTCCCCTAACTATGAGCTCCCGGTCTGTGCCTTGAAACCTGGGGGCAGGTGCTGGTGACATGCTGGTCCCCTACCTCATGTGGCTAGTCTAGGCCCTCAGCTGTCTTCTGGGGGAGCCCAGGCTACCTCCTGGCACCTCCGTCTCCCCGCCTCGTTGCTGTCAGCACCCGGGCCTTTGGCTCAGGCCCACGGTCTCCTCCTCTCGCTCTCCAGTCACCAGAGCCGAGGCATCCCTAAACTGGGTGGTGCACCTTCTCACCCCTGGGTCACACCATACCCCCGCCTCCCCCAGGAGAGACCTTCATCGTCCTCCCACTGCAGCTCCCCAAAGGCAGAGCCTCCTCCCGTCAAGTCTCCAGAGCCTCCCCACCTCCCAGACCCTGCACTCTGCCATCATTCTCCCTCCATCACCTCCTGGCCTCCAGCTCGTTCTCTGACTCCAAACCAAATCTGTGCTTTGCCTCCTGCTCGACCTCTGGTCCCTCACTCCTTCTTGAGTCTTCCAGGCCATCAGCCCTCTCTAGCCCTTCCGGCCTCCCTCCCCCAGGGTAAACATTCCTGACGCCCCTGCTCTGCTTCCAGGCTCCCTGTGCCTCCTCCTGCCTCTGAAGCCACTTCCTCCGTCTCCTTCTCTCCCCACCGCCCTTCCTGCTATTCCCTGAACGCACAGTCCACTCCCTTCTCTCCTGTTTCTTCTTGTCTCGGGCCTCACAGCTGCCTTCATAACCAGCCTAAAGCCAGGCTCTCTCTTCTCCGGGGCTGCCCCCCAGCCCCCCACACACTATTACAAAGCCCCTAATCGGTCTCGAGTGCAGGTGGTTCTGTCTCCAGCACTGAGAATGAACTTCCTAAAATACAACCTGTCCGTGTTACTCCCTTTTTTAAATCCTTCAGTGGATCCCGGAATCCAACAACGTAGAGCTCGGCTTCCTGCCCATCCCTACCAGCCACTCTTCTTGACATCTCTACATCCCCAGATACTTCCCGTCTACTGTTTGTTCACATCGCTGTTCCTCCCTCGCCGGATTGTGTCCCTGTGTCCCCCTCATCTGTGTCTCCCCAGCACGCAGCCCAGCAGACTGATGAGTGAACGAGAGTGAGCGAGTGCAGGTCAGTCACTACTGGGGCCTCTGGCAGTGGGGATGGCAGCAAAAACTGGGAAAAACACAGGCACACAGAGAAGCTTTATTTGGTACCACTAAGGCTCATTTCCTTCATACTCAGGCCCACTGGACACCCATCCACGTGCCTCTGTGACCCTGCATGCCCCCAGCTGCCAGAGGGCAAGAGAATGACACAGTGACTTCTGGTACGCCCTTACTATGCCAACATCCCTGGCAATAGGACCCCTGAGGAGCACAGAACTGAGAGAACAGCAGGCTCGCCTTTCTTCTCTCCAGCCACCCGGCACCTAAAGTAGTGTTAAATCTCACTAAATATATTATCCGCCTCTTCAATGAGTTACTCACTTTGCCTGAAATGCTCTTCCTAATTCCCATTCCCTTCCCCAAACCACCCATAAAATACAGTCCATTTCAGCCTTCAAGGCTCAGTGCTAATGTGCCAACTCCAAGGCAGAGAGACTCCAGCAGTGTCCGCAGGGTCCTGGGGCACCGCAGTGTGAGTCTTCACCTAGACCACAGCTTCACGAAGGCCCTCCAGGGACCAGGACGGGAGCTCAGACCTCAGGGATTCCAGGAAGAGGGCTCTTACCCACTCCGCTATTGAAAGCCCCACCTTCTCGGGGCCAGCTGCTCCCACACGGGCGCTACTGCGTGTTCTGCTGAGCACGACCGCCCGGCCGTAACATTCACAGCCTCTTCGAACTGGGCACCAGTGAGGGCAAACAGCCACAAGCCATCAGGAACTGACTGCCTGCTACTAAGCTTTCACACACCCACTGTAAGGTAAAAACTGCGATTTCCCCCACTTTACACAAGAAAATGGAAGCATAAAGAGAATGAACAACTTGTCTGAAGTCCGAGCTCTTCAGGGTGGGGCCACCCCTGGCTTTGTCAGACAAGCCCCTGCTCTTGAGCACCGATCCGGTGAGCAGGCCCGCTGGCCCAGTGTGGACAGAGCCCTAGGTGGAGGGGCGCGCAGCCCATGCTCATTTTCAGCACCGTCTAAGAACGGTAGGTCCCCCTTGACACTCCTCCCGGTTGACATCGAAACCAATGACAAAACCAGTTCTGAGAGTTCCAAGGCCTCTGAGAAACAGCTGGGCCTTTAGTTCCATGGGCTGAGAGTTTGGGCATAACGAAAGATGTGGGAGGGAATACTGGTGGGGACAAAAATGCCACCCCACAAATGTACCACACAAGGTTACCACCACCGGGACCCCTCAGGAAGACCTCCTTCGGCCCGAGACCCGGCAGCCAGGAATCCACCACGGTGGTGATGGTTCTGGGCCACCGCATAAAAGCTATACCCAGCTGTGAGCCATTATGCTGTGAGGCTGTATCTGCATTAACTTGCCAGTGCTTGATAAAATTGGTCACTTGTCAGAGTCACCGGGAACAGGGCAGTTATGGTTCCCTACTTGCTAACTTCCATTTTCCTTGTTCTCTGCCAATCCTTAACTCACCGTCTGCCAAGCTTCCTCTAAGCCCTGCGACGATGCTCTTGTGGTCTCCCTCACAGAAATTAGCAGAAGCCACAGTTCTACCCTCAGTTATCAACAGCATTTGGAAACTGGAATCTTCAAAGGCTGAGCTCACCAGGCAAAACCCCTGTTTTGGGGGAAGCGGTTCCACCACAAAACAGGCACCCTGGTAATAATGTTCCCTCAACTGGCCCACCCCCCCCCCACCCTTGGCAATGAGCCTAAACACAGCCAGATAACATTCTGCTCCTGTGCGTCTCCCATTCATTCCTTCTCCACTCATTCAACAAATACTGAGTATCCACTGCGTTCCAGGCACTGGGATCCAACAGGGTCTCTCGGGAGGCAGACTCCAGAGCCGAGGGAGCACAGCCCTCCTTTTCTGTCCTGGTGTTTCCAAAAGCCTTTTAGGAAGTCAAGAAGGGGGGCCCACGTGGGTGTGGAAGTGGTACGGGGGAGGTAGATGAGAAGAAAAGGTACTGAAGACAGACAGAACTGCAAAGAAATGCTAAACTGCAATCCGTAGTCTGCTGGTTAATATCAATACCAATATTATCATTTTTAAACTACTGTGTGTGTGTATGTGTCTATACACACACACACACACACACACACACACACACGATGAGATAGTACAAAAATGCAATTATTTAATGTTGTTAGAAACCCAAACTGTCATCGTAAAAGAAATCATACAAAAATCAAAGGAGTTAAGCTCCCAACACTGTAATGTTAGATTTGAGTTGGAAAGATCAACATTGTGTCAGTCACATGCCAACAAGATAATGTGATATGACAAACAACCCTCAAATCTCAGAGGCTTACAACAGCAATATTTATTTCACACTCAGGGGTCGGTAGAAGGGCTGCAGTTCAGTCAATCTCTGCTGGGCTCACCGGGGCGGGGCCAGGTTAGGCTGGAATTCAGGCTCTGGGTTCGGTTCAGGTCATGTCCGCATTTGCGGACTCAGGCTAAACAAGCAACAGCGACCCACATATCACGGAGAGTGGGAGTCCCAGGAGGGCCAGTCATGCCTCTCACTCACCCCGCGCCATGCGGTCACTTATGCCCAAGGCACAGGGCCAAGCCCAGAGTCAACAGGATGAGAAACAACCACCACCCACAGGGAAGTCATGACTAGGATGAAGAGGGAAGGAAGAATGCGGAGAAAGAACACCACGTGCCCTCATTAGGAACTCCTGATTTTTCCTTTTATTTTTTATTACTTTTGAGAGAGAGAGAGAGAGAACACAAGCAGGCAGAGGGAGAGGGAGAGAGAGAATCCCAAGCAGGCTCCACGCTGAGCACACAGCCCGACACGGGGCTCAATCCCATGACCCCAAGATCATGACCTGAGCAGAAACTACATCAAACACTCCACCAACTGAGCCACCCAGGTGCACCAGGACTTCTCCTTTGAAAAAATAGGCATTTCTTCACCCTGGCCGCCAAAAGGGCCTAAATGCAACTGCAGCCTCTTCTCCGGAGCATCCTTGCACCTAGACTGTGGTTTCTGAATATTCATCTCCAGCAAAGAAACCAGGACCCTGAAGGCACACCCGATTCCAGGTCTACAGCAGGAGTTGTATGACGTAATGTCGATACAGCTTGTGGTGCCAAAGAGCAAGGAAGCCATCCATACCAGGAGACCTCGCTAAGAGGATACAGGTGGTGACATGACAGGGCTCCCACTGGCTAAATACAGGACAATTTACATATCAAAAAGAATAGTGGCTACAACTCACTGAAACAGAGATGCCCGGTCCCTCTCTAACCCTATGGGATCCACATCTCCAAGGATGGAGCCAGGCATCTGCATTTCTTTACAGAGCTCCCCAGCTGAGTCTGATGCACAGGTGGCACTGAAAAGCACGGTCCACAGGCTTCCTGATCTTCTGGGAGCACAAGTGACACACGGTGTCTACCTTGCTTTCAGATGCTGGCTTCTTCTTCCTAGGTAGTCTTGTTGAACTTGTAACTGTCCTTTATTCATATCCCTCCAACTCTGGGGTGGTCCAGCCACAACATGGCAGGCATCATCAAGAAGAAAAACTCCAATTCTCAGTCTGCTACCAACAATAACAACAGCAAAAAAGCTGAGGCAGCTCCCAGGATCCTCCTTTTAACCACAGTTTTGAAAATGACAATGAGGCGCAAACTCTTCTATTTTTAGCTAATATAGATCCAAGACATTCAAGTTTGGGGTTTCTCCAGATACCTCAAAGGAACCAGTTTTTAATCCTCATTCTCTATCAGAATCACCTGGTAACTTTCTACAAAACTTTCTACAAATGGTAACTTTGTCTGGGCTCCAGGCCCTGACCCAGAGATCCAGATTCAATGGTTGAGGGTGGAACCTGGGCACCCCGTGTTTCAAAGGCTGCCAGGTGATTCTGATATGCAGCCACAACTGACAACCACAGATCCAAGCAAAAATCGTGAAAGCAAAACATTTCCACCTTAATGTCTTATCATAATTTGAATCAAGATATATCTCGGTTGAGACACCTTCCAAATCTCAATGTCCTGGGGGAAAGCCTTGGTCTGCCCCTAGCTGTGCCTCTACAGAGCTCCCCACCATCTTCCCTCCTACAATGAGCCTGAGCAGCCAGGCCAGCGTCCCTGGGCACACGCAGGTTCAGGATTCAGGGCTCATGGCAGGCAGGGCTCCTCTCTCAGATGTTCAAGACAAAGAATAAAGATCCACATGTCTAAAGAGCTCCAGAGCAAAGTTCAGCATAGAATATGATCACAAATAGCTTCAAGCGGAAAACTAAAGCAACCATCACACAATTACGCCCCTAAATGTCTCCAAGAGGTAGAGTTGTTTTGTTTTGTTTTTTAATTAGAAAGACTGGGTAATCTCATGTTAGAAGATAACAGCAAAAGATGAGAAGTCAGCCAATTCAAAACAGCAAACATAGCTCTGCCCCCCAAACCCGATGAGCACAGCACACGTGCGCGCGCGCACACACAGTCCTACAAATCACTGCCACGTCTTCGCATAAGTGCTGAGCGCAGCTAGAAGTACTAGCTTCCTCTTAATTTGCAGTAGGTTAGATGCCAGCTCTCAGAAGGCCTGGATCCTTTGTCTGGCTTTGTATTAAAATATGCTGCTTTTCTCAAAGCCTTAACAGCTACCATACTATGAGAGGAAGGGCTGCATGTCAGAGAGCTCTGGAATTCACACCATGGTTGCAGCAGACATTTTCTGACTTATCACCCCACAAACACCCCTCTTCTCTAACACGTGCAGCCCATCCGCCAGACCAGATCCCCTCAGCTGTGCTTGGTCGTCTTGACCACATACTCCTGGCCTGGGTCGTGAGCCAGCACGAGTCACGTGGCTCCGCCAGGCTGGACTGAGAGCTGCTGGTCTCAAGTCTGCAAGGTGGCCTAAAGAAGGATCATGTAAATGCAAGCCCCTCGGAGCACCAGGTTGGACCACGTGAACAGACAGGAAAGAAGGCAGGAAAGCAAAGAGAAGACAAAGCAGAGACAAGAGGCAGAGACAGCTTCGTCTCAGTGGCTCTCCAGCTGCCTGAACTCCATGCTCAGGGATTCCATAAAGTGTCCCTTTATCCCCACAATAAACTCCTCTTCTGCCTATTCAGCTACTTTGAAATGGATTTCTATTACTTGCCAACAACAACAAAAAAGAACCCTAACTAAAACAACTCTAAAGCCTTGTTATCAACTACTAAACATTTCCAGGATATTTTTAAAGACCAAAACCAACTTTTTTCTCTCTATTGAATATGCTGTTTCTAAAAATGTACATATGCTCTTAATGTAAATATGTGTATGTTTTGCTGTGGCAACTGGTTTCAAAATCAGAAACAAGGCAACCACCAGAATTTGGGATCAACAAAAAGAAAGCTCTCCAGAAAAACATTCCCTCACATCCCATTCTCAACAGCGACCATTCTCGATGGGAGGAGCCTGGGAAACGGAATCAGTGCGGGAAAGCCTGGCTCAGGCTTGGAGGCCTTAGGCACCACCTGCCTCCAGCCCTGCCAGAATGGACCAGACCCACTGACATTCTCTGCAGAACCCAAACACCGGGCTCAAAGAATGAGCACCTTCAAGAATGAGAAGCTCCTGGATGCACTCTTTAATACGGGCTTAAATCAACAATGTGTTTATAGAGACTTCAAGAGAGAAACCAAGAGTCGTTCAAACTTGGCTGACTAAATTTCCCCTTCCCAGCCACACCGTTTAGAACAATTTGAAGGACAAAGTACAGACCTCCGGCTGGATGGCTTTAAACACAGGTATGTCCATTAACGTGATCTGGCTCTGCAACAAAAGAGAATCAGCGTTAGAATATGCTGGAAATCAAAGATAAATTTGAATCCACACGGAGTAATAACACACTCTCCCTTGAAATAAAAATCAAGAAAGAATAGAATAAAAAGTTTCTAAAATGCCTCTCCCATCCCTCCCCCCTCATAAGCCCTCACCCCACACCCCTCTTTCTTTAATGGGAGACAAACTCCCAATTTGAGAATGGATGACAGTCATTTGGAGGGTGGGACGGAGATTAAGGGGAACGTTTTTAGTTTGGATATTTTTGTCCTATTTGAGTTTCTGTTTCAAGCATGAATTACTTTTGTAATTTAAAAAAATTGTAGACACAATATTAAACAGAATGCTAAACAGAGACACTATCTATTACTCTAAATTTAAATTTTAAAGAAACTGTGGCTTATAGAAATTGTACATTTCTTCTGAAGTCTAAGCCTCCTCTAAATTATACAGTAGAGTGTTACTCGAGATGCACCCTTGGACCAGTGCTCGACCGCAAACTATTTATTCCACAGCCAGACCACAATGAGATAACTACAGAATTTGAGAACAAGCATTTGGGAACTTTTATAACAAATTGCCACAACGTTTTTATTTTTTTTTTTAATTTAACATTTTTTTTTAATATCAGTCCTCAACAGATGGGAAATGAAAAAAACTGGCCCTTTACCACAGCTAGCTTGCGAAGCACTAATGTTGTAAATACAGAAAATATACATCTAGTTAAAGGCTGTTCCCACTGTTAGCTGCTCATCATGCAACAGTAAGAGAAAGCACCATTGCTGACAATCTTTTCCGGGCAAGGCGTGCACTGAGCTGACGGCCCATGATCTGCCCATCTCCGTATGTCACCTGGGATGCCCGGTGTCCGTTAATAGACATGTCTGTGATAGGCCAGGCAAAGGAGAGCCAAGGGCATTTGGATGCCTCCTAACTCAAGCAGACACCCTGCTCATGGCCCACAGGTCAAAGGGGTTGCTGTGATGCAGTGGAACGAACAGGGGCTCTGACATCACCAGGGCTTGAGTGCGTGTCTGGATATCACTGCTTAACACGAGTAGTATGTTCTTTGACACGTGGTTTAACCTCTCCTAGTCTCAGGTGCCACATCTAGGAAATGATGACAGTTATCCCTGTCTTATAGGATCCCTGGGAAAATTCGAGAGCAGAAGTGCAGAATGCCTGGCATCTGACAGGTGCTCTCTAGATATGCATGTGTGTGTGTATACACACATATATACACGCATAAGAGCGTGTGCATCTGTGCACATACATATATGCAGAGAGAGAGACAGAAAGACAGATTACCTGTCAGGTGCCAGGCATTCTGCGCCTCCTATCTTGAGTTTTCACAAAGATTATCTATATACTGTGGACCCTTGAACAACATGGGGATTAGGGATGCCAACCCTCCATAGTCTAAAATCTGCTTCTCAGGATGCCTGAGTGGCTCAGACAGTTAAGCAACTGATTCTTGATTTCGGATCAGGTCATGATCTCAGGGTTGTGAGATCAAGCCCTATGTCAGGCTCTGTGCTCAGCACAGAGTCTGCTTCTCTCTCTCTACTCCTCTCCCTCTGACCCTCCATACTCACATACTCTGGCTCTGTAACATAAATAAATCTTTAAAAAAATAAAATAAAGTCTGAATATAACTTTTGACTTCCCAAAAACTTAACTACTAACAGCCTACTGTTAACCAGAAGCCTTACTGCTAACATCAACAGTTGAGTGACACATTTTGTATGTTAGATGAATTATAAACTGTAATCTTCCAAAAACATAAGCTAGAGAAAGGCAAATATTAAGAAAATCATAAGGAAGGGAAAATGCATTTACAGTACTATATTTATCAAAAAAAAATCTGCATATAAGTGGACCCACACAGTCCAAACCTGTGCTCAGGGGTCAACTGTGTGCACGTGTGTGTTTCTGTATTCATACTTCTACATCATATATATGTGAAGTCACACAGACGGGCTCACGTATTGGCATGTGAACTTACGGTTCCTGACCAATATATGAAATAAGGGAACTGTTAATTTGTTTGAATATTCAAGCATCAAAGTTGCTCTTAAAGGAGGCTCTTACTTAAGTCAACAAATAGTCATGAAAAAAGCCTCATTTCAAGACTACATTAGGAAAATGGCAACACACACAGTACGTCAAGTGTAACCACAATCCAGGGCTCAGGTGCAGAATTGTGGTTGCCTTTTGGCTAATTTAGAGGTGGTCCAAGACCACTGGATTCCCGAGCAGCACAGGATGCAGGCCAAAGCATACTATCGTCAGGGCTAAGCAGGAGAGGGAAATAAGCAGGTGCTTCTGCGGACAGCCTCTTCGTCCCCTCCAAGGGGCCAGCGCTGCCACTAACAGAAGCTCAGCAGAGAGACAGCAGAGGCACCAGGAATAAAGAAGCACTTGGAAACTGAGCCCTTCTACCTCTGGGTCTAACCCCCAGTGGCAAAGGAGGCAGTGGACGTCATCACAAGGTGGATCTGGTGGGCGTCAAGGGACAACTAAGGCCAGGAGGCCTGCAGGTCTGGTGTCTGGCCCAGAGCTATGCCCCAGGCAGTGCAAACACACGGGCATTTCTCCTGCCAGACCCATGGAGATTGCTAGCCAAGCCCCCTCACATTTGGATTAATTCTGCCATCCTGGGGAACAGAAAGGCCTTGTGAAAACAGGAGATTCACGCCGAAAGCTCAGAAGGCCTTGGAAATCTCTGCCATGGTTCAAGTTTACTCCCTATCCGGGAGAACTAGCAGGATGTTTGCAATGTCATTTACAACAAGAACCAAAAGTCTGCTAATGTGAAAATGAGAAAACTTCCTCTCCATCCTGCCGTCACTTCTAGGGTTAGCTACTGAAGTTCCAAATGGTTTATTAAAATAGTGGCTTTACATTTCACATTTTTTTGCGATGGTCCAAGTTTTGAGTATCCTAAATCCCTGCTCAGCCCCTAAGTCAGAATACGTATTCAGGTGTTTTATTCAAAATAAATGGGGCGCCTGTGTGGCTCGGTGGGTTAAAGCCTCTGCCTTCGGCTCAGGTCATGGTCTCAGGGTCCTGGGATCGAGCCCTGCATCAGGCTCTCTGGTCGGCAGGGAGCCTGCTTCCTCCCTCTCTCTCTGCCTGCCTCTCTGCCTACTTGTGATCTCTCTCTGTCAAATAAAGAAATAAAACCTTTAAAAAAAATTAAAATAAAATAAAATAAACAACAAGAGAGGTCTCCAAACTTAAAATAGACTGGCTGGTTCCAAACACACAATCTGAGGGTTTTCAGAAGACTTTCCCACTTCTATCCTTTCAATTCTAACCAAAAAGATTCAGAGTCCAGAACAAGAATATGTCAATACATAGGTAAAATCACCAGATTATAAATTTCATGACATTTTACTACAAAGCCAAACACACATGGAGAGGTTGCTGACGAGCAGTACTTCCCAGGAAGTGTAGGCACTCCAAAGCAGGCAGTTTTACAAGAAGGGAGGGTGTGGGTAGGAGTAGGAGCTTGAGGGAAGTTAGGTCCCATCTCCCTTCATAGCAGCTCTCAGCCTCAGGAGATAACCATGACTGCAGGGGAGAGGCCCTGGCTCCCTAGAGAGAAAGGGCATTTCCGAGGGGTGTGGTGCAGCCCCCACAGAAATGCAGCCATCTCGTCTACCAGCAGCACTTGTCACGATGAGTTGTATGGAAGTGTTAAATCTCTACATCGTACACCTGACACTAACACTCCACTGTATGGTAACTAACTGGAATTTAAACAAAAGCAACAAGTGAATGAAGGAATGAATGACCGAAACCCACCACAGCGAGGCACCCGTGCTTGGGCTGAGGAGCGCACTCACGAGCACGTCTCTCAATGGTTTCTCCTTCCACTGGGAAATAAAGCTTTACTACAGGACGCCCAGTGAAGCTAGTCATGCTGGAGATGCCTTCCTTAATCCTAACTTCTTCGCCCACCTCCTTCTTTCTTATCCGGGGCCCCCTAAAAATTCAGGCTTTTTAGGGAAATGGCTAATCTCCACATACTACAAAACACTTCTGCTGAGGTGAAGACTTCAGAAGGCAGAGAACTACTGAAGCACTTCACAACGTGACCCTAAAGAAAGACGTGGTTCTGTGTAGGTAAATAAAAGCTACACAACCAAAAAGGAAACAAAAAAAAATGTTTCCTGCATATGTTGAGAGTAGTGTTTCTCTAACACTGGTGACTAAATTCCCTTTTCCCAGCCACAACCTTATATAAAGGCTCTCAAACCCCCAAATAAACAAACAAGGGAAGCTGTTGGCAAATTAGTGGCATATTTTATAACAGAAAATATCTTTAAATTTGCATTTAGAGATCACTCCACCAACGCCTGACCAGGAGGGCTCACGGAACAAAAGGCAATCAGCTCCAGAGATATATATTCCTACTTCTACTCCTAGAGCCACAGGAACCATGTGTCTGGCAAATTTAGAATCGTAGTCAAGGAAATGCAAATTAAACAGGAAGATGCCATTTGTCGTCCATCGGCGCCGTCAGGAGCGACAGGACTAGGGACTGCTCTGTTCTTTTTGGAAAGCAATCTGGCAGTAAACCATTCAAAAAGTTTTTTTTGAAAAGCCAAACTTATAAAAAGTTGCAGGAATAGAATGATGGATTCTATAACCTTCCACCTAGCTTCACTAATTAACATCTTGCCTCACTGGCTTTATCTCCATGTATGTAATTATACATACACATTTTTTTTCAGAACCACTCAAGAAGAAAATGCAGATATCATGACTCTTCACTCCTAAACCTTTCAGCATATTATTTCCCAAGAACAAGAACATGCTCTTACATAATGATAAAATTATTACATTCAGGAAACTTACATTGCTACAATAGTAACATCTAATAGTAACATCTAACATCTAATAATAACATAATAACTAATGTTACTATTAGTAACATCTAATAGTAACATCTAATAGTACACTCCACATTCAAAATTTGCTAAATATCCCAAAACTTTTTTATAACAATTTTTTCTTGATCCAAAATCAAGCATTGCATTTAGATATTATCTCCTAAAAAGTGAAATGAGCATACTATTGAACAATAATCCCTACATCTACAGAAAGCAGAGCACTGGAACACAAGGAGACTATATATAGATCTACATTTAGATGCAGATAGAAAATTAGATGTTCACTGCACCATTATCTGCAGTAGTAAAAATCTGGAAACAATATAAGAGACCATGAGGAAAATAATATAAGAGAATAAACAATATAAGAGACCATGAAAAAAATACATATGGAATATATAAGAAAATATATCCAGATTCTGGAGTATTATGCAGCTATTAAAAATAGTGAATTAAAGGGGCTCCTGAGGGGCTCAGTCAGTTAATTGTCTCTTTTTGTTTTTTTTAAGATTTTATTTATTTATCTGACAAAGAGAGACAGTGTATAAGCAGGGGGAACAGCAGGGAGAGGGAGAAGCAGGAGCCCAACATGGGACTCGATCCTAGGACCCTGGGATCATGACCTGAGCTGAAGGCAGATGCTTAACGGACTGATCCACCCAGGCACCCCAGAGCATCTGACTCTTGATTTCAGCTCAGGTCAAGATCTCAGGGTCATGAGATCAAGCCATGAGCTGGGCTCCATGCTCAGTGGGGAGTCTGTTTGGGATTTTCTCTCCCTCTCCCTCTGCTCCTCCCCAGCTTGTGCCCCTCCCCTTATTGGTGCATCAAATAAAAAAATCTTTAAAAGTAGAAAATAAATAAATCTTTAAAAAATAAAAAAACTTTAAAAATATAAAATAAATCTTTTTTTTTTTTAAAGATTTTATTTATTTATTTGAGAGAGAGAGACAGTGAGAGAGAACATGAGCGAGGAGAAGGTCAGAGGGAGAAGCAGACTCCCCATGGAGCTGGGAGCCCGATGTGGGATTCGATCCTGGGACTCTGGGATCATGACCTGAGCCGAAGGCAGTCGTCCAACCAACTGAGCCACCCAGGCATCCCAAAATAAATCTTTAAAAAATAAAAAATCTTTAAAAATAGAAAATTAAATCTACACATGTTGACCTAGAAAGCTGTCCACGATCTACTGATAAAGTTCCAGCATTGTTTTTTACTTTAGTTTCAGACTACTGGGAAGAAGAAGGATGGCAATCTAGCTGTAGATCTCTGACATCAGCCACAGCAACATTCTCCTAGGTAAGTCTTGTGAGGCAAGGGGAAAACAAAAACAAAAATAAACTATTGGGACTATAACAAAATAAAAAGCTTCTAAGAGCAAAATTAAATAAATAAATAAATAAAATAAAACAAAACAAAAAATCAAAACTAAAAGACAACCTACTGAATGGGTGAAGATATTTGCAAATGACATATCCCATAAAGGGTTATATCCAAAATACAGAAAAAACTGATATAACTCAACACCAAACCCCAGATAATCCAATTTAAAAATAGGCAGAAGACAGGAGCAGACATTTCTCCAAAAAAAAAAAAAAACATCCAGATGGCCAACAGACATATGAAAAGATGCTCAACCTCACTCATCATCAGGGAAACACAAATCCAAACCACAAGGAGATATCAGCTCACACCTGTCAGAATGGCTAAAATCAAAAACACAAGGAACGACAAGTGTTGGTGAGGATATGGAGTAAAAGGAACTCTCTTGCTCTGTTGGTGGGAATGCAAACTCCATGCAGCCACTGTGGAAGACAATGGAGGGTCCTCAAAAAATTAAAAATAGAACTACCCTACAATCCAGTAATCGCACCACTGGACATTTACCCAAATAATACGAAAATAGTAAATTGGAAAGAATATGTGCACCCCTATGTTTATAGCAGCATTATTTACAATAGCCAAATTAAAGAAAAAGCCCAAGTGTTCATTAACAGATGAATGGATAAAGAACATGTGGTACAAATATACAAGGAATACTATACAGCCACAAAAAAGAATAAAATCTTGCCATTTGCAACAACATCGATGGATTTAGAGGGTATAATGCTAAGCGAAATAAGTCAGTCAGAGGAAGACAAATACTTAAAAAGCAAAACAAATGAACAAAGAAAAAAAAGAGACAAAGCAAAAAACAGACTCTTGCGCACCTGGGTGGCTCAGTTGGCTGGGCGACTGTCTTCTGCTCAGGTCATGATCCTGGAGTCTCAGGATCAAGTCCCACATCAGGCTCCTTGCTCAGTGGGGAGCCTGCTTCTCCCTCTGACCCTCCCCCCACCCCATGCTCTGTCTCTCACTCACTCTCTCTCTCTCAGATAAATAAAATCTTTTAAAAAATAAAAAATAAAACAGACTCTTAACTATAGAGAACAAATTGATGGTTACCAGAGGCGAGGTAGCTGGGGGCATGGGAGGAACAGGTGAAAGGGATTAAAGAGCATACTTATCACGACGACCTTAGTAATATATGGAACTGTTGAATCACCATATTATACACTTGAAACTAATATAACACTATATGCTAACCATACTGGAATTTTAACATTTGTATTAATTAATTAATTAAAGTTGCACATGTGATTCAGATTGTATTCCTGTTGGATGGTACCGGTCTAGAGTGCCAGCCCTGGTTTTAAATCCCAGATAGACAGTGCCACTTACTCTCTGTATGAAGAAGTGATTTTCCTCTTTAAGCACTGACCTGCTCATCAATGTATTGGGAATAATAAATACACCTAAGTTATCAGGCTGATGTGAGACGTAGATTACATAATGCATGTAAAGCACTTAAGCATAAGACCTAGACATGGGGGATGCCTGAGTGGCTCAGTCACTTAAGCATCTGCCTTCAGCTCAGGTTGTGATCTCATGGTCCTGGGATTGAGTCCCACATCGGGCTCCTGCTTAACAGGGAGCCTGCTTCTCCCTCTGCCAGCTTCTCCCCCTGCTTGCACGTGCCCTCTCTCTCTCTCTGACAAAGTCTTAAAAGAAAAAAAAACACAACTCTCTTTCAAAAAAAAAAAAACTAGACATGGCAGGTATTCAAAAATGGGAGCTGCCCTTAATATTACCATCCAGCATTAGGTGAATAATCAGGAGGTGAAGGTTTTAGACCTGGCTCTGCCCATACCTGGCTATATGTTCCAGGCAAAAAAAAAAAAAATAATAATAATAATAATAATAATAATAATCTCTTAGATTCTTCACTTCTTTATTAGAAAATCAGGAGCTAATAATCTGCTTCATCTGGTCATTCTGAAGACCGAGTTCTTTCAGTCTACATGTATTCACTGAGTACCAACTAAGTGCTAGGCACCATTCGGGGCACTGGGAAAAAGCAATGAACAAGTCAGATAAAGCTCCTGTCCTTAAAGAGTTTCTATTCCAGAGAAGATATATCACAAAAAAAGTTATTATATAATGTTATGTTGGGTAGGAATAAGAAATCTGAAGACGCTGGAGCAGGATAAGGGAAAGGAGTGACGGAGAGCTGCCGCTTTAGGCTGAGCCAGAGACAGAGAGACACGTGGAGAAGAGCCAGTAGGAGTGATGGAAGAGAAGCGCAGGGCCCTGTGGCAGGGGGACGCTGGGTGAGTCTGGGTTAGAGGTGTAGCTGGGGAGCACAAAGCACAGAGATGGGGGCGGGAGAGGAGACTTGGCCAGACCACAGGGGGCCCTGGAGGCCTTGGGAGGAACACAGGGTCTCATTCTCACAGGAGGCAGTTGTTAGAGAGCTTTACATGGGTTTTTAGATGATCCCTTGGCTATGCTGAAGGAGGTGATGCCAGGTGATGCCAGCACAGCACAAAATAAACGTGGGGGCCAGCAAGAGCAGAGGGCTGAGACGCGGCCCCGTAGCTCCCCCAGTATCCTGGAGGGCACTAAACTTGTTACAGCAAAGGGGACAGGGAGGAAGCAGGCACGGCAGAGAATTACAGCCCCAAGACAGTGCTTGCAGTCAGGCTCCAGGTCACCCCACAGGCAAGACTCCTCTACCTTCACAGCACAAAAGGAAGAAACCAAGTCACTGCAAAACGAGAAGCCAACTTGGCATCTCCACCACAAGGAACAGCCCTCAGTCAGACGGGCAGAAACACACTGGCTGAAGAAAAACCAGTTTTTAAAAAAATGTATTATTACAAAATACTATTTTTTATCATAGAAAAGTCATCGTGAAAATGCAGAAAGCAAGGTGCCTGGGTGGCTCAGTGGGTTAAAGCCTCTGTCTTCGGCTCAGGTCATGATCCCAGGGTCCTGGGATCGAGTCCTGTATCGGGCTCTCTGCTCAGCAGGGAGCCTGCTTCCTCCTCTCTCTCTGCCTGCCTCTCTGCCTACTTGTGACCTTTCTCTGTGTGTCAAATAAATACATAAAATCTTTAAAAAAAAAAATGCAGAAGGCCAACAAAAAGAAACAAACAGAAGTAAAATTAAATTCCAACTAATTGGAATTCTACAACAACCAGAAGCTACAGTAAATAATGTTTGGCTATTTATATCCAGATAGCTATGAATACATAAACACCAAATCTAGACCTCTTCTTCTGCAAATATAAATATGTGTGCATCACATGTGCTTTTTAAAAATGGCACTGTTCTCTGTTAATGGTGCTGTAACTTGCCCCTTTCACTGACTATTTGTATATACTGCACATGACTTCCAAGGTGGTTAATTCGAGATTGATGGCATCCTTTTCAATGCTGCCTAGTATTTCATAAAGAATATTATATCCCACAGACACTACGGTTGGGCATATGGGTCATTTCCACCCGGTTTTAACTAGCCCCTGTCGCAACCTGTTTTGGTGCCCAGACACTCACATCAGTTCTGTTACTTACAGCAAACTCCTCGGGACTCACTTTCAAGACATCGAAGACAACGGCATCGTAGCTCTTGCTGGCATAGTCGCAGCTCTGGCCCTCCAGAGAGTCTGAGCTGCTGCTGCCCTGCGGAGGACAGGGAGAGAGGGTGCCACCTGAGCAGTCGGGCTCACTGCAGACTCGCTACCTCCCACGCCCAGGCCGAGGACGCACACACGAAGGAAAAGCTCCTGCTGCCCACTGCTGTACCCCATTCCAGGCACCGCGCTGGGCACTTCATACACACACTCCTGTTTAATTCTTGAAGGAACGGAGTACATGCTATTTTACTCCCACTTTACAGATAAGGAAGCAGAGGCAATGCCACATCCCCAAGGTATCACAGCCAGGAAACCGGAGAGCCAGGAGGTGAACCTAGCTTCGCCTACCCTCGATCATGGCCCCCAACTGCTTCCAGCCTGCTGTGTAGCTAGTGGGGTAAAAAGACAGAGCCCACTCTTCCTTTAGAGAGAACAGGACTTCATAGCTCAGGAGGCCTGAGGCAATCATCGGTCTTGTTCTGTCTCTCAAACGTTACCTAGTTTCACCTTTTTTTTGTTGTTGTTGTTATTATTGTTTTCTGGAAGTCACTGCAGAAATTCTTATACAAAATGTTAAACTGGCTCTCAAGGTTTATTTCATATATGGGCCATTTGGAATTTAAAAACCAGATTGCTGATGAGGTGAGAGGTAACCAACTGGCTTTGGAGACGGGTGTGAAAGTTATATTTAGTAGGGTCCCTTATTAAGGTGAACCCAGTGAGCCCTGCACGGACAGAAGGGGTCTCCCATAAAAGAGCACATTAAAACTCCCCAAATGTGGCCAGTTTTATGAAGCCCAACCCTGTGGGGATCCCAGAATGTTGAACATACCTTCTCCTCAATTTTAATTTCATCAAACTCTACTTCGGGGAACCATTCAAACTTACCACCCAAAACTTGTGCCCTGTTCATGAACGGTTTTATTCGTCTCAACCCGTGAAGAGGGATTTTGTGGTTTCCAATAACCTCAATATCTTGGACTGGGATTTAGAGAACATGCTTTTATTAATTCTTCTTTATTTCACTCTTTCCAAAAAGGCTATATCTGGGAAAACTTTGCAATCTTACTGGAAACTAGAGTGTTTTTAGGCCAGTGAGGGAAACCAACAGTCAACAACCAAGAATGTGAGGTTGAAAGGAAGAGCGGAAACACAGACCTGAAGATTTCAGTAGGCCTGTGTCACTGAAAGGTTTTACGAAGGAGGCTGCTATACCCAAAAGCTGAAGGTGATCTGAAGAAGTAGCACACCATGGTGGCTGAGAGCTCTGAAGCCATGCCTGGTGGGAACGCCAGCTCCACGCCAGTGGCTGCCCGACCTCGCACAAGCTATTCACCTGACCATCTTAGAGCTCTCTGGAAAACGGCACCATAGGCAGCCCCCCCCCACCCGCCCCCCACAGTGCTGTGGTACAGGTTATATACAGTGAAGCTAACAAAGCAGAGGGCAGAATCCCCCTCCCCAGGAGACGCTGATTCAAGGGGCCTGGGCGGGCTTGGCCGTGGCTATTTCAGAAGTTCCCTGAATGATGGGACATTCTCCCCTGAGGAGAATCTGTGCTAAACTTCTGAGAAGTAACAAAGATGAATCTTGAATGCATATGAAACTGGCAGTCTGTTCTGCCCCACGGTCTTGTGCACAGGCTCCAAACAGGCGATCACCTGGAAGTCCCTGCATTGCCACACCCACCTTCCAGAAAGTAACCAGGTCAGGTGACAGGGTGGTTTTCCTCCATTTAGTGTCATCACGGTTAGGAGCACTGGCTTGAGTGTCACAGGGGCCTGACTGTGAATCTCCCCTACTGCTGGCCAGCTGTGCGATTTAAGCCAGTTTATTCACCTCTTCCTGCCTTAGTTTCCCCAGTTTGCCTTCAGTTTCTGAAGCAACAGTACAGACCTGATCGGGCTACTGTAAGGACTGGTGGGATGACACGTGTGAACACGCAGGACACAGGCCTGGCAGACAGGACAGCTGAGTTACGGGGGTGGATGTGCGTGTGGTGTCAGTCAGTCACCAGAATTTACTGAGCGCTTCCATTATATACGTGTTCTCTCATTCGACAACGCTGTGAGCACTTACCACGTTCCAGATACACACACATCTGCACCCACACACAATACACACGTGTCTACATGTATGTGTACACGCACGCACATACACACAGAGAGATCAGAAAAGACAGACGTTTTCCTCTAGATGAAGTATAGATTGTAAATGAAAACAGAAGTCTGATTTCCTCCAGTTACCAAACAGTCCATTCCCGGGATTTCAGGTTTTATAACATTCGTGTAACACCCCATTGCATCTGACCCAGACACACACGCTCATACAAGAGGCCTTATTTAATCCAGTGTTGCCCCAAATACACTAGTAGTGGTGGTGACGATGAGGCAGTAACTTCATTTAAATCTGTATTGGCACCAGTGGGGAATTTTAAAAGGACTCACAAGTCTGTTTTCAGAAGCAGAGATCAAAATAAGGAATTTTTTAAAGGTTTGTAAGATATGAATAGGTTCCTGTGAATTTCTAGCTGGTCACACAGGATCATTTCAAAAGCCCAGCTCCGCTGTGAGGGACTGCGCATTCCCTCGCCAGTGGTCATGGGGGCCAGGCGTACACATTCAGCCAGGTGGCATCCCTGGGTCTGATGACAGCCGCTCCTCTTGCGTGTCTCCGTTCCATCACTGCACTTGGAAAACAAACCCCTACACCCCCTCAAAGCCCAGGGCAGGGGCCCTAGCCCAGGCCACTCTCAGACCACCAGTCCTTACGGCCATCTCCTACTGAGCAAGGTAAACAAGAACATGGGGCCAGTTGGAATCACTTCTGTCTGACTTCATTCTGGAATGTGTGACTTATTTATAATCAGCAGCAGCTTTTCTTGGGAAAGGTCTGATCCCATCTTGCCACCAAAATGGAATGTGGCACTTGCCACAACTGGACTGGGCAGGTGTTTGTTTTTCTTTGAAGAGAACGACTGCAGAAAACGTACTGATCCTCAGGGCTGACTGCCTCCCAAATCTCACGCCTGGTGTGGCCAAGGGCCTCCGGAGTGCTAAGAATGGTGGTATTCATGGAGCCTTGCTTCCTTGCTGCCTACAACTTAGCTGGGGCCTGGGTCCACTGAAAAGAGTCCCCCTACTCCCACCCATGGTCCCGATTCTCACAGCCCCTGTACCTGTGGAGTGGCGGAGGTGACCAACACGCTAGCCATCAGACCATTCCTCTTGTACATAGTCTCTGGGCCGCAGGGAGCTTCAGGGCAGCCTCTGTCGGTGACATAACCTGTCTGAAGAAATCCTGCAAGGCAAGGGTGCTCATGAAAACCAGTTTCAAACTCAACTTAATCCTACTGGGGGCAGGGAGGGTGGCAGGGAACATTGTGCTAGGCTTAAACAGAAGACCATAAAGAAGACCTTTACCTTTTCTTGAAGATTTTATTCATTTATTTGGCAAAGACAGAGAGCGCGAGCAGGGGGCAGCAGGCAGCAGGAGAAACAGGCCCCCCCACTAGGCAGGAAGCCCAACGCAGGGCTTAGTCCGACCCTGGGATCATCCTGAGCCAAAGGCAGAGGCTTAACCAACTGAGCCCCCCAGGTACCACACAGCCTTTGTTTTATTTATTTATTTGATAGAGAGAGAACGCATACAAGCAGGGGGAGGCAGAGGGAGAAGCAGGCTCCTCGCTGAGGGGAGTCCAATGAGGGACTCAATCCCAGGACTCCAGGATCATGACCTGAGCCGAAGGCAGACTCTTAATCGTCTGAGCCACCAGGCGCCCTGACCTTTGTTTTAAATGAAAGCTGTTAAAGAAGACAAATGGATTTTACTGCATTTCCCCATGCACTCAACCGCTTCATCAGGAACAAGGTGATACTTGTGCAGTGCTCACCACGTGCCACGCACTTGGCGTACATTAACTCAACTGACCCTCACAACAGCCTTGGGCAGGTCCTCTTCTGCCCATATTACATGTGAGGAACCTGAGCCGCAGAGAGCTTTAGTGCCTTTGCTCATGCTGTTTCCTGATCCCATCATCATTCAAAGCCCTGCTCAAACGTCGTTTCTTCTGAGTATCATGCCCTAGAACACTCGAACCAGATCCAGATGCTCTCATGCCAGTGTGTACACACCCCTAACAGAGCATTCATCATAGCACTGAACATTCCAGAACTGCCACCTGCTTTTCAGCAGGAAAATGACCAGGAAAGCAGGGAGAATGTAACAGGGGAAGGAAAGGAGAAGGTGGAAGGCCCAGCTGGAAGCCAACTGCAACCACCCAGGCCAGAGCTGAAGGTCGTCTGTGCTAAGTGACGTTGTCACAGTGAAGTCAGAGAGAAGGAGACAGACTGGGAGACAGCGGGAGCAGAAACTGATGGGGAAGAAGGACAGAGGAGAACAAGCTAAGGATGAATGGTGTCTGGCCTGAGGTGCCAGAAGGATGGTGCGTCAGTCCTCAAGGAAAGGGACACCGGCAGCACAGCAGATCTGTAGAAGGTGAAGAGCTTCATCTGAAATATATGCCGGATCCACGGTGTCAGAGAAGATCCACCCTGGAGGGAAAGTCTCGCCTGAAGCCCCCCGGGGAAGATGGTCTGGAGGTAGACAGAGAAGATCTCCACCCTGCCTGTGATGCTGCCAGAGCCTCAGCCACGAGGGCCCATGGTGAGCAGCATCGTACACCCGAGAAGGACAGCGTCAAACACCTGAGAAGGAACGCCAGAGCGCCACAGGCTCCGGCAGCGCACGGCTCCAAAGGCATGATGGCCATCCCCTCACAACCACTCTGCCGGCTTCCGTCAGCCGTGTTCTCCTCGGCGACAGCCTGTGAGCCGTCCACCCTCCCTCCTTCCTTCCCCCAGGCACTGAGAGGAACCAGTCTGAGCAATAAATGACATGTGGGGGCCAACTGGGGACCGCTGGATATGGACATTTCAGAGGATACTGAATTACCATTCATTTTCTGGGGCATGAGAGCAACAGTGGGAAGATTAAGTAGGAGCGAGTCTATCTGGGGAACACGTGGGGCAGAATTCGGAGCTGAAGTGAGCTTGCGACTTCATTTCAAATCAATCCCCAAAACACGCCGCAGTCGAGATAAGGCGACCACGTCACAACGCCAACAACCGACCTCCACTGACAGAAGGTCACTGCCCTGCTCTCTCAGCCTTTCTGAATGCTCGATCCTTTTCGTACTAAGAAAGCAATGGGCGGGTCGGCTAAGTTTTTCCTCCGGAGTCCAAACTCCCCGCCCATGAGGGAAAGGGGACGGACTGGAAACACTCCTTTGTTAATCATTCAGGTCCTCGGAGAAGCAGTGCCCACCCGGGACCCTGCGCCGGAGGCTGGGGCAGGTCTGGAAGGCAGCTGCACGAAAACAGGAAGAGACCTTTGAAAGAAGGTCTCGGTAGGACGAAGGGAAACGCCGCGGGTAAAGGCAAATCCAACCCACAGTGAGCTGCCACCTCACACCCGCCAGGACGGCGATCACAGAAAAGGCAGCACCGCGTACACTGCTGCTGGGGGTGGGGGCGAGAGGTCCAGCTCCTTTGGAAAGCAGTTTGGTACTTTCTTAAAAAATTAAAGTACACTTACCAAATGACCAGCAATTCTACTCCTAGGTAGCTACCTTGAAAGAAATGAAAACCTATGTCCACACAAAGACACGCACATGAATGATTCATCAGAGCCAAAAGCTGGAAACATCTGAACGCTCTGCTGAGCGGGTCAGCAACGTGACAGACGCACACGGGGGTAGAGGACCCAGCAATAAAGAAATGAAGTCCTGAGAGAAACCGTAACATGTATAAACCTCAAAAACATGATGCTAAGTGAAAGAGGCCAGACCCAAAACACTGTACTGTAGGGTGCCATTTTTATGAAATGTCCAAAAAAGGCAAATTCATAGAGACAAGAGCATATCAGTGGTTGGCTGGGGGTGGAGGCAGCCGACCGGTCTGCAAACGGGCACAAGGGATTTTTCTGAGGTGACGGAAAAGATCTAAAACTGGGTCATCGTGACAGTCCCACAGCTCTGTAAATTCACCAGAAGTTACAGAATTAAACACTTGGAATGGGTGAATTTTACGGCATGTAAACTCCACTACAGTGAAAGCAGCAGCCACCAGCTCAGTTTCATGGCGGAGACCGGAACTCTCATGTTTAGCTGCCCCCCTTCCACATCCCTTTGAAATAATCCAAGAAATATTAAAATAGCAAAAACAAACTACATTAGCACATGACAAGAGAGAAGGGTTATTAATAAGCAAAAATCTTTGAGGAGGGGCGCCTGGGTGGCTCAGTGGGTTAAAGCCTCTGCCTTGAGCTCAGGTCATGATCTCAGGGTCCTGGGATCAAGCCCCTCGTCAGGCTCTCTGCTCAGCAGGGAGTCTGCTTCCTCTTCTCTCTCTGCCTGCCTCTCTGCCTACTTGTGATCTCTGTCTGTCAAATAAATAAATAAATAAAATCTTTCAAAAAAAAAATCTTTGAGGAATTTCCAGTGCAGAAAAGACAGGACTGCGAGGAGGGGAACCAGCCCCTGGAGCAAAGGGAAGGCCTCCCGGGAGTCTGGTGGATGAGAACCTGCCACAGACACCCCAGGAGAAACTCGGAGACTTCAAAGTGGGGAATCCAGAAACTGAGGCTGAAAACAAAGCCAGCTCGAGAGCCCAAGGGGCAGCATGAGACCGGCTCAAGCTGCAGGCCTCAAACCAGACGACCCGGCTCATTTCTTCATTTAAAAGGAAAAACATATTTCTTTATTATTGCATTAAATAAAAAGATCTGTTGGTGAGTTTAATAACTACCATAACTTGAAAGTAGTTATGAGCATAGATATTCTAAGAGTCCAATGATCATTGTGTGATATGAAAATACCATGAATTTTATTGGCAACGAAGTCGCAAGAACGATTATTATTATTGGGATTCACTGTCTTTATTAGTAACTGAGAGAAATGCTAAATTTCATTTAGAGGTTGGTGAAAATAAAGATGTCATATTTTTCTCATCAAAATTCAGTGATGCCTGGTCCAGAAGCCCTGCTCCAGGCACTGGAGACATGAAGTGAGGAGGCCCTGCTCCTGCAGAACCTACATTCCAGCGAGAAGTCAGAAAATACACACATGGATACAAAGAAGATAACTTTAGATACTGAGAAATATCTCAAAAAACTAAAATAGGGGGGCACCTGGGTGGCTGGTTAAGCCTCTGCCTTCGGCTCAGGTCATGATCTCAGGGTCCTGGGATCGATTCCTGCATCTGGCTCTCTGCTCGGCAGGGAACCTGCTTCCCCCTCTCTCTCTGCCTGCCTCTCTGCCTACTTGTGATCTCTCTCTCTCTGTCAAATAAACAAATAAAATCTAAAAAAAAAAAAAAAAAAAAAAAAACCAAACCCTAAAATAGGGTGGAGGATAGTGTTTGTCAGGTCACCAAGGAAGGACACTCCAAGGACGTTTGAACTATACTGTGAACTGGAAGCTTAGGAAGGAGTCAGCCCATAAAAACCACCGTGTGTGCTCTGAGGTGGGCACCGCAAGGGCAAAGACCCTGAGATGCACGCAAGCTCAGCAGGCCTGTGATGGAGGCAGATGGACCCAAGTGGGCAGAAGGCAGTGGACAGACAGGCTGGGGCCAGAGCATGAAGGGCCTTGCATGCCATGGTGGGTGTGTGGGTTGCGTCTGGAGTGCAGTGGGAACCCTCTGGTGTATTGGAGGGTTTTGAGCAGGGGAGAGACAGGATCTGATCTTACAGTTTTTGAGATCACTTAGGCTGCTGGGCAGAGAACTGGATGAAGAGAGACAAAGTCGGAGCCTCGGAGGCAGCAGGGACAAGAGAGGATGGTGGCATGGACTGCTGGCTACAGGGATGAGGGATGGATCTGGGAGGGGTTCTGGAAAGAAACAGACAAGACCTGGTGATGGACCACAGGTGAAGCGAGAGGAAACGAAGGGAACCCAGGATGACCCCTAGCCTTGGGCTATCACGAGTGGATGACAGCCCAGTGTTGCTCAGCTGTCCATTCCTTCACACATCACCCACCCACGCACGGAGCCCACTGGGGGACCAGTTCTGGGCATCTAGAATCAGAAACAACACAACCCTGCCCTCCAGGGTCCTGCAGAGCAGTAGGGAGAACACCAGCAAGTGACACGTTCTCTAACAGATCCCGGGTTCACTCTGGGGGTCAAAGAAGACATCACTGAGAAGAACCCTTGAGCTGGCTCTCAAAGGACCAGTGGGAGTGTCTCAAGGGAAGGGCAGAGGAGGGTACCCTGAGCTAGTGTGGAAGCCCAGGGCAGAAAGGACTCCTGACATGCCTTGCACCAGGAGCACAAGGGAGCAGACTCCCCTCCTTACCAGACCACAGCCACGTCCATCCTAACACACAGCGGCCAATAAGCTAGGCAGGGATCCCCAGAGAATTTAACAGACGGTCCTGACGCTGCAGCCACAGCCACGGCGTTCTGTCTCCTGGTCACTCCCCCATCGGTTGGGCAGACTTGGTGAAACCTCCCAAGCCCTGCTCTGCTCAGAGAATTCAGACCAGTCCTTGGCCTCAAGGAGTTCACACCATTATCTGCTCACCCGTCATCAGGACAATTTATTAAACACTCCATTCCAGGCTCTGGCTGGGGATTTCCATGCATTAAAAAACATTTTTTTTTTACAGATGAAGAAATGGAGGTACAAAGAGATCAATGACACCATAACTTGGGGACACACTGACTGCAGCACGGCCGCTGCTAGACGGGGCCGTCTGGCAGGGAGGCAAGAGCCCCAGCTCTGAGATGGCCATTTGATTCTGAATCACACTAAAATCCCATCTTTCCATCCTTCTCCAGCTCTCTCACCTCTCTCTCTCTCTCTCTCTCTCTCTCTCTCACACACACACACACACACACACACACACACGCTGCTAATGCCTCCTTGGAAACCGAAACACTGCCGCAGAGCAAGCAATTCTCATGATGTAACTTCACAAGAACGTGGCAATTGTATCAGGACCACAGAACAATCCCACATCTTGTTTCTGTATGACAGACTCTGCTCTCGTGTGTGGGCTCCCCGAGAGGGGAGGAAAATCCCATATGCCATGTTGGTTTCCTTCCAAACTTGCAGAATTCTCCTTCGACACTGCAGGTTCAGGAAACCAAGAAAATAACATGAGACAGTCTGGTGCAGACCACTGTTGAGAAGGCAGAATAACCACTTTTTCCTACGCGTATGGAGGTTGTTTCAAAGAAAATACACACATTCAGGAATGTTCAATTACAAGAGACTGATCTCTTCCAAATGTTTTAGACAAGCATGGAAACAGATCCCAAGCCCCACTGCAGAGCCCGTTTCCCCAGCGTGGAGTGGGCTGCTCTCCGTGGACGTGGTGGGAGCTGGCTCCACCTTTGTGCATCTTGAACAGAAGCTGTGACAAGACGAATAAGAAGGAAACAAAAAGGGTTGTGGGCAGAACAACCCCCATCGCTCCAGGAACGGTGTGTGTACGTTTGGCACGCATGCGCACGCGGGCACACACACACACACACACACACACACACACAGAGCATGCAGAGTTCCAACTGTAACCATCACTCTGGAGCAGGACCACTGGCCAGCAGCTCTAGAAAGTCCCCCTTGTGGGCGCTGGCAGGGCTGTTATCTCTGCCTCCTCCTGACCCTCTCCAAACTGGCCAAACCTCTTTTCCTGGCAAGCAGCAGCGTCTGGCGGCTTTCAAAGAGAGGCCTGGCCACGTCAGCACATGTCAGACCTGAATGCCATCACTCACTGCAGCGCTCCCCGCCGCCCCCCTCCCCACACCCCGTCCCTTCCAAACCACCGACCAGATGTTCAACCTCCAACATCCCACCTTCTCACTGAGGGAAGGATAGTGGGCTGGGGAGGCGCCACCATGGCTGTGCCTCTGTGGAGGAGAGAAAGCAGCAGGGTGTGGGAAAGAGGACTGGCTCTAGGGGTGGAGGGCTGCAGATCTCACCAAAGAGGGACAAAACCTGTGAAACTGAGCGAACCCAGAGAGAAACAGGAGGACTGCATCTTCTTGGGCAAGGGAAGAACCTACATTTATGGCGCTAAGGTAGGCGCCCGCAAACAGGCAGCAATCCACCAATCCAGGAGATGGGCGTGGACTGAGTGCCCCACGTCCCCCCACAGCCAGAAACCTTAGTCCAGCCCAGGGGCACCTAACCTTTTCAAGGAGGAGGACTTCCCGAATTTCTCACATAAAGTAATACAGATACATGCTGAAATTATATATGCTTAATAAAAAGGCATCAAATAAAAAAAAGAAAGTCTCCTCTCCCTACCACCCTTGGTCCCCGTCCCCAAAGTCACACAGTTCACATAGTGTAGGGCAGCATTTCTGCACACATCCATGCATATGGAGATAGAAGTAAACGCACAGATACATACGTAAATGTATTTCAAGACTATCCTTTTCAACACACACACACAAAATTTAGTTCTATTTTTGGCATCTGTTGACTAAGAAAAAAACCCTTGGCAACAAAAAGCTGTTATAGATCACCAACACACTTAAATTCATCTGTGGTCTAATCATCACAGCAGTATCGACATCCACGCGGAACACGGCAAGGTGTAGTCCCAGCACGCATCCTGCAGGCTGCCAGAGCCCGCAGCACCCGTGGATCTGGGGAGGTGATCGATGCCCTCCACCCGTGCCGGATCACAGTGGCAGGTGAAGGCCTGGTGGAAGCTGAGAACAAGACAGCTGCAGAGCAGTGTCCGGGGCAGGAGAACCGATCGATCAGGAGCTGAATTCTCACCTGTCACTTACTCTGTGCCCCGGGCAAGCTGCTTCACCTGCCCAAGCTCCACCTTCCTCGCCTGGTAAACAGGGAGACTCGTGATGCCCGCCTCGCAAATGGTCAAAGGGGTCCCTAGGACGCTGTAGGGTAGAAGCAGCTGGGAAGTGATGGCTGTGCCTGTGCCAGCGCCCCTCACCGCCAGGCTCACCCGCTGGGGCAGGGTAGGCACAGGCAGGGCTGCGTTAGCATAAGACCACAAGACATCGCACCAAAGTTGAGGCACCAAGAGAAACGTGAGTGAAGAACATGCGTCTCATAAAACTAGGGAAGATTCACGAAAGAAAACCAGTGCTGTGGCTGGCTGGACAGTTTTTAAAGTCTCTATGAAAAGGCCACCAGAGCTTTGCCATCCCTCACGCGTACACATACAATTCTCTTGAAACCAAAGGCTCCTCCTCCATTCTGAAACAAGGCTGCAGAACACAGGCGGAGGGGTGAGGTCCCCACGGGCAGCCACTAGCTGGCAGGCAAGGCCTGATTTCTCCATAGTGGGGGAGGCCGACTTGGGAGAAACAAGAGGCCTAAGGATCCCTAGGGGTGAGGCTTACAGGGAGCGCCGGGAAGCAGGGGTGAAGGGGAGAGCAAGAACGAGGGTGGTCTACCTGGAGCACGCCAGACCCCCTCACAGTGCTGGGGATACCCCGGAAAGCTGGAGAGTGACATTTCCCTTTCTGCATATTTGGGATGATGGTATTCTGGTCAGGGACCGGTGCCCGCTCCCTCTCCCCAACTCTGCACAGCCCCCGTCAGTCACCTACTTCCTCTTAATTAAGGTCCCAGGAGCACATGCTCTGGGGAAGGCAGGCAGTGTCGCCTGGACATGGACGGACGGGGTCCACCTGGGCAGCCATCAGCGGAAACAACCCTCCCTGTGGAACACGCCTGGACTCTCCACCACCCCTAAGTCCAGCCCACCCAGCCTCTGCTCGAGGGCAGTGTCGTCCTCACACTCTCCCTGCGGCAGCCCTGCCTCCTCACGGTTGTTTCTTAACAGAAACAGAGGGATCCTTCCAAAACATCAACCAAAAACTCACAGAACATAACTAAGAAGGGTGACCGGTCCTGTACGTAGAGCGCACCCAGCCGGAGAGAAACAGTCCGCATCCCAGACCTTTCCCTGGAAGGAAGCCAGAGAAACACCCTCAACGATAAGAGAAGGCGCTCCACGTGCCAGGCGGCGGCTCCTGCAGAAGCAGGCAGTGGGAAGAGGAGAAGGAAGTCAGCCAGGGGCATCAGCTAGCGCAGCACCATTCAGGACGGAGCTGAGGACAGCCTGGGGCTCTGACGCACGGAAAGCCGGCCCCGCAAAGGGACAAGCGCCTGAGTCTCCCAGTCTCCTGGGGTGGAAGAGAGAACACGGGAGATGGAGACAGGTGATTTCTGGGAACTTGAGTTGCCTCCTGAGCATGTTCTCAGGCTTAAAATGAACAGTGGAGAGCAAAATGTTAAAAATGCAAGAGAAAGAGGGGACCCTGGGGTGCCTGGGTGGCTCAGTTGTTAAGCATCTGCCTTCGCCTCAGGTCATGATCTCAGGGTCCTGGGATCGAGCCCCGTATTGGGCTCCCCGCTCGGCAGGAAGCCTGCTTCTCCCTCTCCCACTCCCCCTGCTTGTGCTCCCTCTCTCGCTGTGTGTCTCTCTGTCAAATAAGTAAAATCTGAAAGACAGAGAGAGAGAAGGAAGGAAGGGAGGGAGAGAAGGAGGGGGAAATTAAGAAAATTTAAAAACAAGAAGTGGGGATGCCTGACAGAGCACATCTCAGAAAAGACGGTAAAGTGGGACTGTGGTAGCTGCTTCCCTGCCCCTGGAGGATGGGGTTGGATGGTGGCCACTACTCAGACCTTTGCTAGAGGAGGGAGGCCCTGGGGAGACAGGAGAGCCTGGCTGGCACAGGGGGCACCCACGCCAGGATGCAGGGGCTCAGTGATGTCTCTCAGAGAAGACACTTTCGCCCTACGGGGATGTGAAGCAAAAGCACGAGAACCAGACCATTAATTTCCTCCACAATTAATTTCCTGAGGACCTGATGCGACCCTGAGGGCAGGGCGCTGTCCCAGGCAGGAGGACACTAATGAGACCCCACAACTAGCTGCAAGGAGGGATCGTGGACAGAGACAGGAACAGGAGAACAACACTGGGAGGGAAACCGGAGGTACATGAGAAAAGCCGACAGCCCAGTTCGCAGCATCACACCTGGGTCAACTTCCCTAAGCGAATCTGAAATTCGGATTGAGCCCGTAAGCTCCTCACACGTAAGCTGCATGAAGGGCACATGTAAATGCTGTGCACTACCGTGCAACTCTTCTGTAAGTCTAAACTTACCTCAAAACAAAAAGTTAAATTTAAAAAGCAATTCTATACCCTCACATCCCACCCCCCCTTGCACCCCTCCCACACAAACACACACACACACACACACTCTCCACAAACAGGTCTGACACCGGGCTCCCCGTTTCCTGCACCATGGGTTACCTGAGAGGTGCAGCTCCGGGGACTTGCGGGTCAGACATCGCATGCCCGTTACCTGTGGGCCGCAGACGTTACTACAGGAGACCGAGGATGGGGCTGGAAGACAGTTCACCACGTAGAGCAGGGGGTCCCTCCCTAGTCGCTGCCAAGGGCAGAGGAATTACTGGTCTGACTGGTGCCCCCCCCAGGTCACTGACAGTCATATCTGTCTGGCGCATCACTAAATGCCCAAAAGTCCCACCCCTGTTCGAGGCCCCCTTTTTCCCACTGCTGCCATGAGACCGGTGAGACTCTCACACGCACCCCGATGTGTGCCCGCCTGGCCTGTTCTGGTGTGCTGCTGGCCAGAAGAACGTAACAACCCCAGGCGTAGGTCAAGTTCAGGGGGCATAGGAAGTGCCACTGGGCAGGGAGCTCCTCATCTGCCTCCAGCAGCTTCGAGCAGAGCACCCTGCGCTGGATCCAGGCTGGCTCATAAGGAGGGCCATTCAACTCTTTGCTGTTCTTCCCCGCTGGCAGGTTGAACTTTGGAAATATCAAGGTGAAGAACAGGTTGGCAGAACAGAACCCCCACATTCTTGGGCCTTCCTCACAAATGTCACTGAGTCCCAACTCATCGCACACAGCCTGGCACTTCCCACCTAAACAGGAAGGAAGTTGTCTGTGAGCAAGGCGGGGTGGGCGAGGTCTGGCGGGAGGACAGAGAAAGCCACCTGGGCAGCGGCACGACAAAGCCCAGTAAGAAGAAAGGGTGCGCCCCATGAGGTGGGAGCAGGCAGGTGAGGAACGTCATCCTTGGGTCTTGAGGCTGACTTCATTTCATATTGCACGAACAACTCTGCAGGGGCTAGAGCGCGGGCGGGGACCAAAGCACACAGAGGAAGTGACATTTTCCCACCAAACCATATAAGCAGATCTATGTTCCAAGACAGTGAACCAGATCCACACAGCTGCCTTCCCCCTCCAAATCTTGTTGGGATGAAAAAACAAGAAGAATAAGAAATCTGTTGCAGTGTTGAAATACAGGGAAGGATGACATCACCAAACCAGAAATTCAGAATTCCTAGAAGATTTGAGGCAAATGGAATTGGACTGGGGAGAAGCTATGAGAGTTAGACATCTGGCCACAAAACTAATGGTCTCTTCTGTCCAAACAACACCCGGCTAGAAAACGCAGCAGACTGAGAGCCTACTAACCAAACGTTACCTAGAGATAAACTTGAAAAGGAATGTACAGAAATCATTTGAAGCAAATTTTGATATTTTCCTAACAAAAAAAGAAGACAAATCAAAGGAGAGACATTTTGCTCTTCTGAATAAAGAGACAATATTGTAAAGACATCAATTCTCCCTAAATGATCTATAAATAAAATGCAAGGTCACTCTAAATCCGAAGGGGATTCGTTTTGGAATACAACAAATTGATTTAAAATTTCATCTGGAAAAATAATTTTTAGAAGCTAAGAAGTTTTGAAAAAAAGGGTAGGATGAGAAGTGACCTGTCCTGCCAAGAAGCCACGGAGAGATGAACGGATTAGCAGGACAGAACACAGTGCAGATCGCAGGGTTAAGTACACATGAGACTTAACCTCTAGTCAAGATAGCATTGCAAATAGTGGGGAAGGATGGATCATGTAATAAATGTTGATGAAACAATTTACTATTCACTTGGGGGTGGAGGGGTTTGTTTAAAATCTTACCAAGTATCCTAAGAAAAACAAATTGAGCATAGAGAAAAAGAGAGAGAGACAGAGAGGAACCAAAAAACAGACTCTTAACTAGAGAGAATGCACTGACGGTTACCAGAGGGGAGGTGGCTGGGGGGTGAACTAGGTGATGGGGATGAGGAACGGGTTTTGTATGTGTTGAATCATTAAACTGCACACCTCGAACTAGTATTACACTGTTTGTTAACTAACTGGAATTTAAATAGAAACTTAAAAAAAATGAAATCTTACTCAGTATCAAATATAAGAATAATATTTAACCAAACATAAAATCCCCATAAAAATCCCAGAGGAAACACTAATCATTATTTTTAAAGTAACTTTGGAGTGAAGAAGTCCTCTCTCGGGTGATACAAAAGCCAGAAAAACAAAGGAAACCACTGGCAGCTTTAACTACATTAAAAATGAAAACTCTGTGTAAGAAAAGACATCATGAAAAAGATGTAAGACAATAAAAACACTAGGGAGGGGGTGTTTGAAACGTCCCATGAGAAAGGATGAAGTCAGATCCTTAGTATGCAAAGAACTCCCCCAAGAGTCCAGCTCAACGCTGGGCAGGTGTGCTGCCTGGGCCGGGAGGGGCCTGTCCTCTCTGCTCTGGCTTGTCACCTGCAAAGAAAGGCACTACCAGCAGCACCTTTCCTGTGCGTGTGGCAACTACATGCGATGCTGTGTGTGAAGCACTTGGCCCCGAGTCTGAGCAAGGCAAGGAAATCATCAGACAGGCAAGGCGAAAGCATGTTTCAGCAAGGTCACGGGATGCACTACCACCTGCAAAGAAGGGAAGAAGACACTGGAAAGCCTCTTCGGCGTGTTTCCGTATGGGCAGCTGGGCCACATCCACTCAAGGCACATTCATTCGAACCACCCTAAGCAGTTGCTTAAAATGACGAGATACATCAGTATCTACGGACAGAGAAAGATGTCCACCAATTCAGGACACAGCCACCCCTATTAACTCACGCAGCCCGGATGGACTGAAAGTCTAGTATGTGTCGGGTACTGCTCTAGGGGCAGGGCACAGAGCAGCGAAGGAAAAGCTGGAAGTCGCCGCTACATTCTAGCGGAGGCGGTGGACAATACATAAGGCACACAGTGAAACATACGGAGTGTCGGCGGAAGGTGAGAGAGGGAAAAAGTAAAGCAGGGCTTGGGGCCAGGCAGCGGGGGACGAGGGTTACGATTTTAAATGGGGAGGTCTGAGAAGTGCTGGACATGTTTTCAAACACTTGCGCACTAACGTGGTCACACTCCACTGTTAGTATCATTGCCTCTGAAAAGTGTACGGCACTTTCGGGACGCCTGGGTGGCTCAGTCAGTTAAGCATCTGCTCTCAGCTAGGGTCATGATCTAAGGGTCCTGGGATCGAATCCTGAGCTGGACTCCTTGCTCAGTGGGGAGCCTGCTTCGGCCTGCTTGTGTTTTCTTTCTCTCTGACAAATACCTTTTTTTTTTTTTAAAGTGTCCAGCACTTTCATTTTCCACTTTTTGTACACATCAGTATTGTTTCTTTTAAAGTAGGTGATAAAATAGTGCTGTGAGCAGCAGAGCATTCAGGGAGAAAACTGAACTTCCACAGACAAGCTCTCCGGGATGGCTGACACACGGCCAGGTAGTCCAGCCTGAGGGTGGAGTCGCTGCCCGGTGCTTTGGCACCACCTGGTGGCCATTTCCTGCCATGTTAAGGAAAAAAGGCAAGGTGCACAATTGTACAAACCACCACCTACCTGCCCTGTAGACGGGAACTAGAAGGAAAAAGGGCAGCACAAATGCAATTTCACCTGTTGGGGTGACAGGGTCGTGGCGAGATCTATTTAGCTTGGATTTTCTATCCTAGCTTTACAATGTTTCATTCATTTATGTGTAACTGCAATGGAGCCGTCCTATGGACAGCCAAAGTGCTCGAGGGGCAGAAAGGGGGAGGTGGGTCAGGGGGCACAGACCCATAAAACCAGGCCATCTGCACACATGTCCCCAAGAAGGCTTTGAATTCAGAGTGACAACTTCAGGTCACTCAGTCTGTGGAAGAGGAGGCTCTTCCCCAGTAGGAGTTCCTAAGGGACAAGGTCCCAAGAGTGGCTGGGACGTGCAGTTCCATACCTGCCCTCAAGGATCAGTCACTAACTGAGCATGCGCACAGACTACTGAACCAGTGCCTCTTCACCAGAGCCCAGAGGAGACGGAGGGATAACCCCCCGGTGACGGGGAGGGGACACTGATCACACCGAGGGCTCTGCCTGGGACACTTGTCCCTTCTCTGTCCTTCTGGTCCTCAGTCTATGGAGGGCCGCTCCACTGTGTGCCTCCATTTAGCCCGCCACAGCACCTGTCACCCTGACAGGGCATCTCCCCAGGCATCTCCCCGCTCAGCCACGAGCTCTGCGAGGTGAGTCATGGCTATCTCATTCGCCCCCCTTCTGAATAAAGAGACAATATTGTAAAGACATCAATTCTCCCTAAATGATCTATAAATAAAATGCAAGGTCACTCTAAATCCGAAGGAGATTCGTTTTGGAATACAACAAATTGATTTAAAATTTCATCTGGAAAAATAATTTTTAGAAGCTAAGAAGTTTTGAAAAAAAGCAGTAGGATGAGAAGTGACCTGTCCTGCCAAGAAGCCACGGAGAGATGAACGGATTAGCAGGACACCTGCAAGTCCAATGCTCTGGGTTTGAATGCAGCTCTGCCACCTACCACCTACATGACGGCGAGCAAGTGTCTCTCTAAGCCTCAGTTGTCCCTCCGTGCCCCCCTCGTGCAGCTGTTGTGAGGACTAGCAGCACCAGCCACTGGCACTCAGGAGTACTGGGGTGCCAGGTGCTCATCTCAGGGCTCCGCAGGCATTAAGTCCCTGAGTTGAGGCGTCCCTGTGGGGTAAGTGTTGTTACAGTGTCTGGCACAGGAAGTTCTCAGTATTTGAACCGCAGCTTCCAGCACGGTACCCAGCAGTTGGCTGCGTTCTCAATAAAGATGGAGGAACTACTCCCCAAACCTACTGTGACAAGGGGCAAGGTCAGAACAAGACTGCGAAGCTTAAGCCACTCCAACAGCACCCCCAGTCACCTGGTTCTGCTGCCCCCCAAAAAGGTTCAAGGACTGCACAAAAGGACTTCAAGCAGAGAAGGCCCTCCGGTGGGTACAAGCACCCCCTACAGCACTGGGGAGGGTGGGGGAAGGAAGAAGTGATGTGAGTACCTGGGGCTGATGTGAGAGGGGGTCACAGTGGGGGGACAGCACACTCTGGGCTCAGGGTCAGCGCGGGCAGGACCTGGTGGAAGCTACCTCCCAGGAGCAGCCTCAGCTAAAAGCAGGTGAGACTCGCCTTAATGATCCCTCTCGCCGGGATCGCTCCCAGGCTCCCTATGGGCACCTTCAACACGCCCAACCAGTACTGGCTTCATCCGAACATCATGTCCTATCCTTGCTATCCTTGCTTTCCAGGTGCTTCCTTAACCTGATTCCTTGCATTCCAACCCACTCCCAAGTGGGCAGGGCTGTGGTCCCCACCAAGGAAGTAAACAAGGGGCTGAGAGGTACCAAACCCGCCTGTGGGGGAGCACGTTCTGTGGGGGAGTGTGCGGTCCCCCTGCCGGCCGCATGGATGTGGCATCCAGCCACTGAAGGACAGATGTGCAGACAAGAACAGTGCCAAACTGTTTCTGGAGCTCACCGGTGGCCATGCCTATCCTGCTGTCTCTCACAGCCAGGTGTCCACAGGGGCCGTGAAAGCATCCTTCTCCCCGCTCTTCTCCTGGCTCCTTCCTGCTCTCCTTTCCAGTCTCATTTCAGACGTTCCTTCCTCCAGGAACCCTTCTGTGACCCCCTCTATTATGTCTTCCTCCTCCTCCGTGGCACTCATCACAGTTGTCCTGAATCACGTGTTCGTCTTTCTTCCCCGACCACACAGCTCTGGCAACGCTCAGCTGCCTCTCCAAGACCTCCAGTAGAGGGTCATGCAAGCTGGTCAGGAGCTGGCCCACGGGCTCCAGGACTCACAAACTCCCGAGCACTGTCCACCTCTTTACTTTTTCATGAGATGAGAACATATAAAACCTTATTGTTCATGTCACTGTTATACAGGGCCTATCTACTATATGCAACCAAATCTCATCCTAACATACCTTCTGATCCCCAAAAGTCAAAACTGAACATTTTTCCTTCCAGAACACAAGGAAACAACTACACCTCTATGTTTCATCTGCTCTGTTTAATTAGTGTCCTAAGAGTGGACCGCTTCCTTCCCCACTCTCAGCCCTTCTCCCAAGCCTAAGGTTTTGCAAACGTGGTTTAGAACTTTTATTTTCAGCTTATCATGAACTGAACCCAACAAAAACCACCTCGCAGCAGCGCCAGCCCCCGAGATGAAAGCGTACGCGGGACAGGCACAGCGCTCCCCGCTGCGTCCTGTGCTCTTGCCTGGTCTCACCGTCTCTGCCCTGCTTTCACTGTCCTTCCGCTCAGAAACTGACTGGGCATTTTCTCAGCTGCACTGAACAGACACTGTATGTTTTACACCGTCATGTGTCCGAAACGCCTTTCTGGTGGCTTCTGGGCTAGGTGTATGGAGGTCCGTGGCCCCTCTCCTTGACAGTCTGCAGACACCAGTCCACGCTCTTCGCACCTCCAGGGTCACATGTGGGAAGCCCAATGAGAATCTAATTCTCTTTCCTTTGAAAAGCTGCTTTCTCTGTACAAAATTTTAAGATTCTTCTCTTTCTTCTTGGAGTTTAGGAATTTTACTAGAAAACAGGTTAAGTGTTGGCTTCAGTGTGAGCCAGATGAATCCAGCGTCTGAAGAATCACGTCTTTCTTCGGTTCACTGAAATTTCCCTCTACTGTTTTTCTATTATGTCTCTATCTGTTCCTTTTTCTCCTTCCAGAATTTTCTATTCTACTGGCCTCCAGCTGGACTCCTGGCTAAGGCCTCTAAGTGTCTCACCTGTTAATGCATTATTTCCATTGCTTTGTATCATTGTTCTGGGTTGTGAGGCATTTCTTCTCTTTGGCCTCCCAAATCACTACTTTCAACTTCTTCTACGGATCTCTGAGTTTAAAAGCCACGTTTTTTCGTCCCAGAAGAGCCTCTGGCACACTCCTGTCTCACCCCTTTGGGAGTGAATTAAAGTTCTGAAGGCGTCCGTCCCATTCATCCCGCCTCAAAGAAGCTACTGTTCCAAGTGTGAAGTTTGGCTTCCCTGCTGTCTACGACCAAGTCCCCGAACGCGTGTGGTCATTTGTCTCCGCCTGCGGAAGGACGCGGGTTGCTGCAGCCTCGCTCAGGACAGACGGCCTGGGCTCCTGCAGCGCAGCAAGCCTCAGGGCCCGGACAGCCTGGGAGCCTCTGTTCAAGAGAGCTCAAGGGAAATACCCTGGTGAATGGCATCTTCCCGCTGAGTAGCAGGGAGGGATCCTCCGCCCTTGGATCCCCACCCAGGTGAGGACAGGAAAGAGGAGTCCTCTCCCACCGGCAGAGGAAAGAGGAGTCCTCTCCCACCGGCAGAGGCCGGGCGCAATCCTGCCCAGATCACCCACGAACCACAAGTGGGCAGTCACAGCCTTTCCCCTGAAATCCAGTTCCACTATTTTTGGTCTTTCTTCTTTTAATTTTTTTTAAGTTCATTTTTTAGAATTTATTTTTAAGTAATTTCTACACTCAGCCTGAGGCTCAAACTCCAACAATTCCAAGATCAAGAGTCACGTGCTCTTCCGACTGACCCAGCCAGGCACCTCATCCCGGAATCCAGTTCTAACCAGACCCAAGAGCACAGACAGGGAGTCTAATTCCAGCTCTGCCACTAACCTGCTGTGTAACTTCAGGGAAATCACTTTTCTCTGAATCTCTTTGCTGTGTGCTCCCAGCTCTAAACCAGCAGTTGTCTCCAGCATCCTCCTTAAGGGAACCAGTTCCCACCAGTAGGTAAGTTTCGGGGAAAGTAATTCTACTAAGCACTACATACATGAACTGCTTGTGTTGTATTTAATTATGCAACATCAAGGAAGACTGAATCCCTAGCAGGAAAGCATCAGAAACTTCACCTTCTGCCTCTTTCGTGATAATGGTTTGACGGAGGGGTAAGGCTACTAGAAGAATCTGAAAAAGATATTTTTTCAAAGATTGTATTTATTTATTTGAGAGAGAGAGAGAGAGAGCCTTTGGCTCAGGTCATGATATCAGGGTCCTGGGAGGGAGCCCCACATCAGGCTCCATGCTCCGTGGGGAGTCTGATTCTCCCTCTCCTTCTGCCTGCCACTCCCCTGCTCATGCACACACTTGTGCTCTCTCTCAAATAAATAAAGTCTTCACAAAATAAAATAGGGGCACCTGTGTGGCTCCGTTGGTTGAGCCTCTGCCTTCAGCTCGGGTCATGATCTCAAGGTTCTGGGATCAAGTTCCACATCAGGCTCCCTGCTCAGCCAGGAGTCTATTTCTCCCTCCCTCTGCCTCTTCACTGGCTTGTGCACACTTTCTCTCACTTTCTCTCTCTCTCTCTCTCTCTCTCTCTCATTCTATCTCTCAAATAAATAAAATCTTTCAATAAAATAAAAAAATAAATAAAAATAGTGAAATGAAATGAGAGGAGAGGAGAGGAGATGAAAAGAAAAGAAAAGGAGCTCCCCAGCTGCGGGTAATGCAGAAAAACATTCTTGGAAGAGGTGCCAGAGAGGATGCAAAGACTCTCGGGGAGCAAGAAAGGGGGCAGGTGGGACAAGAGGTTGACCTGTAGAGTGAAGTCTCTTGAAGACAACGACCACATCTTCTCTGGCCTTCCGCCCTCCTCCCATGGCCAAGCCCCTCAAGCGAGAGCTGGCCTTTCTGGGGAAGGAAGGTCTGAGGCAAGGAGAGTGAAAGCTGCGCGGGCAGCTGAACTGGCAAGAGGACAGGCGTGTGCAGGGAGGGACGGGGACCTGACAGAGGATGAGAGAAAGGCAGTCACCCCAGCTATTGGCGAGTGAGACACAGAACGTCTGCCTTCTGACCACCAGAAGCAAAGGGGCGGCAACACGACAGGGTAGCAACAAGAGGTTCTGTACAAGTAGGAGGTGGAGGAAGAAAGAGAAAGCCCTTGATGCAAGAACCAGCAGAGAAAACCTCAGCATTTAATCTGCAAAGGAATCCCTGAAACACGTCTGCACACCTGGCTGAGGACACCCGGCCCCCGAAATCCAGGCTGCAGTTCCTCAGCTCCGCCGACACCATCGGGCACGAGCTTTCTCTGGCTGCACCGCCCCCGATCGCCGGTCCGGCCACGCCCCTTCCGGCGCCTGTCCAAGAAAGCGCATCTCACGAAGGTCCATAAACCAACTTACCAGGAATACATGATGGGCTTCATAATTCCAGGCCAAGAGGATATACCATCCCAGCACGTCGCTTTCCAAACAGTAGCCACTGTAAAAGTAGGAGGAATAACTCCGTTGACTTCGATGTTTCAAAGACTTGTTTTTCAAAGCTCAGCAAAGTCAGACCAACGTTAGCACTCTAAGATCAGATTTCAACCTGTTCTTTGAAATGTCAAATACTTTTCCCATAGATCAATATTTGATACCACCACTAGCCTACCAGGTAGCAGAGCCTGTCCTAAATGTATCAAAATCAACTCAACTTCTTCAGTGGGAAAATGCATTCTGGCAGGCCTGAAGTACCTGCCATGGCCTCGGGCACTACCCAGCAGGAAAGGGACTCCGCAGTGCCCAGAAACAAACACCCCTGCCCTCAGAGCACACGGCTGTTGAAACAAGAGTGCATGTGACAAGGGAGAGAGTGCCTGACAGGCCCCAAAGCAGAGGCAGCCTCTCGGCGACCCACTGACACAGAGGAGCATCCTACACGGAGAGGGGGTCACTGAAAAGGCCCCCGTCGCTGGTTTCTGTCCTCCAAAGCAGCCCCTTTCTCCACACCTCCACCTCTCACTCCTCACCCAGGTGAGTGGCTGCACCATCTCCTCCACAGACGAAAGCTGACTTCAGCTCTCCTGGGCCCCTCTTTTAACCTAAATGTTTCTGTATCTTCTCCAGGTCCTCTGCGCCCACCTCTGAGAGAGGCAGCTAGCCGCCTGCAACCCAGAGCCAACCCCTGGCCTGGGACTGGGGCTCAGCAACCCCCTTCCTAGTAACCCCAATCTCTTCGACTCTCTTGGTCCTACCCTCTACCTGAGAACACCTGCCATCCTCCTCAGTCTTCAAAAGAGCTCTGACCCTTGAACTCCAGGCTGCTTCCCATCAGACACCCTGACCTCCTCAGTACCACACCCCATCACTACCAGCCACTGGGTAACACTCTACCTAAGCAGTGTAGCTGCTCCCTCCCAGGCCACCAAGACCTCCCAATTTGCTGAGGCTACTGGCCTCAGGCTCTCCCACCTCTTGGTGGCTTTTTACATAGTTCACTAGGCCCTACTTCTGGAAACTCCTCCTATCCCCTTAGTCTCTCCGGCCTCCTCCACTGCTTTTGTCCTCTCCCCTTTCAGAGCTTCCCGGCAGCCCTTGCCCCTGGAGGCCTGGCCCCAGCTTCACCGCTACCTCCTGTGTCTCACACTTTATGCTGCAGCAACAAGAAAACCAACCCAAACACAGAATACCCACTGAACTGCTTGAGGCTCACCCACTCACCCACCTGTTTCCCACCTGCTTCCCGCAGCCAGGCTCTGCTCAGGCTGCCCCCCTGTTATGACCCCGAGCCTCGGCTCACCAAACTTCCAGACCCCTCACCAACAGCTGAGAATTATTAAGCCAACACCTCTAAAATACATATGTTTATTTGTAAGTTAAACATACATTCTAATGTACCAAAGTGTTCCATACATTATAAAAGAAATGATTACAGCAATAAAGATGAAATAAATAAGGTAAAATGATTATTTTACATTATTCACCAACAGTACAACAGTACACCTTCATTCTCATTAATTAAGTTTTAATAGGAGCATGTGACTCATATGCTTCCTTTTTCCAGTGTTTTTTTAAGATTTTATTTATTTGAGAAAGAGAGCATTAGCTGGGAAAGGGGCAGAGGAAGAGGGAGAAGCAGGTTTGCCAATGAGCAGGGAGCCCTACACAGGGCTTGATCCCAGGACCCTGAGATCATGACCTGAGCCAAAGGCAGATACTTAACTGCCTGAGCCACACAGGCACCCCTCTGTCAGTGTTTTAAATACACTTTCTACAGGGGCACCTGGCAGCTCAGTTAGTAGCACGTGCGACTTGATCTCAGGCTCCACACTAGGCATGGAGCCTACTTAAACACACTTTCTACAGATGTGCAATATACATACAGAAAAGTGCACACAGCATAAGTGCACACATCCAAGCATTCTCAGAGTGAATACATGCACCCAACAGCCAGACAGAGAGAAGGAACATCACCAGCCACCCCCGTCCGGAACCCACTACATCCCCTTCTACCACACCCCACCCCCCAAGGACAGCCACTGTTCTCATTTCTAACAGCGTAGATGAGTTCTGTTCAAACCTTAAATGAATGGGATCACAGAGTTTATAATCTTTGTGTCCGAACGAATACTGTACCTGGGACATTCATCCTGATCTTTCATTGAATTGTTATTCATTAACTCTTACTGACTACAGCTGTCCACTGTGGGAGTTTACCACATGTATGTGTCCATTCTACTGCTGATGGACACCAGGATTTTCCAGCCTGGCCTATGATAGGTGGTGCTGCTCCAAACATTCTTGAGAAAGACATTGGGTACACATTCGTATGCCTTTCTACAGGGTTGACACCCTGGAGCGGAATTGCTAGGTCGCAAGTAAGTGTATGTTCAGCTTCAGGAGAGGATCGTCTACCCACGTGGCTGACACAGTTTACACTCCCGCCAGCAGGGCCTGTGAGTTCTGGCTGTTCCACATCCTCTCCAGCATGTGATATGGTTTTGGTTTTGTTTTCATTATAACCACCCTGGCGGATAAGATATCACAAAGTAAGTATTACAGTTCCTTGTAAAGATGGGGAGAGTGAAATTAAGTGCCTCTCTCAAGATCACAAACGTAAGGGGAGTCAGAGCAGAATTTCAGGTCTTTGGACTTCAAAACAGGTACTGTTTCCATTTGCAGAGAAATACTGTTTCCAACGTAACAAGAGGCTATAGCACTAATAAAAGAACATGCTTCTAGACTACACCCACGGACTATGCCCATCCAAACACCCAGCTCATGACAGGAAAAGCAGCATAAAATGGTCTACCAATCCAACTTTGAGACAGACACATAGAAAAAGTCAAGACATATATACCCCAAGCATTAATAAGAAGATGATGACTGATAAAAAAGAAAAAAATCTTGCCATTTGCAACAACACGGATGGACACAGAGGGTACTATCATGCTAAGTGAAATAAGCCAGACAGAGAAAGATAAATACCATATGATTCCACTTATATGCAGAATCTTAAAACAAAACAAAACAAAACAAAACACCCAAACTCTTAAATACAAAGAACAAACTGGTGGTTGCCAGACCAGAGGTGAGGATGGGGTCATGGGTAAAGAGGTGAAAGGGATTAAGAGGTTCAAACTTTCAGTTATAAAATAAGTAAGTCAACACCAAAATAAAAAGCATTTATACAGCAAAGGAATCCATCAACAAAACGAAAGGCCAGCCTAGTGAATGGGAAAAGATAGTTGTAAACGACATATCCAATAAAGTGTAATACCCAAAGTATATAAAGAACTTATATACCTCAACACCAAAAACACCCCAAACAATCAGATTTTAAAATGCCCAAGGGATCTGAATAGGTATCTTTCTAAAGAAAATATACAAATAGCCAGGGGCGCCTGGGTGGCTCAGTGGGTTAAGCCTCTGCCTTCGGCTCAGGTCATGATCTCAGGGTCCTGGGATTGAGCCCACATCGGGCTCTCTGCTTGGAAGGGAGCCTGCTTCCTTCTCTCTCTCTGCCTGCTTCTCTGCCTACTGGTGATCTGTCAAATAAATAAAATCTTTAAAAAAAAAAGAAAAAGAAAATATACAAATGGTCAACAGACACATGAAAAGATGCTCAGTATCACTCATCATCAAGGAAATACAAATCCAAACCACAGAGAGATATCACCTCACACCCGTCAGAATAGCTAGTATCAAACAAGACAGGAAATAACAAGTGTTGGCAAGGATATGGAGAAAAGCAAGCCCTTGTTCACTGCTGATAGGAATGTAAATTGTTGCAGTCACTGTGGAAAAGAAAACACTTATGGAGGTTCCTCAAACAATTAAAAATAGAAATACCATATGATCCAGTAATTCTACTACTGGGTATTTACCCAAAGAAAACAAAAACACTAATTAAAAAAGAGACATAGACCCATATGTTTGTTGCAGCATAATTTACAATAGCCAAGACATGGAAGGAGCTCAACTGTCCACTGAGAGAAGAATGGATAAAGAAAATAGAGCATACATATATACACAATGGAATATTATTCATCCATAGAAGAGAATGTGATCTTGCCATCTGTGACAACATGGATGGACCTAGATGATATCATGCTAAGTGAAGTCAGAGAAAGACTAATACAATACGATTTTGCTTACAAGGAGAACCTAAAAAACAAATCAGACTCTTAAATACAGAAAACTGATGGTTGCCAGAGGGGAAGTGGGTGGGTGACAAGCAAAATAGGTAAGGGGGATTAAGAGGTACAAAGTACTGGAACAGTATTAAATAAGTATTAAGTAAAATAAGTTACAAGGCTACCTGGGTGGCTCAGCTGTTAAGCGGCTGCTTTGGCTCAGGTTATGATCCCAGGGTCCTGGGATCAAGCCCCGTGTAGGGCTCCCTGCTCAGCTGGAAGCCGACTTCTCCCTCTCCCATGCCCCCTACTTATGCTCCCTCTCCCACTGTGTCTCTCTCTGTCAAATAAATAAGATCCTTAAAAAAAAAGTTACAGAGATAAAAAGTAAAGCACAGGGAATACATTCAATAATAACTGCAATCATAATGTATCATGACAGATGGTAATTACATTTATCATGATGAGCACTGAGTAATGTATAGACTTGTCAAATCACTAACCACTAAAAAAAAAAAAAAAAAATCACTAACCACTATGTTATACACCCGAAACTAATACAACATTGTATGTCAACTATATTTCAACAATTAAAAAAAAAAAAGAAAAAACAGATAATGGCTGCTTTTTAATTTTTTTGGTTTTTTTTTTTTTTTTTTTTTTTTTTACTTTTCTACAATTAATATTTAACAATAAAGAAAAGAGGAAGAGAAGTCCAAAACAGTGGAGTAGGAGACCTTAGTTTCCTCTGGTCCCAGGAATTCAGCTAAATAGCTATCAAATAACTCTGAACACCCGTGAACTCAACCAGAGGTCAAAGAAAAGAATAGCTGCAACTCTACAAATAGAAAAATGACAACTTTCTGCAAAAACAACAAGACGGGAAAACATACCTCAAAAAAGAGAAGAGGCAATACTGACTGCCAGGGACCTAGTCAGTATGGACGTAAGTAAGAAGTCATAATAAGAGTTCAGAATAACAATTATAAAGATACTAGATGGGCTTGAAAAAAGCAGAAGACACTAGAAAATTCCTTTCTGGAGAAACAAAGGAACTAAAATCTAACCAAGTTGAAATAAAAAAGGCTATTAATGAGATGTAATTTAAAAAAATGGAGACTCTGACTGCTAGGATAAATGAGGCAGAAGAGAAAAATAGTGATATATTAGACAAAATGATGGAGCATAAAGAAGCTGAGAAAAAAAGATAAACAACTACTGGATCATGAGGGAAGAATTCGAGAGATAAGAGACACCATAAAGCAAAACAATATGAGAATAATTGGGATCCTAGAAGAAGAGGAAAGAGAGAGGGGCAGAAGGTACATTGGAGCAAATTACAGTGGAGAACTTCCCTAATCTGGGGAAGGAAACAGGCATCCAAGTCCAGGAGGCACAGAGAACTCCCCTCAAAATCAATAAAAATAAGCCAACACCCTGACATATAATAGTGAGACCTGCAAATCTCAGACAAAGAGAAAATCCTGAAAGCAGCTCAGGACAACAGACCTGTAACCTACAAGGGTAGAAACATTAGATTTGGCAGCAGACCTATCCACAAAGAGCTGGCAGGCCTGAAAAGACTGGCATGATACATTCAAGGTGCTAAATGAGAAAAGTATGCAGCCAAGAATACTTTATCCAGCTAGGATGTCATTCAAAATAGAAAGAGTGGGGCACCTGGGTGGCACAGTGGGTTAAGCCTCTGCCTTCGGCTCAGGTCATGGTCTCAGGGTCCTGGGATCAAGCCCCACATTGGGCTCTCTGCTCATCAGGGAGCCTGCTTCCCTCCCTCTCTCCCTCTGCCTGCTTCTCTGCCTACTTGTGATCTCTGTCTGTCAAATAAATAAATAAAATCTTTAAAAAAAAAATAGAAAGAGTGGTAAAAAGCTTCCATGATAAACAGAAACTAAAAGAACCTGTGCCCACCAAACCAGCCCTACAAGAAATATTAAAAGGGATCCTTTAAGCAAAAAGAGAGCCCAAAAGTACCACAGATCAGAAAGGAACACAGACAATATACAGAAACAGTCATTTTACAAGTAATACAATGGCACTAAATTCATATCTTTCAATAGTTACTTGGAATGAAATGGACTAAATGCCCCAATCAAAAGACACAGTATACCAGTTTAGATTAAAAAAAAAAAAAAAAAAAAGCAAGATCCATCGATATGCTGTCTGAAAGACACTCATTTTAGACCCAAGGAAACCTCCAGACTTAAGGTGAGGGGGTGGAAAACCATTTATCATGCTAATGGACATCAAAAGAAAGCTGGGGTAGCAATCCTTATATCAAACAAATTAGATTTTAAACCAAAGACTGTAATAAGAGACAAGAAAGGACACTATATCATAATTAAGGGGTCTATCCAACCAAAAGATCTAACAATTATAAATATTTATTCCCCTAACATGGGAGCAGCCTATTATATATGCCCATTAATAACAAAATTAAAGAAACACATCGATAATAGTAGTAATAATAGGTGACTTTAACACCCCACTCATTGCAATGGACAGATCATCTAAGGAGAAGATGAACAAGGAAACAAGGGCTTTGAATGACACACTGGACCAGATGGACTTCACAGATATATTCAGAACATTCCATCCTAAAGCAACAGAATACATATCCTTCTTGAGTGCACACGGAACATTCTCCAGAATAGATCACGTACTGGGTCACAAATCAGGTCTCAACTGGTACCAAAAGATCTGCATCATTCCCTGCCTATTTTTGTACTACAGTGCTTTGAAACTAGAGCTCAATTACAAGAAGAAATTTGGAAAGAACACTAAAAAATGGAGGCTAAAGAGCATCTTATTAAAGAATGAATGGGTCAACCAGGAAATTAAAGAAGGATTTAAAAAATTCATGGAAATAAATGAAAATGAAAACACAACTGTTCAAAACCTTTGGGATGTAGCAAAGGCAGTCCTAAGAGGGAAGCATTACAGACTTTTTCTTTGTTTTTCAAGAAACAAGAAAGGTCTCAAATACATAACCTAAACTTAACATCTAAAGGAGCTAGAGAAAGAACAGCAATAAAACCTAGCAGGAGAAGAGAAATAATAAAGATTAGAGCAGAAATCAATGAAATGAAACCAAAAGAACAGCAGAACAGATCAATGAAACTAGGAGCTGGTTCTCTGAAAGAATTTTGAAGATTGATAAACCCCTGGCCAGACTTATCAAAAAGAAAAAAGGAAGGACCCAAATAAATAAAATCCTGAATGAAAGAGGAGACATGACAACCAACACCAAAGAAATACAAACAATTTTAAGAACATATTATGAGCAACAATATGAAAAAAAAAAAATAGGCAATCTGAAAGAAATGGGTCCATTCTTAGAGAGTATAAACTACCAAAACTGAAACAGGAAGAAATAGAAAACATGAATAGACCCATAACCAGCAAGGAAACTGAAGCACTATTCAAAAAAATATCTCCCAACAGGGGTGCCTGGGTGGCTCAGTGGGTTGAGCATCTGCCTTCAGCTCAGGTCATCATCTCAGGGTTCTGGGATCGAGACCTGAATCAGGCTCTCTGCTCAGCAGAGAGTCTGCTTCTCCCTCCCTCTCTGCCTACTTGTGATCTCTCTCTCTCTCTCTCTCTCTGTCAAATAAATAAATAAATAATCTTTAAAAAAAAAAATCTCCCAACAAACAGGAGTCCAGGGCCAGATGGCTTCCCAGGGGAATTCTACCAAACATTTAAAGAAGAATTAATGCCTATTCTTCTGAAGCTGTTTCAAAAAATTGAAATGGAAGGAAAACTTCCAAACTCTTTTTATGAGGCCAGTATTACCTCCTCAATCCCAAAACCAAAGACCCCACCAAAAAGGAGAATTACAAACCAATATCTCTGATGAACATGGATGCCAAAATTCTCAACAAAATACCAGCCAATAGGATCCAACAGTATATTAAAAGGATTAGGCACCATGACCAAGTGGGATTTACTCCTGGACTGCAAGGGTTGTTCAACATCCATGAATCAATCAATGTGATACACTATATAAATAAAGAAAGGACAAGAACCATATGATCCTCTCAAAAGATGCAGAAAAGGTATTCGACAAAGTACAGCATCCTTTCTTGATTAAAACTCTTCAAAATGTAGTGACAGAGGGAACATACCTCATTATCATAAAAGCCATATATTAAATGCCTACAGTGAATATCATTCTCAATGGGGAAAAACTGAGCTTTTCCCCAAAGGTCAGAACATGGCAGAGATGTCCACTATCACTACTGCTGCTCAACATAGTACTAGAAATCCTAGCCCCAGCAATTAGACAACAAAAAGAAATAAAAGGCATCTGGTATGTGGAAAATCCACAAGACTCCACCCCAAAATTGCTAGACTCATATGGGAATTCAGAAACATGGCAGGATATAAAAATTACTGCACAAAAATCAGTTGCATTTCTATAAACTAAAAATGAGACAGAAGAAAGAGAAATTAAGGAGTCGATCCCATTTACAATTGCATCCAAAACCATAAGATAACCTAGGAATAAACCTAACCAAAAAGGCAAAGGATCTATATTCAGAAAAGTATAGAACACTAATGAAAGAAATTGAGAGAGACACAAAGAAATGGAAAAACGGGGGAGCCTGGGTGGCTCAATTGGTTAAGCAGCTGCCCTGGGCTCAGGTCATGATCCTGGGGTCCTGGGATTGAGCCCTACACCAGGCTCCCTGCTCAGTGGGAAGTCTGCTTCTCCTTCACCCTCTGTCCCTCCTCCTGCTCATTCTCTCTCTCAAATAAAGAAAATCTTTAAAAAAAGGAAAGAAAGAAATGGAAAAACGTTCCATGCTCATGGACTGAAAAAACAAATATTGTTAAAATGTCTATGCTAGGGGCGCCTGGGTGGCTCAGTGGGTTAAAGCCTCTGCCCTCGGCTCAGGTCATGATGCCAGGGTCCAGGGGTCGAGCCCCGCATCAGGGTCTCTGCTCAGCAGGGAGCCTGCTTCCTCCTCTCTCTCTCTCTGTCTGCCTCTCTGCCTACTTGTGATCTCTGTCTGTCAAATAAATAAAAATAAAATCTTAAAAAAAAAATGTCTATGCTACCTAGAGCAATCTACACAGTCAAAGCAATTACTACCAAAATATCATTAGCTTTTTTCACAGAGCTGAAACATATAATCATAAAATTTGTATGGAACCAGAAAAAAACCCTGAATAGCCAAAGGGATGTTGAAAAAGCAAAGCAAAGCTGGTGGCATCACAATTCCAGACTTCAGGTTCTATTACGAAGCTGTAATGATCAAGACAGTATGGTATTGGTATAAAAACAGATGCACCAATCAATGGAGCAGAATAGGGAATCCAGAAATGGACCCTCAACTCTGGTCAACTAATCTTCAACAAAGCAGGAAAGAATGACTATCCAATGGAAAAAGGACAGTCTCTTCAATAATGGTGTTGGGAAAACTGGACAACCACATGCAGAAGAATGAAACTGGACCATTTCCTTAAACCATTCACAAAAAATAGACTCAAAATGGATGAAAGACCTAAATCTGAGACAGGAATCCATAAAGATCCTAGAGAACACAGGCAGCAACGTCTGTGATTTCGCCCACAGCAACTTCTTGCTAGACACATCTCCAAAAGTAAGGGAAACAAAGGCAAAAATGAACTATTGTGACTTCAAGATAAAAAGCTTTTGCACAGTAAAGGAAAGAGTCGACAAAACCTAAAGATAGCCAACAGAATAGAAGAAGTATTTGCCAATGACACATTAGATAAAGGGCTAGTATCCAAAATCTATAAAGAACTTATCAAATTCAACACCCAAAGAACAAATAATCCAATCAATAAATGGGCAGGAGACATGAAAAGACAATTCTCCAAAGAAGGTACAGACACACACAAAAAATGTTCAACATCACTCAGCACTATGGAAATACAAATCAAAACTACAATAAGATATCACCTCACACGGGTCAGAATGGCTGAAATTAACAATACAGGAAACAAAAGATGTTGCTGAGGATGTGGATAAAGGGGAACCCTCCTACACGGTCGGTGGGAATGCAAGCTGGTGCAGCCACTTTGGAAACAGCATGGAGGTTCCTCAAAAAGTTGAAAATAGAGCTACCCTACGACCCAGCAATCACACTACTGGGTATTTACCCCAAAGATACAAATGTAGTGATCTGAAGGGGCACATGCATCCCAATGTTTACAGCAGCAATGTCCACCATAGCCAAACTATGGGAAGAACCCAAATGTCCATCAACAGATGAGTAGATAAAGAAGATGTAGGAGATACATACGCGTGTGCACACACACACACACACACACACATTGGAATATTACTCGGCCATCAAAAAATGAAATCTTGCCATTTGCAATGATGTGGATGGAACTAGAGGGTATCATGCTAAGCGAAATAAGTCAACCAGAGAAAGATAATTATCATATGATCTCACTCATAAGTGGAATTTAGAAAACAAAACAGAGGATCATAGGGGAAGAAAGGAAAAAATAAAACAAAATGAAAGCAGAGAGGGAGACAAATCATAAGAGACTCTTAATCACAAGAAACAAACAGGGCTGCTGGAGGGGAAGGAGGTGGGGGTGGGGTAAGCGGGTGACAGATATTAAGGAAGGCACGTGATGTAATGAGCACTGGGTATTATGTAAGACGGATGAAACACTGACCTCTACCTCTGAAACCAATAATACATTTTATGTTAATTAACTGAATTTAAATACTACAAATGGGGAAAACAATAAAATTAAAAATAAAAAAATAAGGAAAAGAACTATTTTTCTTAAAGATTTAATGTATTTATTTGAGAGAAAGAGAATGAGAGATAGCAAGCATGAGAGGGGAAAGGTCGGAGGGAGAAGCTCCCCGCCGAGCAGGGAGCCCGATGCCCGACTCGATCCCAGCATTTCAGGATCATGATCGGAGTCGAAGGCAGCCAGTCAACCAACTGAGCCACCCAAGCGCCCCGGAAAAGAACTATTTTTTTAATTGAGACATAATTACATACCATAAAATGGGCCCTTTTAAATGTAGAACTCAGCAGGTTTTAGCATATTCACTAAGTTGTATGGTCATCCTCTCTACCTAATTCCAGAATATTTTCATCAGCCCCAAAAGAAACCCTGTACCAGTTAGCACTCAATCCTATTCCATCATCTCCCTGGCAGCCACTAACCTACTGTCTCCACAGATTTGCTTCTTCTAGACATTTCATAAAAACAGAATCATGCAGTATGGGCCTTTCGTGTCTGGTTTCTCTAGAATGCATCCAGGTTCATCCACATTGCAGCAGGAATCAGTACTCTGTTATTTTGTAGCTAAATAATACTGCATCCTGCGGATGTGCCCAGCTCTGTGTAGTATGAATAACACTGCTACTGCTATGAACATGCCCGTCCAAGTTTTCACTAAGTGTTTGTTTTCAGTTCTCGTGGGTACATACCTAGCAATGGAATTATTCGGTCACAAGGTAACTTGATGTTTAATTTTTTAAGAAACTGCCAAATTGTTTTCCAAAGAATTTACACCATTTTACATTTCCATCAGCAATACGCCCTCCTACAGAATGACAGTGCAGGGGGTGCCTGGGTGGCTCGGTCAGTTAAGCGGCTGCCTTTGGTTCAGTTCATGCTCCTGGGGTTCCGGGATTGAGCCCCGCATTGGGATCCTTGCTCAGTGGGGAGTCTGTTTCTCCTTCCTTTGCCACTCCCCACCACTTGTGTGCTCGCCCTCTCTCTCTCTCAAATAAATAAATAAAATCTTAAAAAAAAAAAATTAAGGTGCCAAGCAAACCTCTCAGGGCAGTTCAAAAAGATGAGGCCCAGAGGAGTCACCACCAAAGTGGCCCCAGGCATACTGTACACCTGCACAGCACTTTATTGGCTAGAAAACACACGCCCAGGCAGACTGGCGGGCAGAGAGCTTGCTTTCAAATCTTTTATTCCCCCGTGTCCGTAGAGTTCTGTATAGGGCAGAGTGTGCTCATGTGCACAGGAAAAAGCAGGATTTCCTGCTTTTTCTGTTAATTATGGCTTCATGTTATATCTTCTCACCATGATTTCATGTGTATTATATTTCACACTCATCATCACAACTACTACTTTGAAATCATTTTATACTTCAATGGTTCCACTCTCACTGCCGGTCCTTTCCTTCTTTGACTTGCCCATGGACGGTCTTTTATATTAATTCATCTCTCAGTGACACAAGCATGCTTTCCAGTATTTTCCCCCCAAATGGTGCATGGGTGTAGCAAAAGCTACACATAAGGTATGCCCTTGCACAACTGAAAAGAATTTCTGTTACCATCCAACAGGAACTAAAACGGGACAGAGAATAAAATTCTTTGGTCACGGCAATTTCCCTCAGAACTCAATGGGCACTGCCTCCCTGCTCTCCGGCTCCTATGCTGTAGGTAAGTCTGAGCCTAGCTAAATTTTTTTTCTTTGATTTCCTCACCTCCTGCCCAGATGCTAGTGGTATCCTCTCCTTATTCTTGAAGTGAAAAAATTACTTCACCTGGCTATTTAAGGTGGTAGCTAATTTTTGCTAATTTTGCCTAGTTCTCAATGAGCCATTATAATCTACATATTCGGGTCCTTCTTCCGTTCAGAAAGCTCATGGCTTCCTTCTATGCCATGTGTGCCCGTCTCCAGTCAGGTCCATCATCCACATCTGGGGCCTCCTCTGCTACTTTCTCGTCCCTTCTGAGAGCACCAGTGTCCTCCTCCTGAGGCCCTTTCTCGGCAGTGCCACAATTCCAGATGCGGGCACCATGTGCTTTATCTCCTTATGTGCTCTGAGTCCACAAGCCCCTTCCTCGTCTCTGTCTGCTGATTCATCATCGTCTCACCTTTCACAGCATCGAGAACTTCTTGAGAGGACAAAGAAGATGATGTTTGAAGCTGGGAAACCATTTTCCCAAAGCTTGCTTTTCCTCTTTTTCCCGCATGCCTTTGCTCATTTCCCTTGATCCTGAGTGCCTCCTCTCTAGTGCTCCTTTTCGTTTTTGTTCATTTTCAGTTGAGGACAGGTGAGGTCTGGCCCGATATCTACCCAAAAATTGTAGACAGATTCTCTTTGGTCCCCTCTCTATTCACCCTAATGCACTCAAGGCTTCTCAGACAAGGCTGTGGGTGAAGGCCCGGCACAGCATCTGTCACTCAGCACCTGGGACCACACTTCAGTGACTGCCTTCCTATCTCTTGCCTCAGTTTCCTCTTCTATAACACTGGAAAGCTGAGCTCACCTTTAAACATCACCAGGCTCTACATTTTTTTATAGTACTCTTATAAGTCATACAGATTTAAACTTTCATTTTAGTTTGGAGTCAATTATCCAGGATTTTATTAAATACATGTATAAGCAAGTAATAACCTATTTCTTAAGAAAACTTGCTATACTTTTTTTAAAGTTAAGCAAACCACAAATGTTAAGCTCAAGAAATAGATTTCATTTGATTACACATAAGAAAAAAGAGAATTACAAATAATTTACCAAAAGCTAGCAGAGTACATGCCCTAGGGAAGTACTGGGTATAAAATGTATATAAGAAAAGAAAAAAAAAAAAAGAACGAAAGAAAAGAAAAGCAGACAAGAAGCTATACACAAGCAACGGAGAATTAGTCTTTCCTTGTCAGTCTGCCCAGCATCCCATCCATTCTAGAACCTTCTGTCTTGTCTAAACACTGAAGACCAGGTAGAATGCACTGTGATAACTATGTCATTGCTGGGCTTGTCTTTTCAGAGCCTACAGACATTATAAGGGTTAATATTGGTCAAGAGTTTTTAATTTTTTTTTTTTTAAGATTTTATTTGTTTGTTTGACAGACAGAGATCACAAGTAGGCAGAGAGGCAGGCAAAGAGGCAGGCAGAGAGGGAGGGGAAAGCAGGATCCCCGCTGAGCAGGGAGCCTGATGTGGGGCTTGATCCCATGACCCCGAGTTCATGACCCGAGCAGAAGGCAGAGGCTTTAATCCACTGAGCCACCCAGGTGCCCCAAGAGTTTTTAATTTTTATTATTAAATTTTATAAATTTTATTTATATAAATTTTATTAAGTTTTAATTTTTATTTTATTTATTTATTTGATACAGAGAGATCACAAGTAGGCAGAGAGGCAGGCAGAGAGAGGGGGGAAGCAGGCTCCCTGCCGAGCAGAGAGCCCGACACAGGGCTCGATCCCAGGACCCTGAGATCATAACCCAAGCCGAAGGCAGAGGCTCAACCCACCAAGCCACCCAGGCGCCCCTGGTCAACCATGTGTTTTTATTGGCACATACTCTGCACACATTATCTCATTTAATCCCAGCAACCACCTGTTAGGGGCTCTCCTCCAGGGTCTCTGGCACTCCCACATGTCCCGCTGGGCATACCAAGAATGCAAGGTCCTGACCACCTTTAACCAGCCCATTTTTCAGGGTTGTGCCTGGGGGGATGAGACACTGTCTCCCTCAGGGCTGAAAAGCAGGCTTACTTACTGCCTGCTATAAAGCCACAGGTCCCCCAGATCAGTGTTTCCCAGCTGTGACAGCACACAGCATCCATCCCAACCCATGGCATCACCCCCATGGGAAGTGGGGGTAAGGGAAATGGACATACACACTGATGCTAGTAATAAAGTCCTTTGTCTGTGACTCAGGCATTACACAAAGATAGAAAGTAGACAGGGGAAGTTCTGCCTCCTAACTCCTCCCAACCCGAGTCATGCAGCCCACCTCTTCTAGATCCCACGACAGAGCTCAGCATACATCTTCCTGTCTTTAACTCCAGGTTTCTCCTTTCACTAACACTCAGCTGGAGTTTCCACTGCAACAGGAGGTCAAGCAATTCTTTCTAGCTTTGAAAGCCAAGTGGCCCAACAATGTAATAATCGTTCCCTCCCTCGCCATTGTGTAACTTCTGATGGCTCATGAATTAAGCTACTGGACAAGTTAGGGGAAAAAAAAAAAAAAACCCACTTCTTTTCCAGTCTAGTTTCCTGCTCTTACCTAAGCACCATATAGAATTAATAAATTATTGGGGCACCTGGATGGCTCAGTGGGTTGAGGCCTCTGCCCTCAGCTCAGGTCATGATCCCAGGGTCCTGGGATCAAGCCCCGAATCGGGCTCTCTGCTCAGTAGAGAGCCTGCTTCCTCCTCTCTCTCTCTCTCTCTGCCTGCCTCTCTGCCTACTTGTGATCTCTGTCTGTCAAATAAATAGATAAAATCTTAAAAAAACAAGAATAAATTATTGCTTTCTTGTAAGTTGTGAAGGTTCAACCATTTATAGGCCATATATACCTGGTTAATCTCTACTCTGAGACTCCACATCTGTTAAACAGGGCCAGTAATGGTGAAGCTGGCCCCCAATAGCCATCTTCTTCTCCTTCTTTAGTAACAGAAATTCTGGTTTTTAGATGGACATATGGTTACCTTGAATAGAGATTACATTTCACAACCTCCTTTATTGTTCAGTGTAGCCATATGGTAAAGATCAGGCCAATGGGCTGCAAAAACTATCATGCACAAATTCTGGAAAATGGCCCCTAAAGGCTGGAATGCAGATGCAAAAAGCTAGAGATCCAGCAGCCATTTCAGGACTTGAAGTGACCTCAGACTTGGAAGCCATTCCCAAGATAACCTCATCATGGAACAAGACAGAAAGAACCTGAGTCTCTAACCATGTAGGCTCTATAACTCCCCAACCTGATTACCTCTTGACTTCTCACACATAAAAGAGAAATTTCTATCTTATTTATGTCTTTGTTATTTTAGTTTTCTGTCACTTGTACCCCGAACTACAGAGACGGCTCCCTCCTAAGGAGAGAGATAAGGGTTATGAGAATATGTACCGTAAAATATACCCAACCAATATCTATTTTTATATTCCCCCAACAAAGGGTCCAGCACTATTTTCATACACAGCAGACAAACCCAAATATTTGTTGAAATGAACAGGAATCTGGGAGAATGAAGGCCATTTCATTGCCCTATAAATTTGTCAATGTTTCTACCAATTTATTTTTCCAGATGAATATCACTATTTTATCAAGTTTTATAGATTATCTCACTGGAATTGCCAACATTTGGAGACATGGTATTGTCACTATTACTATGTTTAGACTTCCCTGGAAAGAGCCAGAAATTAAATGATGGCTTATCAACCGAATGATTTTCATCCTATCCATTCAAAAAGCATTTAATAGGAGGCTACTCAGTAACAAGCCTAGTCATAAAAATGAGACGTTGGGAAAAAAAAAAAAAAAATGAGACTTTGGCATTAACAAACAAACATCAGGTAAAAATAATCTCTAATGCCACCTCCCCCAATGTTCAGCAAAATACTCAGGGAGAGAGAAGAGGTGATACAAATCCACACCATCACTAAAGACAAAGGCTAATGCGCTGTTTTGTCCTTATCACCTCCAGCTGTTGATCCAGGAGCCTCTTGCCTCTCTGCTTTACAGCCAACAAAACTCCTTTGATCAAAGTTCCTGGCCTAGTGCTGTTTCATTTCCTATCACGTAATGTTTCTGGGATTCCCCATGGTCACACTTATCCTCTCAGTGTTTGAATCTTTGCCAGCGGATCCAGTCTTCCCTCCCATATGGTGATGTTCACACAGCTGAACTGATTCTTACTGAAGTTCCTCTTTACGTCATACACGTGCTACACCGGTGGGGTTCCTTCCAGTGCAGGTATCCAAGCTGTACTCACACGAGGACCGTATCATCGTCGTTGTCATTGTTGTCACCATTATTACTGTCGGTTATTGAGCCATTATTCTGTGACAGATACTTTGATAAGCACCTTCCCCATGCTAATATACCACTGAGTCCTTACAATAGTTCCCTAAGGTGGGCAATGTTATACCACCCACTTAGAGTGAGAAAACTAACCCTAGTGAGTGAGGCCCCAGGAGCTTAGGTCACATTCCCAGGAACACACCATCCATAAGAGCATCTTCACTGGCTATGATAGTGCGTCCTTGAGCAAAAGCAGAATCTGAACCCAGCTCAGTCAGCCCCAAATTCTGAACCATTTCTCTATGTTCCTCCCACAAGAGCTGAACGGCTTTTTATGCTCTGCTGGTACACATACTCCCACCCCCTCATCTGCTCCCTTCTCTTTGCTAAGCACTGAAGGTTTTCAGCTCAATTAACATTAATCCTTCTTCTTTTTCCTTTCCTGAGGGGCAAATGGCTTCATACTAGGGTGGTGGACCCTGATATTAAGGACAGCTACTCCTCTTGAATTTTCCTTGATCCTTTCTCACCACCACTCAGCGGTGGTTTTCAGCACCAGGGCCAGTGCCAACCAGGTCTCTGCATATCCCATGCTTCCAGGTCTTTGGGTTCAGGGTAATAAAGACATATAGGATCAGATACCAGATTCTTGTTGACTGTCTCAGATTAAAGGCTCTTCACTGGGTTCTAAAAGCTGATCTCAGTCAGGCATTCAGGCTAACCAGCGGGATGGACTTCCACTTTTCCTAATTCAGGATCCTCCTCCATGAGCAATCTGAGTAAACCTCACGTGCTCTAACTCTGAGACCCATCTATAATTTCTGGAAATTGTACAACAGGCTCTGAGCTGCTACCCAAGCTCAGGATACACAGGGGGCCAAGGATGCACATCCCAGTCACAGGGCTCCCACACCACCTTAGTCCAGTCTACATGGTTTTATCATCTTCCCAGGACTTCCATAGTTCTGATATCTCCCTTTCCTAGGGTCTAGACACACACCCTCCCCACCAAGGTTCCTGACTCAGACCCAGATGGGGCCCCAACTTTCCTGCTTCAGGAGCCAGAGATTTCAGGAGCCAGAGACCAAAAGACCACCGGTATAAGGCATGAGGAGACTGCTTGAGAAGGTTCTAAGAGAAGCTGAAGGATTCAGACACTGGCTGCAGCTAAGAGCCTCCCTTAGTCTTTTGCACACAGAAGCAAAATAACTAAAATAACCTCCCTCGTGTGAGACTGGCTTCAGCATTAGTGAAATTAAGAGTGTCAGTGGGAGGCCCCGGAGCACCCAGCTTCGGGAGGCAGGGGCAGAGGGCCTGCAGAGAGAGCTGGAGGGGATGGCCCAACCACCAATTTCCATACCATCATCTTCCTGGGTTACTCCTTCCTCACTGACCCTTCTCTTACTCCTTCGCTGGCCCTTCCACTGTGCTCTCTACCCCTCACGCTGGTGCTCCCCAGCACTCAAGATCCTCTGCTCACAATATAGAACGTTCCTGGATAATCTGTCCATCTCCTACCACTTCCAAGGCCAGCTATACAAGGAGGACCCCAAGTCTCTCTCTCTAGACCAATAGGGCATCAGAACCACCTGTGAAAACTGCAACATACAGATGACCAAACTCTGTCCCGCAGACACCACAGAGGATTCTGATGCCCCAAAGACTGAGAACCACTGCTCTGGCCCAGACCTCTCCTTGAGCCCAAGACTAGTAGGCCAACTGCCAAATGCTATCCCGCAAGCACCCCAAATTCAGTTGGGCTAGTGCCAAACCTGAATTCGCTACCCGTCCTCTACTCATTACCCCTTTCCCATTCCTTATCTCTGTGACTGGCCCAGCCCCTCACATCACTAAAGTGACAAACCCTGACCATGCCTCCCATCTGCTAAATCTGTGAAGGAGGCCTCTGCCTCAGTTTCACTTGAACCTGCCTCCTCCTCTCCAACCCCACAGCCAAGTTCAGGGATGACATCCCCTCGCTTCATCTCCCACACACCAGTCTCCTCCCACACCAACCATTCTCTACACCAGGATCATAACGAGCAGTGTTTCCCTCCTCCTGTAATTCCAGAATGACTCTCTCCTGGCCGCAGGATAACATCTGAACTCCCAAGCGTTATCTCTGAGTCCCTCTGAGTACTGACCCAAAACCACCTCTCCAACCTCGTCTCCCGCAACCTCCTCCTCTCTGTCTTCAAGAGCCTCACACTCCAGCAACACCACACCGGCTCATCATTCCTGAGACGCAGCCTGCTCTCTCCTGCTTCTCTTATTCCTCATAATCTGTTTCCTCTGCTCATGTCCCTCTTCACCTGAGAAACTGAAAATCTCTCCTTAAGATCCCAGGAGTCGGATTTCACCCCACCAGCTTCCATTTCCACTACTCTCCACCCCGGACACAGCACCACCATCATTTACTTACGCCTCTCTGTCATGTCTGCGGACCCCTGAGGGCAAAGCCAGCAGTGTCAAGCCCAGTAACATGCTCAGTAGATGTTTACTTCATGAGTGAAAACCACTAATGAGATCAAGAAGCAAAGGAAGCAACCAATCTTTAAAGCAATAAAAATAAAGCCACCTGCTATCCTGGAAACCACGGCAGGTACTGCTTCAATAGCAGACGCTTTGGGTGATAGATGGGCGTTCTGAAAAAGAGTCAGCAAGTAGAGGATGTGTCAGGCAACACCTGCACAGGTCAAGAAAACGGCACCGTGACCACCAACCCACTGGGGTGTGAACACTATGGCCTCTCCCTCACACTCAGTGCTCCAAACACACTGGCTTCCTGTTACATCTTGAATTTACCACCATGCCCTTGCCCCAGTGGGGACCGTGCAGCTAAATCTGTGAAGGAGGCCTCTGCCTCAGTTTCACTTGAACCTGCCTCCAGCTGCCACCTCTTCACCTGGTCAAGTCTAACCAGTCTTTCCTCTGGGAAGCCACTCTGGGCCTCCCGGCCAATACTGCCCTGTTTACAGCCTCTACATACCCTGTAATCCTTTTCTGTAGCCATCGTCAATGCTGTAATTAATGTTTTCTATACTTGTTTGTTATTATTTTTGTACTTATTTTTATACTTCTTTAACTTTGCTACTAGATTATGAGCTAAAAGATAGCAAGGACCAGACTCATCTTTTTCCTGTACTATGGCCTCACACAGACTCAGCAGACCCTGAACAGAACTGGATGGATGGACGGATGGATGGACGGATGGGTGGACAGAGAGACAAACTGGAAGACAGGCAGTAACAGGGAATATGACTCCCTTTCATTATTGCGACAGCACTTCCAAATCATCCGACTCTCTTTACGCTGACTCTACCCATGAAAAGCAATCTCAGATTTTAAAACTGAGGCTTTCCATGGGGCTGCCTCTGTCTGTAGAGCATTCAACTCTTAATCTTGGGGTTGCAAGTTGGAGCCCCACACTGAGCACAGAAATTACTTAATAAAAAAAGAAAGAAGAGGATAAAACTATGGTTTTCCTACCGAAGAAAGGATGCATACACACCAGGGATATTCCTGTTTACTTGGAAAGCAGGTGTCACAGCAAACTGACACACTTGGCATTCTGACTTCCTAAATGGTGACTTTTCTATAATACCACGCTGTTCTCCCTGTTCCGCAAGGATACTGGCTATACCGATAAAACTAGGTTCTAAGTATCTCTCGGCCCTTAAGAAGCCCCCTAAGATCATGAGGAAACTCCCTAAGATCAATACACGTATTGCCAACAGACCAGAAAGGCACTGCCTTTTCTCAGCCAGCCAGCACCACTGGATCCCAGAACTATAAACTAAGTCAGGCCTCAGTCCCTCTTCCCACACACTCACACTGTTGATTCAACAAAGGACTTTGACACAGAGGTTTTCATCAGAGATAAATGCTTCTATATAGTCATGGTCTATGTGCAAAGTTATATGACCAGCAGGCAGTTGTTTAAAAAGAAAGTGCAAGGTGCACATGGATGGGCTAAAGTCCATAGGTTTTCTGGGTGGGGAATCAGGACACCTGAGTATGAAGCCCTGGCAAAGTCCCCACCCTCAGCTGCAAGGTGGGAAGAGTGGCCTCAACGCCCTCTAACTTTCAGGTCGGACAAGACACTACATCTAACAAGTGCAAAGGCCACAGCAGCGCTCATTGCGAAAGAGCCCTGTAGCGGGGACAGCAGAGATCAAGAAATAAGCTAACTGCGGCCAGCCGGCCAGCCACATCTTTTGAAAGAACGAAAGAATGCTATAGATCAGTCATCAAGTAACTTCCAATCTTATCAAAAAGCTTCCCAACAAGAACAAATTCTAATCTTAGTTGTCACCCAATCAGCACACAGTCAAGTAACTACTTTAAGTAATTAAGTACTTCAGCCACCTACAAGTAAGAGATCAGGGTTTCCTCCTCTCTAGAATGGAAACCACACCTTAAACCCATCATTTCAAACTGAACTCCTAAAGTTCAGTTATCAGGAAATTAAAATAACTAAAACCAACACAAACTATGTCCGAGTACCTCTTCCAAAGAATCCCTATCCTTATTTCCTTATATCCTCTATGGCTCGTCCACTGTCAGAAACCCCACCCTGAAGCAGACTCTAGGGGGCCTCTGCCTCTCCCACTGCTGCGTCGTGGGCGTCTGTTTACTCTCCCTGAGCTTCCATCTTCTCTGCACTTCAGAGACTGCCCTGCGAGAATCAATATGAGGCAGAAAAAAACAGGTGTCAAGAGACTTTGTTAAGTGTCGAGATATTTTATAATGAAGGGACCTCAGATGCAACAACCTTCCCATTTTCTAGACTCGAATCAGTTACTGGACACTCACCATTTACTTCCTCTGTTCATTCAACAGACATTTATGGGGGACCCACTACATTCCAAGTGCTATTCCAGGCACTAAGGCCCCGATGGTGAGCAAAGGAGCCCCAGCCCACTATCTGACAGGACTGTATTACATTGCACCACAGGAGACACACATCAGCGAGCATATCCTCTTAGACCCTGCAGGCCTTGTGGGTGATCTGGTCTTTTTTCTAAGAGAAATCAGAAGCCACTGAAGGGTTTTAAGCAGAAGGAATGACATGCTCAGAGCATTCTGGCTGCCTTGTACTAGCCCTGGGTTAGGCCTAGGATATGGCAAGAACAAATATAGGCTCTTCCTCTAAAAAATTGAGGGGGGGGGAGGGGGAGGGTCACCAGGAAGCCATCATTTGTCACACAGTGTTATTATAATGCTACAGCAGGGTGCCATGGGAGCCTGTGGGGGCACAATCTACAAATGCTAGTGGACCGAAAGTGCCTAGAGGAAAGACAAAACACAGTCACAGAAGGGACACAAAATAAAAAATATCTCAAAAGAGTGAAAGTCACTAATTCCACATAACAAACTTTAGTGCCACAAAAAGAGACAGCATATTCTCCTGAATTTATTAACTTGTTTTCCGTAAATATTTCATTACTCAGAAATGTATCAAAAGCACAGATTTCTCTTGACCTAGTTACCAAGCTTATACAAGAGTGAGTGAGAATCACTGCATTCAACAAACATGAATTTAATTACACTCATTAATCTTCCTTTCATCTCTAATAAGATGATTTTCAAACAAAACTCTGACTGAGGCCAAACATACAAATTTCTTCTGATTACTCAAGTAATTGTCTTAACCTTCAAATAAAATCTTATAATAGAAATATTTAAATCCTAAGGAGGAAAAGTATAATGTTGTATTAGTTCACATTAAAGACCCTCTATTTACATGGAATCACAAGGAACAGAAAGAACTTGGGAATGAGCCTTCATTTCCCAGACCAGCCCGAGTCAGGGCCCACCCTCAGGGTTACTCCATCCTCTCCCTCACCAATAGGCAGCTGCTTTTGTGGGAGTCAAGGCTTGCATCTGTAGTCCCAACAAAGGCTGAGTTCTAAATAATCCAATCAAGAAACGGGTAGAGAACATGAACAGACATTTCTGCAAAGAAGATAACCAGATGGCCAATAGACACATGAAAAAGTGCTCCACATCACTCGGCATCATGGAAACACAAGTCAAAACCACAATGTGATACCACCTCACACCAGTCAGAATGGCTAAAATTAACAAGTCAGGAAATGACAGATGCTGGAGAGGATGTGGAGAAAGGGGAACGAACCCTCCTACACTGTGGGTAGGAATGCAAGCTGGTGTAACCACTCTGGAAAACAGCATGGAGGTTCCTCAAATAGAGCTACCCTACGACCCAGCAATCACACTACTGGGTATTTACCCTAAAGATACAAATGTAGTGATCTGAAGGGGCACGTGCACCCAAATGTTTATAGCAGCAATGTCCACAATAGCCAAACTATGGAAAGAACCTAGATGTCCATCAACAGATGAATGGATAAAGAAGATGTGATATATATATATATATATATATATACAATGGAATACTATGCAGCCATCAAAAGAAATGAAATCTTGCCATCTGCAATGATGTGGATGGAACTAGAGGGTATTATGCTTAGAGAAATAAGTCAATCAGAGAAAGACAATGACCATATGATCTCCCTGATATGAGAAAGATGAGAGGCAACATGGAGGGTTTGGGGGGTAAGAAAAAAAATAAATGAAACAAGATGGAATCGGGAGGGAGAAAAACCATAGGAAACTCTTAATCTCACAAAATAAACTGAGGGTTGTGGGGGGGGGGGGTGGTTATGGACACTGGGGAAGGTGTGTGCTATGGTGAGTGCTGTGAAGTGTGTAAACCTGGCGATTCACAGACCGTACCCCTGGGGCTAATAATAACTTATATGTTAATAAAAAATTAAAAAAAAAAAAAAGGCTGAGTTCTGCCTGCCACCTGGGGGTTCCTTCTAGCCACTGCCACCAAGGACATCTGAGTTTTAATATACTCCTTGTGCAATAACTCACATAAACTTTCATGGACAACTGACAGCCCCCCCCCAACATCTATAGGCCCTCTAACAATGGCTGAAGAGAACATTATTCCAGCTCACAATTACTGGGTTTTCATGTATAAACCCTATACTAAGACCTATTCTGCATCAACTCCTTGAAGCCTTTCAGGAATCATGGAGGTAAGTACCATCACACTTCCTGTATCAATAAGGAAACAGAGGAGTGGTCACTTGCCCAAAGGCATGAGAGATGAGTGGTAGAGTCAGGACCCAGACCTGCACTGGCCTGACTCCAGAGTCTTTAAGCTCTGTGCTATCACTCTGATGTCAGGAGATAAATCTCCTGTAAAGAATATAAAGAGCTAAAACTCTGTAGAAATACCGTGGGATGATTTGCCATTCTGAGTCTTCATGGCCTCGGCTCTCCTCCATAAGTGCACATGAAATAAGCCTGGCTTGTGCCTCCTCTTGGGGAAAAGTCGTGGAATTGATCAGTGCAGGCGACCCAAAGAATAAAAGGTGCTCACAATGGTGCAGGGTGGGAAACTACCTTTGAGAAGAGCTCATGTGCAAAAGGAGAAGGAAACACGTGTGGACAAACCCATAGCTTGCAGCCAACAGGGCTTATGAGGGGTGTCCCTAGGACTCCTTGAACATTTTGTGACTTCAGAGCTGGTTTCTCGGGTACCGTGACCATCACCTTCACCACCCCACTAGCACCATTACCATCACACTAGAACCCAGAGAAAACAGATGGAGAGGTGCTTCTCAGTGCTCCCTAAGAACCGCGGCTAAGAGCCACAAGCAGACTGTAAGCATCAACTCTCTGTCAGGCCCCACGCTAAACAACCCACTCCATCATTTCACTGAATCTTCAGTAAACCAGTACACCAAGATTCACAGAGAGGCAGACACTTGCCCAAGGCCTTGTGTATGGAAGAACCGGAATCTGAGCCCAGGTCTGCCTGGCTCCAGAGCATGAATCTGCTTGGCCATTTCATTCAAGGTCTTCTGTCATAGTCAGTCGCCTTCTGGTCACCTTCCGATTGCATGTGGTTCTTCCCCCAACCATGAGCTCCTCAAAGGCAGGGACAGAACTCCTTCATCTCCATATGCCCAGCATCCAGCAAAGGGTTTAGTGCAAAGCAGAAACTCAGCAAGGCTGGTGAGTGATTACCCACATAAAGGAAGTAAAACCCCCTCTCCTTTTAAGAAAGTGGCCCTAATAATGCCCCAGGATGCCCCTCACAGAACCCAACCCAACCAACTGCCCACTACCCCTGGTCAAAATCCACAGACCACCTACTCAGCTCCCATGAGCCTGTTCCTCAACAACCCCACTGCAAGGGAAGGATGAGCAGCCATTCTTCTGAGGAAAGGCAAGGTGGGCTTCAGCAAGTGTGAGCAGTTCATTTTTAGAGTCATGCTTTTTTCTGCTTCCCCCTCTTGTCCTGGAGCCTCTGGAGAAATATTTCTTTTCTCTCCCATCTCCCAAGACTTTTTGGACAAGTATCACCAGCCATACCCAAAGCCTATAGCTAGTGTATGGCACAAAACACACCTGTCTCAGAGTCAGCACTCAAATACTTGGAAAGTGAAGGAACAGAGCCCAGAGACTGGGTTTTACCAGAGACCTGACAGCTTATCAGTAAGAGCTTGCCAACATTCGGCAGCCGTGATGGAGAGGAGGTCCATCACAATGGCCAAAAAGAACATACCCTGAAGTCTCAGAGGCAAAGAAAGTAGGAGAGTTTCCCTGTGCAGGGAGCAGCCACAGACATAAAGCAATTCGTGCCATAACACAATGCACACTCCGATCAAGGCAGGCACACAATGAAAGTCAAGGGAACACAAACGGGAGTGGTCACTTGTGCCGAAAAGAACAGAGCAGGTTTCACAAAGGAGGGGATATTTGAGCTGGGAAGCCATTCCCAAATCACCCGAGGAGAAGTCATTACTTCCAGCCTGAGTGACCCCCATACTGCTCACCACCTCAACATCGGGCCCACCATACTGTGCTACAATCAGTGGCTTGTGTGCCTGTCTCCCTACACAGTATGTGGGCATCTCAAGGGCAAGGACTTTGGGCATTGTCCACGGCTCACCCTCAACTGCCCAGTAAATGCCTCCTGACAAAGAATAGAAGAGTTTCCGTCCGGTTTTTAACAACACACCAGCTACCCCTTCCTGAGCATATACTACAAGCTGCTATAGCTTCGAGTACTTGGTATGCATGACCTCATCTCCTCCACACAAAAACCCCAAAAGGCAGACTTTATCAACATCATCCATTTTGCAGATAAGGAAAGTAAAATTCAGAGAGATTAGAGACACTGTCCCAAGTCATGCAACCAGTAAGTAACAGCTGAACTTTGAGTCAAGGGCTGAATGGAAAATCAGTTTTCAATTACTAGTAAACAAATCCCTTTTCCTTTCTCTTTCTGTCATCGGCCTTGCATCCAGATACGTGGATTGCCTGTAATCTATTGTTCAATGGGACCAAAGCCATTTGTTTCCCAGAAAAGAAAAAGGGACGTCCCTTACTACTCTTCTCAACAACGACTGCTCACCAGTATTGAGTAAACATCACGGTGGGGAGCAGTGGGGGGCGTAAGGAAAGAAGTGCTTACAACATCAATCAAACATTTATTAAGAAGGAACTGTACGTACCAACTGGAACATTTTCCAATGTTGAAACAATTTCCAAAACAGATCAAGTGACTAGACTAAGGAAAAAGAGTATGTACAAACACTATTCTTTGTGTAAGAGAAAGAATATATAACAAACAAGAAAATGGTAATAGTAGTTGCCCCTGGGGAAAAGGACTGGCAGCTTGAGGCAAGAAAGACCCTTTTTACAATTTGCTCCCCTCTGGACTACTTGCCTTTCAAAAGAGAATCCATGTGTGATTTTTTTTTTTTTACTTCTTAAAAAAAAATTAAATTAAAAACACCATTCAAAGACATGACTTTTTGCCAAGCCTCTCTCATATGCTCACATACATATAACAGCAACCATGAAAGTATGTATGCTTATGAACGAAAACTGGATGAACTTAATCTGTGGTAAGATAGGACTGTGAAACAGCTTTTGTCTTCCATGCTGAGGTTCACCAGTTTCAATAAAATGCTGCAATATGTTTTGGCAAATAAATCAATAGAATTTTGAAGACAGAGATACAACATACATAGAAGCATCAGGGACAATCTGCCATACCTTCTTCCTAAACTCCTTTATCTGTTCCTTCAACAACCATTTAATGAGCACCTACTGTGTACTAGGCATAGTACTAGACAGATTTTTTTTTTTTTAAGAGAACTAAACAGGTCATTAATTTCTTCCCTCCTGCCTTTCAGGAAAATATGGACAGCATACTAATGAGAAGAATGTCAGAGCAAGGACCACCCTTGATGTTCGTAGTCGAACACCGTCCTCATTCAACCTAGAAAATGGAGGACTGGGGAAGGGATTTGTTCAAGGTCACATAAGAAGTGAAGGCCTCAGAATTACCAGTCCTGCTCTCCCTACATGCTTCATGCTGTTCAGTGGTGTTGAAAGATGAGCATACAGGGAGAGGAGAAATGTACCCTAACACTCAGTGCCTGATAACAGGTGCTTTCACATAACCTGGGTCACTTATTCTTCATAACCTCTCAAGGTGGGCATGATTATCCTTGCTTCACAAATAAGGAAAAAAACTTCGAGAAGCTGAGAAACTGGTGCATAAGGCTTCCAACACAGACCTGTCTGACTTGTAAGCCAGAGCCTTTGCCCTCCTTAGTGAATAGGAAAATCAATTTTAAAAGGTAGCCTGGGGAATTTGGGGTGGGGGGGACGGCCTGCCTGGATGGCTCAGTCAGTTGAGTGTCCAACTCTCGATTTCAGCTGAGGTCATGATCTCAGGGTCCTGAGCTTTAGCCCCACCTCAGGCTCAGCGTGGAGTCTGCTTGAGAATCTCTCTCTCCCTCTGACCCTCCCTGCCCTCATACTCTCTCTCTCTCAAATAAATAAATAAATCTTTAAAAAATTAAAAAATAAAAAGGTAAACTGGGGCCGGATCACAGAAAGCCTTGGTTTTAATATTTTCCATTAATGAAGTTTCTCTCTCAACCCTGGATGTTGTCACTCTAATAATAACAATCAAAAAGCTGACCCCCTCATTATTCAATGCATGTTCTAACTTCTGTGTGCCACCAAGTTTGGGTTTTCCTTTGAACCCACAGAGGGTTATCCAGAGGGCAGCAATCTCTGAGAACCGTTTACACAGTTTCTGCTAGGACAGAAAGGGACATCCCACATATTGCTTCTAGACCCTCTGGGTGCCTGCCGTATAAACACATCCCATGATGATTCCATCCCATGACGCCACTGGATCACCGCCACACCAGCTGAGTGGCAGTGACAGAGGTCAGCCCCATGGTGGTTGGCCTCTAAAAGTTTCATAGCTTCTAAAGTAAAGAAAAATGCAAGCCGGTGGTAGAAGAAGTCTCCTCCTGCCTTGTCTCAGCCCATGCAATGCAGGTAGGAGAAATGACAGTTTGGAATGGTCAAACTGCCAGTCAATAGAGGTACTGTGTGCCAAAAGGTCACACACATGGGTACAGGACATCTTCAGGATAGGAGAGAGCCCTCTCAGCTTGATTTCTTCTCCCTGCCCCTGTAGAAAGCTAGTGAAATTCTCACATTCCCTTCTTTTTCATGTCTTCTTTCTGGAATGTGGTAAAATCAGAGTTCCTACTTGGATGGGGAAGGGAAATTCCATAAGGCTCAAGCCTAAGTGTTATGATCCAGTTCAGAGACCTCAATGGGGTTGGGGTCTAAAGGTCAGCAAACAAATGTTCCTCATTTTCCACCTGCCATTGCTCCCTGCCACAGCTCCCTCAGAGGTCTTGATCCAAGTCAGATCCGAGACTGTCTCTTGGGGACATTCTGCCACAAACCTCATCCCAAACTCAAATAAGAAAATGGTCTGCTAATTAGAAATACCCCAAATCCAACCTCCCCTTTAAAACCTCAGTCCCGGGTGCCTGGGTGGCTCAGTGGGTTAAAGCCTCTGCCTTCGGCTCAGGTCATGATCCCAGGGTCCTGGGATCGAGCCCCGTATCAGGCTCTCTATTCTGCAGGGAGCCTGCTTTCTCCTCTCTCTCTGCCTGCCTCTCTGCCTACTTGTGATCTCTGTCAAATAAATAAATAAAAATCTTTAAAAAAATAAAAAAATAAAACCCTCAGTCCCTGAATCCAGCATCCCCATTGGCAAAGAGGAAGGAGGCTCATAACTTTACCCCAGCACTTGCTGGGTAAGCATTTTTCCATCCTATCCTCACAGGGCCCCTGGGAGGCACACAAGGCAGGTAGCACGATGGTCCATGCTCAGATGCTCGTTTTGCAAAGGAAAACACAAAGCTTGGAGAGTTGAAAGACTCTCTGGGGGTTACACAGAGGCAAAAGCTTCTGAGCCCTCATTTCTGTTCTTCCCCCTCACCAGGCTGCCATGTCAGTCTTTTGGAAACTGCCATTACTAAGATCTGCAGCAGCATCTGGTACCAGAACCCTTCAAGCTTCGCACTAACTACTCTTCCAGCAAGCAACATTTCTCAACCACATTTCTAATCATCCAAAGAATGCCAGCCGCCGACCCCAATCAAGTCATGCCCCCAGCAACAGCAACAGGAAAAGCCCCAGAGACATGAAAAACGACGCGCCCCACTTAAGGCACAGCGAGGCAGAGAAGCCACCAGCCTAATAACCGGGGCGGCAGAGACCCAAGTTAGCCTCAGGAGAGGCACAGGCAGGCCTGGCCGGCCCCTCTGGCCCAGCAGCAACCCTCGAAGCCTCCAGAATCTTCAGAGAGCCCAAAGCTCCTGCGCCCACCCCCAAAAACCCCTAGACAACGGAGAGGGCTGCGTTCCCTTCTCCAGGGACCACTCACCCTCCGTCCGATCCACACCTGGGGCACCGCTTCCGGACCTGCAACCACTCGGGGCCCCGCCCCCCGCTCCTGCAGGTCTCCCTGGCCCCGCCCTTTGCACCTGTGGTTTCCTCAGGCCGGGGCTCTCCCGAAGCTCCGGCCTCACCTGGCAGCCCCCTCCCACTGCCAAATCCGTGGTCCCACCTGGCCCCACCCCCACACCTGCAGCCCCCTCTGCCCCGCCCAACTGCCTCCACCAGTCCCGCCCCCCACACCTGCGGCCTGTCTCCACCTCCACCCCCACACTCGCTGCCCTTCCTACCCACCCCTCACCGGACCAGCCCACCTAAGGCCCCTCGGCCCGGCCCCCCGCGACCCTGAACGCGCCCGACACCACCGCTGCCCCTCTGGCCCCGCCTCCCTCCCCGAAGCCCCTCCCCGGCCCAGCGGTCCCTCCGGGTCCCGCCCCCCGCACCTGCAGCTCCCTGCGGCCCGGCCCTCAGGGCCCCGCCCCGCCCCGCCCCGCGGGCCGCTCCTCTCACCGCCCGCTCTCGCCGCCGCCGCCGCAGTCCCGGCCGGTCACCTTGACGCGGGCCGCAGTGGCTGCCGCCGCCTCCTCATGGCCCTGGGAGCGGCCCAGGCGGCAGCGGCGCCTTCGCTCGGAGGCCTGGGCCGGGCCGAGCCGGGCCGGGGCCGGGCCGGGCGCAGCTGGAGCGCGGGCCGACGCCGGAGCGGAGCCGGTGCCCAGCCGCAGTAGGAACCGTCCGCTCCTGGGCCTGAGCGGCAGGCCGCGCAGCCAATGCGCGTGCGGCGCCGGACCAGTCCACCCAACCAGCTCGTCGCAGAGGCGGAGACACGCAAATCGGCCGGCTGGGCGCGCCAGTGCGCAGCCGCTGCAGCTTCGGTCCTCGCTGGTCCGGGCCTCCTCTCTAGCCTGCGGACGCCCTCTCAGCCTGTAAGGATGCTCCGCGGACCGCACACCCCTCTCAGCGCCCCGCCACGCCCATCTCCTTCCTAGAAATACCAGTGCATCTTATTCCCCGTACATCCAGGCCTCTTGCAATTTCTCCTTGAGAACCCTACCTAGGATTCACCGTTTTGAACAAAAAATGGTTTTGTGAAAGACATCACCTTAATGTTCATTCTTTACAACTCAGAGGCAGGCACAGAACAGAGAACGTCAGAGCCAGAAGACACCTCAGAGAGCCTGGGGTCCTACCCATTTACTTTACAGCTGGGCAAACGAGGTGAAGGGACTTGCCCAAGGCCACACAAGTGCCAAGCGGGGGAAATGAGTCTGCCTCTAGCCCCCCTGCTCCCACATCCCTTACTCCGCCAGGCACAACGAGGTAGGCCAGGGAGGTGAAGTTATTTGCTTCCGGTCGCAGAGTTGCAGACAATCTGTGAAACCGTGGAAGTCCAGAAGCACAGTGGGGACCCCCTCCGTCCTCCCTTACTCTGATTGTTTCTTGAGCACGCAGACATGGAGAAGGTCATTTTGGCAATTTTCACAATCATTTGGAATCACCATCAGAGTATGGAAAGACTTGGTTCCTGTTTCCCAAAGCTTATGGAGGAAAAAGGAGAAACAATCAAAAAGAAAGAAAAGTCTGTGGAAATTAAATCATTTCTAAGTCTTCAGGGGTCTCTGAGGGAAATTTCTGCCATTTTGCACGAAGAAAATGATAATCACCAAAGAAGATACTTTATTTTACTTCAGGAGAGCAAAAAGACAGTGCGCAGTGCAATGGTTCTGCTCAAAGCCTCTAGATTCAGAAAGGCATAGGGTTGTGGTTGAATGCAAAAGCTGGGGGCGCCTGGATGGCTCAGTCATTAAGCGGCTGACTTTGGCTCAGGTCCTGATCCCAGGGTCCTGGGATTGAGCCCCTGCATCAGGCTCTCTGCTCAGCGGGAAGTCCGCTTCTCCCTCTCCCACTCCCCCACCCCATTGTGTTCCCTCTCTTGCTTTGTCTCTCTCTGTCAAATAAATAAAATAAAATATATTTTTTAAATAAATTTAAAAAAAAAAAAAAAGAAACCTGGAGAGACAGACTTACCTGAGTCCAAACTCTGGTTCTGCCACCAGCTAGCTGTGTGCAGGCAAGCAAGTTACTTAATGTCTCTGTGACTCAGTTTCTTTGTTGAAAACTGAGTATGGTGAAAATCAGAAAAGCCATTAGGAGGATTAAATGAGATGCTATGTGGAAGAACGCCTGGTACCTAAGAGGAGCTCAGTAAACATTAGTTATTGTTCTTTCTACCTCTGTGGTATAGAGCAAGCACAGAAGGCATTTAGGACAGTGTTTGCAATATACACTTTCTAAATGGCATTTATTATTTTTATTATGCTTGCTCATAGATTCTAAGTTTTCTTCGGTGAACATAATCTTTGCAATACACCAAAAAGTTATTGTAAACCCAATTGTGAAATGAGAGGAAGATCTGAAGAGATAGTTCCCCAAGAAGATATACAAATGGCTAAAGCGCATGTGGAAAAGTTCCACACTATCATCTGTCATCAGGGAAATGCAAATCAAAACTCCAATGAGGGGCGCCTGGGTGGCTCAGTTGGTTAAGCAACTGCCTTCGGCTCCGGTCGTGGTCCCAGAGTCCGGGGATTGAGTCCCACAGGCAACTCCCGGCTCCATGGGGAGTCTGCTTCTCCCTCTGACCTTCTCCCCTCTCATGCTCTCTCTCACTGTCTCTCTCTCAAATAAATAAAAATAAAATCTTTTTAAAAATTCCAATGAGATACCACTTCAAACCCATTAGGATGGCTAAAACAAATAAGAAGGACAATAATAAAGGCTGGTGAGGAGTGGAGAAATTGGAACTCTCATACTCTGCTCGTAAGAATGCAAAATGGTGTGGCCACTTTGGAAAACAGCCTGGCCATAGCTTAAAGGGTTAAACTTGGAGTTACCATATGACCCAGCAATTCCACTCTCAGATATATACCCAAAAGAAAACATACGTCCATACTCTTGTCCATAAATATTCATAACAGCATTATGCATAATATCTAAGAAGTGGAAATAACATAATGTCCATCAACAGATGAATGGATAACTAAAATGGGGCATATCCATATAAGGGAATATAAAAAGAAATGAAGTTATGATACATGCTACAACAAGGATGAACCATGACAATATGCTGAATGAAAGAAGTCAGATCACATCTGATTCCACTTATGTGAAATGTCCAGAGCAGGCAAATCTATAGAGACAGAGAGTAGATTAGTGGTTTCTAGGGCTGGGGGGAAGGAAGAATAGGGGGTAATGGCTAATGGCTAAGGCACAGGAGCTTCTTTTTAAGATGACGAAGATGTTCTAAAATCGATTGTGGGGATGGTTGTACAACTCCATGAATATACCAAAAGCCATTGCATTGTACACTTTTCATGGTGAGATATATAGTATACGAATTAAATATTTTTTTAATTTATTATTACTTTTATTATGTTATGTTAGTCACCATACAGTATGTCCTTAGTTTTTGATGTAGTGTTCCATGATTCACTGTTTACATATAACACCCAGTGGTCCATGCCCTATGTGCTCTCCTTAATATCCCTCACTGGGCTACCCCATCCCTCGACCCCCATCCCCTCTCAGACCCTCAGTTTGTTTCTCGGAGTCCACAGTCTCTCATGGTTTGTCTCCCCCTCTGATTCCCTGCCTTCATTTTTTCCTTTCCTTCTCCTAATGTCCTCCTTGCTATTCCTTATGTTCCACAAGTAAGTGAAACCATATATCTTAATAAAGCTGTTTTTAAAAAAGTTATGATGGGGTGCCTGGATGGCTTAATTACTTGAGCATCCAACTCTTGATTTCAGCTCAGGTCATGATATCAGGGTCATGAGATCGAGGCACACATCAGGCTCCAAGATCAGCAGGGAGTCTGTTTGAGATTCTCTCTCTCTCCTTTTCCCTCTGCACCCCCCCACTCTCTCATTAAAAATAAATAAATCTTTAGGGACGCCTGGGTGGCTCAGTTGGTTAAGCGGCTGCCTTCGGCTCAGGTCATGATCCCAGCGTCCTGGGATCGAGTCCCGCATTGGACTCCTTGCTCAGCAGGGAGCCTGCTTCTCCCTCTGCCTCTACCTGCCACTCTGCCTGCCTGTGCTCACTCTCTCTCTCTCTCTCCTTTTCCCTCTGCACCCTCTCTCTGACAAATAAATAAATAAAATCTTAAAAATAAACAAATAAATCTTTAAAAAATAAAAATTTAAAAATTCAGTTATCATAAAGTCTGATCAATCATGTCCCTCTCATGCTCAAACAGAATGTAACAGAATACGAGAGGATCTAAGCTGCAGCCAGTAGATTTGGATTGCCTACCATCAACGTGTGATACACTGGTGGGGTGCTCTCATCATCTCATGTGTTTGAGTCACTCTCAAAGAGGGAAAGGAACTTTTGAACTACAGGAGAAAAGGAGGGCTAAAGAAGTCATCAAGTGGCAATCTCCTGGGCCAGTGCCTCTGTCTTGACTTGTACTTCACGGAGAGTTAAGCTTTAGGATGGTTCAAAGAGCTGTTTTCATTAGAGATGCTAGTCAATAGGGAAGCTGTGATATACAGACTCTAGAATGGCCCCCATATCCTGTACCTCCTGATGTCCTTGGCCTTCATGATCCCCTTTCCTGCGTGCAGGGAGGATCTGACTTGTTTCTAACCAGTAGAATAAAGCAAGGTTTTTAGGATGTATGTGATTATGGTACATAAGATTATAACCCATCTTGCTGGGAGACTCTCCTGCTGCCCTTGAAGACACAAACTGCCATATTATCAGTTGCCCTAGAGAGAAAACCACTCAGCAAAGAACTGAGAGCAGCCTCCAGCCAAAAGCCAGCAAGAAACTGGGGCCCTCAGTCCAGAAGCCTGCAAGGAACTAAATGATGCCAACAATCACATGAGCTTAGAAGCACACCCTTCCCCTGTCAAGCCTTGGATTACACTGCAGCCCTAGTCAACATCCGGATTACAGCCTTATGAGACCCTGATGCAGAGGGCCCAACTAAGCTGAGCCAGATTCCTGACCTACAGAAATTTTGAGAGAATAAATGTGAGTTGTTTTAAGCTGTTCCGCTTGTGATAAAATCATTAATGTAAGAACGTATAACTCATACAGTGGCACAACCCATCCTATCCCAAGATGGTGCCCAAGAGGCAGTATCTGTGCAGAAGCCATCAGTGCCCAGGTACAGCAAGGATTCTGGAATGCAGCACTCCTCCAGATCCTGGGGGCTGTGTCTTTGGGGGCACCAGGAGGCAAAGGATAGGGTCTAGAAAACAATGCCATCATTGAGGTACAGATAGCAGTGGCAATGGGGAGACCCCCCAAAGAGGAAGCAGCCATCAATGTGGGCAGTAAAGGGGAAACTGGAAGAACTGGGGTTGAGAATAAAGTTTTCAATTCAGTCGGTTCCAGAAAATAATGATGGCTTTGCCACTTCCCAGCTGTTTTCATTAGAGATGCTAGTCATGTGGCCTTAGAAAGGTTTCTCATGTATCAGAAGATGATATTTAGAGTACCTATCTTGTAGAGTTCTCCTGAGGAAAAGTTCTGGTGGCCAGGAGAATGCTCCTAGTAGACCTAGTAGACCTCCCACCATTGGGAGCTTATTTGACCAAGGGCCAGCTGCTGCATTATGAAACCCAAAAGCATTTGCACTAAGGCAACACTACATATGGGCTACACTCAGTACATATGGGCTATACCCAGTGATGGGCCATGGCAGGCGTTCTAATGCCCGCCTGCCCAAGGTGGCTGTGGGACTCCTCTGGTAATCATCTTTGGTTCAAGGACTCCCCAGCAGCCTCACTGAACCTCCTTTAGACTGCATGATGGCATGGGATGCTTCTACACGCTTCCTTCCCTCTCTTCTTCACTTGGGGTCAGATTTGCATCATAGTCTTGTGACTCTCTCAACCTTCCTCAGCTCCTGCCCATTTCCTCTAATAAGATCATCTCATGTTGAATCCTGTACGGCCTCTACTTCTCAGTGAATCTGGACTGACACAAACAGTACCAGGAGTGGTCAGGAAAAATAGATACTTAGGATGCAGATTTACCCACTGCCCACTTACCTACTGCCCACTTACCCACTTACCCACTGCCTAGCAGGCAGAGGTTGCTCTTCTAAGGAAACACGGGAAGTCCTTGGGACAAGATGATGGTTCAAATGTTAAAGATTTCACCATTGGTGACCTGGGGAACTATCTCTGGGGAGGGAGGAGAATACTGATGTGGGTGTTGTGATGCCAGCATTTTAAAGTATATGGGAAGAGGGGCACCTGGTTGGCTCAGTCAGTAAAGCACGTGACTCCTGATCTCAGGATCATGAGTTCAAGCCTCACATTGGGTGTAGAGTTTACTTTTAAAAGGTTTTTAAATAGAATATATGGGGGGAACAGTACCTACAAAAACAGAGGAAGTTAGTTGGTTACAGCCGAGTTGTATTACAGAAGGATAATGAGAGACTGAGGGTTGTCAAGGGACAGTTAACGGCTAAGGTTGAGAGCCAGGGAACTCTGGAGGCAGTTTCCAAGGAGGTCCTCATCGCCTGTGTTGGTGGAAGGACAGACACATTGAGTGGGAGGCTGAAGATCTAATTGTTAGAATCTAGAGCTCCAGAGATGTTTGGAGTTGTTGACTTGGTCAGCCAAGGTGAGTCTGTTGGATGAAGGTTGGGGCCGCAGTGGAGAAAACCTAGGATCTTAAAACATGGGACTAGAACATCTGGATGTATGTTCCTGAGGAAACTGACTCTATGACGTGCACCCCAGGGGCCTCTGGGTTTGCCAAGCTAGAACACCGTTCCTTGGTAAGAACTGTAGCCACCACAGTGCTCTATCAGAAGAAGCCCTTCCCCAGAGACAACAGGTGCCCCCACCTCCTTCCCAGCTGCCAGGCTGATAACTAGGGCTCAAACCCAGCAGAACCTGGCTGGGGAATGCACCAAGCCTGATAAGGTAAAAAATAAATGATATACCTGAAAAATGCAATAATTAGCTAGCCAGGGGTACCTGGGTGGCTCAGTGGGTTAAGCCTCTGCCTTGGGCTCAGGTCATGATCTCGGAGTCCTGGGATCGAGCCCCACATCAGGCTCTCTGCTCGGCGGAGAGCCTGCTTCCTCCTCTCTCTCTCTCCCTGCCTCTCTGCCTACTTGTAGATCTCTGTCTGTAAAATAAATAAATAAAATCTTAAAAAAAAAAAAAAGAATTAGCTAGCCAGCATGTGCTGAGAGAAGCCAGGGGAGTACCTCTGGTATAGGATTTTGTGGATGCTTTGTCAAGGAAGCTGAAATGCAAGATTAGGCAAACAAGAATCCATTGACTCAAGGGGCACCTGGGTGCCTTGGTCAGTTAAACATCTGACTCTTGGTTTCAGGATCATGTCATGATGTCACAGGTCGAGTTGTGAGTTTGAGTCCTGTATCTGACTTTGTGCTCAGCGGGGAGTCTACCTGAAGATTCTCTCCCTCTGCCCTTCCCCCAACTCCCTCTCTCATGAGCTCTCTCTCTCTAAACAAATAAATTAATTTTTAAAATGTTTCATTGAGTTGGGAACATGTTCTTAAGACACTTTCTTTAACATGCTAGCAAGGATCCCAGCTACTGGAGTGGCTCAGAGAAGCCTGGAAAAAATAATGGTCCATTCTCAGTGGCATGGAAACACCTGAATTGCCCTAGTCGTTGGTAGAAGTGGGCATGCTGAAACAAACATACAGTGATCCTCACTATTAACGGTTTCCATCTTTGCAAATTAGCCTATTGTTAACATTTATTTGTAAAGGTCACTCACATTGAGTTGCCTGATGTGCCCGTTCCCGATAGAGGTGGAACAGGTGACATGCTACCTTCATGTGCAGCCCTCACATGGTACACAGGTGTCCTTATGGCAGACTATCCAGCACCATGTTTTTCATTTTTGTGCTTCTTTGGATGATTTCACTGTTTAAAATGATCTCTGGGTATAGTGATGGAGAGCTGTAGAGCATCCCCAAGCACAGGAAGGCTGTCCTGGGCCTGAAGAGCAAGTGCATGTATTAGGTAAACAGTTCCCGCACGAGTTCGAGTGCTGTTGTTCATGAGTTCAATGTGAACAAATCAACAATACCATTGATCTTCGCACAACATGCTTTTGCGCTGCACAAGTCACTTATGCATGGATTTTTAAAACGATACAGTCCCATACTGCACATGTATTTTCTTTATGATTTTCTTTCTTTCTTTAAGATTATTTATTTATTTATTTATTTAATGGAGATCACAGAGAAGCAGGCAGAGAGAGAGGAGGAACCAGGCTCCCTGCTGAGCAGAGAGCACGATGCTGGGCTCCATCCCAGGACCCTGGAATCATGACCTGAGCCAAAGGCAAAGGCTTTAAACCACTGAACCACCCATGCACCCTTCTTTATGATTTTCCAAATAACATTTTCTTTTCTCTAGCTTCCTCTATTGTAAAAATACAGTTTATAATATATATAACCTACAAAATATGTGTTAATTGACTGTTTATGTTGTTGGTAAGGTCAACAGTAGACTATTACTAGTTAAGTTTTTGGAGAATCAAAAGTTTCATGTGGATTTTCCACCGCACAGGGAACAACAGCCCTAAGTCCTGTGTTGTTAGGGACAACTGTATATATCAAGTAAGGTGTCTGTAAACAGAAATACACATAAAATAAGGTTAAAGGTGGATTGGCTGACAAAACGTGACCAGTGACTTGCAGGAACCTAACTCCATATTTCCCCCTAGGAAAGATGGTTTAGTATTCACTAACCTAGTGTTCACAGTGACGCTATAGGGCATCACTCCTGCAAATAACCAGAGTTAGCTCTACTTCTCATTGATAGAGTGAAAATCTAGCTAGTAACCCTTCTAGCAGGGAATGCTGGGGGTTGTAGTTCCCCTAAATGTACAGACCCTTCATACATGGAAGAGCACAGAAGGGGAATGGTATTAAGTTGCTGACAGAGAATCTAGCACAGTATGTTCAATTATTTAAGTGCTTCAGAAAAATATTAACAGTTGCCCTAAGTTTTACAACATACATCTTTCGTTAATTAGTCTCTTCTCAAAGAATATCATTTCACATATGGCTTAAAGACCTTAATATCATGAGGAAACATGTGATGATGGAATGAAGGAGCTCCTGTTCCTCGGGCTGAAGAGACGGGGAAGCAGAGGTTCTGATCACCAGTGACAGTGTGCGGGTGAGAGGGGAGGGTCCCCACACCGGCAAGACATTCTGTGACACTGGCTGGGTGTCCTATAACTCAACTCCATCCTGATACCAGCTACCCAGAGATCCCATCAGATCCCACAGGCTAAGGGCTCAGTCCCACAAGACTGCTCCCTACTTCAGCCGCCCATCACGGTCCAGGCTGTCACCTGTGCTTCAGACCCACTGGCCGTAAATCAAGGTTTCCCACGACCCACTCCTTGAGTTCAGTTAATTTGTGAGAGTGGCTCACAGGACTCAGGAAACCAGTTTACTCACTAGATTGCTGGTTTATTACAAAGGATAGTAAAGAATACAAGCCAAGGGGCATCTGGGTGGCTCCATAGGTTAAGCCTCTGCCTTCAGCTCAGGTCATGATGTGGGGGTCCTGGGATAGAGCCCTGCATCGGGTTCCCTTCTCAGTGGGGAGTCTGCTTCTCTCTCTTCCTCCTGCTCATGCTCATTTTCTCAAATAAATAAAATCTTTTAAAAACAAACAGGGGCGCCTGGGTGACTCAGTGTGTTAAGCCGCTGCCTTCGGCTCGGGTCATGATCTCAGGGTCCTGGGATCGAGTCCCGCTTAGGGCTCTCTGCTCAGCAGGGAGCCTGCTTCCCTTCCTCTCTCTCCGTCTGCCTCTCTGCCTACTTGTGATCTCTCTCTCTGTCAAATAAATAAATAAAATCTTAAAACCAAACAAACAAACAAACATAAAGGATACACATAAGTAGTTAGATGAAGAGACACCTAAGTCAAGGTCCTAAATGAACAAATAAATCTCTGTCCTTGTGAAGTTTAGGGGCCAATGCAGGGCCATGTGGAAGTGTTCTGATCCTTCTTTTTTTTTTTTTTTTTTTGTGGGTTTTTCCCCCATTTTTGTTGTTGTTGTTTGTTTGTTTTTTATGGAGGTTTCATTACATAAGTATATTTGATTAAATCACTGGCCACTAGTAATTGATTCAATCTCTAGCCTCTCTCCTTCTTAAAATAGAAAATGGGACTGAAAGTTCTCATCTGTAAAGGGGTTTCCCAAAGTCATTTAATGACTATAAACTCAGTTGTGGTTGAAAGAGGCTTGTTAGGAATAACAAAACATACATTTCACCCTGTGGCTCTGAAGCATTTTTTTTTTAGGAACTAAAGATACGAGACCAAATGCTCCTATTGTTCTTCTAGCTTGGGAAATTCCAAATCTTTTGGGAGCTGTGGGGCTGGAACCATGGATGAAGAACCAATATATGTGAAAAATAGATTTTGGTTATCTGAATGACCAAATACGTATTTCTTATGAGTCACAATATCATGGAAAGATTCTAGGTTATCAGAACCTAAAAGTTCAGCAAAGAAGCCCGATGAAGCTGATCCAGAGAACTGTGAGAAAATCAACAGGTTATTGTTTCAAGGCACTAAGTTTTGGGATGGTTTGTTACATAGCAATAGAGAGCCAATACTAGTGTCTTCATGCTCTGTGCACATTACATGACTCTTCCCAAAGCCCTCTGTGAGCATCTTCCAGTCCTTTTCTTTCCAGATCGCTGACCATCTAGCCAAACCATTAGCCACTGCCCATGAATCTGTAGGTAGCACAGCGGCACTTCCGGTCATCTCTCACCTATATGAAATGGACAGCTAAGTATCGGGCACTGGGAAGTTTTCCCGTTACACCATCTTTTCAAAGACACTCTTGAACTTGGCTGTGATTTTCAGCAGTCTGTTTCCAGCAGGTGCTGGCATGAGTGTAGATTGAGGTTCCAAGTTTGGATTGAAGTAGAGGAGGCAATATGGTAGGAATGAGTGTTATGATTATTTGAGTCACCTGCTCATAGAACTTACTTCTGGACATTCCCAAGTCCAACCTCATATCCCATTTCTACTTAATGATGGATTGCTGCTGCCCAAGCCCAAACTTATGGTTTTTGTAGATCAGATAAGATTCAGTTTATCTGGGCAGCTCAGTCATTTGGTGACTGAGTGTTCTAGTATTAAGAAATAGAGATTAAAACATTTCTTTAAAAAGATTTATTTATTTCAGGGGCACCTGGGTGCCTTAGTGGTTTAAAGCCTCTGCCTTTGGCCCAGGTGATGATCCCAGGGTCCTGGGATCGAGCCCTATATCGGGCTCTCTGCTTAGCAGGGAGCCTGTTTCCTCCTCTCTCTCTCTCTGTCTCTCTGCCTGTCTCTCTGCCTACTTGTGATCTCTGTCAAATAAATAAATAAAATCTTAAAAATAAAATAAAATATACAAATTTAAAAAAAATATTTATTTATTTCAGAGAGAGAGTATGCATGTGCAAATGCAGGGAGGGGCAGAGGAAGAGAATCTTCAAGCCTGTGCCTGCTGAGTGTGAAATCAGACGTGGGGCTCTATCTCACAACCCATGAGATCACGACCTGAGCCAAAACCAAGAGTCCGAGGCTCAACAAACAGAGTCACCCAGGTTCTCCAGAACATTTTTTTTTTAAGATTTTATTTATTTATTTGACAGACAGAGATCACAAGTAGGCAGAGAGGCAGGCAGAGACAGAGAGGAGGAAGCAGTTTCCCTGCAGAGCAGAGAGCCGATGTGGGGCTCGATCCCAGGACTTTGGGATCATGACCTGAGCCAAAGGCAGAGCCTTTAACCCACTGAGCCACCCAGGTGCCCCTCACCAAAACATTTTTTATTTTATTTTATTTTTAAGATTTATTTATTTGAGAGGGAGAGAGAGAGAGAGAGCGTGAGCGCAAGTGTGGGGGGAGGGGCAGAGGGAGAGGGAAAAGCTGACTTTCCGCTGAGCAGGAAGCCCACCAGAGAGGCTTGATCCCACGACCCTGAGATCACAACCTGAGCCGAGGGCAGATGCTTAACTGACTTAACCACCCAGGCGCCCCCCAAAACATTTTTTTTTTAAATGGAGGTAGTAGGGGCACCTGGGTGGTTTAGTGGGTTAAAGGCTCTGCCTTCGGCTCAGGTCATGATCCCAGGGTCCTGGGATCGAGCCTTGCATTGGGCTCTCTGCTCCGCTGGGAGCCTGCTTCCCTTCCTCTCTCTTTGCCTGCCTCCCTGCCTACTTGTGATCTCTGTCTGTCAAATAAATAAATAAAATATTTAATAAAATAAAATGGAGGTAATAAATAATAGTATCAACCTCACAGAGTTTTTCTGAGGATTCAAGGAAGTAATGCATGAATAGTACTAAACATATTGTCACCTGGTGAATGTTTTATAAATGACAGCTGTAAGTGACGGGTGCTGCCGGTAGTAGTAGCAGCTTCCCATGCGGGTCTGCTGAAAACTAATGTGTGAACATGTCACATTTTAGCGTGCCACTTGTATCCCACCGAAATTTAACATGGCAGCATTCTAATTCTATATCTCAGTCTTTACCCACGTGAGTAAAGCAACTGTGAGTCAATAGTAGATTCAGATCCGCTTTCCCTGTGTTTCCCAGGTTTCTAGTGGGACAAGGCTGAGGGCCGGCCCCAGGCCATCGTGAAGTCCCCAAGGCAATCTATCCTTAGAGCCAATCGGTTGACCTTCCCCTGATACAAACCTTCCTCTCTGTTGCAATATTCTCTGTGAAAACGCCTTTTCACCTTTGGCATTTCTATCGTAGACACTCCTGTAAGTACTCACTGCGCTGAGTTCTACTGCCTCCCCATGGACACAGGCTAAAATCTGAATTTCTAAATATGAAATAAAATACATCTCTACATGTCGCCCTATCCACCCTCATCTCCTAATTGTTAGCATTGACAAAACATTTAGTATGTTCCATCTCATGAAATACACAGTTTCATTCAATAAATATAGATATCCACAGGTGTCATAGAGGCCATTAGGTATAAATTATTATATGACATATCATATGTTGTATGTACATGCATATACTTTTAAAAAAAATTTATTTGACACCCAGAGATCACAAATAGGCAGAGAAGCAGGCAGAGAGAGAGGAGGAAGCAGGCTCCCTGCTGAGCAGAGAGCCCGATGCGGGGCTCAATCCCAGGACCCTGGGATCATGACCTGAGCCAAAGGCAGAGGCTTTAACCCACTGAGCCACCCAGGCACCCCATACATGCATATACTCATCTCATATAACATATGTTCTCCTTTTTCCACACTCAACAATATGTTGTTGGTGGTGGTTTTTTAAAGAATTTATTTATTTATTAGACACAGTGAGACAGGGAACACAAGCAGGGGGAGTGGGAGAGGGAGAAGCAGGCTCCCGCTCAGCAGGGAGCCCAACATAGGGCTAATCCCAGGTGGGATCATGACCTGAGCCAAAGGCAGACACTTAATGACTGAGCCACTCAGGCATCCAGACATAAAGGTTTATTTACATATTTATATCACCATTTTCAATGATTTCCTACTATAGCACTGTTAGAATGCTACTCATAAACATTATGGTGGTTTCCAACTTATCAATATTATAGCCAGCACCAAAATGAATAAATAGATGCATCTTTTGGGATTGTTATTTGTTAGGCTGTCTTCTTATATTAAATTCTTTAAAGAAGTACCTCTTGATTTCAGCTCAGGTCATGATCTCAGGGTCCTGAGATCGAGTCCTGCATTGGGCTTGGTGCTAAATGTGAAACCTGCTTAGGATTCTCTTTCTCCCTCTCCTCCTGCCCCTCCCTCTCACTCTCTTAAAGAAAAGTAGTATCGTTGTATCAAAAGGAGCACAGAGGGGTACCTGGGTGGCTCTCGGTTAAGCATCTGCCTTCAGATCAGGTCATGATCCCAGGGTCCTGGGATGGAGCCTGGTGTCGGGTTCCCTGCTCAGGGGGGAGCCTGCTTCTCCCTCTCCTTCTCACTTGTCACTATTTCTGTGTTGCTCTCAAATAAAGAAATAAAATCTTTATAAAAAGGAACGTACATTTAAAAATTTGAAACATGGTAACCACCTACCTTCCAGAGATGTTACATAGACTTTTATTTCCAACCTCAGGGTATGAATGTCTCCTTTTGCCTCCCACCTTCATCAATGCTGAGTATTGCCTCTGAATAAGTAGGAAAATGGTCTCTCATTAGTGTTTCCATTGCTTTCTATAGAGTTAAAGCAGCTTTCCTATGAACTTATTAGCCTTGAGTACACATTCTTTTGTGGTTTGCTTCTTTAGGTCCTTTCCCTTTTTAAAATTGGACCCTTCATCCTTTTAAAGTTAATTTTAAAACTCTTGCTCTGTATATTGCAAAGGTTTTCTTCTAAATTTGTAGTGGGTTTTTTTTGTTTGTTTTTGTTGTTTTGTTTTTAGTAAGCATGTTTTACATTGTATATAGTCAAATCTATTTTTGTCTCGAGGATTACTTCTTTTTGGTCTTACCCTTAAAAAGATCTTCCCCACTGCAAAAGCAAGTAAGTCATCCCCTCACCCCTTTTTAAAAGTAGGCTCCAAGCCCAGTTGACACTCACCTCCCTTTAAAAAAACTAGTTTCTTCATGGTTTCATTTTTTATAAATAACTATTTAATTCTCCTGAATCTTTTTTTTTTTTTTTTTTTTTTTAGGATTTTATTTCTTTACTTGACAGACAGAGATCACAAGTAGGCAGAGAGGCAGGCAGAGAGAGAGGAGGAAGCAGGCTCCCCGCCGAGCAGAGAGCCCGATGCAGGGCTCGATCCCAGGACCCTGAGATCATGACCTGAGCCAAAGGCAGAGGCTTAACCCACGGAGCCACTCAGGCGCCCCAATTCTCCTGAATCTTGTTTCTGGTCTTGTCCCCTCTTCACTCTGCTGGACCTCCTCCCTCAGACTGGGTCTCTCTCAGTTCCTTCTCCCTCTAGCAGGATATAGATTCTTAAAGGACCTTAAAACTAGTGTCAGGCAATTTTACCCCAAAGGCTGAGGTCTCCATCTGCAGGATGTGTCCACTGGTTCCAGCCAAATGAATGCAATGGATAGCCACTGGAGGACTTGTATCATTTCAGTGCTTTCCCACAGTGCACCACGCCTGGCAAAGGCTCATTACAATGCAATTCTTTCCAGAGACAGCAGGAGGGAGTGGTGTCCTGGAATCCTCTCAGTTTGGTCATCTGAGTTCTGCTATTCAGAACCTGACAGGCTGGCCGTCTTAGTGCCCAAGACCACCCCCACGTGCAGAATCCCCTGTCCCTGGGTCCTCTGCCCTCAGAGAATGCTCAGGGTTACCAGGCCCTGTCACTGGCTCTCTGTGGGGGGGAGGCGAAGAAGAAGGAGAAGCGGAGGACGCCTGCGTGGCTCAGGTGGTGAAGCCTCTGCCTTCGGCTCAGGTCTGGATCCCAGGGTCCTGGGATCAAGCCCTGTATCCGCCTCCCTGCTCTGCGGGGGGGTTTCTCCCTCTCCCTCTGCTGGTCCCCCTGCCTGTGCTCTCCTGCTCTCTCTCTGTCAAATAAATAGATAAAATCTTAAAAAAGGAAGACTTGGAGAAGTGCAAAGAGTGAAGCTTTGGAGTGGGAAAATAACGACAAAACCCACGGAAACAACTGAAACCAGCTCCCGCGACCCAGACAGGCAATGGATAGAATGACTGGCAGACACTGGCCGTTAGAGTAAGTCCCATCGCAGTAAGGCATTGGCCCAAGAAGCGTTCTTGCAACTTAAGAGCTTCTGCTACCTTAGTTCCAGCAAAATGCTGTGGGAAACATATCTCATAATAGTATCTGTCAAAGCCCTGAAGAGAGAGAAGTGGGTAGACAGAAAGCGCTAGAATGTCCCTGTGGCCTAGATTCTGGAGAAAGTAGCCCGGAGACACATTTAGCCTAGAGAAGCCCAGAGAGGGCTGGAAGGAGACCAGTCATGCTCCCAACAAATATTTAAAGCATGTGTGGTCCTGGGGCGTGGAAGGAGGGCCAAGGGTCCAGCTCTAGAGAGGCCGATGTTAGGCTCAGGAAAAGGACACTAGCATGGAAAGCTGTCGAAGATGCAGAGCCTGTGGGGAAGTAGCCGGTTTCCACAAGCAAGTAGACATTGGAGACTGCTTAGAGGACTACTTACCGCGGGAATCCCGGCATGGGGGGCGGGAGCAGATAGCCTTGGAGGTGCCTTCCCGCTCTTAAGAGTGTCAGGGTCTTCCCCTTCCAAGCTGAGCACTCTGGAGAAGGGGGCGGAATTCCAAATGAGTCACCCTCTGATTCGCACATTTCAAAGAACACAGACCCACGCATGGCCCCTGAAGGCGGTGCCCGCAAATTGGCAGGTTCCCTTCCAGCTCAAAGGCTTGGGCCAGGCACAGCTCCTGGCGGGACCCCAGGGAGCCCAGGGGGCATGGGGGGGGTGGCGGGGAGGACACAGGGAAGAGTGCTCAAGGGCTGATCAGGGGCTAAGGCCGGGGTGAAAAGGGATGAAGAAATGTCTTGAGCGCCAAGACCTCATTGCCTTTGCAGCAAAAACACGAGGGGAGCTTGTTACAGAGCTGGGGGCGGGGTGTGAGAGTGGAAGGGGGCGCACCACAACCACAGGCAACACTTAGTTCGCCACCCCAAGTGGGAATGTTGCCATGGCCATCCCGATAGAGGCTCAGCCAGACTGATCAGATCTAAGCTCCGTTAGGCCCGGAGCGGGAACGAGAGAAGCAACCTCTCTCAAAGATGAGGGGCAGGGGACCTAGCTGTTGTCGCAGAGTCAGACAAGAAAGGGATGCAGCTCTGTCCCCGCAGACCCAGGCAGGTTGCTCTGTCGGTGACTGCATTATAATCCAGAGTTAATGGGGACAAATCTCCCCCTCCATTCCCTTTTGAGCGATGGTACGTTCTTGACCGTGGACAGTGAGGCCAGCAGGCTTTGGTATAAACCTGCCAAGCAGGGCACAGCAGTCACCCAGGGAGGGCTCCACGGCAGGACCCCAAGCCGATGAGATTCTGCATGTTTCCTTCAAGTCCTTCCAGGTGGCCTCTTTCTGCTCTTTGCATTCTGGAAAGTTTTGAGCCCTATTTGCTGACAAAAGGTGCGCAAGTCAGGTCTGTTGTGTAAAACAAGGAAAACATCACAGGATGTTAAACATAAAAGTCACTCAGCCGTGAGGGGCTTTCAAGGAAGTGGCCCAGGGAACAGGGATGAAAACCAGCAAGCAATCAGGGATTGGTGGCTATCCTTTGACATTATAAAGGACATCATAAACATCCCTGAAGCCAGGAGGGCTTAGCCGGTAGTGTGAATTGTAATGGGAAGAAGCCCGAGTGAGGACAGATCGTGCCTTCAGGGCGGATGAAAAGTGAAGTACAGCCGGAGGCCTTTGTCAGCAAAGCCGCTCAGTGAGATCTATCCGACAGGGCCCCATCAGACCCCGGGCCCCATCAGTGTATCCGCTTCCGGTGATGCTCCCATTCTAGGACCTCACCCCCTCGGGATGTTCCTCTACCCCTGCTGGACAGGCACAGTCCTGACTCTTGACCTTTCCAGCCTTAAGGCAAAAGCCTATCAGAAGCCATTGCCTCACAAATTATCTGAGCCTTCGGAGTCCAACTCCATCATTTTATAGATAAGCTGGGACTAAAAAGAGGGACGTGCTTAAGGTCACGGTCAGGCACAGGCATGGCTAGAAGCCAGACCTCCAGACTTGAAGTTGATGTATGTTCCCCAATGCGCCCTTGAGTGGCTCAGGCATCCCAACCACCCCCAGCTAGACCCTGAAGCTGGTCCCTACATGGAGCTTTTACACAGGGGTGGGAGGCATCTCACTGCCCAGCGGACTGAAGAGGAGCTCTGCTGAGGGGAGACCCTGTTTCATGGTAAGGAGCTAGGAGCCAAGTTGAATCCATGTTTCCCAGCCACACTGCCCTGCTCGAACCGCCCAGAATACATGCATTTGCTCATTCGTTCAATCCCCGCCGGTGCGGTGCCGGGTCCTGTGCTAAGGCTATGTGGGCCACGGAGACAGTCCTGGGTCCCTGCGCTCACGAAGCCTACAGGCTGGAGGGAGAAGCATGCGCTGAACCATCTTACTCGTCAACGCACAATCGCCGGCTGGAAGGGCAGCAGGCACGCCGCTGGATGGCTGCTGCCCTCGAAAGGGACCCGAAGCCGGGCCGAGGCAGCGGAAACAACGTGTGCAGCTCCCTGCTCCGCTGCGGGAGCGCACGGGGCAAGCTCAAGGGAGCCGAGGGGGAGCTTCTACAGGCGAGTGGGGACGGGGGTCACCGACGATTCTTTCTAGGGGAGACTGGGCGCACACGGGGGCCCCTGACAATCGTTCTTCACCACACAAGACGGAGGTATACAGAAATACACCTGCTTCTTTCTCGTCTTCCCAGCACCACGGTGGCCCAAGAGCTTCTTATGAAATCCTCACCTCTCAGAACAGCGGTTACACAAATGATGACATGGCGGACGTCTGCAGAGCCCGTGGGGCTCAAGGAAGCCCTGAGGGGCAGACACAGAGGGAGGCCACCGCACATTTGCTCTAGCAGCATTTTTATTTACAAACAGCAATTTCCATTGACTTTATACCATAAAAAAGCCATTTACAAGCAAGAAACAAGAATTCAGAACAAAATTAAGCAGCACTGAAATATTCATGTCACAAATCTAAAACAAAATGAATACAAGAGTAAAATATCATTTGAATAAATAGTCTTAAATTCATGCTATAAAATAATCCTTAATGGCAAGTTACTAGTAGATACAGCATCCGCTTAGCTAGCTTCATTTACTTCATATGGTGATGAAGTGTGGGCTTGTGAGGTTACCAGTTTATATTGCAAGATAATGACATTGTGTTAAGTCATTCAAATTGCTCAACCATTTATAACGGAAAAAAGTGTTAGCCCTACTAATAAAAGTGGTGAGAGAGATGGTTTTCACATTAGGAAAATGGTCATTCTCAAAGAAACCAGGTACGTTTACCTCTTACTATAGTCAGGGCAGCAACCAAAGGCTTGGGCAGCAAGTCCAAAGGTTGAATTCACAGCATACTTGTCACTGAGGGGCAGCAAGAGGTCTGGTTACTGCGTCTGCAGCAGGGCTCACTCCGGGATTGACCAAGAACTACGGGAGCCCTGTGTGTGCCAGGCCCAGAGGGGAACCGGGGAAAACAAGGCCCTCTTCCGGGCCGAGAGGTCGAGCACCGGGCAGAAACAGTGGAGACACTCTGGCACTTACTGAAGAAGACATATGTGGCGTGTGACAACCATTACAAATTTGGAACAATGTGAATGACTCTCCTGAACGTTCAGTTCAGTTGCACTGAGTAATATGAAATCTATGATTTATGAACTAGATAGTTTCATATAAAGAATTTACATAATTCCCCAATACTTTCATATATAAAATTTAATAAATAACCCTGACCAGTCTAGAAGCACCATTCAAGGGGCATGTGCCCTTGGAAAATAGTTTAGGTGTTGCATATTTGAGTCCCTTTCAGTGGAGGCTTCACAGGAAACCATTACAGAATTTAACAATAACAAGGACAACAACAAAAATCACAGTAACTAATAGAAAAAGTTGTTAAAATAAAATACATTGATTTCTTTAAAGTAAAGCTCATTCACGTGGAGGATTCCCACCCTCCCCCCTCCCCCCACCCCACCCCAGCCCTTGTTTTGTGTTCCTGCAAGTTCTTCCTAGAGTCTAGGCTGGAAAAACAAAAGTAAAAACAAAACCACACACAAAGATATGCAGGCCTATGGTCTGGGCTAAGGGAAAAACAAAGACTTGGTTATAACTGCTATCATGAGAAAAGACATCTACTCATGCTCCGGAAGCTGGAAAATCATCAATTTAGTTCTACAGTATATTCTGCTTAACAGTGAACCGACAGTATCCTTTCTGTTGTTAAACACCAGGCACGTGCACACGCACCCACGCACGCATGGGCGTGCGCGTACACACACACACACAGGCAGGCACACACGCACACACACACACACACACACACACACACACAAAAACAAAACTGCCAAGGCAGAGCCAACTGGGAGGCTTTCCACTGACCAAAAAAATTAACTTGTCTTCATATGCTGTATTTACAAATATAATTTCTAAATGTATTTACAGCTTTAGTAGAAATTAGAGGGGAGAGAACCGATTAGAATGAAAAGAACTGTTTAAAACCACAAACGTTAGTAAAAGTATAAAATTCTTTGTTTTCACAGTTTGTAGTAACAGGTGAAACACCCAGAGGAAAGGACGCCGTCACTGTCTTCACATTGTCTACGTATTGGAAAAGGTAGCTCAAGAAGAGACTCAATTATGAACAGACCTTATATGAACTCAGGATATGTTTTGCTGTAAAGGATTTCTTCACATATCACTTCTATCTTAGTTGACTTTTGCACTTGTTATAAATGAAACATCTAACCTCAAACTGTACAGAAATAGGGACTCTGCTTTCCAAAAAGAGTTGCTCTAAGGAGTTACACAGCGAACTTCGTCTGCGAAGGCGTGAAGGGACCTTCGGGGAGAGAATGTTTCTGTTCTGTGGCCATGCTCATCCTCCTGGCACAATCCTCATGTGACAAGGCACAATTCATTGCTGCTGCCCGATCTGAATGGAGTTAACCTTTCACCCGCCACGCACACTGAGGAGCACGACGGCGTGCTTGCCCAGAGAGGCTGCCCAGCTCTGCGCTGGCCTACGCGCTGCCTCCTCGAAGCCCTGTGGAACCTTACAGTACTGGGTTATGGCTTGAGAATTCATTCTTAACACTGCTAGCAGTGGAAAGGGTAAAGTGTTAGCAACATGAATGGGAGGCAAGTGGAACTTGCAAAATGTGGACTCATGGTTATTAGAGAGAAACTCAATCAATTTTTCTGCCCCTCAACAGTCCCATTACAATGTTTGAACCTGAACTGTACAATCAAAGCAATGTATAGTTTTGTCAAAGACAATTTTGGATAAGTCACTCTTTGGTAAACTCAAACCAGTTAAACAAATTGACAAATACAAAGAACTCCATTTAAACGAAGGTTAAGACGGACACAGTGACAAGAACCAGGCTATTCGAGGTACCTGCCCCAAGTGCTCTCCCCTCCTGACTTGTCTCATCTATCACGGAATGCTCTGGAGACCTCTCAGAAGGCCCCAAGCCTGAGTGAAAAGGAGGTTCCTTCCCTGAGCCTGACCTCTCACGTCCTTGATTTGGGCATTTCTTGTCACGAACTTAATTTGTATCACCACACAAATTTTTTGCATTTAATTCTTAAAAAAGAAAAATCAAAAGCAAACTTACTCAGGTAAGGGGAAAAAAAAAATCACAGACATTTACCTGAAACCCCAGAACATATTTAAGTGGGTAAACACTTGGGGTCCAGCCTCCCCTTGAGGCACGCGGCTTTGACAGGAGTTGAGCAAGTGCTTCAGGGAGAGAACGCACCCCTTACTTAGGCAGTTTGACAGGAAAAGGCATACACTATATACCCGATTTAGCAAGAGCTGCTCGTCGGGAGCAGCAGGATTAGAGTGTAATCTGTCCGTAGTAACACTGATGTGGAGTGCAGCAGTTCACACGCGAACACACGGCTCCCGTGTGCTACAGAGATGCTACCGCACGGCTACCACCCCCCGGGGGTTGTCACACACAAGGGCCTCAACGATTTTCTTGTCTCAAAATAACAGAACGTCAAACAAAACGAAAACCTCCCCCAAACACCCCGTGGCCCTCCCAGCACCACCCCCCACCCCTTCTTGGTATTGTAAGAGCCAAAAAAGCACGGAAAACCAGCAAACGTCTATTTTTGTATTCCTTTTAACTCCTAGACTCTGAGGTTGGTCTTTTTTCATGTCTGTGTTTCTTTTAGGTGGTTTGTGCTGTTCTCCTGTGGAGACACACTGGCTGCGAGTCTCAGAGCCAAGGTCCTCCAGCAGAGTCTGGGGCGCCGACACCCCACGGGCAGCCCGCGGCCCAAACACCCCATCCACCTGCCGACGGAATTTCTCTATCGGAGTACACAGTACCGAAGCCATCTGGTAAAGCCCGTTTTGTTCACTACAAGCACACGGGTAAACAAAATATAGAACCCAAGACACTTCCTAAAGCTTCAAGAAAACAAGTATTCAAATAGGACTCAGGTATGTTTTCATACAGTAATGTGTTTGCCAGCACATGCTTTTGAGGTCTCTTTTCAAGCTATAAACTCGAGAGAGAAATAAAAACAAAAACAAAACAAAACCTGTAATTCACTATTACCATTAGATTTCACATTTTCTACAACTATACTGACCTAAAAGATACAGAACATAAAAATAGCACCACGTGACCAAAAAAATGGTGACACACACAGATTTGGTGACACACAGAGTATCTTAGAGGGCTTTTTGACTGTTGGTTTCTTTAAGCAGGAAACACTGAGAGTGGGGGAGCCACTGAGGCTCTCGTTAGCACACACGATACTAAGATAGATATATTGCTTGCAATTCCCATAGAGTATATCTTTACAAAAAGTACAAATTCCAAGTTCTGCAGTTTCCCTGGGAACTGCATGTAGAAAAAGTTGCTGTGCACCTGAACTAGCTGTTTGAAAAAAGAGAGAGAAAGAGAGAGAAAGAGGAAAAAAAAAAAAAAAAAAAAGGAAAGAGGGAAACAACCCACAACACTGCTTGGAGAATTTTGTAGACAGAACTACAAATCCCTTTCCTTTAGTGCGAGTAGTAACTCATGGTAGAGTGATTCGATTTAGTTACCTGGTATGTATGTTTCTACAGTACGGAATGAAGGTAGATTCGTAGGCCAGTAAAAACATTGAAAACCACTGCTCCTTTGGGGTTGGCTAATATAACACTACAATATGTAAAAAGGTCAGCACCACGGGTCATCCAGCTTACCTACTGGACAACGAACAAAAATTCCCGAACGGTTTCCAACTAGAGTTGAATACATTTTATGGCATTTGGTTTATGTACTTGTTATGAAGCAGAGCTATGAACACTGTGATTTGCTTTGCTTGCTTTTGGACATGATGATTAATATATATGAAAACCTATTAACATTCTTTTTGTAAGGGAAATAAAGGGGCAAAACCCTAACATTGGGTAGGGAACGAGACAGGGTCAAAAGCCCTGTTCACATTGTATTAAATTATATATTCCTCTTACATTCACCTCAACCAGAATAAAATCAAATTTGAGAATGTATATATACTATATATATAATAATAGCTTTATTATATATATATATAAATTGTCTAACTACCCCCTAAAAGTAATTTTAAATTAGAAAAGGTTACCCATTTGTATCAGCTGACGGCATCCTGGTCTCTCCCCGTGGAAATGCACCGGTGCCAGTGCACACAACGAGAGAGCATGCCTCTTGGCAGAGAATGTAGGGTCAACCAGTTGGCATAGCTAAATCACTGGCAGATTTTGGATTAAGAGTTCAGCCAAAGAGGAATACTGTCAGCCTGTGTTTTCCCTGGATACGTTGCCCTTCATGCTTTGAGCTCCTTGGGAGAGGGAGGGCGGGGGAAAGGATAAACACAATGAAGTGTTCCTTCCAGAAACCTTAGAAAAACTGCCAAGAGACCGAGAGATTTCCAGATGGTTGGGAAAACCAAAGATTACAACAAAGCAAATCACAAATATGCATTGATTAATGTGCTTTGTTTGGGCACACTTCGTTACCATCTTAATCAGGAGCATCAGACACTGTGTGAATTTCCATCCGGGAATCTAGGGCCATCTCGGAGGCCGATGCGTCATTTTCTAGTTTCTGTTCCACATACACATCTGTTCTCTCCGGGGACTCAATGCGACTCCTGACTTCGGCGACGCCGGGGTGGTTTTTCCGCAGGTGCTGGTTGAGGGTACCTTGGAATGGAAAGCACTTGCCGCAGATCTCACAGCGGAATGGTTTGTCGTCGGTGTGGCCCCGGATGTGGTACTCCAGTTGGTCCTTGCGTGTGTACTTCTTCCCGCAGAACTTGCACACAAAGGGGGTGATTCCCATGTGGAGCCGCATGTGCCTGTCCAGGCTTCCTTTCTGGTTGAAGGACTTCCCGCAGTAAATACAGATCAGCCTCTCATTGTACGGGTACCAGTGCCCTCTTGCACTCCTCTCCCGGGGGCTGCTCTCATACCCGGGGTTATTCATCATTGCTTCGCTATCAGAACCCTGCACCAAGCCCTGCAGATCGCTGTGCAGGTGGACGGACAAAGCTCGCTTTTGGCGAGCACGCCCTCCTCGAAAACAGCTCAGCATGGATCTGGATGGGCTGGAATTACTCAAACTTCCAAAAGCTTCGGAGACGCTGGGGGGCTGCGAGGCGGCTTGGGAATAGGAATAGGTATGCTGGAGCACGGAGCCGTAGGACCCCACGTTCACAGCCACAACCTGCTCCCCGTCCACCATCTCCGTGTGGTACCCGTCGTCCCCCAGGGAGGAGCTGTCGGAACAGCTGGGCCGGTCGGACTTCTCCATCTTCACCTTCACCTCAGTGATCTGGCTCTCCCTCACCAGCAGGTCCCCCTGCTCATGGTCCCCCTCTATCTGGATCTCGTACTCGGAAACGCTCCCACTGCTCCCTCGGTCTGAGTGCCCTTCCTCCTGTAAGCGGCTGCGCAAAGCTTTGTTGGGCGTCGTCTCCATCCGAAGATCGCTGCTCGTGGTGGGCTGCCGAACCTGAGAGCAATACGGAGGGGAGATCTCGACGGGATTGGCAAAGAAGCTACTATCCTTAACTCCATTCCGACTCTCTGTTGTCTCCTCGGTGCCGACAGTCACGGAGTCGACGTCTCCAACGCTGATCTTTGAATGGATGCTCTCCAGGATCTGCGTGCACTTGTCAATGACACACTGCATCTGAAGAAAGCTGGCTGCCGTCAGAAAGCTGACAACATCCTTCAGCTGCAAGGACATTCTTCCAGTGTAACAAAATGAAAGCAACTGTTCAAACACATTGGGATTTTTAATCACGGATATTGACAAGCCACTCATGGTACTTAATGCTGAATGGTCCCGGAAATAGGGGGAGCTGGCAGCGAGGACTGCTTTGTGGGCTCGGAATGGCTGACCCTGAATGTGGACAATGATGTCACATAGTTTCCCTTGCAGGCGGAGTTCGTTTAGCTGGCTCAGAACAGTGCTGCTGTACTCGGGCACATCGAACTGAATAAAACTGCTGCTGTCCATTTCTACTGACATGAAGCGTAATCTGCAGAAAGAGAGAGTTTCATAATTCACCAGTGACTCCTCACTAAGCACAAGTGGCATCAACACAAGCTTGCGAAAATCACACCACCACCATCACCACCACCACTGCGGCCACTGTGCCTCGGAGGGTCGACCTGGGCATTCTTCCTCTTACTTACTTTCAGTCTCTCACGTCTTGGTCAATTCACCGAAAGTCAGATAACCCAAAGATCAATCAGCCTACTGCCCCAAATGCCTAGCATTCATCTTCATCGAAATTATAACATGTTCTAGACAGTAGGGCCTTTGCAGATGATTGAGAATTTGGTATCCTTTTAGGAAAATATTTCCCTGTTTCACCTACTTCTGAGGATTTGGAATACTTCGTAAAAAAAAAAAAAAAATATGCACACTCATCTGAAAACTGTTCTGCCTTATTTGTATGTTTCCAATTGGTGTTTTCCAGGCAGACAGCACAGGGGATACACTGAACAGAGCTAAACGCTTTTTAGTTTAGAATCTGAGTGGTCCTCATGTGCACTTTTCCCCCCTTCAGTTCTGCGCACCTTATTATTCCTTTTGGGTTGGTAACTGACCCTTTCAGTGAAGAGCTTTAGACAGGGCAAGCACCAAGAGCGATGGACATATCACAAGCACATCAATGCCCACTAGTGCTCAAAGCATACGCATACCTTGGACAGGCTGGCTGCCCCTGCCAAGAACCCAATACACCGAATCACTCACAACCACAAAAGTGGATACAGCCCAGCTGCGCTCTCTGACCAAAACCAATGCAATCAGATCTAACAATTATATTTCAGTGGTTAAAATCCAACCAATTGAAATTTAAGCACTTTCTGAATAAGCACTGAATCAAGAAAAAAATCAAAAAGGAATAAAACTATTCAGAAAAAAAGAAAACTCACATCAAATCTGCAGAAAGAGGGCTTTAGGAGTCAAGTTTAAGTTTACTTATGTCTTCAACTTACTTGAGAATGCATCCAAAAATAGAGATGGATAGAGAGGTGATAAAGCAAACACAGGAATGTGTTAACAAGCATAGAGTGTAGATGGTGGGTATATACAGGTGTTTTCTGTAAATCCACCTTTTTTGTATATTTGAAATTTTTCAAAATGAAATGCTGAGGATTTTGAAACAAATTTTAAAAGTCAGTACCTTAAAAGTTTTTATCATTAAACAACAAAGAAGAAAAATAAATGGACTCCCCAAAGAGGTCAGAAAAGAAACAACCAACTAAACCCAAAGAAAGCAAAAAAAGTAATGAATACAGAAAAGCATATAACTGCAGAGAAAATTTTTTAAAATTATAAGATACAACAATGTGCAATTAAATCTGACACCTGCAGGAAAGGACAGACCAGTTAGTGTGCCTAGATCACACCAGAATTTTTTTATTATGTCAGAATCCGAATTAAAACATTTTAGTTAAGGAGGAACACTGTGCTCTTATTTATCCTAGATTTATGATTGAAATCAATTTGAAATCTGTACGGAACAGACATATTTTTAGAGTAACATAAATTGGCAGAATTAAATAAAAAGAAACAGAAGTGCCAAAGCATAAATGATCTTCAGGCCGTTCACACTGTTTTAGATGCATGTTGAAACATTTAAGGCATCTCAAAAAAAAAAAAAAAAAAAAATTAAAGCATCTCAATTTATATGGCATACATCTGATACCAGAAGATGGCAAACAGCATAAAGAGAGACGACTGTCAACTTTACCTAGTAAACAGATTGTAAAGTCCTCAAGGAAATACTTAGAAACATAACCTATTAAAATAATAATATATTGTGACCAAATGTAAGGATGGATGCATGTTGGGAAATGTATAAATGTAATCTGCCACATCAGTAAGTCAAAGGAGAAAAACCATATGGCCAAATCAAAACTATGCTAGCCGTGGATTTTAGAAAGTTAAATGCCTTTTCAAAGTAAGGGGAAAAACAGGAAGAGGGTATTTTCTTAATGTAATAAACAGTACCTACTGCAAAGCTGATGGCAATACCAACCTTAGCAAGAAAACATCCTATCTGTGGTTCCCAAAATGTACTTAGTAGCACACAAGCCCATGTGTAGACCCACCTCTTAGGGGTTGAACAATATATTAGCATATTAACCCATCGTAAAAGTCCTCCAGACAAGAATTCTATTTAACTCAGCCATTTGCACACTCATTTAAGCGTGTAACTCTTCTCTCAAGGTAGATACATATATCTGCCCAAGAATTAGTGTTCCCTGGTACACACTCTGGTAAACACTCTGGTAAACACTTTCATAGAAGCATTCCCATTAGTCCCTGGGAGGATACAAGGTTGTCTGCCCATCACTTCTCTTACTTAACACTGCTCTGGAAGTTTCAGCCAAAGCCACAGACAAGAGAAAAATGAAGGCACAGAGCCATTAGAAAAGAAGAGGTAAAATTACTATTCAAGGCAGACAGGTCTATTTACACAGAAAACACAAGGGAATCACTGGAACAAATCTGTTTAGAAGCAGGAACTAGCAAATGAAGCATTTCAAAAATTATTGTACATAAAAAACCAGTTAGGTAAGATAATGACAAGTCACAGCCATCAACAGTAACAGAAACTATGAACTACCTGGGGGATAAACAAAAAATAGGCTCTGCAAGAAGAAACTGAAACACTTTAATAAGGACAAAAACATAAATATGAAGACACACATGACGCTTCTAAAAGAGTCCACAATATAGACACTTTCACCCAAGATTGATTTATGACTATAATGTAGCCCAATGAAGTACTTCCTTAGTACTTCACAAACACTTGTGGTGTTTCCTAGCGGTTCCATTAACAATAAAAATTGTTAAAATTTTATACATTTTTACTTAACCCAGTTAAAGCATCAACATATAATGTTAGAAAATTATTAGTGAGACCTTTCACATTCTTTTTTTCATACTAACTCTCTGAAATCTGATGTGTATTTTACACTTACAGCACATCTCAAGTTGGAATAACCACATTTTAAGTGTTCTACAGCCCTATGTGGCCAGTGGCTACCACATTGTGGACAGCGTAGATCTAGAAGAATAAATACTAAGGCATTTCAGGAAAACAAAACAACCACAAAAAAACCCAGCTGAAGATATAGATGTCAAAATGTACGATCACGCTAGAACTCATTCACTCTATGTACTGTCTTCTCCACACCAGGCACAAGGGGTCCAGGAAAGCTTGAATTCTCTTGTTACAAACTATGATAAGGGCTAGAAGATCTTTTGTAAAGGGAGCGGGGAGGTGCTACAGACAGAAGGAATGACACGCATAAAGAGACGAGAGCCTTAGCAGGAAGGAAAGAGGTGTTAGAGAATTGTGGTACAGTTAGGGAAAGGAGCAAGGGGAAGGACAAAGGTCTCACGCGGCTGTCAAGGTTATAAGTGAGAGTCAGTCCAGATGGGCCCTACGGGCCATTTCCAATCAGTGAAAAAGGAAGAATTTTTGAAATAGATGCTTCTTGGATAATGTGAAAATATAATAATAAAGTTAGATGTCTTCTTCACCACATATGCCCCCGTAAGAACTTCTAGAGGTCTTACTATGCACAAAAAGACAGATACCAAGAAAAACCAGAGATTTAACCACAGAAGAACTTCTATACATCTAAAAAATGGCTTCTGACCAAAAGCAAATGACAAGAGACAAATTATGAAAAATATGACATATATGGTGAAGAAGTAGAAAACTCTTACAAATAAAAGCAAATTTAACAATTGAAAAATGGGTAAAGACTATGAACAGATGCTTCAAAAAAAAAAAGAAATTAAAATAGTCTTGAAACACAGATAAAGTGCTTAACAACATCAATAAACAAATAAAACTTAACACAAGACACAATTCTTTCTCCAGTTGGCAAGATTTAAACCCCCCTGGCAGTGCTATCGGGACTGTGGCTATCTTGTATGCTCCTGGTAGGCAAATGTAACAAAGCCTTGCGATAGGCACTTCTCTTGACTTAGCACTCTCTATCCCAGATGTAGGCACACAAGAATTTATCCATTGGTATATCCAATTACAACAGCAAAACAATGAAAACAATCAAAATGTCCACCTTCTTGGAAATTATTAAAGGATAGCACACCTATATACTGAATACTATGTCATTATTTAAACTGATGTTAAGGAAGCATACAAAGTAAGCGCTACAAAATCCAAGGCCCCGAAGGCAAGGATTTTCATCTGTTTTATTAACTAGCATGCAGCTTACCACCTGGCACATAGTACACACTCAATTAATATTTGCTGAATGAATATTCAATAACATGGCAACAAATCAACTGCAAATGAGCACAAGGGATCTTTATGGGTGATGGAAATGGTCTAAAGGTGGGTTAACATCATAAATTTACTAAAAATCATTGAACTGTACATTTAAAATGACCAAATTCTATGATATGTAAGCTACACCTCAGTAAAGCTGTTAAAAAAAAATCAAGTGGGCACCTGGGTGGCTCAGTTGGTTAAGCAACTGCCTTTGGCTCAGGTCACGATTCTGGAGCCCCGGGATCAAGTCCCACATTGAGCTCCCTGATCAGTAGGGAGTCTGCTTCTCCTGCTGACCTCTCTCCTCTCATGCTCTCTCTCTCTCAAATAAATAAATAAAATTAAAAAAAAAATCAAGTAACAACAAAAGTAGAATATTTCTAAAATTATGTATGTATAAACAGATATTAAATATACATAGAAATAATACTGAGAGATACACACAGAATGGTTACATTAATCTAAGTTTAAAAACGTTTTTATTTTCTTCTTCACACTTTCCTGTGTTTTCCAAACTTCTAACAGTGAACACATTTATTAGTTGGCATGAAAAAAAAAACCAAATAAAAAATATCTCAAAATCCCTGATGATGATAATCTGACAGACGTTACTGGTGGATTGTAAAATAAGCAAATACTTTGGAGGGCATTTTAGTGATTGTCCATTGAAATTACAAATGCACGTTCCCCATGACCGAGGAACTTCAGCCCTAGGAATTTTACTACTTCACTGGACAAAACAACAAAAGATTCGGAACAGACTATATGCCCATGAAGAGGAGAATGGTTAATAACTTATGCAAGATCCATATTTAAGACTACTATACAACCAGAGGCTGTATATGTATGTATATAAGATCTGGGGGTCTCAGTCATTAAGTGTCTGCCTTCGGCTCAGGTCACAATCCCAGCTCATGCCCCACACTGGGCTCCCTGCTTGGCAGGAAGCCTGCTTCTCCCTCTCCCTCAGCTACTCCCCTGCTTGTGTTCTCTCTCTCCTTGTGTCTCTGTCAAGTAAATAAATAAAATCTTAAAAAAAAGAAAAAAGATTACTATACAACCAGAAATAACAAACAAGGAAGCTCTTTTCATACTGACATGAAAAACTCATCATGGTGTATCACTAAAGGAAAAGGGTGAGATGCCAAACAGTATAGGTATTGTTTGTACAAGGCACCGTGAACACATACACACACACACACACGCATGCACGCACACACACTGCTGTGTCAGCATATACACATCATGGTTATGCACAGGGGGACAGGGTAGTTAGAAGCCCTATTAGCTTTCAATGAATCTTTTTAGACACATTTCTAAACTATCTGAACATACTAAAATTCAGTAACATTTAAAAAGAAATTTAGGATACCTCACCCAGTTTTTATTCTACCTTTTTAAAAGATTTTATTTATTTGAGAGAGACAGCATGAAAAGGAGAGGGAGAAGCAGATCCCTCAATGAGCGGGGAGCCCATCGAAAGACTTGATCCCAGGACCCTAAGATCATGACCTGAGCTGAAGTCAGCTGCTTTACCAGCTGAGCCACCCAGGTGTCCCCCTTAGCCAGTTTTTAAAAGATAGGAAAATATCATAATCAAACTGTCTGAGGCATGAATTTGGAGTCAGATCTGGGTTCAAATGATACCTGCTTTCCACCTGTCAAACTTGTGTGAGGTACTTCATAAACTTTCCAAGTCTCAGTTTTCTTATCTTGAAAATGGGCATAGAGGAGTCCTTACCTTGTGGCTTGTTATGAGGAATACAAGTCTGCAAAAGTAGGAAGCACAAGGGGCACCTGGGGGATGCAGTCAGTTAAGCATCCAAGTTTTGGTTTCTGGTTGTGAGATCACAGCCCCACCTAAGGCTCAACGGGGAGTCTACTTGGGACTCTCTCCCTCTGCCTTTCCCCCTGTGGGCACACACGCACGTACGCACTCCCTCCATCTCTCTCTCTCTCTCAAGTAAATAAATAAACAAATCTTAAAAAAAAAAAAAATGGGACGCCTGGGTGGCTCAGTTGGTTAAGCAGCTGCCTTCGGCTCAGGTCATGATCCCAGCGTCCTGGGATCGAGTCCCACATCAGGCTCCTTGCTCCGCAGGGAGCCTGCTTCTCCCTCTCCCTCTGACTCTGCCTTCCACTCTGTCTGCCTGTGCTCGCTCTCGCTCTCTCTCTGACAAATAAATATAAATAATCTTAAAAAAAAAAAAAAAAAAACAGTAGTAAACCCTCAGCATAGTGGCTGCTTGGCCCATAGTCAAGATTAGCTATAACAGACTTTTTTTTAGGGGGCAAAAAGAAATGGCTTTGAAGGTAGACTTGGCTATGAATCCTAGCTCTGCCACTTTCTGATAAAAATAATAACAACGAATATTTAAACAGCCACATGGTCTTGGACAAGTCAGTTAACTTTGATTTCCTACCTAGAGAACATCTCAGAAGAACTACTGCCCAATGAAACTGCGGTCATGATTAAATGAGGGAAATTCATGCACTGAATGTGTATAAAAGCTGACATATAATAAGCACTTATCTTGTGCTAAACACCTTATACATATTAATTTTATCAACTCTGTGAAGGAAATACTATGATTGTACTTTGTAGATGAGGAAACTGAGGAAAAGCAGTTCAGACACTGCCAAAGGTCCCAGAGTTAAAAGATGAACTTAGTCTGACTCGGGAGGTTGTAGTCCTAACTACACCTGACTGCCTTCCAGAAACACAGATACTGCCTGGCATGACACAAGGCTGTGTAAATACTGACTCTGGGAAGTAAGGGCCAAAAGGAAGGTGGGCTTAGGCTTTTGAAAAATGCAAAGTCCTGGGCAAAAACCAGCAGAAAAGAGCAAACAATGAAGCATTTCTGAAATAGTCCACAAGCGAAACTAGCTTCCAGGGTGAGACTTCCTCCTCCTCCTCTGTGTGTCTTTTTATCTTCTCAGAAGAAAAGCAGAGAACTACACTTGAAAGAAAATCACTGGAGAGAAAAACCAAAGACGATGATTAACACCTAAGAGAGGGATTCCAGTTTTCTGCAAATGAGAAAGGAAGCGCTTCACTCTCCTCTCCTTTACATTAACACCTCCTTCTGGCCCTGACAATGAGATTCAAAGCCCTCTGCCTAGAGCTGCTGACAAGCAACACTCCAGAGGAAGAGGCTTCTGAAGTCTGCCGCACAGGGCATCTGCAGGAAACTGCAGCCCTCGGAACCGAGTTGAAAGGAGCAAAAGGCATAATGAATCGCAAGTTCCACACCCAACGACCTGATGTGTCAGGCCTAGTGGTGGTCCAGGGGTAGAGCAAGTCAGAACCCCTTCAGAGACAATCAAGTCCAAATATGATTCCCGACTCCTCCAGATCGGCGGTTTCCCAACATGGGCTCCTCACTGGTTTCTTGTAGGTCTTAATTCCTCCCCCGCGCAGAGTGTCAGCCCACACCTAACCTAGATCAATGTTTCATTAGTTTTATCTTTAAAATAAAATCTACCTTTAAAATAAAATACAGGCACACAAACTTCAAATCCTAGTACAGAAAACAGAAGTGAACAGCAAAGCTCTTCCCCAGTTCCCCTTCCCAAAGATCTGGTCAGGGCTTTTGGCATTCTTAAAGTTACAGCATTAAATTGTTCTATACCCTGTTTGGTTTTTAAAAAAGATTTTATTCATTTATTTGACAGAGAGAAATCACAAGTAGACAGAGAGGCAGGCAGAGAGAGAGAGGGGGAAGCAGGCTCCTTACTGAGCAGAGAGCCTGATGTGCAGCTTGATCCCAGGACCCCGAGATCATGACCTAAGCTGAAGGCAGAGGCTCAACCCACTGAGCTACCCAGCTCCCCCGTTTTTTTTTTTTTTAAATGTATTTAATACACCTTCAGATCTTCCCACAGCAGCACAAACTCCTCTCCCTCATTATCTTTTCCCATTTCAGAGTACTCCGTGGAAGGCCGTGTCACAATGTACTTAACCAGGCCCCAACTGATACTCTAAACAGGAAAAAAAGATAAATAGCCACGGTATTTCCTCCAAGCAGAAGATCTCGCTAGGATCATGGTTTCCAAAGGCAGCAGCAGCTGCCCTCACCAACAGCACATGAGGTCCCTGTTCCCCCCCGTGACTACCAATAACGAGCATTACCCCTTCTCACTTTTGCCAGACTCATCAGTGTGAATGACATCTCATGGCTCTGAAATGCCTTTATTTAATTATAAGTGAGGCTGATCATCTTTTCTCGTGTTTAATGGCAATTTGTCTAAATTTGTCTTCGAACTGTCTGTTCATATCCTTTGTCTATACTTGCATTTTTTATTTAATTGTCAGAGCTCTTTGCAAATTAGGGAAATTAGCCTTTTGTCTTATATGCTGCAAATATGACATTTAATTGCAATCACTAAACGGCATACTGACTGGGAATTTAGATGATTTTTCTACATGTACAGGAAACAGTCATTCAGTTTCAGTCTTCTGCATGCACAAACCAAAGGGGATTCAGAGATGAGGAGAGGAAGGCTCCCAGTCTTGCCGTTTGATACAGGCTTAATGCAGATTCCTCCCAACTCAGAGAGATGAGGGAATGAAATCATTTTTGATAATGTAGAGAAGTGATTTAAATCTTAGTTTTTCATCTACACTAGGTTTGCTGCTGCTTCAGAAGACAATAATGAATTTGATCATTCTTCTCACTAAATACAACAGCATCAGTATTCTTTAGCTCGGCAGATTACTCACAGGTCTGTCACACTATACTAAGCAAGAAGCCACCCTCCACCTGGGTATTTCTACTATTATTTTCGAATTTAAAAAACAAGCATATATGAGCTGGACATTTTTCTTCAATACCATTAAGACTTTTTTTCTTTCATTAATACTTACCTTATTTTAACAATACCTTTGCCGTTAGTTCGTAAAGACTACACTCTGGATAAGAACGTGAAACACACCTTTAAAAAGCACCCGTGGTAAGGACTCAGCTGCAGGGAGCTGCTGGAAAGTTCAGGTTGTCGGCCCAACCTGTTCAGTCTTCTCTGCTCATTCAACCCATGGACACACATACTTCCTGCTCTGCCAGTTTTTATTTTTATTTTTTTTAAGATTTTACTTATTGCTTTGACACAGAGGGAGAGATCACAAGTAGGCAGAGCAGCACACAGAGAGAGCAAGCGTGGAGGAAGCAGGCTCCCTGCCGAGCAGACAGCCTGACCCGAGGCTGAGGCTCGACCCCAGGATCCTGGGATCATGACCTGAGCTGAAGGCAGAGGCTTAACCGGCTGAGCCACCCAGGTCCCCCCTGCCCGTTTCTTTAGGGGAGAATACTTCCAAAGCTGGGGGCGGCTTTCACCCCACACACAGCCTCTGCCGAGGTCAGCGGATGACACTCTGCTGACCCTGGTCTCAGCGGGTTCTGGGAAGGACCACCTCTGAGGTGGGCAGCCCTGACACTGGTCCCCCCCATCCCCTTCCCTGTGGCCAGGCACCACCCCCCACGCTAGCCTCAGCAACGGTAAAAGGGGATCACTGCCACCTCCCACACCCTCAGCCTTCTCCGGCGCTCGGGAAAGCCCCCCATCAGCATCATCGATAACCAGCACTGACCGAATGCCTGATACAAGCCAGGCATGTTGTAAAGGATTTATATGCATGATTTCCCTGAATCCTCGTGCCTGCCCTCCAAGGGAGGTACTTTTACCCCTATTTTAGAAAAGAGGAAACTGACACTCCCAGAGGCTAACTTTCCCAGGACTGTTGCAAAGTCTGCCCATGCGACTTCCTACACCGGTAACTCCTAAGCCTTGTCTAAGTTGTCCTCGGGGAACAGCAGGCCCGGCAGAAGTCAGAAGAGCTGAGAAAAAGGCAGGATGAGAAGAAAGCCTGCCCTCAGTTACCTTCCTGCCCTAGCGTGGCGGCCAGGGAAAGGGACAGGGACAAGTGGTAAAACAGCCCCTCGCGCTGCCAAGGGCTCCTACTGCTGCTGTGAGGAGGAAGGGGATGAAGATGGGTGAGTGGGGGCTAGGTTATTAATATCCATCCAGATTACAAACGTGTGTCCCCTGTGACCGAAGAATTTCAGCTCTAGGAATTCACTACAGCACAAATCACACAAAGGTGATTTTACCACCTTTATTTATTTATTTATTTTTACAGGTTTTATTTATTTGACAGACAGAGATGACAAGTAGGCGGGGGGGGGGGGGGGAGGGAGTAGGCTTCCCAATGAGCAGAGAACCCGATGCGGAAGGCAGAGGCTCTAACCCACTGAGCCACCCAGGCGCCCCTACCACCTTTATTTTTTTTTTTTAGATTTCACTTATTTATTTGACAGAGAGAGAATGCGTGTGCTCATGCAAAAGCAGGGGGAGCCATAGGCAGAGGGAAAGGGAGAAGCAGACTCCCCAAGGCACAGGGAGGAGCCCATGCGGGGCTCAACCCCAGGGAGCCCATGCGGGGCTAGAACCAAAGGCAGACACTTAGCCCACTGAGCCACTCAGGCACCCTTACCTCCTTTAAATAAACAGCTATCTTCATGCTACCGCCTCAATTAATTAGAAACCACCGGACTGAGGCTCAAGTAACTGGTCTTTTTGGTATTTAAAGGTGGAAATCACAGAGTAGATTCTGCCAAGATAAAGGTTCAGCCCAAGTTCAACAGAATTCTGAGCAGCGCTGAGACTGGTGTTCAAAAAGCCAGAGCAGACTATGAGGACCATCCAGGGCTGACCAAGCACCGAGGACAGCAGCAAGGCCAGCACAGGCCAGGGGGAGGTCAGGACCATGACGAGTGGAGAAGGACCAGGTTTGGGAGGAAAACAGACCTACGCTGGGGAGTGAAGCCCACCTCCCAGAGAAGGGAGGACGCTTCCACAGCGAGGCACTGTGCGCACAAGCCACAGGGGAGAGCCACACTGGATGGCCTGTGTCCAGGTCGGCCCGGGATGCTCCTCCCACAGATCTGAAGTCAGGACAGGGGTCCGAAAGATAAACACGCATGCGTGCTCTGGGAAGAAAACTAAGATCCGATGCGAGACCACATGGTAAGGGGGTTTCGTAAAGCTGCTTGCAACCTCGGCAAGACCCCACCCAAAAAGCTGCTGAACATCTCACCAAGCCCGTGTGTCACGACAAGGCCCTGTTCTGAAATCCAGCTCGGGAATCTTACCCCTAATGTGGGTTCCAAAGTTCACTAAGAACAAATGCATTTTACCGAAGGAGCTTTAGAATAAAAAAGCTACTCTGCAAAGATGGCGAAGCCACAGTCTAGCAGACAGGACTGATCCTGACGTGGGCAAACAGGTGTATCAGGTATGGATACTCTGTTCTTCTTTCGCCCTGCTCCTCCCACTGAGTTTGAGCAAAAAATTGAACGGGCAATGACTTCCCTCCCACATAACAACAGTAGGAAAGGAAAGAAAACATGGTAAAGGAAAGGAAAGAAAGAAAAGAAAGGAAATCTTTCAAAGGAAAGAAAACATGGTTAAGGGAAGCAACATGAGTTTTCAAAGGTGTTGCCTGTTTATCAATTTCTTAGCACCAGGAAATGGAAAGAGAATCCTATCACTTTCCATTTAATGCCGGTATGTTCTTATGACAATATTTTTTAAGACTTGATTATCATCAAAAATTAACTGAAAAAAAGCATGGGTGAATTTATTTATAATAATGACATAAAAGTCTTTCTGAGCATGACAGAAATCCCTGTCCCAGAAGAAACATAGGCAAAGACCAATACATCTGACAAAAAGGACAAAGAAACATCGTCTGCAAAACACGAGAAGTGAATGACATATTGAGGAAAAATACATGCGTATTTGACAATGGGCTACTTTCCAAATTCTTTAACTTATATCATAAATCAATGAGATCAGGATGACACAGAAAATCCTATGGAAGAAGGTGCAAAGGAATTAACAAAAAGAAAAGGCAAATAACCAAAACCACATGAAAAGATGTTTAGTTTTCTTCATGACTACACACGTGAATTAGAGAAAGAGAAAATGAGATACCTGTTGTGACCCATCACATCTGTACACATTTAAAAAGAATTGGCAAGGGCACCTGGGTGGCTCAGTGGGTTAAGCCGCTGCCTTCGGCTCAGGTCATGATCTTGGGGTCCTGGGATCGAGTCCCTCATCGGGCTCTCTGCTCAGCAGGGAGCCTGCTTCCTCCTCTCTCTCTCTCTCTCTCTCTCTCTGCCTGCCTCTCTGCCTACTTGTGATCTCTCTCTGTCAAATAAATAAATAAAATCTTAAAAAAAAAAATAAAAAAATAAAAAGAATTGGCAAGAGTAATCCTGAGGGATAGCCTGGTCAGCTCCATCAAAATGCAGAAGGCATTCACCATTTGGTCCACCACTAACCGCTAAGAAGTGATCCCACAAATATACAGTCCTTAAAAAAGTATGTTAGGATCTATGTAACAAGGATGCTCACTAAGCATTTTTATTTGCTGTATCCAAAAAAAAAAAAAAAGAGAGAGAGAGAAGGAGAACTTCAAAATCTATCAAGAGGAGACTGGCTCAAAATGACAACAATAAAAATCAATAATGAGACACTACACAGCCCTTAAAAAGGACAGACAGATCAGTATGGTTCAATATACAAAGAATTCCATTACTTGGCCCAAACTTGCAGGATAAGGAACAATTATGTATGCATATGTGGGATTCTTTTCAAGTACTTTTCTTTTTTTTTTTTTTTTTTTAAAGATTTTTATTTATTTATTTGAGAGAGAAAGAATGAGAAGGGGAGGGTCAGAGGGAGAAGCAGACTCCCTGCTGAGCAGAGAGCCTGATGTGGGACTCGATCCTAGGATTCCAGGATCATGACCTGAGCCAATGGAAGTCTCTTAATCAACTTGAGCCACCCACGCACCCCTCATATACTTTTCTTAAAAGAACAGCTGTATCCACTCTAGAAAGAATCACATGAAACTATTGATGACAGTGACTTTGGAAATGAGGACTAAGGACTGGGGAGAGGGAAAGGAAACAGGCTTCATTTTATACTTTGAATCTTTTATCACATAGCTGTATTATTCTCACCAAAAGTTTTTTTTAAGACATGTGTAAGATTCTACCTAAAAATATATAATTTTGTAAACCAAAGAATCTAGAGAAAAAGATAAGCAGCAAGCGGATAATTAGCGTATCAAGCAGACAATTATAGAGGCAGAAACAAAAAACTATGAGGACTAATGACAAGACTGATTACTTTTGACCAAAAAGATTTTTTAAAAAATCAAAATAGAACAAAGGAAAGCTCCCTGGTGTTAGTAATATGTGAACAGGGCTTTGTTTTCAAATGGAACAGAAAGAACAGCTCAAACAGAAGGGATGGCAGGAGCAGGGAATAAAGGAGTGAAACGTGTGGGTCTGGAGTAGAGGCTCGGGCCCAGGTTCCAGGGGTGACAGGGCGAAGAGGAAAACGACCATTGGGACGTGGAGGGCCTTAAATACGAGATTAGAAAATCTATGCTCAATTCTGGCAGCTGCCAACTTGAACTTGAGTCCAAAGAAGGACTCAACAGGACTTGAGACTGCAGGGCGCTGTCCATTCTGGGAGGCAAGCAAGTTCAGCCCCCAACAAGAGGAGTCCGGACTGCCCACTGGGCATCGGTGTAGAGCTGTCTGACAGGCAGCGGGAAGGGGGCGAGGGGTGGGTGGGAGGCTGATTTGGGAGTGACCAAAAATTGTACTAAGGACTGGGGCGCCTGGGTGGCTCAGTGGGTTGGGCCTCTGCCTTCAGCTCAGGTCGTGATCCCAGGGTCCTGGGATCGAGCCCCACATCGGGCTCTCTGCTCAGCAGGGAGCCTGCTTCCTCCTCTCTCTCTGCCTGCCTCTCTGCCTACTTGTGATCTCTCTCTCTGTCAAATAAATAAATAAATAAAATTAAAAAAAAAATTGTACTAAGGACTGACATGGTAAGACGAGAGAGGAAACAGTAAAAAGTTTAGCTAAGAGCAGAAAAGTTTTGCTGTTTGCTCCTAAGAGAGGTACTCGAACATCCTAAGAACACCCACACTTAGCCCTCTCCTCAACACATTTCATTAATAAATTTCTGCACTGGGCCTTCTTTTAAAGCTGTAAGGAAACTTAACAATGAAAACGAGGACGTAGACTAGTGATATCTTCCCGCGCTGCTAACCCGTTCTGCAGAGAGCCTGAAGATGAGAGAGGGGACACTGAAATGCCATCTGGGCAACCACCCACATGGGCCTTGCAATCCCCTCTACAACGTTCTTGGGGAAAGCCCTGGAAGTGTTTCCTCGTAATGACAAGTGGAACAAAAGCACAAGCATAAAATCCAAGCAACTGGCAATGTGCTGCTGGGCACACACCCTTGGCCGTGAGCTGAGGGCAGGGACCACGCGCCCAGAGCCCAGCACCCTGCCTGGCAGAGAGAGAGGGGCTCTCAGCACATGTCACCTGACTCAACCTGAACCAAGCTGGTGGCTCAAAATCCCCAGATGCCACCATCACTACACCCTCAGCTCTCAATTCCTCCTGCTGAAGACCCAAGACACCCCTTCCAGAAGGCAAAATCTAGCAAGGTGGCTCATTCCCATCCAGCCCAGAAACACTCTAATTTGCACCGCTTCTTTTAAAAATACTCAGTGACACTTCTACGAAAAGAAAGCAAGGTTACAAAATCAGGGAGTTGTTTGGGGCACCAGGAGGTACCCATTATTCCCAATCAAGATGCTCACGATTCCAAAACCCAGGTCTGCACCCGCCCGATTCAGTCACTTGCGGACACCAGAGCCACAACTCACTCTCGGCTTCCTCTCTCAGGCACTGAAGACCTAAGATCTCTCATTTCCATTCCATACAAAAAGTCATGAAAAAGACCACAGATGGAAGCACGAGGGACAGCAGGCATGGTAACAGCAGTAACAACTATATAAAAATAACTTTTCTAGGTATTTCTGCCTGGGTCTAGATCAAAACTAAACTTGAGCTGTCATGAATTACAATCTAATCCTTTAGAAAGCAGCAGCCGAATAACACCAGGGCTGCATAAAACATTCTGGTGCTGCTGAAACCCAATGCACGAAAAAAATAAATAAAATGGCATTCCGTGATGGATATTCATGAAGCACTCATCCTAATTTAAAAGAAAACAAGTCTAGAGTTCTTACTGCATTAATTCATGTGAGCCTGAAAGAACATTTTTATCCAAACTGTTAAGATTTCCTACCAAGGCGTTAACATTCTCCAAGTCTGCTCAGTTACACTAATTCTGAGAGTACGATTTGGTTTGACAGTGGGGTTTGTCTTTCAGTCAATGCAGAACATCAGAAGCTTCTCCTGAGCTGTCCTGGTGGGGAAGGGATGGCCTCTTTAACCTCACCTGCCACGTAAGGGACTAACAGTTATACCCCTACTGTGTACCATACGCTAAATAAGCTCTTTACCTATTCACCGAACCTTCATGACAACACTGACACAGACCGTGCAACTATCCCCATTCTGCAGATGAGGAGGCAAACTCAGGTGAGACACGAAGAACCTTTCTCAAGGTTACTACTGACTGTCAGAGCCAGGAGGTGAACCTGGATTTGTCAGTACCCCAAATGGGAATTCTTATCTGTGATAAGCACGCTGGTGAGATGCAGTTTTTTTACTGGTGCTGGACTCTTGGTGATCAACTTTGAGTGGAAAGAAAATTCTCATTCAAGGATGTATCATTACATCGACACAATGATAAGGAAGGGTTTACACTGTGTTGTACTTTGAGTAGTTGGCAGCCATTTCTTGGCATGATGTCCATTCTGTCCAAAAACCTCTCCTGACCTCTGTCTATGAAGTGGGCAAGTAGATGCTTCAGGAATTCATCCCCTCGGAGAAAGGTACATTTCAGGTAAAGGAATGAGTAAGCATTAAGCCAAACTCAAAAACTGTCAAGAAGTGGCATCTCACCTGCTGACGGCTGGCATTTCCAGAAACACTGGTCCTGGGAAACACAAGTCCCACCTCTTAGGACAGAAGGATTAGAAAAGCTCACCTTGAATCGCTTTCTTCCGTGAGGTTTTCCATGCCATCAATATCAACCAGAAAATAACCATTAGATATTAAACTGCATTCAGTTGATGACCTTCACTAAGCTAAATTCAGCAGTCAGCTATAAAACATTAAATGGACACAATTAAGAGATCTGAAAAACATGAAGCAGAATTTCAACTACAGTAACATGAAAATGAATTTCCCATTCTAGATTCTAGATTCAGGATACTGACATTTTCAACAAGTGCTTCAACTGAAAGGATCCAGAGACATGCAGAAATCAGCAACTCACTTCTCCACCTTGATAAATTTACACCCGATGAGGACGAAAATGTGTTGAGCAGTTAACAGGAGCTGCAAAGTCTGCTACCTCCTTCACCTATATATTTTTCATTTTAAAACTCAGATCAATCCTATGAGATGGTTTTATTATCCCCACACTATAGATGAGAAGACAGGCTCAGAGACATTATACAAACTGCCCACGTTTACAAAGGTAATAAGGAGCCTTGCTGGGATTCAAACCCAGGCCCGATTCCAAAGCAGAGGTTCTTTCCCCACAGTCTCCAACAGAAGAATTACATGACTTTTTTCTTTCCCATAATCAAAAGTAAACTTTCTAATCTTTCAAAGATTCCTTTTACGCTCTGTGTACTCTAAGAATGAAAGTGGAAAACATCCACTCTGAATGGCAGCATTAGACATTAAGTGACATATTACAGAGAAAGCTGACAACTAATAACAGAGTCCCCTTTAGAAAAGGAGGAGAATCAAAAAAATTTTTTCAAAGTTGTTTACCAACAAGAATCAGGAAGTATTTGAGTATCTCCTAGAACAGTCCGGCTATTAGACACCAGCAGGGCTCCGCAAGAAACGTTAAAACATACTGCCCTCAAAAAAACTCCCACTCCAGTTGGGACAAGAACAAGTTCAATACCCAAGGAACAAATGCTGAATCCCGAGCTTTAGATTGTGAGTGCCACAAAGGCATGGGGGTAGGGCAGCCAGGGAACACCCTTTGGAGGAAGTGTATCTTCAGCAGGGGCTTGAAGGAAGTGAAATGGAGAATTTACACAGAGAAGAGAAAGGAGGCCAGCACTTCAGAAGGGGGAACAACGGGGGAACAACAAAGCCCTGAGGCAGTCATAAACGCTCTTCTGCAGAGGACAGACAGGAGAAGGAGAAACAGGGAACAGGTTCGGGTAGGCGGGGAGGGGCCAAACCAAGGAGAGTCTTGAAAAGATAGGGTGGGCAATGGCTGGACACAATGGGGCAGACGAGACGACACTACTCGGTGCCATGGCCTCTTAGCTGATCTCTTGGCCCCAAGCCTCTCCTTTCCCCTTCTGCAAATTATGACAAACCACCCTTAGTCTCCTGCCGCTCACCACTGCCTTTAGAATAGCTTCAACTTTGGCCTAGTGTTCAAGTTCTTTTAGGAACAAGCCGCAGCCAATCTTTCCTCCTATTCCTTTTCCTATATGAACACTTCTCTACAAGGTGGCTGGTTTATTCACCAACTCCGCTGGATCACTGGGCCTGACTCCTCTTTTCCTATCTGAATCCTACTCATCCTTTAACAGCCAGCTCAAATCCTGCCTCCTCGCTAAGCCTCCCCTGACCATTCAGCCTCCAATGACCTCCATCTCTCCTTCTTAATTCTATAGCACACAGCCCTGTCTAATCAATCAATTACCTTTTCACAGGTAAAGCCTCAGCAGCCAGTGTAAAGCTGCTTGGAGGCGGTGTGTCTTCCAATACTTTACCCCACCACATGGAACAGCATCTTGACATTTAATAATCAAGCAAGCACTCAACTCTTTTTTTGACTTCCTATATTAAGTTTGGCATTAGCATAAAGGAAGGAGGGGGGAGGCGGGGGACTTCTGAAGTCACAGACCAACTAAGAAGCTGTTGCAATAATCCAGATGTGAAGCAAAAAGGGCCTGGACTAAGGAACAAAGAGAAAATGGGCAAATATAAACAACAAAAAAATCTGCAGGCAAAAACTCCGCGGGATGTGACTGACTACTACTAGGGACAAAAGCAAGGGATGAAATATGATTAAGGTAAGGTTTAGAAACTCTTCTGGGAATCATTTTAAAGCCTGTCTGAAACCAAGTCTATTAAGTGGCTAAAAAGTCCACATTTGTAAAAAGTCTTCAGTGAAACTGCCCAAGATCTTGAACCAGGGACAGCCCTTCCAATTTCAGAGACATACAGACTGGCAGACCCACAGGGTCTTTAGAGAGCGAATCTAAAACCCTCACCGATCAGACAGGGAAACTGAGGCCCATCGTGGAAGAGGCTTGCTGAAAGCTTCAAGACAACTCCCCGACTACTGCCGCCCTAAAGCACAGCCGCCCAGCCTAGAAAGGCAGTGTTCACACCCCGAGGCTAACCCCAGCTCGGCCCTTCGTAATGGCAGGACCAACTGAGGGCGAGAGTGACCATGGAGACGTCCAGGGCCAAGCAGGACGCGCTACCGCCTGTTTACCTGGAGAAAGGCGGCGGCGTGGGGCAGGGGGTCTGCTGCAGCCACCAGCAGGGCCGACCCCGCGGCCCCGCCAGGCTCTCCAGGGCACTCAAGCATCCGGCCCTCCCGTACAAAAGGGGTGCGCCCCTGGGGGTGAGGGGCCCGGAAGCATGGGAGCCCGAGACGCCCGAGGCGGAGGCTGGGGAGCCCGGGGCAGCTGGCCGAGCGCGACCCTCGGCCCCGCCGGCGGCGCCCGGACGCCGGAGCCGAGCACTGTTGGCCCCTCCGGGGCGAGCGCCTGGCCAGAGCAGGTGCCCGGGCCTCCCGACCCCGCCCGGCCTCGGCTCCAGCCTGCGCCGCCCGCCCACCCGTCGGCCCGCCGGACTGACCAGGCGCGGAGGCGCCCGCCCCGCCGCGCCCAGAGGGAGCCGGACAGCGGTCGAGGGCTGTCCCCCGCCCCGCCCGCTCTGCCGGCTCCTCGCCCGCCGCCCGCCGCCCCCGGCCGGCGCGCCTCACCTGCCGAGAGCGCAGCGCTCACATCGCCCGCCCGCGGCGCCCCCTCCGCCGCCGCCGGCGCCAGGCCCGTCCCCGCCGCTCCGGCTGCCGCCCCAGCCCGCGCCCCCCGCCCCCGGAAGCGCTTCCCGGCCCCGCCCCCTCGGCGCCAGCGCTTCCGGGCAGGCGCGAACGGGGGCGGTGGCGCTGCGGGACGAGCCTCTCGCCGGGCGTCCGGGGCTCAGATCCCGCCTCGGCAGCGTCTAGGAGCCTCGCGGCGGACGCGTGGGCGAGCGGCGGCCTTGGTCCAGACTCCGGGAGGGAGCGGTGCCGGGTTCGCGCCCCGCGGCCTCCCGCCCGCGTTCTCCTCGGCGCCCCCTGGTGGCGGGAAGGGGGCGCCGCAGCGGGTCGCGCCCCGGGTCTCCCGGACAGGACCCGGTAGGCCAGGACCCTGGACCCCGCCACCCCCGGGGGGCCTGCGACCATCCTTGGCCCAGCTGTCTCCTTCCGAGACCGGAGACCCCGTAGCCTTTCGCGCGCCTACCCCTCACCCGAGCCGCGCCGGGCGGGACAGCTGAAGGCAGTACGGTGCAGTGGTTATGAGCACCGGTCTGGGGACCTGCCATATCGGGCCACTTAACGTCTGACCTTGGGAAGATTACCTCCTCTCTGAAGCGGGAGATAAAAATTCCGGACTTGTGGTTGTAAAACTCCTGTCACAGAGCAGGCCTCAAAAAATGTGCATTTCCAAATACTTGGAGACACCCCAGTGTTGACAGTCGGCTGCGAGTGCGAGCTTGGCCAGCATTTTCCTCTCTGCTTAGGCGAATTTAACCCCTTTCGAAGAGGTTTACCCCCTTTGCATTTTGGTGGATTCCTCCGTAGTAGTGGCAGAGGTTCATTTTCCCTTTTCTGACTTTGTAACAAAAATGAACCCGGAATCAAGATACCAGCTCTTCTTCAAGACACAAAGCTGATTCTTCCTGATGCTACTTCATCCTTTGCAAGCAGGAACTCTTTCTCTGGGATCTATCAAATAGTCATCTTCCAATAACAAATGCCCTTTGTTAAACAGTCTGTGCAGGGCGCTGTGCAGACGCTAGAGACATGACTCCGTTTAATACGCAACCCCCCCCCCCACCCCGGGGTGGCCATCAATTATTATCTCCATTTTATCCAGATGGGAACTGAGGCTCAGAGAGGTTAAGTGACCTATCTAAAGTCACACAGCTAAATGGCAGACTTGGGATAAGCTCCCTATCTCTCTGACTCCAGACAGGAACTTCTTAGGGCAACAGAATATTCCAAACACAGAATTTTAGGTAACCAGTTTCTAACTGCAGGTACCTGGGCAGATAGTGTCACTCTCTAATTACTATTCCTCTTGAGCTATTTCCTTGAGATCTGTCCCCAAGAGTGAGATCAGTGAACCCAAGGGCACAGGAATACATCTTCTTGTCACGCCAGATTTCCTCAGGACCACTGGGCTGACTCATAAGTGCACACGAGTGAGTTCCTGTTTCCCTTCAGAGCAGCTGTGGGCCTCATCATTTTAACTGATTGTTACTAAATGTTTTGGTAAGAGTTGGGGTCTTCTTGGCTGTTATTACAGTTTTGCGTGTCTTTAAGGACTATAAAGACTAACATGTTCCTTGGTGTTTCACCTTTTTGTCATGTGTCTCAAAGTTACTGGCCATCTGTCCATTGGACACTGGGTATTTCCGTCACAGATGTATTTTTATTCCCCCACCTACTTGGGCCACTGAACTCATGTATTTTTCCAGTCCCTTACTGTTATATTTGTCATTTGGCTGATTATGGGTCATAATCTTTACTAATTTATTTTAGTTAGAAAATCGTCACTTTTCCACAATTGTTTTCCCATAATCTTGGTATAATTTTCAAAATGATTTTCTAGCCCGTTTGAAATCAAAAAGAGGCTAGAGGGTGATGTATGGGCCTCATTTTTTAATTCATTCCACCGTTATCCAGCCTTGCCAGCAGTGTTTATGAAATGATCAAAGGCACATCTCATCAAAGTCTGGGCTTAACCTTCAATCCAGTCAAGGACTGGTTTTGCCATTTGAGGGGGTCAGCATTTGTGACAGTGACAGCTGGTTTTGGCTAGTATCTGTATTCCTCTGCTCGTCTGACGCACGTGGCTAAAACACCTCCCAGGCTGCCCTCCCTGTCACGTGTCAGCAGAGATAGTGTGTGAAGTGCTTGTAAGTGAATTCCATTCCCTCTCTTTCTCCCTCTCCTTTCCTAGGACAGATACCACTGAATCTCTAGTTCTCACCTATTTCAGATTCCTGAGCACTGATAGCCAGGTTATCTGATCCCAGCCTCTCCCTCCTCTGGTTGCCATAAGGAGACCCTTTCCGCCAGAAGTCGGGCTATGCTATGTGGCTCTGGCCCATGTAAAAATCCCCAGAGGGGCGTCTGGGTGGCTCAGTGGGTTAAAGCCTCTGCCTTCGGCTCAGGTCCTGATCCCGGGGTCCTGGGATCGAGCTCCGTATGGGCTCTCTGCTTGGCGGGGGGCCTGCTTCCTCCTCTCTCTCTGCCTGCCTCTCTGCCTACTTGTGATCTCTGTCAAATAAATAAATAAAATCTTAAAAAAAAAAATCCCCAGAGTTTGGGGGTGCCTGCCTGGCTCAGTCAGTGGAGCTTCCAACTCCTGAGTTTTGGGTTGTGAGTTTGAGCCCCATGCTGGGTGTAGAGATTACTTAAAAATAAAATCTTTAAAAACAAAATTAATAAATACAACATACAATCCCCAGAGTTTGGCAAAATCTGTCTGTGTTGGCACCTGTTCGAGTCCTCACAGGACACACAAGAGTCTGAGTATCCCTCAAACAAAAAAGTTGTATGAACTGTTAGGGGTTTCCTCATTTTCACTCCCCTCACCAGGCATGGGTATGCCTCTTCCACCTGCCTCACTATCTAAGTAGTTCTCAGCCAGCAGGGGGCGTCTGTCTCTCCAAATAGTTCCAAGATGCCCACTGACTTCTGGAACACCCCAGAGGGTCAGGGTTCCTCCCACCTGGCCACCTCTGCAGGGTAGTGTCAGTTTCCACCGGGCCAGGAAGAGCCCTGCTCCTTGGAGACCCCTCTCGTTCCCCCTGCTTGTGTGGGCCAGGCAGGGGCCAGGTAGTTGGTTCATGCCTCAGAGCCTCTCTTCTTCGGTGGTTGGACCATGGGATGTGAATCATTGTCTCCCTTCCCACTGCCAAGACTGGGCAGCAGAGTGCTGTGGCTAAGCAGGGAGGCAGATCCGGGTCTCTGTTCCCCCTCAGCCACAGAGCACCATGATCTGATCCAGGGCAAGGCACTCACCCCACTGAGCGCTGGCCTCTGCATCTGCGTGCAGGGTAATGGTACCTACCTCCACGGGTAAATAAGAGAATGAATGATACAGTGTTTTCAGCATGGCATGCCCAAGAATTATTCTCGGTCAGCAAGAAAGCAAGGGAGAAAGTCTGGCTGGGAGAGTCCTTGCCCATTTCCATGAGACTTTTCTCACTTCCTGGAGAGATGATTGCTGTCTCCTCTCCTCCTGTCTCACCAGATGGGCCTGCCTTCCTGTGGACCTGAGCCCTGCTGACACCCACTGGGCACAGGTGCTGCCGCTGGAGTCCTTCCTTGCTGTCCTTTTCTTCCTGCTCTCACGGTTTCCTGCTGAGTCTCCAACCCTGCCCCTTTAATTGCCTCTGCTGGCACTCTGTACTTCTCCTTTGTAGTAACCACAATGGTAATTAATTAATGACCTGTACAATTATGAGTTTAATATCTGTTTCTCCCACCACTAGCCTATAAACCCCACGATGGTGAGACCTTGTCTGACTTCTTTCCCGCTGTTTCTTCAGTTCTTGGTACTCCGTAAGTATCTGTTGCATTAATAGGTAATGATTGATTATCTGTTTTTGTTTCTAAGTCTGTGTTCCTTGAGGCCAGGGGCTATTTCACTGATCCATTTCCTCTGCATCCTGCGGAGAACCTGGTGCTGAATGAGCAGTAACAAAATATTTGCTGAGACAAAGAATGAACGAATGAATGAATGAAGAGTGAACCCCCCATTCTCCTCCCCTTTGGCCTGCAACACACCTTACAACCAATTCTCCCCATCTGTGTAAACAGTCCTGACCAGCGCCTCGTTTGCAGCTCCCCTGGACCCATGAGGAGGACAGGTGAGAAAGACCTTCCACATTTGTAGGGAATTCTCATTTGAAAAATAAAGTTTTTGGGAAATCTGCTTGGGTCCTCTCTGCCCTGCTTCCTGCGGGGGACACACCTATATGCCGAAGACAGGGTACTCAAGAGAGGGTAATAAACACATACAGGACCACCTTTGGCCCAGAGCTTTGCCTCCCACTTACCACCAAAGCCATTAACTGCCAAATTTCATACCCACATTCATATATACTGTGGTGGGCAGTGTTGGGAGTCTGGTTAAGAAATGGGGGAGTCTTTTTTTTAAGTAAGTTCTAGAGCCACGGTGGGGCTTGAACTCGTGACCTGAGCTCAGGAGTCACGTGCTCTCCTGACTGAGCCAGCCAAGCACCCCAAGAATGGGGGAGTCTTTTAGAGTCGCTTTGGGCGAATCGCTTAATCTTTTTGACTTTTTGCTTTTTCTCACTTCTCTGAAAATGGTGCCTACTATTACTGAATTTCCTCTTTTAATCAAGGATGCGTTCTCGTTCATGTTTAGACATTCTTGGAATCAGGAGACATTTTACAGTCAATGAGTGTATTTAATGGGGTTGCGTTGTTTTGTTTTCGTTCCAAACACAGATCAATAAATCCAGAGTATATCTCAGAATCAGTGGCATTCTGGAGAGCTATGTCTCTCAAGACACAGCCCTGTTGTAACTCACAGGCACATGTCTGACTGAAGTCAGTAAAGTGGAGACACCTGATCTAGCCCGGTTTAAAAGGTGACTTTCTGCTCTTGGTGTTATAAACCAGGCACAAACCCGCTGGGCACGCCTTGGATTTCAGTGAACGGAGCAAAGCACACGTGAGCGTTCACGCTGCCACCTGTGTTTCATGTAAAGCCGACATCCTGTCCATCAAACACGAGACTAGAGACATTGCTCCATCGCTCAGAAGTCAGAGGGCTTTGCGGGATGACTTTGATGACCAAGACTCTTTAAAAAGATACCTGGGGAGGCGGAACCTTTCCTGCCTAAGTAAATTTCCCTAGAGCAAATAGTTCCATTGACCTTAGACATGACTTCAGGGCTTTCCTGAGTCGAGAGCTATTTAAAAATAAAAGTCCTGGCATCTGATTGTTTGAAGGCCTCACTAACGATTTCAAATATGAGGATCTGGAGAGGGGCTGTGTCTTTCATCTCTCGCTCTCTTTGTCCTTCTGCTAGTCCTTTAGTCCTTTCCTCCTTACAATAGAATCAGAATGAAGGAGAGCCCTTTGGGAACAGAGTCCCCAGACTGTGGGTCTGTGGGATGGTCCCAGGCATTGTGGAGGGAGGACAGTCCATCTTTCTTTTTCTTTTAATCAGCTTTAATGAGGAATGAGGAGGATTGGCCAATGTAGACATTCGTTAACTGCCAGTCCGACCTTTGCTTTTTTGGCTTTGGCTAAGCGTGAGCAAAAGGTGTTCAGCATCTGTTTTGATCCCGTCTCCTAGAGCCCCCGTGAATCCTGGCCTTGCTTGTCCAACTGCAGAAATCAGTGGCTGAGGGAGTCCCAACGGGGGAGGTGAGATCACCATGCCCGAAGCAGAGCAGCTGGACAGTCAAGGCATACAATGCCTGCGAGACCCTGGCATGATATCACTGTAACATATTTATTCATTCAACACATATTTATTGAGCGCTAACTGAGTGCCAAACATGGCTCTAGGTGCTGGCGGTGCAGCAGTGGACAGGGGGAAGAAATCCCCACCTCTCAGGAATGGCCAGGGAGAGAGGGGCATAAACTAACGAAATGTATGAAGTGTTGGATGGGGAGAAGGGCGATGGAAGAAACACACAGGGAAGGGAAAAGGCGAGAAGACCATACATCACTCCGTGAGAGAGTCTGGTACTAGTTTGAAGTTCTCAACCTGTATGTCAAACAAGAGGATTCTCCCCACTTCAGGGTGAGCAGGGGCCCATGGCACCATCACCTGCCTTCCTGAACTTGATCTTCTTCCTCCCTGCTGACATTGACCTGGGGGCTTGCCTGAACCCTGTGCACCTGCCCTGCTCTGATCAGTCCTCTTGCGCTGGGCCCCTCCAGGATCACCAGCTCCTATGCACCCTCTGTCCCCTCGTCTCAGCTCTGTCCATCCTTGTCCATTCCCCAAACTGGGCTGACTTTGTCTTCACAATCAGTGCTTCTTTCATCATGTTTCCAAAATTGGCCCCATGGTAAAAACCCAAAAACCAAAAACCAAAAAAAAAAAAAAAAAAGCCCCCCAAAACAAAAAAAACTCCATAAGCCCTGGGCAAGGATAATCAGACTCTACGAACCTCGGTTTTCTCATGGTGATAGTACCTGCTCCGGTTGGTGAGGAGAACCCCATGAAATGAGGAAAAGTGGTTCTCAGAGCCTCATCCTTGGGTGCTGAGTACAGTAGGAGCTGTAACATAGGAGGGACTGAACCAATGGCAGCAATGCAAGGGGGAAGCCAGCACGGAGAAGCGTCCTGGCTTTGTCTCCCCCACACCTCCTCATCTCCCCTCCCTTCCCCCCACTGGACACTGTCATTCTTAGCTCCCCTTTCATCAGGTAGCTTAGCTCCTGGGAATCTTTGCCTCTGGCCACTTCAAGAGAAAAACTCTTCAACTCATCTGCTCCCTCCCTCCCTCCCACTCTCATGCCCCCAAGAACAGTCTCTGTTCAAAGGGGATGAGGCCTTTCTTGTCAGTCAAAACTCCAGAAGTTGGTGCTATCCTGGCCCGCTTTTTCTTTCTTTCTTTCTTTCTTTCTTTTTTTTTTAAAGATTTTATTTACTTATTTGACAGAGATCAGAAGTAGGCAGAGAGAGAGGAAGCAGGCTCCCCGCTGAGCAGAGAACCTGATGCGGGGCTCGATTCCAGGACCCTGGGACCATGACCTGAGCTGAAGGCAGAGGCTTTAACCCACTGAGCCACCCAGGCGCCCCCCTTTCTTTAATTCTGATGACCTGGTTTGTAAGAAGTCTTTCTTTCTCCTCTCTGAAAATAAGTAGCCTTTCAGAACACCCAGCAACCTTGGCGTTCATAGCTGGACTAGTAAGTGGGTTAAATTTGTCCAGGGTACTCCCTTACCCACAGAGATTCTCAACATTTCTGCCCTGATCCTTCTCCTGGCTGGAACCAAGGCACCTGTGCTGTTTCCCAATGTGGAAGCTGGCCTTAGCTGACAATTTATACTGCAACACTTCCTTTTTTTTTTTTTTTAACCTGTTCTCTGTACTCACACGACACTCAAATAAGTGAGTAACCTCTGCCCATTCTCTTCTTCCTTTAAGCTTCTCGTTTTTTCCCCTTGGAATCCCAGAGTTTCGACAAAGTTGGGACGCGCTCCTCTGCTTTGGATTCTTAGGCAGGCCTTGGAGGCCTGATGTCTTGTTAGGTAGGGGTGGCTCCACTTCTGGTCAAGCAATATATTAAGGACACAGTGCCTATGGTTAAAACTCACTGAACAGGGGGAAAGGGCAAGCTCTCCGAACTTGTCTCCTCCTCTCTATAAGGGAGAGAATGAGTGTTCTGGCCCCAAAGGCTTGTTGGCAGCAGTACAATGAGATCACGATCCTGACGCTCCTACAAAGTGCCCTGTGTGTGATAAACACCCAAAACCCAGTAGCTCATGTGTCCATATTGAGGTTTGTTGGGATGCATCTTATTTTCCTGCTGAGGCTTCTCGACTCCATCTGGCTACCTGGTTGCTGTCGCACTGAGCCCCGAGCATCCACTGGCTCCTCTGCTGGGCATAAGCAGGTTCACGACAGAGACTTGTCTTGCTCTCTTGCAATTCTTAGAAGTCCCCAGCATTTCCTGTTGTCGGGGGCTTCCTGTGACTCAAGTGCAGGAACCCTGTCTTGTTTCTCACTGTAGTTCCCGCACCTAGCACCAAGCTGGGCCCGAGGCAAGTGCTCAATAAATGTTTTAAAACAAGGAACCAAGTTAGGACAAAAAGAGGTTGGGCTTCAGCTGGCTCCCGCTAGGGTGAGATGGCTCCGAACCAGAAAGCACAGATTCTCAGAGCCCTCCTGAGTGGGCAGCAGTCCAGCCACCCTGCCTGGAGGCAGACCGCCCCCTGCTATGCAGGCCCTCCAGAGTCCTCATTCTAGCCTCCTCTTGGAACAGCTGCTCACCCTGCCTTTCTGCAGAAAGCTGAAAAACAGGCAATTTACCTCTGAGAAGTGAGAAGTAGCCATACCCCAGGTGCTAAGAGTGGTGGGTAGCTGGTGCCACTCCCTCTCCCCTTTGAAAGGAGTGTCCCTGGTCCCCTACAACAACCAATAATGTGTTCTAGAAACCCATCCACGGGACAGCCAACCACTTCAATAAATTGCGTGGAGCTCTTCTTTAAGTTTTGCTACTGCCTCAACCTCTAGGTCCCTCTTCCGGTTTAGGAGAAAGGCCCTCTTGAATTCTCAGCCACACTCCAAAGCCAGCCTGACCATGGCCCCCTAAACTGGGAGACCCAGAAACTCAGGAGGAAGAGTTGGAGGTAAAAGGGCAAGTAGGGCCCCTTCTTTGCCCAACGGAGTTCAAGCCATATTGTTGACCCAGGAATCTCTCCAAATACCCATCATCTCCCTTGTCTGTGTCACATTCCTCTAGCTGGGAACGCGGTTTCTAGCAGATGAAGGTTATGTGTGACACACACATAGCTGAAACAGTCTGCTGCAGACTGTGGGACTCTGATGGAGTCTGAGCTGCAATTTTTCAGAGCAAATGAATGGAGTATGTAGAACTATAATCACACACAACCACATTGACAAAGCCCAGAAACACAACACCGGGCTAAAGAAACCACTAGCGTACGTACTAGATGACCCCATTTATATAAAGCTCAAAAACAGGCAAAAAAATGGGGCTACTGCTAGGTCAGGATACGTTACTCCGAAAAAGAGGGATGAAGGGAATTTTGAGCCCCGGGTGTTTTGATTGGGTTATTGGCAACATGGGTACATTCATTTGGTGAAAATTCACTGAGCCATGCATTATGATTTGTGCTCCTTTATGCTCGCTCATACTTCAGTTGCACAAAAAAAGTGCATGTGGCCAGCAGGAAATCCTGGGGTCCAGGACGGAATCACACAATGATAATGCAAATAATTTGTGTACATTTTTGTAGTTTAAACTAGTCACAGAACCATGAAAAGACTAGCACGCCCAGCCCAGCTTGCTTATGTCCGCAGGGGTCACTGAAATCGACCAGGAGGAGGTGCTCCTTTCCTGGCGCAGGAGAGGAACTCATCCGGAGTCTTCCTTGATCACTGTCTGCACGCATTCTGTATCATGACCCCTAATGGGGGCCAGGGGTCAGGGGCTGCTAGAAGGCACAGCTATTGTCTGGAGAAAACACGTAACAGTTTCGCCTGGAGCTGACAGGGTCTGTCTGGGGACGGGCTCCCACGCAGACCGAGACCGCCCATGCACCGCGCAGAATCCCGCCAGTGCCACTCTGATCACAGGGCAAGGTACCTCCCAGGCATTCTATGGAAGAGCAAGTTGACTTTCATCCTGCTCAAGGCAGTGGGGTGGGGGGTGTCTTTGCTGCTGAAAGCAGCAGTTTGTGACTCTGATAAGATTACTCAAAGGACAAGGAAGAAACTGTGTTTTTAAAATGAGCCAAGCTAGTCATTTTTCTAAGTTCAAAAAGCAAATACAGCTGAATTATCGTCAGCCTCCATTTGCAGAGGATGGAGGGATCGGGAGGCGCAGAAGCAGCTCGGCGGTGGGTGTGGCTGTTGTACTTGACCTGGTTTGAGACTCGCGCTTGGCTCCTCATTCCAAGCACCAGGCTGTGACAGCGGCTCAGGGGCTGGTGGAGATGCAGCAGGGTCCTGTCAGTGAGTCAGTACACTTCAGTCCGGAAGAGGGGAGCAACTGGACTGTGATAAAGCCGACCTTCAACACCCAGTCGTTTCTGCAGCGGTTCTGGGCTTGCGGGTGGCTGGTTATAGAAAAGGTTGCCTTTGCTAGGTGACCGAGGGTTACAAGGGGGAATACAATCAGTGATGGTACCGTGTCATACGTTTTCAGCTCTCACGAGAACAGGAACTGATGTCTTTTTTCCTGAGTATTTGGTCTCCCCAGTCTCTTACCTTGCTACTGTCCTACTCAAGCCTTCCTAAAGACACAGGAGACCGTTCTGACTTCACCTGCACAAGCTCGTTGGGAGCCAGGCCCTATGCTGTAAGGAACACAGAAATGGCATTGACACAGGTACAAGGTGTTTATACCTCCTGGTCCTCGCAGAGCTTAGCAAGGTGTGTACAAACGATGCTTGTGTGAGTGACACAACTGGGCACAGACTGAACTGGGTAGGATAGTGAAAACTTCTTAAGAGGAGGTGGCCTTCGAAATGGGCTCTGTTCTGGCCAGGAGGAAAGGGAACATTAATAATGCTCGTGGTTACAGGGAAGTTGAGGGCAAGTTCAAGGAAAATGGGATTTGGCTGGAGAGTAGAATAGGTAGGTTGGAGGAACAGCGGAAACAAACCAGAAAGGAAGTCTAAGCCTACGGTCTGGAGAGTTGGGGTCTACTTTGGCGGGAGTTGGGGGTTTTAGAACAGCTTGGGGACAAGAAGGAAGACTGAGGCTGACAGTGTGCGTAGGTTGAGGTGGAGTGAGGAGACCAGGCTGGTCCAACAGCCTAGGTGAGAGATAAATAGGACAAGGGTGGTGATGGCTACCTTCCAGTCATTATAGAACTGGATGTAACTGAGTGTGTGTGGCGATAGATTGAGATTCCGACCTCTGTGGAGAGGAGCCTGAGTGCTGCCCATTCTTTTTTTTATTTTTTTATTTTTTTATTTTTTTATTTGACGGAGAGAAATCACAATTAGTCGGAGAGGCAGGCAGAGAGAGAGAGAGAGAGAGAGAGGAGGAAGCAGACTCCCTGCTGAGCAGAGAGCCCGATGCGGGACTCGATCCCAGGACCCTGAGACCATGACCTGAGGCGAAGGCAGCGGCTTAACCCACTGAGCCACCCAGGCGCCCCAGTGCTGCCCATTCTTAAGGACATTTCTCAATTACATTAAGGGAATTTGGCTGGCATGCACGACTGGAGGGTACATGATCTGTGCGGAGGCAAAAATCCTGTGGAAGAAAACCAAGTTCAGAAGGAACCTCCACGGGTCTTGTTCTGATGGCCCCATCTAGGTTTACAATAGCTCCCCATTAGGCTACAAGTACAGCTTGCCCCATTCCATCCCTGACACTGAACTTGGCCTACCTGAGCTTGTGGTGGCTCCTCCCTCCAGGCACTTGTTCCACACCCAGGAGACCACAATGGCAAGCCTATTATCTATCACTCAGCCCACATAGGGAATGCAGCACAAACACCATGTTCTAGGTCATGTCTCATTCCATTGGGTTAATGTTCCTGATAGCTCTGATCATTGCCTATGAAATCAAATTCACACTCCTTAGTCTGGGATCTACGGCTCTTCATGACCTTGGGCACCAACATGGTATAACTGCCACGATCTTGGGCTCCAGAGTCTGATGACCTAGTCTAGAATTGCTGGGCTATAGTAAAGATCTAAGGAGACAGTACATGTAGAGAACATAGCACAGAGCCTGGCATACAGTCAGTGTGCTGTAGTTGACATCCATTACCATAGGAACAACTTGGCTGCCCAAGCTACCTTTCACACTTCTTCACCTTCATACTTTCCCCTCTGGGCGGGTTGGCCTCTTCCTCACTCGCATTCACAGCTCAGTAGATCAGAATCCCACCCATAGAGATGGGGCTGCTGGCACTAGGAAGGCTTCCCGCATGCCCCTGGTCGTTTTGTCCCGGTATGAGTCTGTTAGTGATACCAGTCTTATCTGCCTCTAGAATGGGAACTCTAGAACAGGGATTTTTTGTTTTATTTATTGCTATATGTCCAGCACCTAGTAGTATCTTTTTTTATTTAAAGTATGACTCTGTCTACTAGACAGTGTACTCTTGAAAGACTTGTTACTGGTTTATTCCATAGCTTCCATATTGTCCTTGTGAATTCAGTTGTGATGACCTATGGTGGGCAAATTATGAGCTAAGGATTCTGCTCAAAAAGGGGGAATGGGAAAATCCTGGGAGGCAGAAATCGGAGTCAATTGGGGAAGTTTTACTCCCTTTTGCCCTTGAGATGACAGTGAGGAGTTAACTGGAAACCCAGAAAAGCAGGTGAAATTGAGGGTAGCTATACAGCTATTATAGGAAATGGTTGGAACTTGGGTTTTGGCCCGTACATAAATTAAGTTCAGTGGCTCACCCCATATCCACAGCAAAGAGTGACCCTAGGTTAGCATCCACAGTTAGGTTTCTTTGACAAGTGTTCTCTTGAAGTTGATGGTTAAATCTTACATACATGTCTGGATACATAAGGTTTAGTCGATTATGTGACATAGACTACAAAGGACCTATTCTGATATGTCCATTTCTTTGTCTCCTGGAGTGCTTTTCACAACGTCTGAAGACAAGAATATCAGCTTCTGAAGGCCCAGGCCAGGGCCAAAGATGGTGGTCCATAAATATTTGGTAAATAAATGAGTGAGTGAACCAAAGGATAGACCCGGGAAGGATATAAATATTAAAGGTCCTTTTGAGATCTCCCACATATTCGTACTGATGCCATTCAACTATGCTTTTTAAAGAATAAATATAAGGGCACCTGCATGGCTCAGCTGGTTTAGTATCCGACCCTTGATTTCAGGTCATGATCTCAGGGTCCTGAGGTCGAACCCCACGCACATCAGGCTCCACACTCAGTGTGGAGTCTGCTTGTCCTCTCCCTCTGCTCCCCCCTACAGCTCTCTTGAGCTCTAAAATAAAATCTTTAAAAAAAGATTCTCTCTCCCTCTCCCTCTGCTGCTCCCTGCCCCTCCCCACTCCCACTCTAAAAAGAAAGAAAGAAAAAATATAAATGCATTTAAGTATTACTGAAGTCAGAGTAGTGTTCAAATTTTGAATTTTTCTTGATCAACTGTTAACTTGTGTGTGTTGGGGGGGGTTCTGCAAAATTTTCTAATATTCAGAAATGATCCTTCTACTTGAAAAGATTAGAGGCATTTGGCCTAAGATGCTTTTGAAAACACTTCCAGCAGAACTCTTCGACACCTTCTTGGCAGAGCTTCTGGCGAGAGTCACAAGCTCACTGCTGCCCTTTCTACTTTCAGATGGCCAGAAAAGTCTCACGCCATGCTCCCTTGGAGCCAATTCACCCGAGACAAACTGTCTTTATTGCATATAATCCCCTCGGTTGCCTAGCCCAGATTCTGTGTTTCCTGACTGTAACATTCTACTGTTCCTTAAAGCTCACATCAGCACAATCAGAATTTGAATATTGTCCAAAAGCAACTTTTGGTCCTTAATCAATTGCCACAAATTTTAGTATTAGATGAAGCACCAAATAAAATGTAACCATCTGTTTCAGATTGTGCCAAAATTTCACTGAAAATATGCCCTCTTCTAGAACAAGCTTCTCAGCAGAAATTAACAACAACAACAAAAATTAGTCACTTTTTCTTCACTCTGGGGCTGGTATATTTAACAAGGAGTGTGATGATTCAGTTTATTCTGCTTCCAAAGCAAGTTGTCAACTCTAAGTTCCTGACATTCTGGTTTGAGCCAGACACGGACTGTTCTCTACCAGAAATCATTGTTTGGTAAGTCCCAGTGTCCTCTACTGCCCGACTCTACTGAAATAAACCCGTGTCCGGTATTATAGTTCAGTGGCCGCTCAGATATAAAATCTTTCCTTTGGGTTAGAAAAGAGGATCTGTACTTATCTCAGAATTCTCAGCTAACAGGCAATTTGGGGGACACTAAGGTGGCATTTATTGGAAGAGGGCACTGCAGGATTGCTGGGTGCCCATGCTTCCTAAGAAAGGTCTCCGATGAAGCACAAAGTCCGTGGCTGTAACTGGTGGATAAAGACTGACCAATGACTTTGCATTGATAATTATCTTTTAAATTCATCAGTATCTCTCAACCGTGCCAGGAACAGGACTGTGCCAGGAACAGCCACTCGGAGACAATTAAGACATAGTTCCTGTTTCTGAGGAGCTCATTGTTTAGCAGGGGACACGAGTGCGTGTAAAGGATGGACAGTACATAAGAAACCACAATACAGTGACAAACGCTGCAGCAGAACCAAGTTCAAAGGGACACGGAATCGCTGAGTGGTGTGAACAATTTGCAGGGGTGCTCAGGGAAGGCACCACAGAGATGAGTTTTGCGGAACCTGGAAAAATCAAGTTTTCCGGGAGGACAAAGGTTAGGGAGTTGGGGATGGAAAAAAAAAGGATGAGTATTCAAGGCAGGGAAAATCATCCATGCAAGGATGAAGAGAAGCCTGGGGAGAGCAGCCAGAGCCCAAATGGGGCTTGGCAGATAAGAATGGACAAGTAGGCTACTGTTAGACCGGGGCCTTGGGTGCCAAGCTGAGTGAAGATGCCAGCAGTGGATCATGGGAGGCGACGGGAATAGGGCTGCGTAGGAAGGAGAGTTTGGGGGCAGTCAAATGGCAGGAGACTATGTTATGAGTGGAGACTGTCGTGAAGGAGTGGCTGTCCTGGAGGCTGATAAGAACAGGGTGGGCCAACGAGAGATAAGCAGGTGCTACCGGTGGCGAGAAACCCCAAAGCTCCTGCAGATTTACACCAGAGCAGTGGTCGGGGGCCCAGAGAAGCCCTTAGCCTTCAGAACCCTTCTCCAGATTATTTCTGTTCAAAATTAACGCCTGGAACACTAGCCAGCAGAGTGGATTTCCTCTGGATGATCGGAAATGAACCCTTGGGTAGGCAGGTACCAGATATAAGCTCAGTGGAGCCCAGGGCTCTAGGGCGGCCTGGGTTTGAATCCTGGCTCTGCTGTCAGCACCCTGATAGACGGGCATGCCAACAGCACCTACCTTACAGGGTTGGTGTCAGAGTGAAGAGCGGATCCATGGAAAGTGCTTAGAACAGTGTGGAACGCAGTGGGCTCTGAGCAAATGAGAGCTCTATGGAGCGTGGAGGTGGTCAGCTTGACCACGTGAAATGAAAGTTGCTCTGGTCAGAGGGGAGTGGGGGTGGGGTCATGCTCCTTTTCCCTGCCCATTCCGTGGACTGAGCCTTGACAGAACTTTTCTACCAGCTCAGAAAGAACTGGACTCTCCCCATTCCTGGGGTTAATTTCTACCTGTACTTGCCGAGCCCAAGATACTCAGGTAGGGTTAGCTGCTGCTGCCAGACCGGGCACACTCTCTGCATAGAGTGTCTTGTTTCTCCAAAGACAGCAAAGTGAGAAAGCCTGGGGAGTACTGGGAGAGTGACCCCCCCCCCCCACCTAAGGGCACTGGAAGGATAATCTAGCCCAGGTGCATGCTCCCCAGCATCAGAAGCCGTGCCCAGTGTCCTGCTGGTGGAGAGGGACAACTCACTGAGACTTTCTGAATCTCACCCTCAGACACAGACAGCCTGCTCTCCTGGGAGTGGGGTTTAGAAAGGTTTCCTTCAGGGGGAAAAAACCCACGTGTCCAACAGAATAGGAAGTGGTCATTCTTTCCTGCTACCTGGAGTGGCCTGGAATAAAATTCTACCTCAACGGGACTGTTAGGAGGGATAAATGAGTTCACACAAGTTAAATACTTAGCACATATGAAGTGTGCAATGAATCTTCGCTTAGAACTCTTATTTTTAGGCTGTAATCCCAATTCTTCTCACACCCGTTAAAGTAGGTATGGTGTTCAGTGGCTTGAGTGGACGTTCAGTGCCCAATAAATACACAGAACTGCAACAACAACAACAACGATATATCTATCTCCAAGAAGATTCTCTGTATCTTCATAGTTTGAGAAGATAAACCATACTTCCCACATTATGAGACACTAAATAAAGTAAAAATGTATTCTTTTTAGTTTGGTTCAAGGTCACTGCTGTCATTTTAAAGCCTACAGTTCCGACACAGCCAGACCCTGCAGGAATCCGAACAGCATTTGCTGATTTGGCATCTGCCCATCACGGAGTAGAGGGTTATGCAAATGAGGGTCTTTTCAGAGAACCCTAACAAGTGAGATTTTATCACAGCACTGCTGACCCCCAAATTAAAAAGACAGGAGCAGTTCTAGAAGCACTCCTTGGCTTCCATTAATAAAGGTTAGCTGTTACATTAGGCAGACCAGTATACTCTGGGGAGTAACTAGTATCTTATTAAGTTATAAATACATTTAATGGCTTTAGTACTGGTTTCTTATTTTGGAATGAGGAAGAAAAAAATAGAACTCATAGTCATTAGTCTCTAAGTATAATGCCACTATTTTTTATAATGTATATTTACCTACAATATGGTTTATGAACTACCTTGTTTTTCTAGTGTCCACATACTCTCTCAAAGGACACTGTGACTCCTCTGTAACTGTAGCAGGCCACAAGAAAGTGGTAAATTATAAAAGCACATTACTTGGTTTGGATTCAAACCAGTCAGACCAGTTCAGAGTTAAGACTGAGCCTTCCTTCCCTACTCTCAGTCCCCTTCTGGTTTCTCATTAAGGGGAGGGGAAAAAAAAAAGGAGGGGAAAAAAAAAGCCATCCTTGCCCATCTCCATTCACTGATCTCTGAACAGAGTGCTGACCGAGTTTTCTTACAAAGAACACAAGATCGAGATGGAAGGGCACAGTGAGACTTTCTGCACGGAGAAAGATCATATTTAGAATCATTTACCCAATCATATATGACTGTTACATCAAGCCGAAGCTTACCTCAACTCCTGTGGCTGACCTGCTAGCGGGTCCATTGACTGTGGGCAAGTTCTGGAGCTGTGTACCCTCCAAGATGCCCAGGCATGGAGACTGTCTCAGGGAACACTCCGGTGGTTTGGTGGGAAGCGGTCCCTGAATTGACTCTGAGGAAAGCTAAATAAACTGCACAGGTGTTACATGCTCCATCTGGGTTATACCCCTCACATCCCACCCCCCTTCTGTTCCCAAATACAAACGAGCCACTTCCATCTTTTGCTTTCTCCTGATAAGGAACACAGTGCTTCTCATCTTCACACCCCAGAGGTCTCCGCCCCTGCGGGAGCCGCGACAAAGCCTGCTCCCCAGGTGGGCTGGGGCTGCCGGTAAAGGGGGCCCCAGCGGGGGTTGGGGGGTCACCATGCCGCAGGGCCTGAGCTGTCTGCCCTTGGTCAGCCCCGACAGGCCCCACCACAGAAAGGGCTAGAAATGGTTCTTCTGGACTTCTTCCCACACAGAGAATGGCTGAGCTAGCTGAGGCAATCTGCAGTTGGCTTTAAAATCAGCAATGGGGAGGGGAAAAGAAACCTCACAACAAACAGTGGTAACAGAAGGTTTGTGTGGGAAGACGGTTAAGTTTGGTCTAAAACAAGCAGTGTCTCTGGTAATGAGCTGTTGTTAGGAAATACGTGGGCCCCCTCAGTGCCTGCAGCACTTTTAAAGAGCACGGTTGCTGTTTCCTTAGGGTTTTTTCGGCGGGGGGGACGAGTGCGGGAAGGCACAGTGAGGTGAGGGAGAGACCCCACCAGAGCATGGGGCATTACAGAGCAGTGAAAAGAAGCATCTCCAAGGGTCACAGCCGTGAACCCAGCTCCGCTGTGCAGCCATGTTCTGCCGTAACAGGTGCACCTCCTCTCGGGCACAACAGGCTCCTGCACGGAGCGAGGGCACCTACAGAGTCGGCAGGGGTCCTGGTGTGAAACAGAGCACACTCCGCTGCGGTGCCCGTTTCACACACGCGCTGCTTATAAAGGGCGTGGGCAGGGTTAGGGAACGTCTGTGAGGACAGTGCAGCTCTCGAGGGCTGGCCAAGGAGAGGGTGTGGTCACCCAACTGTCCAGCGGTCTCACAGGAGCTGTGGCCTCAGGCAGAGCCTGGCCACCTGTCAACCCCCACCTGGCAGGAAGGAGCCAGGGGAGGGAATTCGACAACCCCTCCTCTAATCCACCAGGTTCCTTCCAGATGATCTCTGGGGTACCCTGACCAGAAGGCAGGGCAGGTCTGCCAATGCCAGCATCCAGAGCGAAGCACAGCGTGAGGGGATCTGAGGAGCCAACAGAATACCTAGCACGCCTAGACCCTGGATGGAGCTGGCGGGGGGTGAAAATGGGATAATCATCATAAATTCCTGACAGGCAAATGCTCACTCACTACTCACTTGGTCAGACTATTCATCTGGCATTTACTTAACAAAAGGCTACAACCTTCATTTTCAGGGGGCAAAAGCCAGGATGAGAACAAAGACATGCGGTCATATAACCAGAGTGAAAAACAAAACTTTTTACAAAGTTGACGGATAACATTTATTAAAACATGTCATACAAAAGGGCATGGTCTCTTCTATAAGAAGAAAATATTAAACAGTAACATTCAATTAAGTAAAACCATGCTGTACACTGAAGACAGCAATATATAAAGACAAAACTATTCAACTTTTGCAACACAGGCATAACATTTCACAAAATATCAATAAGATATGCACCTAATGATAATCTGTTTATCATCAAATGGTTTTGTGGCCTAAGAGTCACCTGACTTGCATAAATAAAGTAATATTCTGGAAGAAACATTGGGAACCTCATAAAAGGAAAGAAGGCAGCAGCAACTGACATTATGACACAGGCTTCAAGCAACACTTAAAAAAAAAAAAAAAAAAAAAAAAAAAAAGGTCACATTTGCAAAATGTGTTCCAGCATCTTCCCATTGGGCACTATCAGTAGAGATCAGAAATAAGAAACATGTACCTTTAAATATATAAGTAGCAAAGAAAAAACCCAAACAAACAGACCCTGGTTTTACTCAACAAAGTTAGTGACCCATGAAAGCAATTAAATCACAACATTAGTGTGGCAGACGGGGGTTGGGGAAGGGGGCAAATACGCTGCATGGTTTCCAGCGTCCCTAAATGAGACCTTCACAAAGACAAACACCTGTGGAGCTCCCCCATCCTCACCCAGCAGGCTGCGGCAAATTCCCCTCCCCAGGACAAACCGGGCCACTTCTGCTCTGCCCCTGTGTCACTTCGGCAGCAGTTGGGGATGCGTCTGCCTCGTGCCTCCACAGGAAGAGGTCACTGAGACCAAGCAGCTCTCCCAAACAGCCAGAAGCCAGCGCTGGGTCAGTTTAGCTCAGCAAATGGCCACTAGAATGGAGAGGACCCTTTCGGGCAGACTCTTTGAGAGTTGTGGCCTGCAGAAGGGATTAGAGGAAGGGGAGATCTAGAAATCAGAATCAACAGGCTGGGGCCCAGGAGAGCCTGAGGGTAACCCTCAACACACGCGAGGAAAGGCTACACCAGTCCTTCCTTAGACAGTGATCCCTACTTGACCAAGTGGATTGCTGTAATGTGTAGATCTAAAATTAAAGGCATGGTATAAATACTCATATTAAATACCACTGGTGGTGCCTTGAAGCCCTTTCCCACTGGGATTGGAGAAGAACCACAGTTAAGACCCAAAGTTGGGGACAAATACTTGGTTGTAGGCCATTAACACGATCCCTGAAAGACTGTTTGGAAAATGTTACCCACAACTATCCAAACTCATTTGGAAGGATAAAGATTTTCTAAAGCTGTACTGAGGCTACGGAGAGAGACTATCCAACCCAGAGTGGGTAGGAGAAAAAAGGTAGTAATCCAGTACGATCTCCTAATCCTATAAAGTAAAGTTTATAAAAATTCACTTTCACTATCCAAACTAAGGCAATCTCTTTCCCCCACCTCTCTGAACATGGCCAGCACTTCAGATGCCAACCACTTTGCAGGGTCTGGCTGACCCAACTAGCAACCCGAATTTTAAAGGAAACCCCAACTACCATAAACAACTTAAAACAGCAGATGTGAGGAACTTACACTTTAAATTCTATACTTAGCTGATGTACATCTAAGGATTTCAATAAAAGACACCTTTCTTCACAACACATGAGATAAGTCCCAGCACAAGAGACTACTTCCCAAATTGTCACCCAAGGGCTGCCCACCACTCCTGGCTGAAGGAGCATTCTTTAACATTACTCGTAACAAAGGTGCTGTGCTAATTTCAGCATAACTGAAGAACCATGATTTTTCTGGAATATTTTTATTTTACCTCTCAGACTCTTCTCCCAAAATGTCCCAATGCTCATTTGAATACAATCTTTAATGGGAAACAGCACACCAAACCTTCCAAATTATTAGAAAATGATTTGCTAACACCACGGGAGAGGGTGATCAGCTTTTGGCAGAACAAAATGGCTTCACTGCCTTGGTACTAAAATCAGTAGGAATAAAAAATCAATTTCTTCTCACACATAATGGCTAGGATCATCCCTAAAACCTACTGGCTTCTAACATGAAAAAAAAAAAAGAGAAGGAGCAATTGAACTCTGCTTGCACAGTCACCTCTAGACACATCTGTCAGGTGTGCAGAGAAAGGACTGTAACCGTGAAGTTTTGACACAAAGAGAATATTAATGTGGCAAACAACCAAGAGGTAATATCTAGTTTCTACGTTAAAAAAATCAATATATATATATTTATAATAAAGTTTTAAATACAAAGTGCTTTTTATATATCGAGAATGATACAGTGTTAATGAACAGATCCCTGTTTTGTAATGTTGATTACAAGAGTTAACGGGTAAATAAGTACTTTCTTTCCCCTTTCCAGACAACGTTCAACAAGCCAATGCCTTTGTGGTTGGAGCTTGAGGATGGGAGGCCATTGCCAGCAATGTGTATCACATTAGAGCAAAGCCAAACTTTTAAAACAAAATTTTACCTCAAATCCAGGAAAAGTTATTTTTATTTTACGGAAAGAAGTTTCCACTTAGAAGTAAAAGACCAGTAATTTGTGGAAAAGCTGACATAATAGTAGCACCCTGTCCTACCCTGGTGAGGCCTTCAGGTATCTGACACAGCCTGAAAGCATTCTGAATGGAGGCTTCCTTTTTAACCTAAAACATCTGACCGAGCTGCAGAAAAGGTCCAAGAACAGCAGCTTTTCTTGCTGGCTTCTGGTGCGTACAGCTACGTGGACTTGTAAATTTATGCAGCTTTACCTAGAGTTTGGGAACATGAATCTGGAGGCTACCTTCTAAAATTAGGATTCCTTCTTTCCCCCTTTGGAAACCCCTTCCAGCACTCCTAAGAACGGCAGCATTAGCTCGGTGTGCCCCTCTAAGACTCCCTCCCCCACCAGTGTATTTTCAAGACTCCGCTTGCTTGGTCTTCTCTCCCGCTCAAAAGTCTGCTCTTCCGAGACTTTGGCTGGTCGCTGGGAGTGTCCTGCAGCCTCCATAAGCTTCCACACACAGGGAACTCTCAGCCATGACTTCTGGCTCATTCCCACTAACTGTGGTCACTAACTGACCTCCTCAGGAAGCATCATAATCTGAGAGAGAAATGGCTCAGCAGCCAATGGTACCACGGTCAGAGTCAAAGCAGGCTAGACGCCTACTAGCCGCAGAGCAGATCCCACTGTGTGGATGCTATAATTATACAGGATTTGGGACAGCAAACCAATTAGAAATACCTATCTCTGGCACCCTAGAGAATTGCAATTAGATACAATTGTCCAAACTAAATGTTAGTACTAAAATACAAAACTTTGCCTTATCAAGAGTCTGAAACACATTGTGAGAGTGGCATCTTAACAGAAATTGAAGCTTGTACCGTACGTTGTTTCATACTTAGAACGTCACCCTCTTAGCATCTCCATAGTTAAAATACCCTTTTAGAGAGAATAAAACCAGAGAAGAGGGCTCTGTTAATCACTTTTGCATCCTAGGAATCACATTATCTGTAGCTTTTACATTAAGTAGCATTTCATTCAGTGAGGCAGCTACCAAAACAAATCCACGTTACCTAAGTTATCTATGGTGAGAGCTAAATAAAATTCCAACATGACCTTGTAATAAGTGATCAAAATTGGCTGCCCCCTGAAACAGAACTGGTAGGCTGGGGTCCAGTTCCAAGCGCAGGTGTCTCTATCACCAAGTCCACCTGCCTCAATCACAACAACGGGCCTGAAGTTTTACCTCGCCAGCTGGGAGGTGGGTTAACTTCTCCCCGTTACCCACTCCAGGCCTGGACAGGAACATACAAATTTGAGGAATTAGATTTTTAAATTGGCCTACTTAGAGCTGGTCTTTCAGAAATATCTTCCATTTTTTTTTAAGCTTCTCTCATAATAGCAAGTAGCACGCATCATCTGTGCCCAGATTTGCATAATTACCATAGTTTATTTTTGTGCCTGCCACTCAAGGGCCAGATCCTATTTTTAGTTAGCCTCAGTCGTATTCTGCTCAGCCTTTGCAGCTTCATAGGACTTGGTACAAGAAGTCACGTGCCTGTGGAAACTGTCCCTCCACATAAATCTCTTTGCACAGATATTACACTCATACGGCTTGATGCCTGTATGAATTTTCATGTGGCCCACGAGATGATGCTTCATTTTGAATTTCTTACCACAGACACCACAGCCATAAGGCCGAAGACCGAGGTGCATGCTCATGTGTCGATCTCTCTGACTCTTGTGAGTGAAACTTTTCCCACACTGACAAGGATACAGCTTGTCGGTGGCTGAGAATCCTAAATGGGAAGCTTCTTCTTTAATCCCTGTTACCATTTCGATATTCTCACTGTAGCCTGATGCTAGGGCAGCCTCCTGTCTGTGCCCAATGAGATTCCCATCTGACCTCTCTCCGGAAAACTCTTCCATGGAGGAGCCATAGAAATCCACCTGCTCGTCATAATTGCTTTCATCAGCCTGTTCGTCAAACTCCGCTTCCACTTTTTTCTCCCCGATGTGAAAGTCCTCCTCTACTCCCGAAGGCTGGACCGAGTGCTCCGTCTGCATGGTATTGATGGACTCGGTGACCTGGTGCTCGTCGTAGGTTGCGTGCACATCCATGCCCTCGCATGCCTGTTCAAAGCGCTCGGGCTTCACGTGGATCCAGCGTTTGTGAGCCATTATGCTGGGCTTGCTGTACATGGGCCGGGTGTAGTGGAACTCGGCACTGTCGCTGGCCCCCTCCTCCCCATCCTGGCTCGCCATTTCCGTGCTCAGCCGGTCATGCTCTGTGGACGAGTTGCTGGGAAGGTATTCCTGCTCGGTGAGCTGAGATGACAGCTCGTCTTTGGTGCTCTCCTCTTCATTCTCTGCATCCCTCAGTTCCTGGGCTTTGGGGAAATCAGCATGGCCCCCAGAGCCCAGCTCAAAGCTCTCTACCAGGCCATTATAACTACTACTACTTGGAGACTGGTGGTCACTGCCATGATTCAGCTTCTGACAGAGGACTGTAGGGTTTCCCTCTAAAACCTCAGTGCATTTGTCTACCACATGCCACATCTGGAGGAAGCTTGCTGCTGTTAAGTAACTAACAATTTCTGGAGCAGGCATGACTAGACGTCCCGTATAACTAGATAAGAGAATGTTCTCGAATACTCTTGGGTTCATCACATCAGGTAAAACAATTCTCCTGCTGTTTTTCAGGAGTACCTGGTCACAAAAGTAGGGTGAACTGGCAGCAAGAACAGCTTTGTGTGCCCGGAAAATGTGGCCTTGGACAACAATGGAAACATCACATAATTGTCCTTGCTGGCGCTGCTGGTTCAGTTTCTGCAGAATTGTGCTGGAAAAATCAGGAAATTCTACTCGAAAAGAGTTTGTTCCAGGCTCCATTTCATCACAAATCTTGTTCAGTGCTACAAGAGAAAGAAAAATTAGTACTAATTCTAGCCCAAAGAGGAACTTACTGATCACTAAGAAAACTAAGCCAAGTTGGATAGTTCCATCCAGTCCCCTTGCCTGTGGGCACCAGTGGGAGGAGCATTCATCCCCCAGAGCAAGGCTTACAGGTGTGAGTATGCCGAAAACAGGAACCACCCACCATCAACACGGTAATAACTCTCAATTTTGCCTATGTCTGTGAATGAGAGAAGAGAATCCACAGAGATGTGATCTGTAAGCTATACAAATCTCCTAAATAAAACAGAGTAAATACTTCTACTCCAAACGAACATGGCACCTATCCAAAGGACAGAGTTTTTAAGAGAACTCAGATTCTATCCACATTTGCCAAGTTGGGGTAAGGAAGTAAGGATGGAATTGTGAGAAGGAAGAGCTATGTAACTTCTGAGACAAGAATGAACTCAGCAACTGTAAGGAACAGCAAGACCGTTAGGCTATACGCCAGCATGGGAGTGAGGGGAAAAGGGGGTCAAGTGGCCAGAAGAATCTTGCCTTTGGTCCTTCAGCACCACAGGGGCACACTCACCGAAGCCCCAAACAGTGTTTCTCTGGTGACCATCAGAATTTGAGCCCTTTAGGAGCTTCTGATGTGAAGCAGATGAACTGGGAAGGCAAGGTATTCCTTCTGTCTGGTGGTCTCCAAGTTGTTTATAGACCAAAGAGCATAGTAAATATTGTCCCTGTTACTGAATGAACTCAATCCGAAGATAAAACTAAAACAAAGAATAAAGGATCGCCTGTGCTGTTACTGTAAATATATTTTGTGGGGTAGTCAAGCATTAGAGAAAATTTCAAATAGCAACAATCAATAAGATAAACTTCGTTTGAGATCCTGTTCACACACTGTAATTCCATAGTAAATTAAAATAAACCAGTAAACCCGAGAGATTTATTGGCGCTGTCACCTGGTTCCAATACTATATCCAAACACTGTTAAATGCCAGATTTTCTAAGTATGAGATTAAAAACAAAGCAAACAAACAAAAAACCCCCCAAAGATTGAAAGTCATCTTCGAGAGATAGGGAGAAAGACCAAGAAAAGAAACCAATGTTTCTTGAGTAATCACTATATAGCAGGGGCTATACACCTTTTTTTCCCACTTAATCTTTATGACTGCAAATGTGGAGACTGATATTCTCAAGTTCAGCTATTTCAGGTAACTTTCCCAAGGTTAAAATAAGAGCTAGTTTTTATGAAATTGGAATTTGATTGACTGTGGGTCTCTATGACTTCAAAGCCTATGCTATTTTCCCTATAACATCATTCTGCCTCTTCTAGGAAGATGCTAAAATACCATGTTACTCATTATTAATTTTTAGAGGTAACATAGTATTTTTAGAAAGAAATATTAATTTATGGCTACACCTCTTAAAACATTTCATGATAATTTAAAGCAAAAATAGACCAGGAAATAAACTATCCAGGTATCTGTAATTTCAAAAGGAGAAGTTGATAGTATGTAAACATAAGACTTAGAAAGTATGGAAATTCTGAGAACCGTATCTGGGTATACAGATTCTCTGCTAGACCACATCACTGTAGAATTTGGATTTTAGCTATTTAAAAAAAAAAGGGGGGGGGATAATATACACATGTAAAGGCATTTACAGAAACTTGTTTAAAAAACAAAAAACAAAAACCAAAATTCTTCACCAATTGTTCCTATCCCTCCTCCCAAAGAAAATCACCATTAATAAATTCAGATATTTCTAGAAATTTTTATATGCATTTATCAGAATAGATCATATATATCCTTTAAAAAATCTTACCCAAATGGGTTCATTACCTACATTTTATTCTGCATTTAGCTTTTGTCACTTAATAGATTTTGGGAGAACTTCTGACATGGTATAGACTGTGTCTCCCCAAATTCATGTTGACACCTATTCCCTCAATGCGATTACATTTGGAGGAGGGTTTTTAGGTGGTGATGAGGTCACCAGGGCAGAGTCCTCATGAATGGAATTACTGCTCTTTTTTTTTTTTTTTAAAGATTTTATTTATTTATTTGACAGAGAGAGATGACAAGCAGGCAGAGAGGCAGGCAGAGAGAGAGGAGGAAGCAGGCTCCCCGCCGAGCAGAGAGCCTGATTTGGGGCTCGATCCCAGGACCCTGGGATCACGACCGGAGCCGAAGACAGTGGCTTAACCCACTGAGCCACCCAGGCGTCCCTGGAATTACTGCTCTTATAACAGAGACACAGGGGCACCTGTCTGGCTCATTTGGTAGGAGCATGTGACTCAATCTCAGGGTAGAATTGAGTTTAAGCCCCACACTGACTGCAGAGTTTAATAAAAACGTTAAAAAATTACAGGAGACACAGAGACTATTCGGCCCTTTTGCCCATGTGAAGACACATGGAAAAGACAAGTTAGCTATGAACCAGGGAGTGGGTCCTCTCAACACACAGAATCTGCAAGCGCTTTGACCCTGGACTTCTTAGCCTCCAGAATTACGAGAAATAAATTTCTGTTGTTTATAAGCCAACCAGTCTATGGTATTTTGTTACAGTAGCTCAAATGAACGAATGTACTATATTAGCACAGAAAGAACTCATTCAGTTCTGTTTAATGACGATATAGCTCCTGCTATATGGACATATCCTAATTTAAGCAGCTCTCTTCTTATAGAATTTCAATTGTCTGGGCTTTTGAAATTAAGAGCAATGCTATTATAATATATACAATATAATTATACATCTGTGCATAACTATCTTAGCATATCCTTGGAAACATCTATAAGGTAATCTCTACCAATGGAATTGTTGGGTCAAAGGGCTGCGGATTTGACATTCTGATATATATTACGAAGCCACTTTTCGGAAAGGTTGTACCAAGACACACTCCTACCAACAAGGAACAATAAGGTCTACTCCTCCACACTCTTAACAACACTAGCTATTATCAAACCAGGGGGAAAAAAGTTTCCAAATCTCCTAAGTGAATAACCCATAATTCATTGTTGTTTTGATCAACATTTCTTTAATTATGAATGAGAATGATATTCTTGGTTCATGTTTACTGGTCATTTGTTTTTCCTATAAATTATCAGTCATATTGTTTGCTCAAATAAACTGGGCAATTAATCTTACTGATTTGTAGTTTTTTGTAAATGAAATTTATAACTTTGAAATGTATACAAATTACCCAATCTTTGCTTTTATGGCTCCAGGGTTTTGTATTAGACACAGAAAGGCATTCCCAACTCCAAGATTACTTTTAAAAAGTTAAAAGCATTTGTTTTTTCCCCCTGGTGCCATTTTTTAAAAAAGCACTTAAATGTTTAATACACGAAGAGTTTGTTTCGGCATAAGGAGTAAGGTTAGGATTCCAGCCCCTTTCCCTCAAAATGTCTAGCCTATTTTCCCAACACTACTACTGAACACTAATCTTTTCCTCAAGATTTCAAGTATCTTTTGTGGAATCTTAAGTGACTGAGAACAAGACTTTTAAAAATAATTCTACAAAAATAAAGGTCATAAGTGATATTAAAGGAAGTGGTGAAAAAGGGAGCTCTAGGGATCAGTCCCTCCACCAAAACAACCAGTAAGCTGCTGAATAATCAGAAGCAACTATTTCAGAACTCTGGAATCTGATTAGACACTTGTAGCAACCAAGACAATGCTGGCTGAAGGGAGAGGCGTTGAACTTCACCAAGAGAGCTGTATGCACAAACCAACTATAAACCCCATTCCTCACCCCTGTGCCAGTCTGTGGGACAGTGGCCCACATTCCTGAAGTGGCTGGCTCATACCAGGGAGGACGAGGATTACATCTTTCAAAAGCTGAGGGTTTGCATTCTGGCCAGTATGGTGGATCCACATAGCTTTGTTTTGGCCCGCTCAAGCAGCAATGTCTTCCTCAGCAGCATCGATCATAAACTTTTTTCCGACCGTAAGATTTTTTTCAAAAAAAGATATTTATTTATTTATTTGACAGACAAGAGATAACAAATAGGCAGAGAGGCAGGCAGAGAGAGAGGAAGGGAAGCAGGCTCCCCGCTGAGCAGAGGGTCCGATGCGGGGCTCAATCCCAGGACCCTGGGATCATGACTTGAGCCAAAGGCAGAGGCTTTAACGCAATGAGCCACCCAGGTGCCCCTTGACCGTAAGATTTTTGAAAAGATAAACACACTCCCCTGCCATCCACCCCCAGGGCCCGAGTCCAAGTATTTAAGGAAGTTTGTCAGGTCACAGGCTGACCATGTAATAAAGCAACAGAAACTTCAGTGACTACATGCAATAAGGGATGTAGACTTTGCAAAATCATTTGGAAAAACTGTCATGCAAACAAATTACTTCAGCCCTCAAAAAGTAACAAAAGAAATCCCATAGGATAGGAAGAATCTGATTTCAAGAGTTAACCATATTAGAATACATAAAACGTTCCAGCTCTCAACCAAAAACTACAAAGTAAAAGGAAAACAGGTGCATTCACAAGAAAAAGAATAGTAGAAACTATCCCTGAGGAATTTCAGACATTGGAATTACTAGCTTAAGTTGTTAAATCATCTCCCTTGTATGTGCTCAAATTGCTTAAAAAAAAAAAAAAAAAAAAAAAGACAAACCCCCCAAACCCCACTATGGACAAAAAAACTAAAGGAAATCAGGAGAAAAATGTCAGTAAGGAGACAGAAATGATAAAAATGAACCAAACAAATTCTGGAGCCAAGAATAATAGCTGTGTTGTGGGCTGCATTATATCCCTTCAAAATTCATGTTGAAGCCCTGACTCCTCAAGCACCCTAGAACGTGATTGCTATGAGATGTTGAGTTGTTGTTAGGGTGGACCCTAATCCACTCTGACTAGTATTATTTTAAGGAATGAAATTTGGACACACAGAGAAACATGTGAGGCGCGCACAATGTGAAGATACAGTGAAAAGATGGCCATCTGCAAGCCGAGAATAAAGGCCTCAGGAGAAACCAAATCTACCAACACCATGATCTTGGTCTTTTAGCCTCTGGAACTGTGAAATAACAAATTCCCGTTATTTAAGCCATCTAGTTTGTGATGTTTTTGAAAGACATAGGAAACAAATACAGGTTGAAATTAAAAATTTACAAGAGGAGTTCGATGGCAAATTTAAATAGGCAAAAGGAAAAAAAAATCAGCAAACTCAAGGACAAAGCAATTCCAACTATCCAGCCAGAGGGATAGGAAGAAAAATGAAGAGAAATGAGCACAATCTGAGGTACCTGTGGGACACCATTAAATGTACCAACATGCACACCATGGGGGTCTCCAATAAAAGAAAAGACAGAAACAGTATTAAAAGAAATATTGGTAGAAAACTTCCCCTTATAAAAGACAAACCCATACATCCAAAACGCTCAAAAAACTCCCAAGTAGAGTAAAATTAAAGAGATCCACATTAGACACACTAGAAGTTAAATAGCAGGAAGTCAAAGACAAGGGACTTGAGAACAGCAAGAAAGAAGTGCCTGATCACATAAAAAAGGATCTTTAGTTAGATTTATAGCTAATTTTCATCAAAGACCATCAGGGCCAGAAGGCAGTGGTATGACAATAAAAGTGGTAGAAGAAAAAACTGTCAACTTGTAATTTTCTATCTGGCAAAACTATCCTTTCTTGAATAAAGGAGAAATTAAGACAGTCCCAGATAAACAAAAGCTAAGGACATTCATTACCAGTAGACCTCCTCTACCAGAAATGATAAAAAGAGATCCATCAGGCCACTATAAAAGAATACTAGGTAGTAATTCCAAGTCACATGAAGGAATAAAGACCACTGATAAAGATTAGCAACGTAAACATAAAAGCTGTTATTATTCTTTTGACTTATAACTCCTTTTTTTCCTGTATGCTTTAAAAGATAAATGCATAAAATAGTTATAAATCTATGTCGATAGACAACATATGAAAATGTAATCCATGACAATAACAGAAAGGGGAGGGATAGATATCTAAGTAACAGAGTGTGTACTACTGAAACTAAGTTTGGGGGTGCCTGGATGGCTCAGCTGGTTAAGCATCCAACTTGATTTCGGCTCAGGTCATGATCTTAGGGTGCTGGGCGTGCTTAAGATTCTCTCTCCCCCTCTCCACATCTTCCCGCCCCCGCAAGTCAAGTGGACTTGTGTGCTCTCTCTTAAAAAAAAAAAAGAAAAAAAATAAAGTAAAAGGAACTAAGATTGAATTAGTCAAACTAAGTTGCTGCTAAGTTTAAGAGGTTAACTGTAAACCTCAATGTAATTACTAAGACTATACATGGAAAGGAAAGAAAAGAATCAAAATGGCGTACCAAAGGAGAGTAAATAAATGTTTTTATTTTATTTTTTAACACACACACAACCACACACACACACACACACACACACACACAAGATTTACTAGACAGAGAAAGTCATAGTGAGGGAGGGAACACAAGCAGGGGGAGTCGGAGAGGGAGAAGCAGGCTTCCCACGGAGCAGGGAGCCCGATGTGGGGCTTGCTCCCAGGACCCTGGGATCATGACCTGAGCCAAAGGGAGATGCTTAATGACTGAGCCACCCAGGTGCCCCTTAACGGTTTTTAAAAGGTAGTAAGGGAGGAATTGTGGAACAAAAAACATACAAGATATATAGAAAACAGCTAAACGGTAGAAGTAAATCCTTCCTTATCAGTATTTAAATGTAAATGGATTATACTCCCCCATTAAAAGTTGGAGACTGGCAGAATGGATTAAAAAACATGATTTATTTATATCTTATCTATAAGAGACATGTAAAATGAGAGAAAAGATATTCCACGCAAAGAGTAACCAAAAGAGTTGGAGCGACTATATTATTATCAGACAAAATAGAATTTAAGTCAAAAAGGTTACAAGAACAAAGGACATTATATACGGATAAAAGGTTCAATCTATCAAGATGATATAACAACCATAAACATATATGTACCCAACAAGAGAAATATATATGGGACAAAATATATGAAGCAAAAAATGGACAAAACTGAATAGAGAAACAGACCAATCTACAACAACAGGTGGTGACTCCAACTTCTTTCAGTAATAGAAAAAACCAGATTTAGGATCTAAAAGGAAATAGAGGACTTAACATTATTACAAATCAATGACACCTAAAAGAATACAGAATATAAAAAGTAATAAAGCTCTGATACATGCTACAATATAAACATGGAAAACATGCCAAATCATGCTAAACATTAACTTGAAGCTAGACACAAAAGGACACAATTGTGTAATTTCACTTATGAGAAATATCTAGAATGGGCAGATTCAGAGACAAAAAAGTAGATTAGAGGTTATTATTGGCTCAGGGGAATTAGAAATGGGAGTTATTACCCTGGGATCACAACCTGAGCCAAAGGCAGAGGCTTTAACTCACTGAGCCACCCAGGCGCCCCTGATATATGTATTTTTTAACCACACATTAAAAAAACCCCAAAACCTGGGAAGAAAAAAAAATCACAGAACTTTATTTTCAACTATGTCAAGGTGGTAATGGTCTTTAAAATTTAAAAGTATCTGACTTTTGGGGTGCCTGGCTGGCTCAGCTGGTGGAGCATGTGAATGTGACTCCTGATCTTGGAGTTGTGAGTTCGAGCCTCATGCTGGGCATAGAGGTTAAAAATAAAATACTTTAGAAAAATATAAATAAAATACAACCTCTACCCCTTAACTTTGGGTGAGTGTGGTATTTCTACACGTTCCCTGATCTTACTAACCTGCAAAGCCTGAACTTCTCCTTTGGGTTTTCCTGCTATATAAGCCTATTTAAAAGCTCACAAGCAGCTGTTACCTATATTAATAGTATGGCTGTTGTTTCAATTAAAAAAAAAAAAAAAAACTTTGACAGAAGTAATTAACTCACAATAAACACTTAAATAAGTACACCACCATGAACTACCATATGCAAAATACTGTGGGAGAATTTCTAAAATGATCAAGGAATCTCACTGTACAGAGTTTATAATCTGGTAGGGGAGATTAAGAAAAATGCATACAACTGTGTTATTCAAGGAAAAGCCTGATAAAAGCACCACAAGAGAATTATAAACTCAAGAGAAATTCAGAGGAGGGGACCTGGTATACCCTACAGTCATATGTCCTTTCACAATAAATTTCAGTATCACAGAGTAAGATGGAAGACTTGAAAGCAATATATAATTCTTCCCATCTACCATATCCTAACCAAAATAATCTAGGAAAAATGAAAAAATTGGCCTTAGTCCTGGAAACTAGCGACCAGAGTTATCTGGTTAAACTTTAATTAAGGACAGAGTTGAGATGGGGCCAGACTGAAAGACGCATTACTCCTGCAACTCCACCTACTACTCAGACAATCCTGGTATAGTAGCAGCAATGAAGAACGCTAATGCCTGTTCATTCGAAGGTCCATCCAGGGCTACAACTGCAGAGCGGACTATGCGACAGGTCCTGCTGATTAGCAACATTCGTAGCTGGCTATACTGGAATACCGAAGGTTGCACAGTGCCTCAGTAGAAATTTTTTAAAAAACTTGACATGAGAGGGTGGGGCTCAGGAGTAGCCCCAGGAAGGAGGTAGAGACATTTGTCGGCTGGACCAAGACACGTTGAGTGTCTTGTCTTCAGCTTGGGTTGTGATCTTGGGGTCCTGGGATCCAGCCCCGTGTCTGGCTCTTGGCTCGGTGAGGAGGTCTGCTTCTCCTCCTCACTTTTTCTCTGTGCGTGTGCTCTCTCAAACAAATAAAATCTTAAACAATTTCCCTAACACAGAATAAAGTGCACAGAGCTCAAGCTCTCCTAAGAGTACCTAAGACCTAGCCTCTGGCCCAGCCATTCAAGTTAACCCCTGGTGTCAGGATGATTCAGCCTGTCTTCCAACTAAAGAGCTAAGAGATGATTCTAACAGCATTCGTGTATATGGTAAAACAAACAAATAAACAAATAAAACAAAAACAAACCACCCACAAAGGTGGAAATTTTTCACACCCAAGCAGAATGTTTCCCATTAAAGAATTAAAAACCTGACTGGTCAGGATGCCTGGGTGGCTCAGTGGGTTAAGCCTCTGCCTTCAGCTCAGGTCATGATCTCAGGGTCCTGGGATCCAGGCCAGCATCAGGCTCTCTGCTTGGCAGGGAGCCTGCTTCCCTCTCTCTCTCTGCCTGCCTCTTTGCCTACTTGTGATCTCTGTCAAATAAATAAATAAAATATTTTTTAAAAACCCAACCAACCAAACAAAAAAAATACCTGATTCGTTTCATTCTGTAAGTACATGAGGTCTGTAAATACATTCTACAATAACAAAAAAGAAAACAGTAATGAGTTAACAAAGAGCACAGTTTTGTTGCTGTTTTTTAAAGCAAGCTCTGTTTTTTAAAGCAAACCCAATGTGGGCTTGAATTTAAGACTCCAAGATCAAGAGTCACTAGCCATACTGACTGACCCAGACAGTCACCCCTAAAGAGCACAGCTTAGGCAGCATTTTTATTTTTATTCATTTAGTTTTTATTTTTAGTAGGCTCCATGCCCAGTGCGGAACCCAATGTGGAGCCTGAATTTACAACCCTGAGATCAAGACCTGAGCTGAGACCAAGAATCAGATGCTTAACCAACTGAGCCACTGAGGTGCCCCTCTAGATAGCATTTTAATTTTTATTTTTTAAAAATATTTTATTTATTTATTTGACAGATAAAGAGCAAGAGAGCACATGGGCGTGCGTGCACACACATGCGCAGGGGGATAGGCAGAGGGAGAATCAGACTTCCTGCTGATCCTGGAATCATGACCTGAGTGGAAGGCAGACACTTAACCGACTGAACCACCCAGACGCCCTTAGACAGCATTTTCAAAATGAGGACTCCAGGAGCGCCTGGGTGGCTCGGTGGGTTAAAGCCTCTGCCTTCGGCTCAGGTCATGATCCCAGAGTCCTGGGATCGAGCCCCACATCAGGCTCTCTGCTTGGTGGGAAGCCTGCTTCCCCCCACCCCCTGCCTACCCCTCTGCCTACTTGTGATCTCTGTCTGTGAAATAAATAAATAAAATCTTAAAAAAAAAAAAGTTTCCACAAACTTATGAAAACATGGTATATATGAAAAAAAAATAAGGGCTGATGACTTGAAGATGCAGAGAAACTAGTAACAGAGCAGAAATGTAAACAGGCGATTAGGTGCAGAACCACAACAATAGAAAATGGAATCAGTGATGTGGAAGGCACCCTAGGGGAACTTTTACCAGAATGCAGGAGGAGAATAAAATTATGAAAACAGCAAGAAAGAAGAGGATAGAACAGGAGAAATGGGAATAGAGATCCAATGTATGGCTAGTTAGTGTCCTTCAGACAAAGAATTGAATAGAGTAGAAGGAGCAATCAAATAAAATACTTAACAAAAGAAAATTTCTGAGTGAAAAATCTTGAGTATTCAGAAGTCTTGCTTCAGTACAGGGGGCAAATTAGCCCCAGACATAATGTAGCTCTGGTCCTGTTAAACAGATCTTGAAAATAAGCCTCAAAGGGATCAAACTATTCAGAATATCTACATAGTACAGAAATATCCAGAGCCCAAGAAAGTAAAACTCATGCCTACCGTCTAATGAAAAATCACTAGACATGCAAAGCAGCAGGAAAATATAAACCATAATAAAGAAAGAAAAAAATGTGATCAATAGAAATAGACCCAGAAATGACAAATTTATATAACTGGTAGAAAATTCTGTATTCCATATGTTTAAAATATAGCTTTCCTGTATTTAAACAGGGAAGCTATTAAAAAAAAAAATCAACCAAAAAACCACACACACCCAAATCGAATTTCTATGGATTAAACACAAATAAGCAGGGGTGCTTGGGTGTCTCAGTCGTTAAGTGTCTGCCTTTGGCTCAGGTGATGATCCCAGGGTTCTGGGACTGAACCCCACATCAGGCTCCCTGCTTGTGTTCTCTCTCTCGCTGTCTCTGTCAAATAAATAAATAAATTCTTTAAAAAACAAAACACAGATAAGCCAACACTGAAGAGTAACAATACTGCAGAAAAAAGATCAGTGAACCTGAAAACACAGCAAGAGAAACAACCTTAAATAAAATGGGGGGGGGGGAGGGTTGGGGAGGACCAAAAAAAAAAAAAGGAGAGGGGAAGGGGAAACAAAGTATCAGTAAACCCTGAGAAACTTTAAGGCACCTAATTGGAGTCCCTGAAGGAGAAGAGGTGGAGGTAAATTTACTTGAAGAAATAATAGTCAAAATCTTTCCAAATTTCATAAATACAACAAATCCACACATCTAAGAACCTCAACAAATTCTAAGCACAAGCATAAAGAAAATTTCCCCAAGCTATACCATAATCAAATCACTTCAAACCAGTAAAAAGAAACTCTTAAAAGCAGCCAGAGGGGAAAAAGACCCATTCTGTACAGAGAACCAAGGATAAGAAAGGCTGCAAACTTCCTATCAGAAACAATGTCAGTCAGGAGACTGTAGACAATGCAAGACGGGCATCTTCAAAGTACTAAAAGTAAAAACCTGTCAACCTATATTCTATACCCAATCAAAATAGCTTTCAAAATAAAGGCAAAATACTTGTTCAGATACAGAAAAGATAGTGGAATTCACCATCAAAAAGGTCAAAAGTCAAAAGAATGGGTTTATGAAAACAGCAAAAAGCCAAGCAACATTATTAATATCAAAGTAAGAGTCAATGTAAAAAGTATCAAATGGGACAAGAGCTTATTGTTCTTATTGTTTTTTTGCAAGTTTATTGTTAGTTGATGAATTCCATAATTCATAATGAGGATTATCTTGCAAACTGTGTGTAAATGTAATATAGTCTCCAGGAAACAAGAGTGACAGAAACATAACTGTAGTAAGAAATATAATTTTCCCTCTTTTAATTCTTTAATCAGGTAGGCAAAGGATAACTGGAATGTAGAAACTTAGACAGGTATCACTGGTAATGCTAATTTAAATGAAACATACAACCTCTACAGTCTACAAATAACACATCTTTTTAAATTTTTTTAGGACATTTACCAAAAAATAAAAAAGAGAGAAAAAAGTGGGCACACACACCAGAGCACATCTGATTACATGTGATTATACATTATAATAAATAAAGAAATATTAAAGAAAAAAATCTTAAACCCCCCAGTAAATTAAACAAAATTCTTAATTCTAAAACAATGAAGAAACTAAAACTGCAGTGTCAAATTCACAAAATTTGGAATAAAGAATGGACTATAAAAACATTATAGAAACTTTAAGACAGAAGACAATTCCACACTAAGAAATTTCAAAATCTCATGGATAAAAAGTTTTACAGAGAAGTATAAATTATCAGAACTGACCTGAGAAGAAAAAAAAGTCTGAAGAGTTTACTGTGCAGAAATTCTGAAATAGTTCAAATGATTTCCAAAAGCACACCAGGCTTAGAATAATTTACGGGAAAAATTTTTAAAGCAAATTAATTCCTATACTGTATAAACTGTTTCAGAGGGGAACGAGGAGCAAGGGAATAACGGTGGGAGAAAACTTACTACTTTTATTTAAACTCTGGTATCTAAATTAGATATGATAAAACTATAAGCCCGTCTCACTTACTAACAAAGAAAAATTATAAATCATATGGCATTCTGGTTTGTTTTCTTTAATCTCTTGTGGGTCAAGCGCACTGTGAGTATGGCACACTGAAGAAACTGAATTCTTGCCCCCATCCCACTGAGGGCAAGGCCCTCACCCATGCTAAAACTACCACCAGAAAGCCAGCTGGCAAGCTCTCTCTGAGCTCTTCATTCAAGATCACTCCTATGCTTCATGTGGGAAGGACTGCTCGGATTACCCTGCTAAAGGCGCCGTCTGAACTTTAAATGTGGGCACTTGGGGCAGCACTGAAAACTTCTCAGTGATATGCAGATTGAAAGACAATCTGCTGATGCACTTAAAAGCAGGAGTAAGTCAAAGAAGTACAGGCTTAATTATAAGATTTCAGCAAGGGCGCCTGGGTGGCTTAGCATCTTAAGCATCTGCCTTTGGCTCCATTTATGATCCCGGAGTTCAGGGATGGAGCCCCGTATAGGGCTCCCTGCTCCACGGGGAGTCTGCTTCTCCCTCTGCCCCTCACCCAGCTCCTTGCTCACTCTCTCTTTCTCTCTCAAATAAATGATTAAAATCTTAAGAGAAAAGATTTCAGTAAATGTAATCAAGGTTTGAGGCCATGAAAGTAACAGTGACTATGGAGAACAGAGAGGTAGAACTGGTAGGAGTGACTGAATTGCTCAGCAGAAAGATGCAAGGGGTAGTGCAAGACACAAACAATCCCATCCAGGGAGTGGAAAGGTAACCTCCAACATGGGAGAAAATATATGCAGATCACATAACTGTTAAGTGCTCTGTATTCAGAATATATGAAGAAGTCTGAAAATTTAATAGCAGACAACTGAAAAATGGGCAAAGGATTTGAACAGACATTTCTCTAAAGAAGATATACAAATGAGCACACAAAAAATGCTCAGTATCATTATTCACTAGGGAAAGGCAAATTCAAACCACAAGGAGAGATAACCATTCAGATGGCTATGATAAATAAAACAGACAAAAACAATTATTGACATAGATGTGGAAGGATCAAAACCATTATATATTGCTCATATGAATATAAAGTGGTACAGCCACTTTGGAAAACAGTTTGGCAACCCCTCAGTGAGTTAAACACAGAGCTACCATGTAACTCAACAATTCTACTCATAGATCTATACCCAAGAGGACTGAAAACATATGGTATGATATCCACACAAATATCCACAATAGCAATATCCATCATGGCCAAAAAGTGGAAATAACCCAAAGGTCCTCATCTGCTGACTGAATAAATAGAAGGTGATATATCCATACAATGAAACAGTATTCCCTTTTATTATGTAAGTTTTCTTTTTTAAAAGATTTTATTTATTTATTTGACAGAGATCACAAGTAGGCAGAGAGGCAGGCAGAGAGGCCTCCCTGCTGAGCAGAGAGCCCGATGCGGGGCTCAATCCCAGGACCCTGGAATCATGACCTGAGCCAAAGGCAGAGGCTTTAACCCACTGAGCCCCCCAGGCGCCTCTATATAAGTATTCTTATATTATGTCATTCTTTTGGCAATAAAAAAGAACGAAGCGCTGACAGATGTGGCAACATGGCTGAACCTTGAAAACATGATGCTAAGTGAAAGAAGGTAGATACAAAAGGCCACATCTTGTATGATTCCATTTATAAGAAATGTCCAGAACAGAAAGATTTATAGACAAAAAGTGAATCAGTGGCTGCCAGAAACTATGGGGAAAGGAAACGGTAGTGACTGACTGCCAACTGGGGTTTTCGGGCGGCGGGGGGGGGGGGGGCGGGGATGAAAATCCTCAAATTAGGTTGTGGTAATGGCTATCTGAATATACTAACCCACTAAATATACTAAAAAACTTTTAATTGCACATGAATTATATCTTAATCGAGCAGTTTGAAAAATAAAGTAATGCAAGGTAAACTAGTTACTGACTACAAAGTTTCCAAACTGGGTAACAGGGAAAAATCTAATTATAGAGATAACAACAGTATCTACTATTCATTAAATGTGTGCATTGTACCAAAATCTGTACAAAAGCACTGTATATATTTTATCTTAGTCCTCAAAATAACCCACTGGATAGGGTTTTTTTTTTTTTAAGATTTTTGTTTATTTATTTGACAGAGAGAGATCACAAGTAGGCAGAGAGGCAGGCAGAGAGAGAGGGGGAAGCAGGCTCCCTGCAGAGCAGAGAGCCCGATTCAGGGCTTGATCCCAGAACCCTGGGGTCATGACCCGAGCCAAAGGCAGAGGCTTAACCCACTGAGCCACCCAGGCACCCCTGGATAGGTATTTTTTATTCCTATTGTATAGAATATATAATACGAAACAGACAAAGAGGTACACCATCTGCTTAAGGTCATATAACTAGTGGGTGGCGAAGTTGGGTTCAAAACACTTGCTCAGGCCCAATATAGCCTGATGATAGTATGAAAGGTAAAGGTGAATACTATTTTCACAAATAAATGGAAATAATCTATAATATACAATACATTCCTAAACTCCAGAGCAAATTATTTACAATCTTCAGACTTAATGATGTACTAGCAATTTTATTTATCTTGCACATAGTTCAGTTTTAAAACAATGACAACAATAACCCAATAGTAACCCAACCTATTCCCACTCACGCCCTCCATAGTTCATGGAGGCTCTCTGGCTTTTTTTAAAAGCAGGGAAAAACTGGGAAATATTGAAGAATCACCGAGCTCTAGATGATCTTCAAGGTATCTTCCAACTTTGATGAGTTTAACAGTAGCCTGTATTAATTATACAGCTAAAGAATAGTATGTCAAGTTTTAGACATTAATAGGGAAGTAGGCCCTTCAGTCCTGAAGCCCTCCAGAGATTTCACAATCAGATCAGAGGGTAATTTGCATGCTTACTATAGGGAGCACATTTATTTTTTATTTATTTATTTTTTTTCTTAAAGATTTTATTTATTTATTTGAGAGAGAGACAGTGAGAGAGAGACTGTGAGAGAGAGCATGAGCAAGGAGAAGGTCAGAGGGAGAAGCAGACTCCCCGTGGAGCGGGAGCCTGATGCGGCACTCGATCCCTCCCGGGATCATGACCCGAGCCGAAGGCAGTTGTCCAACCAACTGAGCCACCCAGGCGTCCCTAGGGAGCACATTTATTTATTTATTTATTTTTAAAGATTTTATTTATGTATTTGACAGAGAGAGATCACAAGTAGGCAGAGAGGCAGGCAGAGAGAGAGAGAGAGAGGAGGAAGCAGGCTCCCTGCTGAGCAGAGAGCCCGATGTGGGACTCGATCCCAGGACCCTGAGATCATGACCTGAGCCGAAGGCAGCGGCTTAACCCACTGAGCCACCCAGGCGCCCCGGGAGCACATTTAAATACAGTAAATACCACTTCAGTAAATCTAAAGACTGGCGCAAATGTATAAAAATACCAATACCCCATGCCTACCAAAATTCTTTGTATTTAGCCAAATGCTTTACAGTTCACAAAACAGACTAGGGAAACCTGGGCTCTTGTAATATCCCTGAATCCTCATACTAATTTTAAAAATGAGTAAACTGAAGCTCAGGAAGGTTAAAAGACCTGTCCCACATCATATATCTCAGAAGGGTAGGTCAGGATTCAAAACAGTTTAATTTAAATCTATTATTTTTCTAAGTTAAAACAAGTCACTCAGCAGAGAAGTTTCTGTGAAGTTAAATAATGTAAAGCAGTGACTGGTCTTAAAATACACAAGAGCTCCTCCCCAGAATAGAAGTATAAGCAACTCTGGTCTAGAGCAATTAAATACAACTACATCATTATTTTTGCTGAAAAGAAGTATTTTAGTAAAAAATTTAAAAAACCTTTCTTTTTAGTAAGTTCATAGCTTACCTAATGCAAAGCTGTATTCCTAGGAAAAAGCCCTTTATGCCATGGCCATCAGAAAGCAGTAAGGATGAATGAGGAAGAGAAACCCATTTCTCTGTTTTGCTTCAAATTAAAATCGCACTGACTTCTGAAAGAAAAAAATCATGTTGAAAATGTAAAAGAGATGCTGGTGACATTTACCGTGTCTGTGTACCTTCCTAATAAATACTATAGGTGTGTGAGCAGCAGAAAGAAAACTAATCAACACTGGTATTTTTGGTTATATTAACTTCAGTTCTGTACCTTCTTTGCTTCTGTGTTGTATTTTTTAGCTTATTTATTCTTCTAAAAGATTTTTATTTATTTATTTGACACAGAGAAAGAGCACAAGCACGGGGAGCAGCAGGCTGAGGGAGAGGGAGAAGCAGGCTCCCTGCTGAGCAAGGAGCCCAGTGTAGGACTTGATCCCAGGACAGGACCATGGCTAGGCCTGAGGCAGATGCCTAACCTACTGAGCCACCTAGGCACCCCCGTGTTGTATTTTTTTTTAAATTAAAAGATTTTATTTATTTGACAGAGATCACAAGTAGACAGAGGCAGGCAGAGAGGTGGGGGGGGGGGCACGGCAGAAGCAGGCTCCCCGCTGAGCAGAGAGCCCGATGCGGGGCTCAATCCCAAGACCCTGAGATCATGACCTGAGCTGAAGGCAGAGGCTTAACCCACTGAGCCACCCAGGCGCCCCCGTTTTGTATTTTTAATTTAATTTTGAATGTTAGATTCACACAAAAGTCACCAAAAAATGCCAAAGGTTCTGTACACCCTGCAACCCCTCACCCAGTTTTAATAACATCTTACACCACACCATGGCACATTGGTTAAAAACAGAAAACCAACACTGATCAATGTCTCTGTAACTTTACAGAATTAAACTATCCTTTGGAAAAGTCGTTTCAGTCTCCAGACCATGTCAATCAGCATCTCTGCAAGTTCTACTTGGAAGACTTCGGGTAAAGAACTTAGTAAAACCTGTTTTAGCATTAAAAAAAAAAAAATTAGCTACCTACTTGATGAGGTTTGATTCTTCCTTTAATTTTAAGCCACTGCTGAATGTTTTACTTAAAACTCAGGGCAAACATTCCATTGTGGTAAACTCTGAGATTCAAAAGCAAAGGTATTGTTCTAACCACTAACTCCCCACTTATCAGTCATCCTGCCATTACAGTACAATATAGCTAAGGAAATGGTTTTAAATGCCCTCTCATATTCATTAGCATTTGGGGTAAGAAGCTCAACTCAAGGAAGGCAGAAGGCAGAAACAGTATTCAGTTTCAGGAAAATGATTAGCTACAGAAGACCAACAAAATAAAGGAAAATTTTTGTTCTCAACGTGTTACAAATAAGACAAAAATCCTTCTATTGCAACTGTACATATAAATAAGGTAAAAAGGAAAAGTTCATGACAATGATACAGAGTATATTTAACTGATTTTAAGGGGCATATTTCAAAATTTCTGCAATCAGGATGTGATGGCCAAGTGGAGATTTTAATGTTTGTCACTGCCTGAGACAAAGATAGAGCATTCCTAAGAGCCTCATTAGTATTTCTGAAGACACAAAGGAGGACACTGTAGGAAAGGAAGGACCGAACTCTGAACTGAAAAGTATTTAAGGGTAGGAATGTTAAAAGTTTGTAACAAACACTTTAACCAAATAATTTCACTTCTTTTTCTTTTTTATTTAGGCTGTAGAATGATGTCATTTAAAAATATCTAAGTAAGTCTAAAAATGTTTTCTCAATAAGAATTTTATAAGCCTAGGGTGCCTGAGTGGCTCAGTCAGTTAAGTAGCTGCCTTCAGCTCAAGGTCATCATCTCAGGATGGTGGGATAGAGCTTAGAATTGGAGTCCCTGCTCAGCGGGGAACCTGCTTCTCCCTCTTCCTCTGGCCCTTCCCCTGCTTGTGCTCTCTCTCTCTCAAATAAATAAAATCTTTAAAAAATAATTTTTTTAGAAACCTAAATGATTAAAAAGCACATGTCATAGCTTAATTGGCAGTGTTTTCTCCTTCTTTGGTGGCAGAGAAAACAATCTATGGTATCTAGGATTCAATACAGCAGTAATTCAGCTTGATAAACTACAACACCCGCAACCGGAGAGCTTAAGAGAACAGTACACAAAGGCCTCCCCCAACAGAAAACACACAGGAAATGACACATAATTTTGCATTATCATAATAACAGGGTTATTCTTCCAACCCTAAGAGCTTTCTTCATGTAAAAAGTAAAATCTTCCTCAAATTTCCCATGGATATACAGCAGATTTCTGCATTATATCTAAGGAACATGGAGGGAGAAGAGCTAGGGCAGGAATCTGCCCCAAGAAGAAAACTTGAGGGAAGATTTTAACCAACTTTTTTTTTTTTTTAACCAAACTCCTTTCTAAGAACATTAGCTGTGATGAGAGCAGGTATCAACAAACAGTAGGTTCGACTAAATGTTCTAACATCCAAAAATAAAATTTTAAAATCACATTTTCAAAGAGCTGATTAATTCCAAGCTTCTCCAATGAGCAGTTTTTTTCCTGTACTGTGGTAAAATATACTTAACATAAAATTTACCATTTTATTTAAAGTGTACAATTAGTGGCATTAAGCATATTCACAATGTTGTGCAACCATCACCACTATCCATTTCCAGAACTTTTTCATCATCCCGAACTAAACCTCCGTATCGGTTAAACAGTAACGCTCCATCCCCTACTCTGCCAGCCCCTGGTAATCTATATTCTACTTTCTGTCTCTGAATTTTCCTATTTTAGATACGTCACATAAATGGACCCATAAAGATAACTGTTCTTTTGTGTCTGGCTTACTTCTTCAGTGAGTACTTTAGTAAAGCAAAGAATGAAATCCCAAATTATGAGGTTTCTTAATAATTTAACTGCACAGTGACACAATCTCTTAACTAAGCAAACAGCCTTCCCAGAAATCCTCCTGTTCCATGAGCCCCAAGGGGCAGAGAATCTTAGACTGACCCTTCCTTTGCCTGTAGACAGGCCTAGCTATGCAGTTGGAACCCAAGGAGCTGGCTCCTGAGAGCCCTGGAGGCTATCCTGGGGTAAGTGGATGGAGCAAAGCGAAGAAAGGAGCTGTGCAGGCTTAAAAACCATGGGTAGGAAGAGGCGTGATTTATCAAGCTACTTTGGCCTTGAGATGGTCTCCGGTTTGCCTGCCAGAAGGAGCTCCTGCACCCGGACACTTAGGTTGGGCGACACCTGTCAGAGTTGAGGCCAGACTGCAGTCTACTGGCTGAGAATGTCACCAGTTCAGGAAGCTTCACGGGGTCATGAGTCACTGCATGGCTCAGAGGTCCGGGCAAGCCTGCCCTGCCCCGCCCAGACAAACCCGGTTAGGAGACCACAAACAAGACACAAAACTCGCAGAAACACAGATGGCCAAAGCGCAGGGCTGACAGGCAGGCCGTGAATGAGAGTAAAGACTGAGAGGGAAACAAAGGGTGAAGAAACACAAGCAAAAGTAGAGAGAGAAACAAAAACAAGGTCCAGATGGAGATGCGCTCAAGAGAGAGAAGCCGGAGAGAAATGCAAAGTTGACAGGAACAGAGTTGAGAGGCAGAAAGGGCAGGTGACAACAGGTGACAGAGACCGCAACAGACGTGAGACACGACTTAGAAGTAAACAGAGGCAGATACCAGCAAAGTCCGGGTGCAGCGCTTCTCCGGGCCTTGGCTCGAACCCGAGGCCGCCACGCCGCACCCACACGGCGCCCCCGAAAGGCCGGCGGACGTACCGGGGCGGGATCTCTAAGCGCTCTGGCCCGCCGAGGTCCGCCGCCACGGGGTGACCTTGGGCGAGACGCTGCCTCGGGGGCCCTGGGGTCGCGGTCCGCGTACTGGGCTGGCCGGAAACCACAGGAGTCGGACCGGGCTGCCGGGACTCCAACCGCCAGAGCGCGGCTGAAGCATCCCGGTCTGCGGAACGGGCCTGCCGGGCCAGCGGCGCGCGCGCGCCGGGACCTGCAGAGAAGCCCTTAAACCTCTCCGGCTTCCCTCCCTGCCCTCTCGCTACCTGTTGTCCCGACTCCGCAGTACCTGCTAACGGCTCCGCGCTCACATAACCCGGCCGCCGGACACTTTCCGCCACCGGCGTCAGGCCCGTTCAAGCCGTCGCCGCCGCGACCGCCTCAGCCTGCGCCTCCCGCCCCCGGAAACGCTTCCCGGTTCCGCCCCCCAAAACGCCAGTGCTTCCGGGGGTGCGTCAGAGAGAAAGCGGTGTGCGCATGCGAGACTGGCTTTCGGGGCGGGGCGTCCAGAGAGCGCGCCGTTGCAGCCAGCTACTGCGCAGTGTAACCTGGCGCAGGTCAATTAGCTCTAAGGGCTGTTAGTGAGGCCGCTGCTGGGAATTAGGGAGCTGATACGAAGTCCTAACCCCATTTCAAACTTTATCGCTTTCTTGCTGCGTAGCAGAGATCGTGTCAAATCCTTTTTTGCCTCCATAGTGCCTTTGGCACCTAGTGGATACTCAAGTCATGTACAACGAAAGGAACAGTTTCCTCTGTGTGGCAGGCGCTGTGCTGGGTTCCCATTTTGTTCAGGTACTAGTGGAGATTCTTTGATCTCAGGGGAGGTAGATCTTCACTGTTGCTAGAAGGAATGACTCATAATTAGTCCAGGCTATTCATGCTAATCTCATTGGCCAGTGGTTAGACAAGGCAGTCAGGTGACCAACGTGTGGGTGTGGATTTAGCAAAGTCCACTAGGACTTTAGTTGAGTATCCTCAAGTGCTTTGTCATTTTTATTTGATTCCTGTTTCTAAGCAGACCTGAAGGTTGGAAGTTCAGTCCCAATCATGTGCTTATGATGTGACAAGCAAATGCTAAAGCTGGCAAAATGTTAAGACTGAAAGAGCCTAGGTCTCATATGACATTAAGCTACCGTGCTTAGCTTGCCTCTGGATGTTTTGTTGCATGAGCCTAATACATTTCTACTTGGACTTTATTTCTAGCAATATTGTAGACTCTTCAAATATAACAGCAACAAAATATGTTAAAATGCTAGGAGAAATATTGAAAGCACCCTTTTCAATACATAGATAAGCTTGTGAAAAAGTCAGGAAAATCATCTGAGACCAGGAAGAAAGCAGAAACACAAGCCTAGGGAGTTAGATAGTGTTGATGTTCAGAAGTTATGCAGAGATACAGTCTGCATTGTTCTGATAGGTTAGCATGTGTGTTATACTGATAAATATTTCTTTAAAAAAGATTTTATTTATTTATTTGAGGGAGAATGAGTGAGAGAGAGCATGAGAGAGGAGAAGGTCAGAGGGAGAAGCAGACTCCCCAAGGAGCTGGGAGCCCGATGCGGGACTCGATCCTGGAAGTCCGGGATCATGACCTGAGCCGAAGGCAGTTGCTCAACCAACTGAGCCACCCAGGTCCCCTATACTGATAAATATTTTGAAAGTCATCTCTAGAGATAGGTAAACAATGATGATACTGCTTAGCTGTAGGGGCACTTACCGAGGTCCAGGCAAGATGAGAGCCAAGCTGGAAGATCAGGTTGGGACCCCAAAAGGGGATATATCTTTAGGGGAAGGATAAACTAGAAGAAAAAAAAATTCTTCCCAGCAGAGCTAGGCAGCAAGGAAAGTTGTCTCTCTCTGTCTTGGCTCTAGGTAGAGAGGCAGTGCATTTTACCTCTAATGGAGGCATGGTTAAAGTCTGACCATCAGATGGCCACAACGTTTGCATGGTCCAAAAGCCCACAAGCAGAACATTTCAATTTAAAATGGGTCTGAGTTGATAGTACCTCTGGCACTTGGCTGAAACACACACATGTCCTATCTGGAAGAACTCACTGTCAACCCAGGTCTCAAAGAATTCCCACAGATAGGCTTCCAAATCAATATGATCTCACAATCAAGAACCACAAAACCCATAAGGAAATAAGCAGAGAAATCAAGTAGCAGATTTTCTTCTTTAGAAAGATTTTATTTATTTTAGAGTGAGAGAACAAGCACAAATAGGGTAGGAGCAGAAGAAGAGGGGTGGGAAATAACCCAGCAGATTCTGCTCTGAGCACACAGCACCCTGAGATCATGACCTGAGCCGAGACTAACTGACTTAACTGACTTAACTGACTGAGCTACCCAGGTGCCCCAAGATCTGCCTTAAACGAGTAGCTCATGGGAAGGTTTAAGCACCAAATTGGATCTAGCTGAAGAGAAATTAGTGCATTAAAAGATAGATTTGAGGAAAATAATCCAAACACCATCCCAGAGAGACAAAGAAATGGAAAAGAGTGAAGACGTTCATCATAGGCTTGTCAATTATGTTAGGAGATTATAAAGTGAATGTGAGCAAGGCAATTGTCAAATAATGATTGAGAATTTTCCAGAATTGATGAAGGATAAGAATCCTTGAGAAACGCACTGAATTACCAGGTATGATAAGGAAATAGAAAACCTAGATCTATTCTGGTGAAACTGTAGAACACCAAAGCATAAGAGAGAAATTTTTTAAAACATTTGTTTATTTTGAGAGAGAAAGAGAGAAGGGAGAGAGAACACATGATCGTGGGGGGAGAGGCAGAGAGAGGTAGTTTCCAGTAGATCACAGTCTGAGCGAGGAGCCCAACAAGGGGTTTAATCTCACGACCCTGAGATCATGACCTGAATGGAAACCAAGAGTTGGACACTCAACTGACTGAGCCATCCAGGCTCCCCAAAAGATGATTTTAAAAGCAGAGAGGAAAGTCAGACAATCGATAACAGAATAATGTGATACCAGCTCCTGATTGCTCAATGGCACTAATGGGAGCCGTGGTAATAATAGTAGTATGAAATAATATCATTAATGAAATAATCGCCTTAATTTAATGAGAGAAAATAATTGTCTACCTAGAATTGTGTACTTAGTCTTAGTCCATGTATGCAAACCCTCTGCCATGATCCTTCTTAGTTAGAATGAAATCCATTCTTAGTTAGAATGAAAACACAGTACTATTCAGATGAAAAAAATGAAGAGTTTCAGGGTGCCTCAGTGTCCCAGTTGGTTAAGCGTCTGACTTCCAACTCAGAGGTCATGATCCCAGGATCCTGAGATCAATTCCTGCATCAGGTTCCCTGCTTAGCAGGGAGTCTGCTTCTCCCTCTGTCCCGCCCCCTGCTTGTGCTCATTCTCTCTCTCAAAAATAAATAAAAATTTTTTAAAAAGTAAAAAAAAAAAACAAACCCTAAGAGTTTCTACGAACAGAACTTAACTGAGGGAACTTCTAGAAGATATATTTCAAGAAGAAATAAAATCCCAGGAGGAAGATCTGAGTCACAATAAAGGTTGGTGAGCAAATAAAATAGCAAACATGAGTAAATATGAACAAATAACAGGACAAGGAACAAGAACAATTTATAATTTGTGGGATTCAGAAAGGCAAAACAGAAATAATGGAGTGATTGTATGTGAAGTACAAGAGGATACTGGGAGGTAATGGGTGTATAGGAAGCTTGTCCTTGAACATGTATGAGTTATCTGTTGCATAAAAAACAGCCACAAAACCTCAGAGGGATACAGCTATATTTGTTTATTACTCACACGTCTGGTGTCAGCTGGGCGTGGATTAGGAAGCTCTGCTGAGCTTGGCTGGACTTGCTTACGCGTCTGGGCTCAGCTAATCTAGAATGGTCTTGGCTAGGGGCCTTTACTCTGCTTCATGTGTCTCACTCACCAGCCAGGCTGTCAGGGTGAGTTCTCATGGCAATGGCAGGGATTAGCCAAAGCAAATCACATGACTCAGTCCAGCGTTCTAGCAGGAGGAAGCTATGAAGGATCATGGCAGAGGGTTTGCATACAGGGAAAGCAAAGAGTTGGAGCCACTGGTTCAATTAATCCAAGGTCTTTGTACTGTCCATAAAAATATTGATTAACATTAGACTTTAATTAGATACAAACATTAGAATTGGGGGGTTACCATGGAAAGAATAAAAATAGAGCTACTGACCAAACCAGAGGAAGAAAAATAACATTTTAAGAAAGACTTTATTTATTTATTTGAGAGAGAGAGTGCACATGAGTTGGGAGGAGGGGCAGAAGGAGACGCCAACTCTCCACTGAGCAGGGGGCCTGACTTGGGGCTTAGTTCCAGGACCCTGGAATCATGACCTGAGCCAAAGGAAGATGCTTCACCAACTGAGCCACCATGGCACCCTGAAAGCCAATATTTTAAAAAAGAAGGCAAGCAAGAAAGGAAGAAAAGGGAGGAAGGCAGAAATAAAAACATAAAACATGGAAAAAATACAAAGCACAAAATAAAGTGGAAAAAGAAATTAAAATGTATCAACAGGGGCTCCTGGGTGGCTCAGGGGGGAGCCTGTTTCCCTTCCTCTCTCTGCCCACATCTTGGCCTACTTGTGATCTCTGCCTGTCAAATAAATAAATAAATAAAATCTTTTTAAAAATTTATCCAGTTTCAGGGCACCTGGGTGGCTCAGTGGGTTAAGTCTCTGCTTTCCTGGGATCGAGCCCCATATCCGGCTCTTTGTTCCACAGGGAGCCTGTTTACCTCCCCCTTCTCTGCCTGCCTCTCTGCCTACTTGTGATCTCTCTCTTCCTCTGTCAAATAAATAAATAAAATCTTTAAAAAAATTATCCAGTTTCATTGTAGGTGAGGCATCTATAAATGAATGAGGAAAACGTCTGCAAATGTGTGGAAGGATTCTGCTCACAGATTGGTCCATAAATGTTTTTAGTTCTGTGTTTCGTTAAAACTTGAGATGGGAAATCATGGGGGAAAAATCATCAAGGTATATACTGTTTGAAACAAAAAGATGGAAAATTTGAATTAAAAGAGTGGTAGAAGAGATTTCATGCTGTTCACTATTTTAACTTTGGACAAAATAGACTTTAAGGCAGATTCAATGCCCAAAATAGTGTGATGGATTGTAGTATTGTTTTTGAGGCCTGCATTTCCCACTCTATGGACTTTAGGCTGAGTCACTGAAACATGAATGGAAGTGAAATGTGTGCACTCCTGAGTTGAGCTTTATGAACCATGGTTCCCTCCCTCTGCCACAAGATGATATCCCAGATGCGGAGGCGGCTGTGGCCTGGGTCCTTGAATGAAGATACAGAATGAAGAATGGGTAGTGCTACACATGACCCGCAAAGGACAGAGACCCTGAGTGAGGAATTAACCCTTATTGTCGTAAGGCACTGACACTTTGCATTCAGGTGTGGGCATGTAACTTTCTTTGACTCATGTCAAATGAAAAGTCTCATTTCCAGGTGGATAACTTTAAGAGCAAGTGTGTGATTCATGCCGTCATGATATCTTTCAGCCTAACTTTGCAAAAGATGACTAATAAAATGAAGCTACTTGATAATGAAAAGACTTCAGCTTACCAGAAGTACATAATCATTCTAAATCGTATCCACACAGCATTATAGCTCCAAATGAGAGTCAAGAGTAAAAACTGGCGGTGGTACAAAAAGGAACTGACAAATTCACCATCATAGTGGAGACTGTGGAATTCATTAGTGCTGTCTACCAAATATTTGCCATCTTTCTCCTGGGTGTATGGTAAGCCCGCCCTTGAACAAAGATAGGACCATGCAACTTTCTTTGACTAGCAAGAAAAGGGAATCACTTCTTTTTTCCATCCAAGTGCCTTGGATCACTTCCAGGTGGGAGCTTTAAGAGCTAGGGCATGATTTTCCTCTTTCCTCTTTCTCTCTGCCACAGAGACCAGCAAAGCTCCAGAAGGTGGCTGCCCCATCAAAATTAGTCCTAGAGTCCTTCAGTGCAACACGAAGCAGAGCCCCAGGCTGACCAGAGATAAAAACAGAGAATAATGAAGAGATAACGCCTTGAAAGCTGTAAGCTTCTGAGACTTCAAAGTTGGGTGTTTATTATTTTAGCAGAACCTACGTTCCCATGACTAGTGCAGATATATCTTCCCATTTTTATTGTTTTATTTCTTAAAGATTTCACATATTTCTTTATTTGTCAGAGAGAAAGAGAGAGGGGGAGAATACCGCAGGGGGAGAGCAGGAAGCAGAGCAGGCAGAGGGAGAAGCAGGCTCCCTGTGGTGCAAGGAGTCCGATTTGGGACTTGATCCCACGTCCGTGGGATCATGACCTGAGCTGAAGGCAGCCGCTTAACCGACTGAGCCACCCAGATGTTCCTACCTTTGCATTTTTAAATGAAGGTACACTTTATGGTTAAATTTACTCTTTTTGGAATATGGCTTAATAATTAAAAAAAATTTTTTTTTTTTTTATTTTAAGTAGGCATGCCCAGCATAGGGCTCAAACTCACCACCCTGAGATCAAGAGGTGCCCGCTCCACAGACTGAGCCAGGCAGGTGCCCCTCACTTTATGAGTTTTGACAAATGCATACAGTAATAGAACTACCACCAGGATCAAGATGTGGAACAGTTCCAGCCGCTGGAGAAATTCCTTGGTGCCCCTTCATAGCCGGCCCCTCACCCCTAGCAAACACCATTCTGTTTTCTTTCCCTACAGTTTTGTCTGTTCCAGAATGGACTCGTATATGATAGCATGTGCAGCCTTTTGGGTCTGGCCTCCTCCACTTAGGGTAATGCACTTGAGATTAACCTTCAGGAGCGCTGCTGGGCCTTTAGCAGTGTACTCCTTTTTGTTGCTAAGTGGTATTCCCCATAAGGGTGCACAGTTTGCTGAGCATCTCTCTTCCGTGTAGTAGTACCTTTTCACATTTATCTAGTAGCAAGAAAGTTATATTTTCAACATTTTGCCCCTAGAAGTCCTCCTCCAACTCTAAAAGTTCGTTAGACAAATTTGCCGCTACTTGCATCGTCATGCACAACCTTTTTCTTTTTTTTTTAAAGATTTTGTTTATTTATTTGACAGAGATCACAAATAGGCAGAGAGAGGCAGGCAGAGAGAGAGGGGGAAGCAGGCTCCCTGCAGAGCAGAGAGCCCAATGAGGGACTCGATTCCAGGACCCTGAGATCATGACCTGAGCTGAAAGCAGAGGCTTAACCCACTGAGCCACCCAGGTGCCCCACGCACAACCGTTTTATGGGCTGTTTCTGTCTACTTAACACAGAGAAGCTGGTGCCTTCTCTTGCCCCGCTACAGTGGTTTCCCCATCACTTCCCAGCCCCTGTAAATCTTTCCCTGCTGCTTATTCCTGGTCCCAAACCCAGTGCCTCTGGGTTGAGGTTTATGTGATGGCAACCTCCTTGCCCCCAATCTCTAGCACAAATGACTGTATTGGTCTGCTATCATTGCAAAATCAATTCTCCCCAAAACTTAGGGGCTTAAAACAGCGACTATTTATTCTCACTCCTGTGTCGGCAGGTAAGCGGTGGGGTGGCTGATTTAAGCTGGGCTCCAGTGGACAAGTCTGCTTCAAGCTGTGGGTCCCTTGACAGGTTGGGCTCAGGTCTGCCCATGTTTTCATTCTGTGCCCGGCCAAAGGGACAGGAGTGACCCAGGGCAAACTCTTCTCAGGAAATCAAGTCGCACCGTGAAAGCACGTTTCTCATTGTTGCTTTTAGCCTGTCCTTTCACATCCCACGGGCCACAGCGAGGCATGTGGCTGAGTCCACAATCAAGGAGAGGAAAAGTCCACTCCTCTCCCACTCTGCAGGGGAACCGCAGAGTCACCTAGTGAGGAGGGGAGGGAGCGGTGAAGAATCAGGGCCAAGCACTCAAGGTATCCCATTACTCTGTGTCCTAGGATGAGAAGAATTCGGGGAGGTGGGGGCATTCAGGAGAGGGTGAGGAACAAGAATGAAAGTCCGGAGAACCCAGCGGGATGGGGAGAGCCCTGGGGAGTCTGCGTTGTGGCCAGAAGTCTCAGATGCAGGAAGCATGAAAGTTCACTTAAGATAAAGGATATTTGAGGGGCGGCTGGGTGGCTCAGTCATTAAGCGTCTGCCTTCAGCTCAGGTCATGATCTCAGGGTCCTGGGATCGAGCCCCACATCAGGGTCCCTGCTTGGCCGGAAGCCGGCTTCTTCCTCTCCCACTCCTTCTGCCTGTGTTCCCTCTCTCACTGTGTGTGTGTGTGTCTCTCTCTGTCAAATAAATAAAATCTTAAAAAAAAAACCCATAAAGGATATTTGATATGTGCATTTAAGGAGTTCTGGGCTTGGATGCTCAATGATGTTCGCTCCTGTCCTCTGGCATCCTGATCTTTCAGTAAAGGCTGTGTGTGTGTGTGTGTGTGTGTGTGTGTGTGTGTGTGCATCAAAGGAAGGGTCAAGTTCTTCTGGAAACAATGTCCTGGGACAGAAATAGAATAAAATTCAGCGTAAGCGGGCATTTTAGTCCAGGGGTTACTAGTAAGAGGTCTGCTCTGGCTACTTGGAGTCATCTTGGGGGCACACCGAGCTCCCCATAGGAGAAGAGGTGTTCCTTTCCCTCCGGTCATATTTGTATTGAAAGGGTCAGGAAGCTAGCTTAACTCTGGTTTATAACTACAAAGATCAATTTCTAATCCGAGGGAGTTTAAAACCACACCCCTGCCCTTCTGCCTGGGATTTTAACTCTTCCCTGCCCAGTATCCTCACTGGCCCCAGAGCGTTCTACTCTAATCCTTCCCTTGATGGAGGAAAGTCTTCTTTTCCAGCTCTCTCCTGCCTCCCGCAGGTCCCCACCCTCCCTGTGGACCACGAACTTAGCTTCTCTGCCTGCCTGGCCTCCTTGGCAGGCACACCTCTCCAGCTGTGGGTGGCCTGCTCCCGCCCATGCTTGTTTCTCCATCCAGCTGATTTTTCAATACCTTCATTCATCAGTGTCGTAGGCAGAATAACAGCTCCCTAAAGATGTCTTTGTCCGAATCCTCGGAACCCGTGAATATGTTACCTTACATGGAAAAAAAGGACTTTGCCGGTGTGATTTAAGGTTGAAGACCCAGAGGTGGGAAGATTACCCTGAATTACCTTGGGTGGACCTGACTGAATCCCACGAGTCCTTAAAAGTGAAAAGCCTCTCTTGCCTGGGTGTGAGAGGAGACAGAAGAAGAAAAAGGAGAGATTTGCAGCATTAGGAGGGGCTCAACCTGCGTTTGCTAGTTTTGAAGATGGGGGAAGGCAGCCACTAGCCAAGGAATGTGGGTGGCTTCCAGAAGCTGGAAATGGTCCTTGGCTGACAGCCAGCAAGGAAATGTCTGTCGTCTAACCTGTAAGTAATTGAATCCTACCAACAATCCAAGTGAGCAAGGAAATGGATTCTTGCCTTGAACTTCTCTAGGAAGGGCAAGATCCATGTCAGACATTTGACCTATATCCTCTCTCTACAAAATGCCCTACAGGGGTCCCTGGGTGGCTCAGAGGGTTAAAGCCTCTGCCTTCGGCTCAGGTCATGATCCCAGGGTCCTGGGATCGAGCCCCATGTTGGGCTTTCTCCTTGGCAGGGAGCCTGCTTCTTCCTCTCTCTCTCTCTGCCTGCCTCTCTGCCCACTTGTGATCTCTCTCTGTCGAAAAAGTAAATAAAATATTAAAAAAAAAAAAAGAAAAAAAATGGCCCTACAAAACTGTGAAATAATAAATTTGTGCTGTTTAAGTGGTTAAATGTATAGTAATTTGTGGTGGCAGCGATAGGAAACCAATATAATTAGTAAATGTTTTTTGAAGGCCGCAATATTCCGGGCCCCGAGCCAGCCTACAGGATTTAGGGTGAATGAAGTAGTGATAATACCTGGTCTCAGAGAGTTTGCTGTGCAGCAGGAAAAGAGAGGTGAAAAGGCAGTTTCAGTCCAGCAAAGGAACTAAGATCTGTGGGAGCAGAGAGGAGGCCCTCACTAGTGCTTGGGGGCGGGGGAGACAGTAGGGAATGGCAGGGATTGTGATAAACTGGAAAGCGCGTGACCTCTCAAAGGCCTGCCTTTTGTTGCCATGACAACAACAGTCCAGTATTGTTAGTTCCTCCCATTTTTCAAAAGTAGCAAAACAGGGGCGTCTGGGTGGCTCAGTGGGTTAAAGCCTCTACCTTCGGCTCAGGTCATGATCTGAGGGTCCTGAGATCGAGCCCCACATCGGGCTCTCCGCTCAGAAGGGAGCCTGCTTCCCCCTCTCTCTCTGCCTGCCTCTCTGCCTGCTTGTGATCTCTGTCTGTCAAATAAATAAAAATTTTAAAAAAGTAGCAAAACAACCAGATTTTTAGGGGAGATCTCCTGATTTGTAAATGGTGGCTTTTTTTTTTTTTTTTTTAAAGAAATCATGATGACATGAACCAGGTTAAGGATCAGTTGGCTGAACTTGGTCCTCGGAACACCAGTTTTCAATCTCTGTTCTCAGCACACGGTGTTCTGCCAAGCCCCAAGTTTTCCATGGCGAAACCACGGTGTGCAGACTCCGGGAGACCCTCAGGGCCCTGGGGGTGGGGAGGAGGCCGGGCTAGGCCACCTCTTCCCAAAAAATGCTCGGCGGTGGAGCCTACAAGCTCATGTCCCCACGCCTCCGCTCGGGAGTCTGCAGCCTTGCGGAGCCTGCCGGGTCCATCACATCTAATATGGGTGTCAGCAGAAAGTAAATTAAATCTGCTAGGCTATAATTTGTGAACGAAATATTTTGTGGCAGTAAGTAAACAGAGCATTATGTTTTAATCAGCTTTTTAAAATGTTGTTTTAAAAATCATTTTATTGTGCAGAAGCTGGTACCCTAAGAGCTGTAATTCCTTAACTAACAGTATGCTAATGCCCTCCCCTCTAGTCTAGACAGTGTTACCAGTGCAGGCATTTGTCTCGACGCTCTTAAATCTGTATATTTTTACAGTAGGAGTGCCACACTGCCTTCCAGCTGCTCACATAGGGAACCCCAATGGTGGGTTCTCTAGAGGGATTGCCTTTCACCCTGGCTTTGAAAGACAAACAGAATGCTTGGTCTTTCTTTCATTGTACCTACTGATCTGTCTGTCTATCTATCTGTCTAACAACAAGCACTTGTATACCGCTAAGCATTTTGCAAATAATTAGCCCGATGAATTCTTTTACTAATTCCTCGAAGGAGGTGCTATTGTTACCTCTTTTTTATTTTTTAATTAGTTAAAAAAAGATTTTATTTATTTGGCAGAGAGAGCGAGCGAGCGAGAGCACAAACAGGGGGAGCAGCAGAGGGAGAGGGGGAAGCAGGCTTCCCGCTGAGCAGGGAGCCCAACGCGGGGCTCGATCTCACGACCTCTGGGATCATGACCTGAGCCAATGGCAGACACTTACCTGATGGCCCCACCCAGGCTCCCTTCCTTATCTCTTTTTAAAATATGAACAAATTGAGGCCCAGAGGGGTAAAGTCACTTGCTGGAGACCACACAGCTGCTAAGCGATGGAGAGGGGAGCCTGGCTCTCGAAACTGGGTTCTGAACCATTCTGCCGAGCTACCTCTGAAGCCCACAGCTCATCCCTCTTTCCGCTACCCCTGTCTCATCTCTTAGGTATTTATTTATTTTCTTAAAAAATTTATTTATTTATTTATTTATTTTTAAAGATTTTATTTATTTGACAGAGAGAAAGATCACAAGTAGGCAGAGAGGCAGGCAGAGAAAGAGGGGGAAGCAGGCTTCCTGCTGAGCAGAGAGCCTGATGCGAGGCTCGATCCCAGGACCTTGAGATCATGACCTGAGCTGAAGGCAGAGGCTTAACCCACTGAGCCACCCAGGCGCCCCTCTTAGTATTTATTTGTTCCTTTGTTTTATAAACATTAAGTGTCTGCTGTATGCTAGGCCCTATTTTAAATGCCGGGGACCCCACATTGAGTTGTCCTGATGTGGTCCCTGCCAACGGGGGCCACTGTCTGGAAAGGAACACCACTGAGCAGCCAAGTACCACCTTCCCTTGAGAAAAAGGAAGGGCAGCCAGCCCTGAGACAGGCTACGAACACCTTTGCTAGAACAGAGGAAGGTGCCCATTGCGCCAGCCATTTTAGTGCTGTCCGTGGGAGCACAGTCACGTAAGGATGCCTACCCATGACGGAATGGCGGCAGAGGACGGGCCTGCCCAACTCTGAGGAAGGGCCCCGGAGACACCACGTGCTGACAGGTGAGATCTGAAGGCTGAGGACGGGTGAGTGGCTGCGAAGAGCACTGGGGGGCTCCGTGCCGGCTGGTTTAGCTAAGCTGGAACTGCATTTCTCAGAATGTCCTTCCCTGGGGGCTCTGGGACCAGGCTGGCTCCACGAGAACTTTCTGGGAACTTAGGAGGGAGGAGATGAAGCCGCAGCCCAGTTACCCTGGCACTTCTGTGGCTCCCACAAGGATGTCGGCCACAGACTCAGAAAACCTGCTCGGCCACACCTGCAGTCTAAGGTCAAATCCCAGAGTGAAATCCTTTGTAGAAAAAAAAATCACCCCTAGGGGAGCCTGGGTGGCTCAGTTGGTCAAGCATCTGCCTTGGGCTCAGGTTGTGTGCTTCTCCCTCTCCCCTCTCCCTCCCCCACTCTCCCCCACTCAAGCTCTCTCTCTCTCTCAAATAAATAAATAAAATCTTTAAAAAACATCACTCCTAGAGTCTCTGCCTCTTGAGCAAAGGGATCAATGGAAGGACTAGCAAGAGGTTAGAGAGGGAAGGATAAACAAGTATTAGATGGTGAAAAGTCATGGGGGCCATTGGAGTTTTTTTTTTTTTTAATTGAGATATAATTTGTATACTATAAGCTTCATCCTTTTTTTTTTTTTTTAGCTTCGTCCTTTTAAAATGTACAATTCAGTTGTTTTCAGCACATTCATAGAGTTGTGCAACTACTACCACTATTTCATTCCAGAACATTTTCATCAGCCCAAAAAGAAACCCCGTATCATTAGCAATCACTCGCCATCCTTTCCTTCCTTGAGCCTCTGGAAACCACGAACCTACTTTCTGTCTCTTTGAATGTGCCTGTTCTAGACATTTCCTATAAATGGACTCAGACCTGACCTTTCGTGTCAGGTTTCTTTCACTTAACACCGGGCTTTCTAGCTTCATCCAAATTGTCACATATATTGGTACTTTTACTTGCATGTCATCCATGCCCAGGGGCCATGCTAATCTCTGTATTTTTCCAATACTAGTATATGTGCATTGAAGCAATCATTTTTAGTATTTTTTAAAAATCGCTGCATATTATCTCATTGTATGGACATACCACATTTGGTTGATCCATTCATCTGTTAGTGGACACTTGGCTACCTCTTGGCTACTATGAAAAACGCTGCTGTGAACACTGGCATGTACAAGTTCTGTGCGGACACCATATGTTTCCAGATCTCTCAACTATGCACCCAGAAGTGAAATTGCTCGGTCATACAGTAACTCTATGTTTAATTTTTTGATGAATTGCCAAATGTTTCTGCAACAGCTGCATCATTTCACTTCTCCAGCAGCGAAACAAAAGAGTTCCAATCTCTCACATCCTTGCCAACACTTGTTTTTGTCTTTTTTATTGTAGCCAGCCTAGTGGGTGTAATCTGTGGTTTTGATTTACATTTCCTTAGTGACTAATGATTTTGAATATCTTGTCAGGGGCGTATTGTGCCTTTGTATAAGTCTCTGGAGAAATGTCTATTCGGATCCTTTGGCCATTTTTATTTAATTTTTTATTATTTTTTAAAAAATATATTTTTTCTTTTCTTATTTTTTATTTTGACAGACAGAGATCACAGGTAGGCAGAGAGGCGGGCAGAGAGAGAGAGGAGGAGGCAGGCTCCCTGCTGAGCAGAGAGCCCGATGTGGGGCTCGATCCCAGGACCCTGAGACCATGACCTGAGCTGAAGGCAGAGGCTTTAACACACTGAGCCATGCAGGCACCCCTCCTTTGGCCATTTAAAAATAGATTTATTTGCATTTTGTTGTTGATTTGTAATAATTCTAATATTCTGGATACTATATCCTTATCATTTACTTGATTTATAAATATTTTCACTTTCCTGACGGTGTTCTCTGGGGCACAGAAGCTTTAGTTTTGATGAAATTTAATTTATGTTCTTCTTTTGGTTGCTTGGCTGAGGAACCATTGTCTAATCCAAGCCCATGAAGATTTATACCTACATTTTCTCCAAAAGTTTTTGTTCTTTTGAGGTCTTAGATCAATTTTCAGTTAGTTTCTGTATCTGGTGTGAGGTTGGGGTACAAATTAATGCTTTTGCATGGGGAATATCCAGTTGTCCCATCACCATTTGTTGAAGAGACTAAACCTTCCCCTGTTGAATTGTTCTCACACCATTGTTGGAAATCAGTAGACCATAAATATATAAGTTTATGTCTGGACTCTCAATTCTAATCCGCTGAACTATTTGTTTATCTGTATGCCAGTGGCTTAAAGGCTTAAGACAGAGGAGGGGTGTAGAGAGACGAGGAGGAACCACTCATTTCCCGGTACATCTCTTGTTTCTGACTCCAGATCCTCTAGGCTCCGGTGACATTTCACTTTTTAAAAATATTATCTTTATTTATTTAGATAGTACAAGTGGGAGGAGGGGCAGGGGGAGAGGGAGAGCAAGAATCTCAAGCAGACTCTGCACCGAGCATGGAGCCTGATGTGGGGCTTGATAGAAAGACACTGAGATCATGACCTGAGCCGAAATCAAGAGTTGAATGCTTAACCGACTGAGCCACCCAGGCACCCTGAGCCATCAAAGTGTCTGACAAGGGACTGACGTGATCCAATTCATGTCCTAAGATCATACTGGCTATTTGTGAAGAGTAGATTGTAGAAGGTAAGAGGAGAGGCACCAAAATCCTAGTGGGAAAATCCTGGAAGGAAGCTTTTGCAGTGGCCCAGGGAAAGCTGAGAGGTGCTTGAAGCAACAATGAATATGGGATGAAGGAGAGGGTTTTTGAAATGTTTGGAGGTAGAAAGGAGGGGCCTTGATGAATGACTCGGGGTGAGGGCAGGAGGGTAATCTCGCTTTGATGTCCTCTCTCAGCCTGCACATCTGTAGAGTGGGCACGCAGCAGTGAGATAACCAGTGTAAATCGTGTAGCTAGTGTTCAGCTCAGTGAACACACAAAGGACAGTCTGCCAAAATTACCACATACATCCCATTATCATGCTTGGATTAGGTCCCCAGAGCTCAAGACCCAAGTCTGGGTCTTGTCTATCCCTTGACTCCGGAGAGTGATGGCATGGACAATTCACAAGTCTAAATTTTGTTTTAGAAGTGTTCGCTGAGGCACCAGATCTGATTTTCTTTGATCCCTCTTGTGTAGAGCACGAACTTGGTTTCCCCCGGCCTCTGGGAGAGCTGCAGTTCAGCCTAGGGTCAGCAGATGGCGCCAGAAGCTAAGGGAAGGCTCCCCTCCTTCTGGCCTTCCCTCCAGTGCCCCCGCGGATCTCCTCTCTCTCCCCCGCTTCTCCAGAGCCCTTTGCAGCTCCCAGGCTGCCTTTGCAGCAGGGGTGAGGGGCCCGAGGCCGAGCCCTCTGCAGGCTCCCAGGCGCACAGACCCATTTTGGAGAAGTAGAAAGACCTTGCTGAGAGCCCTGAATGGTTCCTATACCCTGGAGACCTCCCCACCTCCACTCCTACCCTCTCAGGAAATCACTTTATAAATAGGACAGCATGCGTCCCGAGTGAGAGGGAGGTTTTCCTCAGAAGAGTCACTTCATCTGTGAACAAGGGAGCCATGAAACCTCTTAAAGCAGCCCCATGACCTCCCCGTCCATCCTGTGTAAAATATGAAATAAGAGTTTTAATTACCAAGCTTGGAAGCCAGCCGACATGTTTAATATTTAATGTCTCCAGTGCTGGTGCCCCAGGCGTACAGGCACTGACAGAATTGGGGTTTCCCTTGGGTTGGCTCCGAATGTGTTTGGAGAACAGCCAGGCTGCCTCCTTCCCCCACACCTGGGAGCCTCCTATAGCTCAGCCTGGGCCCAGGCCTGCCCTGGGCCTCCCACTCCCGGAGGGACGTGTGCCAAGGAAGCTGGGGGTCGGGGGAGGAGGGCCGTTCCCCACCCTGAGGAGGACTCCAGAAGGCATCTAGTGCTGGCCCCAGCCCCAGGTCCTGCTAGAGAACCAGAGTCAGTGAATTCAGGCAGCTGAGAAGATGGTAACGAGGAGAGACAGACAGACCCGAGTTTGAATTCTGCTTTCCTGCAAGTGGCTCAGCCTCTCTGAGACTTACTTTCTCTGTACGATTCTTAAAGTGGAGAGTGTATTTCCTATGCTATGAATTGTTATTAATAACAGATGGTCACTTGAGAGACTTCTCATGTGACTGGAACTGCTGGAACCCTAACACTTACCATGCCTTTGTCACTCACCATGGCCCCGTGAAGTGGCTGAGTTGGGACTTGAGCCCAAGACATTCTGACTCCCGAGGCCATGACTCTCAAAGCTTATATGCAAAAGCACTTCAGAAATTTGAAGAAACATGGGCTTGAAGGGGACACTGCCAGCCAGTCATTTGTGGGTTGATATGACAGTCTCAGTACAGGTGGAGTTTGTGGGACTATCTTGTCCCTGGTTCCTCACCTCGGTATGTCTTTGGGTTCACGCACCATCCCTTATTCAGCTGGTGTCTAGTGCATGGAAGATAGCCAGCGACGGGCTCTGGGCACATCCAGTAGTTGGAGCCACTTGCCTTAAAGGTAGCAAAGTCGGTGGCAGAGAGGACTCCTCCCTTCCTTCTGTAGCACACCTGGGAGGAACAGGCAGAGTGGGAGTGCCATCAGATTGGCACATGAGGATGCAGGAACCCTTGCCCTAGCAGGTGTGTGAACTGGTGGGGTCACTGTGGAGAGCATATACCCCACCTCCCCCCAGAAATTCCACTTCTAGGGACGCCTGGGTGGCTCAGCCGTTGGACGTCTGCCTTCGGCTCAGGTCATGGTCCCGGGGTCCTGGGATCGAGCCCCACATGGGGCTCCCTGCTCAGCGGGAAGCCTGCTTCTCCCTCTCACACTTCCCTTGCTTGTGTTCCCTCTCTCGCTGTGTCTCTGTCAAATAAATAAATAAAAATCTTTAAAAAAAATTCCACTTCTGAGCATTTACTCCTAAGCATCCCTCATACAGGTAGACAAAGAGACTTGCCCAGGGATGTTCCTCGAAGCATCTGCTGGTAATAGTCAAGGGATAGAAGCAACTGAAATGTCTACTCATAAAGGGATAGATAAATCACAGGTGGCATATGCAAATGATGACCATCAGGCTGCAGTTCCATGGAATGAATTAGAATGACGTGTATTAACGCTGGCAGATCGTAAAAATGTAATGCCAAAAAAGATGTCTGGCAAATACTACTTGTATATGTTGCAATATATATTTTCATGCTACACACACCCACACTTTGACAACATGAGAATGTCTGTGGGGAGATGGGGAAGGGAGGGGCGGCAGTTGGAGAAGGGAGATGAAAGAGACAAAAACAAAGCAAATAAATACACAAGAAGACCCATGTGTGGCCAATAATGACGGAGCTGAACTGACTACATGAGCAATAGAATTCTGTGCCTCTGAGATCCAAAGCAACAAACAAACAAACAAACAAAAAAACCAAAGAATGACAGATAAGGGGGCCAAGGAATTCTATAAGTTCTTTTTACAAGACCCTGAAATTGTTGGGTCGTTTGGTGATTTTCAAAACCCAGCCAATAAGCATGTCATCCAACCTGAAAACTGGTCACTGGGCTCTGGCTGGGTGCCAGGTGCCTTCTAGGTGTGATATGTGACTACCTCACTTTATCCTCAAAGCCTCTCCTTGAGCTATTGCCCTGCCCTACTTATAATAGGGCTCAGAGTAGTGCCGAGTACCATCAGTTTGCAACGTAAACCCTATGCCCCCACCCCGCCCCGCTATCCTGTCTCCCCTCCTAAAGGATTGTAATCCAGGATCCCTGTGGGGTTCAGAAAATACACTTCTCCAGGATGGCCTGAAGGTGGCGCTGTTGCAGCTGGTCCAGGCAGGTGAGCGGTTTGCGGGGTGGGAGGACATTCAAAGGATGACGGAGGGCCCTTCTGGGCTTTAGTGAAGCCCTGATCACCAGCAACCAGGGCAATACAGAGCAGGGAAGAAGGCAGGGGCATGGGTCACCTGCTAGGAGAGCATTGTCCCAACCTGGAAACCCACCTTCCACTCTTCACCCCACCCAGCGCGGGGAGCGAGACCATACCCCCTCCAGGTTCTGCAAGGACCTGGGCTCTGTGGAGAGTGTTCAGGGTTAGGCTTCCAGGACTTTGCAGATAAACCTCGATCAGCCTGCGGAAGGAAGGGTCCTCTTGTCCTCCACCTTCTTTTTATGATTGACGCTCTGACATCACACATGCCTCAAATTTAAAGAAGCCCAAACAATCATGACCTTTAGGTCAAACCAGTTTCTCTTCCTAAATGTCCAACCCAGCATCCATCCAAGTGGACAACCTAAGACTCACCCTTGGCTTCTTTGTGGCTGCCACTCTCCATGTCTCACTGGTCACCAAATCTTGTGGCTTCCATCCACCTGCTCCCCACTTGCTCCCAACCCTCCCTTCCTTCCTACCCTATCAAACTAGCACAGACTAAAAGAACAAGACTGAAGACTGTGCATTTGGAGGGCAGCGTGGTCTCATACTTTGGCGACAAGAAGGCCTATTGATACCCTTTTTGCAAGACAGTGTGGCAGAATCCATCAGTAGTCACAGATGTTCTTATCTTTTAATCTCCCTTTCCTTATTCTAAGAATCTGTCCTGAGAAAATAGTCCTATATGCAGAAAAAAACTTTCTGCACAAAGATATTCATGACAGTATTGTTTATACCAGCGAAAACCAAAAGCAACCAACAACAATGAGGGAAAACTAGACAACACCTAAGTGTTAAGGCTAGAGTGATGTTGAACGGCACTCTTGCGTCTCTCTCCAGCTGGGGTACCCTTCGGTGTTGCCGCTCTCCGGGTGTCTGCCCTGTGCCATCTTCTCTTCTCATGCTACACACTCTGGGTGGCCTGGGCACCATCTACACTGACCATTCCCACCTTTCCTTCTTGCCCAGACAGCTCTCTTGAACTTCTCATCTGTATGTCCCATAGCCAATTAGACGTTGCACTTGAATAACCCAAAGCCACTTTGACCACAAGAGCCCATAACTAAATTTCACGTTGCCTAAGCCCCCTGCAACCAGGCATCTGAACTCCGTGGACAGCACCACCATTTTCCTGGATTTGCGGGCTGGACATATGGATGTCCACCCTTCTTCCCCCTTTCTACAACTAACTCATCATCAGGTTCTGTTGATTCTGCTTTCTATGTTATTCTCAAGAACATGCATTTTTGTCTCCATCCCACTGCCATTAGCGGAGTTCAAACCACTGTCATTTCTGGCCGTCGCGAACAGCCTCTTATCTTCTCTCCCCGCTTCCATCTTGCTTCCTCTCATCCCTCTCCTGTTCGGGAGCTAGAGTGGACTTTCAAAGCCACAAATCTGATTATGTCCTGAGTACACGGCTGCTGGGCCTGACTTCTGAAGCCACTAACATGGGATTTTGCAGTTACTGGTGGGGTTTTCAAGAGCAGCAGGGGGGTTGTTTCAAGAGCGGAAGGGGAGTAACTGGGACAGTTATTTGTCATGGCTGGCGGACCAGGAAACGTGAGGGTAAGAGGATGGTGAAAAAAAATTAAGAGACAAAGAGATGGGGGCAGGAGGGACACTGAAGAGGATGTCCAACGGTGCCGATTTTATTCCACATCTTACAAGCATTTATAAGGCAGACCACAACAGAAGGCGTAATACATCAGTACCTAGTCAGATGACCGCAAGTTTCTATAACAAGTTTACATTAACTACAAGCAAACCTCGTGATGCCAGGTAGTCTTAGCTAAAGCCATTAGCAAGATAATCAACCAGGGAGTGGGTTATGGGAGGTACAGGAACAACAAGGACCAACTAAGAACTCATGACCCTGACCACATGGTTCCCTTCTGCAGGGAGAGGGTGTGGGAAGTCACGTAGGCGAGAGCGCACGACGCAGAGCACAGACCCTTTCTCAGTGTTACGCAACTTTCCCGTCCTTAACCTTGTCAAGGTGTCCAGACCTTAAAGGAGACGCAAGTCAGGGCCTGGTTTGGTCCTCGACTCCAACCGTGCCGTGGCCTCCAACAGTTATTCCTAGTTCTGCTTCAAAACAGCAGAGTCCAGTGGGGGTGAACTAACTCTACTGGGAGGCACTAGCCCATGGTGATGTCTGCAAAAGGCCTCTCATTCATTCGCAGACATTTCATGAGCACCTACTATGTTTTAGGTCATGCATGCCCAATGGCTCAGTGGGGGTGCATCACCCCCTCTCAGGGGTGAAAATTCTATTCTTAGAGGATGCAAGCTATTACAATGTTTTGTGGCCCTCTAAAACTCCAGCCTACTCAACAATATCTTCTGCTTTAGTATTTAATTCCTCTCATCAGGGAGAATTTAAATTAAATTAAATTTTTCTTCTTAGAGGAGAAACAGTGGGGAAAAAAAGGTTGAGAAACACCATGGAGGGCTTTGGGGATGCAGTAGCTACAGAGTCAGACATGGTCCCTCACTGTGCAGAGCTTTACACACTAGCAGGGAAGACACACATTAAATTATAATACAATGACTAAGTGAAGAAAGCCAGACTTAAAAGGCTGCATACACTATAGATTCCATTTACTTGGCATTTTGTAAAAAGCGAAACTGTAGTTGCAGAAATGAGATCCATGGTTCTAGGAACTTGGTCTGGGGGGCTCACCCTAAGAAGCAAGAGAGAACTTTCTGGGGCGCTAGAAATATTCTACCTCCTGACAGAGGTTCTGGTTCCACAACTGGAGGTTTATGGAAATTCATAGATCGGCACACCAGAAAGGGGTAAATTTTACAAATATACAAGTTATAGCTCCATAAAGTGACCTAAAAATTATTATATAGTAAAATGTACGTAGTCCTGTGGTGAGCTGGCACAGAATTAGCAATGACAGAAGCGAGCAGCAGGCCCCTGACCTGGTTGGATCATGAGGGACTTCCTGGAGGAGGCAGTGTTGAGCTGAGTTCTGAAGGGTCAGTGACCATGTATGGGGAGAAGGCAGGGTAGCAAGAGCAGGTCCATGGCACACCTCTAGGGGGTGTCATTACCACAGGATCATTGTGCTCCTGGGTCTTGTAATGCAGTAGCCTGGCAGAACAGCCTGGGGAGAGGGAACAGTGTGCATGGACACTGGGGTAGGATGGCATGTGATGTCCTCCGGGGGTGGATGGAAGCCCGTGGGCCCGGAGGCCAGAGGATAAGGAAAGGAGTAGCTGGTGGTGGGCTGCTGGTGTGGGCAGTGGTCAGATCATGCAGAGCCTTATCCGTCCTGTGAGAGATTCTGGAAAGGGAGTAACTTGATGAGTGTCGCCTTTGCTAAAGGTCACTGCTGCAGGGTGGTGAATGTCGGCAGGTAGCAAAGTGCCTGCAAGAGGCGACAGATGACAATTCTTTCAACCTGGTTGGTGGTGATGGAGGTGGACAGAAGTGGACAGATTCTTGATATATTTAGGAGATAAAATCAGCTGGACTTGGTGGTCAGTTGGATGTGTGGGATGGGAGAGAGCAGAGGGGCGGGGATCCCTAGCTTCTGACCTGTCCAACCGGGAACATACTGGCATCTTTCTGAACTAGAGAACCCTCGGAGAGCGACCAGGTTAGTGCGGGGAGATCCCGTGTCCAGTTTTTTCAGGTTGGAGTTGGGAGTGTCTGTGAAGATCACGGGTGATGTCAGAGCAGAGGAATCTCTCGGAACTTCCAGGCACTTACGTGCTACTTGTCTGCAAGCTGTTCTTTCTCCAGCCAGGGGTGAGTTCCTGAACCCCAGCCATGTCTAGTAGGATCAGGGATGAGCCCTGGTCTGGGGAGAGCTGAATCAGCAACTTGAGATTTGAAACGGGAGAGATGGAGGGAGAGGAGACGGGTGTGGGACTGTGCTGCGGAGGGGCTCCCGGGGAGGGCCACCTGTCACTGCTGACGTTCCTTGCACAGCCCTGCTTCGTGCCCAGTCTGAGGTCTGCTTGTCTACCTTTGACCTGGATTCCATCAGATAATCTACCTTTGCAACTCCCAAAACCTTGACAAAACCACCGCAGATACCTGGGCATTTTACTGCTGTCTCCCCCTCCCTCTCTCTCTCTCTCTCTCTCTCTCTCTCTTTCCTTCCCTTCTTCCTTTCTCCTCCTCTCTCTCTTTCTTTCTAAGATTTTATCTCTCTTTCTTTCTAAGATCTTTCTAAATAAAAATCTTAGAAAGAGGGAGTGAGAGAGTGAGCAGGGGGAGGAGCAGAGGGATAGAGACAAGCAGACTCCGTGCTGAGCGGGGAGCCCAATGAGGGGCTCCATCCCATGAACCTAAGATCATGACATGAGCCAAAATCAAGAGTCCAATGTTTAACTGACTGAGCCGCCCAGGCACCCCTTTTTTTCTTTCTCTCTCGTTCTCTTTTTTAGCTCTGTTGGCATTTGCCCATTTTTTTTAATCAATATTTAATTTTATTTAATTTTTTAAAGATTTTATTCATCCATCGGTGACACACACAGAGCGAGAGCGCACAAGCTGGAAGGAGAACAGAGGGAGAGGGGGAAGCAGACGCCCCACGGAGCAGGGAGCCCACCTGGGGGCTCCATCTCAGGACCCTGAGATCATGACCCAAGCTGAAGGCAGATGCTCAACCGACTGAGTCATCCAGGCACCCCCTCTATCAGATTTTATTTATTTATTTGTTTGTTTGTTCTAAAGATTTTATTTATTTGACAAAGAGAGAGACAGCAAGAGAGAGAACACAGGCAGGGCGAGTAGAAGAGGGAGAAGCAGACTTCCCGCGGATCAGGGAGCCTGATGTGAGGCTCGATCCCAGGACCCTGGGATCACAAGGTCAAAGGCAGGCACTTAATGACTGAGCTAGAGGTGCCCCTCTATCATTATTTTAAATTAGTTTATTTTTATAGCATTTAAACTAACTTTGTAAGGCAAGCCCCCCCCCATTATACCCTTTTACTTCCCAAATTTCCTAATCATTCTGTGCAGTTACTCTGTTAGACGAACTACAGAATCAATTTAAGATGAAAATGCCCCGTGGAGATTTTATTGAAATCACATCAAATTTATAGATTACTTGAGGGAAGATTGACAATATTGCAATACAGCCCAAGACCAGGATCCTTTTCTCCATTGATTCAAGTTTTTTTTTTTTTAATGCCCTTCATTCTACTTCAGCATATATCTTTGCACATGTTTTGCTAAGTATATTCTTTTTTTCCCTGGTGTTTTCTAACTTGTTATTGCTGGTGTAGGGGACAGACATCGATCCTAGTGTATTTATCACCTGCTGTTATCCTCTTTATTCAATGGTCTAATTAGTTCCTGTGGTTTTCCTGCTTATTCTATTACCTTCTCAGGGTGGATGAACACATCTTCTACAAATAATAATTTTGCCTCTGCTTGCCAAGATGTATACCCCTCCTTTCTTTTTGTTATCTTGTTCTCTTTGCTGGAAACTACCAAACAAAGGTAAGAATCAGCTATGACAGCAGGTACCCTTGACATCTTGCTACCCTGAGTCAGAAGACTCTAATATGGTGTTTCCAAAACTGACATCAGCAAGATGCTGATAGTTTTATTTATTTATTTTTAAAAAATATTTTATTTATTTATTCGACAGACAGAGATCACAAGCAGGCAGAGAGGCAGGCAGAGAGAGGGAGAAGCAGGCTCCCTGTTGAGCAGAGAACTGGATGCGGGGCTCGATCCCAGGACCCTCAGATCATGACTGGGTTGAAGGCAGAGGCTTAACCCACTGAGCCACCCAGGTGCCCCAAAGCTAATAGTTTTATTGAGAAAAGAAGTGTTCCAGGCCCAAATGATTTCAGTATATGCTGAGTTAAACAGAGATAAATTCGTTTCTTTAATTCTGCAATAATCAGAATATATGATGCTAAAATGCCTGGTGGATGTCCAAGACCAAGTAACATATCTTCCAGTGCCTTGACCATCAACCTTTTCTTCCTCCTGCCTTCTGTTTAACATCTGGAACAGTGTTCTAAAGGCTTAGTGTTGGAACAGCTGCTCTAAGATTTCACCAGTAAGTACGATGTGATTGCTGTGATTTCTGGGAAAGGAATTCTGGGGGGACTGAACACATAGTTTTTATCACGGTAAGACAATTGTCTTCAATTTCTGGTTTACTCAGTTTTCTTTCAAAAATAGAAGTGGAAGTTGAATTTGATCAAATGATTTTCAGTTATCTATGAAGGTGGTCATATATTTTCTGCTTCTAAATTTGTATAGTGAAAGTTCACCACAATGCATTAAGTGTGTTTCAAGGTATCCCATGGGTGGGGGGGGGGCTGGGTGGCTCAGTCATTAAGCGTCTGCCTTTGGCTCAGGTCATGATCCTGGGGGATCCTGGAATTAAGCCCCACATTGGGCTCCCTGCTTAGCAGGAAGCCTGCTTCTCCCTCTCCTGCCCCCTCTGCTTGTGTTTCCTCTCTCCCTGTCAAATAAATAAATAAAGTCTTAAAAACAACAACAAAAAGATATCCAGTGGGGGTAACAACGGTAGGATCGCATGACGGCGGTGTGAGCAGGATGGAATGGAGCAGCCAGCAGGCTGGGGCTGAAGCATCAGACCTGTTCCTGCTCTAGCTTAGCTTACTGCCCCCTGGTATTTGTTCCTGCTGTGACTTAAATATCCATGGGGATAGTTCTGAGTTCCGGGGCTGGCGAAGGCTTCGAGGTTAAGAGCAACAATTCTAGGAATCCCCTAATTATTTGATACTAACTTTGTAAAGCCAAATACTGGAAGAATATTGGGAACACAAGGAAGGACCCTCTGCTTCCCTCTTCCTTGTGGTTCCTGCCTTGCCCCCCTTTTCTCCATTCCTCCCACTCAGAAGTGAAGACATTTAGTTGACCCCTGGTTGAGAAGCCCGTCTGATTGGAGCACTAAAGCCCATTGCTGGCTGCATCATCAAGGGGTTTTAAAAGTATTAAAGATTTATCTGGAGGCACCTGGGTGGCTCAGTGGGTTAAGCCGCTGCCTTCGGCTCAGGTCATGATCTCAGAGTCCCGGGATCGAGCCCTCCATCGGGCTCTCTGCTCAGCAGGGGGCCTGCATCCTCCTCTCTCTCTGCCTGCCTCTCTGCCTGCTTGTGATCTCTCTCTGTCAAATAAATAAATAAAATCCTTAAAAAAAAAAAAGATTTATCTGTCTATTTATTTATTTAAGAGAGGTAGAGCACGAGCAGAGGAAGCGGCAGAGGGACAAGCAGACTCCCGCTAAGCAAACCCCAACGTGGGGTTTGATCCCAGGGCCCTGATATCATAACCTGATGCTTAACTTGACTGAGCCCCTCAGTTGCCTTAAATATTATTTTAAAAATTATTACTAGTAAGGGCACCTGGGTGGCTCAGTGGGTTAAGCCTCTGCCTTTGGCTCAGGTCATGATCTCAGGGACCTGGGATTGAGCCCCACATGGGACTCTCTGCTCAGTGGGGAGCCTGCTTCCTCCTCTCTCTCTGCCTGCCTCTTTGCCTACTTGTGATCTCTGTCAAATAAATAAATAAAATCTTTAAAAAAATTAATACTAGTATTTAGCCATTGTTGAGTGCTTACTATGTACCCAATACTTGGCTAAGTTCATCAAATGAATTACTTTAATTTAATCCTCCCATCCCTCTGAACAAGATATTATTATTTGTGTTTTACAAACTGGAGAACAACCACAGAGAGGGCACATCCCTCACTTGGGTTCCCAACCAGTTCCTGGTAGGTGGTGAATCCAGATCCAGAACCCAACAATTTGCCTCTGAAACCCATACTCCTGAGTTAAACTAAACTTGCTTTCCAAGAATAAACCTGGTAATGATGGGTTACTCTTTTTACTTGGTTCTCTTTGCTAATATATTATTTAAAAGTTTTGCATCTAGGTAGGCTTTTTCAACAATCTTTTCCCTTTTTGTGCTTTAATTGCTTTTTGTATCAGTCTTTGTACAAGACCCATAAAGTGAACTGGAAATTTTCCATATATTTTAGTGCAATTGAGCTTTGGAAGTTTCGGAAAGAATTTCGGCAGTTGCTATTTCTAAATGTTTGCTAAATCATCTGTAAAACCCTGTGGTCCTAGAGCCTTTGACAATTGCCTTAAACTTATTTGCCACATAATTAGTCTTCTCTGGCTCTTCCTGATTGAGTTAATTTAAGTCATTTTTATTTTTCTGAAATAATTTATTTTTACCTAGAAAAGTTCAGATTGGTTAGCATAAAGTGGTACATAGTATAAGATAAAATCAAATTTTTTCTCTGTATTTCTTTTTTTTTTAAGATTTTATTTGTTTATTTGACAGACAGAGATCACAAGTAGGCAGAGAGGTAGGCAGAGAGAGAGAGGGGGAAGCAGGCTCCCTGCTGAGCAGAGAGCCCGATGCGGGACTCCATCCCAGGACCCTGAGATCATGACCTGAGCCGAAGGCAGCGGCTTAACCCACTGAGCCACCCAGGCACCCTGTATTTCTCTTTTAAAATCCCATCCTAGTTATGATGTGGTTTTTTTTTTTTTATTTTCCTCATCAGACTTGTCAGAAATTTAATAGTAATAGCGGTAGTTGAGAAATATAATAGCAAACATGGATGGAGTGTTTACTGTATGCTGAGCACTATTCCAAGCTTATACTGTTTCAATCTTCATAATGTCCTTATGTTAGGGACTATTATTATCTCATTTTACAGGTGCAGAAACTGAATCACAAAACTAGTAAGTGCCTTGCCTAAGGACACACATGGTAGAGCTGGGATATAAGTGAGGCAGATGCTGATTTTATATTTACAAATTCTTTCCTTCCATTTATTTTATTTTCCTTCTTTATTTTATTTCCTTCTTTATTTTCTCTTTGAGTTGATATTGGTTCATTTATTCGTAATCTTTCTTATTTGTTTCAAAAACAAGCATTTAAGGGGACACTTGGGTGGGTCAGTCAGTTAAATGTCTGCCTTTGGCTCAGGGCATGATCTCAGAGTCCTGGGATGGAACCCCACATTGGACTCCTTGCTCAGCAGGGAGTCTGTTTCCTCCCTCTGCCTGCTGCTCCCCCTGCTTGTGCCCTCTCTCTCTTTCTTGATCTATCAGACAAATAAATAAATAGAATCTTTTAAAAAAGAATTTAAGGTCATAGAGTGAACATAGCTTTGGCAATAACCCGTAGGCTCTGATATTAATGATCTTTTCAAAGAACCGGCCTTTGATTTAGTTGATTATTATTTTTCTGTTCTCAATTTCATTGATTTATGCTTCTTATTATTTCTTTTCCTCTGCTTGTTTTGGGTTTAATTTGGTCCTTTTCTGGTTTCTCAAGATGGGAGCTTATATACCTCATCTGACACCTTTCTCTCTCTCTCTTTTTTTTTCTAATATAAACATTGTTATACTATGAACTTCCCTCTCGGCAGGCAATGTTTTAGCTGAATCTCACAAAAATTTTTTATTGTGTCAAAAAACACACAACATGAAATTGACCCTATTAACAAGCTTTAAGTGTACAGTATTGGTAACTATTGTACATTTGCACACTGTCAAATGGCAGATTTCTAGAACTTTTTCATGTTCCATAACTGGAACTTTATACCCATTTCCCCAATTCCCCATTTCCCGTCCCCCACTCGCCCCTGGCAGTCACCCCTCACCAACAAAATTTTATATACTGTATTTTCATTTTCATTAAATTCAAACTATTTTATAAATTTTCCTGAGACTTCCTCTTTGAGCTACAGTTTATTTAGGAGTGTGTTATTTAATTTCAAAATATTGGGGGATTTTAAAGGATATTTGTTATTTTTAGTTTAATTATGTTATGGTTAAAGAACATTTTTAGGTTGGTTTTTTTTTTTTTTAAAGACTTTATTTATTTATTTGTCAGAAAGATAGAGTACAGGCAGGCAGAGGCAGAGGGAGAAGCAGGCTCCCTGTGGAGCAAGGAGCTTGATGTGGGACTCGATCCCAGGATGCTGAGATCATGATCTGAGCTGAAGGCAGACGCTTAACCAACTGAGCCACCCAGGCATCCCAACCCAAGATAGGTTTATCTTGGTGAATGTTCCATGTGCACTTGGAGCAATGTATATCCTGCTCTTTTTGCATGGAGCATTCTATCAATATCAGTTAGGCTACTTCGATTGATAGTGATCCTCAAATTTTCTATATCCTTGCTAATTTTTGTTTGACTTTTCTGTTTGCTGATAGAGGAGTGTTTAACTCCCCAATTATAATAGTGGATTTCTGTATTTCTCCTTTTAGTTCTTTCAGCTTTTGCATTATATATCTTGAAACTTTGTTACTATGTGCATACACATTTAGGATTTTTATATCCTTCTGGTGAATTAGTCTTTTATTATGATTTAATAGCCCTCTTAATCCTAGTAATATTCCTTGTTCTGAAGTCTACTTGGTCTGCTATTAATAAACTTACTCCAACTGTCTTTTTTTTTTTTTTTTTCAGGTAGAGAGAGCATGAGTGGAGTGGGGGTGGTGGAGAGACAGAGAGAGAGGGAAAGAGAATCATAAGTGGGCGCCATAGAGCCAGACCCTGGGGCTTGATCTCACGACCCAAGATCATGATCTGAGCTGAAATCAGGTCAGGCACTTAACCAATGAGCTGTCCAGGTGCCCCACTCCAGCTGTCTTTTTATCAGTGTTTACGTGGTATAATTTTTTCTATCCTCTTATGTGTAACTGTATGTATGTAATTAAAGTGGGTATCTTTTTTTTTTTTTTTTTTAAAGATTTTATTTATTTATATGACAGACAGAGATCACAAGCAGACAGAGAGGCAGGCAGAGAGAGAGGGGAGAAAGCAGGCTCCCCGCTGAGCAGAGAGCCTGACGCGGGACTCGATCCCAGGACCCTGGGATCATGACCTGAGCCGAAGGCAGCGGCTTAACACACTGAGCCACCCAGGCGTCCCTTAAAGTGGGTATCTTGTAGACAACATGTAGCTGTACCTTGCATGTGTGTATTCAATTCAATCTGACAACTTTGTCTTTTAACTGATATGTTTAGATCAGTCTCCTGGTTACTGAGCTGGAGTTTTTCATAGAGTTTCAGCCAGCTGTGCTGTTGCATAGGTCTATAGGACCTGGACTACTCTCCGAGCAATGCAGAGGCAGATCGAGAGAGAAGCATAAGGCCATCACTCCCTCGACTCTTGAACTCATAAGGGCCCCTTTCCCTGGATCATTGGGTTTTCTCTTGGGGTTTTTGATGTCTATTTCCACCACCTCTGCCAGCACAGTGGAATTTTGCGACTGGTTCACCCTTGGGACAGGTCAAGAGAGAGAAAAGAGGAAAAGATACTCCCTACTCTCTGACTCACAGAAGCCTCTTTTTACAATTCTCGGTCCAGGTGAGTGGGTTTCTCTGGGACTTTTTACTGCCTCCTTCTGCTGCGCTGTTTCGCACTGGGGACACCCTAGGGGGAAAGGAGAACAAGAAAAGAGAAACAAAACCCTGAAAACTTACCCCAGAAGAGTCGTCTTGCAAGCTTTGGGCCCCTTGCCAATTTCAGTGTCCTCAGACAGTTGACTCTTGTCTTTTGTCCAGAACTTTCCTTTGTTATGAGACAGAGAGATCAGCTAAAGTGGCTCACTTTACCTTGGCCAATACCACAAGAAGCCCAGTGTAGATTTTGCAAATTGAGTTGGTGTGTAACGTAGTCGCCTATGTTTAATTGATGCTTCCCAATTGCTCTTTATTATTTTTTTTTATTTTGGAAGTTTTTTTTTTTAAGATTTTTTTTTTTTTTTAAATTTGACAGAGATCCAAGTAGGCAGAGAGGCAGGCAGAGAGAGAGGAGGAAGCAGGCTCCCCACTGAGCAGAGAACCCGAAGTGGGGCTCGAACCCAGGACCCTGAGATCATGACCTGAGCAGAAGGCAGAGGCATTAACTCACTGAGCCACCCAGGCACCCCCCAACTGCTCTTTAAAATGGCCTTATTAGTTTACATTGACGAGCACCGTACAAAAGCCTTCCCTCTTACCAACAACTGACATTCAGTTTTTAAAGTTTTTCCCAATCTGTTGGGTGAAAAAAAAATTGTGTCTTGTTGAATTGATTTCAAGTTCTGTATTGGCTAGCAAGTTTTGAGCATCTTTTTATATATTCTTGGTCATTTATAAATCCTCATTTGTAAGTTGCTCCTTCTTATCCTTTGCCCAGTTTTCTGTTTGGTCATTTGTCTTTTTATTATTGATTTGTAGAAATTGTAGTTTCTACTGTTTGGAATTTATTGAGGTTTACTTTGAGACTCATTACTTAATCAATTTGTTTTTATGTTCTGTGAGCATTTGGGGAAAAAGGTATTCCCTGTTCAAGTTCCATCTAGATATATTAAAACAATCTTGTTAATTTTGTTATTTAGGTTGTCAATATGATTTTTAAAATATTTGATCTGTTAAGTTCAGAGACAGATGTTTTAAAATCTCCTAATCTTGTTGTGGTTTTGTAAAACCCTCTTCATACTTCAGTTTTTGTTTTATATGTTATTTTCAGCATCTTTGTCCATATGTCTGATTCATATTTATAATTAACTAATTACTCAGTGATTAAGGGCAGGAACTATGGTGTTGTCTGCATTTGAATCTCACTTCTTCTAATGAAACATGCATGTATAGATGGCTTACTTAATATTTATAGCCTTAGGGGCCCCTGGGTGGCTCAGTGGGTTAAAGCCTCTGACTTCAGCTCAGATCATGGTCCCAGGGTCCTGGGATCAAGCACCACATCCGGCTCTCTGCTTAGCAGGGAGCCTGTTTCCCTTCCTCTCTCTCTGCCTGCCTCTCTGCCTACTTGTAATCTCTGTCAAATAAATAAATAAACAAATAAATCTATCTATCTTAAAAAAATTTTTCTAGCCTTACTTTCCTCATCTCCAGGTGAAATGGGGGCAAAGAATAGCATTGACCTCCCAGAATTGTGAGATTAAATAGAATTACCCATGTGAGTGTTCAATAAGTGGCCATTATTACATTTTCTTGATGACTGTATGTTTTGTCAGTTAAAAAATATCCCCAGTTTGCGAAGATATTTGCAAATTACATATCAGATATTTGGCTAGTACCCAAAATCTATAAAGAACTTATCAATCTCAACACCCAAAGAACAAATAATCCAATAATGGGCAAAAGTCTTGAACAGACATTTCTCCAAAGAAGACAAACAAATGGCCAGCAGATACATAGGAAAATGTTCAACATGACTTGGCATCAGGGAAATACAAATCAAAACCACAGTGAGACACCACCTCACACCAGTCAGAATGGCTAAAATTAACAAGTCAGGAAATGACAGATGCTGGCAAGGGTGTGGAGAAAGGGGAATCTTCCTCCACTGTTGGTGGGAATGCAAGCTGGTGCAGCCACTCTTGAAATCAGCACGGAGGTTCCTCAAAAAAGCTGAAAATAGAGCTACCCTCTGACCCAGCAATTGCACTACTGGGTATTTATCCCAAAGATACAAATGTAGTGATCCGAAGGGGCACCTGCACCCCAGTGTTTATAGCAGCAATGTCCACAGTAGCCAAACTATGGAAAGAGCCCAGATGCCCATCAACAGATGAATGGATAAAGAAGATGTGGTGTATATATATATACAAGGAAATATTACTCAGCCCTCAAAAATCTAAAATCTTGCTATTTGCAACTATGTGGATGGAACTAGAGGGTATAATGCTAAGCGAAATAAGTCAGTCAGAGAAAGAGATTATCAAATGATCTCACTCATAGGTGGAATTTAATAAACAAAACAGAGGATCGTAGAGGAAGAGAGGGAAAAAAAATAACAAAATTAAACCAGAGAGGGAGACAAAACGTAGGAAACACTTAATCTTAGGAAACAAACTGAAGGTTGCTGGAGGGGAGAGGGGTAAAAGGGTAGGGTAACTGGGTGATGGAAATTAAGGAGGGCATGTGAGCTAATGAGCCCTGGGTATGATATAAGACTGATGAAACATAGACCTGTACTTCTGAAACCAGTAATACATTATATTTTACATATATATATATATATATATATATATATATATATATATACCCCTAAGTTTCATTTAATGCTTTTCCCCTTAAATTATGCCTTTAAAAATATGAACATTACTACTCTCTCTTTATTCTACTTGAATTTTCTTAAAATATATTTATCTAATTAGTTAATTTGTTTTTTATTTTTTTAATATATTTTTTAAAGGAAGTGTTTTTTTTTTTTTAAGATTTTATTTATTTATTTGACAGACAGAGATCACAAGTAGGCAGAGAGGCAGGCAGAGAGAGTGGGGGAAGCAGGCTTCCTGCTGAGCAGAGAGCCCAATGCGGGGCTCGATCCCACTACTGGAGATCATGACCTGAGCTAAAGGCAGGGACTTCACCCACTGAGCCACCCAGGCGCCCCTAATTTGTTTTTTATTAAGTAAACTCTAAACCCAACATGGGGCTTGAACTCATGACCCTGGTCAAGAGTCACGTGCTCTCCTGACTGAGCCAGCCAGCTGGCCCTATATTTTTCCATTTTGAATCTTTAATAATTATTTAACTTTCAATGGCTCTCTAAGTTTTTATCTATTTATTTAAGGAAGAAAGAGAGCAAGCATGAGCAGGGGGAGTGGCAGAGGGAGAGGGAGAAGTGGGCTTCCCCGCCGAGCAGGGAGCCCAATGCAGGACTTGATCCCAGGACCTTGAGAGCAGACGCTTAGCAGACTGAGCCACCCAGATGCCCCTCTCCTAGTATTTTTTAATATTAAAAATTTAATAAACATATTTGAAATTATATTTACTTTTTAAAGATTTTATTTATTTATTTGACAGAGATCACAAGTAGGCAGAAAGGCAGGCAGAGAGAGAGGGAAGCAGGCTCCCCGCTGAGCAGAGAACCTGATATGGGGCTCGATCCCAGGACCCTGAGATCATGACTTGGGCCAAAGGCAGAGGCTTAACCCACTGAGCCACCCAGGCACCCCTGGAATTATATTTCTGATAACAATATCCCAAAATTTTAACTATCTATAATCTCCAAATAAGATTTGTCCTTTGGAATGTTTTATGTCCCTTACCATCCACACTAAAAAAGCATTAAGTCATTAAGGAATATTTTGCATTATTATTAATTTTTTACTGTCTGTATCCTATATTTCAAGAATCCGTTTTAAAAGATTGCACAATTTCACAACCACTTTGTCAGCCTCTAGTTAGAATTAACCGCAAGCCAAACAGCTCCGAAAGAAAACCAATAAAACGCACCTAAACCATTAAAAAAAAAAAAAATCTTACCAGGTATGATTTCTTACGGACCACTTTTAAAGAAAGTCTTTGTCTTTATGAGCTCCTTCCGTGAACAACTTTTTCAGAAAGGACATATTGATATATTAGTAATACAGGCCTGGAATGTTCTTTTTCCTTCTCAATATTCTGCGGGGGATGGCGTTCCGGCATCACTGTTCTCTCTCCTCAGACTCCTCAATGTTTTCTCCCTCACACTCAGTGTTGTAAATGAGATGTCCACTGACAAGCTGTTATTCTTTCCTCTGTCGGTAATTTTTTTTCTCTTTCTGGAAAATTTTAAACTATTTTCCCTGTAGTTCTGGGTCTCATACGGCTAGGCCAACAGCTGCGGTCCAGGACGTCAAAATGGAGGTTTGGGACGCGCCCTAAGCAGTAGACGTCAGGTTCTGATGGGAATTAGGAGACCAGTTCCCTTGCGGAAGCCGCAGAGAGTCCATGGCAAGGAACTGGTCAGCCTAGTAAGAGATGGTTCATGAGAACCATCTGGAGAGCTTGATAGGTAGTCCTTGAAGAGAGCGCCACAGCAGACTTGTGTCCGAGGCCCAGCTGAGAAGTGTGAAGGGCAAAGGTGGGCTGATTGGCTGCTGGAACCGAAGGAGAAGTGTCTAGATGCTTCTCGTGAACCGAAGGCCGAGATGTCTTCCCCCTCACAACAGGGCTGCGTGGCGGGATGGACATTCCACCGTCGAGCACAGTGGAAGGTGTTGCCTGTACCTCAGAGCTGAGGAAGGTGTAAGCTAGCAACCAGAGTAGAAGTGCATCTGCCTGGGCCAAGAGAACTCAGGGGAGCAATCCTGTGACTAAAGGTCTTTGAAGAACCCATGGAAAGAGCCAAGAAAGTCAGCTTGAACTCCTGCCAGGCCTAGAGAGCGTGGTGGCAGCTCCCTACAGTCCAGTCAGGTTCCAGCTTTCCTGCTCCCCTTGCCCCTTTCTCCCTCCCTCCAGCCCTGGGCCCGGAGGAGCCAAAGTCAGACTAACGAGGACGGGCGAGAGGCGGAAATGGAGAACACATGGGTCAGGCACTCATCTGTGCCTGTACCAAGGCATCTCTGTGCCATTCCCCTGCACCGAGGGAAGGCGTGACTTATACACCTGCTCAGTGTCTGAAGAGAGAATCTGGGTTTGTCTGCCTCCAGCAGGGAAGCTTCCCTTCACTTCTTTGGGTGCATCTAGTCTTAATGTTGCCCATAATCTCCCGACCCCCTTCTGATCTCCACTGCCACTAAAACCTACGTAGGTTTAGTAAAATTCTAAGAGTTACAGTCTGCTGTTAGCTGTGCTTTGGAAGAATGTTGGGGGTGTCGCAATTTGGGACAAAGTAACATGGGGAGAGAGCCACAGTATTCTAGAGAAGAGGGGGCGGGGGGTCAGCGATGACAAGCCGAGATCCCCAAAGCCACAGCCTGTTCACAAGGATCTGGATCTGCAGAGTCCATAAGCCTCCCTCCAAATCCTTGCTCTGCTAGAGCCAGAGAAATCAGGGAGGGAGCAGGATGAGGGCTCACGCTGCTGGTTTTCGGATGTTACGGGGAAGGATGGCTCTGGAAGCTAGGGAGTTTGGGGGAAAGTGATTTCACATTGAAGTGAGAAGGCAGGATTCCACTACTAGGCATGTATCGGAGACAAACGAAGAATGTGTCCACACAAAAACTGGTAGGAGTTTTCATAGCAGTATGATTCATAATATCCAGAAAGTGGATACAGCCAGCATGTCTGTGAATCGAGAGCACATAAACAAGATGATAGGGGCGCCCGGGGGGCTCTGGCCTTTAAGCATCTGCCTTCGGTTCGGGTCATGATCTCAGAGTCCTGGAATCAAGTCCCGCATCGGGCTCTCTGCTCCGTGGGGAGCCTGCTTCTCCCTCTCCTTCTGCGGTCTCTCTCACTTTCACTGTCTCTCAAATAAATAAAATCTATTAAAAAAATCCAAAATGATATGTGCATACAGGACATATTACTCAGCAATAAAAACAGTGAGGCTTGATACACGTCCACAACATGGATGAACCCTGAAAACAAAGACTGCGTGTTATGATTCCATTTATATGAAATGTCTGCCACAGAGCAGATCCGTAGAGGCAGAGGACCAGTGGCTGGGGGTTGGGGGCAAATGGGGAGTGACAGCTAACGTGTATAGAATTTCTTCAGGAATGATGAAAATGTCCTAAGATTAGGGGTGCCTGGGTGGCTCAGTGGGTTAAGCCTCTGCCTTTGGTTCAGGTCACGATCTCAGAGTCCTGGGATCGAGCCCCGCATCAGGCTCTCTGCTTAGCAGGGAGCCTACTTGTGATCTCCATCTGTCAAATAAATGGAATCTTTTTTTTTTATTATTTTTTATTTATTTATTTGACAGAGAGAGAGATCACAAGTAGGCGGAGAGTCAGGCAGAGAGAGAGAGAGAGAGAGAGAGAAGCAAGCTCCCACTGAGCAAAGAGCCCGATGCGGGGCTCGATCCCAGGACACTGAGATCATGACCTGAGCCTAAGGCAGCGGCTTAATCCACTGAGCCACCCAGGCGCCCCAAATAAATGGAATCTTTAAAAAAAAAAAAAAAAGTCCTAAGATTAGATATCATTAATGGCGGTACAACTCCATGGCTATTTTTTTAAAAAATAATTTTAAAATGAGCCCTGGCCTGCCTGGATGTCAAGGGCACCGAGGTGCTGAAGGATGGCGATGAGCAGTGTGGGGTTTTAAAGCTGGTGGCGGCAGCACCTCAGCCCGCATGAGGCTGGTTTCCCAGTGGTCAGCCAGGCTGCAGCAGGGGCAGAATTTGAAGTTCCAAAGACCAGTGGCCACCATCATTTTGGACCAAAAACCTAGGCTTCACCAGTTGCTGTAAAAAGAAGGCTGACCTTGTGCTGATCATCCAGAAAGGCCTGTTCTTACCTGCAATAGAGCCAACCAATGTGTCTGGCAACCTTTTTCTAGGATAGGCACTATTGATGTCATTAATTCATGAGTTTTCTAGTATTATCGCTTGCCCAAAGGGAGCTTCTATACTTTTTTTTTTTAAGATTTTATTTATTTTACAGAAAGAGGGCATGGGGAGGAGCAGAGGGAGAGAGACAAGCGGATGCAGGACAGAGCTTGGAGCCCGATGTGGGGTTGGATCTCAGGACCCTGAGATCACGACCTGAGCCGAAGCCAGGAGTCGGATGCTCAACTGACTGAGCCACCCAGGAGTTCCTATACTTTTAAATACTGTATAAATTTGTTCTGTGGGCTGAGGCTCTGAGTTCTTTAAACTGGAAACTCAATATTTCCATGCAATTACCATAAACCAATACTGCAAAAAAGGATAGTCTTTAATAAAAATGCATGTAATTAATGAATATATAATGAATGTAATCAGTACTTAAGAGAATTTGATTACATTTCCAAGTTTTGATTGAATAGTTCATAAAGATGTTTGTGGAACTTTTGGTTATGAAATTTACAAGTTTAATGTGTCGATCATTAAATGTATAAAGAGCCAAAGGGCGTTTGTGGGCTGCTTACTCTATGCCAGGCATCTTAAACATATGAATTCATTTATGCCTCACCAAAAATGTATGAGGTAGGAGCTATTATTATCCCCATATTATGGATGATAAAACTGAGGCACACAGAGGTTGAGACGTTCAGCCAAGGACCTGTGGCTATGCAAGCGGCTGTAGCAGATAGAAACCAGACAGTCAGGTTCTGGTTCAGTCTCACACTTCACCATGAAGCTCTGGAAACTGCCAGGTAGTAAAGACCCCACAATACCGTCAACTCCCTCTTCCCCTAAACTTGGTTGGAAGTGGCTTCTCTTATTTTTTTTTTTAAGATTTTATTTATTTATTTGACAGACAGAGATCACAGGTAGGCAGAGAGGCAGGCAGAGAGAGGGAGGGAAGCAGGCTCCCTGCTCAGCAGAGAGCCCGATGCGATGCAGGGCTCGATCCCAGGACCTGAGATCATGACCTGGTGGCGTCTCTTATTTATGAATGAGTCTTAAAGGAGATCACTGAAGTCGTATGCAGCTTTACCAAACAGCAACCCTCAGAACATTCCCATCTTGTGCCCCATCAAGAGGGGCGGGTGCGGGCTTCCATCCCGGGTACCAAGAGGTCGGGGAGGATGTGCCAAGTTCCCCCAGCAGAAGGGCTGGAGTGTGGAGCAGGGGAACCCGAGAGGCCAGGAAGCTGCAGTGCTGTCTCAATCCTGGCTGGCTGTGTCCTTGGAGCTCCTGTGCCCTGGAGCCTCCCCCTTCATCCCCTTTGGCTTTTCTGTCATTCTCATTCTCTGCCTTGATTGGCACCCTCTGCTTTTTTCAGAAATGCAGAAGTGCAAGTTTCCACAACCAAAATGTGGCACCTGCTTCTTGGCAGCTGTTACTTCTCTCTCCTTTCTCATTAAAATTCATTTCAACTACAGAGGACATACATGCGTGGTGCCACAGAATCTACCAACAGAAGGGCGAAAAATAAAAAGGAAGACCCTGGGGCACCTGGGTGGCTCAGTGGGTTAAGCCTCTGCCTTCAGCTCAGGTCATGATCTCAGGGTCCTGGGATGGAGCCCCACGTCAGGCTCTCTGCTCAGCAAGAAGCCTGCTTCCCCCTCTCTCTCAGCTCTCCCTCTCTGCCTACTTGTGATTTCTCTCTCTCTGTTAAATAAATAAATAAAATCTTTAAAAAAAAAAAAAAAAGGAAGACCCTCTACCACATTTTTCCAAGGTAACCACTGCCAGTGACTTAGTACATTCTTCAAGAATCTCATCTACACATATAATACTCACTTGTCTTCCAAAATTGGGGTCACACTAATTTTCTAGTTGTACACATTCTTTTTATTTTTTAAAGATATTTATTTATTTATTTGACAGACAGAGATCACAAGGAGGCAGAGAGGCAGGCAGAGGGAGAGGAGGAAGCAGGCTCCCTGCTGAGCAGAGAGCCCGATGCGGGACTCGATCCCAGGACCCTCGGATCATGACCTATGCCCAAGGCAGAGGCTTTAACCCACTGAGCCACCCACGTGCCCCCTTTCTTTCTTTTTTCTTTCTTTCTCTCTCTCTCTTTTTAAAGAGTACACTTTCTTTATTAACTTGTAATATATTGTGGGCATTTCCCCAAATATGTATTCAGTTCTTCCTCACTCTTTTAAGGGCTGCATAGTTTTTCCATCTCTATTTAAAACAGCACAGTCCAGTAGAAATATAACGCAAGCCATATATGTGATTTTAAAGATTTTATTTATTTGAGAGAGAGAGAAAGCACACACGTGCATGAGTGATGGAGAGGGGAAGAGGGGGAGAGAAAGGATCTCGAGCAGACTCCGTCCTGAGCACGGAGCCTCACTCAGGGTGTGAAGCCCAGCCTGAGGCTCGATCTCACCACCCCGAGATCATGACCTGAGCCAAAACCAAGAGTTGGATGCTTAACCGACTGAGTCACCGGGGATCCCCCTCAATTTTCTATTAGCCACATTGAAATAAAGGAAGTTGAACAAGTAGAATTCATTTTGATAATATATTTTACTTAATCCAATGGGTCCAAAATATTATAATTTCAACATGTAAACAATATATTACTATTGAGATTTTTTTACACTATTTAAAAATATTCATGGTGGCATCTGGGTGGCTCAGTCAGTTAAGCGTCTGCCTTTGGCTCAGGTCATGTTCCCAGGATCGAGGGATCAAGTCCTGCATCAGGCTCCCTGCTCACTGGGGAGCCTGCTTCTCCCTCTCCCTCTGCCTGCTGCCCCCCTACTTGTGTTCTCTCTCTCTCTCTGTCAAATAAATAAATAAAATCTCTTTAAAATATTCTCTGAGGGGTGCCTGAGTAGCTCAGTGGGTTAAAGCCTCTGCCTTCGGCTCAGGTCATGATCCCAGGGTCCTGGGATCAAGCCCCCCACATCAGGCTCTCCGCTCAGCGGGAAGCCTGCTTCCTCCTCTCTCTCTGCCTATCTCTTGTGATCTCTGTCTGTCAAATAAATAAATAAATACAATCTTTAAAAAAAAGAATAATGATACTCTCTTTAAAGGAAAAAATATTCTCTGAAATCCAGCCTGTATTTTACACTAATGGACCTGTGAACTAGTCGCATTTCAAGTGCCAGGGAAACACATGTGACCCGTGACTATCATACGGGATGGCACAGACTTAAACCATAATTTATTTAACTGTGTGCCTGCTGATGGAGATAGAGAGTGCTTCCAATGTTCACTATTTTAGAAGCAATGTTACACTGAGCATTCTTATGCTTATCACGTTACACACGCATGTGATTATTTCTGTAGGATAGATTTATAGAAGTGAGGCTTCTAGGTCAGAGAGTTTATGCATTTTATGGTATAATAGATATAGCTAAATTACTCTCTAATAAGGCTAAACCAGTTTATACTTCCACCAACAGTACATAAGAATGATCATTTCCCCACACTCCTGCCAAATTGGATAGCATTCCTTTTTAAAAGAATTTTCATTTCTCTCTGCCCTTTTGCATCTGTACGTCAACAACTGCATCACATCCTGCAGGGGAGACCCGTTTCAAAGCTGGATTTTTTTTCTATTGGCTGCCACTATCAGCTGCACAAAGGATGCATTCGGCTATGTAGGTAAAAGAGAACCTGATAGTTTTAGGGCACCTGGGTGACTCAGTAGGTTAAGCCTCTTCCTTTGGCTCAGGTCATGGTTTTGGGGTCCTGGGATTGAACCCCGCATCGGGCTCTCAGCTCAGTGGGGAGCCTGCTTTCCCCCCTCTCTCTGCCTGCCTCTCTGCTTACTTGTGATCTCCGTCTGTCAAATAAATAAATAAATAAAATTAAAAAAAAAAAAAGAGAACCCAGTGAACATTGGCTCAAGTAAATCACTTTTTTTTCTCGTAAAAAGAAGTCTGGAACAAGCTGGCTGCTTGTGGTGGTTGACCCCATGATCAATGAAACCTTCAAAATTCTTTCTGTCTTTCTAATTTAATATTCTCAGCCGGTGGGCTTTTCTTTCCTTATGGTTGTCATCTTATGGTCACAAAGTGGCTGCCACCACTCCAGACAGAATGTCTGTGTCCCAGGAAGGAAGGAGGTAGTGGTAGGTGACACTAGCTACTCCTCACCCACCCACAATTTGTAGGATTCCAGACCTTCAAGAAGTTATGAGATAACAAACGTTCTTGTTTCAAACCCCTAAGTTTTGGGGTGTTTTGTTATGCAGCAACCGATAACTGATGGAGTGCTGCTGGAAGTCCATCTCTTTGGTAGCAACCAACTCCCACCTCTGTATCATTTTCTTGCCCTTCAAAAACTCAACCCTTGGGCGCCTGGGTGGCTCAGTGGGTTAAGCCGCTGCCTTCAGCTCAGGTCATGATCTCAGGGTCCTGGGATCGAGTCCCGCATCGGGCTCTCTGCTCAGTGGGGAGCCTGCTTCCTCCTCTCTCTCTGCCTGCCTCTCTGCCTACCTGTGATCTCTCTCTGTCAAATAAATAAATAAAATCTTAAAAAAAAAAAAAAACCCACCCCTTCTCACTCATGTGTAGGGCGAAGGCAACTGTGGTTGGGAAAAGGTAGTTTACAAGCATTCAGACACCAGAGAAGCCCTGGGCAAACCTTTCCCATGTTTTCACACTTTCTGAGAGTCTCTTGGGACTTCATCTGAGAAGAGAAGCCAGGGATGGAGACACTGTCATTGCTTTGCGGATGCAGGTTTCCGTGAGGAACACTCCCAGCTTCTCTGCACCGCTCCCTGATTCTGCTCCAAGGGAGGTGACACTTGATCGGTGCCTTGGGGGACAGGAACCGAGCACACCTCACCCAGCTTCTTCTGGGCTTTCTTGGCTCCGTAGGCCTGCCTGCAGGGAGAGGGCAGGGGGTGGTGTCACTTCCCAGAAGGCTCTGCCCTGTAGGGGACAGCCCGCAGATGGAAAGGACAGTTTGGATCAGAGGGAACATATGAGAGAGCCCAGTGGGTGGCTCATCTCCGCCACGGCCTCCATCGACTTGACAATATATGCATATATATATCCAAAAGAACTTGCACTTTTTATGAAGATTAAAAAAAAAAAAAACAAGGTTTATACAAGGGATGGATCCGACAGCTGGCTCACTGTGGGTAGTGGTGCGCGAGGCAGGTTGGGGCAGAGGTTGGAGCGTGTCTTGCTTGTACCTGTGTCCCTGATATGGGGGTGACTGAGTTAAGTGTGTCTACATCCATCTGTCCTTCTTATGTATCAAGGACAGTGAATCCTGGGTTCCCTCTTCCGGCTCTTGCTTCCCTTCTTTGGGACGGTCTCCTGTGGGCCTGGGCGGCTTTGGACCCCACCTCCTTTCCCTGCAGAGGGCAAGGACCCGATGAGACCCTGACCCCACAGGGAGGGTCTGGTTCCTCCAAAGCACCTGCTGGTCAGGCCCCGCTTGTGACCGCACGTGGCGGGTGTGGAGCAGCGCGCCCTGCCCCCCGCCCCCCATGAAGCTGCACCAGCCCCTGCTGCTTCCCGGCATCCCCGATCTCTGTTCAATGCGTGATTTTTTACGATCGATCTTATATCCGGCACAATCAGATTTATGGCTCCTGCATCTTATGAAATTACACAGATGTTGCTGCTCTGCTTCTCTCCAGGACAGTAAAAGGCAATAACATTCTTGCAGATTTCGACAGCAGGCAATTCAATAAAGGGCCATGTATATTTTATAAGTACAATAAAGACAAGGCTCTCTGCCCGCACTGCGGCCCGCCAGGCCCCAGCGCTGCACCGGGCGGCCACCCGCACCCCCCTTCCTGTCTGTTTGTCGATCAGGTCTCTCCCACTGCCACACAGGGGACTAGGGAGATTTATCCCCTTTCTGATCCATTATTTAAGTTTGGCTCCAGGGACCCTGCAATGGGGGCTGTTTAAAATTTAAAGGTGTTTGTGGAACTTAATACTTTCCTCCTCCTGATTTGCACTATAAAATTTTATCTATATTTTTGTTGCCCCATAAAACGTTTCTATCTTATCGGGATGGCTTGTCCTTTTACGGGCAAAACCATAAATACCTGATGAGGTGAGGGTTGGTAGAAGGTCTCACAGAGGAGTTCTAGGGGGAGACTGGAGAAGAGAACTGTCTCCCGGTCTGCCCCAGACACCGTGGGTGGCCTGAGATGGAGGTGGGGGGTTGGGGAGGCACCGTTCCTCTCTGAGACTCAGCTTCTTCACCTGTACAGTTGGGAGAACTATAGCACCCACGGGATAGGGCTGTTGTGATGATCCAGGGGCAGGGGGCACCAGGAGGACTAGCTGGGGGCTGGCCACAGCATGTGCCAAGGCCCAGTGGTAGGAACAGCAGAGGAAAAGGGCTCCCTCTCCAGGGCAGGACGGCGAGGTGCCAGGCCAAGCTGGGAGAAAATGCTTGAGCCGGCTCTGCATTCAGTCACCTTTCTGTGCCTTGGTGTCCTCATTTATGCCACGGAGACATTGAGGTTCGTGTCTCAGAGCTGAGTTGTGCAGATTAATGACTTCATGCCTGCAAAATGACGAGCTCTGTACCCTGCACATCCTAACTTCACAAGGGTCAAGTGTGGCTCTTGTTGTCATGGTTACAGACAAGGCAGTGACGGGGGCAAGGCGGGCAGGTGCCCAAGGAGCAAAATGCAAGGAGGCCTCGCTCTCAAAGGGCTACAGGTGTGGGCTTGGCACCTATAAGCGAGGCCTCCTTGCATTTTGTGCCCTGTGCGCCTCCCTTGCCTCCCCTAGCCCTGGCCCTGCTGCCAGACTCTCTTTTTTTCTGTCGGCAGGTGTGCAGACGGCTGAACAAAAGCGAGCCTAGGATGTGGGCAGTGGGAGCAGTGTTCACTGTCGGAGGAAGCAATGCCTCCTAGAGGTCTAGCCATTGCTGGGAGGGAGTTCAACGAATTTTGGTGTTCCCAGGGTCAAGCGTGGCTGGGGCTTTCAGCTGTTTCTCACCGATGCCTGCTCTGTGCCAGGTACTTGCTGGGCAAGTCAGACCTGAGCTCGACCCTCCCGGCATGCCCCGTGACTCCGGACACAGGCAGGTGTGGGTGGGAATCAGGGGCTGTGGCGGGCACACAAAAGAGGAGGGGCTTCTCCTGGTGAGGATGTGAGATGAGTCAGCAGAGGCTTCTGGAAGGGGGTCAAGAAGGATGCTAGGAGGAGGAGTTTGCCTCAGTGGGAAGGGCATTCCTCCCAGAGAGGCAGCATGGGCCAATCACGGTGTGACATGCATGATTCCCAGGCACCAAGACTGGAGGTCAGCGTCTGGGTGAGGAAGCCTGTTCCGTGAAGCTTTCGGTGGTCGAGGTAGAGGTGCGGGTCCTCAGGAAACTGAAGGGTAGCCAGGAGTCGGTCAGGGCCTCGCAGAGCCTGGGGACATGATGGGACAAGTGTCCACTGAGGTGGGGCCACTTTTAACACAGAGCCCACAGCCCAGAGGTGTGAGGCTGGGCAGCTTGGACACCGCTGCGGGCTGATCTCACCCTCGGCTCGAGCCTCGACCATCTGACTGGCACCACCTCGGCGTCTAGTGCCGCGGCTCTCAAACTTGGCTTCCTAGCGAGTTGATACAGACCTTTCCCGGGTCCTCTCGGGCCCCAGGAGGTGGAGTAAGGGAGACAAGATCGGGCAGAGGCGGTGCTGAACGGCCATCTGGGTACACGCGAGACTTCAGCTGAATTTAGCAGGAGCTCTGGAGCTGGGATGGCCCTTCCAGAGTCCCACTGGGTCAGGGCAAGGAGGCCAGGCCTTGATCTTCTGCACTGAGAAGTCACTGGACGTCAGCCATCCCGAAGGAGGTCCCAGCGGCTAAAGGTGATTGCTGGGCGTGAGGCTGATTGTGAGCCGTCAGCAGGCAACACTCCGGGTCCTGGCGGGGATCTTGGCAGCTTAGCACAGCCTCGAGGACCCCCGGCTCTCAGCCTGTGGTTGGGGGACGGTGGGAATGACTGGGGGCCCCTCCTGACAGAAATACAGACCTGCCATTTTGTATACATTAGGGTTTCTGCCACACACAGAACCAGAAAACTAGCATGTGTTGCTGGAAATGTGGAGGAATCATGGCAAAAATACACATAACATAAGCTTTATCGTCTTAATAATTTGTAAAGCACAGCAGTGTCATTATATTTGCTGCGTGAAAAGGTGGTAGTTGGTGGAAACGTGAAATGGTGCAGCTGTTAAGGGAACCAGTCTGGCAGTTCCTCCAAGAATTACGATAGAATCACCATACGATCTACCCATCTAGCAATTCGACTTCTAGGTGTTTACCCAAACGGACTGGAAGCAGGGACTCCAAAGATACTCACACACCCATGCTCGTAGCGGCATTAGTCACAGCAGCCGGGACGCAGAAGCAATGCTTGTGTCCGCTGATGGATGAGTGGACAGTAGGTGGGTCACAGGACATTATTCAATCTTAAAAAGGAAAAGAAGTGACAGCGCGGAGGTACCCGGAGGCCATTGCATGTAGTGAAATAAGCCCCTTGCAAAAGGACAGGCACTGCATGATTCTGCTTATAGGAGGTCGCTAGAGGCATCAAGTTCAGAGTCTGAAAGTAGGATGGTGGCGTTCAGAGGCTGGCAGGGGTGTAGGGGGTGGTACGTGGGATGGAACTTTAGTGTTTAATAGGGACAGAGTTTCGTTTTTGCAAGATGAAAGCGCTCTGCAGGGGGATGGTGGTGAGGGTTGCACAGCGGGACTGTGGTTAGTACCACCGAACGGCACACTTAGAAATAAGTAAGATGGTACCTTTTATGCGAGGTGTATTTTATCAGAATTTAACATTAATTAATTAATTTTTAAAAATCGAGAACTAGAGATCAGGGGACAAGGAGGGTCCTGGGCATGTGCTCTTCTGGGCAATCTGGCTTCCCTCGCGGGTGGTCTCTGTGAGGGCAGCTCTGCGGGGTGCTCGGAGAATGCCATTGGTGGGTGCTGTGTCACTTGGGTCTTCAGGGAGGCAGGAACTGAGGGGGTTAGGAATGCAGATGGTCCTTTGAGGGGTAAGCTCCAGGAAGGGAGATAGGAGGAGGAAGAAGGTGTGGGTGAGGGGCCCACAGAGTGTGACGGTGGCCTGATAAAGGCTGTGCTGACCCCGCCCAAAGCTCCAGGACCAAGGCTCAATGGGAGGAGTCCCATGCCGGATTCTTCTACCACAACCTTGCAGGGCCACCGTCATTGGCTGGCATCACCTCAAGAACATGACCTTGGCTCAAAAACTGAGGCAGACCCAAAGAATTAACAGCTAGAGGCTAGCAGCTAAGTTCCCTCTCTGCAGGGGGGCAACAAGTTCTTCCTTGGAGGGGGCTCTGATGGGGACGTGTCCCAGTGTCCGCAGCTGTCCGCCCACGCTCAGCGGGTGACTCCCAGCCACACGGAGGATCTCGGATCTAGACCCGAGTCAGTCTCTGGACAACGAGAGCTGTGACGTGGCCCACTCTAGAGCCCTTGGTGGCTGTGTTCTGTCGCGTGGACCTATGGGCTGAGGGACAGGGGCAGCAGGTGTGTGGCGGGAGAGGAGGGTGAAGCAGGGGTACAGAGACAAGCAGCGGGGAGATGGAGAGAAGCCCACTGCGGCTCCGTTCCTGGTGCCGGTTGTTCAGGGTTAGCTGCCCCCTGCACTTCCCAGCCTGGTGGTTCACCAGCTTCTTCTCCAAGATTCTGCCAATAAATCTCCCCTTTGGTTTAAACTGGTCGTTTACAAAAATCACTGTAACTCGGACTTTCAACCAACATGGGGAGGATTTGCAAGGGCTGGAGGAAGAGGAAGAAGCAGCGCAGGAGAGACAAGAGGGTCAGAAGGAGGAGAATGTGGGACGAGCCGTGGCTGAAGGCAGCCCTTCTCCACTACGGGCATCTCTTGGGATTCACCGTGACCTTGCCCAGCCTGTGGATGATCCTTCCTGGATTCCGGGTGCTGACAGGTGAAGGTGCAGATGGGACTGTACCAGAGACTTTCAAGGGCTCTCCCCGCTTGAGCCTTCAGGGCCACCCGTCGCTGCGCGCTCAGTTACCAGTGGGCCAGGAAATCCACTCCTCTGGCAGAGACGTAACTGAGCACCGAAACCCACCACCTTTCATCGGACCCTGGAGATGGCAGAAAAAGGTCTATAAAATAAGTTCATTGAAAAAGAAGTGTACTTAAAAGCAAGGAAGAGAATGTTCTAAGCCATAGAACCTGGATTCACTCCACCGGATTCCTTCGTTCATAGCAAGTCGCAAGGACAGCCCTAGACGGGCCGTCACAAGGATGGGACGAACTGCAAAGTCGCTTGCCAAAGATTGCTGCCGTCCTGTTTTTTTTGTTTGTTTTCCACTGGCCACACCATGGTAGATTGCAAAACCGGTAGATTGCTCAAATTAGTTGCCTCCCTATTCTATTTTTTTTTTTTAAAGATTTTATTTATTTATTTGACAGAGAGAGATCACAAGTAGGCAGAGAGGCAGGCAGAGAGAGAGGAGGAAGCAGACTCCCTGCTGAGCAGAGAGCCCGATGCGGGACTCGATCCCAGGACCCTGAGATCATGACCTGAGCCAAAGGCAGCTGCTTAACTTACTGAGCCACCCAGGCGCCTGCCTCCCTATTCTTATCCCCATTACATGGATGAGGAAACTGAGATTCAGAGAGTTTCACTGATTTCCTCTGGGTCCCACAGACAGTGAGGAAATGGGTAAGGACATGGGGCTGAAACATAGCCTAATTCCAAAGCTCTTGTCCTCAACACTAGCGGACGGCAAGGTGTGGACAATCACCTCACCCATCTTGAGGCTGATCCTGTGCCCTTGCCAAAGACCCCCCCTGGCCCCCACATGGAGTGGTGACACGGAATTCCAGGGGAACCTGACCCTTCCCAGGCAGCTGTGTTTTCTTTGTGGCCACTTAATTCCCACATAAAATCTCTTTAGGAAAATCCTAAATTAATACAGAGCACGTGTGGCGCTTTGAGTGGTGCAGGCCAGGCAAAGGAAAGAGGGCACAGGACAGTCAGGGCCGGAAGGGATGAGCAAAGGGAAGTGGTGGGGGGTGGGGGGAGACCAAGGAAGAAGGGTGATGAGACAAAGCAAGCCAGCTAGGTGACTGATAGATGACAGATAGGGAGGCAGATAGGGATGTCGAGTCACAGAAGCATTTAACTGAAGATAGAAGTTGAGGAAGGGATAGAGTGTGAACTGAGAGAGAAAATGGGAAAAAAAAAGCGAGAAGAGAAACACAGTAAGAAGCAGAGATATAGAAATACAGGAGCAGCCATTAATGGATGGAGAGAAGGAATTTCACATAAGGGCACAGAGCTGAATAACGGAGAGAGAGACAGCAAGAAAGGAAGAGAGATGGGGAGAGAGAAAGAAAGAAGAAGTCATAATGAGAAAGAAGAGATGGAGACCAAAAGTGATGTAGACAGAGGAAGAGGGAGAGAGAGAGGCAGAGGGAGCAGGAGAGGGAGGGAGACAGAGGGAGAGGGGGTAGGAGGAGGGGGAGAGAGAGAGAGAGAGAGAGAGAGAGGAGGCTGGAGGGAAGAATGACAGGAGGGGACCAAGGCAGAGGCCAGAGGGGACTGAGAGGCAGCCAGCGGAGGACACCTACTTTGGGGAGTGCCTAGCTCTGCCTCTGCGGTCCTCAGGGACCCTGGAGGTCCGCCCCTGCATCTGGGAAGCCCCACTACCCCCACCCCGTGGTACCAAGAAACCAAAGACAGGAGGGTTTCGGGTGCAAGCATTCCTCATTCTGAACAGAACCATTAATGTATTCTAAAAAGCTTTTTAGCTGTGGCCTGCTCTGCATGTTATTAATTTCTTTATTACAGATCTTGTTATTTTCAGAGGTCCCTGGGGACCCATTAACAACGGGTTTTTATGGGAAAGAAGTCGGCTAAAGTGGTGGGAATAACGGCTCCTCAGCCCCGAGTCTGTAATCGGAGTTGCACCGAGGATAATGTAGGCTGTTTTAATTTCCAAAATAGCAACAGTTCAGACATTTAATTGCAGTTTTATGCCCTTTTTTCATGCTGCCGAGTGTAAAATATGTGACCAGTAATCTGTAACGGCTAACCACGGAGCCACAGCCCGCCCAGCTTCCTCATCTCTCCTGGAGATGGACACAGGGAGGAAGGAAAGCGGGAAAGGAGTCGGAAGGTTTGGGTCGGCTGGGTTTGCCTGAGTTCGAACCACTGTAGAGATTCAGCTCTGCCCCCCCGTCCTCCCGCAGCCTCCCAGCCCTCTCTCTGACTCTGCATCCTCAACTTGAAACCTCATATTCCACCACCACCCCTCCACCCCGTTCCCCACGCCCCAGTGCAGCTTCTACATCCCCTACAGGTTGTAAGGAAGCACTTGGCCCAGGTGACCACAGGTGTGGTCCCACGGGACCAAGTGTAATAAGGTTGTCTGGATCACAAGTTCCCCTTTGCCCTCCCCCAAACCCTGAGCTTCAAATGCACCAAAGAAATGCCCTCGACAATGAAAATGCACGTTTGGACCGTACCAGCGACGTCCCCTTGTCCCTTTTCCTTTGGACCCACCCTGACCCCCAACAAAGGCACTGCTGGTCCTTGCTGTCTTGACTCCCCACGTGCTCGGCTGAGCCTGGTCTCCTGGGCTTTATCTCTCTAGGACCCATGCGTATCTTAGGCTTCGTTTTCCTAAGCCTCTCCTGAGCACACTCTTGCAGCTGTCCCTGACTGACCATCACCTAGAAGAATACAGAGCAATCTCTTCATGCGGCAACAGACAGGAAATCTTTTCTGAGTGAACCGAGGGAGTCTGTGGGGTAACGGTGTAGGGTGCCCAGGAGGCTGGCTCAGCGACGAGCACCCCGCTGGTGACTGTTAGGTCTGGTGAGCCGAAAAGCTACTTGTCTTGTGGGTACCAGTAGCCTGCATTTCTTTTCTGATCCTTTCTTCCTTTGGGGACCATTAAAACCTTCCAATGTGCAAGCTCCCGGAAAGCGGACTTCAAGCTAGTGCTGAAGCCGAAAGCAGTGAGTGGCACATGGTGAAAATCTACAGAGCGGGTGACAAGGATTTCCATTTTCCACTTTAGTTCCTGCCATCCTGGCACCCAAGAGTGGAGCAGCCACGCTCCTTCCGTGGAAGGGACTTAACTCTCTCTGTGAACAAGGTGCTTCTAACCAGCAGAGAACAACTCTCCAAGGTCCCCGACTGGCACAAAACCAGCTGAGGGAGTTTTGTGCCTGATGCTTTGCATGAACTCCCTTCTCCGACGAATGCCCCTGGATTTCCAGGGGAGGGCACCAGCTGTTTTACCAGGAGGTCTTGTGCCCTTTGACCCAAGCTGGGAGTTTTCACAGAGCAAAGGAGTCTTAATCAATGGCTGAAATGATAACTTGTAAAGTCAATCAGAGTAAGACAGTATATGGTTTCACTCGTATGTGGAATATAAGAAACAGGGCAGAGGGGGCACCTGGGTGGCTCAGTGGGTTAAGCCTCTGCCCTTGGCTCGGATCATGGTCTCAGGGTCTTGGGATCAAGCCCCGAACTGGGCTCTCTGCTCAGCGGGGAGCCTGCTTCCCCCTCTCCTTCCTCCCTCTGCCTACTTGTGATCTCTCTCTCTCTCTCTCTCTCTCTGTGTGTGTCAAATAAACAAACAAATAAAATCCTTAAAAAAAAAAAAAAGAAACAGGGCAGAGGACCACAGGGGAAAGAAAGGGAAAACAGAAAGGGAAGTCATTAGAGATGGAGAAAAACCATGAGAGACTCTTAACTCTAGGCAACAAACTGAGGGTTGCTGGAGGGGAGGTGGGTAGCGCCATCGGGTCCCTGGGTGACGGGCATGAAGGAGGCACGTGATGCGATGAGCACTGGGTGTTCTACGCAACTGATAGATTACTGAACGCCACATCTGAAACTAAGGGTGTATTATGTCTTGGCTAACTGAATTTAAATTAAAAAGTAAAAGAAATTATAACTTGTAAACTTGTAAGCTGCAGAGCCGGTGCATTCCCTGTTCTGGAACGTTCTGTTGTTAACTTGGTTAAGTTAAGAACTACCTATCGCAGAATCTCTTCCCTGAGTAGAGTTGTCTAAAAGAGGAATGTGGAGGTGGGGATGTGTTAGCTGCACTTATTCTGTGATCGTCTTTGTGGTCAAATATGGTGATGACAGAGGCCAAGATGTCCAGAAGATCTTGTGGCTTTTGTCCTTAATTCCATTAACATGGACTGTAACACTGGTTTTCATATGTTGAACCTGACTGTATTCCTACAAAAAATCCTATTTGGTCATGGCATACATAATTTTAAAGTTGATGAATTTGGTCTCCTAGCATTTTATTAAGGATTTTTATATGTATATGCATAAGGGATATTTGTCTATAGCTTTTCTTTTCATGTGGTGTTTTTATTTGGTTTTGATACCATGATAACACTAGCTTCACAGAATGAGCAAGAAACATTCTCTCTCTCTCTCTCTCTCTCTCTCTTTTTTTTTTTGAAAAGTTTATGAAGGATTTATGATAACTTTTCTTTAAAAATTTGGTTGAGGGGTGCCTGGGTGGCTCAGTTGTTAAGCATCTGCCTTCAGCTCAGGTCATGGTCCCAGAGTCCTGAGATTGAGCCCCGCATTGGGTTCCTTGCTTGGCGGAAAGCCTGCTTCTCCCTCTCCCTCTGCTGGTCCCCTGCTTGTGTTCCCTCTCTCGCTGTGTCTCTCTCTGTCAAATAAATAAAATCTTTTAAAAAATAAAAATAAAAATAAATAAAAATTTGGTTGAAGGGTGCCTGGGTGGCTCAGTGGGTTAAGCCTCTGCCTTCAGCTCAGATCATGATCCTAGGACCCTGGGATCGAGCCCTGCATCGAGCTCTCTGCTCAGAAGGGAGCCTGCTTCCTCCTCTCTCCGCCTGCTTCTCTGCCTACCTGTGATCTCTGTCAAATAAATAAATAAATATTTTAAAAATTTTCGGTTGGAATTCACTGGTAACACCATCTGCTCCTAGGCTTTTCTTTGTGGAAAGTTTCTGATTACTAATTCAGCCTGTTTACTTGTTACAGGTCTATTCAGTTATTCAACTTAAAAAACAAACAAACGAAAAAGCCTGTGGCACAGGGGTGGTTCAGCCGGTTAAATGTCTGACTCTGGATTTTGGCTCTGGTCATGATCTCAGGGTTGTGAAATGGAGGTTTGCGTTGGGTTCTGTGCTGGGCTTGGAGCCTGCTTAAGATTCCCTCTCTCCCTCACTAAAGAAACAAAAACAAAAAGCCAGTTTCAATAGTTTATATGTTTCTAGAAATGTGCCCATTTCTTCTAGATTATTTAATTTGTAGCATTCCTTTATAATCTTTTTTATTTCTGCAAGGTCAGTAGAGCTCGCTCTAATTTCTGAGTGTAGTAATTTGAGTCTTCTCTGGGAATGGGACTTTGAAGGGGCATTTACCATAGTCAGAGGGAAAGGGCTAGCTAGAGCAGAGCCAGGGAGATGAGAGTAGCGAAAGTTAAAATGCCATAAAGCTTGCTGTTCTTACTGAGATGTAGCCATTGGCTTAAGAAAATAATAATAAATGTTTCCCAGATTGCTGCAAGTCTTTGGTTAATTTCCCAAGTTCTGAAAAAAGTTGTTTCTGACAAATTTTGCCAGGGTTTTCATTACTTTTATGGAGGAGGGAATTTTCAGAGGTCCTTAAAATTGCCATTTTTGCTGATGTCATTCCTCCTTTTTCTTAGAGGTACATAAAATAATAGTGTTTCTTAAAATTGATGACATCTTAGATTTGATAAAATATAGTAAGCCTTAGCTGTAAAACACAGCTAACTAACTAATGGGAGAGTTAAGAATAAGGTGACATTAAATGCTAGACAATAAAAAAATAGACGATGGGGTTGATATATAAATTAAATATCTTAGTCCTTACATTGTTATGAACAATGGTAGAAATATTGATTATTAACTCCTGACTTTGTTACATCAATTACTTATGTTAAGATGTAGGGATAGGGGTGCCTGGGTGGTTCAGTGGGTTGAGTCTCTGCCCTCAGCTCAGGTCATGATCTCAGGGTCCTGGATCGAGCCCTGCATTGGGCTCTCTGCTCAGCAGGGAGCCTGCTTCCCACCCCACCTCTGCCTGCTGCTCTGCCTACTTGTGATCTCTCTCTGTCTGTCAAATAAATAAATAAAAATCTTTTAAAAAAAGATATAAGGATAACTACTCAGGTAAGAGAAAGAGAATATAATAACTTATGAGCTAGTTAAAAGGAAAACAGAAAATGATTAATTCAATGGAAGGCAGGAAGAAAGGAAAGAACAAAGAAAAAAACTCAGTGAAGAGAAACATACAGACACAAAATAGATGTTTTAGTGTATGTGCTGCTGAAGCGAGCATACAAAATAGATGTTAGAAATAATTATAAATAAAATGATAATCACAATAAATGTAAATACATTAAATTCATCCATTAAAAGATACAGTTTTTCAGATTTGTTTGAAAATTCAGCTACATATCTAGAACACCTGGGTGGCTCAGTTGGTTAAGTGTCTGACTTTTGATTTCTGCTCAGGTCATGATCTCAGGGGAGTGAGATCAAGCCCCCTTGCAGGCTCAGCACCAAGCTCAGAGTCTGCTTGGGATTCTTTCTCCTTCTGCCCCTCTCCCCACTCACATGTGTTTTCTCTAAAATGAAAAAAAAAATCTTTAAACAAATTCAGCTACGTATCCTATTTATACCTTAAAAAATGAAATAGGTAATAGTAAATGCATAGACAGAAATATACAGTAATAAGTAGATACCAACCAAAAAGCAGCTGGTATAACAATGTTCATAGTAAATGAAGTAAGCTTTAAAGAAAAGAGGATTAAGAAAAGTGGGTGAACTTCCCAGGAGAAGATAACACTGAACTTGATATAGCCTAGAATGCATTAAGCAGAAATTGACAAACCCCCAGTTATACTAGATTTTAACATGTTTGAGATGGATTAAGAAAAAAAAAACTAGTAAGGATAAAGAAGACATCAGAGACTACAGTATTAACTACTAGCTATATAAAGAACCCCTGTAGAATTCTGTATGTAGCAAATGGAGAATATATATTCTCCTCATGTATATATGGAATGCTTATAAATATCAACCTATTCTTTTTTTAAAGATTTTATTTATTTATTTGACAGATGGAGATCACAGTAGGCAGAGAAGTAGGCAGAGAGAGAGAGAGAAGGAAGCAGGCTCCCTGCTGAGCAGAGAGCCCAATTTGGGACTTGATTCCAGGACCCTGGGATCATGACCTAAGCCGAAGGCGGAGGCTTTAACCCACTGAGCCACCCAGGTGCCCTCAACCTATTCTATCACATAAAAGAAGACTCAAAAAATAATGAAGAAATACTATTCCACAGAACTCGTGAAATTAGAATTTAATAATAAAGGAGAGCTGGAGTGGGAAAACATCTCTAAATAATTAATGGATTAAAGAAGAGTTTATAACATCAACTTTACATATTTATAACTGAAAAAAAAAACCCCAAATATTTATAAAGGAACAACTAAAACTCTACATGCCAAAACTTGTAGATAGTGTCAAAGTGGATATTGGAGAGAAAATTACAGCCTCAAAATAACTTGAACCAAATTTTCAACTCAAGTAGACTTAAAAAAATTAACTAGAACAAAAAAACAGAAGTTCACAACAAAATCAAAAGTTAACTCTTTGAAAAGACTAATAGATAATATTAAGGTTTATGAAGGGAAAAAAGAAAATTTTAAAGAGAGACATAAGTAAAAAAAAAAAAAAAAGAGAGAGAGACATAAGTACAAACACAATGGAGAGGAAAAGGATCATAAAGGAATGCTTTGAATGACTCTGTGCTAATACATTTTAAACTTGTATGGAATAGACAACTGCTTTATAAACCTAAAACTGATCAATATTAGCTTCAGAAAAAAACAGAAAACACAAATAGACCTATAACCACTTAAGAATTTGACCTAAAATAAAAACATCAGAACTTGGATATTTTCCAGATGAGTTTTACCAAAATTTCAAGAAACAGGTAATGCCTGTCTTGAACTGTTTCATGCATAGAAAGAGAATAAAGCTTCACCTCTCTCTCCTTTTCTGTGGCCAAGATAACTTTGATACTAGAATTAGAAAAAAGAGTATGAGAAGGAAAAGTGATAAGCCAGCTTCACTGAAGAACATAGATGCAAAAATCCTTTATAAAATGTAGCAAGGGGCACCTAGGTGGCTCAGTTGGTTGAGCACCTGCCTTTGGTGGGTCAAGATCTCAGTGGTCCTGCGGTGGAGTCCTGAATCAGGCTCTTTGCTCAGTGGGGAGCCTGCTTCTCCCTCTGCCTGCCGCTGCCCCTGCTTGTGCACATGCGCACTCTCTCTCTCCCTGACAAATAAATTAAAAAAAAAAACAAACCAAAAACCTGTAAATAAATAAAATCTTCATTAAAAAAAAAACAAAAAAACAAAAAAACAAAGATACATCCAGACAATGGAACAATATCCAGCGCTAAAAGGAAATGAATTATCAAACCATGAAACGTCATGGAGAAAGTGTAAATGCATATTGTTAAGTAAAAGAAGCCAATCTGAGAAGGTTACATACTCTTTGATTCCAATTATGTGAAATTCTGGAAAGAGAAAACTATGTAGACAATTAAAAAAACAAAAACAAAAACAAGAGTGGATTCCAGGGGTGGGGTGAAGAGATTTTTAGGGCAGTGAAAATACTCTGTACACTATTATAATAATGGTCATAGGTCATTCTACATTGGTCCAAACCCACAGAATGTCCAATGCCAACAGTGAGCCCTAAGGTAATCTACAGACTTTGGATGACTATAATGTGTCAAAGTAGTTTCACCTTTGGTTAAAAAAAAGGTACCATTCTCGTGAATAAATATTAATAAGGGGAGGCTTTCTATGTGTGGGGGGAAGGAGCATAAGGAAAATCTCTGTACCTTACTCCTAATTTTGTTGTGAACACAAAACCACTCTAAAGAATTTGCCTTTTAGGGTGCCTGAGCCCAGTGGGTTAAGCCTCTCCCTTCAGCTCAGGTCATGATCTCAGGTCAGGGTCCTGGGATGGAGCCCTGCATTGGGCCTCCTGCTCCTGGGGAAGCCTGCTTCTCCCTCTCCCAATCCCCCTGCTTGTATTCCCTCTCTCACTGTGTCTCTATCAAATAAATAAATAAAATCTTTAAAAAAATAAAATAAACTAGACAAAATTGCAATAAAAAAAAGAATTTGCCTTTTAAAAAATATTGGCTTTAAAAAACAAAGAAGGGGTGGCTAGGTGGCTCAGTTGGTTAAGCCTCTGCCTTTGGCTCAGGTCATGAACTCAGGGTCTTGGGACTGAGCCCCACACTGGGCTCCCTGCTCAGTGGGGAGCTTGCTTCTCTCTCTCCTTCAGCCTCTCCCCTGGCTTGTGCCCACTCTCCCTCTCACTCTCTTTATAAAAAAATAAATAAATAAAATCTTTAAAAAATAAAAAAAAAAAGAAAAGAAAAAAATACACGGAAGAATGATAACAAAGGTAAGAATAGATTTGACACTATTTATTTTTTACAAAATATATCTATTAAGGAGGACCTGGCTGGCTCAGTCAGTCGAACATGTGACTCTCAGTCTCAGGGTTGTAGGTTCGAGCCCCACATTGGGTGTAGATCTTACTTAAAAAAAAAAAAAATAAAATCTAGGGGCTCCTTGGTGGCTCAGTGGGTTAAGCCTCTGCCTTCAGCTCAGGTCATGGTCTCATGGTCCTGGAAGGCAGCTGTGCTAACCACTACACCACCAATGCTCCGGGTGTCTCAGCGTCCTGGGATCGAGCTCCGCATCAGGCTCTCTGCTCGGCAGGGAGCCTGCATCCCTCTATCTCTCTGTCTGCCTCTCTGCTTACTTGTGATTTCTTTCTCTCTGTCAAATAAATAAATAAAATCTTAAAAAATAAAATAAAATCTAGGGGCACCTGGGAGACTCAGTAAGTTAAGGGTCCAACTTTTGGGTTCAGCTCAGGTCATCAACCCAATGTAGTAAGGTCGAGCCCCATGTTAGGCTCTACTTGTCCTTCTCCCTCTGCTCCTCCCTCTACTCACTTGCTCTCTCTCTCAAATAAATAAATAAAACATCTAAAAAAACCACCTCTCCCTCTTCTCCTGCTCACTCTTGCTCTCTCTCAAGTAAATAAAAAAAATTAAAATAAATAAACTCTTCTAAAAATAAATACAATTTTTAAAAAAGATTTTATTTATTTATTTGACAGAGATCACAAGTAGGCAGAGAGGCAGGCGGGGTGGGGGAGGCGGGAGCAGGCTCCCCGCTGAGCAGAGAGCTCAATGCGGGGCTCGATCCCAGGACCCTGAGATCATGACGTGAGCCGAAGGCAGATGCTTTAATCCATTGAGCCACCCAGGCACCCCTAAAAATAAATACAATCTTAAAACCTTTCTCTAATTTTTTTGAATAATAAAAATAAAAATGTATCTATTTAGCTAAGCACTGATGATACAGAAGCAAGCAAAACAAAGTTCCTGCTCTTATGGGGCTTATATTATAGCCGAAGAGGCAAACACAAACGAACCAATAATTTATCATATGTCTGTCCTAAAAATAAGTAAATAATGTAGGGGATGTGGGGTAAAGAAAGCTGTGTGTATGTGTATGCGTGTGATTTTATACAGGTTAGGGAAGGTCTCACTGATTCAATGATATTTGAAAAGGGCCTGAAGGTCATGAAGGAGTGAACCAGGTGGGATAAAGTAGTTCTAGGCAGTGGGAAAAGCAAGTAAAAACATCTTTTATATGATCTTTTATGTAGAAAATCCATTTAGCAATAATCGCGCCTCAGATAAACCTCATTGGCTTCGATACTGCCACTGTGCAAAGCTTATGCAGAAAATCCAAAAAATAGACAACATTAGAACTAAAAGAGAATTTATCAAGGTTGCCAGATACAAGATAAATATTCAAAAACCACTGGGGCTTCTATGTAACGGCAGCAACAAATTAGGACACAGAGTATGAAAAAAAAGATTTCATTTACGACGGCAACAAAATCAACATAACTGTGATTAAATGTAACAGATGATTCACAGGATCTATGAATAAAATAAAATAAATTCTGTATCTTTATTGATCTAATAGAATTGAATCAAATAAGATCTAATGCCATCTAAAATAATATGTAAATAAATCAGTTATGTTTATCAATTGAAAGGCTCAGTGTTGTAGAGACAGTGAGCCTCCAGGGCACCTGAGTGGCTTAGTGGGTTAAAGCTTCTGCCTTTGGCTCAGGTCATGATCTCAGGGTCCTGGGATCGAGCCCAGCATCGGGCTCTCTGCTCAGCGGGGAGCCTGCTTCCTCCTCTCTTTCTGCCTGCCTCTCTGCCTACTTGTGATCTATCTGTCAAATAAATAAATAAATAAATAAATAAATAAATAAATAAATAAATAAGTTACAGCTGTTTAAAAAAAAAAAGAGAGAGAGTGAGCCTCCACATATTAATATAGAAATTAAATGGAGGGCACCTGGGTGGCTCCATCAGTTAAGTGTCTGCCTTTGGCTCAGGTCGTGATCCCAGGGTCCTGGGATTGAGTTCCACGTTGGGCTCCTTGTTCAGCAGGAAGCCTGCTTCTCTCTCTCTCTCTACCGGCTGCTCCCCCTGCTTGTGCTTTCTTGCTCTGTCAAATAAATAAAAAATCTTAAAAGAAGAAGAAGAAGAAGAAGAAATTAAATGGAATTCCAACCAAAGGCACAGTGAAGTTTTCTGAAGAAACTTGGTAAACTAATCTTAAAATTCCTATGATGATAAGGGTCAGGAATATCTGAGACTATTTTGGAGAGGAACAAGAGGATATGGAGATACTTAGCCCTACTATATTAGGGTGATCAGTAGCTGAAACAAAGAAACCTCAACATCTTTATGACTCAAACACGATAAAAGTTTATTTCTGGCTTCTATGAATCCCAAATGGGTGTTCCTGACCAGTGGGCATCTCTCCTTCAAGCGGCAAGGTGTAGACCCCGTCTTCTTCCATTTTTGGTTCCCACCTTTCAAGGCACCATGCATGTTTGCATCAAGCTGATGGGAAAGGAAAGAGAGTGAAGAATCATGCGTGGAAGTTTCTGTAGGCAAGGCTTAGACATGGTATACATTGTTTCCATTCACATCACTGGCCAGCACTCACTCATGGGGCCACGTCTACTGCCAGGGAGGCTGGGAGACAGAGCCCAGCTGTGGTCCCAAGAACAAGAGGAAGCAGGTATTGTGAAAAGCTAGCCAGTCTCAGTCATATCTGCCATATAGCAAGATTTCTTATATAGACATGATCACCTAAACTGTGTGGAGTGGCACAGGGATAAACGAATAGATCACCAGAACAAGAAACATAGCCCAGACACAGAATTATACAAATATTGGAAGTCCCTATAAGACAAGGATAGCTTCACAAGTCAGTGAGGGCAGTGGGGAACTATGTAGCATACGGCGCTGGGACAACTGGCCATCTCTGTGGGAGCCAATATAAAATAATATATATGGGGCACCTAGGTGGCTCAGTGGGTTAAAGCCTGTGCCTTCAGCTCAGGTCATGATCCCAGGGTCCCGGGGTTGAGCCCCACGTCGGGGGAGCTCTCTGCTCCCTGGGGATTGAGCCCCACGTCAGGGAGCTCTCTGCTCCCTGGGGAGCCTGCTTTGCCCTCTCTCTCTGTCTGCCTCTCTGCCTACCTGTGATCTTTGTCTGTCAAATAAATAAATAATCTTAAAAAAATAACATATATGGAAGGCCATATATAAAAACCTAGGTGACTTGAGGTCCTAAATGTAAAAGAGCAAACACTTTAAAATAATTAGAAGAATTATTATAGAGAATATCTTATGTTTTTTGTTTAGGGAAAGATTTCTTGAACATGGGAAAGACAGAGAGAAAGAAGAGAGGAAACACCAACCATGAAGGAAAAGACTGATACATTTGACTCTCCTTTCTGCTTCATTGTTTTGTCTATTACTGTGCCCAAAGCACAGTAAAGAAAGACGTCCTCAATGTAAGAATTCTAAAACCACAAATAAGAGAAAACATTCTCAAAGTAAAAAGCTGTAAAGGATTAATATTCAGATTACGTAATGAACTTCAATAAGTTAAAGGCAAACAACCAGCAGAAGAGTGAACAAAGGATCTGAACAACAAATACGCAAGAGAGGAAATGGAATTTCCTATGCAAAATTAAAAAGATGCCCAGCTTCACTCATAATTGTGGAAACACACACACACACACACACACACACACACAGAGGTCAACAATAAGATACCAGATCACACCAACCAAATGGGCAAAAATTTAAAAGTCTGGCAGTACCAAGTATTATTAGCAAGAATGTGGAGAAATGAAGACTCTTGCACATTGCTGGTGGGAGGGCAAATTAGTGCAAATACTTTGGAGACCAATTTGGAAATACAGCTTGACAATATACACATCCCGGGACCCAGCAATTCCTCCCCTTGGTATTATGCCCCAGAAACATTTTGCTTCTAGACATAAGGAGACAGGCTGGAAGCAGCTCACTGGAGGCTTATCTACAGTTGCAACAAAATTCAGCAACAATCTGCTTGTCTACCAATAGCAGAGCAAATTAAGACAGTGTGGTGTTTTTGTGCAATGGGCTACTCCTCCTCAGGTAAAAGGAATGAACCTGGGCTACATGTAGCAACATGAACATTTAAAAATTAAACACGTACAAAATAATACTATATTTTTATGGATAGCTACGTAGGGAACATATCAAAATGTGGATGGGCAGGACACACACCAGCTTAGAGTTACCTGTGAGTTAGTGCCAGTGAAGAGAGTAATGAAAAGGAATCAGGATGAGAACAAAATCAGACAGAAGTAATATGGCAAAATGTTCACAGTTGCTAAATAAGGGTGATGAGCAGAAGGATTTTATATTATCCCCTATTCTTCCATACGTGTGAAATATTTTTTGTTTAAAATTTTAATAAACTAATTTCTAAACATCTTAGGGAAGGATTCCAGTTGGCAAATCCTGGGTCAGTTGCTCATTTACGAAGCCGTCAGTTGGAAGAAAATGGCAGTTCTGGCCATAGCTATACATATGCAGAATTCTGGGGATGCAGTGTCCTTGAGAAGGAAGAGAAGTAGCACAGATAGTACCAAAGGTGTGTACTCTGCGCTGGTCCCCAGGGCATACGCAGCCAGGATATCTGGGAAATTAAGCAGGGAGCCCATTAGAATCCCCAAGGAGCTTCCTTCAGGAATCAAACCCAAACCTGCTGAGTCAGAATTTTCCAGCCATTCACATTTCAAAAAAGCCTGCTGGTTGGTTCTGATGGGAAACCCTAGTTAAAGCATAATCATCTAAGGCCTTGGGTTCAAACCACTGTGTTGAATCCCTAGCTCAGGTGAGCAGGACCCAAGCTTATACCCACCTGCCATATGCCTGGGTAGGGACTCCTTCCCTTTGAGAGACAGCCTGTGGACAAAGGAAAGGACACACATAGGGGGACTAGTTTCTAGGAACGCCCCATTTCCAGACTTCATCCTCCAATAATACCCTTGGCCTTAACCAGCCACCCTGGTTCTTCTGGAATTTAGCATTAGGAGGCACATCAGGGAGAGAGGAGCTTGAGCTCCCCCTAGAGGCCAAAAGTGTTAATGTTGATGACTCTCCAAAGCTCTTGTGGGGTTAAAAATAACAATTAAACAAAACAAAACACAAAACTGCTTCCCCGGCACTTACTAAATGCCAGACACTGTGCAGAAGTGGTGTGCTTAAAGTACCTAAACTAGGGGGTGGCAAATTTAGGATTCTAACCCAGGTCTGTCAGACTCCCAGAGCTGTAGCATGGGAAATCTTGGGTCATTAAAGATCCTCAGTAGTGTGGCAGCAACCAGCCCTTACACCTGCCTTAGTGACACCCTAGCGTCTACTCTTATCCAAGCACACGGAGCACCACGTGGGGGCGATGATGCTGTTGGTGCCCTCATGGTTTGGTTGTTTTTTAAACATATAATGTATTATTTGTCCCAGGGGTACAGGTCTGTGAATTGTCAGGCTTACACACTTCACAGCACTCACCACAGCACATACCTCCCCAATGTCCATCACCCAGCCACCCCATCCCTATCCCTCATCCCCCAGCAACCCTCAATTTGTTTCGAGAGATTAAGAGTCTCTTATGGTTTGTCTCCCTCCCGATCGCATCTTGTTTCATTTTTTCCTTCCTTACCCTCCACAACCCCGTGCCCTGCCTCTCAAATTCCTCATATCAGAGAGATCATGTGGTAATTGTCTTTCTCTGATTGACTTATTTCATTCCACATAATACCCTCTAGTTCCATCCACATCGTTGCAAATGGCAAGATTTCATTTATTTTGATGGCTGCATAGTATTCCATTGTGTGTATACACCACATCTTCTTTATCCATTCATCTTTTGATGGACATCTGGGCTCTTTCCATAGTTTGGCTATTGTGGACATTGCTGCTATAAACATTGGGGTGCACGTGCCCCTTCAGATCACTACATTCGTATCTTTAGAGTAAATACCCAGTAGTGCCATTGCTGGGTTGTAGGGTAGTTCTATTTTCAACTTTTTGAGGAACCTCCATGCTGTTTTCCAGAGTGGCTGCACCAGCTTGCATTCCCACCATTATAGGAGGGTTCCCCTTTCTCCACATCCTCGCCAACATCTGCTCTCATGTTCTTATTGTTGCCTTCCTGCCTGGTGTCCCCCGAGTACCCCTTCCACCAAAACATCTATGAGGCAAGTTGTAATTGTTCTTCAGGGCTCTGCGGAATGTACAACGCCAATGGTTGCTTACCTCTGTCCCCCACTCGCTGTGCACTCCCCAAAGCAGGCTTCGACTCGCTCATCTCTGAACCCCCAGCTGATGAGCAAAGCCAGGGGATGGGTGAATACATGAATGACTGAACGAATAAAAGGTAATGGGGACGACAAGCAAATGGCACTTGGTGGAGGGGGATGCGTGCCTGTAACCATAGTAACGATGTTGCTGTGTGATAGTGCTAGAGGTTGGTAACCATGGCAACACAGACAGTGAGGCCTGTTTGGACCTTACTAGCGCTGCCCACTGCCTGTCCATGCCGAGCCTGACCTGATCAGTGGCCAAACAAGATGATGGACGCAAGCAGCAACTGCTGTCCTGACCCCTGACCCCGAGACTCCCCGCACCACCACCCCAGGGCTGAGTCTCACAGTGGTCCTATCTTTTTTCTGAGTGGTCCAGGAGACTCCTGGAAAACCGTGTTGGGGACCAGTGGGTACAGTCTGCCTGCATGTGTGTATATGAGCGCAGGCAAGAGGCAGCTGGATGGGCAAATGTGTAAGGTGTAGTTCGCGCTCAAGCTAGTCTTGTTCTTGCGAGTGCAAGGGAAGGGTCGCTCCAAGTGTATTAGGGAAGAGGGACAGCCCCTGCATGTGTGGGGCAGCGCCAGAGACGTGGGCGTGGTGTGTAGGGAGGGAAGGGATCCGTCCGTCTTGAGTGTGGCCGCAGTGCGGTGTTTTTGGGAGGGGCGACGCGGGGTGTGTGTGTGTGTGTGTGTGTGTGTGTCCGCGCGCGCCGGAGCTCGGTCGTGGGGGGCGGGGTTCCGGGGCTGCGGGGCGGGGACCCTTGGCCGCACCGCGCGCGCGGCTGGGGGTGGGGGTGCTCCGCCCCATCCATCACCCCGCGAGCAGCGAGCAAGGCGGATATCACGGTGTCACGGGCGACTCGGCTCGCAGATCTTATCCTCTTCATTTCCGCCTGAGCCCAGCCCGCCCGCGCCGGCTCCCCGAAGGCTCCATCCATCATGGGGGAACGCGGGGGGTTGCACGGGCTTGGGGGGGTACTCAGACGGCGCGGTGAGGGAGGGGCAGCGGGAACCAGAAGCACCGCCCGACACCTGAGGAAGGACAAGTGGGGACTGGGGGGGGGGTACTTCGGAGTCCGCTCTTTCACGTGGGGGAGGGGACGCTCTCTGCCCCGGGGCGGACGAAGGGCAGGAGCCAGCCGGGGGCCTCACCTGGGACCCTCGGCAGGTTGTTGGGGTCCGGATCCCTGGGTGCCTGGCCTCTCTCTCCCACGCTGGGTGGGGGGAGGGCAACGTGGGGAGCTTGTCTGTACCCCAGGCCCGAGGAGGGGCTGCTGGGCGCGGGGCCCGCACCTGGACCCTGCGGGGCGACCCGGGGCCCGGGCCGCGCGGGCGGGGGCGGGCTCCCCGAAGGGAGGCCTTATTTCATTTCCCCGCGCCGCTGAGGTTTCTGCGCAGTGTCTCTCTCACCTCTTTAAATTTTACGGCGCTTGGCTTGCGGCCGCCGGGCTCCGCCCCGGGGAGGAAGCGGGTGCTGGGGTCTGGGAGCCTGCCCCGGCCGAGGGGTGGCCCCAGCAGGCAGGGCGCGGGTCAGGCCCGGGGCGCCCAGACTCTGCAAGGGCCCCCGGCCTGCGAGCCCCCCGACCCGCGGTTCCGCGGGACCTTGCGGGAAGGGGGTCTGGGCTGTCCCGGCCCAAAGGGCGGGGTTTGCTTCGGAGCGCCCGGCCCCGCCCCTTTCCCAGACTCCAGGGCGCGCCGCACCTCCCTCCTCCTGCTCCGGGAGTGTTGCGGGGCGGTGTGGTGGGGGGCACTGCTGGAAGAGGGAATAAGAGCAGCAGAGACAGATACCAGTCTTGGGGACCCAGTCGCGTTGCCAAATCCACCCCCCTCGCCTCGGTCAGCTTCCCCTGGAGGCGGGGTGGTGCCCTCAAGTCCAGAGGCAGGGTCAAGTACAGAAACCTCTGGTCGCTGATGGCCAGGCCTGGCACCTGCTGGGAGATCAAACTGGGGGCTGGAGATGAAGGGAGAAGAGGGAAGAGGCCACTGGCCCCCAAAGGATTCCCTCAGGAGCCTGAGAGGAGGTCATTCGGAGGGAGGGGGAGGGAGTGTGGCCTTGCCCTGAGAGGGGAGCATGAACAGCAGATGACTGTGAACCTGTGAGGGGTGCGAGGGAGAGAGAGGTGTGAGCAGGATGTGTGAGGACGTGGAGTATCTGTGGATCCCATTAAGTGGGGGAGACACTGCCCACAGAAACAGTCAATTCGGGTAGAGCCAGGATTTGCCCATAGTTCTGTCTGACTCCAGAGCCGCCTTTCTCAGACCTGCAGTCATCACCTTGACTTCTTGACAACTCACTCCTTATTAACAGATCCCCTGTATGCACCACCAAGCCGCCACCCACACAACTGTGACAAGTACATAACCAGAAGGAAACAAGGCACAAAACAGAAATTTGGCCCCACCGGCCTGGGAGATGCGCCCTTTGGCCCAGCAGTGGGAGACACCAGCTCCCCAGAAAGCCCCTTGCCAGGACTGGGGGACACCAGGACTGCTGCAGTTCAGAGCAGGGGTGTGTGGGGAAGACAGTGGGGGCAGAACAGCAGCTGGAGCTCCCCACCTTGTGGCTAAAGTCTGCTGGAAGCCTCCAGGCTGAAGAAGGCCCTGAAACATTTTTTTTTTCTCCATTGACCTGGAGAGGAAATGTCCTGGATATCACACTCTAGGGAGCTCAACCACCGGCATCTTTATGAGGAAAATTGGTCACCTCCACATGACCCAGCCAAGGCCTGCTATGGCCGCCCCTCCCCTGTTCCCACCCCTGCTCCTGCGTTCCCTCCGTCTCCTGGTTAATGCTCCCATCTTTTCTCGCTCCTCACGTACAATCTCTCACTGTATCCTGTTGATTTACCCTTCTAAACATCTCTCAGATCTGTCCCCTTGCCCCCATCCCTGCAGTCTGGTCCGACTGTATCCATCCTCCATACTGTGATGACAGTTGGGCCCCGTCATAGCCTCATAAAACTCTTTAAGGGCCGCCGGCTGCTCCCAGGATAAAGCCAGAGTCCACAGCATCTCGCTCAAGGTCTTCAGGCTCTGGCCTGTCCCCCCTCTCCGGCCGCCTTCCCTGCTTTCCTCGCCTGGCTTCCCCAAAGTCACTTTGCTCTTGCGTGCTTCTGAAACCATTGCACGTGATTTCCTCTGCCCGCCATGGGTCGTTCCCTCCTCTCTCTCCAGGGCTGGCTTCTCATCACCATTTGAGGCCCCGCTCAAATGCATCCTTCTGCTCAGGGACGCGTTCCTAGAATGAAGCCCTTTCCTGTACTCTTGTGACCGTGGTGCTCCCTTGTCCCCTGGTTATGGTGCGCTGTTAAGGCTTGTCTGGCCCTTGCACTAGGCCACTAGACAGATGGCTCACTGAGGGCAGGAGTCCTCGTTTATCCCAGGGGCCCGAGTGTCTGGCTGAGGGGTGTATGAGATGACTGCTGTTGAGTGAGAAAGGGGAACCTGATATTGTTTGGGACCCCAGCCTGTTTCTAGACTTGCTTGGGCTTGTGGCTCTGTGGCCCCCATAACGGGGGTGTGGGCTGGTGAGTGGCTTGAACATTACTGTTCCACACAAATGATCTTTCCTCTGAGCCCCCCTCACACTGGCTCTCAAGGCTGCAGAGGATCTACCTGTAATGAGGTCTCAAGATTCAGAAACCCGTTCACTTGCTGCCTGTGGCTTTCGCATCTCCTAGGATGACCGGTTGTCATGGCAACCAAAGTGCAGGAAGTGCCTGCTGGCTCCCTTCCCAGGATGGGAGCAGCAGGCTGAGTGCCCCATTACAAAGGCCCTGGGTGAGCCAGGCTCACCTGGTGCTGGATGGTACTGGATGGCTGGGGCCCACCCACTCTGAGCCAGACTGGGTCTCTTCATTCTTTCCCCAGCAGAAGCTTGGGAGCTCATCCCAGAGTGTTGGCCTGGCCTGCACCTCCTGCTCCAAGGTGACAACCCTGTAAATACATTTCTTTTCCTTTGGGGAACCAGCAACCCTCTGGTCAAATACTCACGCTTGGGGTCTGGAGTCAGAGAGGATGGCTTCTAGTCTTGACTCTGCCACTGGATGGCTGTGTAGTCTTGAGCAAGACGTTCAATGTTCTGAGCCTCAGTTTCCTCATTTATAAAATGGGGATAATAGTAGCATCCTGGGATTTCCACTTTTGGCGAGATGGTGAACTAGTGCTCTGAAAGGCCCTCCCATTAAAATTCAACAAGATTCTGCATGAATTATTAAAACAAAATGAATAAACTAGCCTTTTTAATGCATTGCTGGGTTTGTTAGGAAGTAAGGAAAATCTCCACTCAACATCTTCTGCCAGGAAAAACACAAGGTGGAACTGAACCTAAAGCATTAGAGTGGTGAATAACAGGTTAATGGGGAAATTATGCTGAATGTTGAAATAAGTGCCATGATAGGCAAATTAAGTCACAGCCAGAGGCAAGGTGAGAAAACTCAGCATGAGACTCGTACACTGAGTCAGGGTCCCTTACAGGTGGTTGAAGTAGCTCCAGGTTAATATCAGCCCCAGGCTCCCAGCAGAAATAAGTGCGTCTCAGGAGGAAGGCACCTTCGACTTAGGCCCCCAGGATTCTCTCAGATTCAGATCAACAAAACATGGGGCACCTGGGAGGCTCAGTCAGTTAAGCATCTGACTCGTGGTTTCTGCTTGGGTTATGATCTCAGGGTCTTGAGATCAAGCCCCACCTCTGGCTCTGTGCTGACCACAGAGCCTGCTTAAGATTCTCTCTTTGCCTCCCTCTACTCCCCACTGTTGCCATATCCCTCCCTGCTTGCATGTGTGCTCTCTCTCTCTCTCTCAAATAAATTAATTAACAAGCATGAGCTCGCAATCAGCGATTATCAAACTACAAGGAAACAAGCCACTATGAGTGAGAGTCAGCAATATTATAAACCCTATACTTAGATAGCTTTCCTAAATACTTTGGCTATTATTTATTTGTTTTTAAAGCTTACAACTTCCTGAATATAAACAGGGCAGAATTTTAAGCAATGTCTTTTAATTTTTATTTCTATTACTTATTTATTTGGCAGAGAGAGAGAGAGAGCACAAGCAGGGGGAGTGGCAGAGAGAGAGGGAGAAGCAGGCTCCCCGCTGATCAAGGAGCCCCATGTGTCTCCTTTGTGGACAGAAAAAGGGCAAATCTCAAATACTGAACATCAGTTGTATACAGTTCGGAGAAGTAATTGGAATTAATGTGGTTGAAGGTCCTTGAATTATTTGGGGGGTGGTGGAATAAGATAATTATTAACTGTAGACTTTTTTAAGTTTGAAAGATATAATTTTAAGGGCAATTATTGAAAGAATAGAAAAGGAGAATGCATTTACCAACTGTAGAGGAAAGGAAATGAAAGAAAGGGGGAAAATCCTCAATTTTTAAAAAAGTAAGAAAGGAGAAATGAGAACCATGGAAAAGATGGTGAGTCAAAAAAAGCACAAAATTAGATGGCAGATACAAGTCCAAATTTATCACTGATCTTTAAAAAATGCAAATGTGCTACATTCTCTAGTTAAAACACTAGAAATTATCAGAAATATTTTTTATTTTTTCAAGTTTATGTATGTATTTATTTTAAAGTAATCTCTACACTCAACATGGAGCTCAGACTCATGACCCACAGATCAACAACATGCTCTTCTCACAGAGCCACCCAGGCGCCCCCCACATTGAATATTTAAACCAGCCATGTGTGGTCTACAAGACCCACTCCTAAAACATGAGGACACTGAAAGGCTGAAAATAAAAGTATTCATAATGATACAGCAGAAAAATACCAACCAAAGGAAAGTTGGAGTGGCTTTATTAGTATAAAAAAATAGAGATTAAATTAAGTATTATTGTAAGAGATAAAGATAATAAAGGTTTTAATGCATCTGGATGATAAAACAATTGAATGAATAAAACAGCCTCAAAATATACAAAGCCAGAATGGAAGAACTACAGAGAAAAATTGATAAATCTGTGATTATTATGAAAGATTTCAACAAATCTCTTGCAATTATTGGTATGTCAAGTAATGAAAAACAGTAAGATATACAGGATTTTTAAATAATTATTAATTAGTATTTTTAAAAAGACTTTATTTATTTGACAGACAGAGACCACAAGTAGGCAGAGAGGCAGGCAGAGAGAGGAGGAAGCAGGCTCCCTGCTGAGCAGAGAGCCCAATAAGGAGCTTGATCCCAGGACTCGGAGATATGACCTGAGCCAAAGGCAGAGGCTTTAACCCACTGAGCCACCCAGGCACCCCAATATAGAGGATTTAAACAATTAACAAACCTGAGCAAGTTTGACTCACCATCTTTTCCATGGTTCTCATTTCTCCTTTCTTACTTTTTAAAAAATTGAGGGTTTTCTCCCTTTCTTCCATTTGCTTTCCTCTACAACTGGTAAATGTATACTCCTTTTCTGTTCTTCTAGTAATTGCCCTTAAAATTATATGTTTCAAACTTAAAGTACGAAAGTTAATAATTATCTTATTCCATCACCCCCCAAATAATTCAAGTGTCTGTAGATAAAGTCCTAAATCCAACAATTAGAGAATACATATGTTTTCATGCACACATAGAAAATCTATAAAAAGTGATCATATTAGAATATAATGTAATTCTCAACAAATTATAATAACTGGTATCCTACAAATCATGTTTCCATAACCTACAATGCAAGTAGGTTAAAAGTCAATGATAAAATGATGAATGAAAAAAATTTTCATATGTTGGTAAATTAGAAAAAAAATCACACTGGATATATGTATTTTTTATATTTTATTTATTAATTTGATGGTCAGAGATCACAAGTAGGCAGAGAGGCAGGCACAGAGAGAGAGGGGAAGCAGGCTTCCTGCTGAGCAGAGAGCCCGATGTGGGACTTGATCCCAGGACCTTGAGACCAGGACCTGAGCTGAAGGCAGAAGCTTAACCCACTGAGCCACCTAGGTGCCCCAAATATCTTTTTTTTTAACTATTTTATTTATTGATTTGACAGGGAGAGACGCAGGGAGAGAGGGAACACAAGCAGGGGGAGCGGGAGAGGGGGAAGCAGGCTTCCCATTGAGCAGGGAGCCTACTTGGATGTGGGGCTTGATCCCAGGACCCTGGGATCATGACCTGAGCTGAAGGCAGATGCTTAACGACTGAGTCACCCAGGTGCCCCCACCTAAGGTACTTTTTCAAGTACTTAGAACTGAGTGAAAAAATTACATATCCATACATGTGGAATGCAGCAAAAGTGCTAGTTTGACGGAAATGTAGAGTCCAAAATACTTATGTTAGAATAAAAAAGGCTGACATTGAGTTAAGCATCCATCTCACAAAGTTAGGAAAACAAGAACAGAATTTGGTGAAAGTGAAGAATACCATAAATTAATAAATTGGAAAAATAAAGATACATAGAAGCAACAAGGACCAAATTGGTTCTTTGAAAGACTAATAACACAGATAAATATTGGCAAAATGTAAGAAGTAAAAAGACATGGGCATAAATCAATCATATTAAGACTGAGAAAGGAAATATTGCTACAGAATTTAGCAATAAGCAGAAATTCAAAAGATAAAAACGAGGGGCACCTGGTTGGCTCAGTCAGAAGAGCATGTGATTCTTGATCTCAGGGTCGTGAGTTTGAGTCCCAGGTGGGGTATGGAGATTGCATAAATGAAAGTTAAAAAAAAAATAAAAAAGAGAATGTTCTATTAATAATAAATTACTAATTTGTCCTTTAGTAATAAATTTTAAAACAGGCAAAGTGCACAAATTCCTTGAAACACAGAACTAATAAAAAATGACTCAAGAAGAAATAAAAACCTTGAATAATCCCATAACTACCATACATAATTGAATATACAGCTGAAATAGTTCCACATAGAAAATATCAAGCCCAAATGATTCCAAACATCCAAAGAACAGATATTATAATTTTATACAAACTCACCCAGAGGACAGAAAAGAGGAAGCCCTACTCATCTCACTTTGAGAATCCCGTCTAACTTTAATACCCAAATCAGGACAATTTGATGTGCCTACATTCAAAAATCAAGAAAGAATAGGAGAAGACTGGGCGCACCTGGGTGGCTCAGTTGGTTAAACAGCTGCCTTCAGCTCAGGTCATGATCTCAGGGTCCTGGGATCAAGCCCCACATCAGGCTCCCTCCCCAGTGGGGCGTCTGCTTCTGCCTGTCAGCTCCTCCTGCTTGTGCTCTCTCTCTCTGTGTCAAATAATAAGTAAAATCTTAACAACAACAAAAAAGAATACAAGAAAACTGAATCCAACAAAATATTTAAAATCATGACCAAATTGGCTTTATACCATGAATGCAGGGGTGGTTTAACATGAATATATATATGAATATAATACCGGTATCATTAATAAATTTTATAATACCATATATAATAATTATATATCTATATCTTATATTACCTATCAGAGTATCATATATTGTTATTAGGAAGAGATGAAACATCATTTCCAGATACATTTATTTACATTAAAAAACCAAAATAAGAGGCTCCTGGGTGGCTCAGTCAGTTAGGCATCTGCCTTCAGGTCAGGTCATGATTTCAGGGTCCTGGGATCAGGCCCAGCTGCCAGCTGGACACTTATTGCGGTTCCCTGCTCTGAGGGGAGTCTGCTTCTCCCCCTCCTTTTTTTTTTTTTTTTTTTTGTTTAAAGATTTTTATTTATTTATTTGACAGACAGAAATCACAAGTAGGCAGAGAGAGAGATTGGAGGAAGCAGGCTCCCCGATGCGGGCCTCAGTCCCAGGACCCTGAGATCACGACCTGAGCCAAATGCAGAGGCTTTAACCCACTGAACCACCCAGGCGCCCCCTCCCCCTCCTTCTGATTGCTGTTCCCCCTGCTTGTGCACTCTCTCCCTTTTTCTCTCTGTCAAATAAATAAAATCTTTGAAAACACAAAACAGAACAAAAACCAAAATAATATACTGAGAGATTATTAGACTTAGTAAGAGCTTATCAAGATGGCAAGATATAGGATAATATTTAAAACTAAATTGCCTTCTCTATGCTTGCTTATAAAACGATTCAGAAAAAGACAACACTTTTAGGTAATTGACAGAAAGTAAGGACTCTAAAACTAAAGCTAATAAAAGGTGTCTACGACCTGATACGCAGAAGTCCTACAGCTGTGTTGAAAGATATTAAAGAAGACCTAAATAAACAGGGAGGTTGGTCCTGTTCAAGGAGGGAAAGACACATTATCCGTATTTTATCCATTCTCTCTATATTAATCTATAGGATTATAATTCTAGTAAAAATCCCAACGAGACTTTGAAAAGTACTTTGCAAGCTGATTCTAAAATCTATGTGCAATAACAAAAGGCCAAGAAAAACTCATACAATCCTGAAGAGGAAATGGTGGTAAAACATGTCCTAAATGCAATGCAGACTAACACAAAGTATTCGTCCTTAAGATAGCGCAGTCCTGGTAAGATTAGCTCAACAGAACAATGTGACAGTAATAAATGCTCACACGCACGAAAACCTGACATACAATAGACCCAGCTCTTCAGACCACTGGGAAAGGATTAACTAACTATTCAAGGCAAGTGCCTGAATAATTGGTTACCCATATGAGAAAGTATGAAATTGGACCTTTATCCCACCTGTACCCAAAATAAATTTTTTAAAGATTTTTCATTTTTAAAAATTTTTTCTTAAAGCTTTTATTTATGTATTTGAGAGAGATCGAGAATGATCGAGAGAGAGATTGAGAGCGAGCGAGAGAGAGAAAGAAGGAGCAGGGACAGGGAGAAGCAGACCCACCACTGAGCAGGGAGCTGGATGCGGGGCTCGATCCCAGGGCTCTGGGCATGACCTGAGCCAAAGGCAGCTGCTTAATGGCTGAGCCACCCAGGAACCCTCTCCAAAATAAATTCTTAATGGATTAAAAATTCTAAATGTGAAAGTGAGAAGTTCAAAAAAAATTTTTTTTTTTAGATTTTATTTATTTATTTGACAGACAAGAGATCACAAGTAGGCAGAGCAGCAGGCAGACAGAGAGAGGAGGAAGCAGGCTCCCCGCTGAGCAGAGAGCCTGATGCGGGGCTCGATCCCAGGACCACGAGATCATGACCCAAGCCAAAGGCAGAGGCTTTAACTCACTGAGCCACCCAGGTGCCCCGAGAAGTTAAAAATTTAAGATGAAATACATAAGGGAATATTTTTTTTTAAAGATTTTAAAAAAAATTTGTTTACTTTTTATTTTTTATAAACATATAATATATATTTATCCCCAGGGGTACAGGTCTGTGAATCGCCAAGTTTACACACTGCACAGCGCTCACCATAGCACAAACCCTCCCCAATGTCCATAACCCCACCCCCCTTTTCCCAACCTCCCTTCTCCCAGGAACCCTCAGTTTGTTCTGTGATATTAAGAGTCACTTATGGTTTGTCTCCCTCCCAATCCCATCTTGTTTAATTTATTCTTCTCCTATCCCCTTAAACCTCCACAACATATTAAAAGATTAACAGAGAAAATACGTATATAGTTATTAAAAGTCTTAGCAAATGAGGAATAAAAGGAAACCTTCTTAACATGAAGAAGTTAATGTCATTTACAAATAACTTACAGCTAAATCACAGTCCATTATGAATTACAAATTCCTAAAGACATTATCTTAAGACTGGAACAATTTAGAGAATGCTGCCATCACTACTTCCCCCCGCCCCCCAACACTGTACTAGGTTCCTGGCCTGAACGTTGACATGATAGCAGGAAATAAAAATTTAAATAATTGGAAAGGAAGAATGAAAAATGTCATTGCTTGTAGATGATGGAAGACTTCGTGGTTGCTCTGAAATAAGGGAATATTTTTAATGACTTGGGTAGGGAAGGATTTTGTAAATAAGACAAAAAACAAAAAAAGTCAAACCATAAAATATATATTAAATTAGTCTACATTAAAATGAAGAACTTGTATTTCATATACTGGAAGAAATTACTTATAACACATATAATTAACAAAGGATTTGTATCCAGAACATACAAAAAAAAAAAAAAAAAAAAGTAACAATCCTAAAAGTAAATGAGAAAAAGACAAAAAAACCCCGAAAGAAACATGAGCAAAAGACACAATAAATAAGCATTTCCCAAAAGAGGATTCACCATTGGAGAATATACATATGGAAAGACGGTCCATCTCATTAGCAGTAAGGGAGTAAGTAGCAAATTCAAGTCCTTTGGGGCAGGTCAAAATTGGCAAGTGCTGTCAAGGGTAGAGAGTAACAGGAACTCTAGTTCACGGCTGGTAGGAATGTGAATAGTAAATTCTCTTTGGAAAACACGGGCTTCGTCTTGTAAAGCTGACTCTGCGCATATCCCACCAACCCAGCCGTGCCCCTAGCAGCTTATGTTCTGGAAAGACTCTGCCTGGCATGTGAGTATTAGCAGCCCTGTGGTTGGACACTCACTGCAGCGTCGTTCATTCTGGTGAAAAGCTGACAAAACCCAAATATCCGCAATTAATACATAAATGGACTGTTATATTGCAACCAGCAGTGTTTCTGTGCAACACCACGGATGAAGGCTGGCAATAACGATTTTTATAAAGAAACTAGTAGAAGGCTACGCATGGTATGATAGCTCTTGTAAAAAGCTCAAAAAAAGCAAAATGGAAGGATACCTAATTTGGGGAATTAGGATTTTTTTATTTGAGAGAGACAGGGATTGAGCGTGAACGGGGTGGGGCAGTGAGGGGAGAGGCTGAGAGATTCCTCAAGCTGACCCCCTGCTGAGTGCAGGGTTTGGGGACGCCACCCCCCTGGGGGCTGGATCCCAGGACCCCAAGATCGTGATCTGAGCTGAAATCAAAAGTCCGATGTTCAACCAACTGAGCCGCCTGGGCACACCTAAGATTTTTTTTTTTTAAGTAAAGCAGTAATAAACACAAAATACAAGATAATGGTTATCTTCAGGAGTGAGGTGGGGGAGAGGCATGGGGTAGAATACAGAAGAAGATTCAGGGGTTTTGGTAATGTTCTAGTTCTTATCTTGGGTCACGTTCGTCGGTGTTCATCTTGTGCTGCATAAGTTTGATCAGTCATACATTTGCCGGGTGTATGTAGCAAATGAAACATCATGAACATAAAAACGAGTCCCACTTACATGCTTTTTTAAAAAACAAGAAATGGGGCACCTGGGTAGCTCGGTCGGTTAAGCGTATATCTTCGGCTCAAGTCATGATCCCGGGGTCCTGGGATTGAGCCCCACATGGGGCTCCCTGCTCAGCGGGGAGCCTGCTTCTCCCTCTCCCTCTTCTGCTCTCTTGCTATCTCTGTCAAATAAATAAATAAAATCTTTAAAATAAATAAATAAAAATTAAAAAAAAAAAAAAACCAAAAAACAAGAAATAACCAAAAAGGAAATACAGGAAAATAAAGGGCCGGACAAAGATAAAGATAATAGGGCAAAGGCAAACGAAACAGGATATGGGAGTAGCAACCTTGCCATCCAAGTAGAATTCAAGTCTAAAAGCATGACACGGGACAAAGAGGAACTTTATTTAATGAAGGAAGACACGTTCCCCAAGGAGGCTAGAACAATCATAAACCCAACAGCACAGCAGCCACCTGTAATAAAGCAAAAACTCCAGGAGAAACACAATCACTTGCCCAACTCCTCCCCAGCGGTGTTCTGACAGTCCTCCCCCACGAGGGTGCTGCTGGCCGGGCCGCCTCCTGAGCACTGCCCTGGCTTTAGGGGGTCACCACTGGCACCCACCTTCTCCGGTGACTTGGAAAGGGCTCAGAGGGTGTGGCCAGGCTCCCAGGCGTCCCAGTCTGGCCTTGTCCAGTCTCCGAGCCGCAGCTTCCGCACCTGCTCCTAGATCAGCCTCCCTGAGCTCATCCTTTCCTGGGCGCTCTTTCTCAGCGTTCTGGGTTTCTAATCTACTGATTTCTTCTAGGTGGGGGGTGGGGGAGGGGATGTGGTGGAGGTGAGGGGGGGCTTTAATGTGGGAAAATGAACCCATTCTCCTCCGCCCTGTTTCCCATGTTTTCATCGGGGCCGACGGGCTGTGTGAACTTGGCAAGCCGCTAACCACTCTGAACTCTGCCTTCCCCTCCAGACAGCGCCAGGCAATGATCGGAGGGGCGCAGGTGGTGCCTGCCAGAGGGCTGGGCTGGCTCGGGAGAGGGAGGGTGGCTTTCTGGCCCTCAGTGTCCCTTTCTCTGCTTCTCTTGTTCTGAGAAGCCAACCTGCTGGTCCATGCCTGGAAGGCAGCTTAGGATAGACCGCACCCCTCCGCCTTGCCTTTGAAGCCTGGCTCCTCCCCAGGGGAAGAGGCCAGCCTTGGTCCCTTGGGCCATTCCAACTCCCTCCTTGGCCTGGAGCCTAGTCTGGTGAAGCCGGCTCCACCCCTCAGAAGGGCAGAGTTGCAAAAAATTGGGAGATTTTCCTGTCTGTCCCAACCTTCCTTCTGGGCAGAGCCGCTTGTTTATACTGGTAACCGGCTCCCTCTGGATCTGCCACTCACTGAACAAGCTCCTTTACCCCTCAGAGCCTCAGTGTTCTCACCTGTAGAAAGGGGATGATAACAACACTTCGAGTGACAAGGAAATGAGGTCATGCCTATAGGCGCTGGGGAGCAGCTATTTTTTATAACTGTCCTGGTCTAGGTGTTGGCCAGGCATTTTACAAACCAAAAGATCCTTTGCAGGGAGCTGACCCCTTCTGGAGCTGCTGTTTCCCTTTGTTTCACAGAGCATGACTGCAGTTTTCTGCTGTTGTCACTAGCGCTTTGTTGCTGGACCTTTTGGGGGTGGATCTACCCTGATGAGTCTAACCTCATTAGCAGCTCAGCACCAGTCATTCGGTTTTCCAGGTGAGCTCTGTGGCTTCCAGTGTGCCCCACCACCCTGCCCAAGTTCCATGTGTGGAGGAGCCCAAGGGGACCCACACCCGGCAGGTGCTCACGGCCACAAGAACCCTGATGGCAGGAACGGCTCTCACTGCGACCGTCTGTGTATTTTATGCCAACGACGATCGGTTTCATTTGTTCTCAGGAACCTCGGACAATGTCCAGTTGGACAGAATCTGCAGGAAAAAAATGCCCCCCAAACAGTGTCTCCTCCTAAATGTCACAATCAGCGCACATGTAGGGAGAGTTCTCACGAACTATATTTGTATAAACCAAGTGGGACAACGTGCAAACCTGGGCGTGGAGGAGGTCCAGGGGTCCTTCTTGTGTCCTGTTGCGAATCATCTTAGCTCTTTTATTTTTGAGCACTGACTTTCATGCCAGAAACTTGGAAAACTTGGAAACGTGACCTCCTTGATTTGCCCAAGGACCCTGTGAGATGGTATGGGTTTTAGTTGGGACTCTTTGATGGCAGGTGACAGAGATGTCACTCTAACTAGTTCGAGCAGTGAAGGGCTCTATTAACCATTTATTTGTTAATCCCTTAATGCCTCTGTAACTGAAGCCTTGGTGGGTCTTGCTCTGTCCAGCTTCCCTTTTACCTTGTCTGTGAACTGGCCACAGTCTCTAGGGCTCCCCCAAGTGGTACAAAGCAGAGCTGCCAGGGTCCCTGTAACTTGGGATCCAAGAAGGTGCCCCAAGATCATGGCTGGTCCAGTCACAGGTAATGGAGTACCCTGGCCTGGAGGCCTAGGCCACAAGACTCAGGCTGACTGGCAGAGACAAGCTCACACTGCCCATGCTACGATGCTTCCTCTGACACGGCCCCTGAGGTCCTGGGAAGGCCAGGAGCCTGTCAGCCTCAGAGCACGCGGAAAGCAAGCTGGTGTCTCAGGGAACACAGCTCCCAGAAGCTTCCCTGGCCTGAAAGAGTTGTCATTGCCAGTGCCAAGGACAGCCCCAAACACTCCCTCCAGGGCTCTTGGGCTCCTCCTGGCTCAATGTTCTGGGCTGAGAGTCAGCTTCCTGGGTAAGCAGAAATGAGGGGCACCCACAAATAATCTTAGCCCCATTATTTGAATGCCTGGGTTTGACTGAACCCTGTGACTGGCTCACTTTCTCGTGTGGCCCTCATGATGGCCCTGGGCTCACCCCTCAGTTTATAAAGAAACCAAGGCTTGGGATGATTAAGTGACTTGCCCAAGGTCACATGGCCCGTGAAGAGCAGAGTTGGGATTGGAGTTTGATACCACTGTGCTGTTTACCCCCAAAGCTGGAAGAGGACAGAGCACCTCCACACCCCAGAGTCCTAGTGACTGAAATGATCAAAATGAACCACTAGCTCCTAATCAGGGCCTTCCAACTAGGATTCGAATCCCCTGTTCTGGAAACACCCATAGGGACCAGAGCTCTATGGGGGTAGACCTGGATCCTGCCCAGTGAGGGAGCACCCCTCTTGTCCCTGAAGAAGCTGAGGCTGCCCTGGGTCCTGGGCAGGGCCTGAGCCCCCTCTGCTTCTGTAAGGAGGAGAGGAAGAGAAGGGACGGGCTGTGCATATGGGGGGCGGGCAGGGGAGCTCTGAAGCTCTGCACTCACCCCTGTGATTCTCCTGCAGGGTTCAGGGAGGGCTGATTCCCTGGGACCTAGGGCACTGACAGTGAGTAGTCTTTCTCTGACTTTTAGCCTCCCCGAGTCTTTGTTTCCTTATCCATAAAATGGGGGTAGTGACAGTACCTGCCTCACGGGTCAGTGTGAGGAGTCAGTGGCACAGCATGGCTGGGAGGGGCTAAAGCACCCAGGAAGACGTTGATATTTTTACGCCTTTCCACCTTTCCTTGTTTTCCTCCTCCTGTGTCTTTGCCGCTGCCCCAGCTCTAGTTCAAATCCCAGATCTGCTATTTCCTAGCTGTGTGGCCTCAGGCAGGTTACTTGACATCTCTGAGCTCATGTTGCTGTTCTGTAAGATGGGAACGCTCCCACCTGCTTCTTAGGGTTGTGATGAGGAATCCAGGGCGTCATCCCTGTAAAGCTCCCACACAAGGCCTGGCACATAGGAGCCTCCGAGGTGGAGGATTTCTTCCTTCCTTCTTTATTTTCTGGCCTTAATCTGAAGCCATCCCCACATCACCACCCAGCCAAGCCGCTGCATCGGCTCGCACCTGCCTGACTCCCGACCGCCACCTTGTGGCCTGACAGGTGACTGCACGTTCAGAAGTGAAATTCAAACTAGCTTCTGGTTTCCCAGATTTAAAAGCAAAAGACCCCCAGCTTTCTTCTCTTGCAGAAAGGTCCTAGGTGTTCTGTCCCAGAGGAAAGATGCACGAGGGGCTGCCTACCACTGGGCCCATTCCAACTAGAGTCTGTCCTAAGAACTTTCTGTGCATCACGTTGTTACTGATCCGGCTCTGGTTTGGATCAGAGTTTTCCAAAGGAACAAATAAAGGTTCCTGGAGTTACCGTGGTCACATCAAGGGTTCCAAGGCATCGACATGTGCTTCGATATCGACGTGGCTTTATCTGTAGGGTGGGTACAGGGGTTTTTGTTTATTACTTCTCTTTAGGCCACAAATTGATACGTTGCATATACTCTTCTGTGTTATCATTGTGTGTTGACTTTATTCTCAGCTAAGGCAGAGAACGGTTTGTGGCGGGTGTTCTTCCAACGCCAAGGGCCCGAGTGACAGCCCTCAGCATGTCCAGCACCAGGGATCTCGGCTCCTACCATCTCAGGCTTCTGGATCCTGAATTCAACCCTAGTGTGCCCCACCTCCCTGGTGCCCTGCCACTCCCGCCTCTGAGTGCTTGCTCTGGCTGTTCTGTTCTGCTCTGTTTTAGGAGGTTTTCCCTCAATTTTCAGCTACAGCTGACAAGCACCCCACCACCACCCTTCCTGCGCCCGCCCATCCCCGCTTGATGCCTCTCCACGTAGCTCCTGCTTTCGCTCTGCCCAGACGGACATGCGTCCCGGGAGACCTGCCAGGTGAGAGATGAAGATCAAAAGGAAGGAGCAATCAGGGGGCTAGCCCCCTTCTCCTGTCAAGCCCCAGGGGTTGCTCTGAAGTCAAAGCCATAAATAGAATCCCCGTGTCTGTCTGACAGTGCCCGGGATCAAGATCTGCCTGGTATGGGGGTCCCAGGACACTAGAGGCAAAGAGGGCATCTGAGGCTCCCTCTTAATGCCTGCAGGACCACCCACCTAACTGCCCGTCCTGCTCATCCCTTGCCTTCTCCAGTCCGGGGCTCATAGCCCGGCAGGATTTTCGAGGAAATAGGGGCGGGGAGCCGTGGGGAATTCCGGAGGCAGGACGGCACAGGGGCTCAGACACCTTGAGGACAAGGTTTTTAGGATGGGTTCACGATCACGTTCTTCTCCTGAGACCACCCCCTTCTCAAGGACCCCTCCCACCCCAGGTTCCTGGGAGAAATCACCCCGGAGCTCGTTGCTTCTCTCTAAGCCTTGGTTTTCTCATCTGTGCAGTGGGATGAGAGCGGTTCTGGGTTGTGAAGATCAGTGGGCTGAAGTCTGTGACCGGCAGTGGTGGCAATGGCTGGTGTTTATGCTGTTTGAATCTGTCCCCAGAAAGGGGGGCCTAGAGGGAGACCTCCTTCCATGCCGTCTTTCTCCCCAGGAACCCAGCCTGTGTTTCCCCCACCTCCAGTGCCTTCACCTGCTGGGCTGGGACAGGGGAGCCCTGGATGAGCACAGCCTCTCCCCTCCACCTCCCACACATTTTTTAGTGACAGGATTTTAAATGGTTGCTGTAGGCAAGAGAGTTGGCAGCCCACTGCTGGAGGTGGGGGGTGGAGCTTGGAGGCCCCTCTTTCAGGATCCTGGGCCTGGGGCTTGGACGTGAAGACCCGGTTGAGTCCTGTCTCTGTGCTGTGCAGCTGGGGTGAGTGACTTAATTTCTCTGGGCCTCCGTGAGGCCACTCTGAAGGTAGGAGAGTCTCCTTGATCCCTGGGTCCCTGAGCTTGACCTTGGAGGACCAGATCATAGGGCCAGAGAGGGTGGGCTAGAGGGGACAGCTGGGGTGCTGGCGACGCCATGGATTTGCGGCCAAAGCTGATTTTGAACCTTGGTTCTGCTGCCCCTCGTTAACTTTATCATATCAAGCCGGTCACTACCTCCTTCTGAGCCTTAGATTCTCTTCTGAAAAATGAGACCTTAGTAGTTGCTGCTCGGGGTGTTGTGGGGTGCAGAGGAAGAAATGAGCAGGAGTGCCTCAACTTGTCTAGACTTCAGGAAACCTCCAGGGTGAGAATCACCCAGAGGCTGCAGAAGAGGGTGCGGGGTGGCGCATGCCCCCTAGGGGGCGCTGGTGCCTGGGAGAGCGGCTGGAGGTGGCTTCCAGGTAACTCCTGCCACAGGAGTGGGGACAGGAGACTGAGAAGGAGCAACCAGAGAGGCTGGGGAAAGGGGGGAACATTAGAACATCCGATCTGTGGATGTGAGGCCCTGCCCCCAGTCTCACTGCTTCTCCCCCACCCCTAGACTGAATGCTTCAAGTTTAGGAGTGTAGCAGGATTTTGCCTGCCCCTGAGATTTTGCACAAGACTGAAGCACTGGCAGACACTCCTCCCCACCTAGTCTTCTCCATGCTAGCGGACTTCTGATCTCGGCTTAGTATGTAGCCTCTTCCAGGAAGCCTTCCATGATGCTTCACCCCTCCAGGTGAGGTTGGGTACCCCTGCCACAAGGCCTCTCTGAACCTCAGCTGAGCTTATACCACAGTCTACGTCCTTGAGGCACAGACCACTGAGGCCTGGTTCTCAGCCTGGTAGCTGCCACTTAAAGGTCCCCTCATGCTGGTTGGTTGAATAAAAGAATGTGTTGGGAAACAGGAGAGAGTCGGATGGGATGGATGCATCTGTCTCAAGCATGGAGGTGGTTCGGGGTTGGGGTGGACCAAGGATACGGCGGTGAGGATTATGGGATGCGACAAGGAATGGGCTGGGATGAGAACGGGGACCCCGAGCTCTCTCTCCTCCTTGACCTGCTGTCCCTGGCGCCCATGGAGAAGCCCCACCCCCACGCCTCGCGCAGGACTGGCTCCGGCCGGGTCCCCCCCCCCCCCCCCCCCCCCCCCCCCCCCCCCGCCAAGGAGAGGCAGCACAGGCGTGTACAGGTTGATTTATTTACAAATATACTGATGTCTCATCTTTTGTTGGTGTTTCCATTTTCTGCTTTTGTGGGAAGAGGCAGAAGGTGAGCGTGGAGGGCAGGGTGGGGGGAGTGATGTGGTAGACGCTAATAAATAATTTAACAATGACAAGTTATTAAATAAAATGTGTCTGGGGATGGCGGGTGGGCAGTGAGAGTCTGTACAAGGAAAACAGGAATGGCCGATGGCCGGTGCCCACACCCAGCTGGGCTGGGCTCCCGTGGGGCCCTGGGTCGGGGTGGGGGTTGGGCACCGGCAGACAGGCTCCTGGCAAACCGCACCTTCCAAGGGCCAAATGGTGGAGGGTCCTTCCTGCTCCCCCAGCCCTCAGGCCTCGTGTGCCCGGGAGTGTGAGTAGGTACGTGAGCCTCCGTGTGCGTCCGGGGTGAGTGTGTGTCTGTGCGTGTGCGTGTGCGTGTGGACCCTCTTCCCCGCAGGGCAGAGTGAGCCCCAGAGCTGCAGGTTCTCCCAGACCTCAGGCGGTGCCCAGAGCTCAGGCCAAGCAGGGGTCAGCCGGTTTGCCCTCCCCGGGAGTGGAGAGAGGGATGCAGGCCCCACAGGGGTGGGTGAGGCAGCCTCACTGCTGGGGGGCAGCTGAGCCCCCTAAAGGAGAAGAGGCCTCCCCCCAGCCCTGCGACAGGGGCCTGACCTCGCTTGCGCCCTGCTCGCCCGGAGACAGTGGACTCCTCGCCTGCCCGTCCTGGGAATCCTCCCCACATGCCCAGCCCGCTTGCCCTGACCTCTTTCCCGACAGGCTCTGCCTGCCCTACAGTGGGACCTTTGGGACCATAGGGTCCCTTTGTTTGTGCGGCCCCCCAGGAGGCTCCGTGGAGCAGGCAGATGAGGCTCTGGCTGGGGGCAGGACCCCACCTTCTTGTCCCTCCTCTGCCCTCTTTGCTGCGTCACTTGGGGCAGAATCCTTCCTCCTTCAGACCTCGCCCTCCGCAGCAGGAAAACGGACTCGGTTTTCTCTAATCCTCCCCCAGCCCACCTCACACGGTCTGCCTCTTCCTCCGGACCAGAACTTGACCTCCCTCCTCCCTTGGGCTTCCCATCCCTGCCACCACGGGTGAGGACAGTCAGGGTGGGGAGTGCTCCTGGCTGCTCACTGCGCCCCCCGCCCCGGTCAAGGCTGCACTCCCCACCCCCCACACCGGAAGAGCCTGCTTACCCCACCTCACCCCAGACTCCAGCGAGCCCGCTTGCCTCCGCACGCTTCTGCGGGGCGACCCTGACCGCTGGCCACCTCTCTCTGAGCCTCGGGTTCCTCATCTGAGAAATGGGTCCCCACTAACATTTGGACAGAGCTGGGTCAGAGTGTGAATGTCTCTCCTTCTAGAAGAAAGCCCCTCCAGGGTGAGCCCTACATCTTGTTCATCTGTGTCTCCACGGCCCATCCGGGGCTGGGCAGGGTGGACAGCGGATGTTTGGGGGAGCCTGAGGGAACAGAGGACAGTGAGCCGCAGCACACGGCCGTCACCTGACCACGGCTGATGGGGCGTCTCTGGCCGACCGGACACTCCGAAGTCTCTCCGGCTTTGACCATCCGTGGGACGTGAGTGTGGGCGTCTATGAACCAGCGCCCCGCAAGGAGCAGTGCACAGTGAGGGCAGAGCCTGGGCTGGACTTGGGAGGTTGTGAGGCCCCAGGTGGGCTGGCAAGACAGATGATGCCCCCCGACCTCGAGGCCATTCACCAGACCAAGAAGATGAGGGGGTGGCACGGTGTCCCTTCTCCCTCTCCTCCCTAGGCCGGGCTTTCCAGGCTGGGATAAAGGGAGTGGACCAGATGCCCATTTCTGAGCTTCCTTCTGACTGAAAGAGTCTGGTAGAGAAGGACCAGGGCCCCTGGTGGCGGGGGGGGTGCTGCCCCAGGCCCGCCCCAAGCACCCCCAGAATGATTTGGACCATGTGAGCACAAGAGGAGGAAGGGGAGCATCTCTCAAGACACCAGTGTGGCTGCTTAAGGGACCCCTGGTGGCCCAGGACAAGAGATGGTACAGCGCCCAGGTGGGCTAAGGTTGCAGAAAACCGAGAACAGCGGCTGAGATCCCTGTGGGACTTCATGTGGTACACGGAGGCAGGGCCAGGCTGAGCCGCCTCGCCCCGCTGACAGCCCTGGGGAAGAGCACAGGACACTTTGGAGCAGCCTCCGGCTCTCCACTCTAGACAGAGGAGCCAACGCACGGAGCAGGCTGGCGAGCGTGGAGAAACCCAGAGGGGGCCGGGCGGAGGGGACCAAAGGCGGAGAGAGACGCCCACTGTCCTATTCGCTCAGAAACTGGGCCAGGCAAATCTCAGGGTGGCAGCCTAGGGCTTGGTGTCAGAATTACAGGCAGGGCTCTGAGCACCTGGCGGAGGACACAGCGGCCACCAGAGGCCAGAGAGGGGTCATCGAGAACAGGACCCATCAGCCCGACCTCACTCCCTCTTTTGGCAGGGTCGGAGCTGAGTGGATCCGGGCTGGGGGCTTAGGCAGCCCGTCTGGCTTCCCGCGGGGCATCTGACAAAATGGGGCTGGATGTGCCCTAGGACGCGGCCTCCAAGGAGGACTGGTTCACGGGCCCACACCGGACAGGAGAGGTGCAGGCAGTCATGTGCCTTGGGTGCGAAGCGCAGGGCTGACTCCTGACATGACAGGGACAGAAAGCCAGGGTCACAGAGCTGGGGGTGCAGAGAAACTCCACAGGCCAGACTGAATTAAGGAAGAAGAAATGCGGCAAGTAAAAAAACCAAGGTCCTTTGCGGGATCTAAACAAGAAGTGCCGCTCCCCCACATACACACCGGAGGGCCCTGTGGCCCTTCAGTCATGTGTGTGAGGGTCAGGGATCCAATTACAGTGAGTTTCCAGGTAATGTGGTCTCATTTTGGGCCACATTAACAGAGGCAGGGCACCTAAAGTGGGGGAGGTAGCTGGCTGATACCGTGGGGAGATTGGGTTACATCTGTTCCACCTTTAGATTGAAAGCTGGAGCCCAGTTGAGGGTACAGATTTAGGAGAGAGAGCCGGAGAGACTGGGAGAGCCTGGCTTTGAGAAGTGAAGACTTGGGGCTCAAAGAGGCAGAGGCCAAAGCAGCAGAGAGGGGCAGCTGGCCCGGGGCGGGACGAAGCAGCGGGCTCTCTGCCTCGGGAGGTATGTGAGAGGCAGAGGGAGCCAAGCTTCGGGTAGATGATGGGCCAAGTGGGTGACTCGGGAGGTCCCTTTCCGCCTGGAGGTTCTGCCATTTGTCCCACCTGCTTCTGGGGCCCCGTCTCTGCCCTGCCTGCCCAGGCAGCCCCCCGTGTAGGCTGAGGCTAGGATACACCTGCATCCACGTGTTTCAAGCCCCAAACTCCCCCCTCCCTCCCACCCCCTCCTTCCTTCTCCCCTATTGCTGTAAGAAGATGGGGTCCCTGCCCCGGTCTGGCTTCTGTCCCCTTCCTGACGTGGCAGGGCTGGCCCCCAGAGCGCCTCTGTGTCTCTTCAGCTTGTCTGTGTACCTGCGCACGGATCCGCATGGCCGTTGGGGGCTGGGTGCGTCTGCAAGTGAGGCTCATCTACCCTCTCCGGGGACTCCCCCTCAGGGCGGAGCCGAGGTGGGCTGCGCACACCTGCCAGGCTCTTCCCCACTCCTGTTCCAGATTCGGACTGGGACGGGTGAACCCAGGCTGGCGGGCTGGCTCTCGGAGGTGGGGGAGCTGGGCATGACCCCCGCGCACAGGGACGCGCCCTCGCAGGTGACACGCGCCGCACACAACATGGTCGCCTTGGGGCATGCTGGGGCGGTGGCAGGGGGGAGGGGGGCTTGCCTGGACCTAGGCCCGGCCCCTGGAAGTTGGCTGGACACAGAGAGGACGTTTAAAAAAATAGAGAGAATTTAAGCTTCCCAAAAAAGAGATGGGGAGGGGGAAGGAGGCGATGGAGGCCGAGGTGGGGCTGGGAGGCGAGCGGCTTTCCGAGACTCTGGGTCCCTGGGGTGACACGGTCTCTGCCGGCAGGACGCGGCCCTGCCCAGGCTGCGCCCGTCTGCCTGCCCGGCCGGCCCGGGGAAGGGCACCGTATGGCTGTGTGTAGAGTCTGTGCGGGCGGTGGGGCTGGCCCTGGCGGCCGCAGGCCCCCCCCTCCCAGGACCCTGGCCCAAGCGTCCAAGCGGCCGGCTGGCTCTCAGGAGGCGAAGTAGGAACTCTGCATGGAGTAGAGCCGGTCGATGGGGTTCCCCACGCGGGCCTGCAGGGAGCCCACGTCCGAGGAGCCGAGGAAGCAGTCGCTGAGGCTGGTTAAGGAGGTATCGCTGTCGATGTCATGGAAGATGGAGTCGTTCCCTGGGGGCAGAGGGGGCGTCAGGAGCCGGGCAGGCGTGAGCTCCCGGGGGCCCTTTCGGCCCTGCAGCCTGTGCGGCCAGAGGTGAGGAGGGACGGGGTGACCTGTGGCGGCGGCGGGGGGCCAGAGGCGCTGAGGGCCGCAGGTGGGGCCTCGCGGGCACCCCCTTCCGATGGGAGGCGGCAGGCAGGCAGGCTGTCGGCGGGGCCTGCCGGCCCGGGGGTGGTGGGCAGGGGCGGTGCTGGGGTGGGCAGGGGGCGGGGCGGCTTACCATAGGGGTTCATGTGGTCACCTGGCATTTGGGGCGGCGTGAGGCCCTGCTGGAAGGGGTCGCTGCTGCCGTAGGGACTCTGCTCCATGGCCACAATCTGCTGCTGGGGTGGGGCCAATGGCGTGTAGGAGGCCATCATGCCCTCCATGCGACTGGACAGGACCTCTGGGGAGAGAGCACACTTTCACCCACCCGCCCTGTCCACCTCATCCCAAAGCCCACGCCGCCCCGGGGGAGCCCTCCCAGATATACCTCAGGCCTTCCCACTGACCTCCCATATGACTCCCCAAGGCCACGGGGCCCACTGCAGTCCCCCTGACTCTGACCTCTTCTGCACTTCCCCAGGTTGCCCTGGTGACCCAGGGCCAATGAACCCAGGTATCTGACCCCTGAGCCCTTTTCCCCAGACACATAGGAATAAACACATAGATAAACACAGGAATCGGTTTATCACAAGCCAGGGATCTCCCCTCCCACCTCCTCCCTTCCTCCAGCGGCCCTGCCCTCCAGAAGCAGCTCACCGCTTGGGGGACACAGACACTACGCAGGCAGTCACGATTCAACATGTGGGTGCGTGAGCTCCCTGCATCTGGGAGCATCAAGGTGGGGCCCAGGCCAAAGGAGCTCAGGGAAGGCTTCCTGGAGGAAGGGACCCCTAACTCCACCTCACTTAAAGAATCAGCAGGGGTTCAACCATGCCAGGGGCAGGCAGCAAAGGCAGGGAGGGGAGAAACTAGCCAGTGGGAGCAGAGGGCCCTGTGCATGGGGCTATAGTGCCAGGATGAGAGAGGCCAGGAGTGGGGAGGAAGATGGTCTTCGGGGCGCCCCCCCCCCCCCCGCCCCATCAACCCCAGAGCTCAGTGTGGTTCCCCCTGAGGCTGTAGGAAGTCTGCTGTGGGAGGGGCTGTGGAGAAAGCCTGGCAGGGTGGAGGCTGGAGGCCGGGACCACTGAGGAAATTGAGGGAGGGGCTGGGCTCCTGTCAAGGTGGGTGTGGAAATGACAACTCCCAGGAGGGGGCGGGAGGGACACAGGAGCAGCCTCCATGGCCGGGCCTGGCAACCAAGCGGATGTGGGGCGTGGACAGGACGGTCAGGGGCGACTCCCAGGTTCCTGGTGTGGGCACTGGGTGGAGGGTGGTGCTGTCTGCTGAGGTGGGGTGAGGAGGGGCAGAGGGTCCGTGTGAATGTGGCAGCAGGGGCTGCTGTGTGCAGTACAGGAGGGGCCCTGAGGAGCTCAAGCGGGACCATGGAACAATCTGGGGGAAGCTGCCTCTCAGAGGCAGCTGGGAACACAGGAGGTGGTGGCCGGGAGACCGGAGACAGTGGCCACAGCCCCAAGGAGGCCAGGCTGTCTTGGGGGAGGGGGGAGGCAGGCGCAGAGAGAAAGAACTGGGTTCCAAGGCTCCAGTGCAGCTGGGGACCAGGGCCTGGCCCTGAGCCCTGACAGCAGGGGCCGTCCATCAGTGCCCTGGCATCTGCCCCAAAGCCCCCGTCTCACCTGGGAGCAGGCAGCCCTGGGGCCCCCACTCCTCTTGGGCAGTCCCTACAAGGTTCAATGTCCCCATGGGGCTGGGGAGGCCACTGCCCCCCCCCCCGGCCCAAGAAGTGGTAACATTTTGACAAAGCCCAGTGTTCGGGGGTCTGGCCGCTGCCCCTCCAGCTGGCTCCTTACCACCCAGCAGGAACCCACACTGAACTCAACACCCCGCAGAGTCTCTCTCGAGATTTCTGCTGAATTCTGTCGTGGGTCGTGGGGTGTATGGTCACGTGAAAACCACAGCTTTGGGATGCCACATGTGGGGCCAAGGCCAGCTTTGCCCCTCACTCACTGAGCGATCCCAGTAAGTCCTCTGGTCTGCATCTCCGCCTCCTCGGCTGTGACATGGGCTGTGACAGTGCCCTTCCCCTCCGGGATCGGGGGGCATTCCGAGAGGCTGAGCATGGCCAGTGGTGACAGCTGTGCCTAGCACACCCTGAGGGTGGGAGATGGTTGCAGGTATTTTGGGGTTTTTGTTCGTTTTTAAGTAAGCTCTAGGCCAGACACAGGCTTGAACTCATGACTCTGAGATCGAGAGTCACACCTTCCACGGACTGAGCCAGCCTGGCGTCCCAGGGGCAAAAATTCTGCCACCCCTCGGTGCAGCCCATGCTGCCATCTCTCCTGGGGGCCCCTGTGGTCCCCACCGGCTCTCTCGATCCCAGCAGGTTCCGGGGCGCCAGCTCCCACAGCCCTCACGGCCCTGGTGGAAGGGGTCCAGGGTCCAGGATCCAGGGGGTGAGGGAAGAGTGCTGTTACCAGAGGCTGAGCCTGGGCCCTGTCGCCCTGGTCCCGGCTCACCTTGGCCCAGCCGCTGCGAGTTCTGCTGCTCCTGCTGCTGCTGGTGCCGCCGCGCCAACTTCTTCATCTGCAGGGGACACAGGTCGTGCCAGTCCCCACCTCCCCATCCCCGTTCAGTCCCGGCCCCTCCCAGAAGGACCGTGTCTTCTGCCTGCACCCCCACTCCGGCCCTGCCCAGCGGGGGCAACAGGTGGCCTCTCACCTTGGCTCTTTGGTTCTGAAACCACACCTGGACCACACGCACGCTGAGGCCTGTCTCTGCCGCCAGCGTCTCTCGGACCTGCCCGGGGGAGAGGGACAAGGATCAGGCCTGGGGGCGGGGGGGCCGGGGCAGCAGGCCAGGGAGGCGGTGGTTTGGGGGACCTGAGGGACGGGCGGGGAGGTGGAGGGACGTCCCCATCCCCGGCAAGAGTGGCAGGCCACTGTCTGGGAAGGCGGCGGGTGTGGGGTGTCGGCCCCGCCCCACCCCAGCGGCCCCTCACCTTTCGGCAGGGCTTGGAGGACACCTCGAAGGAGGCCTTGAAGGCTCTTCGCTGCTGCGTGGTGAGGATGGTCCGGGGTCGCTTGGGCCTCCGGGGGTCTTTCCCGTCGTCCCCACTGCCTTTACTCTGGCTGCCCTGCCCCTTGGCTGGCTTCATGTCCCCGTCCTCGTCCTCGCTCTTCACTGTGGGGGACACACCCAGCCCATCAGTCTTGTACGAGGGTCTCAGATTGGTACCCGGAGGCCATCTGTCACCTGGCGGGACCGCCAACAACAGCCCCCTGCACTCTGGAGACCCCACGGCAGCTGGTCAACCTCTGAAAAACTGGTTCCCACTGTCCCAGCCCAGGGCCAGTGGGTCCCACAACCCAGCGAGGAGACTCCGGGGAGCCTTCTTTCTTGGAAGCTTCCAGAGACTAAGAACTGTCAGGCAAAGCCATACCCTAGACATGGTCACATCCGAGTATTCATGACGACAGCACGCACGCCACACACAGTTACACACTCAACCACTGACGTGTGCGCACGCACACTGACACGTGAGTCCACAGAGCACGGGGCATACACAGCTCACGGACACACACACACACACACACACACACACACACACAGGCCTGTGCTCACAGGTGGAGACATACAGGTAAGCACACACCCGAACACACACACACACACGCATGCACGCACACAGAAGCCTGTGTGTTCACCCAGAGACACACCCATACCCACCATGCACACACGGCCACTTCCATGTCCTAGAATTGTGGGTCTCAGAGATGCCAGCCCCAGGCGGACACCATGCGCCTCCCACCGTCCCCAAGTCTAAGCTGGTCTCTTATTTCCAGGCCCACCTTCCTCAGACCATGAGCCCCGGGGCTGGGTCGTCTCCCTCCAAGACCCCCACCCCAGGCCTGATAGGAATGGGCCAATGGCGCCTGGCTAGTGTCTGCTCTGCTCTAAGAGCCCAGGAAGTGACCACGGTGCCCTGTCCATGGGTGGACAGAGGGACAGATGGATGGGGAGCTCACTACTTCCTCCAAGGACACCGACAGGACAAAGCTCTTCCGGAAGGCCCTGTGACTGAGGGCTCTAAGTTACCCCCAAGGGCTCTGAAGACCAGGCCATCTCCTCGCCAAGCCCTCTGCTGCCATCCTTCCCACTCCCTGGGAGTGACAGGGCCCCAGCCTTCTCCCTGGCTCTTCCCTTCCAAGACTCACTCCTGGTTGTACCCGCCCTTCTGGCAGGAGGGCTCTAAGCTGGCACAGCCCTTCTGAGGGCTGGAACAGAATAAAGAGGTGCCTTCATCCTGAGAAAGGGGGTCTTTGCTTCCACCAGAGAATGCCCCCATCCCCCCACCCAGCCAGGAAACTGAAGAGCTCAGGCTGCTGCCCCCCACTGCTGAAGGCTGTGTCAGAGCCCTGCTTCGTGGCCACCAGCAGCCTGCAGACCTGGGCAGGCAGGGACACCTGTGATGCCATGCCACGGTGGGGGCCACAGCAAGGGAAAGGGAGGAACAAGGAAGGGGGTTCAGAGAGCAGGGTATGTGTGCGTGTGCTTGTGTCTAAACCGCAGTCTGGGTAAGCGGGTGGACAAATGTGTGTGCAGCCGTATGCGTCACTGCTCCGTGCACGGGTGACATGTGAGCTGGGTCATGTGTGCACGTGGGTGTGTTTAAGTGGACGCACAGTGCGTGTTCCTGGGTGCAGGTTTGCACGTGCTTGGGCATCTCAGGGCACATCTACAGATGTTCCTGTGTCCGTGCTTATGTGCCCCTGGGCATCGAATGCATGTGTGTGTGGACACGTGTGGTCCCATGCAGGTATGCTGGTGCATGAGCACGTGTGCCCCAGTGGTAGTGTCCGCACATGCGTTTGTGGGCCTGGGGGCATGCACACCGGTGTCCACGGGCGTCTGATGGGGGCGCACTATCTGTACGTAGCTCGGGTCCTGGGGTCAGGATTGGGCTTCTCCGGCAGCGCCCCGCCTCCGGCCCCCCAGCTGCCCCCCCCCATCAGCTCCAGCCACGGCTCACCAGAGTCGGACTCGTCGGGACTCACGGAGCTGAGCAGGTCCTTCTCCTTCTCGTAGTCCCCCTTGCACAGCAGCTGGCCCTCCTTGAGCACAAACTCGTCGCCCTTGCGCAGCTGCCGCTCACACACGCAGCAGCAGAAGCAGCCCAGGTGGTACACGCATTCCAGCGCCCGCATCACAAACTCCGTGGGGGCGATCTTCTCCATGCAGCCGCTGCACTTGGCTGCGAAGAGCCTGCAGGTGCACAGGGTGGGCTCGTTGATTTGGCTTGGGGTGGGGGGCCCTCCCCGAGGCTGCTGTCCACCAGGGCCTCTCCCTCCTGCCACCCTGACTCCCCCCACCCCAGATAGGAGAGGCCCCACCCGGGCACAGAGCCAGACAGTGGGAGGGCCCCGTGGCCCCACTCTTCTGGCTCCCCAGGGCCCTGGGTGGCCTAAGGGTGGGCTCTGGGCATCCTGCCCTGAGGTGCCCTCTCCTGGGCATATCAGCTCAGGGCCCTGCTTGCTCCGAGACACCATGGCCACTAGAGGGCAGAGCACATGGTCAGCCTCAACCTTCCTCAAGAGCCAGGCGGGTTCTGCGCCTGAGAAGGGCGGGCCGCCTCCTGGTCCCCTGTCCCCTCACTCCGGGACCTGCTCTGCCTCCTCTCTGCTCTCCCCTCTCTCTCCCACATCCATGAGATCCTGAGCCCTGTCCGGCCCACCACCCAGGCTGGGCTGCTCCTCTCCTGCCCGAGTGCCTGCCTCAGTCCCCTTCCTGGGCTCCAGGCTCCTCCAACCCTTCGATACACCCTCCAGGATGACAGCCAGAGGAAGCTGTCTAAAACCCACATCTGCTCCTGCTGCTTCCCTGCTCCAGACTCTTCCGGGACTCCCTGGGGCCTCGAGGCCCTTCACACCCTTCCTCTTTCTGCGGCCCCGATGGAACAATCTGTGGCTTCTCCAGGGCACCTTCCCACTGGCCTGTCAGCATGTTCTTTCTTGGTCCTTGGCTGGGCTAACCCCTGCCTATCCCTCATTTCGGCTTGCGCATCTTTACCACGTGCAGATGTCTACTGAGCCCAGTGTGGCGGCTGCTGCTCTAAGCGCTCTGCACACAGAAATGCATGCAATCTGCAACCCGATGAGGCAAGAATGCACGTTAGCCCCATCTCAGAGATCAGGAAACCGGGGTGCCCAGAGGGGGAGTCGCTGGCTTGGGGGTCACATGGTCATAAGGGACGAGACCCACCGGGAGCCTGGGCCTGCCCCAGCCCCTCCATGACAAACCGGATCCATCTCCCAGCTCTGGAGACAAAGCCGGGCGGGGGTATCCCCCGCCTCCTGCGTGCGTTTGCAGGAGCGTCCGCGCTGCGTGGCCGCTCCTCTGCCCTCACCCACTGACCGCTCCTCCCGGCTCCCCCCTCCCAGTCACGTGGCCTGCTCTGTGGGAACTCAGCCTCAACAACACTTTGATGGAAAAATTTATGAAGAATCAAATTATTGCTGCTGGGAGGGAATTAAAACCATTTTTCATTCCCCACGTCCCTGGGCCACGTCTGCGGGCGCCACCTTGGGAGCGCTGTGCGCATCCCATCTCTCTTTATGGCCCGCCATCACAGGCGCAGATTACAGCAGCAATTCTCTACTAATCGGTTCCGGAACAGAAATGGCCATAAATGCGAGGCACTCGGCCTGCCTCCCTTCCCGGGGCTGCCGTCAGCGCCGCCCATGATGAGCTAGCGGGGTGTGGTGGACGGGGCCGATCTGTGCTCTGCCTGCTGCCCTGGCATGGGCCGGGGCACTCAAACGGGTGGCGGCATCCCCAGCAACCCTTGCCATCTGCCGCTATTCGACTGAACAGGCTCCTACTCATCCTGCAGTGCCCCACTCCAATGCCACCTCCTCTGGGGAGCCTTCTTTGATGCCCCTGTCAGGGAGTGGCCTCCCGTATGCTCACCTGAGCTTCCCTCGGCCCTCCTTCTGCTGTGAAATGGGGATGTCAACAGGACCTTCCTCGAAGGGCTGTTGTGGGGATTCGATGATACTGAGCTTGTAACTTGGTATGTAAGAATCACATCAGGGACAGCACATGCCTCTGTCAGCTTCACTCTGTCAGCAGGGGTTCCACAAGGTGGGCCTGGCTCTACCCCATCCTCAAAAAGGCCTCGATGAGTGTTTGCAAAGCGGGTGAGTGAAGGCTTGGGGTGGGCTGAGGTTCAGGCATATAGGACCCTGCTAACCCACAGAGTGCGTAGCTTTGGGAGGGGAACACGGGATAGATTTCAGCTCCGATTTGGCCCTTGGAATGGATAATTTTGTTCAAGGCACAACCTACCCAACTGTCCATGGTCATCTTTGGCAGAGGCCCCTAGGAATCTGGCAGGCTGTCCGGCTCTTCCAAGGGAGAGGAACCAAGCTGCCAGAACTTGATGCTCTGACGTGGGGGCTGATTCTGCCCTGTCCCCCAACCCCACCCCACCCCCATCACCCCTCTGTCTCCTTCCCACACCTGATCTAGGCACCACGCTAAGGTCTGCAGCCCGGCCTCAGCGGCCCATGAGCAGACAGGCACTGGCTGCATCTCTGGGCTGGCCTGGTGGGGCCAGTGGCCCAGGCTGGGGTCGGCCTAGGGCCTGCGGCTCCTGGAGAGGAGGCCCTCTTAGGTAGGGGAGGGTGGCAGCAGGAGGGGTGACCCGCATTTGCAGGCGCCGCCACCATGCAGGCTGCATTCAGAACAGCCGTGCTAATGCCTTGGCAGCAGGGGGTCGATTGCTACTTTCTCCAAACTCATCAACACAATCTATTATTAATACTTCTCCAAAGGCTCCGTGCCGCCATTACCGAGGCAGCGCCAGCCACTCGGGGCGTCATCTGTTATCTAGATTGCAAAAACTCGGGATATAAAACAAACTGCGCACACTTTATAAACGGAATGTGCCATCCGCTTGGTCTCCAAGCATCTCTCCACCCAATAAAACATCGGGGGGGAATGCATGAAATACTCACTCCCAATTATGGGGCTGCCTTTGTCTACGGAGCCAGGGTGAGCACGACTAACGCACGTGCGGGAGGGGCTGGGGTGCCAGCGGGGTCCCCTCCTTTCCCTGGACCCCCTCCCTCCCTCAACCTCTCCCATCGTGAAGGGGTGATGGAACCGGCTGCTGAGAAGCAAGCAGGCAGGCGAGTGGCACTGGGACTGGATGGACGTGCATTCAATGCCTGGTTCCACCACTTCCTGGCCAGTGACTGGACAAGTGATTTCGTCTTTCTGAGCCTCAGCTTACTGATCTGTATAATGGGCTCAACAACACTGCCAGCTTCTTCATGTGAAGGTGCAGTGAGTTGTCAGTGTCAAGCAGTGAGCACAGAGGGAGAGGTCAGAGGGCTGGGCAGGCCTTTTGAGGCCTGGAATGAGCCTCTCCAGGAACGGTGCGCAGAAGCCGCACATACTGACCAGAGACAAAGTTGCTCAGGCTGAGGAACTCCGAGCCTTCCGGCCCCGTGGGGGCCCTGGAACCTGAGGGCAAAAAGCCCTGCCAGCATCCAAGGCACTGGATTTGGCGCCCAGGTCATGATCTCAATCTTGAGTTAGCCACTCACCAGCTATGTAACCTTGGGCAAGTCTGAGTCTGGGTCCTCATCTGTGAGATGGGGACAAGAGTCCCGACTCTCCAGAATTGTGCTGGGGGTTCCAGATGCGTGTGTTTCTGCTTCCCACACTTGGGGTGGAGGGATGGTGGGCGGGGAGGCCACCTGTGGCACCTGCCTCTCGATGCCAATCCCCTGGCCCAGGCTCCTCCCCAATCCAGGAGCTCCAAGCCAGAGGGCAGCTTCATGACCACAGCACAGGCACCCAGACTTGCAGCAACCCACACAACCCACCCCCATTCTCCATGTAAACCACCAAGCCTTTCCCCCTGCTATCTCTAACGTCCAGAACACCACTTCTCCCACCCTTGACCTTTGACAGCCAAACACCTGCTTATTCTAAAGGCTTCAGCTTGGATATCCCTTCCTCCAGGAAGCCCCCCTTCTCCTCTCCAGTCATAGATGTCTTCCTTGCTGAGTTTCCCATCCTCACATCTCCTCCCCACTATGGTATTTACTAGAAGGAATCCACTTTCCCTACTTCCGGGTCCACTTTTCCCGGGGTCACCCCTCTCTTTGGAGCTGAGTACAAGGCCCCAGACACACGAAGGTGAGGGGCAAATATTTATGCAATGAATGCTGAATGAACCAATACAGTCCCATTCTGCCTGTGAGGTAGGGCGGGTGGGTCCGACCCCGAGCCTGGTCTGGTGCGAGCACCCACCACCTGCCCTGAGAAGATGAGCTGTCTGCAGGAGAGCAGTGTGGGGGTGGGGGGGATGATGGAACCGGCAGCCCAGGGTTCCAACCTGACTCTAACTTTGTCCCTGGGTGACTTTGCTCAAGACATTTAACCTCTCCGAAGCTCAGTTTCTTCATCTATGAAATGGGACTGGTGGTACCTTCCTACAGGGCTGTTGGAAGGGGCTACTGCATGCAAAGCCCTTGGCACAGTGCCAGGCATGAAGAAGGCACCCCAAAGAGCTGCCTTTCTTTTGTTCTCTTGTTGTCCTTCTTGGTCACCCTCAGTGGGGTCTCCATCACTCCGGGGAGTGGCCTTCCTGACTTCAGGTTTACAAGTCCCAACCAAGCTTCCCCCTCAGGACCACCCTAGGTTCTGGGTCCTTCTAGCTTCGATCTGGCTTGAGCTAGACAAAGCACTCCTGGCTCAGTTCTGTGTGTATTTGTCTGTCTGTCTAACTAACGTTACTGAGCTCAATTATCATCGCTTGCGTCACCTCATTAAGTCCTCTAAGAACCCTTAAGAAAAGACACTGTTTCCATCCCCTTTTTACAGATGAGGACACCAAAGCTCAGAAGGCAGGGTCAAGGTCATCTGGCAGCACTACCCTATACTCCCTCCCTGCTCTGTGCCTCCAAATACTTCTCTGCCCACCAGTCCCCCTTGTCCTTGGCTGGGGGTACCATGCCCAGGTCTGTTTGCCGTCCAGGCTCTGAACACCCAAGTTCTGATCACTCAGCATAAGCCCGGCACCCAGCAGGTGTAGCTGAGCTATTTTTCTTAAACAAAACTGAGTATGTCCCCGTCACAAACATATCCATCCTCCCCCAGGATCATCTGTGATTTCAGAGTAAGAAATTCCCTTTTTTTAGGGACGACCCTCCCGTGAAGAGTTCCTGTCTATGAGAACACATCTCTGTCTCCTCTGAGTTTTTACTGGTTTATTTGTTAAACGCTCAATTTATTAAACTCATAAAGCTAATAAACAAAACTCTGAAAACCAATTTTTTTCTGGAGCATTTGAACATGGATTACAAATCTGATTAATTAATTTCTCTTAAGCCACTGACAACTGCGGAGAGGCAATGTTGTAGGTCTGATTCTTTTACCTCCAATAAAATTAGCTTCGTAACATCCTGGGGACCCTCCAGCCTCTCCCTGTGGGATTTCACCCCAGGTCTTCGAGACCATAAGCATGCACTAGGCTTGGAATCTTTGCTCTGTCCCTTCCTGGCACAGGAACCATACACAGGCCCCTTCTTTCTGGGCCTCAGTGGCCCCATCTGTTCAGTGGGGATAATGGCTGGGCACCAGGAGGCAGGCTCAGTAAGGAGGCACCGTGATTGCTGTCACCATCTCTTTAAGATTTCTGGCACCTGTTCCCCATCCTCGTTGAGTGGAAGCTCCGGTATCTCCTCCTCACTGTACTGTGATTCCCATACCCCACGGCAGCATCTTACAGTTCATGTAGCCACTCACTGGGGCCTCAGCCCAAGGGTGCCCACCAATTTCAGGATAAGCCCAAAGACCTCATCATGTCACTTACACCAGCGCCGACACACCCAGCCTCAGATCCCCCAACACCAGCCGCCAGGCTCCTCACTGTTCCCTGAAAACAGCCCTTCCTGCCTTCTTCCTTAAAATTCCACCTGCCGGGGCACCTGGGTGGCTCAGTGGGTTAAAGCCTCTGCCTTGGGCTCAGGTCATGATCCCGGGTCCTGGGATCAAGCGCCGCATCGGGCTCTCTGCTCAGCAAGGAGCCTGCTTCCTCCTCTCTCTCTGCCTGCCGCTCTGCCTGCTTGTGATCTCTGTCTGTCAAATAAATAAATAAAATCCTCTTTTAAAAAAAATTTCACCTGCCCTGAAAGCCTGTCCTCTCGTCCCCTTCCTTTTGCTTCTTGTTGGACTACGCTTCATCCTTCCAGACCCAATTCAAGCGGAACCTCCTCTGCGAAGCCTTCCGTGAGACCCAGATGTTTGTGTGTCTGAAGCCCTCACTGACCTAGAAATCAGAAACTGGGTCTGATTCACACACACCCCTCCCACGTGGGGTTCTGCCATTGAGGAGGTGGCCGGTGAGTGTCCGATGAATGAGTGAATAACCTTGTGCTAAATGAAATAGGCGGCCGGGTAGGACAAAAGAACATTGGCCACTCTGCTTCTGGGAGTTTGCGAATGCCACCAGGTAGCAAGGTAAGTGAACTCACTGCTCTTGGCCTTCACGGCAATACAACCTGGAGGCCGATTCCTAACTTCTTACATCACCTACGGTCTTTACACCCCTCCTGTCGGGCTGGGCTCCAACTGTACCCTCATCTCTAGTACCTGGGGAAAGCCCCTGGGGTAGGAGGGCCTCGCTGGTATTCAGTGACTCCCTGGGCACATGTGGTTGGGTCAGGCCTGGACACCTGCCTCAAGGTGGACAAGTCCATCCTCTGTCCTTTCTTCCGCTCATCGAGAGCTTTTTGTCAGCCCCCTGCGCTTAGAGGGGCACTTTCCGCATCTCCAACACCAGCTATGTGGCCCTGGGTCACTGACATCCCCCCCTTTTAAAGATTTATTTATTTGTGAGTGAGCGGGCAGAGGGAGAAGAAGAGAGAGAATCTCAAGCAGATTCCCCCATGAGCCCAGAGCCTGCCGTGGGGCTCGATCCCAGGACCCTGAGATCATGACCTGAGCTGAAATCAAGAGTTGGCTGCTCAAGCAACTGAGCCACCCAGGCACCCCTCACATCCTTTTTTTGAGCCTCGGTTTCCTCTTCCGTAAAAAGGGGGTGTTGACCCTCGCTCACCTGGTGATTGAGAATCCGCCGAGTTTTAACCTGTGTGAGAGGGTCTAGCCCACTGCCTGGCGCAGAGGGCACCTTGGCAGGTGTGCATCCCAGTCTCTCTGCAGTCTGAGTCTCACCATGGTGCTGGGACACAGGCTCTGGAACCTTCTCTCCTCACCTCCAGTTTCAGTATGAAGCCTCCAGTCAACATCACAGGGTCTGGTTGTGCCTCGGAGGCACAAGTTTCCGGGCCACACTGGGGACGAGGCAGATTTGGGTCTCTCTAGGCCCAAGTCTCTCAGTTCTTAGAAACACTCCCTCCATGGGGAGGGAACCGTCCCACTGGCTATACCTTCCCCCGTTCACACAGCCAACACCCAGAGAGGCGGACTGGAATAGGTTCGTGCAAGGTGCCCGAGAGTGAGGTCACATCATCTGGCCCCACGAGGGCTAGAAACGCATGACATGTGCTTTGAGAGGCTACACCTGGGGGACACGGAAAACCATGACAGTCAGTCTGGAAGAGAGCTGGGGACTTGCTAGGGAAGCTGACAGGACACGTAATTCCGAAGCTGGTTCTGGAGCCAGAAAGAACAGTGTTAAGAGTGCCATCCTGGCTCCGCGGCTCACTAACCGACCTCGGGGCTAGGACCACGGTCCCCCCCCCGCCCCCGTACAGGTATTCACTGTGATGTGCTGAGCCTCTCCGGCCCCAGCTTTCCTAGGCTGGTGGCCAGGAGCCCAGGAGCCCAGGAGGGCATGGCCGCAGAGCACTTGGGGCGGGCTCCCCGGCAGCCGACACTATTACTGTCTAGGGGGCCCAGCTGTCTGTGACGATGCCGGTGAGAGATGAGCTGGAGTTCACAGGGGCCCAGGGGACAGGACCCTGGACACCCCTGGGGGTCCAGCTGCTGCTGTGAGAGTTTGCCTGTCACTTGGAGGAGCCGATGGGGTGAGGGCAGGCAGAGGGAGCTGCCCGGCCTCGTCCCTCCCCGAGACTCGCTGACATCTCCCCCACGTGCCTGCCGCGTCCTTATCATTCCGGGCGTAGCTGTTTTTTATTTTGAGACAAAAAGGGGCCTGTTGATGGGGATCCAACTCAAACCAGCTGCAAACATCTGCTTTGATGCGGCGGCGGCGGCGGGCCAGGCGGGCGGCGGGAGCCGCAGGCGGGGGCCCCGGTGCGCGCGTCAATCACGCGGCTGGAATGCGCGGCGTGGCCGGGCGCTCGAACCGCGGCAGCCAGAGCGCGGGCCTCGCAGGGCCTCTCCGCCGCCTCGCCGTGCCGGGGCCGGGCCTGCAGCGAGGGCTGCCCCGGAGCTTCCTGCGGGCGCACAGACCCAGCTGTGCGGGGCCGCCGGCTCCGAGGCCCTTTGATCCCGGCCCGGGGGCGCTGTCGGGAGCCCGTGGCCGGGGCTGGAGGTCACGCGCCAGGGGCAGGGAGGGACGGGCACAGCCGGGAGCCCCGGGTACCATCCAGGGGCCAGCCTGGCTTGGCAGGCGCACTTTCGGTGACTCTACACATTTAGCAAGTGCCTACTATGTGCCAGGCCCTGTCTGGAGGCTGGGGATAGAGCAGTGAGGCAAATGGACAGTCCCGCCCACCCCCACCCCCCACCTTCCATTCTAACGGGTGAGAGGACAGGCAAATTAAATCCCTAGCACACAGAGGGTAAAAACTGATGACATGTGATAAAGAAAAATGGAGGGGAAGCACGATGTGGGTGGCCAAGGGTTTTATAAAGAACAGTCAGAGGCCTTACTGAGATCTCTGATGGGGAGGAGGTTCTCCACTGAGGGAACAGCAAGTGCAAAGGGCCTGAGGCCAAGTGGATCTGGGGTGTTGCAGCCCCTTGTTACTAAAGCAGGTGAGCAGCACGGACCAGGTAGAGGGGTGTAGGGTGTGCAAATAGAAGCAGGGGGCAGGTCTTGTGGGGCTTCGGCTTTGTGGAAGGGTTCTGAGCAGAGGGGGTATCTGATCTGACATCTTTTTTTTTTTAAGATTTTATTTATTTATTTGACAGAGATCACAAGTAGGCAGAGAGGCAGGCAGATAGAGAGGGGGAAGCAGGCTCCCCACTGAGCAGAGGGCCCAATAGGGGGCTCAATCCCAGGACCCTGAGATCATGACTTGAGCCGAAGGCAGAGGCTTTAACCCACTGAGCCACCTGGGTGCCCCTGATCTGACATCTTAACGGGGCTCCTCAGGCAGCTGGGTAGCGGTGAGGGTGGGAGCAGGGAGTCGGGTTGGGAGATTATCTCAATAATCCAGGCAAAAGATACTGTCTGCTCAGACCCAGGGAGGTGCTGAGAAGAGGTCCGAGCAGGGACACGTTTTGCAGGTGGACAGGGAAACCAGGGGATGCCAGACAGAGGCTAGACACGTGATTTGGGGGCCTGGGACAGGGGGCAGGATAGAGCTGCCATTCAATGAAACAGAGAGCAAGGCCAGGTGGAGGAGGGGAGAGAATGGGGTGCGGTTGTGCACATGATGTGTGAGCTGCCTTCACTAGCCATGGGGATGCGTGCAGGGGCAGCTGCATATGGGAGTCTGCAGTTGAGAGAGAGACCCAGGCTGGAGACACTAAGAGCTGCCAGGACATACACACACATACACAAACATACTCCTAAGAGCAAGCTGCTGTGTGCATATAGCTTGGCACCTGATAACTAGCCTCTCCTCTTTGGGGCTATGACCCCTGCAGTGGGTGTAGGCAAGGCCCAGCCTCTGCCTCAGGAGGCTCTTTTAGGGGGAGGATACTGGGGTTTCTCTGGGGGTCAGACCTTGCCCAGTGACATCAGGGAGAGACAATGGGGCAGGTGGAGGGCGGGGCATCACCTCCAAGCATGCTCCCACATGCTCCTTCCTGCCCTCTAGCCTGGGCAGCAATCAGAGGGACTGTGGGTTCCAGGCCAGGCCCCAAGCTAAGGGCTCTACCTGTATTACTTTATTAACCCTCTTTTTTCTGCCCTTCAATGATGAATTCATTTGAGGATGCTTTTAATCGTTCATCTACCTAGCATTCATTGAGCACCTACTATGCGCCAGGCCCTATGCTGAGCTCACGGTAGGAGCCTTCTCCTCCCACCGGCTCATCGGACTGCTCTGAGCTGATCCCAGGTTTCTGTCCCTCATTCTCACTGAGTCACCAGCTCCTGGTGGCCAAGTCCAGCAGCCACTGTTCCTGTTATTATTACTTACTAAAATGTACTGTCTCTTACATAGCAGGCCCTGTGCCTTATTTGCACACAGACCCTTCTACCATAAGACCCCTCCCAGGTAGGCACTGCCCCTCTTCTCAGACAGGAGGAAAGTGGTGCTCAGAGAGGGTGACACAACCACTCAGCGTCAGAGCTGGTGTCACAGCTGGGATGTTGGGCTCCAGAGCTCCTGCATGTTCTCGCTGCCTTGCCACACCGTTTCCTGGACCTCCCTGTGCTTGAAGCCCTTTCCTGCCTCAGCCTCCTCCTCCCCTGACCACCACTTGGAATGCATTTGCTGTCAGCTCAGAGCTGTTGGGCCCATGACCTGGCTGGGAGGTTACAAAGTGGTGAGGGGCTGACCTGCAGGTGCTGGAGGAGAAACTCTTATGCCAGAGGAAGCAGAGGCCTCTGGTTTTCTCTCCAGGGTCCTGACTGGTCAGAATGGGCCAGACCCACACCTGTGTGTCCAGGAAGGGCTGCCAGATCCAGGGCAGGGCCTGCTGAGGTACCAAGTGCACTGGGGTGGGGAGGGGTGGGGAGGAGTCTTGGAAGACTTCCCAGAGGAAGGGGCCGTAAAGAGGGCAAAGGATTGAAAGGGGGTAGTGGTAGGGCTGGGATAGGAACTGAGTGGTGGGGGGGGGGGTCTGATTCCGGAGTCTGGGCTCTGTGGAGAGCCAGAGAAGCAGAGAGGCCATTTTATGGCACAGGGAGACAGTGGGTCAGTCATGTTGGAAGTGAGAAAGGGGAACGGTCAGGCTGGAAGCCTTGAATGTTGGGCTAAAGAAGACAAATCCAGTTTCTTTTGTTTCCACCTACTTGTCCATCCACCCACGCACCCACTCGGCCTGCTGCCCTCTGTCTATCCGCCTATCCATCCAGCCAGCCCCTGCCCCACTATCCACCCACCGTCCACACAGCCACCCTCTCAGCCACGCACCCGTCCATCCACTGCACTCACACTCAGGCACTCAGGCACTCGCTCAGTGCCAAACCCTGTGCCAGGACTCCTCTTAAAAGCAGAAACTGCCGGGGGCACCTGGGTGGCTCAGTGGATTAAGCCTCTGCCTTCGGCTCAGGTCATCATCCCAGGGACCTGGGATTGAGCCCCACATTGGGCTCTCTGTTCAGTGGGGAGTCTGCTTCCCCCTCTCTCTGCCGCCTCTCTGCCTACTTGTGATCTCTCTGTCAAATAAATAAATAAATAAAATCTTAAAAAAAAATAAAAGCAGAAACTGCCTTTTAAGGCTTTTGCTGTAAGACTTGTTGATTCTGTAAGCATTGACCGGACACCCGCCATGACCACGCACTGTGCTAGGTGATGAGGAATCCGTGGGGGACAAGACACTGGGTCACTTCCCCTTCGTGAGCTCCTGGTATGACTGGGAAGAAGGTTTTCCAGAAGAAAGGAGGTCTCAGAAGGAGAACCCCAAGGCAGCACTAGAGAGCCTAACGCTGACCAGCTGACATTTTGGCCTCATCATTCTGACCCCAAGGATCTAAACTCCCTGGACACACCACAGCATTTTAATTAGGGTTATAGTGACAGTGATACACTTCCTTTGAGTAAGTGTTTTCTGGAACAACCTCCATTAAGGCAATTTAATTTTTTGATCAATTTTCTTTCTAGTGCAGTTAAATAATTTACAACTTTTTTCCATTTCCATTTTTATTTTACTGAAATTATTTTCATTGAGATAAATTATTTTCTATGAAAAATTTTCAATAAAGTTTTGCTCTACCATCACGTCTGTGTTTGAATTGCATCTTACCAATTACAGAGATCTGACTCTAGAGTTAATTTGCACAGGCTTTACCATGGGTAGTTTCCCTGTTGTCAACTGTATTTAGTACTGGTTAGTTTACCAAGTTAAACTATCCCCCAGGTAGGGTGGGTGGATTTCCCGTGTTACCAACGAAGTCACCAAGGTTCATGATCACACATTTTATGAAGTCGATGAAAACATGCTCAGGGTCAGAACCATGGGGTCAAGACAGCCTTTGGGTGTCCTAGGTTGGGTGCAAATGTCCAGCCTCTGCTGGGATGCTGTAGGGTAAGTGTACTCTTCTTGCCCTTCAGAGGCAAGACAGTGACCCCTCCACTGACATCTCCCTCTCATGGTTACCTCTGCCCCTCCCCCAGGTTCTGGTGCTGGTTTTCCATACTCCAGTTACAAGCCTGGGTTTGTCCAAACAGTCCTGACAGCCTGGCATCCAGCAGCTTGGGCCTCCAGGGACAGGAAGAGCCATCTCCTCCCTTATTCTCCACCCTATACTCCTCTTAATGTAACCAGAGATAACATTAACTTTGTCAGCCCAACAGTGAGGACCTCACAGCCCAGTCTTCTAGTGAGATCTGGACTAAGTACCCCTCCCCAACCCACCCCCAAATCTGTGCTCTTGTTGTCAAGTTTTTGAGCCCCACCCTGGCAGATTTTGATATTAAATGTCAAACTCACAGGAACCAGACTAGCCCTCTACTCAGGGCTTCTCATATACCCCCTCCCCACCTGTAGGGGCCTCACAGGTAGGTGGATTTCATGACCAACCTAGCAGGTAGGAGTCCCTTCCTTACACAGGTCCCGCAGCAGGTCAGGCAGAGCCAGGCCTCAACCCAGGTGAACCTGGCTGGCGACCACCACGTCTCCTGCCTTCCTGGAGGTTGTGAAGGTGGTTGGGGACAGGGGAGCAAATGCTCCAGGGGTGTGGGAGCCTGAGACCTGTGGGTGCCAGGACTCAGACTGCATGGGCAGAACACGTTTCCCAGCTGAGGGGTCTGGGACAGTAAGCCGACAAGTGGGGGCACCAGAGCCAACAGGACTCAGTGCCGGTGGAGGCAGGAGGGAATTTCTGGAGGAAGCCCCTTGAGGTGTGGCTGGCATGATTTCCTACCCACAGCCTGACCCTTTGCTCGGGAGGAAGAAGAGGCTCTGGGAGACCGCCTCCCGGGGTCTCTGCCCTGGGCTGCGCCAGCGGAGGGCGGGAAAGGGACGAGCCGGGCAGATCGGGGCCCGGCGCCCAGGCTGGGCACTGCCGCGCACCGCCGCTCTCGGGGCCACCGCCGCCCGCCCGCCCGGCCGTTTAGTGGGTAACTGATCGCCCCGCGCCCCGCCCCAGCCACCCGCCGCCCGCCGGAGCCGCTTAATCACCGCCCGCCCGGCCGCATTAGCATAGTAATGGCCTTTAAATTGAGCCTCTTTGTTTTTTAATTAAGCTCCCAGCAGGTACAGAGAAGAGCGATTATTGAGGAAGCTGCCAGCGCTAATCGCCCGCAGTCATTTGACAATTAAAAAGCGCCCGGCTTTAACCCTTTCCGGCGCCCGCAGCAGTTCCCCCAGCATTTATCCAGCACCGATTGTGTGCGTGCCTGCCCTGTGGCTTTGCAGACCCCGCCTCTGGCAACCTGGAGAGGTCTCTGCTCAGGCCTCCACTTTGCCGAGGAGCAAACTGAGGCACAGAGAGGGGAGGTAACTTGCCCGAGACGCACGGCTTGAGCATGGGGAGCAGGGGTTGGCAGACACATTGCTAGAGAAATCCAGCTGCTTGAGCTCTGCTTGGAGCACTGTCCACCCTGTGAGGTGGGCAAAATCCTCCTTGCGCTTCAAGACCCAGGTGGGTACCTCCTTGCCCAAGGCAACAACCCCTTGGGCATTCTCAGGGCATTTCCTCTCCTCCCTGTGGATGCACCCATGCCCCAAATACTCTAGGTCAGGCTCAGGGCTGGGCCCTGGGGAAGCGGCGCCCAAGCCAGAAAACAGGCGCCGCGCACAGGGACTTAGGCGCGGGGAAGGCACACATGTGAAGGTGAAGATAGGTCAGGCTGCAGGGCGCATCTGGGAAGACTTTCCTGAAGACAGGTTTGGGCATAGACAGAGGAGGGATAGTCAGCCAGGCTGGGCTGGGAAGTGGGGGACAGACCACAGGCAGCGGGGGAGACGGTGAACGCAAAGGCCCAGAGACGGGACCAGAATTAATCAGAAATAAAAGATGCAGAGGGTGTGTGTGTGTGTGGAACAGGAGGCTGAAGAATGGCACGAACCAGCTTGACAGCACAGGGTCTCCTTCCAGACCACCTACTTAAAAAGTGTGTTATTTTAAAGAAAATAATTGAATTATCTTTGAATAGGTAATGCACTGCATGGTTTAATATTCAAATGTACCCAAAGGTGTTGGCTTCGGTCTCCTCAGTCCCATCCCTAGCCGTTCAGGCCCCCGACCCAGGACAACCAGAGTCTTCCATGGGAGCCCCCTATAGGCACACGATACCTACGTAACACATACGGGAACCCATGACTCCGATATGTGTATATCGGAATGCCCTCCCCCCGACTTTTCTTTTAAATAAGAACTAGTTGGGGTTTTGTCCATTTTTTTTTTTTTTTTTGCAGAAACACAAATTTACTCTAAAACTGTCCTGCACGCACCCCCTTCCTACCGCATAACTGGGGGAGAGGGTTCCACATCTCGGCCTGGACCACCTCCTTTTCCAGCAGCCCGACATTCTATTGTACAGGTGAACCCTAATTTATTTAACCCGTGCCCTGTTGATAGCCTTGTGGGCCGTTTAAAGGATTTTTGTCTTAATCTCAAGAGCCATGGGAAGCCATTGAAACGTTTTAAGTGGGGAGTAGCTTGAGCGATTTACATTTTTAAAAGATCACTTTGGCTGCAGAGCCGGGACCGGGGGTGGGGGAAGCACCGAGCCGAATCTGGAAGACCAGCTAAGCGGGACCAGCTAAGCGGATCGCGGGTGGTGCCCTGCAGGGGAGAGGCGGGGAGGAGGCAGAGGGGCTGGGAGGGGCTGCAGGAGTGGGAGAAGGGGTGGGTTATCTGAGAGCGGAGTAGCGATGGTCGGAGCACTGGGGTGGGTGGGGGGAGCCCTGGGTGGGTGCCGGATGGGCGAGCAGTGACGGAGATGAGGACACACGGTAGCAGCAGGGGGGCTGGGGACCACGTGGAGACTCCAGGTCCCCGGGAAGCCCCATCCCACTGCACTTCAGCCTGCGCGGCCATCTAGCTCATCACTGGGTCTGGGATCTCTCCCCAAGTCAGGCTCTCGGGATCTGAGCCTTGCTCTGCCCCAGCTGGCCCCAAGCCCCATCTCCGCCCGGTCACTCTTCAGAGGGGCCCACGGCCAGTGGCGCCGAACCTCCCTTCCTTCTCTCCAGGCTGAGCTGGTGTTTGTGAAGAGGGGCAACCCCGAGAAACGCTGGCAGCTGGCTCTTTAATAAATATAGAGGAGGCTCCCCGGGGCATGGATGTTGGGGTGAGGAGGATGGCTCTGGATAGAGGGACAGATTTTGCCCCTGGTCACCACCGAAACAGATGCCCTTCGCTGCTCTTGGCTCCCCAGTTCCCTGGTGGGGGTGGGGAGCGGACTGTCCATGCCCTGAACTCCCCTCACCTTGTCACTTAGCCACCTCCCCTGGCTCAGAGCTAGAGGCGTCCTCCCAGAGAGGAGCACCCTGACTCTGTTGCGGGAGGCAGTGTGCACGCGGCGCCGCGGGCAGGGAGGGGTTAACAGCCCGCCCACCCCCATCTATCAGCCGGCATCTCCCAAACAGACGGACAGACAAGGCAGCTGTCCAAACAGGCCTGTGTACCTGGCCACAGGCACAGAGAGGACAGGGCAGTGGCTGTTTACTCTGCTCCCCTCCCCCACTGTCACACGCTGGCAGGCTCGCAAGCCCCCCCCCCACCCCCGCCAGGGCAGGGCACTTCCCTGCAATCTTGCCTTGGGGATGCGCCCTCCACTCCTGAGTCAGAAGGTTCCTAAATGCTCCTCTGGGAGACTAGGAAACGTCCTTGCTCAGGGCTCTGGGCTTGGGTGGTCTCTAAGGGTTGGGGGCTGAGATGGTGACAGTGCTTCCCCAAGCCACTCCCTGCGAAGAGCAAGAACTGAGCACCTTGAAGCTGGGGGACCTGGTGAAATTGGGGCACCTGGAGCATCACCACCTCAAAATCACATCCCAGGAAGGTCTGTTCAGGGAGGACATGGCTCCCGGTGGGGGACTCTCAGGGCTTCAAGGCCCTGTGCCAGACCCCCCGGGACAGCTCCACATCCGCGTGCCCACACTCCTGCCTCAAGAGAAGCTGCCCTCGACCGGCCTCCAGACAGGTGTCTCCTCCTCTGTCTCCATCTGCCTGAGGCCACCAATAACCACCCTCCCCTCTGCCTTGACACCTGTCCTCACATTTGACCCATCATCAGGCTTCTAAGCAGCTCTCAGATCTGACCGTCCCCACTGGTGGAGATGCCTGGGGGCTGGGGTGTGTGAGGTGCCCATGGTGCCCAGCCACCAGCATGCGACGCCCTTCCCCTTTATCAGTGTCCCTACTCACTTCCCCAGGTGCCTTCAGATGCCCCTTCCCTTGGGAGAACTCCCCGCCCCAAGTCAGGCTCTCCACCAGCTCTGGTACTGTGCAGTGAGCGCCGGCTGTGTGCCTGGCTCTGGGCAGAGCTCACGCATTGTCTACCTCTTTTCCCCTCAGCCCTGTAAAGCAGGGGAAATGATGAGCCATTTCACAGATGAGAAAACTGAGGCTCCGAGAGGCCCCATGTCTTGTGTCATGCCTCACAGCTACAAAGTGTCAGAACCCCAAATAAGAGAGAAGGGCCTTGTGTGATTTGGTCAAGGAACAGAGTGTGGTGCCTGACACAGGTGGGCAGTGGGAGGGGCACAAGTTTGATGGAGTCCCTGTTGCAAAGTGTCCCACGGATCTGTGGACCTCACCAAGACCAGGCCATCACCTGCCTCAGGGAGGGGCTGGCATTACTGGGGAGGAGGCAACAGAAACAACCGCTCCCCATTCCCTGGGGCTTTCTGTGTCCTGCTTTACGTAGGGGTACTGGGGCTCAGAGAGGGCAGCTCTGTCCACACTCACCCGGGGGGAGACAGCGCAGCCAGGATTCTGTCCTGGGCTGTGTACTCCCACCCCCAGCCCTGAAGGCCAGGTCTTGGACCTCTCCTCAGCAACCCCCACCCAATGTGACATCTTTACGGCACATGCTGGGTCTGTGAAGGCCTGGATGGGGTGAGGGGGAGGCAGGACACCTCTCAAGTAACGGATTGTAAATTCCTGGGCCCCGGCTTTCCATCCCTAACAACCTCCTCTCGGGGCTCACAGCGCCTGTCCCTTCGCAGTCAATTTAAATGAGGGGTCCCAGACCCTGGGCGTAAAGCATTCCAGACTTGGGAGAGGGGGCAACTATTGTTTCTCTGGGAAAAAAATAAAATAAAATAAAATAAACCGGGTCTCTGCAACTTCTAATCACTCTCACATGTGCTGTGTGGTTCCCCCGAGGACAGCCCTCTACAGTGTAGGAGCCCCTCCTGGGCACAGGCCCTGCTTCTCCCCAGAGCCTGGGAAGGAGGCCCCGGATCCCCATTATACAGAGAAAGATACTGAGGCTGGGGGGAGAGAATGGAGAGCTACATGCCCTGGTCCCCCACCCATTTCATGCCAGACACCGCGTCTCATTTACTTCCCCCATCACCTCACACTGACTGATGATTCCATTTCACAGAGGGGACAAGTGAGTGCCTTGCTCAGGGTCACCAGCCAGGATCTCCTGGGGCAGATAGGCCCTGTGGGATTTGAACCCCAGCCCTTCTGACTCCACAGCTGGAGGCCTTTGCCCTATGCAGTGTGGCTTCCCCCACGAGAGGACCATCCGCTGCTCCTTGCAAGGGGCCTGGCCCCAGCAGCCCCGCCCTGGGCAGGTCCCCCCACCAGCACAGCTGGGCCCTGAGAGCACCAAGTCTGGTTTTTAATAAGGAAGACGAATTTTCTTGGAAGCCCCTGGTTCGGCAGGGGGTGTGTAGGTGAGGGGGCTGCAGAGGCTGCCTGACAGGCTCTCTCTGCCCCTCTGGTGGGAGCGGAGCAGAGGCCTGGCCCAATGGCCTCTCCGCTGGCTGCTGGGGGCCTGGGCTGTGGGGGGCCACCGCCCCAGGCCTGGAGGGAGCTGGCTCTGCACGGCCTGCGCTCTCTCCCCACGTAAGCCCACAGGATATTACACTGCCTTTGTGTGCCTGGTGACCCAGCTGCTGGTTATTGAAAAATTCCACCGCTCGGTGCAGGGCAGGCCCGCTGACCCCTCATCCCGGGACGCGCCTATCTTTCAAAAGATACGGGATTAGAGAGCCAGACCCGACCTGGAGCAAAGCCCCGTCTGGGGTGTCTGTGTTTTCCTGGCCTCTCGGGATACTGGCTGGAGTGGGCTCTTGGCGCAGGATTTAATTAGTTGGAATCAGCCTGCGATTACCGCGACGACTATTTACCCAACCACTCTGCAGTCTGAGCCTGCTCGGAACAAAGATGGGCCCCTCGGCCCCACTGGCCAGGCCAGGGGCCCCAGCTGAGCCCGGGCCCAGCTGCTGGAAGGGGAGGGCTGCGGGCCTGGCCAGGCCTTCTGCTGGCGCACCTCATTTAGCCAATATTTGTGGGTTTTTGCAATGCAAAGCATCTACGTGGGGCTTTTAAAAAATTAAAGCATCTCAAGAAATTTATGGCCGATTTCCGAGCAAGGCCCCTCCCCCCAGCTCAGGGCAGGCAGCCGTGGTGTGGCGGAGCAGGGCTGGGTTCACTGGGTGTGGGACTGGATCCTGCGGATGGTATGGGTGAGCTAGGACAGCTGAGCAGGTCCCCTCACCTCGTGCTTCCCTGGCCCCCCACTCTGCCACCTCCCATGGCTTCTGGCTGGCTGTCCCGCACACACCCTTTCGCGCAACCTGAATGGGAGCAGCCAGCGGTTAGGGAGAAGAGGTCTGTGTGTACCAGCTTCCTGACTGTCTTGCCTACTCACCCCGCATGTGAGTTCACCTGTGCTCACAAGCGTGACTTCCACCACGGTACACAGACACTGCCCATCAACACCTCTCTACACATGCCTGCGTGTACCCCTGGACTGCACATGCCAACAGTCTCCAGGCCCCCCCACAGCCACCCACACATGCCTGCCAATACTTACGAGCATGTTGGCCCTGTATGGGGACACCCCCCCACCACACACACACGGGTAGCCCCTCACACCTAACTGAACGCCTGTTTCTGCTGTACCCACTGTTGACACAAACATACAAATGTGAGGGCTGCATCCGTGCGCGCACACACTGTCCACACTCTCCCACGTGCACACTAACACATGCCATCGACTGCACATCGGTACAACCTTATCTACAGGCTCATTCGCAGCAAGTTCCCACATTTATACCCACATACGACAGCTGACCTACCCATGAGCACACACACAGTCACAAACGTTTCCACCTGGGGAGGACACCCACTGCCCCTACTCACATAGGCATATATCTGGGCTTGGGAGGCTGCTGGGGCGAGGTCAGGGCCCGCCCCTTAGAGGGATGTCACCCAGATCCAGGGGCAGGTGACTGTTTGGGGAACCCAGTCCTGGTGGCCTACATCTTGGGAGGCTAAGGCTCCCACGGCCAGAGATACTCTCGGGAACTCAGATTTGGGAGACCTCTCAGAGCCGAGTTTCTAGAAAAGCTGCCAGGCTGAGGTCCAGGGCATGGCTGGGGGCCTGGCCACTCCGCCCCCAGGTTTCCTCAATCCCTGGCCCAGGAGCCCAGCCTTTAGCTTCCTCTGAAGGAATCTTCACTCTCCTATGTGCCCCCTCCCCCAACCTGTTCCATGGTCACTGTGGTTCCCGTCCGGCCTCATGGCCTAGGATGCCTGGGCGGGGAGTCATCCTGGGACAGGGGCAGGGAGTGGGATCCCTGGATTTGAAGGGAATTTGGGCTCCAATGACATTCCTTTCCACCCTGTCAGAAATACAACTGACCTCTAGCCCCAGAGCCACATGGCCTCACAAGCACACAGACACAGGGATGTGCCTGTAACACATGTCTACCTGTGGACACACATGTGACACATATATAAGGTGACCGCAATGCCATCTACTCACCCAGGAAAACAAAGGCATGGACACTGTCCCTCTTTACTCCTGCAGGCCTGCCCTCTGGAATACCCTCCCATCTTCACTGCCAGTGCAAACCAGATTCTTCCTCCCTACCTCCCCCCCACCCCCACTGCCCGCCTGCCCTTCCTCTCCACCTCTGGTTGCCGGGACCAGGGCTGCTCAGAGCTCCAGTGTTCAGAGAGCCCCTTGACTGGGCTGGACCCAGGCCTCACAGTCTCCATGTCCCATTCTAAGTGGCGGCACAAGTCTGACCACATCTCGGTGTCCTGACCCAGTGAAGCATCAGTGGCGGTTTAACAGAGAAGGAAGTAAGGAAACGCTTTCCCCACACTGAGCAAAAGGAACCAGCCACCTGCAGGCTTCTGGCCACCTGTTTGAGGCTCCCCCCTTGCTAAGAACCCAGAGTGGTGGGGCTTCTTAGGTGTCTGGAAGATGTGGATTCATCTCAGGGTTTTGACGGCAGGCCCATGACTTCACTTCCTGAGCCTCAGTTTTGTCATCTGTAAAATGAGAGGGGGGCGCCTGGGTGGCTCAGTGGGTTAAGGCCTCTGCCTTTGGCTCAGGTCATGATCCCAGGATCCCCGGATCGAGCCCCGCGTCGGGCTCTCTGCTCAGTGGGGAGCCTGCTTCCTCTTCTCCTCTCTCTCTCTCTCTCTGCCTGCCTCTCCGCCTGCTTGTGATCTCTCTCTCTGTGTCAAAGAAATAAATGAAATCTTTTTTAAAAAAATGGGAGGTTACTATCTGCGTCTGTAGGGCTCTGGTGAAGATCCGATGAGAAGTGAATGTGGTGACCGCGGAGGGCCTGGGACGGTATGCAGGAGGTGATTCTCATCTGCCCTCCAAAGCCTGAGCATCCCCCAATACTGAGGTCCCTGCAGGCTCTTGGCCCATGAAGTTCTGTCCCTGAACCCCATACTCCAAAGTATTCCCTCAGGATCCCTTCCTTGGGGGAACTCCCACCCCCCTCCGTCCCCTAACCTGCTAGCACATTGAGCTCCCCTTCACCTCCTCAGCTTGCCCACCCCTGGCCTTCTGGCCAGCCATGCTCTGAGGAGACTCTGTCCTTACCCACTGCTACCACATGTTCATCTGTGTTTCCTTTACTTCCCCAAACCACCATTCAGCTGAAAGTATCCAGCACCTTCCAGATGCAAGGGTACCACCCACCCACCCACCCATCCATCCATTCAACCATCCCAGTTTTTCTGAGCAGCTACTACATGCCAGGACTGTGGAAGGGGCTGGACGTTTAAGCTCAGACCCTCCTTGGCCATTCGCCACATTCAGCCATCCCTCCCTTCTGGAAACTGTGAAGGGACGTGGTCTTGGCCTCTGCCCTGGCACATTCACACGTTCCAGGTTCTCTACCTCTTAAACGCCAGGACCCCCCAGGGCTCTGTCCTCTCATGCCACCTCCGTCCCATTCTGTTGCACTGACGCATCCTTCAAGCCCCGTCTTCCTCTCCTGGGCTCCAGACCCCTTCACCCACCTGCTTCCTGGGCTGTTCTGAGTGGGCGCCGCCTGGGCAGCGCAGCCCAGCATGCTCACGGCCCTGTTGCCGTCCCACAGCACATGTACACAGAGATATATGTGCTGGGACATTTGCTGAGGTGGTGTGTGCATGTGACAGTGAGGCCCTAGCTCCCACTCAAAGGGCTGCCAGTGGGGGGTAGGTGTGGAGGGGTTAATAAAACACAGCTCGCCCATTTCCTGGACCGCTACACCGCGGCTGCAGACACAGAGCGAGATCCACGGGCGTGGCCATGGGCAGATGTCCCCAGCGTGTGGCTCAGAGGGGCAAGCATGTGCAGGGCGGAGCCGAGCAAACACGGATCCCATAAAAACGAAAATCGATTGCATGTGCGCAGAACACATTCATATACATGTAAGAAAGGTCTGGAAGGTTATCCCTCGGCCCACGGACTGCCTCTAGGAAGGAGTTAGGGGAAGGGGTGAGGACTGTCCCATTTTGCATGTCTTACTTCTGCTGTGTCTGAATTTATCTCACCACGAGCAAGAGTGACTTCTATAATAAAAAGAGAGAGAGAGAGAGAATGCCCCAACCTCGGTTTGTCACTTCCCTGCAGCTGAGCTCCTTGTGACCAGCTTTTCTGGACGTGACAACCCCTGTGCTATGCCCCCAGGCTGAGATGCAGGCCTGCTCCCCACTGGCTTCCTCTCCTGCTCTCCCCACGTGGCACCCCCTTCCCTGGGGGCCCTTCCTCTGGCCTCCTGGCCCCTCCGCCTGCTTCCCGGCTCTCTGGGAATGACAGAGTATGTGTCTATGCTCACAGTCCTCTAGCCAGAGCCTCCCTTTCACAGTTGTGTCTGCCGAAAGCCCCGAGAGGGTGCCAGCCAGGGGAGGGACCCAGACACGTCTGCTGTCATTAGGCCTGGTACCTTGACAGCCCCTACCAGCTGCCTTCTTGCTCTCCCCTCAATACCCCCGTTCTCTCTTGGCGCCTCCCTCCCTCTTTCCAGAGGTGCATCTGAGTCTCCAGCCACACAAAGGCAGGCTCCCCCTGATCTGGCCCCACGGCTGATCGGCCTCACGCAAGGGCTCAGCTACTCTGCGCCTCTGTTCCCACCCATGTCTCCTCCTTCCCACCCCAAAGGGCTGTCTGTGAACGCTTTCCGTCCTTCGGGGGCTAGATTCAACCATGTGCTTCCTCCACGGAGCCTGCCTATGCCCGCTATCTCCCTGTGGGCTGCCATTCCTGGGCCCCGGAAGGTAGGGAGCTGAGCAGCCAGACCTGGGGTTCAGATCAAGTCTGTCAAACCTCAGTTTTCCCATCTGTGAAATAGGGCAAATACAATGGCTGACTCATAGGTGGGTCCAGGATTACTGAGCTCCAGGGCACGGCACGCAGCACAGGGGCACAGGTACCCCTGAAAACAATTCCTCTTCCCATCTTTGTTTCAGGGGCACGAGGCAGCCTCTCAAGGCAAGTTCTCTCTGGGTTTTGGTCAGCTTTTGCATTAACCCTGGAGACAATGGTGCAGCCCTCAGGGAGGGCCTGTGCTCCCCTCCTTAGGGAGGGGGGTGTCTGTGCAGGGGGACACAGCTGAGATGCCCCAGGCTGGCATCCCCGGGGGCGGGTGAGGGGCAGCTGGTGCCTGCTCTGTTCAAAGGCCAGCAATTCTCCACGGCTGGCGAAGGGCGGGTAGGGGGTCAGAAAGGCTCCCTCCTCCCAAACACTCACCACCCAGGGGAGGGAGGTGGTCTGATCAGAGACACCGTGACCCCCCCCACCCCCACCCCGTGGCCCAGCACTGGAAGTGCTGGAGGGGCCTTTGTTTCTCTGGAAAAGAGGGGCTGCCTCTCTTCCCTGGAGGAGCCCTCCTGCAGCAGCCCTGCTGGCCGGCGGCCACTGCAAGCCCCACGCTGGACGAGCCTCTTTGCCAACACTCAGTAAATACTCAATACTGCATTAAAGCAATAAATAGTCATTTTAAGGAAACCGAGACTCAATTTAGCCACCAGAGTCAGGAGCAGCGGTTAGCAGGGCTGCGGAATGTCACCGCACAGCTGGCAGCCCCGCCCCCGTGGCCCCAGCCCCAGCTCAAAGGGGGAGGCTGAACAAAGGGCCATGCCAGGCTGCACCACCCCTCCCCCCAAATCAGGTTACCAGTGGGGGTTGGGGGGGGCTGGACTCAGCCCACAGCTCCCTGGAGCCAGAGAAAGCCAGAGAGACAGGCGGGCATGGTGGGAACAGCCCACCCCCACGTGGGGACAACAACAAGGACAACAGCTATAACAACAGTGACACTAGCCGGAAGGAGAAAGCAGTCCCTGCTGAATGGGCACGTGCTTGGCACCAAGCACGGGGCTAAGTACTGCGCGCCCGACATCTTATTTAACGTTTCCTCCTCTCTCAGGTAGAGACCTCGATCCCCATTTTGCAGGCAGAGCACCTGGGGAGCCGGGAGGGGCACTGCTTTCGTCAAGGACAGGAGGGATTTTGCACAACTTGGGCATTTATTAAGCGCCTCGTACAAGGCTGGATCAGGGTTCTATCCTGGCTCCCTGTTGATGGCCCCTGGGCCGGGGCCAGAGAAGTGGGAGGGTGCCATTCCCTGCCCCAAGCCTGTCCATCTGATCATGTTGGGCAGTGTGCTGGGCTGCTCAGGGGGACTTGGGGGGCCAGGGCCTGTGACTTGGTCTCCGGAGTTATGCGGGCAAAACAAACAAGGCTCCTCTGTGAAGGGCTGGGGGATTTGTGCTCATTGCCATGGAAACCACACAGAGCGTGGGGGGGAGGGGAGCCTGGTGCTAGGCTCCCCTTTACAGATGTAAGACCCCCAGAGCCTCAGACCTGGGGCCGGCTGTGGGTGGCCTGGAGGCCACTGGAGGCGAATGAAGGGTGGCTGGACAGGCGTCCCTTCCACCTGGTGTCTCCCTGGGTTGGGGTGGGAGGCAAGACCCTGGCACAAAGCTTGGGCCAGGCTCCGTGCACACTGTTGGCACAGGAGAGCAGGGGAGCCCTGTCGGTCAGGACACGCCAAAAATACCAGGCAGAGATAAGAGCTAAGAGCGGCAGCTCCTACCCACCGTGCTAAAAATAGCCCCGTGCTGGGAGGGGTGGGGATTCCCCACCGAGAGCTGGCCCGCTGCCCCTGCTGCCCCTGCGCCGTGGGTGGCCCTCTCAGGGATGAGCCCATCTCATGGGCAGGGCAACCGAGGCCAAGGACAGGGCAAGGGCACTCACACGCTGTGTCAGAAAAGGCACTCTCAAGCGCGCGGGCCGGCTCCAAGCCAGGTACCTTGGCGCATGAAAAGCAGCTTTAGTTTCTTCCAAAACGGATAGGGATGATGACTCTGGTAGTAACAATAGCTACAGTTGTGAAGGCTTACTGCACACTCGTCCTCTGCCAGGTACCATTCTAAACATCTCACGCGTTCCATCTCGTTTCAGAAATGGGGAAGAAATGATAATCACCCCCACTTCCCAGATGAGGAAACTGAGGCTCACAGAGGTCCCTTGTCAAAGTCACACAGCTCTGGGAAGTGGCAGAGCTGGGATTTGAAGTCAAGTCTCTCTGACTCCAGAGTTATTTTTAAACCTTAGGCTGTTTAGCTGAGGCTGGCAAGGCTCAGAGAGGGATATTCACCTGCCCCAGGTCACACAGCAATGAAGCAAGGACTGGAACCCAGGGTTTTCTGACTTCCAGGTCCCAGGCCCCTCTCCAGGTCCCTAGTGAGTCACCACAGCAGATGCCATCCTCCTCGCCAAAAGTGTCTGGACTGTGCCCTTTTGTTCTTTCCACTTGGCAGCCCTGCCCCCACTCCAGCCTCCTCTGTCTGTCTGAACTGAGGGTACCAGCCTCCCTGCCTGTCCCCTGTGGCAGAGCCCCGCCCAGAGGAAGGCCAGGCCAGGGCCTGGGGCTGCCCTGTCTAGACACTTCTCGAAACCCGGCCGCTCTCAAGGGCCCGGCTTGGCTGGGCCTGGCAACAATGGGCCCTCTGTGCCCAGCTCGGGGCCTGCTTCAACAGGCCGCCCACCGGTTCCCAGGCCAGCCCCAGCCCCAGCCAGCCCCACACATTTCCGCCATACCTCCCCAGGCTCCTGTGCCCACCCTGGGCGCAGGCATCCTTCCCCGTCCCCCTGAGGGCAGGGCGTGGGAGTCACACGCAGCTAGACCAGGGAACTGGTTCTGCAGAGTTCCCTGGGCTGTGCTCCCAGGCCGGGAGCCAGGAGGTCTCCAGGGGCAGGAACCAGGCCGGATGCCATGCACAGGCTGTGACATTTCAGTCTCTGCCATCGCCCTCAAGCAAAGAGGCTCCTGGCCCCATTTTACAGCAAGGGCAACTGAGGCTGGAAGGGAACTCCTGGCTTCCAGGTACTGAGCGGTCACATGTGCCAGGCCCACGCGAAGCACTGCATCCGGGCCATCTCTCAGGCAGCGCAATCTCTGAGGACAGGTGCCATATTCACCCATTTATTCAGATGAGAAAAATGCCAGCCAGGGGAGGAAAAGTGACTTTTGTAAGGCCACACAGCTGGCAAGTGCCAGAGCAGGGGCTGGCAGTCACCCAGGTCTTCGGACTGCAGGTTTCTTTAACCCTCAGGGTGCTGGGGGTATGAGCCTGTGGGAGGAGGAGGCGAGCAGGGGGCTCTGCTGCCCCACAGGTGCCCTCTGTGCCCAGTGGGCCTAGCACTGGGAGAAAAGCCCGCTCCGCAGCCATTCCGCCTCCACAACCCCCGCATTGTTGATTCATTAGGTAATTTCCCTGGAAGCACCAGCTGTTCGGAGGGTGGGGAGATGACTGATTGAGGCGGCGAGGGGGGCTGTGGGGGCCACTGGGCGGGGGGCGCCGCAGCCTGCCCGGGCTGGGCCAAAGGTCGTGCCTGGCCAGGTGTCCTTCCTCCCTGCCGTGGTGGCCGCACCTTGCAGGGACCCCCGGGGGCTCCGAGGACAGTGAGGGGCAGGCCCAGACCCTCTGCGGCGGGGAGTGGGGGGGCTGGCATTTCCAGGTGTCTGCCAGACGAGGCTGGGGCCACAGCTCCCCAGCGGGCTGGTGGGTGGGGAGGGGCAGGCCGGGACCCCACCCGGCCCCACAGAGCCCCAGGCTTCTGGCCTGCCCAGCTGAGCGGCGCAGTTGGGATGGGGGGGAGGGGCCTCCCTGGTCTAGGGCTCCTCTGAGGGCTGCCTCTCCATGGCCTCGGGGCTGGCCCATTAAGCCTGCCCCACTGCCCAATAAATAGACAGCAACCATGTGCTTCGGCTCAGCTTCAGTGCCCCCCACACGCCAGCCCTCCGCCCACCACCACCAGGAGCAGCTGCCCGGGCTGTCTCTCCTGTGCTGCTCACAAGCTCCCGCTGAGGGGCCAAAGGGGCCTGGAGGCACGGCTGCATCGGTGTCTACACCGGCCTCAGGTCGCCCTCCACTGGTGTGTCCACACTGTCCTCCCAGGTCGCCCTGTGTGGGCTGTCCACCCCGTGGCCTCGGAGGGTCTGCGTGGACAAGTTCTTCCACGCTTCTCCCCCAGGCTACCTCTTTCTCGTCCTGGATCTTAGATCCTGGTTTTCTGGGGACACCTTCTGCGGGTTAAATGCCCTGGCTCTGCCTCTCCACCAGCTGCCCGTGGGTCCCTCATCGTGATGAAGGGCCTACCGAAGGCCCCAACGGTGACCGTTTTGTTGTTCGAGTCCTCAGTCCTCCCAAAGAGCCACATCAGGCATGGACTGGGGCTGACTGGGGTACAGGTGCTTCGGGGATACTAGCGTCCGAAGAAGGAAGAAACAGACAGATACGGTTGAGTGAGCGTCCCCCGTCTCACAGCAGCCCTGCAATAGAGCTGACCTACTGTGTTTCGAAGTTACACTAGTTGCTCAAAGTCTCAGTGGGCGAGCTTGGGTTTGACCCAGGCCACCTGTCTCCTATGTCCACACTAATTGCTTCACTATTACACTGGCCTCAGAAATTAACTTCTTAGGCAGTGCCAAGAGGGTCTACACTGGCCCCAGAAAGCTTATATTGCCTTGGCCATACCAGGACAACCTCTAAGGTTAGTGGAGACACACATGGAACAGCCTCTGAAGCTAGTGTAGACCACCCCCCATAGGACAACTGGTGCAGCCAGTATCAATAGCCCCTTCCTTCTAGGACAACCTCTAAGGTCAGTGTAGACATACAGGACAATCTCTGAAAGCAGGCCAGTGTCCACAGCTAGAAGATGGAGCAGAGACCCTATCCTGACCTGGATGTGGAGGGGGTTGGATGGGTCAGGGCCAGTCCTGCTGGTGAGAAGGGGGGTAAGCGCCTGCAGGGCTGGCCCATCCCTGGCCCAGCTGGGGCAGAGGAGGGCCTCCTGGGGGAGGCGTGAAATTGCCATTCTCTACTGAGGGGCTGCTGCTGGAGGGAGGCTTCCGGGCCCAGCTGGGAGGGGGCTCAGTGGGCGCCCCTGGACATGTTCCGCCCAGGCCCAGGACCCTCCTCACCACCTGCCCAGCACTGGTGGCCAGGACAGGAACCAGACCAGCCTGAGGCATGAGTTGCCTAAAACTGTCATGCTCTGTGGGGCAGGGGTTCCATTCAGGCCTGTGACAGGGCCCTTCTGGGGCCAGACAAAAGGCACCAGCTCCCAGCAACAGAGAGTAAGGAGTGTGCCTCTGTGAGTGAGTGAGTGTGTGTGTGTATGTGTATCTTGCGTGCATCTCTGTGTGTCTGTCTATGTGCATAGGAGGAAGAAGAGGCCCCAGCAGACCCTCCCTCAAACATGCCGGTCCCAGCCCCAGGAAGGCATAGCCTCTTAGCCTCTGGAAGGTCCTCCCCATCCTGCCCCCCAGCCCAGGTCTGGCCTGGCTCATCCCATGGTGAGGCTTCTGAATGCCTCTGGCCCCCAGGACAGACCTCCCACCTCTGCCAGGAAGTCCTCTCTCCCCACCCACCAAACCAAGGCCTGAGGTGGGCACGGGGCTCTTTGGACGGGAACGCCTGGCCTCTCCTGCTGCAATTAATGCAAATGATTTTCCAAGGTTTTGGCTTGATAATTTGATTATTTGTTCGGCATTTATCTTAAGCAAAGTAGATGACAAATAACCGCAAACTAATGTGATAAAAACCATTTATAAAGCTGCCTCGTTCGGGGGCCTTCTCCTAACTATTTATGACAAGGTAATAATGCTGCCGTGCGCGTCCGCCTGACTTTAAATTGGTTACTTAGAGGCATGATGGATGAGGGGCGAGGCCACCTTCTTCTGAGGAGAGCTCCTGATTTCTGATCTCATTTTTGAGGATAATGAATTATATCTAATTAGACCTTCCCAAATCTAATCAGGAGGTGGGAATTTGGACCAGAGGGAGGGGCTGGCAGGCAGCACGGAGGGCAGAGGGTCAGCAGGCGGGGTGCCCCCAGGCCCCTGGAGGCCGGGCTGCCTGGGTGAGGAGGCAGCCCAAACTGGGAGACCGGATGGCTTCTGGCCCACTTCCCGTGCCCTAGCCAGAGAGATCTAGAGCTGACAAGTCCCTCCCTGGCTGTAGGTTCTTCCTCACTCTCGTCTCCCAAACTCCAAACCTGGCAGTTGGTACCCTTTGCAGGCTCAATCCCTCCTGCCTCACTGGTCTTATCTCTTATCTCTCTCCCAAATCTACATCTCAGGCACTACTTCCAAAAAAACGGCATCCTTTTCCATGCCTCCCTGAGAATTCTCTCTGCCCTCCATAACTAGGAATCTCCAACTTAGCCCCTCTTTTGAGAAGACGTCTCCCATCCTACTGCTGCTTCCCCCAAGTGAGGCCCCAAGGCCCCTTGTTCATCCCTTCGCCACTGGATTGCTAGCCCATGCTGGACCTTGATGCTAAATGAAGGCAGCATCCCTTCTGACCCAGACATAACTCTGCACCAGGTGAACAAAATACAAGCTAGATTTCAGCCTCCTACTCACTCCCTTGGCTGGGTGCCCTTGCGCAGTGAACAACCTGAACAACAGTACACAAACAGTCGTAGGTGCCCTCACAAAACTGGGAGCTCCCTGGGGTTCCCTTACTTATCTTTGTATGTTCCCTGCCTGATAAGGTGGCTGGTCCACAGTACATCCTCACTATTTGCTTGCTGAATGCTTGCCTGATTGAATGGACAAAAGCATCAAGATCGCCCCATTTCAAAAACTCTGTCCTGGGAACGGCAGGACTAGGGCATTCATGTCACTGTAGCAGTGTCAAGGGCTCTATGGTAAGGATGCCCTGCCATCCTTTCTCCGGGGGCTTCTGGGATCCAAAGCCCATAGGCCTTTCCCTCCCCCTGCCCCCAGTGCAGGCGGGCTAAGCCTTGCTTCCATGCATAAGGCAAACCTGGAAATAAGTCACTTTGGGGTAGCAACTTATACATTATAAGCAGAGTTCTGTTTGCAGAGAACTAAAAGTATGATCAGATTCCCAAAAATGCTTTGACTGTTCTGTGTATTTTGTGTGTCATAGAAAACACCCAACCTGTCTCTAAAAATGACCCCCCCCCCAAGTGTTTTTTGCACACTACCATGCTCATGCTTTCCCATTTCCTCATCTTCCTTTCCAGAGACAGTCTTATTTCCACCTCGTCAGGCTGGTGATGCTTTCCTCAGCGGGAAGAGTCTTTTGTTCCAGTGCTTTTGCTTACTGATTTCCCACTTATTTTACTTTTTTTATTTTTTATTTTTTTTTTAAGATTTAAAGAAAATTATTTATTTGTTAGAGAGAGAGAGCGAGCAAGCACAGGCAGACAGTGGTAGGCAGAGGCAGAGGGAGAAGCAGGCTGCCTGCCAAGCAAGGAGCCGGATGTGGGACTCGATCCCAGGATGCTGGGATCATGACCTGAGCCAAAGGCAGCCGCTTAACCAACTGAGCCACCCAGGTGTCCCTATTTTACTTTTATAAAAGCTCAGAAGAAAACGTAATCAAAACACTCAAAAACATGCATTCATGTCGCTTCAAAGGTAAGAGCGGGGCCAGCTGAGGGGCTGGCAAGTGCCAGTGTCTCTTCAGAAAGGGGGTGAGTCCTCCTTTCATCAGATGATGGGCAAACGCTGACTCCAGGATGGAGGACAGTCTGGGGGGGATGGGGTCATAACATCTCCAAACGCAGCCACACTCAAGTGTAAGGTCAGAAGAGGCCTGGCGTCCCCCCCCCCCCCCCCCCCCCCGCCAACTCAGTGGTTCTCACCCAGGGACACTCCTACACCCCAGCCCTGGAGAACGCCAGTAACAGAGGAAGGCATTTCTGGGTGTCCTGAGTGTGGGTGGGGTGCCAGTGGTATCTCGTGGGTAGACGCTGAGATGCCCCCCACAGAACAGGATGACTCAGGCCAGGTCAATAGCGCCGGGGCAACACGGCCATCTCCCGTGATGACTCTGGCCAGAGCTCAGCTCTAAGCAGCAGAAGGCACATGGAGCATGGACAGGAGCAACCTGCCACCTCCCTCCTGCTGGGCTCCTAAGTCCTACCGGCCCCCATGTCCCTTTAGGTCCCCGGAGCATCACATCCCTTCCTTCCTCGGTATATTACCCCAGATATGCCTTCCCCAAGCAGCTCCTGGGCCCTGCATCCTTGTCTGTTTGAAACCAGGAGCTGGGGGACACACACAGCAAAGACCTCTGGCTCTGTGCTTCTTCTTTTGTGGAGAGCTTCTCAGTTGGTAGGAGACAGAGCCAGAGGACTGGAGGACATCCAGTCATCTTGAGGCCCCCTCCTCCTGGCTGCCTGCCTGTCTTCCCTCTTAGGACAGAACAACTCTGCGTTGGGCAGGGCCCCCAACTTCTAGCACTCTGGTGAGCTCCCTCGGCCTCATCCACCAGCGGCCCATCTGGCTTGTCCCCTCAGGAGAACCAGCATGTCCCCACTATCCTGCACAGTGAAGACACTTAGATATTCTCATCCAAGGGCACTGCCACAGGAGGGCCGAAAGACAGAGCTAGAGGGCCCTTCTGGCTTCAGCTCCAGACCAGGGCGCCTTGGAAGGCCTCCCCAAAAGGTAGTTCCCTCACCACAGAACCACGGCTCTCCCGCTTTCACACCCACTGCTTCCCTGTCTCTTCCCAGGAGCTGCATGTGGAAAATGCCATCCTCACATCCCCATTCCGCAGGGTAAAGGGACTTGCCCAAGGTCACACAGCTGGCAAAAAACAGACCCACGACTGCGTCACATCTGTCCCTACTCTTCCCACTGGCTCACCCTGTTCCCTATGGCACGCTCTGGGCCTGGCCTTCAGAAGCCACCCAACAGTCGTTCCTTTGTTTCCCTCTCTAGAGTCACCGGCTCAGGCCTTGGCACTCAGGTCATGGGGGAGAAGGCAGAGGTCACAGGGGGAAGGCTCTAAAACTGGGACACGTGGTTGTGGTTTGGCAAGAGCGAAGCCATCTCTTCCTCCACCAGCCCCAGTCTCCAGCCGTCTGTCAAGCACCCCAAGTGGGTACATCAGGCCAACCTGCGTACCCAGCACCCACGCACCCATGTGGTCGTCATTCATGCAAACTAGATTTGGGCGCCTGCTTCCTGCCATGTAGACACAAGGCTCGCAGTGCTGAACCAGACACAGCCCCTGCCTTTGAGTTATTTGCCGTCTCTGGGGAAGACTAGTGAGTAAACAGACTGTGACAGTACATGAGAAGGGGCTGGGAGGGGGGGAAGCACAGCAGGCTGCGGGAGCCTAGCCAAGGGGCAGCAAACGCAGACAGAGGGTCGGGGAAGGCGCCCCAGATACTGTAGTCCAGCTGAAACCTGCAGGAGGGGGGCAGGAGTTACCCTAGAGGAAGAAGCAGGAGTGGGTGCTGGACCCCAGTGATGGAGATGCATCCCAGAGCCAGCATATAGCCCGGAATGGCTGGAGTGCAGAGGGAAAGGAAGTGGGGGCCAAGAAGGTGGGCAAGGCAGAGCTAGCAGTATGTTTTGTGTTCTTGTCCTAACGGTGGAGCTGGGGTCTGTGGTGATGTGGCCAAGGCTGCATTTGAGAAGGTTGCAGCACAGTGGGTGGGTTGGCACGGCCAAGCCTGGATGGGGAGAACCCAGGTACAATGGAGACAGGAGCCAGGGCAGTGATGGGAGGAGGGAGAGGAGAGAGTTCCAGAAATGATTAGGATTAGGGGAGGGGTGCCTGGGTGACTCAGTTGGTTAGGTGTCTGACTCTTGATTTTGGCTCAGGTCATGATGTCAGGGCCTGTACTGAGGTCAGTACAGGCATCGGGCTCCGGGCTCAGCAGGGAGTCTGCTTGAGATTCTCTCCCTCCCTCTCCCCCTCCCCACTCCTTTTCCTCTTTCTCTCTCAATCTGTCTCTCAAAAGAAAAAAAAAAATGAATTAGGTGATGATTGAATGCTTGGGAGTTAGGAATAGAGAGGAGAGGTACCAGGACCATGTCCTGACTTTCAGCTTGGGATTCTGGTAGAGAAAGGTGTCATTCAGTAATATTAAACAAAAGAAAACAAAACCCCAAGCAGTTAGGGATGTGGGTCGTGGAGGGAGGGGGCAGAGGGGCGTGGCTATAAAAGGGCCCCAGGAGGCATATCTGAGAGTACTGTTCCCTGTCTGCGGTGGCGGATACAGGAGCCCGCGCGGGAGACCTACAGGTACACGTGCACACGCATGTAATGCAGGAGAACGTGAATACGACGGGGACCCAGGACGGAAGCCGACGTCCTGGTTGTGATGTTGTACTTGAGTTATAGGACACGTTTCCATTGGGAGAAACCGGGTCAGTGGTACAGAGATCTTTCTGTATCCTGCCTTACAACTGCACAAAAATCTACAGTTCTCTCAAAATAAAAAGTTGAATGAAAAAAAAAAAACCAGCTACTTGGGGCACTTGGGTGGCTCAGTTGGTTAAGTGACTGCCTTCGGCTCAGGTCATGATTCCTGAGTCCCAGAATCGAATTCCGCATCTGGCTTCCTGCTTCCTGCGGAGTCGGCTTCTCCCTCTGAACTTCTCCCTCTCGTGCTCTCTCTCACTCTCTCTCTCTCAAATAAATAAATAAATAAAATCATTAAAACAACAACAGCTACTTGGGGGAAAAAAGCCCCTGGCGGGGTGGGGGCATGGTTTTGGGGTAGGGGAAGGGTCTTAAGCTAAGTCCACTCCCAGCACAAAAAGAGTCAGGCCCCGTGGCACTCCGCGGCCCACTGCCGGGGCCCACTGCCTGGTCCCTGCCTTTGGGCACCCTAGCCCTCTAGCTGGTGTCCCTCTTCTGTGCTGCCCAGCCCTGGACTGGACTAGCCTTGCTCACTTAATTTGGCCTCTCCCACAGGTTCTTTCTTCTCTATAAACATCACCAGGGTCCTACCTCAACGTCCTGCCCCATCTTCCTCCCCCTGTCCCTGCTGTACCCACGAGTGACCTGTGACCTCACTTAACCATCCCCATCCCCTCATTCCCACAGGCCTGTGCGGTCTTCAAACCTGAGCCCTTTCCTCCTGTCCCTCCCCCTACTCCACCGCCGCACAGAGCAGTTGTTTTGAGCCCACCCAAAGGGACCAAGTCACGCACGGGTGGGCGCTGTGCGTGGACTGGCACGGTGATACAGTGACCTGCACACGTGGACAGACACAGGCGCAGAGACCCGCGCGCACCGAGGCGGAGACTGTGGCTGTGCGCAGAGATGCGCGCGCAGGCACAGATCTGGAGCCCCGCCCCCCACCTGCGGGAAGGCTTCCCTGCCAGGTGCAGCTATCACGCCCCAAACAAATCCCAGCTGATAAGGACACTGCCTTTGAACCGGAGCCCGTCCCTCTGCTGTGATCAGATAAGCAGGCAAGGAAGAAAGAGAAAATCCCCGCTTTTTCTCCTCCTCAGACTCCTGCTGTGTTGCCGCTCCAGGCAGAGGGGCTGCCTGGGGGCCTGCGCCCCGCCCCGCCCTGCCGCGCCCCCTCTCAATCACACCGGGGATCACAGGCACAGTGACAGGTCGCTCCTCCGGTTTGGGTTTCAACCCAGGGGAGCTGCAGCCGCAGGCAGCCAAGCTGGAGCCCTTACACCTGGGTCTGATGGGCCAGCTGGGGGGCCTCTGTTGTGGTGACCCTGCCTTAAAGGTCCTGGCTTGTGGACCCCCGAGCCTCATGGGGTATCCACCTAACCTACCTCAGGCAGTGAGTCTCAATAGCCCCGGCATTTGGGGTCCTCTACCCCCAAGAACCCTGGTTTATAGGCTTCCCCTATTTTGTGGGATCACCTGAGCCCAAACCTTGGTTGTAGGGCTCCATTTCAAACCAGTATGTGGGAGCTTCCATCTAAGATCCTGGCTTGTAGGTCCCCACCCCCCTCAAAGGCACTGGTTTAGAGGATGGATCTGTGGGTGCACACCCCTGCTTGTTGAACCCCCAGCTGAGGGCCTGGCTTCTGGGGAACCCTATAGATCCTGGCTCTGGAGTTCAGAATCCAGGACTTCAGGATCCATTTTCTCCCCAAAGAGCCAGGCGCTGAGACCCAGGAGGCTTCAGAAGAGGGACCTGGGACCTGGGGGAGAGGGGTCAGGCGGGTAGGTTAAAGGGGCAGGGTTCCCACGGCCTTGCCTGGGGCTGAGGCATAATTAGAGGTCTCAGGTGTGTGTGTTGTGGAGAGGGGGTGGGTTCTGAGGGCCTTCGTATTGTTTATCCTTCACAAAGACCCCCAACAGGGGGCCACCGTCCCCCCCCTTGAGACTGCTCTGCCTCTGGGCTCTGGGCTGCCCCAGTTCCCGGCACCCCACCCCCCCCTTGCACCTGCCGGCAGCCTGTCAGGAGAGCAGCCCTCAGGGGTCTAGGGACCTGCATGGGGTCTGCAGCCGAGGGGCCAGGCTGCCCTGGAGCCCAGTGCCAGTCAGAACCCCCTCCAGCTCCTCCCAGCCGTCCTCCAGGTGCCTCCCCGCCACTCAGCTGACTCAACAGAAAACCCCATGATTTATGTATGCCCAGGAGCAGCCTCTGCCCAGGATGCAGATGGAGGAGGATCCATTCAGTCCCAGGGAAGAGAGGGAGACTGGGGGGGGGGGGAGAGGGAAGAGAGACAAACACACAGTGAGAAGGCCGCAAGCCTGACTCCACCCTGGAGCCCCATCCAGGCCCCTGTCCCCACGTCCCCACATCCAAGGGCATCTTTCCCCATCACTGCCTCATCTGGGCCTTAGCAGACCCAATTACTTATAATAAACAATTCCGTTTATCTTTATCAGAATCATTACCTAAATTGGCTACATGACACATACTGTTCTCTAAGTGCGCCCCGGGGAGGAGGGGCCATAAAAGCCGGGTTCTGCACTCCGTAATTATCCCTCTATGGGCCATAAACCATTACACTGGTGTTTAAAATAGGTATGGCGAGCAGTTTCCCGGCCCACCGAGGGCCGCCCAGGGCACCCACGGAAAGCATGCGCTCGAAGTTTTGCTGCGGCCAACAACTTCCAGCTGCTGGGAGGCTCCTAACGGGGCTCCTGCGAGGCCCTGGGCACACGGTCCTCCAGCAGGGCAGGGCAGTGCGGGGCGGGCCCGGCAGCCAGGGAGGGGCCGCAGGAGCTATCACGGGGCTCTCTGCTGGCACAAGGCAGGTCCTCTTCCCCAGACCGCCGGCCCCCCTCCCCCGAGGCTGCTGACTGGGGCTTTCCTCACTGTTTGCAGAAATGCCTCCACCGTCCCATGGGGCTGGTCTCCCCCTCGTCATCCCCAGGGAGGCCCACGTCAGCATCTCACTCGTGATTAAAACAAAACACCCGGCTGCCCCCTCAGAGCCCCGCCTGTCTTTCAGCTGACCCGTCAGAGCTGCTCTGGTGTGTCTTCCCAGAGGCCTCTGCTCCCTCCGGCCTCCAGCGGCACTGCCCGGGTCTGCATCCCTACAAAGGGCCCATGCCCCGGGCAGCCAGGCTCGTGCTTGACTGCCGAAAGCCCTCTATCTGACACCTGCGTTTGGTGTCTGGGCGAGGAGAGGCAGAGGCGGTCAGACAGCAGCTCCCGGCCGTGCAGGACCCACAGGGACAAAGGTGCCTTGTAACAGAGGGCTCCTGGTGGGCCTCTGCCTGGGGACGCGGGGAGACGCTGAATAGGAGGTCCCCAGGTTGAGAAAAGGAAGGGAGAAAGTTCTTATCCGCAGGTAGGGCAGGGTGCGAAGCTTTGGAAACAGGGGTAAAACGGATGTTTGAGAATAATAAAACCATTCTGTGCGCTTAGAACAGTGGTTCTCAAAGTGAGGTTCCCCGGAATAGTGACCTCAGCATCAGCAAGAATCTTATTAGAAATGCAAGTCCTCGGGCCCTTCCTCAGGTTTACAAAACCAGGAACTCTGGGGAAGTGGAGGTAGCAATCTATAGTTTAACAAGCCCTCTGGGGTTTCCCATGGCTGCTTGGCTTTGAGGACTCTGGGGCTAGTGCATCCATGGCGGCGGGGCGGGGCGGGAGGCCTCGAGGATGCAGGACAGTCGGCGCGGGAGCTGCCTCTGGGAATCTCCTAGAAGGTCTTGAATCCCTTGAAGGGTGCTGAAGAACTTGGGAGGCTTTTAAGCAAGAAAGTGACGTGGTCAGATTGACATTTTCCGAAGTGCACTCTGACTTTCGTGGGGAGAGGCTGCTGGCAGGCAGGCTGGCCCCCCAGGGTACGAGCAGGTCCGTGCAGTCGTTCAGGGCAAGGACGGAGAGACCTGGACTGGGGGATGGCTGAGGGTTTGGAGAGGAGGGGACAGATCTGAGTGACCGTCAAGGGGTCAAACAGGCAGGATGTAGGAGGTGAGGGACAGTGAGGCATCGAGGAATCTGACCTGAACACTCAGGAGGATGATGCGTGCCTCTCCCCAAAGAAGAAGTACGGTTCTGATGGGTGCGGACCAAGGCTTCCAGGCAGCAGAGCCCGAAGGGCCTGCTGAGCCCCTGCAGGAGCCAGTCAGGGCAGACAGTAGTTGACTCCCCACCCAGGGGAACTCGGAGTCTGGAAGGTGCCCCAGTGTAGACACGCTGGAATCATTGCCTCCCTCTACCCAGTTACTTGGTCCCAATCTAGGGTCCCTACTATTGCAGCCTCCTAGATCCTGGTGACCCGGCAGCCTGTTACTCCGTCCTAATGCTTCCCACCAGCAGCCTAGCATCAATCAGCCGGATTCCATCCACTATCTTTGGCTGGAGAGACAACCAGCCACGCGTCCGTTTGGTCACCGATCCCTCTGGCTTGCTGAGCACCACTGTGCCCATCCCTGTGCTCCATACTTGATACCCCTTGTTTCCCCCAGTATTCCCAAACTCCCCTGGGCGGGGGATGTTCAGTAAGCACGTGAGAGGGTTGAGATCTGAACCCAAGTCCTGTCCCCACCACTCTGCTGGGATGGCACCTGTGTTCTCCAGCTGCAGGGCTGTAGCCCTACCCGGTTCTCCCCGGGCAGGAAGGGGCTGGTGCCCGCGGCAGGCAGACCCAAGGGGCTGAGGCCTGCCTGGAGGCCTCCTTAATGTGCCCATAACTCATTCCCTGGGTTCACTAATGTTCCCTGCTATTAGTGCCGAGCACAGCTAAGCAAACTACAAAATATTCCTCAGACTCAACAATCAATTTCCATATTGTTACAAATGGAGTCCACGCCCGCCACGGTTCATTTTTCTTCAAGGGCCTTTTTTTTTTTTCCCCTTTCCTTCTCTTTACCCAGTACAGTGAGGAAGTCATTACCGAGTGTTATGAATTTCACAACGTGCTGAAAAAATATAAATGCATACTGCATAGAGTCAGGGCCACATGCTGGAGAGCTGCCTTCCCCTCCCCCGCCAGCTCTGAGCACCCCCCCCCCCCCCGCCAACTCTGAGCACCCCCCCAGACCTCCCCCCGCAAGGCTTCCCAGAGGGTCCTCCGGGCACACAATGCTTCAGCCCCCCTGGGGGCCACTGACCGCTCCCCACACCAGGCAGAAGGGGCTCCGCATTTCTGGGTGTTTGTGTCTGCTGTCTACCACCAGTGCCTTGCTCCCCGTCCTGTGGGCTTCCTTCCGATCCACATCCTAACTCAGTTCTGGTGCATCTGTGCAAAGCTGTTGTGCAAGGCTGTTCACCGTGCAAGTGGGTGTCATAGTGAAAATCTGATGAAAACCCCCTGTCCATCAAGGGGGGCCGGGGCCAGTGGACAGTGAGGCGGCGCTGATACCCTGACATGAAGAGCACTGTCTGGGAACTGCAAGTTGCCAAACAGCAGGTGCGGGATAATCCCATTCTGTCCAAAAGTTGTGCGTGGAGAAATGAAAGTGAATGTGCAGGACCATGTCTGGAGGAATCTATCCCATCCCCTGCAGGAGCCTAGCTCCAGGGACTGGTCCTGGCTGGGGGATGGGGAGGAAAGGGATGTTTCCCATTTTAGTTTATACATTTTATATTGTCCATCATCTGAAATCTTCCTAGCATGCATTGCTTGGGTAATAATAATAATAATAAGGATAGTTATTTAAAAGAGGGCTTCAGGGTCGCCTGGGTGGCTCAGTGGGTTAAAGCCTCTGCCTTTGGCTCAGGTCATGATCCCAGGTTTCTGGGATCAAGCCCCACATTGCATGGGGCTCTCTGCTCAGCAGGGAGCCTGCTTCCTCCTCTCTGCCTGCTTCTCTGCCTACTTGTGATCTCCGTCTGTCAAATAAATAAATAAAATCTTTTTTTTTTTTTTAAAGAGGGCTTCATTTGTTGCCTCTTACCTAAGTAAGACCTTCCCTGACCCACCAAAGCAAAATATGTTAGTCCTTCCTTTCCGCATACCCCTGAACCTTGACTCTAGAGCTTTTAGGGCATGTACCATGCTCTGTGTCTATCCCCCTACTCCCTCTCCCACCCCCCACCCTACCCTTTCGGCCATGACTTTGCTTAGTTCACCTCAGCAACTTAAAGCCAGCACACACTGTGTGAGCGGGCACCCTGCCTCCCAGGGCAAGGACATGGGAACACTGTCTCTAAGAGCTAGACTCTGTTCATCCCTCAAAAACGGAACCCAGGAGCTAAGAGGCTTATCTTACAAATGTGCAAACCGGCCCTGGTGCCGTTGGAGTGGACTGCACTGGACCTAGTTACCCGACTACTTGTCCGTCTCCTGTGCCAGGCTGTGAGCCCACGAGGCTGGGCTATATACGTTTCACTATTATGTCTCCATTTGTCCAACATGGGGTCTGGTAAAGAGAAGACCCTCAGTGACTACCAGCTGGCTGGCTGGATGAGTGGGTGGATGGATGGACAGACAGATACACAGGTGGATGGGTAGATGGAGAGGGAGATAGGAGGACGGGTGGTAGCTGAACAGATGGACGGGTGGATAGGTGGATAGATGGATGGACAAATGAAGGGTAGGTAAGTCACAGGTGGGAGAGAGACGGACGGATGGACGGGTATATAAGTGGATGCACGGACAGACGGATGGCTAGATGACTGGGCAGGTGGATGGGGGGGATGGAAAGGGCACTGGGGGTAGATAAATGGGTAAGAGGGGTCAGCACCCTCTCTGCCTTTCTAGGCACTCAGACATTCCTTGTGTCATTCACATTCTACTCCGGGGCATCACCCCATGTCACATGGAAGCAAACTGAGGGTCTCTTTCTCTTCTCAAAAGGAAGAAACGAGGTGAGCCCAATGTTTTGCCCCCTGGGTAAAAAGCCAGGGGTCTCAGGTCTCCAAGAAAGAGAACTGAGCCAAGATTCTAACCCTCTGCGCCCTGGGTCAATAATCCACTCACAAAGTATTTAACTGAGTGACGACTGGGCACCAGGTACTGTCCTAAGCGTGCTGAGGGAGCCAGGGCAGGCCCGACCTCTCCTGCTCTTCCATCCCAGAGAACAGCAGGACTGCTTCCCAAACATCCTCCCTCATCAGCTTCTTCCCACGAACCCACCCTCCAAGAAGCAGTTGGGGTGCCACTGCTCCCTTGCTTAAAACCTTGCTGTGGCTCCCTTTGGACTCTAGTGTCACTCGAAACTCTTAAACACGGAATTTAAGAATTCTGAGGATAAGCCCCACTTCCTTTCCAACTGTACTTGGAGCCACTCTCCAGTGACATTGTCCCCCGCCCTCTTCTTGTGTGCTCAAGGGCCCTGTAGGGCAGATCTTCTGCCTCCAGCCTTGTGAGTACCATCTCTGACTCAAACGATCCACAGGATTGTTCTCATCATGGACCATGCTTCCTTCCAGGCTGTAAATAGGTTGAAATTCAGTCCATGCTCAGCTTGCCAAGCCATGTACCCTGTGGGGAGGGCTGAGGTAAAGTGGTTCTACTCCCCACTTGGCCCTAGGACTTCCCTCAAGCACAGTAGGGATCTCCCTGGGTTTGTACCCCTGGTATCCCTATCTGTCTCTCTTATGAGAGACAGGATCCACGTATGAATCCTCCCCGTGCCCTTCCAGAGGGCTGGCAGGCCCAGAGGAGGTGCCGTGAAGGGTCTGCCAAGGGCCAAAGGCAGAGTTCTGGGGAAAAATGCCCACATGATGTGGAGGGGGTGTCTATTTGAGAGGTGGGCTCCTTGCTCTAAGGAAGGCTCCTCACCGGGGACCTCTGGCAGGGTGCAGGGGACCCGGCCAGATGAACGAGCGAGTTGGAAGAACGCAGTGAGGTAGGATGCTTGCTGCTGCTGCGGCAAGGTGGGAGAGGGGAGCAGAGGGCCTCTCTGGGGTAAGACTGACAGCAGGTGGGCTGGGAGGGCAGGAGAAGCCCTCAGGCCCCACGGGTGCCTGACAGCTCTTGGCAGGGATTCTGAGGAACTCAGCATAATCACGGAGGGGGCCTGTCTTGCTCCAGAGAATCCCAAGTGAAACATGCCCGTCCCCATGGGCACCTGACTCAGATGCACCCAGAACCTCCCTCAGTGTCAAGGCCAGCCAAGGGGAAATCTGAGTCTCTTCCAACCCTGCAAGGGGGTGAGTAGTCCCATTTTACAGAGGAAGCGGAAGCTCAGGGAGAGGCAGTTGCATGCCCAGGCTCCTATGGCTAGGAAGGGGCAGGGGAGGAGCCTCACTCTGTTCAACTGGGGGGGCAAAGCCACTCCCCACCCCTCCCCCCCGCCATGCTTCATCAAGGGCACGACTCTGTGCCTTTCACACCACCATCTCGCCATGAGGAGGTGGAAACCCGAAGTTCCAGGTTTAGGGAACAGCTGATTAGCAAAGTACAGGGGAAGGGGACTGCCACGGGAGGCCCAAGCCAAGTTATTCTGGGAATTCTGGGAGGGCAGGAGGCAGGAGGCGGTGGTGGTGGCGGGGGTGGGGTGGTGGGGGGAGACACACATCTTCCCCCTCTCTTTTCCGTGCCTGACCTCACCATCCTCTGTCTGCCATTAAGCTTAAATGGTAACTTGGGAGGAGCCTTCAATCAATAGCTCACCCAACAAACAGGTTTTCTGAAACCCGCAGTTTATGGATTTCTCTCCTCATCTCATTCTTTAATCCTGACAGCTGCTGAGCGGATGGGGGAGACTCTCCAGCCTGGGAGACTGATTGAGTGCGATGCCCTGCCCATGGGACGCAGGACACGGCAGGTCTGGGGGATCCCCCCAAGAGCCGGCAGCCCTGCGACCTGGCAAGGTGAGCGGGTCCCCTCTGTGCAGTGGGGAACCGCAGGCCTGGCCTGCCCTGGTGGGAAGTGGGCAGAGTGCGTCAGCGGTCACTGCTTTGCAGTCCAGCAGACCTGCCTCCGAGTCCCACTTCTGCCCTTTCCTGGCTGTGAGACGTTGGCGAGTCACTTGTCCCCTCTGAGTGTATTTCCTCAACTGTGAAGTGATGTCTATGTCACAGAACTATTGTTGACGACTCCAAGAGGAAACATAGTAACTGGTATGAAGTAAATGCTCCATAATTGTTATACCGTATTATTTCTAGCCAATCCCTTTTTTAAAAGATTTTTTTTTTAATTCATTTGAGACCAAGAGAGAGACAGAGAGCATGAGGGAAGAGGGGGAGAGAGGCAGAGGGAGAAGCAAACTCCTCGCTGAGGTGGGAGCCTGATGTGGGGCTCGATCCCAGGCCCCAGGGATCATGACCTGAGCCAAATGCAGCCACTTAACCATCGGAGCCACCCAGGCACCCCTAGCTAATCCCTTTTTTAAGTCCCCAGGAGCCCCTGCCTACCAACAAGCACTGGGGAAGGATAAGGGAGCACCCACGGAACACTTTTTCATATTGTCCCTGATCTGCAGGCAGGTGACTAAAGATCCCAGGATGCCTGGGACAATCCTGGTTTATACCTGTGGCCCCAGCATAATTAAGAATAACATCCCCTTTTACTCTGAAAATATCCCTGGTTTGGACAGTGAATGACACGGTCACCTAACTTGTTGAGCTGCTTATGGACGAATGGGATGTCACTAAATCTTGTCAACAGTCCAGGAGTAGGGGTTGTGCTCCCTAGTTTCAAAGTAGGCAACTGAGGTTCAGAGAGGGTGTGTGATTTGCCCAAGGGTACACAGCCAGGAAGTGTCTGAGCTAGGCTCAGGCTGATCCCAGGTCTGTGCGGCCCCACTTCACTGCCCATATTTATCTGTTCTCCTCAGCTCTGTTGGGACATGCAGGAGAAGGCTCAAGGATGGAAAGTTGGTGCCCCTGGGGGCAGCCAGAAGCCTTGGGACCAAAGTCCCTCCTGCATCTGTCTCCACACACACCTCTGCACAGGCAGGTTCCAGAGAGCAGACCCTGCTACCTGGAGAGCTCCCCCACAGCCGGGCACACAAGCCAGCCTTCCCCAGGATAACAAGCTGTGAAGATCTTATCAGGCCCCCGGTGGCTGACACTGATGCTAGCAGGCTGTCCCCCTGCCCGCCACATCCTCAGCCTCCTCCCAGGCTGGGGAATCCTGTTTTCTTTCCTAAGTGGAACATCAGATTACTCAGGTCTGATTTCACTGCTGATTGCAAGGGGGGTGTGAGGCGAGCACTTCATACTCTGACAGCTCTCAGGACAGGGTGAGGCCACCCAAGGGGGCCACTTATCCATCACCTGCTGACAGTGTCCTGTCCGCACTTGGGCCGAACGTTTCACTGCGTTGTCCCTACCACCCCAGGGTCGGAGTTTCTGAATCAGCCAGAGGCCAGTTTGTCTCAAACCCCCAGAATGGACAGGGCAATTCCTTGAGAGGACCAAGAGGGGTGTTCCTTCTCCTTGTTTCCTTCCTTCACGCACTCGCTCCTTCACCCATCCAACAGATCCTCCCCAGTGTCTGTCTGTAACAGGATAGCTCATCTCCAGGTACTGCCGGGCTCAGCGGCGGGGAGATGGTGGCGAGGCAGTGTGAGGAGGGCTGGGGATGGCTGGGACACCCGGGAGAGGCAGGACCAGTCCCACAGAGTGATGGCGGAGGCTGCCAGGGGATGGACCCCAGGGCTGGGTTCCACAAGGGTGAGCGGAGTTTGCCTAGCGAAGGGAAGGGAAGGCTATTCTTGGTGGAGGGGACGGTGTGGACAGGGACAGGGAGGCAGGGAAGACAGTTGAGTGTCCAGGGAAAGTGAATCAGGGGAACTGGGCGTCTGGTGATGGGACGTGAGGGGAAAAGAAGGAAAGCCGTGAACAGCCTGTGCAGCTGGCATCCAGCCCGGGATCTCTCCTGAAGGGGCCAGAAGATCTCAGAATGGCGGTAAGGAGCGGCCCAAGCATGGTCTTTGGGGCTTCACTTATTCTCTCAGTCATTTGTTCAACAGTCTTTCTGGGATCCGGACTGTGCCAGGCCCTGTTGCAGCGGGAGATGGGCTATAGTAGGACAGTCCTAGCCCCTGCCCCACTGGGTGCCCTGCGCTGGCTGGGGACACACATAGGAACGTACACTGCCATGGAGACAGGCGGCACGAGGGATACTAGAACTGCTCGAGGCAGAGGGCGAGTGGGGGATGTCAAGGGGAAGCTCTAGAGTCTCACTGTGAGCCGAGCAAGAATGTGCGCTCTCTGAGCCTCAGCTTCCTCATCTGTAAAATGCGGAGAGTGGCTGTGCGCCCTACCTCGTAGAGTGGGGAGAGCATGTGAAGTGCTCGCCCAGGGCCTGGCCTGGGAGTGTGAGTGGCCACCACAACTGCTGACATTTCAGGGGGCAAGGAGCTGGTGGCACTTGTACTGAAAACAGCAGCCCGGTGGAAAATGGACTGGACACGCTGGGAAACACGGCGGGGTGAAAATCCCCCAGGAGATGGAAAGGACGGCCATTCCTGCCCAAGAGCAGCGAAATTCCCTCCAAAACTGAAGCCACCCATTGCGACTAAGCCGGCAGCCTGGGAGCTATGCAGTGGACGGGCCCAGGGACAGAAACTAGGGCCAGTGATACTGAGGAGGGGGAGGGGAGGGGAAGGAAGGGGTGTCCCAGCTAAGGGGTGACCATCTCTCCCTGAGCAGGCACGCCCAGCCCAGCTCCAGGAAGACCATACTATCAGGGACCAAGGTTAAGAGCAGGGACTTGGAAACAACACACACTTGGGTTCATGTCTCGGCCCTGCCATTAGCTATGACCCAAGGCAAGTGCTGTCAATCTCTCAGAGCCTCAACCTGTGCAATGGGAACAAAAATGCACCCGTGCTTCCTGAGAATACAAGATAGTGTGTTCAAAGCATGTGGTATGCCGCTGAGCACATAGTGAGGGTCCAGGAAAGAGCAGTCAGAATTATTTCTGCATCCCCAGAGTCCCGGACTCCGGGCTCCCTCGTGTTCCGGAGAGGTGAACTTGCAAACCAGAACCCGGGGTCTGCAGGCCGTGGGGAGCCTGGATAGACCCGCCCTGGAAGGCCTGAGGATGACCTCCCTTTTGTACCTCATGCCAGGCTGCCTGCCCAGTTGGAGCCCTGGGACCTAGGACCATTTTCCCTACTCATTTCCAGGAAGGCCACTTGGAAGAGTTTCCTGAGCTTTCCTTTTTCTTTCTTCTTCTTCTTTTTTTTTTTTTTAAGATTTTATTTATTTACTTGACAGAGATCACAAGTAGGCAGAGAGGCAGGCAGAGAGAGAGAGAAGGAAGCAGGCTCCCTGCAGAGCAGAAAGCCTGATGTGGGGCTCGATCCCAGAACCCTGGGATCATGACCTGAGCTGAAGGCAGAGGCTTTAACCCGCTGAGCCACCCAGGTGCCCCTTTCCTGAGCTTTTCTGGACCCCTTTTCCCCAGAAGATGTTTTAGAAAATCCAGAACAAGTGCTGGTAGTCAGACCTAGGTTGTCTTGCCATAGGCAGGGATGTCCTGGGAACAGGCTCTCCCAGTGTCCTCTGTGGGCCCACCCTGCTAACCAAGGGCAGAGGGCCACTCCTGGCTGGCTGCCTGGCCCATGCGCTCGCTGTCAGAGAAGGAGGTGGCTCAGCTCAGGGCAGCTGCCCAAGCAGATGGGGGACCCTGTGGACTTCGGGTCACTCTGTGTTCTCTAGTCAGGCCTAGAAAAGCACCAGCACAGCCTCCAGGAACCCAGGTCTGGGATATGGAACAGCCAAGGCCTGCCCTGGCCGTATCCCCAAGCTTAGCCTTTCCAAGTAGGACAGAAGGGGAAGCAGAGGTACAGGCAGGGGAGTGGCGGGGACATCCCTGACCTGGAACTTGGAAGTGGATACATTTGGTGAATGTGGCCGAGGGCCCCGCAAAGACTTGTCACTCCGATGACAGACATGTCAGAGTCACCCCTAGTCTCAAAGGCCCACATCTGATGTTGCCTGTGCCCTCAGCTGCAGGCCACAAAAACGAGAGGGCGGTGGGAGGGCTGGCCGCCCCGATTCTGCAGCTGCTCAAACAGGACATGGCAGTAACCTAAATGCCACTTGGAGAGGTCCTGTGACTCGGACTACAGGCCACGGAGCTCAAGATAGTGGGAGCAACAGACCGGACCGTCTGCTGGCCCCTCTGCCTTGCCCTGGGTGCCGCAGTCAGCTTCCCCACACCTTGGCAACAGTTCCAACACCAGCCTTCCGAGATCCCTGACCCGGAGGCAGGCAGATAGGCACCTGGGCTCCACGGCACAGAGGGAGAGCTTCAGTGGACACATCCTTCAATGGACACATCCTTAAATATATACAAGGGTGCGTTCTCTTTTCCCCCTCTTCTTTCTATACATTGGGCTCTGAAATCTGGGCCATCCCGCCACCCACATTAACTGCGTTAAGGAGGAATTATAAAAAGAAATCAAATTTCCCATAGCATTTGAACGCCATTAAAATGCCAAACAATAAACTACCAGGCTGCAAATTAGATCAGTGGAAATATCAAACACATTGAGGTATAAAATCCATAATTGCATTTAGTGGCAGCCGTCCCTGGAGAGGCCCTGCTAAAGATCATCACAGCCCCACATATGAGAAGCTATTGACAGAGGAATAAAAATCGACAGGCCAACCAAATAAACCACGCAGGCTTCATTAAATATTCAGCAACGGAAATTTGACTATCCCAAGCCTCTCCCCTTGGTCCCATCCTGAGCCCTTCTTGGCCCAGCTGGGGGCTCAGACCCTGGCCTGCCCCAGCCCCCAGCAGCTTGCAGCAGGCAGGGCCGGAGGAGGGGGTCAGGGGAGGGTGGTGGGAAGGGGGGGCTGCTATAATAACAGGGGGGCTCCAGCGGGTTATTATTGTTGGGCGGCTGTTATTAGCATTCACCCTGGAGTAGGTGGCCCTGAAGTCTTTAATTAGGTCATTACGGGGGTAATTTCCAGAGAGGTTTTAACTCCTTAGCAGCTGAAGAGCCTCAAGCCAGAGCCCAGATGCCCTGTGGGGCTAGGGACTGGCACCCACCCCACCCTCCCTCCCCTTGCCCACCGTGGGTAACTGGGTAACGGGGCAGAGGGGGCGGGGCAAGCCTTCGTTGGAACCCCCACCCCCATCCCAAGGATCAAGCATCAGGCTCACCTGCCCCAGGACGACAGACAAGGATGGAGGGGCAAGCTGGCCCCAATTCTGTGGGACCCCAGCCCAGGGGTAGCCCACCCTCTCTCTGTAGGGTGGCTGCTGGCTCCGGCCCCCGGCCCCAGCCAGCGGGTCCCGGGCTGGCCCCTTAGCTCCTCTCCTTTCCCCCTCACTCCTTCCCTCTCCGGTTCCCCTTCCCACCTCCTCCCCTCTCCTCCCTCCTGCCTCCTCCCCTCCCTCTTCCCCCTCCCCTCCCTCCTCACCTAGGAGCCCCGCGCCATGTATAATGCATGCCGTGGAAGCACCCAATAGGATTAGGCACCTCCACCCGTCTTCGCAAGAGAAAGTTTATGTAAATGACTGATGACAGCGCTATTGTGTGAGGAATATCAATGGAGTAATTACAGTTACATCGGGCGCCCGCGCCGCCGGCCCGTGTTAATTTTTCACCGGCTCCCCCGGGAGAGATCGGAGCGCGCTCCGAAGAGCACAGCTAATAATGGGAGCTCGGAGCCGCCGCTGCGCCACGCGCCCCGAGGTCTTTCTGAGCAGACTGCTAAGCACTGGCTGTCTCCCCGGAGAGCCGAGAACAGAGATAAAATGATTAAAAACTGCCAAGCGGGCCTGGCAATCACTCGCTCCGCTGTCAGCCCGAGACAAGACAAATCTCTGCGATTTTTCTCTTCCCTCCTCTCCCTTTGTGAGCCCCCAAGCGGGGATGTGGGGGGCCGGGTGGGGTCGAGGTCAGCTCCCTCGGGTAGCAGGGCCCCGGGCAGGGCAGGGGTGGTGGCGACTGGGCACTGGCCTCCAGGGGGGCAGGGGTTCGTGCAGCCGGCAGGGAGCCCCGAGGGGACCCTGGAGTCCCGGCACTCGCCCCCTGTTGGGCCCAGTGAGCCAGCTCCGCTCATCCCTCCCAGGAAAACTGGCACACCTGTTGGGGGCTGTGGGTTGGGGCGCACCTGTGAGGACACCCCAGGCAGGGCACACCCACTGGAACGCACCTGTCCTGACCCACCTGCCAGGGATACCAGGGGGGCTCACCTAGGCTGGGGGCTCCTCGGGCTTTCGGGAACCTGCCCCCTGACCCAGCACTGAGCCAGCTTGGCCCCTCTCCGTGAGCTTCCAGGCCCTGAGACCCCTGAGACCCCAGCTAGGGCACAGTGATGAGGCTCCGTGACTGCAGGCCCCAAAAGACCCCCAGTAGGGGCCACAGAAGATGAGAGGAAGGTGTCTGTCTCTTCCCAGGGTCTGGGTTCTGGGGGGCGTCCTAAGTACCCAAGTGTCCACACCCTTGACCATAAAACTAAACCTGGGCCCAGCACCTGAAAAGACAGAGGCGGAAGAGGAGGTGGCAGAGGAGGGGAAGGGGCCAGAGAGATGGGGGAGGGACTGTCACCTGCTCCCACCTCTGAGAGTGAGTGGGGAGGGGGCTCCCAAGAGCAGTCTTCAACGGTCCCAGCCTGCCCTCCACCCCCCATTCTCCAGTAAAGGTGAGAGGCGATTCCTGCTGGAACCTGGGCTGGGCTCTTGGAGCTGTGGCCACACACGTCACAGTCCAGGAGGAGCCATCTGAAGCTCTGCTCGTCATACCCAACCCCTGGGTCCCTGCCCGCACACACCCACACACACATGTGAACCCTCCCCACCCAGCCATATCAGCGCACAATGGCTGACATGAGCACACACGGTGACCCTACCATGGACACAAGCACACACCACATACCACACAATTACCCATGTCCACACACACACACACAGCACTCCCCCCACAGACACAGATACAGGCAGATGGTACAAACATGCGTGTGCACCAAGATGTGACCTCTGGGACAGACAGACAGGTGCCCTGTCTTAGGTAAAGGGTGACAGGCAGACACGCGGACACACCCACAGTGCAGCACGCACATGGTGACGTCCGCCAGGACCCACACACCGACCAGCACAGGCGTCCCTCCCACCAGCAGCCCTCCAGCGGCTGCACCAGCATCCAGATGCCGTTCAGATGCCACAGGAGAAGCTACAGTCCCACAGGAGGCGCAGAACCTGCCTCTCCAGATGCCTCCTGTTCCCAGTGTGGCGCCCACCTCCCAACCGCCATCAGCTCCAACGCAGTGAGCAGGGCAGGTACCACAGTGATTGAACTATTGGGGACGATTTACAGCAGGGACAACCCCCCCACCCCAGTCCCTGCCAGCACGGCCCATGCTAGGCAGAGGTGGGGACTAGGCAGATGGGGCGGCCAGACTGGGCAGTAACTAGGCCTGATTGGGCTGGTCCCACTGAGGCCAGCAGCTCCCTGCCCTCTGGCTCAGGGCTCTCTGGGCTTCTCCTGGGCAGCACGGCTGGACAGAGAGGGGCTGCCTCACAACGTGCCATGGACGCGTGCACACACATGCACCCCTGAAAATAGAGAGCCACACGGGCAAACATAGCACCATCGCTGACGGACCCATGCAGATGCGTGCCCACGTGCGCCCAACAGAGACACAGACACAGACGCCCAGTGCGCACTGACCTAAGTCCCATACATACTCACTGAGTCTCCACCGTGGGCCACCCACACACACACCCACGCACACCTGTACTAAGAGCCATCTGCGCTCGGGTACACGCGCCTCAACCCGGCCTCGCAGGGCCCCTTTCCCTTTGGTGCTGCCCTGCTCCTCTTGTAATTCACACAGCAGAGTGAATTTCAGGCTCAAATCTGACCTTGACACTCTCCTGCTTAGAATTCTTCCTTGGCTTCCAGTGGCCCCCCGGAGTAAAAGCCAGACTCCCCAGCGCAATGTTCAAGACCTTGCATGATCTGATCTCTCTCTGCACACCCACTACGGCCCACTTCCAGGCCTTGCACATGCTGGTCCGTGTGCCCTAAAAGCTGCTCCACTCCCCCTCTTTACCAGGAAAATGCCCCTGCCCTCAGCGTGGATAGCTATTCCTCCAGAAAGCCCTCCTCCACACCCTTGGGTCTGGGAGAGGAGCCCCGTTCCTGTGATCTACAATGCTCTGCCGGGTTTTCTCCATTGGTACCGCCAGGGACATGCCTGTCTCCCACTGGACAGTGAGCTCTCTGGGAACAGGACTGTGTCTGACTTGTGTCCTCAGTACATCAGTACCTCAGGACACTTGCACTAAACACCAGAAAGGAGGGAGGAAGCCCCAAGGGTGGTCCTAAATCCTGTGTGTGACTGAGGCCTGAGAAGGGCTGGGGCTGAAAGGGGCTGGCATCAAGGACACCCAGAGAACCCTCGGGCCATCACGAGGCTGCCCTTCTGCAGGCAGTGGCTGTCACTCCATCACTCACCATGCCCAGTATCCGTCCCTGGGCCGTGGAGTGGGGTGTCTCCCCGCTACCCGGTACTGAAGGGCTGGCAGCCCACGGGGCAGGCTCAGCCTCTCTCCTCCTTTCCCCCAGGAGCAGCAGCCCACAGCACCAAGCAGTGCAGCACTGCGACCTTCCAGCAGGCAGGCCTGAGTCTAACCCACCCACTTCCCAGCTGGGTGACCTCCCAGCAGCCTCTCTGGGCTCCAGTTTCCTCAGATGCACTCTCATGAGGCTTTAATACCAGTAAGAGCAATCAGGACAAATGCTAGCTTCCATTTCTTCATTTGCTAGTGATCTTGGTTGGGGTTTCTCGACGGCCCAATTTATAGGGGAAGAAATTGAGGTTAAGTGGCAGAAAGTGATAGAAACAAGACTGGCACCACCAGTCTCTGAAACACACTTATTCCTCTGAGCCTCCAAGGTCCTGGGTGTGACTGTGTTGTGTTCAGAGTTACAAGTCACATGTAGAGAATGTCTAGGACCCTCTGGGCGAGTCTGCCTCTAAGCCTGGAGTGTGCCGGCCAGGGCGCCTCCTCCCATTACCCAGGGTTTCCAAAATCTTCTCGTGCCCACCTCCTCCTTGTACCTTTGCCCAGTCTCCCCAGGACTCAGCGATCCACCCCCTCCCTTGCCTTTTGTGTGAGCCCTAGGATGCTCTGCCGGGAGCGACCGGCGGTGGGAAGATGACAAGCAAGTGCCTGGAAGAGGAGTCGGGGCAGGAGGGCCGGGGGACACAGGCTCGAGTCAGACCTGGCTGCGAGGTGGCTGCGTGGCCTTGGGCAGCACCCAATTCTGAGCCCCAGTCTCCCTATCTGTAAAATGGGAATGATGATCACTTCTAATTCTTAGGCCTATCAGGGGGCTTCACAGGCTGCGGTGCCCGTGACAAGCTTGGCCATGGCTTGGCACGTAGCAGGTGCTTGGACATTGAGCAAATCTGCTGAGCTGCGGTGACCTGAAGAGAGCATGGGCAGGGACGGAGCTGGGAGGGTAGGGGACGGAGGGAACGCGGTTTCTCCTCGCAGGCCACTGTCTTCCAGGACTTTGGGCTTGCCGCACCCTCCTCCCTTCTCTGACTCTGCCTGAACAACCCCTGCCTGATACAAGCCTTTCAACCTTCCCAGGTCGCCTTCATTACCCCTTTCTCCAGGCATCCCCTCCCTAAGCACCCCTCCCTCCATCACAACCCTTTACTCCCCCCAGGATTATCCTCACCGCCCTGGCCTTTCCCTGCTTCTGTCCTCTGAGGCTGAAGCTCCAGCAAGATCGGACCAGCTGAGTCGCCTCTGCTCCTCGCTCCCTGTGGAGTGGGTTCAGGAGGGTCGAGGTGGGGGCTGGCCCCAAGGAGGTGGGTGAGAGGGAAAAAAAGGGGCAAGTTGGGCTCTGGAGGCCTGGGGGTGGTGTCAATGGGACTTCCTAGGGTTTATTCTGTCAGAATTCTTTTTATAGTGCACCTGGGTGGGGCTCAGTGGGGTAAAGCCTCTGCTTTCGGCTCAGGTCATGATCCCAGGGTCCTGGGATCAAGCCCCACATCGGGCTCTCTGCTCAGCGGGGAGTCTGCTTCCTCCTCTCTCTCTGCCTACTTGTGAACTCCATCTGTCAAATAAATAATAAATAAAATCTTTAAAAAAGAAAAAAGAATTCTTTTTATAACAAAAATACTAATGACCACACTATAGTAATGATAGCTGTTACGGGACACATTTATTTCTGTTGTTTTTTGAATAATGAGCTTTGCGCTAAATTCTTCATGTCCTTCTACTGTTGACCCTTCCAATGACCTGAAGAGAAGGAACAGCTGTACCCATTTTACAGATGAGGAAACTGAGAATCAGAGAGGTCAAGGGACTCTTCTTCTAAGACAGCAGCTCACAGACAACATTAGGCTGTGCTCAGAGCCTGGCACTCTGGGGTGCTGCAGTGGGTGGGCAACTAGAGCCCATGATGGGGACAGTCCCTGAGCCCCTAGTATGTGCCAGGCCTGCTCCTGGCATCTGGCTTCCCTTGACTAGACACCGCTCGGTTCAGCGCCCAGGGCCCACCTGGCTGGGTTTCCTCCAGGCTGCTGTTATCATGAGCTCCTCAAGGGCAAGGCCTGTATTCCCCGTATTCCGTCTTGTTCCCCAGGCCTCCCTACTGCCCACACAGGGCCTGACAGAGGGCGCTCCCCACGTAACTCTGGGATGTCACCTTCGGAGACTGGCCCCTCCAGGATTCTCAGACAGCTCCATCACTGCAGGCGTTCCTGGTCTCCACCATGGAGCTTTCCAGATGCCCCTCCCCAGCCTATTCTGCAAGGGTCAGCAGCTTCTCCTCTGAGGTCCTCGGCCTGCTCTTCGTCCCCAGCCATGGAGGGCTGGGACAATCCTGCTCATCTTGGCCTGTCGGTGTCCGGCCAGCACTGCCTGAAGCAGGGGTCCTTCTGGTCGCAGGGCTGGGCTGGGCTTCCTCATTCCCTCCCTCCTGCCTTCAGAGCACACTGACACTCACCTGGGGCCTTATGAGCAGGGGCCACGGGAGGATGAGCATCTCAGGGGCCCCTGGTGGACTGGCTGAGCTAAGCTATGTGACCTTGGACAGCTGACTTCCCCTTCCTGCACCTCGGTTTCCACATCTCTGAAATAGGGATGATAACAGACCCTGCCTCGCAGACTTCTATGGGCTTAATGACTCAGTGCCTACACAGTCTAAGAAATAAAACATTTTGCTTCCCCTGTGCTGTTACAACTGTGTTCAGGGAAATCCCCATTTGGAGCAGGCAGCCCTTCAGGAGCAAAGAGAGGGAGAAAGCAGGAGAGAGGGTGTGCCACTTTGGCCACTTCCTGCCTCCTAGAGGGTACTAATTTTGCCCCCTATCCCCTATTCTGGCCCCCATTGTAGGCAGCCTGGCCCTTACATCCTGGGGTTTCAGGGACAGAAGAATGGGGACCCCGCCCAAGTCCTCATGCACCGAGATCCTGCCTTCCATCCGGCACCCACCCAATGATGCCACGCCATTCCAGGCTCTGGGCCCCCTGTAGGGAGGCTGCGTGCACCCAGACAGACAGACAACCACGGTTCACTTTTTCACTCAGTTCAAGCCAGCCAAGCACCGGCCCAGTACAAGGCTCTGTGCCAGTCCAGGGTGTACGCCGGGCAGAAATTCTCAGATCTCAGGGTACGCAGCTCTCCCAGGAGCGGAGGAATGAGGATTCACACCTTCTGCAAAGCTAAGAATCTGCATGTTTGATAAGCATTGTGAGACAGACCCAAGCTCAGGGGGCAGGCAGGAGGGAATACAGAGCCAGAGAGATTTGATGAAGCTGATGATTTTTATGCCAAACTTCAAAGGAAGACGACTTTACACGAAGGAGGGATGCTGGAGGCCAGTGAGCATGTCCTGCACGACTGTCACAGCCTGAGCCAGACATGGACAAACGTCTGAGTGTGGGGGGAACAGCAGGTGTGCTGGTGGCTGAGCACACAGGAGGAGGGGGCAGGGCCTGACCAAGGAATCTGGGAGCCAGGAGCAAGAAGCTTCTGAGGACAAGTCTCAGGTCAACAGTAGAGCAGGGAGATCTCCTTAATCCCAGGAGACCTGGTTCTAGCTCAAGCCGCCCAGGCCTCCATTCCAAGCCCAGGCCCCCAGGCAAGAGACGCAGGGACTGGGGCTGGCTACGTGGTTTGAAGTGCCCAGGACAAAATGAAAATGCAGGGTGCTTGTTCAGACCATCTTAGGGATTTCAAGAGGGCACGAGCTGAGCATCAAACCAAGCACAGGGCCTTTCTGAGTGTGAGATCCTGTGGGACTGCCCAGGTCACATGCCCATGAAACCAGGCCTGTGAATGACACAGACAAGTGGGTCACTCTTGCTGGGACCAGCCCAGAGAGCTCAGGACTCCAAGGCTTTAGCCAGGCAGCCCAGGCCGGGGACTTCCAGTCCTCCCAGCTCTAAGCCCTGGTCTCTCAGACTCTCCATCTGTCCCATTCCCTCCCCTTAACCCTCAGAACTGCCTCCTAACTTTGCCTTGACCCTGTCCCTTCTCTAGCCCCTCCACTGTCCCCACCTCTGAGGAGGCAGCTGCCCCCTCCTGCCAGTCTCCAGTCCCCAATCCCACGCATTGGCTGCCAGTGTCAGCTCCATAAAGTGCCTCTCCTGCCCTGTCACCCACCTGTACAATAATCTTCGATAGCTCCCTTCTGCCCACAGAATAAAAGCCAAACCCCGTTGCATAGCTACCGGCCCCCGCCCCCCTCTACAGCCCTGCATCCCAGCAGCCCCTAGGCAGCCTCTCCAGCCAGACTCACTGTCCCAGCCCACTTTCTCAGCCCACCAATTTAACCCCTAATATCCCTGCTTCCTGTGCCCCTACCTGGAATGCCCTCCCCAGATCCTCTTAGCTCCCACCTCCCACCTCTCAGGTACCTGCCCTGGGAACCCAGCACAGACTCCTGCTGTCGTGTTATTAACCAGACCCCTGCCCGCTGCCCTTCCCACGAACAAAAAAGCTCCCACAAACTAGTACAGCTCCTGGAGTGTGCTATTTCATTTAGTCCTCAGGACAACCCTAGAAGCCAGGTTTTTCGAGTACCTCCATTTTACCAATGAGGGAACAGAGGCTCAGAGAGGCTAAGGAACTTTCCAAGGGATGCCCAGCTAGAAAGAGGCTGAACCTGGTGTCCAGCCCAGCCAGTCAGGCTCCTGAACTACTTCTCTATACTTTTCTTTTCAATACTAACTGAGCAACTACTATGTATCATGCCCTACTCGCCAAGGCGTGGCACACACAGAGAACCGTAACGAAAATACTGCCTGACGCGTGTAACCAAAGCCAGACACCTGCTCAGGCCCAACACAAAGGACGGTGGGAGCACCGGCAGCAGTATTGGCAAGAGCCACATAACTCATCAGAAGACGTTGCATCTGCTTTCTCTTTCCAGTCTCATCACTGCTCTCAGGCAGGTGCTGGTCCTTAACAGACTGAAAGAGAGCTGTGCCACAGAGAGAGGTAAAGCATCAAACCCAAGGTCACACAGCCAGGAAGTGACAGAGCTAGATCATACTCTGAACCCCCAGGTTCCAAAGCACTGGCGTCTTTTCTTTGCCCACCTGGCAAAGAACCTGGTTAAGTTCTTGGCCTCCCAAGGAACCAGTTCTGGCTCAAAAAATCAGGGAAGAGGTCAACATGCCCAGGTATGGGGACAGAGCTGACATGATTTCTGCTTAACTCTGCCACATCACCCCACTCACTTTGCCCACGGGCTACCAGTCCTAGGCCGGCTTAGCCAGGACTTGGCTGAACAACTGAAAGTCCCCCAGCTGGGTTCCTGGTAATTAGCTGCACAGACGCCCCCATCTCTTACCGAACCCCCCTTGTGACCTCGTGCCAGGAGCACGCACCAAGTAGAGCACATGCTTGGTGCCATGATACTCCCTGTGCCCCAGGGCGAGATATTTCCTTTTACAAGTTCTTGTTATTACGATCATTACTGCTATTTTAATTTAAACCTCTGACATTCGGGGAGATGTTTCCCTGCAGCCACAAGGGCATGTCTGGGGGAGGTTGGCACTTCGGTGACTGGCCTGAACTCTTGCCACGTGGGATGGCCGGACCAGTGGGCGGCCAGCTCCGTCCTCCTTCAGGGCTCCGCGGCTGCTCACTTATCAGGCTGACATCCCACAGGGGGGCCGCCGCCCTGCCCGCCCCTCCGGCTCCAGGCCTGCCGACTGGAACCAGACCTGGAGGGGTGGGCAGGCGGGGGCCTGTGGGAGGGGGCCAAGCCCTCACCACAGGCCCCTTTGCAGTTCAAAGTGACACACTCAGGCGCTGTCCCCTTCAAAGGGCGGACAGCGCCTGCCCTGAGCTGCTGTACCCGCAGGGCAGGGGTAAAGGTGGCCCTCTCAGGGCCCGTCAACTCCCAGCCGTGGGCTGGGCCTGCTTCCCAGGGCCCTGTCGTGAACAGGCCCCACACCAGCGGCTAGAACTTGCAATGCGATCCTGGGAAAACTGCCTTCCCTCTCTGAACATCCCTGCCGTCACTGTGTATTTGCAGAGCACTCAGAAGGCACTCAGGCACGGTCATACGTGATGCTGACAATAAAGATAGATGACTCAGTCTCTCAGAGAAACAATGCCCCAAAGCCAGAACACCTGAGCGTGAGCCCCATCAGCTGTTTCTAGTTGTGTGACCCCGGGCAAGTCACTTAAACTCTCTGTGCTTTAGTTTCCACATCCATGCCACATAGCCACAGACACACCCATCTCCTCGATGCCAGACTATGCCCACCTACTGCCATGATCGTCCTTCAGGCCAAGTGAGACCCACTGAGAAGGTGCCATTCAGGGGCTTCTCCCAACCCCCAACACAGCCAGGCTGAGAAGTGGTCAAGAGGACAGGTCTTCACACCTGCAGAGCAATTCTGGTGGAGCTCCCCACGGGCTGTGTGATCCTGGGTGTGTGGCTTTACCTCTCTGAGCCCCAGTTCTGTCACCTGGAAGCCTGGGTAAACAAACGATGGTCCTTTTAGGAACTTTCACCGAGGTCTGGGTTGCCGAGGGCTTAGCCCTGAGCTTAGACGTAACGTGTGCCCAGTATATGGTAGCTTATCATTGCTACCTTATGCTGTGTGACCTTAGGGAAATCACGGCACCTCTCAGGTCAAGCTTCATTGTTGCAGAATGGGAAACAGTAATAAGAATGCCTGCCCCCAGGCAGTGAGAAGATTCAATGAGCTAATTCCCATCAAACCCACAGGCAGTGTGCAATAAACACTGGTCATTAATTATGAGGCATTCATTCAACAAGTAACATTGAGCTCTGGTGCCTGGCCACTGACACTAAACCCAGCAGAGGGCCAGATTCTGCCCCCGCAAAGGATCCCTGGAAGTTTTCTCCTGACCAAACGCCTGGGGTCCAAATCAGTTCCACTTAACTAGCTGTGTGACCTTGGGCAAGTTACTCAACCTCTCTGCCCCAGTCGTCTGCTCCGTAAATGACCACAACACCCACATCACAGCCACAGCACCTTCAAAAACTGTGAAGTGCTTCACAAACCATGTGCACTCACTCAGCAGGCATCAGCTGTGTGATTCTTGGTGGGGCTGGGGGTGATATTCTCTCTCGGGGGCCAGACCTGCCCATCACCAAGCCCCCTGCAGCCAGCCTGGCCCCCTTCTGCAGCCCAGAAACTCGGGATGTGTTAGCTCCTGCGAGGCGGCCTGAGTACCCTGCAGAACGGAGGCTTCTGTGGGCTTCCTCTCGGGTCTGTTTCCCCAGCAGCTGGAACACTTAGAAAAAAGCTCCCAGCCTGCTGGGCTTGTCAAAGCCGGGCTAGCTTTACTAGAACCAGCTTTGGACGATAATTCTGTGGTCATAACAACTATTTTCTTTACATACTGCTATGGAAAGGGGAACCCCTTGCTTTTTTTTTTTTTTTTTTTAACTTAATTGAAGACACCATCAAGCGTAAATATGCCGGAGTTTTTAATAAAAACATGATGGAGGAAAACATTCAAAGCTCAATAATCAGAAGCAATTTGCATCGTGAGCGGGGATGTCGCTCCCATTCCCCACCCCCTTGGCTGTGCTCTGCGCGGGGCTGGTTTTGGGGCTGGCAACTTTAGACCTACGGCAAAAATAATGAACAGCAGTGAGGCTTGGAGATAGTCTGAAAAATATCCTGGAAAAGAAAAACATATGCCAAAGAGTGTGGTGTAAAAGTCATATTTCATGCCTGACTTTAGAGAATGTTAATAAGGATTAGAACCATACTCCAACAGAACAACTATCAGTCAAGGCGGGGTAATTAATTTTGCTTCAGATCTCTGCTTGGGAAAATGAAAGCAGTCAGTGTTGTTTCACGGCATAGAGACTCCATCACACTAGAACAACCCTAAGAACTTCCAAAGTTGCATCCTGATCCCAGCTGAAAGAAAGCTGGCTGCTGCCGGCAGCCTCCGCTGATCTGTCACTGTGTAGATTTGGGGATCTTTTCCCAATGCTAACAATATCAAACTCTTTTTTTTTTTTTAAATTTTAGGATTGACTAATAAATATGATTAAGATAACACATCCCAAACCACATGTCCTCTGCTCAGCCTCTAACATGTGGAGTACAGATGTGTCTTCTGTGTACAGATGACCCAGTCGGCTGCTCCCCTGAGGCAGGGATCCTGGGAGACGAAACCCCGAGACGTCCTGGCAGTCCCCTGGCCCTCTGTGGCCCTGGCCAGGCCACTGGCCTCCCCGTGACCCACTGTAGAGAAGAAGGGCCAAGCCCAGGGTGTTTGGGAGTCAGACCCAAGAAGGACAGAGAGATGTGGTCACCTGGCTCTTGTCTTTCAATGTCCCAGTTTAGAAGACAAAATTGCCAAATGTACATGGCTCCGTGCTATCCAGAAAGTTCTCAAACTCATTCCATGATGGAGACAAGACTGTTACACCCCTCAGGAACCAGGACTGAAGGGCCTTCCCCTCCAGTGACCTGAGCCTCAGGAGAAAAGGGTAGGCCAGGGCTAAAGTCAGAGTCTGGGAGCAGGTTTTAGAAAGAATTGTGGAGTTGCCACATAGGCCCCTAACTTGGCCATGGGTAAACTGGGGGTTCTGTCTCCGTTCTGCCACAACTGAGTGAGCTTTAGGGCAAATACTAGCCACACCTGAGCCTCGGTTTTCCTGTTTCTACAAGGATCTCTTCAGCTGAGACCCTGCTAAAGCAGCCCAAGGTCTGGGTGGTGGGTGTCCTCCCAGTGCACCCTCTCTGTGATCACTGAAGAGGGTTCTTGGAAGCCGCAGGGAAAACCAGGCCCTGGAAATAGGGCAGGGAAGCCTGGGCCTGTTGGTGTTGACAACCAGCCAAGCTCCAGCTCTAGGGAGAGGGGGCAGCCCCTGGGAGACAAGAGCCCCTCCCAGCCTGACCAAGCAGGACTCTCCCCACCTCCCCCCACCCCGCAGAAGCAAAGCTCTGGGTGAAGGTATGAATGAGTGTCGCTCTCGACCCGCAAGAACGACCCGCAGACGAGGCTCCCCACAAATGAGCCTACCTCTCGGCTTTCCCCTGGGGTTAGAAGGGAGAAAGGAGGAGTCCCTCAGAGTTAGCTGAGGCCAGGCAGAAGGGCTGAAGCCGGCAGAAAGGGGAAGGGTATTCTACCACAGCGACAGAAGGAAGGAAGGATTGCAGAACAAACGAACGGAAGCAGGAATGTATGTCCGAGGGAGGTGAGGGCCTCCCAAGCCCACTGCAGCAGGCAAGCTGAGGGCAGGGCACCTTCCCAGAAGAAAAAGTCCACTAGGGGTCCCTGGGGAAGGGGTACTAGGACCTGGATGAGCCCCAGCTGCCTGCAGGGCATGGGTGGGGTAAGCTCTGGCCACTTGGCAGAGGCGGGAAGGTCTGCCTTCTGGACCAGAGGCTACTCTGGGGAGACGAGGAGGGTCAGGTCCCCCCTGAACTGGATGGGGTCAGGACCACCTGGAGGAGGAACTCTGTCATAGCCCCCCTCGGCCCCTTTCACCTGGGACCCACTGGGCATCTACAGCCGCATTTCTGGGCTCCTCTTAGTGCTCAGGCCCCCGTCTCCCCGGAATACCCCCAGACCTCTTCCCTGCTGAGCAGCCCAGGCCGGCGGGCCTAGGGCTTGGCCCGGCCGGGCTGATATGAACCATCTGCGTTGTCTTAGGCCGCCCCTCTGCCCACTGTCCCTCTGAACTCGGCCGGTTCCCGCGGGCCGTTTGATGCCTCGTAGGGTCACAGACCCCCGCACACAAATCACCGCCGCGGGGCTGGGGGTGGGGCGGAGGCGCTGAAACCTAATCCGCAAAGTTTGCTCCGCCGCCGGCTCACTCCTTCCCTTGCTCACTCGACCACCCCCCCCTTTCCAAACAAGGCTTATTTTTCTTGCCAAAAAACCGAAGTTGGTATCAAGTGTTTCGAGGGAGAAAGTCTCTCCCCCGCCCCAACTTGGGAGGAAGGGCCGGAGTTGTTGGCTGAGTGGGGGACTGCAGAGGGGGCTCTGGGAGGGAACCCGTGGGAGGTGAGCTCCCAGCTCCCAGCTCCGTAGGTCCGCGTCCCGTGGTTAATGTCGCAGACCCAGCTGTCTCTGACCCAGCCCTGTCCCCCTGTCCCTGGTCCCCTGCCCAGACAGTGCTCTTTCCATCCTGGCTCTCCATCCCTGTGGGGCCAGAGATGGAAGCATCACTTCCTGCCCCTTCTCCCTCCCCATAAAACAGCCCCTGCCTGTCGCTTTTACGAGGTGACACCCTGCTCTCGGCCGATCCTCCCCGCACCGCACCGGAGCCTGGACTCTGGAGGGAGGAGACTGAGCAGTCAGGCGTCTCCAGAGAGTTCCCAGGACGCACTGGGGTGCCTGGGAGACTGCCCTAGAGCACAGACTAAGAGCTTTAAAAGGAGGCTAAGGAGCCAGGTACATTAGAGACAGATTCCTCCAAAGTCTCCTCTCCTGCTCTATTGACTCTGGGGCCTCCGGCCTGAGAGCCTAGAAACCGGCCGAGAGGTAGCCGGCCTGGTCCTCTGCAGCGGTGCAGAGTGGAGCCCTGGGAGCACGCAGGTTTCATTTGCTAGGTGTTGGTTTTGCTTTTGGTTTTTTCAGCCGGTGCAGCGACCCGGAACCGCGCCTGGCCGTTTCTCCGACGCCCGCGGCTTCCGACTGTGCCGGGAGGTGAACGCCGGCGGCTAAAGTCCGCGCCCGCGGCGCCCGCTGTGCGGGCTGGAGGTCTAGTGGTCGGAGCCGGCGGCCGGGGCCCGGGCAGGGGCAGGGGCAAGGCGGCGACGGCGGCGACGTCGAGGGGCCGGTCGGCAGACCCAGCTGGGGCTGCGCGGCCGGGACGGGGAGGGGGGGAGTCAGGGGGGGCGGGGGCCGGCCGCACGACAGATCTGCACACTGTGGGACAGGGGTGGCGGCAGCAGCAGTGGCGAGAATAAAGGCGCCACGGGCCCAGCGGAGAAGCTGGTTTCCGCGGGGGTCGAACAAAGGAATTCGCCCTCAGAAGAAAGGGGCCGAACGAGCAGCCGGGAATGGTCAACCCCGGAGACTCGCAGGAGTACGAGCGTCGCGACATCAGTCCCAGGGATCCAACGAAATCCGCCCCGCGCAGGACCCCAGCCTGGCATCTCCGTTCGGCCTCTCCCTTCTTGTCAATCCCGTTTTCATGGGGATGGTGGGTGTGCACCCCCCAGCGCCACCTTTCCTGGGAAGAGGGGACAGAGCGGCCCGTGCTTTCCGTCAGTGGAGGCGAAAAGTCCCCCACCCCTCCCAATCGGCATCCTCTGGGCGTGGGGCCGTTGCCCCCATTTTCCAGAAGCTGACAATTGAGGCTCCCCAAAAGCAACCCCTTCCCCCACCCCTGCTGCAACGCATGGCGGGCTCAGGAGACCCAAGCGCCCTCCAAAACGAAAGTCGCCCCGGGGGCGACAGGGCCGGAGCTCCCCTCCTCCCGCCGCCCTCGGAAGGGGTGGAGGGGACACGGTTGTAAGGTGCTTGGCTTCTTTTCTCTGCTTGACATGAATAAGGGGATTAGGACGGCAAGTTTCCGTCGCTCACTCGGACGGACAAAGGGCCCCGCGGTCAGAGCGGCACAGTCTCTGATTAAACGACAGAGCCCTGTCACTCAGCACCGTCCTAGGTACTTGTGTTCGTGACATAATCTTATTAGAAGATAAAACCAGCGAAATCCTTTCCATAATGAAAAGTTACATTTAATGGCTGGACTCGCCCCCCAGCCCCTCCCGACCCTGCCCGCCTCCTCCCGTTGCTGTTGGATATGGCTCGCCTGTAATTGGCATTTAAAGCACCAAGTCCGAGAGAAAAACGGGGTTTAGGGTTTTTGTAATCCCCCTAAACTGTCTTTGTTCGAAATCTCCACAGATACAAGTCTGTTAAGAGTAAATATTTGTGGATTGATACAACCACATTTCCCCCCTACAAACCAAATCTGAAAAAAAATCTGCCCTCCCGCCGCGCTCCGGCCCCGCGCAGGAGGGAGGGGGCTGGGGTCAGCCCCAGCGTCTGCACCGGGAACCCTGCATTGGGGTCGCCTCTTTGCCTCCAGGAGCCGAGGGACTGTGCACATTTCTCAGGCGGGAGAAAGGTCTTAGACTCTTTTTTTCAATTTTCTGTGCACTCGATAAACAAACCTCCCAAACGCGCCTCTTTTGGGCCTGCCCGAGGGGGTCGGCAGGAGGGCTTGGGGAGGGGCGAAGGCTTTGCTCAATTCCAAAAGAAAATTCCCTCTCTCCGCTTCGCTCCCTTTCCAGTAGGTTTAAGTGGCTCCGAGAGGACTCACTCCTCCTGGGTCGCAGTAGATGCGACCCAGCAGGGCGCCCCGAGTCCGGCCCAGGATTGCACCGGGAGCCGCCAAGGGCCCCCGCAACGCAGAGGAGTCCGAAGGTTGCGGCGGGGCCCCGGTTCCCGGCTCCAGCCCAGCCCGTCCCGGGATCGGATTCCTTCATAAATCAGCGGCTGGGTGAAAGGGCTGCGCTTTAGAAGGGGCAGGACCGTGTGTGCGTATTAGAGCGCGCGGTTCCCAAATCCGGGCTAAACCCCTGGTGACACCGAAATTCATCAACCGCTGCCGGCGCCCGTGGCGCGGCCGAGGAGCCCCAGAGCCGAGGAGCCTGTGCACCACGCTGCCCCACTGAGGGGAAAGGAATGAGGAGCAGGAACCACGGGAGAGGTGGGCCTGGAGGAGGGCACGGGTGGAGACCTCCGAGAGCCGCCCCGCCCGCGAGCCGCCCCGCCCGCGGGCCTCCAGCCCTGAAGGAAGCTCACCGCTGGGGGGAAAGGCAGTTATTCTAACCTTTTTTTCCTTTTCTGGCAAGGGCTGGCCCTACACGAACATTCTGGTGCGAAGAGGGCAGTGACCCCCACCCCCACCCCTTCCAACCCTGGGCAGTAACCCCCACCACACACACCCCTTTCAGGCTGGGCACTCAGGTGAATCACAGCTGCCCGGGAGCAGACTCTGGGGCTTTGGGAAGAGCAGGAATCGAGGACTGAGGGATCCCATCTGCTTTAGGAGTTAGACCCACCTACGGGGAAATCTGCGGGAGTCATTCTGGGTCTGAGAGGAGTGACTTAACTCCCTCCACCTCCGTTTTCTCACCTATACAGGGACCTAAAGCAATAAAGACCAATACACTCCAGAAATGTCAATTCCTTTGCTTTCTAGACGGACTACTATTGCGCCCGCCCCTCTGGGTCAGTAAGACTCTGTTCCTATGAGTTCCTGTCTGCACTGGCCACGCTCAAGAGTAGGCTGGATAACAGCAGGACCTATGCCCCTCAGAAGTCATGGGGGGCGGGCATCTATAGGCTGCTGCCTGCCTGCCTCCGAGGACCGGTTTCTGACAGCCAGACCTGCCCCATTCCCCTTCCAAGGGGAAAATTCAGAACACAGGCCCCAGCTCAGGGCACGGAGCAGGGGGGTGGGCTAGGGCACTCGGGGAGGCCCGTTTGGGAGGCTCCAGGTTCCGTGCCTGTGCGAAAGGCCGACAATGCATTCCTGCCAGGCAGCGTGTCTCCAGCTCACTTCCCAGGCAGGCAGGAAGGAAACATCCATTGATGAAATGCCCAATGCAGGCTGGCACCTCTGGGTTTGTTTCACTTTATCCTTAGAGATCGAGTCATTTTATCCTGCGAGATGTAACCAGCATCCCTGTTTCACAGAGGAGGAAACCGAGACCCAAGAAGAACAACGAGCCCTTCCCTAAAGGCCCGTGGCTTGTGCCACAAGAGCCAGAGACATTCTTGATCCCTGGTCTGTACTTGGAGTTTTGTTCTTTGTCCTTTGAGAGAACGTGCCCCGCCCAGGAGGCCATCCGTCTGCAGGAGGTGGTTTCCAGAGCACCTTGGTCCTCTCTATCTCCGCAGGCTCTGGGCAGCTCCAGGCCTGGGCAGGCGCCCATACCCTGACAGCCCTGTAACTATGGCAATTCAGGAATCACATGACAACAGTCCCTGAGTCCCAGAGGAAAGCAGGAGGTGGGAGAGGGGGACAGCGGTCACACCCAGCTCGTCCTGACCCAGGGCTGCTATCCTCCTCTCCTGTCACTGCCGCTGCAGCACCCGACAGAGCCACCTGGGGGTCGCGGGAGCCCCTGGCTGTCCTGTGTTCCAGCATGCTCACTTAGCTTTCTGCGTCCAGCCAGCAGCTCGGTGGGCTCCTCACTCCTGCCAGCCCTGGTGGGCACCTCTGTTGCTCAGGGCAGCCCTCAGGACCCTCCCCACCTGGCAACCACCTCCCAGTTCCCAGGGAAACCTCTTAAGCAGGGGCCTGCCAGGAAGCAAACATCTTTGTTTCTTCTGGAACCAAACTCCAGGAACTAGGTTTTTCCTTCAGCAATACTTCCCCCAGTTCCCCAAGTGCCGGGGCAAGCCTGGTGCTCTGCCATCAGCCAGCACACTCGGACCGGGCCAGTCTGAGCCAGGCTCCCGACGGAGACAAAGCACCACCCCCCCTCAACGTACTCGCATATCCCTGGGACCCCTACACTCCCCAACCCCCCTTGGGGGGCCCCAGGGTCGACAAGGCAGGTCCAGGGGCCGTCAGTCAAGAAGCTGAACAGAAATGGATACAATATTGCCCCGGGAATAACAAAGGAAGGGCCCACGCAGAAATTTATTTGTTCTGATCAGGCGAAGCAAAGGTAAAGGGCAGCGAGGAAGTGCTGTCAGCCAGGCCTGAAACCCAAGAAAGTTGCCATTCGGAGCACAGTGGCCCCTTATACCCCACCACTCCACAACACAGCGGTAGTTAAAGCAAACACAGACCCTTCACTGCCCCGTCAGTTACACCTTCCCCCCAAAATTACACAAACTTTGAAAGATTTTTCTGAGAGAAGATGGATGCTTCGGGAGACTTGAGGTCAAAGCTAGGCTGTTTAAAGTATATTATTAACAAATAAACATTTACTGCAAAAAAAAGAGAAAAACCCTATAGGCCACCGGGGAACCAAATCATGTTGCTTTTGGCTTCAAATGACAGGAGACATTTATGACATGAATGGAGAACACCAGCCGGTCGATGAAATGGCAAACGTCTGCCACTTTGCTTCCTCTGCTTTCGTGAATCAACTTTTTCAAATATGGTTTTCAGCCTTACCCTCCCTTCACTACCACCGCCTCCCCACTTCTGACTGCAGTAGCAATAAATATATATAATTTTGGTTTTGCTCTCTGCTGCCATCAGCACAGACTCTGAGAGTTGGAGAGGGCTGGGTCAGCCAGAAAGCCAAGGGCTTTGGGTCCTCCTGCACCCCAGGGTTGACTGACAGCTCATGCGGGCTCCTGGGATGAGTGGACCATCCCCTTCTTCCTCCCTCCCTTGAAGCTGAGGCCTGATGGTGGTGTCCAACAAATTGGAAGTTATAACTCATGTCGTTGAATGTATCCTCCATTCCTCAGCTAACTAATGCCAAAGTAGGGCAGTAGGGCTGGGAATTTTTTTTTCTTTTTCTGTTTTAAAAATCTCATAGCCACAGGACAGAGGAAATTCCCTGGGGGACACACAGGCAGCCCATCCTGGACAGGACAAACCTCTGTGGGCTTTCATCTGACCACCTGAGCCTGTGTTTCTCCACCTTTTAAACCCCAGCTTTTGGAGAAACAAACAGATCCCTGGATCTCTCTACCTTATCACCCCCCACCCCAATCTCTCCCTTATCCTTGAACCTTAGAGATGCTGGGTTGAGATTTTTTCCCCCTTGTCATCTGAATCACAAAAACAGCAAGCACCAAGTTTTTTCCAAATATGAAATTATATTATCGAGTAGGATTTTCCAAGCTATTCTCAGACCCTGAAGAGTCTAATTGCTGCCCAGTGTTAAGATCTTTGCTCTGGACCCATTCAACTCCCTCTCACGGCCCCCAAGGAGAAAAAGGCCAGCACACCAGGCCCATCCTGCTACCGGCCCTTCCTGGTAATGCACAGTTGGCAACTGTTCTTATCTATATAATCAGAAGTTTTTCTGCTTCTCTGAAGGTAGTTAAGAGGATACTGGATCCCACGGAGTACGGAACATGGACTGAAACCCCACCAGATACCTTGTGTCAACCTTACAACCACCCTGGTAAATTGTATCATCACCTCTAATTTGCTGTTGGAGAACCTGGGGCTCTGAAACAGGTCGTCAGTTGGCTAAGATCCAACGGCTGCTGAATGGGGCTGGGAGGCGAACCCAGCTCTCAGAGTCCACAGCTCTTCTCCTCACTGAAGGAGGAATGGCCCATACAGTGCCCCACTCAGGCAAAGGGAATGATTTTCCCAGGGGTGCCCCTCATTTTCCCTGCACAGAGAGGCTCATGGCAAGCCTACCAAGCCAGCTGTCCCTTTCTCTGGCAAGGAACCCATGGGCAGTTTGGTGTCTCCTTGGGGACAGGACATTCCTTGCCACACTGCTGATGATAATGGTAACAACAGTAATTTCCAAAGTATTAACAACATGCCAGGTGAGATGCCAGGTCCTTGGGAACATGTTATCTTGAATCCTTATTAGAATCCTTTCCCCCAGGGGGCTATGTCCCCATTTTACAGAGGAGGCTCAGGTAGATGCCAGGGCCTAAGCCTGGTTCCAGGGCGCAGGGTAGGAGGTTGCTGAGGGCGCACAATCACCTACTCCAGAGGAAATCCTCACAGCCTTCTTCTCCAACTCTAGAAAAATCCGGCAAACAAATTAGGCTGCACTAGCCCAGAGCCTGGGGAATACAGGGTGAGCCAGGAGTCAGCTGTGAATAATGCCTCCCTTCAGCAGCTGATGACTGCAGCTTTAGGAAGGCCTTTGCTTACCTTCTACCTGCAGTCGAGGTGCTGGGGTTAAAAGGAGGGTGCCGTTGCAAGAGCCAGAGGGTCCCCAGACTTGGGCTGGCAAAGCAGAGCCCTTCAGCCCTCAAGCCCCCAGGGAGAGCACTACCGAGGCCTTTCTATAAAGCCAAGCTCGGGCTTTTCCTTCCAAGCGGATCCAGTTCCAGAACAGACCCTCTACCTCAGGCTGTGGGCAGGGATGTTGGCAGTTCTGAATGAGACAGATGCGGGGCCGTGCTAGCTGGGATACCCTACTGGTAGGGGAGGCATGCTGGTAACTGGCACCCCACAGGGAGGCCTTATGGGATGAGGCCTTCCAAGCTGGGAGAAAGGGCAGGCAGAAGAGCCTGGAGCCCGGCTTTGCTCTCGGAGCACCACACCCCTACTCTGCCAGAGCTGGTGCTCCGAGGAGAGGTGAGCCTCCTTGGTAGGCCTTTCCCGGTGTAAACACTTCCAAGGAAAGAAGGAAAGGAATGTGCTGGGAAGAGCCAGGTTGGGCCACTGGAGCTGGAGCCAGCTGGGGTAGATTTACGCCCCCCACCAAAAAAAAAAAAAAAAAAAAGAAAGAAAGGAAAAAAAAAAAAAAGAAAAGAAAAGAAAATAAAAAAAAAAAACACCCCAGGACTCAGACAGTGTTTTTTTCCTGAAACTCAATCAAAGTCTCCCTGCTCCCCCCCTTCCGCGGGTGGGCGCATCCTACCTGGGCAGGCGAGCCCAAGGGGACCCTCGCAGGCTCAGCGGAGCCCTGTAACTCTGCTCGAGAAGGGGCGAGGCCGCCCGGGCAGGCCCTGCGGGCGGAAGGGCTTCGGCGGCCCGGGATGCCGAGGTGGGAGCCCGGCCCGAGCTGGAGCGCCGGGTCCTTCGGCGCACGCAGGCTCCCGCTTGTGCACCAACGGATCTCGGGTCGCCAGGCCTGGGAGCTGTCTTACAAGCGATTAGACTCCATTTTGTGACAGATTTTTGGACTCTCCCACCGACCCTCCCCCCTTCCGGAGCCTCCTCCAGGAATTCGCCACCTCCTCAGGATAGAAACGCTTTCCAGACGAGCGACAGACGGCAAGAAAAAAGACTTACATAATTCTATTTGGCCAAGCCACCAAGAAAAAAAAAAAATGGGGCGGGGGTGGGGGGAATTATGTTGTCATTTTCTTTTTTCTACGTGTTCTCCGGTGGAGGAAGGAGAGAAAGGTGTTCGCGATTTTGCGTTTGCAGGAAACCCCGTTTCCTCCCGGTTTCTAACCAGGTTGTGAGTCCGAGAAGGAGCTCCGGCGGCGGAGGGGCCAGAGCCTTGGGCGCAGAACAATCCGACCGCTTTTTTTTTTTTTTGGAAGGACCCCCAAAAGCATGTAAGGAGAAAAAGTAAACTTCTCGAGTTGTGCGTGAAAATACCCAAGTGCTGCGGCCCCGCGCTCCGCTTCGTCCGTCCAGGACGTGCGGATGGATTTTATCAAATGCAATTAAATGTGCCCGATCGTCAATTAATATCCCCCATGGTGCGTAAAATAACGCTGCGCTTCTGGGTGTCCCAGATCTTTAAAACAAATCGAAAGGAAGAAGAGACGCTTAATAAAAATAGCAACCTCTTTCTAAGGACCAAGCCCCGCAAGCTCCTCGATGGGGCGAGGCCACATTTTTCACAAGTTATTGCTGGGAGGGGGGTGGTGGTTGTTAATTTCCCTGTACCGCGGACACAAAGGTTCGACCAAATTGAGAAGGCACGTCTCTGCGCCCACTAGCCTGGATTCTCGTCTGAAAAGTATTTACGCACAGATGCAATAAATATGCATCTGCGATCCTCAAAGAAAAAAATAAATCGTGAAATAAACTTTTATTGTGAAAAAGAACATCGCTTCTTCCGTGAGCCCCTGCCTGCCTCGCTGCGCCTGCTCTCCCTGGGAAACGCTGAGGCGAGACCCGCCGGGGTATTTGTCCATAGGACTGTCTTAAGAACAACCTCTCCTCAGCCCCCAACCGGCCGGCCTAGTGCAGATACCTAATTGGCCTTATTAGAAGAAAGAGGGGGCGAGGGAGGAGGAGGGCACCGTGAGGGGCGTGAATAATGCCCGCCTGAAGCCTGCCGCCTTGCGGGACCCAGACTCGGAACTAGGGACCCGAGATTCTTCTGGAGCCCGAATTCACCCGCAGACACATCCCAACTACACTGAAGCATCAAGCTCTCCGAGAGGCGACTTTTTTCTCTTTTTAGAAAACAAATAGGCTTTCAACAAAGGCAACACAAACATTTAATGTTTAATTGTTTTGTAAAATTAGGGAGCTAGCCGCTCCGCGTGGTAACATATGCTCAAATTTTGTGACTTTATACTTCTGTGCTCCGAAGAACCAGGGAGCATCCTCTCCTTGTTTTAAACAGAAGCTCCATAGAGGACTGAAGGGTAGGGGGAGAGACCCGGCAGATGCACGCAAGAGGTTGGAAAGGGTCCTTCCAACATGTAAAAAAATTTTTTTTTCTCCCCAAAATCTGCTCCAGTAACTTGGAGGCCCATTTCCAGTTTCCTGGGCCTCCCGCCCCCACATGTTGAGTCACCCAGGCCAGTGGCTGAGCTAAGTTGGAAGTGGCAGTGCCAGAGCTGAGCTAAGGGTCAGGCAGGCAGAGGTGCAAGGCCGGCAGGACATGGGTGGACTGGAAGTTGGTGAACCCTGCCCTTTGGCCAGACCAAAGCCCCCAACCACATCTATCCCGACTACTTTCCCCATTTTATTTGTCCTGCTCTATGCCTGCTTGTGGCCGAACTGACTGGCGGCCACACTTTCTCCTGGAACTAGAATCCTGTCAGTCCAGGGCATAGCCCCAATACTATCAACGGCAAGGTGCCTAATTTGGGGTGCTCCAGACAGAGGGAGAGGTCTCAGCAAGACTCTGGGATCAGCAAAAGAGCTGACTCTCTGAAATGGACCCCAATTCCTGCCCGCAGAGCCCCCAGTGGGCAGGAAGAGCCAGGTGCAGAGAGCAGGTCCTACCAGACCTTCCAGACCAGGGGAGCACAGTCAGATAAGGTGCTGTTGTGGGGCTCAGCCAGAACCCTTCAGAGCAGAATCTAATACCCTCTCCAGGGCTTTAGCCTACAGTCCCACCATTTCCAGGCCTCAGTCAAGCAGCTAGAGAGATGAAGATGGGGTACCCCAGATGCTCCACTTCCACCAGGGCCTGGATCTAGAAACAGTCCCTGGGCAGACAGGTAGGCTGCAGTCATCACCAGGCATTGGCGGCCCACACTTTTCCTGGAGGCTTGGGCACACACAGCTCCCCCTGAGCCCCCAAACACCTGAGAGCCTCCTCATTCTGCAGCCCCATCTAAAAGGGTCTTTTGGACCTCACTAGAAAGTTCTGTCCTCCCTGGGGGTGCCGACACCTTTCTTTTGGCTATTGCTCCTTTCTGCCTCCCCCCCCCCCCCAATCACACTGCCAGGCACAAAACGCAGACGATGAAAAGAAAAAGCCCGAATCTGCTCTTAACTGTCCCAGAACCTTGCCAAACAAATCTATAGTCTCATTTAAAAACAAAAGTTTGCAGGTAGGGCTCAACCCATAGTCTCCAGACTCAACCTTGAGGTTTAGGCTACACCAGGGCAAAGCAAGCCACCCCGACTCCAACACAAACACTGTGCAAGAAAGAGGGCCTGCTGGGGAAGGCTGACTTGGGCAGCTCTTCATCCCCACCCCCAGGAGCCCCAGACTGTGGTTTGCCACCTCTTGAGGTCCTCTTCCTAGACAGTTCCTCCAGCCAGCAAAAACTGTTAAGTGCAAAATTCCCGCATGGAACGGTTTGGTGAGAATGGACACTCTTTTCTATCAGGGACTGATAGGACAACAGAGAGCATGGCAGGAAGGAGGCATCCTGAGCTGCCCGGGCAACTCAGCAGCCCCCCAAACTCCACTTCCTTGGTCCAGGAATCCCAGACCTCCATAAAACTCTACTTTTGGGGAAGCACACCACCAGGGCCTGGCTCCCTAAAGCACTGTTTTCATTTGGAAATCAATCACTGGTCCCCAGTTGAGGTCTCAGTGAGGTCAGGCCCTGGCCCTGGACAGAGAGAGGGATGGTATCTCCTAACTGGCCAAGGGCCTTGTCCTGTACCCCAACCAGTGCAGGTTTCCGGACAAAAGATGGCAACTAGGGACCGCCAGAGGCTCCCGGCCACCTCACCAGTGGCAGCCTGGCTGGGATGGTTAGCCCCTGTCAGGAGTCGCACAGCCCACACAGCCCTCAGAACTGATGGGCCCAGCGGTGCGCGGAGCCAGCCGTTGGGCAGACGCGGGCCTGGCAGTGGGGGGTGGCGGGGCTCGAGTGCCCGGGCGGCGGCAGGGAAGGAGGAGACCGAGAGAGGCGCTTACTGTTGGTAGTCTTGTTTGCAGTACAGTTTCCGATCCCGGAAGTAGCAGCTGGTGGTGAGGGCTTGCTGACACGCCGCGCACTGCAAACACTCCTCGTGCCAGGACGACTCATTGACTCGCATCAGGAAGCGGTCGGAGATGGGCCGCTGGCAGCCCTCGCAGACGGCGGGATGCGGGCAGTCGGAGCCTGCAGCGCACAGGGCGAGAGCCGGGCGGTCAGCCCCGACCAGCTTGGCCCCAGCGTCCCGGCCGCGCGCTGCCCGCAGCCCGGGCCCCAAGGGCGAGGGCAAGCCGGGAGCGCCGCCCGCCGCCTGCGCTCCCCTGGCCGCCGCACCAGGGCCCGGGCAGCCTCAGCTGGTTGGTCCCAGTCCACGGACTCCCGCGCGGAGAGGCCGCGGGTCTCGAGGGCCCTGGCTCGGCGCTGCACTCTCCCCTTCTCCGGAGATCCGGCGCTTGGTGTTACTACGTATGAGAACCGGCACGGCGCGGGGTAGCCGGCTGGAACCAAGACGGGCGAGGTGAGGCTGGGGCGCTCGCTGGCTGACACGCCCCACGGCGGCGTTCGTGGTCTTCTGTCCCCAGTCTCCCCAAAACCTGTAGTTTGGGTGGCCCAGGGGACATTTTTCTCTTAAAAGCTCCCCCCACCAAGTGACCTGGCACTGCTCCCAAGCTTGCTAAGGTGACTACTTGGGTCTCCATCACTCCGGCCTCCCACCTCCTATCCCCTCGGGAGTGGCAGCTCTAGCACCAAGGCCCAGTGAGGATGGTGGGTGGCAGCTGGAGCGGTCCTGGCCTCCCTCCTCCTAGGTGGTGTCCCTGCAAAGCTCTTTCTCCTCACGATGCCTGTTTAGGGGTGCCTGTTGACCCTCCAGTGATCACTGCAAGAGACTAGTCTGTGTCCTCCCGCACCCCTACGTCCTGCAAACCATGTCCTATTCCGTTGGTCTGGCCGCCTGAGTCCATCTCGGAAGGATGTCCCTGTCCCCTGCCCATGACCACTTGGGCGTCTGACGCCGCACTCACCCAGCAGCACCCCCAGAGTGGCGGGCCCGGGGCGCAGGGCGTGCTCCTCCATCTTGATGCCGTCCAGCATCTTGGCGCAGTCCGTTTGCCCGCGGGGGAAGCACCTCTCCAGCGACTCGGGACCTGTTGCTATATCCATGGGACGCGGGGCGCGCCTTGGGCCCCGCCGGCCAGGGTGCTCGCCCGCCCGCCCGCCTGCCCGCTCGCCGCCGCCGCGGCCCCGGAGCCGGGGAGGCGCGGCCCCCGCGGGGTTGGGGCTGCGGCAGGGGCCGCGGGCCGCCCCCGGCGAGCGTGGAGCGCCGACGCGCTGGCCCCGGGCCCCGGCGTCGTGCGGGCGGGCCGGGGCGCTGCAGTCCGCGCCGCGTTCTCCCGGGCACTCGCAGCCACGCGCGCCGGCTCCTCTGTCACCTGCTTGTCAGCCCCGGAGCCGGGCTGCGGCGGCGGCAGCAGACGGAGCCGCGGGGAGGAGGCGGCGGCGGCGGCAGCGGCGGCGGAGGCGGCGGCGGGCGGGGGAGGGGGCGGGGGTGCAGGGGCGGCCCCGCGGGCTGGGGGGGCGCGGGCGGCGCAGCGGGGTCCCGGGCGGGGCGCAGCGGGCCGCAGGGCTCCAGGCGCGCTCCCCGCACTACTCCAGTGCCATGGTGCGCCCGAGGAGCCGCTGGGTTTAGAGCTGGGGCTGGCGGCGGAGGGATACTCCGGCCGGGAGCCGCCTCACCCCTCCTCAAACTTCCTGACATTTGAACTCATTGGTGCGCCTCGTATCCGTGCGCCGGGATGAGCCGGCGGCTCCACGTCAAATAGTGCCGTCGCCTCCCCCCCACCCCCCGCGGGAGGGTTCCCCGCGCCCCCGGCTTGCGCCCCGCTCCGCGCCTGGCCCGGAGCTCAGGCCCCGGCGTCCCGGCCAGACAGAGCGCCGGCTGGCCCCTTGTAGAAGTTTGGGGCACCTTCGAAACAAATCCTTCTGCCCCACCCCTTTGAAAAATTGATTTGGGAGTTGGGGATTGAAGGCTTTCTTTTTTCTTGCTTGCTTTCTTTATTATTAATATTTTGTAAAGCTTCGGCGCTAGGAGGAGTGGCCCCATGCGAGGCCAGACTGAGCGGATGGCGGGGAGCGCAGCGGATCCACCAGGGGAAGGCGCCGGCTGAGAGTGGCCGACCGGGGACCCCATCTGTTGGTCAAGGTAGGTCGCTCCGGGCTGAGTTGATGTCCCCTGGGCGGCGGCGCCTTCCCGGGGCCCTTCTGGTCCGCGGAGAGGCTGGCTGCTGGATTGAGGGACGGGGCCCGTCAGGCGGGAAGGGCTGTTGGCCCAGGACTGGCCAAACGGGGTCCTGGCCCTGGGAGAGGGGATTGGGCTCCGGATTTGGGGTGAGGGGTCCGGAAAAGCAGGCGTGGCAGAGATTGGGTCGAGGGGTGAGCGAAGATCCTGGAAGGGCTCTGGGATCAAGGATGGGGGACATTGGGCAGAGAAGGAGGGTCAGGCCCAGCATAGGCACGGAGAGTTTAGAGGGCGATTCAGTCTGAGAACGGGGCCCGGCCAGAGGTGGGGGCAATGGATGAGAACGTGGCCTTGCAGGATTTGTAAATGCACGGGAAGGGGGTGGTGGCTCTGGGGTCGGTAACTGAAGGCCCAGGACGATGTGTGTTCGGTTGCTCGATGGAAGCGGGATTGGTGGCTGGGATAGGCTCCTTTTGGTAGCGGAGGGGCCCGGCTAGGGGTCTGTAGGCCGCACCTGGCAGGGACAGCGCCCTGGTCAGACTGGGCAAGGTGGGCTTTGACGCTGGGGAGTGAAAGGTCGGCAAGACAGAGTCCCAGACTCTCGCGCCCGCTGGGCCAGGCACCCACCCGCCCTGGCACCCGCACTCGTGCTCCGTGCGCAGGCCGCTGTGTCCGGCTGCGGTACACCGCGCCTAGGCCGCCTGTGTCTTCGGGTCCCGGGTCTCCACAGAGGCGCGGATCGCCCAGGAGCAGGGGGTGGGTGGTGGTGGTGGTGGTGGTGGTGGTGCGGGCCCGGGGCAGGAGCTGGCTGACCCCTCGAGCCGCTGCGGGGCGGCCCGGCCCCTCCCGGACCTGAGCAGCGGCGCGGAGCGGGGCGGGGGCGGAGGGCACGGGAGGCGGGTCCCCTGACCCCGCTGGAGGCGAGAGGGCGGATCGGATTTGGAGCCTGCCGGAGGCTTGGTCAGAAGTGGCCCCCTGTGCCGCGGGGCCCCGCGGAGGGGCCTGGCTTTGTGGAGGATTAGAAGGCTCCCGCCCCATCCCAGTACCTGCTTGTGTGTCGGTGGGTATCTGTGTGTGCGTGTGCGCCTCGATGCTCCCGCTTCGGAGTCTGTTGCATGCCTGTGCACCCGTGTCTGTGCACATACAGTATTTCTATGTGCCTGAGACTTTCTGGGCTCCAAGTATGTGAATCTGTGTACCTGGGTGTGTTTCCCGTGCCCATGTGCGTGTGCATCTGCAGGTCTTAACATGCCTCTGTATCTTCTGTGCATTTGTAGGTCTTTGTGTGTGTCCTTGTGTCCCTGTCGTTGTATGTGGGTGCCAACGTCTTTGTGTGTCTCTCAACCTCTTTATTGTGTTTGGGATACTTTTCTGTTTATGTGTCTTCGTGTCATCTTTGTGTCTGAGTGTATCTTCGGGTTTCTGAATGATTCTGTGCGCTTGCTTGTCTCTCAGAGTTTTTTGGGGTTCTGTGTGTGTGCGCGAGTGCGCGCGTGGTTTTGTGACTCCGTGTATTTCTCTACGTCTTTGTGTGTCTGTATCCAGGACAGTGGATGAGAGGATATGTAGCTTCTCTCATACGCCCTTGGTCGCTTGTCCTTGCACAGCCTGGAAGGCCTTGAGCTCCTAAGGCTGCGCCTGGGCCTGGGCCTGGGCCTCCATCCCCCCGCATCTGGGGCGGGGGCGCCGCGGCTGCGGGAGAAGCCCGGCAGGCAAAATTCGGGCGCGCACAGCCCGGCACCGTACGGGCAAACCGACCGGGCGCATTCTGCCCTCTGCTGGCAGCGTTGCGTCCCTGCACGTTGCCTGTGGGCTCGAGGGTCCTGATTCCAGGCCCAGACCCTCGCCTTCTTCAGAGCGCGCTTGGGAACCCTCTCCCGTCTCAGGCCCCGCACACTCACCTCAGACCCCACACTCCGGGTGCAGCCTTCCAGCCTCCTCCTCCCGACTCCCCACCTTCCCTGTGACCGGCTTCTTCCTCTTGGCATTTCTCCCCTTCAACCAAAATGGGGGGGGGGGCCTGGTGGCCTGGCCTCTCGGCCTTCTGTGACCCTCAGGCTGGCGTCTAAGAGCCGAGTCGGGGCAGCAGACTGCCCAGGGTCGTGTTCCCGGGGCTACCCAAAGGTAAGGTCCCTGGGCAAGAGGATGTGCCCGCAACCCGGCTCTGGTATTCCGGTTTGGTCTGTGCTGGGGCACGCAGAATCCTGGTCCCTCACCCCCCACCCCTGACCAAGTCACAGCCCGCACCACCAGGGCCGACATTCGGAGGGCCACGGATGACGCTCAGAGTCACCGCAGGCTGCTGGGTACATGCCCGACCCAGGCACCGGCTGCTCTTTCTGGTCTGGGAGCGGGGCAGCTCAGTCCACAAACCTGCGGTCCCCCCCACATCTTCTCCGCTCCATGTCCGTTCGTCCCCCTCGCCACACCCCCACACTCCGGATCACCATATAAGTCCGTTTCCTTGCCCTTTGTCCCGGCTCCCGGGCCTTCTTTCCGCGGCTGAGTCCGCGGTCCCGGGTCCTTCGCACGCAGAAGCACAGAACACCCAGGTCTCTAGCACAGTCGTGGCTCCAGCCCTCCCCACCACTTCCCCTGCTGAAGAAACAGCCAGCTGGACAGTAGAATGGGGGGCCTAGGCCCCCCGGAGTCAGGTACCGTCCGTAGGCGCCTAGCGGCAATTGACTGTGCGCAATGGAGCCCGCCTGATCTGGCACCCGCCGGCACCCCCAGCGGCCCTCGGTGGTCCTGGACCCACGACGCCCCCAGAGGCTCGAACCCGGGCGCTCCCGCCTATCTGGGATTCTCTGTGGCTTGGATTTCAGCCAGAGAAACAGCTTCAGATTTTCTCCACCTAAGGAAAGACCCAGCCGGCTGTTTGGAATCGCTTGGAAGGAAGCAAGAACTGAGAGGGAAGCTCAGCGGCAGTCCCGGCTCTCCCAATCCTGCGGATGCCTCCTCTCCGAGGAGCCCTTCCCTGTAACCCTCTTGCTCCACTCTTTAGGGACCCTGCACTCCCTGTGCCTGCCTGTGCTACTGTTCTTCCCAAACGTAGCCCTGGGACCACCCCTCCCCACAGTGGAGTCCTGTCCATCCTCCCCTGGGCTGCGCTTCTGAGCGGAGCCGAACCCAGGTCCCCTCGCAGTTTACAACCCCAGCTAGAAGCAAGGATCCCGGGCAGGGATGGAGTACTGGGCAATGCGCAGCAGAGTGCCGTGGAGCATGACGGCGCGGAGGAGGGGCTGCGTGGATGCCGGATTCCACCCTGCCCGGGAGAGTCCGGCTGTCGGAGTGCTCAGACCCGTCCCACGCTGCCCTCGCGCCATTGGCCCTCGTGGTGCTCAGATCTGCGGGAAGCAGACTGGACCAGAGCCACCCCAAGACAAGGCCTGGGTTGGGGGCCACCATTCCCTGGTGGCAGCTGGGATCCAGAAATCCAGGAGCTCTGGTACTGGGGTAGGACAGCAACGCCAGAGGTGGAGTGTCCTGGCTTTCCGAGGCAGTGGTGACCACGCTCTCTTCTGAGAACCTCAGCGTGCTTGACCCCAGGACACTTGGGGCAAAGGCTTGGGCCCCTTCTCAGCTGGCAGGGAGAAGAATGCGTGTGATAAGTAACCCAGTCACCGCTGTCCCACAGCCCAGAGAAAAGTTTCTGTGGTCTTCCTGTGCCGGCGGAGAGCTCACAGAGCCCCAGAGTCAGGTGGACGTCCAAAAAGAGGAAGGACAGGAGAAAGGCCCCAGCTGGGGTGCCTCAGTCTCTGGGCTGAGAGTGGGTTCTTACTTTCTTTCCCTTCTGGGGTTTTCTAGGCTAGTGGGAGGGAGGTGGCAGAGGACAGGGTTTTCGGCAGAGTTTGTTGGTGAGACAAGTGTGTGGCTCTGAGGCAGTGTGCTGGTGCATGTCTGTCTGTGATGCGGAGGGTGGTCCCAGCGAGGTCCTTCTGTCCTCATTCAGCCCAGCCTTACTTCGTCTAGCTGGGCAGGGGGTGGGGGGGGGGGGGACTCTGGCCACAGGCCCATGGCTTTTCAGTGCAAAGTTTGGCTCCAGCGTCATGGAATTCCTCCCTGGTCGGTTAGGAGCTCAGGCTCAGATTTGAAGCCTTCTATCAGTCCTCAAGACAGGAGAGGGACCGGGCCCTGGCCAGGTCTGGTTCAGGATGTGGCTGTGGGACTCTGGAAAGTGCTGTCCCCTGCACCTCAGCTTCCTCCTGGAAGGGGGGTATAGTAATAACATCTATTCCACAGGATGGCTGAGAGAATGAAATGTAAGTGCCTACTACCGTGTCTGGCGCAGAGTAGGCCTCTGTAAATACTCAGTGAATAATTGGATACAAGCCATCCCTGGGACATGGGGAAACCATAGCTGCCTCCTCCCCTCCCAACCAGGACCTGACCGGAGAAACAGAGACATGCTGAGCTCCGGCATTTATCTTCCTTTAGGGCAAGCAAAACTCAGATCCAGGCAGCTGTGGGCTGGGTGCAGGAGAGTTCCCGGACAGTGCCCACATGTCCTGCCCAGAGAACGTCAGCCTTCTCCACTTGTCCTGGCTGTGGAGCCTGGGTCTGGAAGTAGCTTTGGAAGACAACAGAATTAGGGGCCTCAGCCTAGTGCATCAAAACTGACGGTGTGGGACTCTCGAGGTGCCATTTATATTTATTTTTTAAAAGGCACTTTCTTCAAGAATCTTTGCATTTCTTGCCAAATGGATGGACTGGGTTTTTTCAGCAACCCATCTAGAACCAGGGGCTTCCCCTACCAAAGACCTGAGCCAGAACAAAGAAAAAGCCAGGGACTGTATTTGGAGCCATAAAAGCCCCATTAAGACACTAAGAATAACTTGCAGGAAAACATTTTATATGAATTGGACACAAATTCGCAAAAGCAAGAAAGTTCATGCGTCTCCACCCTGAGGGTGCGTGGCTGGGGAAGGGGCTGGATGTGATGCTGAGGCCACCGCCCATGCTACTAGATCCTTATCTTCAATCCACTTCAAAACACTGGGGATCAGTGGAGTTGGAGGTTTGCCCCTTCCTGTAATTATTTGGTGTCTAGTAAAGTTTTTATGAGTGTCTGTGCAAACAAATGCATTTGATGTGCATTGGTTTTGGCGAGTGCCGCTTTATATAGGAGGCTTGTGCGCCTTCTGTTGGCTCTTAGAAAAGAAAAGAACAAGAGTGAAAATAAAAATAAAACTAAGATATCCGGACTAGGCAGAGGGACGAAGCGGGGGCAGTCCTGCTGCCAACCACCAGCCCTCTCCCGCCACCACCCCAGGGGCTCCTGGGCTCCAGGGATGCTGCCAGAAGAGTTTGCTGCCACTCAGTGGTTAGCTGCTCAGGGTTGGGCGGCAGGCTTTGTGACATCCAGATTCTAGAAAGGCTTTTTTGGAAACAGAACTCTGCCTAAAGTAAGATGGATAAAAAATAAAGGTGTTTTGGGGGGGGGGTGTTGCTTTATCATGGAAGTGGCAGATGATGCTATTTTCTCTAGACTTGGAGCTCAGCAGAATCTGGCCAAAGGGGCAGGTTGAAAGGACATGGGGCTTCCCATCCTCTCTCCTCCTGGCTGGCTAGGAAAGCAGGGGTGCTCCAGAAGGGTGAGGAGTCAGTTTGGGGTGTCAGGGGCCCATGTCTCAGCTGGGGTGCAGGATACCGCCTACAGGTGCACTCGGTTTGGTCCTCCTGACTGTCTCTCTTCCCAGACCTGCAGCCTTGATAGCTTTGTTCTAAAATCATTTTAGCATTTTGATTGAAGTATAACATCCACCTAGAGAAGTGCACAAAGCATGCAGTTACAAAGGGGGCGCACGCATGTCCCCAACACCCAGATCAAGAGAATATTTCCAGCTCTCCGGAATCTTTCCATATACTCCCCCCCGGGGCACTGCCCAACTCTCATCCAAGGAAGCCACCACCATCCTGGTTTCCATCACTGTACCTGAGTTTTGCCTTATTTCTGAGATGTGTGTAAGTGGAATCTTATAGTATATGCTCCTTACCCCATCTTGATCATGAGATTTGGGATGAAAATACAGATTTTTCTCCTGAAAAACCAGAGGTGTGATCACCTCAGACCCTCATTCCAGTAGGGTGATGATAATCCAGAGCTAAATTTCTCCTTCCGCCCAATATGTCCTCCTTCCTGCCACAGGACACCCACCCTCTTCTGTTTGCCATGGGGCATTTCTGTGCGTAACTCTCCACGTAAGCCTGTAGCTCCTTCCCCACCTTCAACACCTCCTCAAAAGGAATCATTGTACATACACTGGGCAAATACCTCCAGAATCTTCTCTCATCTGAGTCCCTCCGTCCACATCCAATTCTCGCTGAGGTAGAAATCCTGAGACCTATTAACAGGTGAGGAAATCAGCACTACAGAGAGGTGAAGTCACTCGTCCGGAGTCACACAGCATTTAAGTGTCAGATTCTGGATTCAAACCTGAACTGGCTGGACTCCAAACCCCAGGCTCTTGTCACCTCCCCACACAGCTCCCCTGGGCATCCAGGCCCAGGCGTGAACAATCCTCTCCTGCCTCCTTCCAGCAGGGAGGAAGCTGGACTGTTTCCAAAGGAAACGCTGGGAAACACAAAACCCAAAACAGAAAACAGGGCAGGGATGGTTCCCAGGCCCCGGCAGCCTAACCTCGGGTGATGCAAGTCTCGTCTGGGATGGGCTGGTCTGGACTGGTCCGGCCTCCCCAGATGCATCCAGGGAGGGAGGCGGTCATGCCCTCCATTGGGAATCTACCACATGCTGGGCATTTCCCATGTGTGGCTCCTGAACACTCCCAGTGCGCCCCACTTTACAGATGAGAAAACTGAGCTTCGGAGAGGTCAGATGTCTCTCCTTAAACCACAGGAGTATGAGGGGCCATGTGGGGTTTTGAATGCATCGTGACTTCAGTGTCTTTGTTCTGTGCCGCATTGGTCCTGTTCTGCTCCTTGGCTCAGGCTTCTTACCTGAACCACCTTCACTCCCCTGTTAGGATGGAGGGGTAACCAGGTGCTTCCTCTTAGGTGAGCAAAGATTCTGGAGTCTGGATGGCATGGTTTGGGGCTTAGTTTCAGGAGCCATCTGGTGGTTCCCATGGCCTCAGTTTCTTCAGTTGGAAAGTGGGGATGATATTACTACTTCACATTACTATATGGAGGTTCAACAAGGTCCGTGGGCTTTTGAATCTGGAAGGATTGGTAGTAGGCTGTTAGAGAGGGCAAGAGGGTCATTGGTGTGCAAAGATCCTGAGGCAGGAAAGAACTCGATCCATTGGAAGCGTGTATGGCTGGGTCGGAACAAGGATGTGGCTGCAGGCGTGGGCAGGAGCCTGACCACATGGCATTGTTGGTCATGATGAGGAGTGTAAACTTGAACCTGAGGGCCGTGGGGATCCATGGGAGGGTTCAAACAGCACGATGCCATGGCCAAGTTTAATTTCTTTTAGGAAGATCTCTCTGGCTGTGGTGAGAGGTGAGACCATAGGCAGAAGGCTGAGTGACCAGGCCCTTGGGTCTCAATATCCCTTTTGTATGGAATGAGGTTGGGCGGTCCGCAGAGCAGACCTTATCCTCTAATTTCCCATAGAGGTTGTGTTTCCAGATTCAGGGTTTCATGTTACACAGTTATTCTTTCTGGAATGTGTCCCCCGAGCAACCCCGCTGGACCCTCTGCGGAAGGAGGGGCTCTCCTCGTGCAACAGGCACATTTGTGCAAAGAAGCAGAGCATCGCGTGCAGTCCCAGGGCTGATCCCGAGACAGTCCAGGAAACAACAGACAGAACAGCGCTCAGGAATTGGGACAGGCAGTGAGCATCAGTAATGACACTAATATTAGTGACGATAATAATTCACCTTTACCGGTGACTCACTGTACCCTTTGTGAAGCCTGCAACATCTGTGAGCTCTTGAAATCCTAAAACAGGCCTGTGAGGTAGCTGGCATTGATGCCCATTATGCAGATGGGGAAGGCGTGGCTCAGGGGAAATGCCTTGCTCAAGGTCATCGAGTGGCAGAACTGGGCCAGTAGCTACTGCCCTTACGCTCCCACTTGTGGGTGCTGGGCAGCCTCTTAAGGGTAGTGGGCTGGGCCTGGTGTTGAGCTCTGTGGGATCTGGACAGCCCTGCAACTCTTCCCGGTGCACAGAGAAGCCAGAAAATTCCAACCCCCCCATCCTGGCTTCCACCTCCCCTTCGGCGTACACAATCTGCCTGGCAGAGTTGCTCTCCCTGGAAGAGCTTTTTCAAACCCAGGAAAAGCTTCCAAGTCTAGAATCCTCCCAGTGGCCCCTAAGGCCTCCTGGCCCGTGTCCACCTCCTTCCCCCTTACTCTCTGTGTCACTCACCAACCGCACTGTGCTTATTTTAGCTTCTCAAGCAGTGCGCATTCTCTCCTGCCTGTAGGGTCTGAACCGGCTGTTCCCTTTGCCTGGAAGGTTCTCTCTGCTGCCATTTCCTAGCTTCCTCCTATTCATCCTTCCTACCTAGGTGTAAACATCACCACCTCCCAGAAGCCTTCTTTCACCTCCTGGACCGGCTTAGGTTTCCCTTACCGTTTTCAGCAACACGTGTTTCTCCTTCACAGTGAGATGGAATTATCTGTCCCCCACCCCTGCCCACCCTGCAGTCTCAGGGAGAAACCCAGGAGGGATCAGGAAGGAGTGGTGAAGAGGGCACCACTCAGTGGCCAAACAATGGAAGGGGTTCTACTGGACGCAGAGAGGACAAGTGCCCTTGAAATATTACATGGTCCATATTGTGCCCTTGAAATATTACATGGTCCATATATCCACCAAATATTACTTGGTGGTTGGGGATCTGCCTCTCCCGTGTACAGCTGAGGACTCGAGGCACGAAACCGATTCTCATGGCAGAAGATGAGTCTGATTATCTTTCCTGAATGATCATCTCATTACCTTTGTTCCCCTCATGGCCTTCCCTTCTACCCCGGAGCACTAAGGACAGGGCTGGAGATGCTTGGATTCACAGCCCATGCTAGAGAAGATGTAAAGGAAGATTTGCACCTGCTAGGTTCTAGAGGAGGGTGGAACAGTCTGGAGAAACTGAGGCAGCCAGGATTTGGGGCTTGGGAGGAGCAAAGAAGCCTGGAAGTGGGGATGAGAGAGGGTGAGGAAAGGAAAGGCTGGTCTCTGGAGATTCTTGATGACAACCATAACAGCAGTTCCTGGGGCCTTTGTGATGGTCTCTCAGTGCAAGGGAAGACAAGTGGATGTGGCCAGGGGCCTGGTCCTGTTCATAAGCTCCCAAGGCCTGCTGGTGACAGAATTCCTCCCTCATGGCCCCCTTGTCTGCCACTGGTAAGGAGAGGCCCTTCAGGCCAGCTTCCCTTGGTGGAAGCTCATTGTGGGGCCAAGTGGAAGGTGACAGCCCCAAGGGGACCCTGTGAAAGGAAAACTGTTTACAGGGTATCGAGGTGCAGGAACAATTTAAAAAATCTGTTTCCTGGGGTACCCGGCTGGCTCAATTGGGAGAGCATGTGACTCTTGACCTCAAGGTCATGAATTTGAGCCCCATGTTGGGTATAGAGATTATTAAAAATAAACTTAAAAAAATTAAAAATCTGTTTCCAGCCATTTTTTGAAGTAGCTCCTCCCTTCTAATAAAAGAACACTGAAAGGTGCACACAAACACCAGCCTTTTAGATGCTAAATGCCGTCTGATTTGGAAGGATCCCACGGGGGAGTAGGGCAGGCTTCTTTGTGGGAGTTGTGAGGCCCAGAATGCTGGGTTCTAGGCTGTGGGGGAGCCTGGAACAGTCCAGGGGCTGGAGAGGGCTGGGGCTGTCCAAAGAGAGCCTGACTGGGAGAAACAGTGCTGTTGCCAGATGATTCCATATGTTCCCTGAACACGCGAGAAGGGATGGGAAGCACCCTTGGACTTCTCTAGTGAAAAGATGTCCTCCAAATGTTTTTGGTCAATTTGAGTACATAAACTCAAGATGCTGAAACTGTCACATGCCTACTTAAAATATTACATTTATGAGTTGGGTATTACCTGCAAAATTATAATCCCAATTTTTATTCTAATTTTGGATGTTTAGAACAGTAACCCCACAGATGGGTTAAAAAGAAGTAATAAACAGGGGGCACCTGGGTGGCCATTTAAGCATCCGACTCTGGATTTCAGCTCAGGTCATGATCTCAGGGTCACGAGATAGCTCCATACTGGGCATGAAGCTTGCTTAAGATTCTCTCTCTCTCTCTCTCCCTCTCCCTCTGCCTGCCCCCCCTAAAAAGAGAGAGAGAGAGAGATAATAAATATAAATAAATGATCTTTCTTGTAATTTCTGAGACAGTTTAATTTCAAGGTCTTTATTTGTATTTCTGCCTTTTTATTATTTTTAATTGTGGTAAGATACACATGACATAATATTTACTATCTTAACCTTTTTAAAAAATTAATATATAATGTATTATTTGCTGCAGGGGTGCAGGACTGTGATTTATCAGTCTTACACACTTCACAGCACTCCCCATAGCACATGCCCTCCCCAATGTCCATAACCCCACCACCCTATCCCTGCCCCTGCCCCACCCTCCAGCAACCCTCAGTTTGTTTCCTGAGATTAAGAGTCTCTCGTGATTTGTCTCCCTCTCTGGTTTCATCGTGTTTCATTTTTCCCTCCCTTTCCCTATGATCTTGTGTCTTCTTTCCCAAATTCCTCGTATCAGTGAGATCATATGTTAATTGTCTTTCTCTGATTGACTCATTTCACTTAGCATAATACCCTCTAGTTCCATCCATGTCATTCTAAATGGCAAGATTTTTCTTTTCTTTTCTTTTCTTTTTTTTTTTTTTTTTTTTGATGGCTGCCTAATATTAACCTTTCTTTTTAAGTAGGCTCCACGTGCAGTGCAGAGCCCAAGTGGGGCTTGAACTCAGGACCCTGAGATCAAGACCTGAGCTGAGATCAAGAGTCCAGCACTCAACCGGCTGAGACACCAGGCGCTCCCCCCGCCCTTAACCAAAGCGTACAGTTCAGTGGCATCAAGTAGAGTCACATTTTTTGAGCAGCCATCAGCACCACCCATCTTGAGAGCTCTTTTCATCTTCAAAGCTGAGACCCTGTTCCCATTAAACACTCACTCCCCACCCTCTCCTCCTCCCAGCCCCTGGCAACCACCATCCTACTTCTGTCTCTATTGGTATCTCATATAGGTGGAGTTGTACATATGTATTCACTGTTGGCTGGCTTATTTCACCTAACATCATGTCCTTAAGTTTCATCTGTGTCACAACATCTGTTGGAAATTCTGTATTTTTAAAGACTGAGTCGTATCCCATTATACATCTGGACCGCGTTCTGTTTTTCCATTCATCTGTGGGTGGACACTTGAGTTGCTTGCATCCCTTGGCCATGGTGAAGAAGGCTACCATGAGCACGAGCGTACAAACATTTCTTCAAATCCCTGCTTTCCATTCTTTTGAATATATACCCGGAAGTGGGATCACTGAATCGTATGGCAGTCCTAGCTCAATTTTCCGAGGACCCACCCTGGTGTGTTTCATAGTGGTTGCACCATTTTGCATTCCCATTGGCAGGGCACAGGAGTTCTGATTTCTCCATGTTCTCTTATTTTTTTGCCAGTAGCATCCTAATGAGCAGGAGGAAGTAATGCTTTGCAGTTTTGATTTGCATTTCCCTAATGAATGGTGACGCTGTGCATATTTTCACGTGCTCACGGGCCATTTGTGTATCTTCTTTGAAGAAAAGTCTAGTCAAGTCTTTTTTTTTTTTTAAAGATTTTATTTATTTATTTGAGAGAAATAGATCACAAGTAGGCAGAGAGGCAGGCAGAGAGAGAGAGGAGAAAGCAGGCTCCCCACTGAGCAGAGAGCCCCATGTGGGGCTTGATCCCAGGATCCTGAGATCATGACCCGAGTCGAAGGCAGAGGCTCAACCCACTGAGCCGCCCAGGCACCCCTCTAGTCAAGTCTTTTGCCCATGCATCGTTCTTTGTGTTGTTGAGTTGTAGGAATTCTTTATATATTCTGGATATTAACATCTTATCAGATATATGATTGGCAAATGTTTTCTCCCAACCAGTTCAGTTGCCTTTTCATTCTGTTGATTGTGCCCTTTGATGAACAGAAGTTGTTTTTTTTTTTTTTTTTAAGATTTTATTTATTTGACAGAGACAGTGAGAGAGGGAACACGAGCAGGGGGGAGCTGGAAAGGGAGAAGCAGGCTCCCTGATGTGAGGCTCAGTGATCGCAGGATTCTGGGATCATGACCTGAGCCAAAGGCAGACAGATGCCCAATGACTGAGCCACCCAGGCGCCCCAGATGAACAGAAGTTTTTAATCTTCAAATCCAATTTGTCTATTTTTGCTTGTGCTTTTACTTTTATTTTTGCCTGTGCTTTGCCTACAGTTTTGAATCTGTGTCCTTTGTCTTGACTAACTCCCTTTTCAAGATGTCCCGCATCATTTCCCAAAGTGCTTGTCTCCACTTCTAAGTTGCTTGACATACAAGTTCAAGTATGATGTTGTACTTGTCCCCACACCACAAATACCTATTTGCCAAATGTTATGCCATGAGGTTATATGCTTACTCTTCTTGTCGCAGAGATTCGTAATCTATACAGCTTCCGTAACGCATGATAAACTGGACTATAAAAGGCTTGTTTGTAATGACATCCAGCCCTGTGTGTCCAAGGCCACATTCCCAGGAGAAATTCTAAAGCAAAATTACTTTATTTCCTTTAGCCCATTTGTCAGGTTACTGTGATTAACATCCAAAATGAGCATGAATCGAGGTCATTTCAGGATAATGCATCTTTCCCAAACAGCATTGCATTGGTCAAAATGAAATAATTGAGAAAGTGCCCCATAATACAACATACTCTGTAAGGAACTGAATATAAGGAACAATTGGCAGGGAAAGGTCCTACTTTATGTTCTGGCTATCTAATAATTAATATAAAATAACAACAGGAAGAGCAGCAGCAATAACCACCGTGCGCTGAGTACCACGCCAGCTTGGCACCGAGCTTAGTGCCTCAGACACATTCCCATGCTGAACCCCCACGAGGCTCATACTGTTCTCAATCTACAGGTGTGGAAATGGACACACATCCAGGTAAAGGCCCATGCTAGGGGAGCTAGGATTTGAACCTGTGTCTTTCAGAGCCCAGAATCTTAATCATTACATGACCCTGCTTGTATCTCCCTGACCTTGTTCATACCTGGCTGGGAACACATGACTCAGAGAGGAGCCCGCCCTGAAAGGTTGGGTTTCTAATGTTCCTACCTCGCTCATGCAAAGTTGGCTGCAGTGCTAGAGCCCAAACCCAGCTTGGTTCCCTCTTCCTTAGGACTGGTACTTATTCCCGGGGTGCACACTGATGTGGGGAGGAGGCATCGCCCACGGTCCCTCCTCACCTCTGTGTAGGCAGGTTAGAACCAACTCACCAACAGGCACTTAGAAGGAAGCAGGAGTGTTGCAAAGAAAATAGCCCCTCAGGCCCCATTTTCACAGAGGTGACCACACAAATATATCAGTGACACAGATCCTGCCTCTGACTCTGTTAAGAGGTGCTTTTATTTTGTATTTTTGGTAAAGTTTTTTTTTTTCCTGAAAAATTTCAAACACATATAAAAGTAAAGAGAATAATGTGCCAATGGATTGCTTGGCAAATTTCAGACTCTATAATACCCCCCCCCCTTTTTAAAAAGATTTTATTTATTTATTTGACAGAGATCACAAGTAGACAGAGAGGCAGGCAGAGAGCAGGGAAGCCGACTCCCCACTGAGCAGAGAGTCCAATGTGGGGCTTGATCTCAGGACCCTGGGATCATGACCTGAGCAGAAGGCAGAGGCTTTAACCCACTGAGCCACCCAGGAGCCCCTATAATACTTCAGTCCTATCTATTTTGCTATATCTTTCCAAATGATAAGGATATCTTAAAAAAAAAAAAAGATTATAGCCATAATGCCATTATCACACCCGGAGAAATTATCATCTCACTTTCCTAGTCAATGTTTACATTTCCCTAACTGTCTCATAAATGTTTTTACCCCTTATAGAAAAGACCATAGGTGTCTCTTAAGTCTCTTTCAATCTGTAGCCTCCCTCCCTCCTTCCCCGCCCCCCCCCCCAACCCTTGCCATCTATTTGTTAAAGGGACCTGGCTGTTTGTCCTGTGGAATATATCTCCCCCAGTGTGGGTTGTGCTGCTTGTATCCCTGTGGAGTCCTTCAACGTGTTCCTCTGTCCTCTGTGTTTCCTGTAATTAAATCCAAGGGCTTGATCAGATTCAGGTTCAAATTTTTTTTTAAAGATTTTATTTATTTATTTGACAGACAGAGATCACAAGTAGGCAGAGAGAGAGGAGGAAGCAGGCTTCCCACTGAGCAGAGAGCCCGACTTGGGGCTTGATCCCAGGACCCTGGGATCATGACCTGAGCTGAAGGCAGAGGCCTTAACCCACTGAGCCACCCAGGCACCCCTCAGGTTCAAATTTTGACCATAATCCTTTGCGGGAGGTGTTGTGTCCTTCTGTCAGGAGGTCCATAAATGACTGCGATCTCTCTCTTTATGATGTCACCAGGTGTTGATAGTCTTTGCCTAGATTCACTATTTCATTGGGGATGGCAAAATGATGACCTTCTAATTCTATCTTCCTTCTTCCTTTGTTAGCTGTAACACTTATAAAAAGGAACTTCTTCTTACCAATCTTTAACTTGAGATACATGATACCCTGAATATCACTCCGTACTTCGTCTCTGGAGTTACTGAGTTTTGAAGGTATCATGATGAACATACAGATTTAATGTTATTTGCTGTTTGTTTTTTAATCCTCTGCAATTATTCTTGTTAATGCTCACATCAGCTCCTGTGGCCAGAGAGAGCCTCTTAGTTGGCTCCTGAGGCCTTTGGACCCCAGAAGACTTTGATAACTTCCTTGCTTTTTGGAATAGCGAGATGCCCCAGACTCACCTTGTCTATTTTCTGCCTGGAATCAGCTATTTCTCCAAGAAACCCTGGTTTCTTTGGGGGGGGGGGTGTGGTATTTAGAGACCACACTTGAGGTTTAAGTGATGCTCATTGCTATTGGGTTGGTCACTGTTTCTGGGCATTTTTAGGGGACAGAGCTAGGAAATACATTTTATTTTTTAAAGATAGAATGTTTTGTGAGTCATGATTGTCAAAATATGAAAGCAACCAAGATGCCCTTCAGTAGGCGAATAGGCAAACTGTGATCCAACCATACAGTGAAATGGTATTTGGCGCTAAAAAGAAATGGACTCTCAAGCCATGAGAAGACATAGGGAAAACTTAAATTCATATTTCTAGGTCAAAGAAGCCAATCTGAAAAGGCCAAATGCTGTATGATTCTAGCTATAAGACATTCTGGAAAAGGCAAAACTGTGAAGACAGTAAAAAGATCAGTGGCTGCCAGGGGGTGGGAAAGGGAAGAGATGAAGAGGCAGAGTACAGAGGATTTTTAGGGCATTGAAACGATTTTGTACCATGCTACAGCGGCAGATACATGTCCTTGATGCATTTGTGCAAACCCAAGGAGGTACAACGCAAAGAGTGAAGCCCGATGTAAACTATGGACTTTAGTTAATAATAATGTGTCAGTACTGACTCATCAGTTGTAACAAGTGTGCCCCACTAATGCAAGATGTTCATAAAAGGGGAAACTGGGGGAGAGAGGGGAGATGAAGAGGGATATGGGAACTCTGTACTTCCTGTAAACCTAAAACTGCTAAAAAAAAATAAAGAATATTACTTAATTAAAAATATGTCATGTGGTCATCTTGATACTTCTTTTAAAAAGATTTTATTTATTGGCAAGAGAGTGAGTGTATGGGGGAGCAGGGGGAAAGGGAGAAGCAGGCTCTCCGCAGAGCAGGGAGTCTGATGCGGGGGCTCAATCCCAGGACCCAGGGATCCCAGGACCCAGGGATCATGACCTGAGCAGAAAGCAGATGCTTAACCAACTGAGCCACCCAGGCACCCCTCATATTGATACTTCTATTTCAAATTCAAGACTACAATGTTTCTACTTAACCACATCCATTTTACAACTGTATATCCTTTCTCACATGCTGGGTGTCCTTTTTTTCCAGTTCCCAATGAAAGATATACTTGCTTGCTGAGTCCCGCTGCCTCTTAACATTCTCAGAGAAGAACACCAATACCACCACAAATATAATTATGGATTTTTTTCTTCTGCAGTTCGTTTATTTATTTTTGCTTTGCCCTTAGGGACTATCTTATTAGGGATGGACAGTCAAAATTACTGGGCTTTAGTCATGCAGTAATTCCTCTGCATGTGCTTATCACAACTTACTATAAGTTAGCTTTTTGTTTGTTTGCTTTGCTTTTGATATTTGTAATTCTTTTTGAAACAGTTGGCATTGTTTTATGATCCTGTGAAATATTCGCCTGGTTTCAAAGTCAGGTCTACAAAACATGGACTATTATGAGCAGCCTACCTTCTATCTCTCCCTGTCTACCCTGTTTCCTTCCTCTACCTTTCCAGAACTTTTGCTTCTTCAACTTTTTGGTTTTTCCTTTCATTTTAAAATTTAATACCTCTTCTTTTCTTAGATAAGTGGAAGTCTAGTCCGCACACTCTTCTCCAATTTTTAAAAGTTTTTTTATTTAAAAATTAAAAAAAATTTTTTTTTAATTTTTTAAGATTTTACTTATTTATTTGACAGACCAAGATCACAACCAGGAAGAGAGGCAGGCAGAGAGAGAGGAGGAAGCAGGCTCCCTACTGAGCAGAGAGCCTGATGTGAGGCTCAATCCCAGGACTCTGGGATCATGATCTGAGTTAAAGGCAGAGGCTTTAACCCACTGAGCCACCCAGGCACAACTCTTCACCAAGTTTTATTTTATTTTTTTAAACATTCTTTTTTTAAAGATTTTACTTATTTATTTGACAGACAGAGATCACAAGTAGGCAGAGGCAGGCAGAGAGAGAGGAGGTAGCAGGCTCCCTGCTGAGCAGAGAGCCTGATGCAGGGCTCGATCACAGGACTCTGGGATCCTGACCTGAGCTGAAGGCAGAGGCTTTAATCCACTGAGCCACCCAGGCGCCCCTCTTCTCCAAATTTTAAACCAAAATTCTTTCTAGGCAAGCTCCAAATAGTTGCGGAGGAATTACCTGACTCCAGACTTGGTACACCATCATAATCTACCCAATCTGAAATAAATTATTTCTTTTCTTTGTTGAGGGCCTAGTACTACTTCTTGGCATTGTGTGGAAGACTTTTCACATGCTAACTGAGCCTTCAGACAACCCTATGAGGTAGGTATTATCCCCCCGTTTTGTAGAAGCAGAAACAGGAACTCAGGTGAGCTAGGATTTGAACTCATGTCTTCCGGATTCCACCCCTTCATTAGCAAGTACTTCTGGAGCACCTAACTCTATTTCGGAACCTACCTTGAGACTGGGATACAGAGATGAACCACAATTATGGCATGGGACTGTCTGTCTTTCCATCTGTAGGTCCACCTGCTGCACTGGGAGCTCTTCAAGGGAATCTGTCTGATCAACTCTGAGCATGAGCCCACATAGCAAAACCAGTGGGTATTTGTTGAATGAACAAATAAATGAAGAAAAAAAGTTAAAAGAAAAGCAATGCTTGAGGTTGTTATGGCAGTCTAATGTCTCTTACACTTGGAAACCTTTGTAAAAAAATTCAATAATTTCTAAATTATAGATATAATCTACTTCATTATAGAAAATTTGGAACATATAGAAAAGCACAAATGAGAAAATAAAATTAATCCTTAGGACTAGCACCCAGAGTTAACCTTTTTGTTTATTCCTTTGGTCTTTTTAAAAATGTTTGGATATTTTTTTTAAGAAACAACATTTGGATCATGCTATACGTATATATGTGTTGTATATATATATATGCATATATATTTATATATAAAAATATAGTTTGCTTTAAAAAATCACTAACAACGTATCATGAGCATTCTCCTAATTGAACATGTTTTAAAAAAAGTATTTATTTGACAGAGAGAGACAGCAGGAGAGGGAACACAAGCAGGGGAAGAGAGAGGGAGAAGCAGGCTTCCTGGCCAAGCAGGGAGCCCGCCCGATGTGGGGCTTGATCCCAGGACCCCGAGATCATGACCTGAGCCAAAGGCAGAGGCTTAATGACTGAGCCACACAGGAACCCCTTGAACATCCTTTTATTTTATTTTTTAAAAAGATTTTATTTATTTATTTGACAGAGAGAGAGAGAGAGAGCACAAGTAGGCAGAGCAGCAGGCAGAGAGAGAGGGAGAAGCAGACTCCCTGCTGAGCAGAGAGACCGATGTAGGTCTGGATCCCAGGACCCTGAGATCATGACCTGAGCCAAAGGTAGGGGCTTAACCCACTGAACCACCCAGGTGCTCCTTGAACATCCTTTTAAACCTAAGTGTCTACTTAGAGGTTGGATTTATTTTTACTGGTGATGACCTTCTTTACCATATACAATAATTCTGAACTCAAGATTAAGGCTGAAGTCACAACAACAAGAATATTTAGCAAGTTTTTGCTGTGTGCTTACTGTGCCTCAGCCCTGACTACACAGTCTTTCCCTGGGCATTTGCCAGGGAAATACCCTGAGGTTGTTAGCCACAAGCATCCACCTTACCTGGCTCCTTACAGTTCTGATCTCTGCAGGTACCACTAAAATTCCCTCTTGGCCACAGAGGAACTATGACAGGCATCAGAACGTGTGATTAAGGGCTGGCTTTGGAGTCAGACTCAACCTCAGCTTGGCTCCACCTGAGATGGCTGTGTGACCTTAGGAGGGAACTTTCCTTCTCTGTGCTTCTGTTCCCTCAGTTTTTAAAAAAAGTTTTATTTATCTATTTGTTTATGTATTATTTAGAGAGCAGGGGCAAGTGGGAGGGGCAGAGGAAGAGGGAGAGAGAATCTCAAGCAGACTTAGACTTACCGTGGAGCCCAAAGCTGGGCTTGATTTCACAACGGGAGATCACCACCTGAGCTGAAACCAAGAGTGGGGTGCTTAATGACTGTGCCACCCAGGCACCCCTCAGTTCCCTCATTTTTAACACAAGATAGCTACTGTTTCCACCTCCACAGGTCGTCATGAGGACTCAAGAGTACAATGCCTGTCACATAATAAGCCACCAATAAATCTCAGATATTGTTATTATAACTTGTGTTCGGAGCATCTTCTCTTTTTTCTGAATTGCACCTGCCATGTGCTGGTGTCAGGGCTGGTCTGGGCCACTTGAGATGAAAAGATACAAAGCTGGACGGTCACCATCTCGGAAGGACGCATTGGCCCCAGGGTTTCAGGCACGCTCTGACCCTATCTGCATTTTATGCAGCCAGATACCCTAAAACCACTGACAGGGGCTTACGATTTTATTTTGTTTCTGAATTAATCGAAATAACGTACAAGCAATCAAGGAAAGCAATAACACGCAGTGAATTAAGTTCCCGGTCTTTCAAGCTAGACAATGAGGGTGCAAATCCCGCCTCCGCCCTTACCATCTATATGACTCCTAACCGTCTATTTCCCGTCTCTGAACTCCAGCTGCTTCATCAGCAAGTTGGAGATGGTAATTGCAGTGGACGGTTGTTTCGTTTGTTTCTTTTTTTTTTTTTAATTTTTTATTTTTTATAAACATATATTTTTATCCCCAGGGGTACAGGTCTGTGAATCACCAGGTTTACACACTTCACAGCACTCACCAAAGCACATACCCTCCCCAGTGTCCATAATCCCACCCCCTTGTTTCATTTGTTTCTTGATCCCCAGCCGGCATCCATTACTTCGCTTTTGATTTTGCTTTAGAGGAACCGATTCCCGCCCACGTCTGAACCACTATGTCACTCCCGGGCTGTGTGATTGGGGTGGGGGGGGGCACGTGACCTGGGCTTAAGCCAATCAATCGGTGCCTCCATCACCTGACCAGCGATTGGTGGGCGGGCGGTCACGTGACCCAAGCCAGTCCAATGGCGTGCCCTTAGGGCTTGTGTGGACCACCTGGTTCTCCACAGCCTCGCGGCTGTGAGGGTGGGCGCGTCCCTGCGCGAAGCCTTTTCTGCTCGCCTGCTCCAGAGGAGTAGAGCCAAGGGAAACCAGTTGTGGTGGACCGCTTTAGAGCCCTTCCTGATGCCAGTCATGATTTTCCACCGGCAGAAGCTAATTCATCCTCTTTCTTGGCTTACACCGGCTAGAGCTGGGTATTCCGCCCCTTCCCACCGACAGAATTCTGCCCACGAAGCTACAGAGTCTGTGTCCCGGAGCCGCTTTGAACACGAGATGAGGAAACCTATAGAAAGACCTCGATTCGGTGCTTGGCGGGAAGGCCCTGCCTAATAAATGGTAGTCGTCTGTCTTGTTGTTGCGAGAAAAGGCAGATGAAGCCGAAAGGAAGATCCAGGGGAAACGTGCCCATTGGTCTTGATTCCACCCCTCAGGGGTCATCAGGTAAATATTTTGAAATCATTTCTCTCCAGACATTTTCCTCCGTGTATGTAGCTGTAAAATCCACCCCGGGCGTCTCCTCTAGCAGGTGCTGTACGTGATGTCACTCAGAGACCAGTCAAACGCATCGCCACGGCGTCTCTGCACAGGGCTGTCGTTCGTGGAGGCCGCGCAGCGTTTTATGGTTTTGCTGAGGACTCAGGCGATCCCTGAGTTATTTCTGCCTACACGGTGTTGCGGGGGGCGTTCTCCGTTATCTGTCAACCAACTGGTCTGTATCTGTGTGCGCGTCATACTTTTCTAACGACCGGTTTCAAAGACCAGGATCGAGAGTCGGTTTTCCAGGTTTGAAAAACGTGCGTTTGTCAGTTTTCTTGAAATGCTTGTTTTGAATAAACTAGATGTCTCGCTTCGTCCTCCTAGGCAGCCTAAACGGCATACCAGAGACCGAGTGGCTTATAAACAATAGAAATTTATTTCCCACAGGTCTGGAGGCTGAGAAGTCCAAGATCAAGGCACCAGCAGAGTTGGTGTCTGGTGAGGACATGCTTCTTGGTTCATCATCGCCTGTGTCCTCGAAAGGTGGGAGGGGTAGGAAGCTCTCCAGGGTCTCTTTTATAAGGACCCTAATCCAAACATGAGGGCCCCCCCTCACAGCCTGATCGCCTCCCATAAGCCCCACCTTCAAACACCATCACACTGGGGATTGGCCTTTAACATATGAATATGGGGGGCATATTTGGCCAACAGTAGTACATCATCAAACATTTTAATGCCTACTCAAGACAACAGGGAGCACAGTTCCGTGGGCTCCAAATCCTGTTCTGCATCAGAGGGGGTACAGTTCTGATGTCATGAGTTATGATCCTCCTGGAGGGGAGGAACTCTGTACGGCTGACTTCATCAGCTTGTGATGACAGCTGGATCCTGCTAGCTCTGAGGACCGGCCTCTTCATTCTGGAGACCAAGCACCTTGCAGAGCCCCGTTTTTACAGGTGTTTCAGGGAGACCCAAAGGGTGTGTAACGTGCATCCACAGGTAAGTTCTGGTTGTCATTTTATTTCAAAAGGGAAAACTGGAATTGCAGTTGTTTGCAGATGACATAATCATCCGTGCAGAAAATCCAATGTAATCTACAAAAAAAAGCTGCTAAAACTAGTCAGTGAGTTTGGTAAGATTCAAGATACAAGATCAAAGGACAGAAATCCATTGTATTTCCACAAACTAGCAATGAATAGTCACAAGTTAAGTTTTTTAAACAGTTGTTGGGGTTTAATTCACATAAGTCCTGGTCATCATTTGACAATGCCTCTGTCCTCCCTCACCTGTGCCACTGTCCTGTTGAACAAAGTTCATTACCATGGGCCCTGGCCATGTCAGGACTCCACTGGCGCCTGCTGTCCACTCTCCTTGTGGCCTTCCTGTGCTCTGATGACCCTGGAGGGGAAAGAGTTCACTCCTTTGGCTTTTGCTGGGTTAGGGGCTCCACTGCAGGGCTGCTTGGGCACAGGAAAGGTTAGAGTTTAGTAAAGAGGGGCTTTCTTCCACAGTCCCCCTTAGGGAACAGTCACATCGCGCCTTGGCAGGAGAGCTGTGTCCACACCCGTGGACTGCCACACTGCCCTCCGGAGCCAGCCGCATCCTGAACAGGCTCCCCTCTGCTCCTCGAGCCCTGGCCTGAGTCTGGCTCTTTCTTTCTCAGGTGTCACTCAGGTGTCACCTTCAGGTGTCACTGCTTCTCTCTGACCCCATGCTCCCATTGCCCAGCTCCCTTGTTCCCTCAGGTTGTCACAGGTTTGAACCGGCCGTGGGTGCCCCTCGCATCCACCCCAGGACGCTGCCTCGTCCTCAGTGGGCACAAGGAGCCACGGAACTGAGGTGTGTTGCTGAACTTGTCTGTGGCTCTGTCTCAGCCACAGTGAGGTGGTCCACTCTGTGACATGGAGGCAAAGTTGGAGGTTCAGAGAGGACCTAACCTGTCCAGGGTCTCGTGGCAATTTAAGATGGAGCCGGACCTGGTGCCATTTCCCTCTGACACTGAATTCTGTGCTGGTTCTGCTGTATCTTCCAGAACCAACCATTTCCCTCCAGCTTCTGAAACCCGAGGTCTAAGAGGCTCTGAACCGGGAGGCTGGTGGGGGGGTGGGCAGTGAACGGGTGTTTGGTGGGTCAGTGGCAAGGCACTGTGTAAGAAAGACAGCAGCTTCCCCCATTCACATGCCGGGGCTCCAGTCCCTGCACACTCTGTCCCCAGGGCCATCCGGGGGAAGCATCTCTCCCTTAAAGCCTACTTTCAGACCCAGCTTTCTACCCTGGGGCTCCTGAGTTTGGACGCCCTTCACCTGCCTCCGCCCTGGGTGGTGTTGGGATGGGGTTGGGTGGGAGGGAGGCTGGCTTTTGATAGGCAGCTGGGCTCACCGGGCTGCAGGCCCGGCCCCCTCCCCGCCCACCCCCCCATCCCAGCTGGCTCCAGAAGGGAAGAGGGGGTGGGGGCAACTTCACAGGGAAACTTTTGTTCTTGCCCAGAACAGACACAGGCTGGGGACCTAGCTTCCCCTTGGCTGCCACGGAGACTGGGGCCACTTGAGTTCATGTTTATTTTCACAGCGTGGATTCCATGGAGATAATCGGGCCTGACAGGGAAGCCCTGGTAGAGGGCTCCGGCCTCTGTGGAGTGCCTACTATGTGCTGGGGCCAGTAGGCAGGGGCCAGTGAAATCCATAAAGCTGCCCCAGTCAAGTGAACCACACTTGACAGAGGAGGGGGCGGCCACAGTGCAGAGAGGGAAGTCACTTGGGCTAAGGTCACACAGCAGGTCGGCAGAGAACTGGAAGGGGAGGCCACTGCTCCCCTGGGCTCTTTCTACCTTATGCCTGAGTTACAGGTGGAGAGCTCAGTTTCCCTGGGGCCTTCCTGGAGGAAGTACTGCCTGGTGCTCCACACAGGCCAGGGTCTGGGAGACAGGGAGAAGAAGAGTGGGGTGTCTCTTCGAGGGGTGCTCTGAGCCTCAGTCTTCTCCTCTGTGTAGTGGGGTTGAGAACAGTGCGTGTCTCATCAGAGGGCTGTGCGTATCGATTAGGAGTCGATTAGGAGTAAGAACCCACTCATAAGCATTGTTAATATTAGGATTACTACTACCCTTCTATCCCTCCCAGTCCTAAAGCCTTGGGCTTGCCATGGGCTCCAGGAGTCCCCTAAAAGACCTGCCAGTGCTGTTCCCGGATGGAAGCTTTTTCTGCCCTGGCTGCAGGGGATGTGAGAAGAGGCCTGAGCCATGTCTGAAATCCTGCTGCTGGTCTTCCCTGAGGAACAGCCTGGATTTCACCGGGACTCACCCCCACCCCCTCCCTGGCTGGGCACCACCCCTCACCACACTGCATTTTCCTCATGGGGCCGCAGGGCCAACAGCAGACCAACCGTCCCCCCACTAGCCCCGGCCCAGACCTTCTCCCAATTCCTTCCTCCACGTTATTTATTTATTTTTCTGTATTTACTTTCCCTCTTAGTTTATTTCATTTCTGAAATACATCTTGAAGCCACAAATAGACCCAATTCACCAGGCCAGTTACGAGCACACCAGTAAGACCAGCATCTGACGCGTGAGGACCCGAGGAAACAGCCGAATCAAAAACCAAACATGGAACCAATAAAATCTTTAACCTGACACTACAAACTTCCCACAGACTTCAGAGAAATACCTCCAGAAGTGCACGACCTTTCAGTTTCTCCCCAAGGCTACCTCCTCCTCCAGCGGGGTCTTTCTAAAATACAGATTTGACCTTGTCACTTCCCGGCTTCAAAACCCTTCGATAGCTCCTCATTATTTATTATTCTTATGCGCTAACATTTATCGCAGTCCTGTGCTGCGGGGTCCCGTGCTGAATGCCTTTCGTGCATTTGTTCCCGCGGGGCAGGGACTGCTGCTCTCCTGGTCTCAGGGATGAGGGAACAGCCACGTGGGGGATGGCAGGGTCACACAGCTGGCGAGTCGTGGGGCCAGGATGCAAACCCAGGTCAGTCGGAATCCAGCGCCTGGGCCTCCCCACCTCCGTGCCACACCGCGGGATTCCTCAGCCTGCCCTGGCGCTGACATCCCCCATCTCTGCGTGTGCCCGTGCTGCTTCTCCCTCTGCTCTCGCTGGCTTGACCCTCCCCACTCATCACTTCTGTCCCTGTCTCAGTGCAGGAGCCCCCCCACCCCATGGGCCCAGCCCTCCACCTGGCGCCACTCTGCGGGACCTCCTTGCCTCCAGGGACCTGCTCCCATGACGTGAACTTCTGAGTTCAGAGCAGTTCTGGAAGTGGCCCGTTTTGAGATACAAACCCTCCTTGACCTTGAGCCTCCTGCTGGCTACCATCTTCTATCTCTCTTCCCATTTCCTGCCAAGCTTTTAAAAAGGCCAGCGTGTGGCCCCTGTCTGTGCCCACCTCCTCACCCGCACCCACCCCGCAGCTCTTGGCACTCTGCCCCCTGTCCTCGCCCCTCCCCTGCACACTGGGTCACCACCTTCTGGCGGATCCTTCTCTAGCTACTTCTTGGCGCCTCTTCCTTTGCTCCGTGTCTTAAATTCTGGCATGCCCTCGTGTTCCAAAGCAGGCCCACAGGGTTCCCTGCACTGCCCCATCCTCCCTGGGAAATGTTGGCCACTGTGACCTTGGTCGGGGGGGTGTCCAAACCTGCCCTCCAGCCCCAGCTTCCCTCCAGAATCCCACAGCCAGCTGCCTGCTGGTGTCCTGGTGTCCTGACTGGGACACCCCATATGTCCCCCAGACTGAGTGCATCCTCAATGGAGCTCCTCCTGGGCCCTCCTTTCAGGCTGCCGCTTACCAGAAGGAAAAATTGCTGCATCTTATAGACTTCTCCCTCTTCCTCTTCATTCTCTACTCATTCTCTACTCCTCCGGCTCCACACTGGCCACCCAATCCTGTTGGTTCTACCTTACGCACGTCCTGGGTGGCCCCTTTCCTAGGCATCCTCCGACCCCTGCCCTTGCTCAGGTGCCACGTTCTCTTGCCTCCTCCCATCTCCAGCCTTCCCCTCCAAACCCTTCTCCCCACTGGACACGGAGTGACCTTACCCAGATGCGAATGTGATTCGGTTATGTCCCTTCAAGGGCTCCCTGCTGCTCTCACAGTCAGACTCATCTCAGTAAAACCCATTACGAAGTGGCCCGTGCCAGCTTCTTCCTCCTACTTTCTCCCTGGGGAATCTTAGATCAACTCACTACCCTCTCTCACCAGTGTCCTACACTTGATATTCATGTGAACTACCTGTGGACCCCCATCACTGGAGGCTTTCCTGCCTTCATGCCCTCGTAAGAGCTTTTCCTTCTGACTCAAACACCCTTCCTTTCTGGTCCTGCAGGCAAACTACTGTTCATATGCAAGTCTTCGCTCAAGCGCCACCTCCCTTTGATTCCCCTGGAGGACGCAGGTGCGCCCTCTCTCAGTCCTCTTGGAGCCTATACGGGCACCAATGAAAGTAAATATTATATCATAATAGTCTTGTTCTATCTGTTCATCTCCCCCCACCCACACCTCCACCAGGATCGGAATTACTTGAGGGCTGGATTCAGGGAGGATCGAACTCTGGGTCTCTAGCGCTTAGCCCATGGTATGGCACAGAGAGAGTGACAATATTTGTTGGGTTCCCGTCAATTCAGAAAAGAGAAAAAGAAAACTGGGCTGGAAGTTTGGAGGACCTCTTCTGAAGTGGGGGTGGGAGGGCCAGTACTGGGGACTTCAAGCGGGAACCAAACTCAAACCAGGTCTCTTGGGTGGTATAGTCTAACTTGCGCCCGCATCTTGGGGTACAGAGCATCCCACAGAGTCTTGGACTGGAAATGGAGTTCCGGCTTTGTGGATGAGTTCAGGAGTCATCCCTCTTGGAGCCAGGCAGGTCTGGTTTTAAATTTCAGTCCCTTTTTCCAGCCTTATGACCTTGTGCGAGTCCCTTCACCTCTCTACAGCTATTTCCCCTCTTGCAGTTGGAGGATGGTTATCGCCCCAGGACTGCATGGATTCCATTAAGGCTGACACTAGTGGCTGCTCAGGAGATGTTCTTTCACACATTCCTGCAGTCTTGGGTCCTCTCTTGCTCCCCCAGGGAGACCTGGCCTGGCTGATCAGTGATCAGTAATGGTAGCTACTTTTATTTTCCACTTGTGCTAGGCACTGTGCTCAGTGCCCTACCTGAATTCTCCCATACCGTCCTCCCCATTTGCCGGTGAGGAAGCTCAGGTTCAGAGAGGTCAGTCTGTTTGCCCAAGGTCACATAGGCAGTGACGGATGCTGGGATTTAAAAGCAGGCCAAGCTCTTAACAGCTGGTCTGGTCTTTGTGTCCTTCCGGGCCAGGCTCGCCCAGACGACTCCTGGTCCCGGTAAGGTTCAGCTTCCCTCCTAGTTCTCCCAGGCAGGCAGCCTTTGCCTGCTCCCCCCACCTCCCCTCTGCCCACTGCTAGATCTGTTTAAACTAGCTGAGCAGGGAGAGGTGGGGAGGCCGTGGAGAAGGTACGGAGATGTTTGTTTTCCTTGGGGGTTTATATCAACATTGGTCTTGACATTTCGCCTGTTATTATGTGTGGTTCTTTAGAGGGTGAAATAATATTTTCTTTTGCTTGAGAAAAGGACAAAGTTCAGACAGAGCTCTTGGCCCCAAATGGATTTTCCTCCTTCTCTGCTTTCCATGTGCCATAGCGGCTCCGAGTCCTTGGAGCCACCTCTGCGGGGAGGCATGGTCCCCGGGCTGCGGATATCCCCTGCTTGCTGGGGACGCACCGGGGAGTTGTAGATTTGCTTCAGGCCGCAGACTCCATCCAGGGGATGCCGTTGGTGGGTCGCACCTGCTGGTCTCTCCACACACGTCTGTGGTGGAGGCTTCTGTGTGCTGCGGCTCGGTCCTTCCACATGTTTGCCTTTCTCAGACGCACGTGGGCGGCTGGGTCAGGACACTCGCCATGCCCCCACCCCGGACACACCCGGGGGCGGTGCACAGGGGTCGTGCTGACAGTGCGGGTGGCATACTGGAGATAAAGCTCCAAAGGTCCAGAGATCCTCCCCAGGTTTCACAGACCGTGCGCTTTAACTGGGCGCCTGGAGACCTAGACATTCTCCCTGACGCATGGAGAGAATCCCTGAGCTCCAGACACATCCCGGTTCTTCGAGTTCTGTGCAGCCTGCTGGAGGGCAGACGCGCGCGGGGCAGTCGGCGTCCCGAAGACCTTGTTCTTTGGGTACATCCCCTCGGTGTGCCACAGCCACAGGACGGCCACCGCCCCGGGTTAGCCTGCCTGGGCTGCCGGGAGATACTGCCACCAAAGAAGTGGCTTAAAATAACAGAAATTTATTCTCTCACAGTATCTGGAGACCAGAGGTCTGAAACCAAGGTGTTGCCAAGACTGGTTTCTTCTCTCTCCCTCCCTTCCTTCCTTTCTTCCCTTCTTCCTTCCTTCCTTTTAAAAAATGATTTATTTATGTATTTTTAAGTCATCTCTATACCTAACATGGGGCTGGAACTCACTGCCCGGAGTTAAGAGTCGCACACTCCTCTGACTGAGCCAGCCAGGCGCCCCAGGATGGGTTTCTTCTAAGGCCCCCAGGGATCGGTTTGCTGCCCTTCTCGTTGGGTCTGCCAGAAGTTCTGAGTGCTCCTGGGCTGGTAGCTGCACCACTCTGATCTCTGCCCCTGTCTGCACGTGGCCTTCTCCCTCTGTGTGTCTCGAGTGGCTCTGTGTCCCTCTTCCTTCTTACAGAGTCACCAGTCATTGGACTCAGGGCCCACCATCATCCAGTGTGTCTTTATCTTAACATAGCTAATTATATCTGCAAAGCTCCTATTTCCAAATAAAGTCACGGGCTGAGATTCCTGCTGGACGTGAATTCAGGGGTACTGTCCAACCCAGGACAGCCCCCATCCCTTGCGCTCTCTCTGTGAAGAATGTACTACATTACCTCATTTAGTCCCCCTGAAAGCTGAAGTGGTTGGTGTTGTCCTCTCCATTTTAGAGATGGGACAGCTGAGGCTCAGGGGGAAGCTTCGTTTGCCCAGGGATGCACAGCCACTCGAAGGGGGCTAGGCTTCAACCCCAGGACTGCTGGGGTCCTGTCGCCACGCTGCCCTGTGCAGCAGGAAGCTGAGGACACATTGCATACACACTCCACATCCTCTAGCTCAGGGCTATTCTACCATGGCTTCACTGACATTTAGGATGGATTAATTCCTTTTTTTTTATTTTTAAAATTAATTTAATTAATTTATTTGTAAAGATTTTATATTTATTTATTTGAGAGAGAGAAACAGCACCCAAGCAGGGACAGAGGGAGAGGAAGAGAGAGAAGTGGACCTCCCTGCTAAGCAGGAGGCCTGAGGGGGAGCTCGATCTCAGGACCCTGGGATCATGATCTGAGCCGAAGGCAGATGCTTAACTGACTGAGCCACCCAGGTGCCCTTATAATTAATTTATTTTTTAAATTTAAATTTAATTAACCTATACCGTTTGATTAGTTTCAGTGATTCATCAGTTGTCTGTAACACCCAGTGCTCATCACATCACGTGCCCTCACTTGGTTACCCCACTCCCACCTCCTCCCCTCCAGCAACCCTCAGTTTGTTTCCTGTGATTAAGAATCTCCTATGGTTTGTCTCCGTCTCTGATTTCATCCTGTTTTATTTTGCCTTTCCTTCCCCTAGGTTCCTCTGTTTTGTTTCTTAAATTCCACATATGAGTGAAATTATGTGATAATTATCCTTTTCTGATTGACTTATTCTGCTTAGCATAATACTGTTTAGATCCATCCATGTTGTTGCAAATGGCAAGATTTCATTTTTGTTGGCTGCATAGTATTCCAGTGTGTGTGTGTGTGTGTGTGTGTGTGTGTGTGTGTGTATCACCTCCTCTTTATCCACTCATCTGGGACTAGACTGATTAAGTCTTTATTGTGAGGAGCTGTCCTGTGCATGGAAGGATGCCCATAGAACCTCCCTCCAGTTGTGGCCACCACAGATGCCTCTGGATGGTGCCACCTGGGCCCTGACGTTGCCCTCAGGAGAGAACCACCACTGTGGGGCAGAGGTGGTCTGTGCGAGGGGACCGGGGCTTGCCTCTCAGGTGTGACAGTGAAAGTTCTGGGTCATAACCAGGTGACAGTGAAGATGATGATGATGACAAAGCATGTGACAGGTGCCCCAGCCTATGGCACTCCAAACCCTGTGGAACCCAGGCTGCGAGGCTGGTGAATGTGATCATAGCAGCACAGCATCTGCTGACCCAGCAGCTCACCTTTGCCACTTTGCTAAAGAGAAGATCTGTGTTGTCAACTTCTCCAGGGTGCTCCCTGGGGCCCAGTGATACTTCCTAATATCCCAGGGGTTTAGAAGCTCCAGGCCATCCAGGCTCCCGGGGATGGTGGTGGGGCGGTTAACTGTACTCAGAATAGCTCAAAATGCTGACGGCCACCAGTTTCATAGTCGCTTCTTTGGTGACCTTTATCACCTTCAAGGGCCAGCACCTATCTGGGTGGATCCAAAAGGTAAAATCTTATTTTAAAGAAGAGTAGCATTGTTTCTCCCCAGCATAAAGGCCTATGAGCTTACTAGATGGTCTGTGCTAAAAGTGTCTGGTCCCAGCCGTCAGAGCGTCAGGGTTTCTCAGGCTCCCGCTCTGAGAGCAGCAGTCAGGCTCTGGCAGGGGCCTTTCAATCGACAAACATTTACTGAGGGTGCCTGGGTGGCTCAGTGGGTTTAAAGCCTCTGCCTTTGGCTCAGGTCATGATCCTAGGGTCCTGGGATCGAGTCCCGAATCGGGCTCTCTGCTCAGCAGGGGGACTGCTTCCTCCTCTCTCTGCCTGCCTCTCTGCCTACTTGTGATCTCTGTCTGTCAAATAAATAAATAAAATCTTAAAAACAAAAAACATTTACTGAGTCCCAAATACCTACTAGGCCCAGTTTCAGATGCTGGGGATGGGACGCACATGGACTTGAGCATGATCATAGAAGCACAGAAGATGCTGTGAAAAGAGGATGCCAGTGCTGACCTGGGGGGACTTGAGGGCTGGGAGGACCCCTCTGGAACAGGCAGGCAGAGGGGGGCCTCTGTCCTTGCCTGGTTCCCCAGGAAGTAGGGCCTGAGACAGAGCTTCAGTGAAAGTACTTTATGGGAACAAGGGATGCAAGGGAACAAGGATGTGTCAAGGTGACCCCTGCTATCAAGGGACACTATGTCTCAGTCCCATAGGACAGGGGTGGGTGTGTGTTTCTTCACCCCATCAGCCCTCATGGGTCAGAGGCGTGTCCCATTCACGGCTCAGTGGTCCCCCCCCCCAGCATCATCTCCAGGAAGAGATGACCACACTTGGGTCGCCGGTGCGTGAGTTCTGAGTGGGTTTCACTGTGCAGCGTGCAGGGAGAACCCTTAATGCTGAAGTGAGGCGGATAGTGCGGTCCTGCCTAAGGGAGGCTTTATCCCATCGTCCCTGTGCGGCTGCAGTAGAGGCCGCAGAGCACGCTGGCTCCTGAGTGCTACAGAGTATCTAAATGGCTTTTCTGAGAAGGTGGCATCTGGGCTGGAACCAAGGAGAGAATGAATTAGCCGGGTGCCTGACCACCTGTGAGGGGCCACCTGTGAGGATGCCTAGAGAGAGCATATGGTTACAGGGTTTTTTTCTTTTAGTACAGAAAGAAATGAAAGTGTTAAAAAATTTTTTATTCACCATGAGTTTCAGAAAGGTAGAATATTTTTTAATCTTTTCGTTATCGGGGGACAGTTGACATACAATATTATTTTCAGGCATACGACAGTGATTCTGTGCATGACACAGTGGTGGCCACGAGAAGTGTTACCACAGAAAGAACAGGTAGAGTGGTTTTTACTGGTCACATGTTGACCTTTGCAGGGACTTTGGGCCAAGCCTTGTGAGCCTCACTGGTTTCTGAGACCACACAGAACCAACTCTGCATCCTGCCAAGATACAGATACTTCCCGAGATGGGAAGTGCCTGTTGGGAAGTGAGAAAAGACACACAGTGAGTAAGCCGGGGTGTGAGTCCCCGCTGGAAACTTCGTGATATGATGTAACCTGTAGATACGTAGATATGCTGGTTGCTCTCCGGCAGTGCTGTCCCACCGAAATGCATAAAATATATGCACTTTTAAAAGAAATATTTAATTAATTTATTTGACAGAGAGAGAGAGAGGCAGGGGGAGCGGAAGAGGGAGAAGCAGGCTCCCCACCAAGCAGGGACCTCCAAGCTGGGCTGAAGCCCGATGTGGGGCTCGATCCCAGGACTCTGGGATCATGACCCGAGCCGAAGCCAGACATCTAACCAACTGAGCCACCCGGGCACCCACTGTACCCCAGTATAGGCACTTTAAAGTTTTCTAGGAGGCATTTAAAAAAGAAAGATGAAAGTCATTTTAATAAAATATATTACTTAATGTATAAAAATGTTGTCATTTCAACACGTAGTCAATACAAAAAATGAATGAGACAGTTTATATTCTTTCAGTTATATCATGTGCGTGAAACCTGGTGTGTAATCTGGAGTGTCTAGCAGGACATGTCGGGAGACACCGGCCGTGTTTCAAGGGCTCAGTAGCTCCGTGTGGCTCGTGGCTCCTGTTGGACAGCCTAGCTCTAGACATAAGAAATAGCAAAGCCATCTCTCTGTGCCCTTTCCCCAGCTTTGCTCCAGCGGGAACATAGCCACAGCAGGAAACTGACACTGATGTGATCCACAGGGTTCATTCAGGTCCCCTTATTTTACATGTGGTCATGCACGTGTGTGTGTGTATCTAGTTTTGTGCCATTTTATCACAAGTGTAGACACGTGTAACCACCACTGCAGTCAATGTACAGACCAGTTCCCCTGCCACAGGACCCTCCTGTGTCCTCTTTTTACCATGCCCCTTCCTTCTTGCACCTCCCTTCTTGCACCTCTGGCGACCGCCGATCTGTTTTTCATTTCTGAAGTGTTGTCAATTTCAAAACCATAAATGGAATCATATGATACATGACTTTGTGGGACTGGCTTTTTTCACTCAGCGCAGTTTCCCAGAGACACGTCCAAGTTATTGTCCGTATCCACAGCTCCTCACTTTTTTTTTTTTTGCCGAGTAGTATTCTACACCCTGTGACTTAGCTACTGACCTCCTGCAGCCGGCGGCTGTTTGTGTGTCCGCAGTGGGCCCTTCATAGCTGTTCTCCCTTGGACAGTTGAATAGAAGTCCCATGGCTCATAGCCAGACGGGCTCTGAGCACTTTATAGTGATTAGTATTTAAATGACAGAGGATAAAGTTTAAGATTAGGATAAAGATTAAACAAGATAATTCATATAGTGTTTAGCAGAATGACTGGCGAGTAATATGTACCTGGGGAACATTAACCAAGATAAAGTTATTTACAAAAGTGAATGGGGGAGGCACCTGGGTGGCTCAGTGGGTTAAGCGTCTGCCTTCGGCTCAAGTCATGATCTCAGGGTCCTGGGATCGAGCCCCGCATCGGGCTCTCTGCTCAGCAGGGAGCCTGCTTCCTCCTCTCTCTCTCTCTGCCTGCCTCTCTGCCTACTAGTGATCTCTCTCTGTCAAATAAATAAATAAAATCTTTTAAAATAAAGTGAATTGGGGTTTGCTCTAATGCACAGAAAGCAGAGGCTTAGGAACTCCCAGTGCACGATTGCTGAGCACAATCTTTTCTCCTGTAGATGTCCCAGACTGGGTTGTCCAGTGTTGCCTGCTGGGAAGCAGAGAACGTGGGTTCAAATTTGGCCTGACTCTAGTTCTGTGCGTTGCTCCATTTGCCCTGAATTCAGAGGCTGGGGAAGACCATCTTTGCTGGCCTGATGGGTCCCAGGACCCTCAAAGGAGCCCACTGAGGCCACCTTCTCCATCCTCACACCTGCCCTGCTGCCTCTACCCACCCTCCCAGCCTCCGCTCTGCGCTGCTGTCTCCTGCCCCTCGGGGTGGTCACGTCCTAACACCTGCTATGCCAGGCACTGCTCTCCATCTGCCTGTGCTCAGAGGTCCAGCCCCTCTGCTGTGAGGCTCCACCCAAGCTGCCCAAGCCACCTGCACACAGACAGTGGCATTTGTGCAACCACTGTAAATTGTCGCCCACCGTACACCTGTCCTCTGTGCACAAAGTTCAAGATCAGCACGGGTCCCCCATCCCTCCCTGGCAGCCTTCCCGTCTCTATCAAGGTGAGTCCTTCCTGCTACTTGCTCAAGCCAGAGGCCTTGCTTTTTGCTCTCACTTCACACTCCACCCCGTTGGGAAAACTTCTCAGCAGCACCCCCCCCCCCCCGCCACCAGGTCTATCCCAACTCAGCACATCGCCCACGCCCTGACTGCTTCGCCTGTGTCCGGTCCAAGGCACTGTCACCTTCTGCTCGAAGGACAGCAGTGGCCTCCTAACTGGCCACCATGCTTGTAACCGCTTTGTAACACACCCCTGTCCCCGCCCAGCACACTTCATCTGCTTCCCTGCTCTGTTTTTCCTGGAGCACCCAGCGCCAGCTAACCTACGATATTCATTGCTTATTAATCTTGTCTAGTGCCTGTCCCCGCCTTGTTAGAACACGAGAGCCACGAGGACAGGGATATAGGTCTCTGTTGTGTCCCTAGAACAGCGCCTGCTGAGTTGCAGGCCTGGGTAAATGCTTCCTGAAGGCCTTCCCTCGGCACGCACAGTTTAGGTCGCATTTGGGCACAGCGGTCCTTGTTCTACAAGTGAAACTCCCGACGCACACTGGAATCACTGGCTGAGATTCAGGTTGTCCCCTGCTCCAGGCACTGGGTTCACGCCCTGTGACGTTGTCATGGTTACCAGAAGTCCTGAGTGGCCCTGGATGTGGGTCTCTCCTCACCTGGGGCCCATTCACCAGGGATTCGGCACTGGTCGGCTGCAAAATTGGCACCTGCAGGACAGTGACACTTGCCAGTCAGTCCAGGCCACATGTCAGCAACCACGCTGGTTTCCAACTGCCGGATGCCACTGGATGCCCTGGGGGCTTCCGCTTGAGTTGGGTTCCTTGCATCTGTTACTTCCAGGAGGGCCACCAGAGCCAGCAGAGATGCAGGGAGGCGATCAGACAACAATTCAACAAAGCGCTGCTGTGTGCTGTGCCTTAGGTGGCTCCTTCTATCCACCATGGGAGGCAGGTACGGCCATCAGTGTCCCTTCACTTGAGTTCCTGTGAACCGGACCGACTGTTCAAGGGCTCCCACCAAGTGCAAGGTGAGCCAGCTGCGTGTTGCCAGCACCTGCGGGGCAGGGGGTGGAGGGGGAAGTGGGGGCGGTGGGCTAATGTCTGCAGGTCACGGGCTTCTGCAGGATCTGCACACCCCCGTGTCCCCAGAGCCACCCACAGGCCACCCAGGATGAGATGGGAGCAAGAGGCTGGGGTGGGGGTAAAGGTACATTCGGGTCCTTCCAGATGCTCACAGGGACTCAGCTTTCCATGGGTATTTCCACTGCCGTCCCTTATGGTTCCATATGCTTCTGAAATGTGGGGGCTGCAGGAGGAAGGGTAAGCCCCCCACGCGTGGCCTGCCCAGTGCGGTTTGGGTTCCCAAAGAGGGCTTGGCTTCCCCTCTCGCCGCATCGGGATGCCGACTGCTTAGAGCGTGAGCACCATCCCTGGGCAAGAGCAGACCAAGGCTGTGCTGCAGATGGCATGACCAGCGCCATGGGGACAGAGACAGGGGGAGGCTGAGATCACAGGGGGGCTGGGGAGTGCAGGGGATGCTACCAGGTCTGATTCTCCATGGGACAGAGTCACGGGTACAGTAGAGTATGGCTGGGGACTGCGAGACAGGACTCTCTAGTGGGGATACAGTGCCTAGCTTAGAGCTGTTCCCAGGGCTCCCCTCCCCTCCCCACCTCAGGTCTCTCCCCCATCTCTCCCCCCACCCCTGCCTTACCCAGTCCAGGCGCTGCTCCCCACGCTCTGTCTGTCGCTGCCACTGTCTGACGCGCCTTTGAAATCTTATCTCTCATCTTGTTCTCTGTTTCCTCCCTGTCCAGGCCTCATCTGTCTCCTGCCTCCCACCCACCCCCCACCTGCTTCCCATCTGTGGCCCCTCCCCCCTCCCTGCCCGCTGGCCACTGTCTCTGTCCTGGCCTGTCCTGTCAGCCTGGCTCCAGCTCCAGCCCTTCCCTATGTCTCCAGGGGAGATCTCAGGGTTGTGGGTGAGACCCTGCCTGTGCCTGCTGCCTTCTGCATGTCCCTCGCCCCTGACCCCAGCCCCTTTCCTTAGGCTTCCTTCCCTCCACTGGCCCTGACTCAGCCCTCAACCTCTCAGGCTCTGTGGTCAGCTGCCGGAGCTCCCGGAGGGCTGGATCCCAGGGCCCCTCTGCAGGCCTTCTGACCTTTTCAGCAAAGGCCACTCCTCCCTCCTTGAACTTGCCCAGCCCAGCCTTTGCCTGTATCACATGAGTCACAGATGCCTGGGGTTCTGTCTCCAATCTCTGGCCTCCTCTGGGGCAGGGACAACTCCCCCTGTATTCTTTACAGATGGGGAAACTGAGGATTGGTGAGCAGGGGCACTATCCCTGGTTCTTCCTAGGTCTGACTCCATTGCAACCTTTAGGCCTCAGTGTGTGGGCCGCCCCTCAGGGAGGTCGTCCTGACTGCTTGCCAGAAGACGGCTTCCCACTACCGGTGCCCACATACTGTCCACCCCAGAACCCTGGTTTCTTTTCTTTTGAGGCACCACCTTCCACTTTACAGGGAAAACAGGGGATGTCCTCACCCTCCCAGGGACCAAGGGCACCTGACATTGGGCCAACCTCGGTGTCCACAATGCCTTGGGGGCCCCGACAGAGGCCTCCAGCTTCCTGCCCCTGTTTTGGGGGACCAGCTGCCTCCAGAAACTTCTGTTCTGTGGAATCAAACCCGGAGTGTAGAGCCACACAGCTGCTTGCATTCAGGTCCCAGCCCTACTGCTTAGCAGCTGAGTGCAGGCAGGCAAGTAAGTCCTCCTCTTCGGGCTGCGCAGTGCCTGCACCTGTAAAATGCCGAAGAGGGTGATGAGGGTGCCTGTCTTTGTGTGTTCTAAGAATTACATGAGTTAATGTATACAAGACATCATGCAGCAGGACCCAGCACATAGTAAGTGAATAGCCTCCTTGCTTCCAAGTGCCACAACAGCAGCAAAAATGTAGCAGCAGATCATGTCCTTGAACTTGAAGATAACGGTGCCGGGATGTCAGTGGTGCCTTCGCCATGACCCCATCCCTCCTGAGTGCTTTACAGTCTCAGTCTCTTTGAGGGTCCTCTCAATAGCCACTTGGATGTGGGCTCTTGCTCCCATCTTCCGACGAGCAACCTGGACACGGAGGGCAGAGACCCACCAGGTCACACCTCAAGAAGTCAAGAGGTAGGATATGGAGGCCAACAGTGGGGATTTCAGGCTGTAGGATGCCTGCTCAGGGGGACCTGGGACCAGTCACGTGGTCTCTCAGCCTTAGCTTATCTGTCTTAAAATGGGGATAATTGGTCTTTCCTCACCAAGGCACCACGAGAATCTGGTGATGTCTGTGGGCTTACTCAGTGATCACTCAGTGAATGGTGGCTGACAGCAGAAGCTCAGGGCTGGGGTTTGCCCCTGGCCTGTTGACCCTGAGTCTGAGCCTTCCCTTCCCACTCCGTGGCCCGGACTTCTAGGAGCACCTGCAGCCCCATCGTGCTCTGCTAGGGATGCTCAGGCCTCTGCGACCACGTGTACGTCAAACGCGGCTTCTGGGGAGGTGAGGGCTACTGCCCCATTTGGAAGCAATTGGGGCCTGAGTCTCTTGGGCCTCGAGTCCATGTTGAACTTATTTGAGGCATTTGTGTCTTCAAAGTCGAAACCTAAACAAGGAAGGGAGTGTAACAGAGTGTTTTGCTGTTCGTTCAGCTTGTCCTCCTCTGAAGGGTATCCCTGGCGGGCTCCTCAATGCCTGCACAGTGCTGGCCTGCCTGGGTGGGCGCTGAGCTCCTGGGCATGAGCCTTCCACTGCCCGGGACCTTCCCTGGCTCCCGCTGCCGGCAGGGACCAGCCATGTGCCTTAGCCGGAGCACAGCTCCGAAGTGCACAGACCGGGACCCCTTCTTGGCTGTGGGATGTCGAGCAAGCACGTATCTACTCGGAGCCTCCGTTTTCTCACCTGGAACACACAGCTAATATTCTCTGCCTTATGGGTTTGTCTGGAACTGAGGGGTTCCCTGAGATGCAGGACTTCCAGCGCTAAAACCTGGAAAGTTCCAGACACATGGGGTTGAGTTGGTTACTTACAGGATTGTGGTGAGGACGAAAAGGTCCTCGAGAGCAGTGATGGCTGTGTCTTGTGTGCACCGCACCACAGTTTCGTCCCCTTTCAACTCTTGCCACTTCACAAGCTGGCCAGGGACCCTACTGATTCCCCCTCCTTTACAGAGGGGAAAACCGAGGCCGGAGAGAACAAGCAGCAGCATATCCAGGGTGGGACGGGGTGGCTTAGAGTGACTAAATAGCACAGATACAGAAGTCACCCCTGCATCTGGAGGGTAGCACTGTGTGGGAGCGTCGTGCCATGAGGTAGTGGAGATGGGAGATGGGAGCCTCAGGGCTGCGGCCAGAAAGGAGGTCCTACCTTCTGCTCTCGCCTTCTCTCCATCAAGGTGGTGAGGACCAAAGGGCCGTGCAGGCGACGCTCTGGAGACAGCCAGACACTCGGCCTCCTGCACATAGGCCTTGTCCCCAAACTCTCACTTGCCCAAGCCCTTTACTGCCACTGTGCTGGGCGTTGATTTCCTCTGCTGTAAGGGGTGAGTGATCACAATACCTATCTAGCTGCAGCTTTTTAAAAGAAGATTGTAATGGATAAGAACGGTATAATTCACGGGGCGCCTGGGTGGCTCAGTGGGTTAAGCCTCTGCCTTCGGCTCAGGTCATGATCTCAGGGTCCTGGGAACGAGCCCCGCATCGGGCTCTCTGCTCAACAGGGAGTCTGCTCCCCCCTCTTTATCTGCCTGCCTCTCTGCCTACTTGTGATCTCTTTCTCTGTTATGAAGAAATAAAAAATCTTAAAAAAAAAAAAAGACCGGTATAATTCACAAATCGTTTTCCCCTCTAGCATCCCACTGAATCCTCACAATAACACTGGCTTGAGAAGTGGCTGTGATTCTCCCCATCTTCCCGATGAGGAAACTAAGTCTTGGGTCAGGGAGGAAGTCACCCAGAGCCATGCAGGAAGCGGGGGCAGGACTGAGGAGCCAGGCTGATGGGACCAGACAAGCTCTAGAGCCTACCCCTTGTCCCCATGCCTGACTGCCTTTCAGCCTGTCATCCTCCTGATGCTGCCCCAGGACGGACTTTGTCCTTCGGGGCTCCACTGAGAGCCCACTGGCTCTATGCCCCACCTTTTTTGCCTGTCTCCCCTCCCCCCTTTCCATTGTGCTCATCACCAGCAGAAATCAAAATAATTGATTTTCTGACTTGTCCATTTCTCCCACAAAAATGTCAGTTCCAAGAGGTCATGGACATTGTCTTTTGTTCACAGCAAAGTCCCCATGCCTGGCACAGAGCAGGCCTCTGTCAAATGATTTGATTACCTTCTAATCATTAGAAGAACAAATGAAACTTGGTGTCCAGCAGTCTTGGTTGTGATGTGATGCAGTGCCTGATTCATACCAGCAGATGGCAGCAGAGAACAAGGTACCTGATGGGTGGAGCCCAGGTGAAGTTCACAGGTTTGACTTTAGAGCGTGGGTACTTGTGTGTGTGTGTGGGTGTGCATGTGAGTGCGCACGCATGCGTGTGTGTTGCATGTACTGTCTTCTACCTCCTCCCCCTAACAACTCTTCAGGCCTGCAGATCCCAACCCGATAGGAGGTCTTTTCCAATAACGTATAATAACAGCTATCACTGATGAAGTACGGAATTGTTATGTGCCAGGCATCATATATGCCTCATCTCACCAGACCTTCCCATTTGCCCTCTTATTAACCTCATTCTGCAGACATTCTCCAGGTCATACAGCCAGCGAGGAGCTTGGAGTGTTAGAATGGGATCATTCCCGCAACCATTGCTAGATAAGATCTCTGAGCTTCAGTTGCCTGTTAGCAGACTTGGGGGCCACCCCAGGAGGACAAGGGCCACCTTGTCTCTGGAGGCATGCAAGCTGAGCCAGATAAACGTCCACCAGCAAGTGCCCAAAGCCATCCTAGCCAGGTATCGCTGGATACATAATTTTCAGAACCCAGCACAAAATGAAAATGTGGGACCCACTGCTCAAAAGTTATTATAGATTTCAGGGCAGCAACAGCACAGCATGAAGCCAAGCCTGGGGCCCTTCTAAGTAGCAGGCCTTGTGTGACTGTACAGGCTGCATGTCTTTTGGGTCTGAGGCAGGTGTGTGAGGACCAGGTTTCAGGAGCCCCTGGAACATCACCAGCCCGGCTCTGCAGGAGCTCCGGGAAGAAGTCCCCCTCAGCACATTGCTTCTCATAAGACGGACCCTGCATCCCGGCACCTTTTATCTTCCTTCCCTGGCGGTGATTTATGTCCATGTGAAGGGCTAGGGCAGCCTCAGAGGCACAAGTCCCATTTGATGGTCCATGAATCTTTCTTTTGTGGATCCTCTGGCCACTCTCTGCGTGGCCCGGCGGACCCACCACTTCCTTTCTGCCAAGTAAGGATTAGAAAGCCATAAAACAAGGAACCCAAACCTCTGGTCAGAGGAGCACACACATGGACGTCAGATGCGCTGGCTGACTGGCAGGGGATGGACGGAGGCTGCAGGACTCCAGCTCCAGAGGGGGACCTCGCTCCTTGGGGCTACCATTTCCAGTCTCCTCTCCCATGTAGAGGGGACTTCCTAGCCACACTGGGGGCAGATCCATTCAGGGTCACCCCCAGAGGGAAAGGTCTTGGCTGAGGCCAGGGCTGGAGGTGGTCCCGGTGTGGTCAGGGAGTGAGGATGCTGAGGCTGAGCTGAGTGTGAGGGCTCTGGTCAAGTTCAGGTGGGAAGAGCTGAACACCTATGACATGCTGGGCAGTTGATGCATATTGTTCTCATTTCTCACAGAGTTGTTCCCATCTGAATAGAGTAGATGAAGAAACTGGGGCTCAGAGTGGGTGAGGCCACTTGCTAAGGTCACACAGCCAGAAGTGATGGCTTTTAGGATTTCAATCCAGATGAGCAGATAGCAAGGATTTGTCCCAAGGAGAAACTTTTAAATCAAAATATCTGAAAAACACGTTCCTTATTTCTTGGTTGTGATCTATTTTTTTTAAAATTCAAAGTTGTAAAAGGCATGTGGAACACAATTGAAAAGTGGTACAAAATAATATTAAAGTTTATATCTTCTTCTTCTCCTATTGTACTCCCTGTTTTTTTTTTAAAGCCTCCCTGCTTTTAATTCTTTTGAGTATATTCTCAGAGGTGGAATCACTGGATCGTATGGTCCAACTTCATTCTTTTGCATGCAGATACCCAGTTTTCTCCACGTCATCTGTTGAAAAGACTGTCTTTTCCCCATTGACTAGTCTTAGCATTTTTGCTGAAAATCATTTGACCATACACATGAAGACTTATTTCTGGATCCTCTATTCTGTCCTGCTCCCTTATCCCTTATATGTCTGTCTTCATGCCAGTACCACACTGTTTTTTTTTTTTTTTTTTTAGATTTTATTTATTTATTTGACAGAGAGAAATCACAAGTAGATGGAGAGGCAGGCAGAGAGAGAGAGAGAGAGAGGGAAGCAGGCTCCCTGCTGAGCAGAGAGCCCGATGCGGGACTCGATCCCAGGACCCTGAGATCATGACCTGAGCCGAAGGCAGCGGCTTAACCCACTGAGCCACCCAGGCGCCCCCACACTGTTTTGATTAATGTAGCTTTATAGTAAATTTTGAAATCAGGAAGTGTGAATCCAACTTTGTTCTTCTTTTTCAGGGTTGTTCTGGCTATTTGAGGTCCCTGGAGATTCTATATGAACTTTAGTTTTAGGGATAAGTTTTTCTATGTCTGAAAAAAAGTTGTTGAGATTACATTAAGTATGTAGATTGTCTTGGGTAGTATTGATATCTTACTTTTTTAAGATTTTATTTATTTAACAGAGAGAGACACAGGGAGAGAGGGAACACAAGCAGGGGAAGTGGGAGAGGGAGAAGCTGGCTTCCTGCTAAGCAGGGAGCACGATATGGGACTCAATCCCAGGACCCTGGGATCATGACCTGAGGCGAAGGCAGATGCTTAATGACTGAGCCACCCAGGCTCCCTATTGATATCTTAAAAATATTAATCATCCTATCCATGAACATGGGATATCTTTCCATTTATTGTCATCTTTAATTTCTTTTTAGGAATGTTTTATAATTTTTATCATATAAATCTTTTACCTTCTCAGTTAGTTCTTAAGTATTTTATTCTTTTATTAATGCTTTTATAAATGGAATTGTTTTCTTAATTTCCTTTTTGGACTGTCCATTGTTGGTGTACAGAAATACAACTGATTTTTTTGTATTGACTTTGTTTCCTCCTTTGCTGAATTTATTAATTCTAACTATGTTTTGCCTGTGCACATGTGTAATTTCAGGGTTTTCAACATATAAGATCATATCACCTGTGAGCACAGATAATTTTACTTATTCCCTTCTAGTTTGGATGTCTGTTAGTCCTTTTTCTTGTCCATTTGCTCTGGCTAGCATGCCCAGTACTATCTTGAATGGGAAGCAAGCTTCCTTGCCCCTTGTTTTTGCTCTTAGGGAAAAGCTTTCAGTTTTTCACCATTGGGTATGATGTTTCTTGTGGGTTTTTCATATATGGCTTCTATTATATTGAGGGAGTTTCCTTCTATTCCTGGTTTTTTGAGTGGCTTTTTTTTTTAATTATGAAGGTGTGTTGAATTTTGTTGAATGCTGTTTCTGCATCAACTGAGATGATCATGTGTGTTTTTCCCCCTTCATTATGTTAATGGGGCACATTACATTGATCAGTTTTCAATCAAACCACCCTTGCATTCCAGGAATAAATTCCATTTGGCTACGGTGTATGGTCCTTTAAATATGTGGTGCAGCACATTTTACACTTGAGATTCAATATTATAGATGTGCTTGTCTGTTTAATATCCATCTCCTCCCATTGTGTTGGGCTCATTGAGGGTAGGGACCAGGTCAGTCTTATTCACCACTTTTTCCCCAGCACCATGCACAAGGCTTGGCACAGAGTAGGCTTCACTAAAGAATGAATGAATGAGCAAATAGTAAAATGACAGACAGAAGTTAACTCAAGTAGATAACAATATGGGATTTAATGTGATTTAAGTTTTCTTTTTATACTTTTCTTTTATACATATTTATTCTGATTTTATTCTATAATCAAGTAAAGCTAAGCTATACATTATTTTGATGGTAGAAAGAGAGACAGCTCTGGGTGCCCAGAGGAGACAGGATTGAAAGTCATAAAATCAGGACAGGAAGCCCAACAAGGAGGCTGCTGGGATGCGGTGTGGGGTGAGTACAAGGGACTATGGGGACCAGAGCCTCAATTTCCTGCTTGGGAAATGGGGCCAATAGCCAACTCATATACTTAAATTATAAAGGTCAAATGAAAATGGCCATCATTTATTGAAACTTATTCCATGTCCTTGACTGTCTTACTTAATGCCCCCATTCCCAGTTGAGGATTATTATCTTTATCTTCCCTGTGAGGAAACTGAGGCATGGTCCATTCAAATCCTAGCTCAGCCATAATATAATATAATATAATATAATATAATATAATATAATATAATATAATATAATACTGTGGCCCACAGTAGTTAGATTCTGAGCTTCAGTTTCCCTGTTATGTATAATGGGATAACAATAGTCCCTACTTCTTGGGGTGTTGTGTGAAGTCACTAGCACTATGCACGAAAAGCTTGCAGATTACCTACCAGGATGGTCCAGGAAACACAAGCTGCCCATCATTACCATTACCCAAAGTGTGAAACTATCATCCCAGAGTCACACGGCAAACAAGTGGCCACGCCAGGATTCAGCCCAGGTTTCTCTGACCCCAGAGCCCAGCTCCTTTTACTTCCTGGTGTGGGGAGCTCCCCGGTCCAGTAAGAGCTCTGGGTGGCAGGTGCCTACGTGGAGCTTACTAGGGCTGCGTGTGAGAGGGTTCAGCCAGAGCTTCTCCCTGGTGATTCAGTGTGGACAGGGGAGCGGTCAGCAGTTGTGGCCCCATGGGGGATTTTGCGGGGACTGTGTTCAATGCAGCAAGCGGTTTCCCAGCAACCCACGCGCCACTAATGGGCCTCCCTTCATCCAACAATACACTGAGATAACAGACAGATTTAATTAAAAAGAACACGCGTCCTCCTCTGCAGGGCGGCTATGGCCAGGGTGTGGGGCCCGCAATTACAACTTAGCTCTAAAAGTCAACGCACAGGCGTGGGTGCCAGGAGCTGGTGCGTTTTCTAAAAAGAACACCCCCACCCCCACATGCCCACATTATTTATCGAGTTAATTTTGTTCTCTGGCCACAGGGTGAACTGACTCTGAGCCCCGACCCCGACTCGCCTCCCGTTCCCTGGCTGTGCCAGGCCGGCACTTGCCTCCTCTGGGGAAGAGCCAGGCTGGGATGGCCAGCTTTCACGAGGAAGCCCCAGGTGGGACTCTCCCTGGCTTTGTGGTCCCAGGCGAGGGACCCACTCTTCCATCAAGAAATGGGGCAGAATCTGAATCTGTCCCCTGAGGCTGGGTGAGTCCTGAATGAGGCACACAGTGGGCACTCAGGAAGTGTCGGCTCTTAGTACTGTTGGTGGCCTGACCGCTGGTGGGGAGAGCTTCTGGAAGGATCCCAGGAGGCCTTGGCGAAAGGGAGGCTGGGATGACTGGGGAGGCCCAGGCTGGCCATTCAAAGCTGTAGATGCAGCCACGGAGTGGAGACTCCAGAGTCCGAAGGATCCAAGTTCGACTCCTGATTCTGCCACTTCCTAGCTGTGGGGACCCTGATGAGACACTTCCTCTTCTGGGCTCTATAAAATGCAAATGATAACAGAACCTTCCTTTTGGGTTGCAGCCCGAGGAATCCACAAGCTGGGTATCATACCTAGCATGGAGTGAAAGCCCAGGAGGTGTGGGCTGGGGTACTGCGGCCCCAGGGAGATGGCTTTGAAGGCCGGGTGGGTGGAGGGGTCAGAGAGGCCTGGTGTCTTGCCTGGCTCTGGGCAGTTTCTCTGGAGGCTAGGAGCTGGCAGGCAGAGGGGGCCTTTCATGTGTTTCCTCTCCAGGTGCCCGCCGCCATCAGGCTGGGGATGGGGCGCCTGCCTTGCCACCAGATAGCTGGCTTGATAGCAGGGTCTGCGACACAAAGCTATCAGAGACGTCAACAGGATACTGAATGGGCTTCTCTGAGCGGCGGGTACAGGATTGCATTTGGCTCAGATTTAATTAAAAAGCCTCAAATCTTTCTGATAATCCTCCCAGCAACGGCTGGAGCAGGGCCTGAGGCAGGCTCCCTGGCAACGGCGCATCCGGCTGATAAAGAACGCTGGGGGGAGGACGAAGCGAGCCCCCTCAGCTGGCCCAGCGTCGCCACTATCGGCCCTGCCCATCGCCCAGCCGGAGAGGGACAGCAGCTGCCGCCACCCTCCACCCCCACTCATGCCCTCCCCGCGCTGTGCCCCTCCCTCCTGCAGGGCACATGGGTGGGTTGCTCTGTTCAGGGGTCTGAGCCCTCGGCCCCGCCTTCACACCTACCCGCCCCCCAATCCAGCCCCCCAGGTCTGCCTTTCTCCAGCTGCTCGCCTAGTGCACCAGCACTGAGCCTGAGGTGTCCAGATTTGGGTGCTCCTGGAATGGGCAGGTCCCTGGCTCTGCTTGGACACTGAATCAAGACGGGAAGGGGTGAGGCCAGGCAGTAAGACCTGCATCCTAGAGGTCCTGCTGCCCTCCTACCTCCCGGGCTTCCCTTGTACTCCTCGCTCTCTCCTGTCTCCATGGATCCCAACTAGTCCTTCAAATCCCAGCCTAGCCGCCTCTCCTGGCCCGCCTCCCATTTACCTACAAGTCCCCAGAGTCCAGCGCAGAGCCTGGCAAGGAGCAGGGGCTGAGGGGTTAACTGATGACTGTCGGACTCACTGAATGAGTGAAGCAGATGAACGAGCCTGAGCTTGGTGCAGGAGCTCTTTTTATTTTTTTATTTTTAAGATTTTATTTGGTAGAGGGAGAGAGCGAGCACAAGCAGGCAGAGCGGCAGGCAGTGGGAGAAGCAGGCTCCCCACCGAGCAGAGAGCCTGATGCGGGGCTCAATCCCGAGATCATAACCTGAGCTGAAGGCAGATGCTTAACTGACTGAGCCACCCAGGCGACCTGAGGGCAGGATTTCCTATACCCGTTTTACCTTATTACTAGGCCAGTGACCTGGCAGGCAAATGACTTGCCTCTTCTGTGCCTCAGTTTCCTCCTCTGCACATCAGGGAAACCTGTCAGGAATGTAGGCTGCCCAGTGGGAGGAAGATGTGTGACCCCTGCCGGTTCTTCCCCTCCTGCCCCCACCCCAATCACCCCTCAGTAGGGACCTGAGGGGTGACTTCTCGGCCCCAGTTTTGGCTCCCCAAGGCCAGATGGCAGGACTGAGTCGAGTCTTTCTCTTCACCTTCTTCTCCCTGGACCCTGCCTCACCCTGGAACCCATTATGAAATATTTTAAATTTAATTATTTTGATATGCAACAATCCATGCAGCTCAAAGTTATTTGTAGACAGAAGGGTGAAGCCCAGGGGCGCCTGGGTGACTCAGTGAGTTAAGCCTCTGCCTGCAGCTCAGGTCATGATCCCAGGGTCCTGGGATCGAGCCCCGAATCTGGTTCTCTGCTCAGCAGGGAGTCTGCTTCCCGCCCCCACCGTCTGCCTCTCTGCCTGCTTGTGATCTCTGTCAAATAAATAAAAATTCTTTTTTTTTTTAAAAACAGGTGAAGCCCCCTTTTCCCGCCTCCCCCTGCCACAGAGAGCCACTGCTGTCAGCTTCTGGGTGCTTTCCTCCAGCTTCTTTATGTACACAGACGTTTGCTAAGATCACAAGATGTGAACATAACCAAACTGCGTTGTGGTCTCTACCCTGCTCTTCCCACTTACTGGGTGCGGGAGATCTTTCCATGTCGCTGTGGAAGGGTGTGCTTTTTACAGCTGCATAGTAGTCCACTGAGCAGATGGCCTGCTGTGATGGACATTTTGATTGTGCTCTATCTTTTGTTTTTATTAACCAGGCTGCTTAGAAGAACCTTGTACACACATCATTGGGTCGTTTGTCTCTAGAGCAGTTTCCAGAATAGAACTGTCGTGGTGCAGGTGTAGTCTATTTTAATGCGGTAACTCAGGCATTCTGTCATTCATTCATCCACCAATCGTGTGCCTACCGTGTGCCAGGCACTAAGCCAGGTGCAGAGACCTGAGTGGTTGAATGAGCCAGGCCTGATCCTTGTCCTCTTAGAGTATCAACTTCGGCTCCATGGTCTTCCACCCACCCTGTCTACTGCTGTTGGAGGGCTCCCCTCACTCAAGAACCTGCTCTGGCTCCCTATTGCCATTGGCTTACATTCAGATCCCCAGACTAAAGGCTGAGGTTCTCTGTCCTTTCTCCTCTGGCCTCTCATGTCCTTACTTTCCAGCTAAAGCCTTCACCAAATCTTCCTTACTGACTTCACCTCTGGGCAACCCCAGAGAATAAACCCCACATGGGTGGGTGGGTACCTTTGCTACTGCAGCACCTGTGATGTGCTGGGCTGCTGGGCTATGTTTGAGAGCACTGGCTCTGAGGTCAGACCATTTGGATTCAAACCCCATCCCATCACCCTCGAATCCTGTCCCTGGGCAAACCACCTAAGCTCTCTGGCCTCGCTTCCTCATCTGAAAAAGGGGGGCAGTAATCTGACCTGCTTCCAGGCTTGTGGTGAGGAGAAGATGATCTCAGGTGGCTAAAGTGAGAACCAGACAGCGGGCGGCATCGTATGCTTGCTTAATTCCCCCAGATACCTTCTGAGGGGGAGTTATGGGCCCCACTTTACAGATGAGGAAGTAGAGACAGGGTCAGGATTGGAATCCAGCATGCTGGGCTCCGTGGTCCTTACCTTCAGTCACCAGCCTCTCCAGCTGCCTGCGGGTCCCTATCTGCACAGTGACGCCCACTCTGCCCACCATAATGGCCTTTGCTGCAGCCCTTCCGCTGGGCTCTGGCTTCTCTCTGTTTATTCACTCGGTTGTGGCTAAGGCACTGTTCTAGGAGCTCAGGATTCAGCAAGAAACAAAATGGATGTCATCCTTCATGATCAGAGTTGATGGGGCGGGGGTGGCGCAGGGCGTGGAGGGAGAGAAACCAAGAGAAGGAATTGTCTCAAAGTAAGTCTGGGTCAGGAAGCTGGGACAGGACAGGGATGCACCTGGAAGGGGGAGTGGCTTTGGTAGGTGAGGGAAGGTGGGCAGAGCCTGGATGGAGGTGAGGAACAGGGTGCTGAGGACCCTCCCAGGAGTTTGCCTGTGCAGGGGTGAGCAGTGAGAGGGCCCACATGCTGGTGCAGGGAGTCCAAGGACTTTTCCTTCAAGCATGGAGACCAGAGCAGGGTTAGGGCCACAGAGAGAGAGAGATGAGAGACCTCTGATAAAGGGGCTGGAGGCAGAGCCCAGCGGGAGGTGTTGGCCACAGGCTAGGCAGGCCCTGTGGTCAAGGACTTATGTTTGAGCCCTAAGAAGTCAAGGGTACTTGTTGCCTAAAGCCCCAATTGCCCTGGGAAGAGGAGCTTGTTGGAGTCCAGCCAGCTGGTAAGGGCCTGGGGCAGGGGGCCCAAGGAGAGGACCAGATGGCCCTGGCGAGGTCTCCCCATCACCAGGTGAGTGCCCACCCAGAGCGCTTGCTGGGCTGAGAGCATTTACAGGGACCTCTCCTTTCATCCACACAGCACCCAGGGATGACGCATGCGCACTGCGTCCATTTACCGGATGAGGAATCTGAGATTGGAGAGAATGGGAGTTGGCTTGAAGCAGCCAGCCAAGGGCAGTGGTGGAATTTGATGTCTAGAGGCCAGGCCTTTCCCCGGGACAGAATCCCCTCTGCACGGGCCTTGGCACCTGCTCTTGCAATCCTCCTAGCCCGTGTTCAGCGGGGGTGGGCACTGGGGGCACAGAGGGAATCGGGTCCAGGCTCACCCCAGGGGCTCACTGCGCTCTTCTGATGTGGGGGTGCATCACAGGGACTCTCAGCCGTGCTCCCATGCCCACTCTGGCCCCACCCATTGCTGAGGTCTGGCCTCTGTCACGCTGAGAGCTCCAGGACACCATTTACCTCCTGAGGCTACCAGCCTCCCTGAGATCCAGACCAGAGGGCTGGGGAGAGGAGCCGAGGCTCCAGGAACAGGACCTGTGTCACCCAGTTTACCTCTCCCTGTCCCCAGAGTTCAGAGGCCTGTTGTGGTGTGGGAGTGGGAAGCTCAGGAAAGACATGGAATGAAGGGCACTGTGACAGATGGGGTGTGCAGACCAGTGTGCCCAGAATGAGCCCACGCAGACTCCAGGGACCTTCGGTGTCCCCTCCCAACCAATGTCCGACTTTCCTCCAGTCCTCCTGCATTAGGACATCCAGGGCTCGGCCCTTCCCTGTTGGGAGTGCGGTGCAGGTAAGAGGACACAAGGACTCTTGGAGGTTATGAGATCCTGTGTGCAGGGGTGTCAGGTGCCGAGCCCAGCTGGAGAAGCTTGGGGAAGTGTTGGGTTGGGTGAGGGGCAAGGGAGGAGGGCCAGAAGCCCCCCCCCATTCCAAGATGAGATTCCTGAGCCATTGGTGATTCTGTGCCAATTGGGAAGGCCCCCCGACTCTACCTGCAGTGTGCCGATGGGAAGATAAGCGTTTTTAATGGTGTGTTTGTTGCTTATTAATGTGTAAGAATTGTTAATGGGTCAGTAGTTGTGAGGGCAGAGGAGGTGGTCAGGATAGCGCCAGCCTGCCTGGCCATTGGCAAGAGAGGAAGGTTCTAGAGGCTCTTCTTGAGCATCCTGTCTCAGGATGGACATGGCATGCCAGCTTCAGGGCTGCAGGCCAGCTGCCCAGAATGGGGTTGGGAGGGGTGATCAGAGTCCAGGAAAGGTGAGCTGCTCTGGAGGCCCCAGGACTCTGGGTACAGGGTAGCTGTGGGCTGTTTCCAGTGGGCGTGTCTCTGAGTGTGCATTCTGGATTCGCTTGTATGCAGAACGGCATGCCAGGAGGTAGAGTGGGGGCCACATCCCAGATTGGGAAGTTGTACATGTGAAGGTGTGAGGGGCCTATTTCAGGAAGAGTGACAAGTTTAGTGGGTGTGTAGGGGAATGGGGTTCAAGAGAGACCGGGTGCTGTATGACTCTGGAGTAGTAAACTGAGGCCACCGCACCAGAGGCCTTGAATGTTGGGATGTCAGCAAAGGGGTAGCAAAGGTCCAGCCCTCGTCTATGGGCTATTGGTCCTCCAACACCTCCAGGCCACAGGACCTCGGCCACTTCCAGAGAGCCCGCTGGGCTGGGCCAGGGCATGGGAGCTTGACTGTTTTTTTTTTTTTTTTAAAGATTTTATTGATTTTTTAAAAAATTTTATTTTATTTGACAGCCAGAGATCACAAGTAGATGGAGAGGCAGGCAAAGAGAGAGAGGAGGACGCAGGCTCCCCGCTGATCAGAGAGGCCGATACATGGCTCGATCCCAGGACCCTGGGAGCACGACCTGAGCGGAAAGCAGAGGTTTTAACCCACTGAGCCACCCAGGTGCCCCAAATAAATAAAATCTTTAAAAAAAAAACAAACACAAGGGGCACCTGGGTGGCTCAGTGGGTTAAAGCCTCTGCTTTCGGCTCGGGTCGTGTTCCCAGAGTCCTGGGATCGAGCCACACATTGGGCTCTCTGCTCTGCAGGGAGCCTGCTTCCCTCTCTCTCTGCCTGCCTCTCTGCCTACTTGTGATCTCTGTCTGTCAAATAAATAAAATCTTTTTTAAAAAAAAGGATTTTATTTATTTATTTGGCAGAGAGAGAGAGAGTGCACAAGCAGGGGGAGCAGCAGAGGGAGAGGGAGAAGCAGACTCCCCGCTGAGCAGGGGGCCTGATATGGGGCTCCATCCCAGGACCTGGGGTCATGACCTGAGCCAAAATCAAGAGTCAGTTGCTTAACCAACTGAGCCACCCTCCCAGGACCTGGGTTCATGACCTGAGCCAAAATCAAGAGTCAGTTGCTTAACCAACTGAGCCACCCAGGTGCCCCTCAGCAAATGTTCATTAAGCCCTAATTTTGTGTCCCAACAGTGAGATGAAGTAATGAATAAACCAGATACATACAACACACACACACACACACACACACACACACACAAAGGATCCTTTTCTTTTTATTTTCTTTTTTTTAAAGATGAGATCATGCTGTTTGCGCTGATAATTTTTGACAGCTTTCCCATGTGGAAATACACACATATTTGACTTAATGTTCTTGTTTTATTTATTTATAATAAAAGATTTTATTTATTTATTTGACAGACAGAGGTCACAGGCAGGCAGAGAAGCAGGCAGAGAGAGAGGGAGAAACAGGCTCCCCATGGAGCAGAGAGCCTGACATGGGTCTCGATCCCAGGACCCTGGGATCATGACCTGAGCTGAAGGCAGAGGCTTTAACCCATTGAGCCACACAGGCGTACCTCTTGTTTTATTTTTTATATTAACAAATCAGAAGGTAAAAAATTCGGAAGTACCAATGGCTTATATACGATCCCCCTTCACCATCCACTGTTAACAATTTAAGGGGAGGGCATCTTTTTAGGATTTCTGTGCCTATGTATATATGAATACACGTATTTTCCCACAACTATAAACCCCCTATACATGCATAATGCTTAACATTAGCCTTTGGTGTTCAACTGTGGTCTTCTAGGTGGTCCCATATCAGCACACACAGATCCACTTCATTCTTTTTAATGCTTCTTAGGATGGGTGTGTAATTATTTATTTAGCCTTTTCTCTAAACTTTCCATTTGAATCCAATTTTTCACATCTTCACTGAAGACTCTTGTGCATGGAACGTATCAGGAAAGAAAGTACTAGAGGACTGTTAACAACGTGTGTTGCCCTCTCCAGAAGGCCGCATCCGTTGGCTTTCCCACCAGCCGTTCATGGCTGCCTCTTTCCCTGCACCCTCATCAGCACTGGGTATTATCACTCTTTCGAATCTTGAATGGTCCGATAAGCGAAATGTGCCATCTTGATGTTATTGTGACTTGCCTTTTTGGAGCATGGTTGAGGTTGGCACTTTTTCTTACATCTACAGGCCATTTTAATTTCTTTTTTTGTGAATTGTTTCTGCGGTATTTCTAGATTTGCCAGAGATCCTTATATGTGAGTTATTAACTTCTTTCTGTCATTTATCTAGCAAATGTCCCTCCTCCCTCCAATAAGAGTGTTTCTTTTATATTTTGCTCATTTGGAATACTTTTATGTAGTTAAATATAACAATTAAACATTTTTTGGTCTTTGGAGTCATATTAAAAAGATCTTCTGCACACTCAAGATTATAAAAATACCAACATTTTCTTCTAAATTCCCTTCTAAAGGCTTAAATCCTTAATAAATCTGGAATTTATTTTCATGTAAGGTACGAATTGAACTTAATTTTTCCCTAGTGGTTCCCCTAATGTTTCTACTTATTTATTAAAAATTCCACTATTTCCTTATGGATTTGAATCCTATATTTTGCCGTATTTAATTCCCATTGCCTTTGGATCTGTCTTGTTGGCATGCGTGTCACTTCTTCTGCCAGTGTCTCTTTGATGTACTGACTATAGTTTTACAATATGTTTTGCTGTCATAGAAGCAAACTCTTCCCATTAATCTTTCTTTTCAAAAAATTTTCGGTAATTCTAAAACACCTGCATTTCTAGATGAACTTTAGCGTTATTTAATTAAAAAATGAAAATCCCACTCCTTTTTGTTTGTATTTGGGTTAAATTTGTAGATTACTTTGGAGGGAATAAGCACTTTATAGATTTTTATAGTAATTAGTCTTCCCATCCAGTTAATGAAGAGTGTGATGTCCCTCAGTAAAGTTTTTTAGTTTTATTTGTGTAGGTCCTATACATTTCTGGTTAAGTTCATTTATAAGCATTTGGTACTTTTTATGGCTTTTATAAATGGGATTTTTTTCATTATATTTTCTAACTGCTTGTCACTGAAATATAGAAAGCTATTCCTACTTATCTAACCCCTGGCTATCTCATCAAATTCTCTTCTTAGTTCTAATAATTTTTTTTATCTAAGTGTGGATTTTTATTTAAATTCAATTTAATTCCATTTAATTAATACATTAAATTGTATTTATTGCTTTTTACTTAAGTGTCGCTTTTATAAGCAAACAGCATCTTCATTTGGAAAATGGTGATACTTTCTCTCCCAGTGTTTCTACTTCCTAGGCTCCCTGGGATGTCACGATTCTTTGGAGGGCGTGGTTTATGGCCTCAGACTGGGAATCCCAAATAACCTCTGGGGTGTGGCTTAGTGAGCTGAGCACCGCTTTCAACCCCTGGGGGTGGCCAAGAAGAGAAGGGTGTGTGAGTGGATGTCTGTGTTATGAGGACAAGAGGAGGAGGACTCCTGAGCCTGCCGAGCCAGGACGACGGGGCAGCATAGTGGCTGTCACAGCTGTCCCCGTCAGCAGCCTGGCTGCTTCATTTATGTACCGCTGGTGTTTCATTCTTAGGCGCAAAGTATACACAGTCTTTAAAGGGAGAATGGGCACTGAATGCGGTGGGCAATGTAAGGAGCTTTCCCTCATGTTGACTATGCATTCTTGGACCCGCATTCCTGGAATAAATGCTATCTAATGGTGTATTATGCTTTCAATGTTCCCCTAGATTCTCTTCGATAGGGTTTGACTTCCTATAGCCCATCAGTATTTCAGAAGAGAGGGATCCACAGAGTTTACAGCTCTGACTTTGTGGGATTATGGCAGTAAACTTGTACTAGCTCCATGGGATTGTAAGGGAAACTGTCCATCTTTTCCTATTCTCTGGAATGTATTAACTGCATGCGACTGATCTCCTCTTTGGGAGTGCTCATAAGGCCATCTGGACCTGGTGCCATTTTAGGGTCCTCTTTCCCAAACTGGAATTAGGCTAGACCACACACTTCCAACAGCTTTTCCCCGATCACAGGATAGAGTGCAAATTCTTCAGCCTGACATTCCAGATGCAGTGTGATTTAACTCTGCCTCGGCTCTCACCATTTCCCCTCCCTCTCTTATACTCTGGCCACACCTGACTTCTGGAAGTTCCCCAGACCCTAGAGGGGGAGATTCAAAGGTAGGAAGATGTTTGTTTTGTTCAGGGCAAGATGTCCAGCACCCTGTAGAAGCTTCCCTTTCAAAGGTGTTCTTTGAGTTCTTACTGAATGGCATTCACTGTTAATATTGCCGTATCTTTTAGTTTATGTCATCACATGTTCACTAAGCATCTCCTTTGTGCCTGGTCATATGCTGGCCCTGGAGAGAAGGACCCAGGACCTATATTCAAGTTGCTGTTTGGCTGTTGGGGAAGTAGGAGAGCAGAAAGACCTTACACACGGGTAACTATAGTGAGGGGGATATGAATGGACATCAGGGGACACTGGGAAGGGCTAACTGACCCAACCTGGGGAGAGAAATCAGAGAGGCTTCCTGGAGGAGGTAGCCGTGGATTTAGACTTACCTGATAAGGAGAACTGGGGACAGGCCGTTCCAGGCCAACAGGATTCTGTGAGCCAAGGTCCAGAAGGAGGAGCCGGCACCCCCCCCCCCCCATCATCTCCTCGGGACAGCTTCTCTTTCCTGGTGGTACATCCTGTCCTTGCCCCTGTTGAAAATCTGCTAATGGCTTCTGAGCTTACTCCAGATGGATTCCAAGTCCTTGGCACAAACAAGCCCCCGTGTTTCTCTGAATTGGCCAGATTACTCTATTCCAATCACTGCTGTTCCTTGAACAGCCCCAGCTGTCCTAACCCAGGGCCTTTGCATGGCTGTTCCCTCTACCTAGGACTCATACCTTCCCTTTCTCCACGTCTCTGCCCAGACGTCACCAGCTGGTGAGGCTGTTCTCTACCCCTATAGGAAACAACCTTCTCAATTACTCTCTGTCCTTTTCCTGCTTCGTTTTCCTCCCTGGTAACAAAGCCACCTGATACTATATATGCACATGCGTATGTTTATCTATACCTATATATACACACACATATATATGTATGTGTATGTGTATGTCATAGCCCATGATATGTATATGATTTTTAACATTTTTTTGCCTGCTAGAATGAGAGCTTCAGTAGAACTGGGGTTTTCTTTGTTCAGTCTTGTAGCTGCAGTCCCCAGAGCACCATCTAGAGGAATGTGCTCAATAAATACAAGCAGTTTGGCATTGCTGGGAGCAGGATGCGGCCAAAGGAGGTGGTGGGAGCTGAGGACCAGTAGTTAGCAGCAGGAGGCTGGGGTGAGCCACCGATGACAGCGAGGGCCTTGATCTTCTCCTGGAGGTGATCGGGAGCCAGGGAAGGGTGACAGGATGAGGCTTATGTCCCCTGGAAGGGTGTGGACTGGAGGGAGGGAGAGAGCGAGATTGGCAAACACTGAGGGCGAGTTACCCCCGTGCAGGCGAGAGGTAGTAGTGGTGAAGGGCTGGCGGTGGGGATGGCAGACAGGGAGGAGGCCAGATGGGTGGTCTGGCTGCTGAAGGGCGAAGATGCCCCTCGCTGGGCTGGGGACTCCCAGGAGTGGGGAGGCAGTGATTCCATTCGGACGTGTCCCATCCAAGGGGCTCCTGGGCTTGCTAGTGGGGAGGTCCAGGAAACTGGGCTTAGGTGGGTCTGGAGCTCAGGAGAGAGGTCTGGGCTGGAGAGAGGTTTGGGGGTTGGAGCACAAGGAGGATGACCTCACGGGCATCGCCGCCATCACCGCCACTCGTAGTCTTCAAAGCAACTTTTAATTGGATGCCAAGTGTGTACCAGGCCCTGTGCTCAGAGGTCTAGGTAGATTCTTTTTTTTTTTTTTAATGATTTTATTATTTATTTGACAGACAGAGATCACAAGTAGGCAGAGGGGCAGGCGGGGGGGGGGGGGCGGGGGGGGCGTGGAGGCAGGTTCCCTGCCAAGCAGAGAGCCTGATGTGGGGCTCGATCCCAGGACGCTGGGATCATGACTCGAGCTGAAGGCAGAGGCTTTAACCCATTGAGCCACCCAGGTGCCCCTCTAGGTAGACTCTTTATTGACTCTCCTCTAGAGTCTGGGGGTATGCTGGTACAGGTCTTACAACCAGCGCTCTGGAGAACCAACCAGCCAACCCCAATGTGTAGAGTTCGACAATTTCCATGGTACAAATACTCCGACGGCGACTGATTTCAAGTTACCAACATGATGTCACCAGACATGGGGCTGGAAAGGGATGTGCAGCGGCTCACCATCATGCGACATTTTTATAACACAGAGGCAGTGGGCAGAGACAATCTCAAGGGCATTGGTAAGAGTAAAATGAAGTAAATTTATAGGAATCAATGACTTGGGAGTACTTATTACTTTTGATGTTCATATCACTGATTTAATAGTAAGTTTATAGAATTTAATTTCTAACAGTGGCTGGTTTTAACAACCAGCTCCCAAAATGAATTTCTGAAAATTAGAAAGTGTTTTCAGGCTAGTATCAATCAATTCCAGCCCATTGTTGCTGCAGTCCCACGATGTATCAGGGAGGTGAAGTGAGGTCTGGTAAATGGGAGAGCTGGGTATCCTTGGGCAAGTAACTTCTTGTCTTTGAGCTCCAACTTTTTCATCTGTAAAATGGGGGCAATTAATCTGTCTTCCAGGAAATTGTGGAGACTGAATGAACACATGCTTGTGAAAGCACCAGGCCTATAGTACGTGCTGCACAAGTGGGAGCCCTAGTGTGTGATAGTTATTTTTTTTTAAATTTTTTAAAATTTATTTTCAGCATAACAGTATTAATTGTTTTTGTATCACACCCAGTGCTCCATGCAATCCGTGCCTTTAGTTATTTTGATAATAATAATCGACATGGATCCTGCCGTGCCAGTGATAAGACATATACACGTTCATAGGATTCTGATTCAGGCAGAACAGGAAGGCTTCCTGGAGGAGGCAGCATTTGAACTGGCTCTGGCAGGTGTGAGAGAAGGGGGGGCCCTGGGGGTAAGGAGGAAGCATTCCTGGCTGATGGTGCCAGGGTGCAGGCAGATGAGGCTGCGGGCCATCTGATGAAAGGGACATCGATGCCAAGACAGAGTCTGAACTTTCCTCTGAGGGCTATGGGGAGCCCCAGTGGCTGTTCAGCAGGGGGATCTGATTGGCCTTTTGGAACATCAGCGCGACTGCAGTGGGGAGGAGGGCCCGGAGGGGGGAGGAGGGGAGGTGGCATTGGCCATGGGTGGGGTGTGGGGGTGGGAATGGAGGCTTACCCATCTGGGGTCCTTCTCTGTGCCTGGGTGGAGCTGGGGGGTGTCTGAAGACATGGACTCCCTTGACCTCTCCTCTGCCATAGCTCCTGGAGGGGAGTGGCAGGGCTCCCTCCCTCAACCACTATCGTCCCCAGACCTGTCCAGGTCCAGCTTCAGCAGCTAATCCTGGTCATACTGGGTCCCAAGGCCGGGGCGGGGCAGCTGGGCAGCTGGCCTCAATTAGCCGGGGAGCCGGGTCTGGACAGTGTCATTAGGAGAAAACCAGAGCCCGGCCATAAACTCTAATGAATGCATTAATGGAAGACTTGTGCGCCTCAAAGGGAAAAAAAAAAGCGGGTCTAAATAAAGTTATTAACACAGCCCACCTGTGTTCGGCTCTTGGCCTATATTGTTCAAATAGCCCATTAACTCCTGAAGCATCCAGTCTTGAAAGTGAGCCCTGCCTCTCTGAAGCAGACGTTTAACTGCGTTCATATAATTCAATTAGATTCCACAGTCATGGTCCAAAGGCATTCTCTGGGCTTTCATCTCGGTAATGGCCTGCAGGCCGGCGTGGGGAACAGGGGGTTAAAAAGAGGGGCTTGGAACCTGCCTTTTGGCCTGACTCACCCCATCACCTGGAGGGGCCTCCAGATGAGTTTCCTGGGGCAGAATGCATTCCTTCTCCACCCACGCTCAGATGGCCTTTGGTGCTTGGAACTTGAACCCAGACCCTTCTCGCGCCTCCTCCGTCCAGACTCCAGGCCCGCCCCACCCCCTGCTTCGGCTCCATCCCCCCTCGTCCGGCTGTCCAGCAGTCCAAGGACCCCGACTCCACTCAGCTGACCCTATTAATAAAGAGTTAAGAAAATTCATTAGGAAGTGGGCCTTTTATAGATTCCATTAAAGCCTTCTTCCTACTTCTGTCACCGAGAAAGGATAAAAATCCTTTTATCACTGTACAACTTGTTAATGTTCCACCCCGGGAGCACTTCGTCTGTAATAAACATCTTCACAAAATATGCATCCCCAGGGAGGAGCCGTTAATTTCCTCAAGGCCTCACACATGTAAGGGGTTTTACTGCCTGCAGGTGCTTCGTGATACTGCGTGGGCTTCTAATAAACGTCCAGTAAACCGCAGGTAGCGCCTCGGAGAGGGATGGGCCCGTGCACCTGTCCACAAAGGCCTCCGCACGCCGCACCTCCACCTTCTGTCGCCCAGCCCTGGCACGGCCAGCTTCGGAGACGAGCCTGCCCCTCGGGACGCCTGCAGGTAAGTTCCTATAGCTCTAAACTCCATCCCAGAGCCTGGGGGGCGTTGGGGGGCATTGGGCGGCGGAGGGGGGAAGCCAGGGCCTTGCTGCCATTTGACGCCAGGAAAATTTTGCCCTGGAACAGCCACACCTTGGCAGGAAGGGCGAACACACAAAGCCCGTGGAGGCGTGTTCTGTGGTTTATTTCTCGGTTTCCTTTCCTTGGTTGCTGGGGGTGGGGGTGTGGGCAGTCGCCCCCGTTAGGATCCGCTGCGGAAACGTGACTGTCGACAAATTTGACTCCCCATTTTCTTAATAACTGAGATGGAGGGAAGAGAGAGCTTGTCTCTCTTAAGTGCGGTTCGTACAAAATGTGTTTTTGCATATCTTCAGGGCAATTTTGGGGATGTTAAAAATAATTGCTAGAAAAATACGTTGCAGCTCAGTCACTAGAAAAAAAAATTAAGGAGCATTCCGAGAAGTAATTAGAAGTTTGCATTTAATAAATATCACTCTAGTCTCTGGGATTCTTTCCAAGTTGTGATCACCAAATTAATCGTGGGGCATGTGCTGGGTAGAGAGATGTGCCTGCAGATGTGACAACATGTGGCACAGGGAGCTGGGGACGCTCCCAGTGGCTCTTTCCTAACCTCAACGTGAGCTGGAGAGCAAGCCCCGAGCTGCTGGGGGTTCGCCGAGGCCCACGGGGGTCGTGGTGGGGGAGACGGTGGGGTAAGGCATGGTTCGAAATCCGACAGCTTATGCTGCTTCTGGCTCTGAACAGCAGGCATCTCTGGGACCCTTACATGGGGGCGGGTCTCTGAGGGACACGACCCGAGGTCTCGTACGGTGGCCCAAAACTTCTGGGAGCTTGATTTTGGTTCAGGTCTGGAAATGCTGAGTGTTGGTGGTCACCTGCACAGACTTGCTGGCTCGGGGCCCGTGCTAGCTCAGGGCACACACCCTTCGCCCCAGGGAAGCTGCCCACGCAAGGGAGGGAAGGGAGAGGATGACCAGATCCAGCCCTCCTGGGACCCCCCACCCCCACCCCCCAGATCCAGCCCTCCTGGGACCCCCCCCACCCCCCCAGGCCTGTAGAGGCACCACACTGGGGGCCCAGAGGCTTTGGAAAGGGGAGATTCCTCAAATCTTTCTGGAAGCACCGAGGCGGAAAAGCGAACTCCACTGTGTTTGCAGACCCCCTCCTTCCCAGCTGGGGGGGCGACCGTAGACTCTCACAGCCCCAGAATCCAGGCCTGTGAGGGGAGGCGGAGCTGGGCCTTCGGGATGTGCCCATTCCTGGTCTGGGGTGACAAATACTAATGATACTGTCGTTGCCGACAGCACCTACCGACGATGCCCGTCCTAACACCCCGGAGCTCTTGAGGTGGGTCAGGGCCTAGCGCCTTCTTGGGGATCTTCCTAACTACTCCTTTGTAAGTGAAAAAGCTCAGGTTTAAGAGGTTTGTGACCCAAAGTCACCCAGCAGAGGGAGAGGAGCAGACGGCGCTACCCATGTCCCCTCCTGGAGTCCTCCCACCAGAACTTCGAGAGCGGTCATGGAGTCCCCAGTCTCTAGATGACAAACTTTGGCTCACCTGGCAGTGGGGGAGCCTGGCACGGCTCTGACCTCTGCCTCCTTCCCCTAGACGTGGCTGCCCCTACCCCCAACTTCTCTGGGCCGGGAGGAGAGTGGCGTCATTCACCCCCTGACCCAGCCCTTGCTGGTCAGCCTGGCCCGGCCCAGGAGCCATAGGAGGGCCAGGGAGCCTGGAGGGGCATCAGAGGCCACACTGGACATGATGAAAGCCCCGGAGCGCGGGACCCAGCCGAAAGGTTAGAGGAAGCAGGATTATTCCGCCCGGGGAGCGGAAGGCCCAGGGGGCAGGGGCCCTGGCTAATGGAGAGCACCAGATGCTGACCAGCTGTTCCCTGTCTCCTTCGGAGGCCCAGCGGGACCAGAAGGGCTTCTGCAGCAGGAGGGAATTAGGGGGGATAGGAGAAAGAACCGGCTGAGGGAACAGTTGGGCAGAAGGCAGCGGGCAGTCCTCTGTGGAGCTGTAAGAAGAAACAGGATGGCAGCTCCTAACTGGGCCTGGGGCCTTGGGCCAGGGGGCGAGAGGATATGGAAGGTCAGCCTCGAGGAACTGCAGATGGGATTTGAATGAATCACCCCGGCAGTTCTGGCATTCTGAGATCCCGAGCCTCCGACAGGAGCCTCTGAGGCCATTTCTCCAAGCTCACTGAGCAGTCAGGTGTCGGGGAACCCCCCGTCTTGGGAGTATGGACCCACGCAGGCCAGAGACAGCCTGACCCAGAAGCCAAGGTCCTCAGCTGTCGAAGCCCCTAGACAAGCATGATGCCCCTCCCCCCACAGCTTCTCCAAAGAAACGGCAGGAACCTGGAAAGGGTTAGGAAGGCCTACAGAGCCCCGGTTCTCCCCGCAGTGAACACATGGGTGCTTTAGAGCCATTCAGCTAAAATTTCCACTAGTGCCCTGGCCAGTGGCTCCGTCTGCTCACTGGGTAACCCAGCTTGGTGTTCCCCCCTTCTGATCAGGGGCAGGGTCACTGGCCTGGGGGTCTGGTGTAGGGAGGACTGGGTGAGCCCCAGAAAGCCTGCTGAGGGCTGGCATAGAGCTGATTGCTTCCTTTCCACACACCCCAGACCTCACTCCAACCCCCAGCTCATGAATGGGAAAACCAGGGTACCGGCGGGGGGGTGGTGGTGGGGGGACGGACATGTGCCGGATGGTGGCAGCCGGATGGTGGCAGCCAGGCTTTGTTCCTGGTGCAACCCGAAGGGGTGTTTCCATGATGGACTTGGTGCTGCTTCTGGACGGGAAAACTCGCATGTCCTGGATCCGCTTCCTCCACCCAGTTGGGACCCAGGGCTAGGGCTGTCTGATAAAATACAGGGTGTTCCTTTCAAATGGAATTTCAGAGAACAAGGAGTAACTTTTCAGTAGAAGCATGTCCAATGCAATATTCGGGACATATTTCTATGTAAACAATTATTCCTTACTTGAAATTCCAATTGAATGGTACCTCTCATTTCTGTTTGTTCTTTGTATTGTCAGATTTAGCAAGATGCAAATACAGCTCTACCCAGAGCTCCTTCTCCAGCTGCCGGTGCCTGTTTTCCCTCCTAGATGAGGACCTTCCAGGGCCTTCTCCGGCAGCAGGAACCCGGGTTGGAAATGCTTGCTCTTAGCATTTGGAAACACCAGAGACCGCGATCACCCCTATACTATTGCAAAGGGTAGAGAATATACTTCCCTGTGCTATTTTTCTTTATGTATATTTTTGTAGGGAGCTTGAGGGGGGTGCTCCTGCACCATGAGAATTATTTATCCCTGAAATGAGGCATTTTTTGAGTTCGTTGTTTGTAGAGAATGTGGCAGTGCCGGCCGGCGGCCTCTGTGCTGTCTGGTTTCTCTTTGAGAATACGGGAAACAGCCGCTATCCGGGAAACTTCTCCCCCGATTGCTCTGGGAGCTCATCACCTTGATTTAAAACTTGCTAGGACACAGGTGGACTTTTAAGGGGTAAATGGAAGGAAAGAGAAAGGCAAGTACTAGCACAAGTTCTTGGGGCAGCTCTTGGAATGTGAGTCGCTGGATCAGTGGTATTTCATTTTTCAAATAATGGAGGGATTTAAAAAAAAAATTATTTCCAAAGGGCCATTGTATTTGCCTATGAATAGATTGAGGTCTTTTTCTTTCTCCCTTTCTCTTAAGCTAAGAGAAAAATGTTCAATTATTTGGACTGAGCAATCAGGAAAAAAAAAATATTTGCAGAGTCAAGAAAGGCGGACAGATGTGGAAAAGAGGAAACAAAAAAAACATGCTAGGAAAAGTCGCGATATTAGATTTTCTTTAAAAATTTTTAACATCCGTATTTTATACCTCGGCACAATATCCTAACCCTATTGTTTCAAACAAATTGCCCTAATTAAAATGTCAAATATTGATGGCTTTTTCTCACGTTTTCAAAATATTTGATGGCTTTTTTTTTTTTTTTAAACCTTTTCTGGTACCAGAAGAAATATCCCTGTGTGGGAAAATAAGGCATTCAGTGTATTTCCTTTCTAGAATGGTATTCGGAGGCAGGCAATCCGGCTCTCGTCTTGAGATGTCCGAATTCTGCAAAGACAAAGTCCTAGCTCCAGTTCACGCCAGAATGAGAGCAGGGGGTTGTTGGCCAGTGTTCACCCCAGCCTGAATAAATGGGGAGAGTCCCTCCTCACTGAGTGAAGGGTACAGCCGGCTCCCAAACCTGTCTTCATCCCCTTTCTATTTCCCATTCATCCCTTCCCTCTAGGAGCGTAGAATCCAGATCAGAACCTTGGCCCCCAGCCTGGAGCCCGGAGGTGCAGCTTGATGTCAATTACGGCCCAATTCCAGAGGTGCCATCGAAGAGTTAACTAGGATGTCCCAGTGCGCAAATGTGGGATAATTGGGAAACAAATTCTACAAACATCCTGAAAGGGGCAAAAGACCTTTGATCTTTCTATAGAAAGGCAGACATTACAGACGTTACTGCCTTTTGGGGCCTGCACACATCTCCTACCAGGTTAGAGGATGGCATCTTTCTGAGAAATCAGCCGACACCTAATTCCATCGCACCTTAATTATCCTAACTGGTTTCGTATGTCTCAGGACATTTTCCCCAAAGATTAGAGGAGAAAGAAGGACGGACAAAATAATTAAATATGCAATTTGCCAATATGGCTTTGAAATCACCTTTTCAGGAAGTTTTACCGCTTGTTCGTGGACACGTATATTACAGGCTTCAGACTTCTCTTTAAGCTCTTTTGATTGCCTTAATGGATTAATACCTGCGTACCATCAGCAAGGGGCTGAGGCCGGAGGCTGTTTCTAATTTTGCAAATATTGCGCCTGCTTCCTCTGGTGTTATGACAAAAACAAGCATCTAGAATTTGCCTTCTCACTTAAAGCAACACGCCGATCCCCTCCAATAATTGCCTGGTGTCAGAATCTGAGTCTTGCAAGTGGTGTCGTCGGCTACAGGAAACTTCCGTGGTGCCAGGGGCCTGGGCTGTGGGCGGCTGCAACATTGGCAGGGCTGGGCAGGCCCGTGTTGCGTGTGGGGGCCTGGATCAGTTTTGGGGGGGCATTCCTGAAAAGAGCTCACATCTCTGGACTGCATGACGCCTCTCAAGCTAGGGCCCCAGCAGCATCCAGGGGTGCGGAGGAATGCGTTCCTGTCCCTGCTTAGGACTCCTGACATGGGTAAGGAACATTCCATAGGGAAGGGGCGGGGGAGGTGCTCGTCGGGATTTGGAGAAGAATCTCGGCTTAGGCTGCTGTATCCGGAAACCAGAGCCCCAGAGTTTGCTCTGGGGGAATAGTTTGCATTCTGTACTCCTGATGGGGAGCTGGAGTTCAGGAGAAGGAACTGGCCAGAGTGATGGCACCGTTCTCCTCTTTTGGCTGAGCTGGCCGCCTCGGGGAGGGCGTCCTGGGGCCTGTTCCAAGGACAGGCAGGCACAGCCTCCCCGAGGACGTTTCATCTGGTCTGGGACATCTGGGGGTGCCCCGGGGGCTGAAGATGGAACTTTAGGGACACGCACGGCAGCTGTTGCCGAGAAGGGAGGAAACAGAAGAGAAAACAGCCAAAAAAGATAAAAGGACAAAAGGAAGAAGACACCCTATCCAGGCTTTCCCGCGCTCTGCGCACACACGCTCCGTACACACTGAGATTGCCTTTGAAGGCCAAGGGCCCAGCCTAATTGTCCCAGGGACACGCGGCTGGCTAGGCGGTTTCATGGTTCCCAGATCTTTCTAATGAGGCTGTGGCCTCTCTCGGTGGGGACGCTGCTCCCTGGAATCAGCTTTGATAAAGTGGACGGACCCGTCTGGGATGAGTTACCAGGTTTTCCTCTTCCTTTTGAACCCTGCGGTGGTTTTGCTCTTTCATGGCAACAGAGCAGGGCCAAAGTCTCTGGCATCTGTCCGCAGCGGACCCAGGCCATCCCACCTCTAGGCTCAGGGCTCAGGGAGATGGCAGTCCCTGCATGGGGAACGCTGGCCCAGGCCACAGGCAGTGGGCAAGGAAGGGACTGGAGACTCCATATTCAGACCCACTTGCCATCGAGGGGGCCCCCCGGGGTGAGCTTTGCCTAAACTGCGTCTCAGCAAATCCCAGTAGCCATGGGCTCACACCCACCGGCGTGGGGTACGTACACAGGCCGACAGGAACACTCGCCGCTCACCGAGCCCTCAGTCTGTGCCAGGCCGCTGTGCCAGGTGGTTGGGAGTCCTTTAGTGGCCTAGCACAGTCGTGCCCCTTTCACAAAAGAGCAAAGGGAGGCTCCGGAAGTTAGAGGGCTTGCTGTCAGAGACAGCATGGTACCAAATCTGTTATCCCAGAGTCCCGGCTTTTAACGACTAGCCTTGGCGAAGGGGAGGGAGCCTCAGTTGGCTCTCAGGCCCCCTCAACAGACCCGTTTACTGTCTGCACGGTTCCTCCCTCATTTCTTCTTACCCGTGGTGGGCTTTCTGAGGCCACAGCCATACAGTCCACAAGACCCCAGTTCTGAGGTCCCTGCCTCCTCCAGGTGTCCAGAAGTCTCTGAACCCTGACTGCCCTGGGCAGCCTCTCTAGCAGTGAGGGGACATTGAACCAGGCATCCCAGGTGGGAGGAGAAGAAAGGGCTACTCCAGGCCCCTCTTGGCTATCTGCTGGCCCCTAGGACCCCCCAGGACCCCAGGAAGACCCTCTCCACCCCCCAGCCCAGTGGGACTTGTCTCTGATCTCTAATGGTTGTATCTGTATACCCTCCTAGGTGGTTTCTCCTCATCCAAGAGGGAATCCCCCTGACCCCAGCCACCCCCTTGCTGGCTTGCAGACACTGAGCAGCCCGAGAAAGGCTGTCCCATCCCAGAGGCTTCACGTGGGAGAGGGTCTGCTTTCGAAGGCTGCCCTGGGAAAGCTCACCTGGAAACCTGGTTCTGGCCAGGTCAGATTTGTGTCTGGTCTAGCAGTCTCCCTGCCACACTCCCGTCTCTGGCCCCCCTGCCTTCTTCCTGCCCTGATGCCAGCGGCCCGCGTGTCAGGCCTTTTCATGCCGACTCCTCAGGCCAGCCACCTGCTTACCCTCCACTGCAGTGGTCCCGGAGGACAGGTAGCAGGCTTGCCTGGTCCCCACACACCGCCAGCCCCTCACCCCAATCTGTGGTCAGCTGGCATGTGAGGAAAGACCTGAAATTTATTCTAACTTGTAAAGAGAGAACCTAGACCGCAAGCTTGAGTTCATTCCATCAAGCACCCGGTTTGTGCCAGGCTCTGGGCTGGCGCCAGGAGCCAGCAGCGGTGATGTGTTCCTGTGGATGTGGTTCCTGAGCTCCTGGGGGGTGGGGTTCTGATTCTGATGTGCACCCGACTGTGCCACACACTTCACGGGTGAGTGAGACACCCCAGAGTGTGACTCTGCCGTGAGGAGAGAAAATTGTGGACATGATCTCGTACTTGGTGTCTGATGACCGTCCCGGCCATGGCCCTTTCGGGGCCCTGGGGATGGTGCCTGATGAGACCGTCACACTTCTGCAGCTCTGTGCTCCCACCAGAACCAGCTCTTTCCAGAGCTCGTGGCAGAGCCCTGTGACGCCTCCATTATGAGAGAGCAGGTTGAGCGCTCCTGCCTCGTACCTGGCAGAATGTTCTCTCGTGTCTCCTTGTGGATGTGTTCCCTTGTACCTCTGGGTCACATCTGTGGTGAGAGTGTGCAGAGGGACACAGCAGTGAAGCCTCCCTTCAAGGATTTCCCCTAGATGTCCTTATTATGAAAATATCGGAACACCTAGAAACGTTGAGAGACGAGTGCACAGATGCCCACGTACCCACCTCCTAGACTCAACCCCTGTAAACATTTTACCGTATTTGCTTTATCTACGTAGACCTATATCTGCAAGTATTTTTTTGCTATGTTGGGAAGTAAGTTTCGTATGTCCTCCCTAAACACTTCGAGTGTGTGTTTTCTGAGGGTAAGAAGAGTTTCATCCATAATCCTAACACCATGACCATTGGAAGAGGATTAGGAGTCCTTTGAGAAGGTGGAATTTTGATAGACATAAGGGCTGGTACCGCAGAAAAATGAAAGACTCAGCAGAACAGGATTATTTGAAAAGCTTCCGTGGGTTTCGGTCTCCATACAGGGCAGCTAGGAGGAGGACTGAGTGGCACTCGGTGGCAGTGTGCGGGGGGGGGAGCAGCATGCTGGCAGCTCGTAGGCACTCAGGGAGCAAGGAGCAAGGCCAGAGCCCACCCCTCCTTCCTCCCTCCTGGCCCCTGGTTCCACCCCTGATCAGAGGACGGAGGCCTATGGGGAGAGCCGCGGCTTGTCAGGCAGCCTAGGGCTGGGTTTCAGTCTCTGGGATGCCTGGGCCAATCCAGGTACCCTTCAGGGCCATCAAAACTGGGCCGAGGTGGTGCTGTGGTGTCTCCCTGGGGTGCTGTGCGGCCCCTTCTTTGACCTTGCTGCGGGGGGCGGGGAGGGAGCGTTTTAAGGTGTATCTGCAGCCGCGACTGTGTACTTGTGTATATGACTGTGCTCGTGTGGGAGGTTGGATGAAGAGCTCGGCTACAATGAGACAGTACTCAGCTTGATTAAGGGAGGCCCCTCTGATGCGTGCTCTCACACCATATCCCAAGGGCAGCAGGTGAAATATGCCAGTCGCAAAAAGACAGGTGGAGTGTGACGTCACCCACAGGAAGTAGCTCGAGGATTCAGATTCCCAGGCGAAAGTGGACTCTGGACTCGTGGCTGCCGGGGGTGGGGGTGGGTGGCAGGGGTGGCGGGGAGTTGTTGAATGGGTACGGAAGCTTAGTTTGGGGAGATGGAAAGTGTTCTGGAGCAGGATGGTGGCACCACAGTGCGAATCTGATTTATGCCAGCGAAATGAACTCTTAAAAATGGGGAAGACGGTGAATTTTACTTTCTGCGTATTTTACTGCAAGAAAGAAAAGTGAGGTTCAGGGGCCTGTGCCTGGCTGCATCGTGAGGTTCTGTTCGAGAACGTTGGTGCTCCACACCTAGCCGTGCCTTCCCCGGGGAAGCGATGGCTCGCTGTTGCTCACCGAGAAAGCCGGACGGCTGTCGGTCAGGGCAAGTCTAACGGAGCCGAAGATCCTTGGGAGTATCAGGCCCAAGACCTGTTTCTGGAAATGGTGCCTCATTTGAAGCGAATCTCACCAGCCAGGAATGAAACAGAGGCATTTTGTCAAAGGAAAGAACTTGATGAAAAATTGTTTTATGAAACCCGAATTTTGGCATGTTTTCACATTTCAGTTTGTCAGAAGGCAGACCAATAAATGTTAAACATGTTGTTTATTATTGTGCACGGTTGATTTCTTTATGATGACAATTTTATTTCAAGGTTCGTCATAGAGGAGTTGCAGGACGGGTGGGGACGTCCAGAAGAGAGGGGCCGAGGGACAGTTTACAGAGTATTCCTGCAGGTCTAGGGGGCGAGCACTTTTTATTCAAACAGCATAAAAGGAGGTGGCCCAGGCCCTCCAGCTCCCGTGGTGCACTCGGGGGTTGGTGTGGCATGCTGGTGGTTGGGCTCCGGGTGCCTGACTGTGGTCACCGCCAGCTTGTGCAGGCCCCCCAGACTCCCTGCTTTTCCCGTGGTCTTCAATCCTTTGGCGACATCCCCTGTCAGGGCTGCTGGTTTGTGGTTGTAGGCGGAGGCTGCTGGGACCCAGAGCCTTCATGCCACAGCCTCTCTCCCCGCAGGGTGTGGACACCCCAGCAAACCAGCCACAGCCACAGCAGCCGTCCCGAGGGGGACAGGTTCCACTTGCGTGAGGTCCCTTCCCTTTGACCTGGTCTTTACTGGAGTAGGGCTCAGGTTCCAGCCCCTCATGAGCTGAGGGCAGAGGGACCCAAGAAGACGCTGAGGTCGCACAGCTGGCCCTTCCCGCCACCTTTCCTCCAAAGCTGTGAAATGGGGTCTTCGTCCCCACCCCTTGGGGCTCTGAGCTCCCGTTTTGTGGGTGTGTACCCTGGACTAGGTGCTCTGGCGACAGGTTCCATCCAAACCCCGGGACAACCCTGTGTCCAGTTGCAATCCGCATTTTCAGATGAGGAATCTGGGATCGGAGAGGGAGCCACAGTACTGAAGGTGGGGCCGGGCCAGGGTTCTGAGTCTGTCTGCTCAAACCTGTGGGGACGATAGGGTGACTGCTCTGCCCTGGCTGGCTCAGGGTGGGCACTTGGTATCCATGAGGTGACCCAGTCCCCGGTCTCAGGCCGAGGAGGAAGGACAGGCTTCCTTTGAAGCCCAAGGGTCCTGACAAACATGGGCCACTGTAAGCCCTTGAGGGCCGCTCTTTTTCTAGGGTTGGGTTCCTGGGTCTGTGCTCTTGGCCCAAGTCTGGTCCCCTGGGACCCACACCATGGAGGAGTCCCCATGTCTGCTTGGGGGGCGGGGCATCCTTCGGTGGGTTCTGGGCTGGGAAGGCAAAGTAGGGGAAGCAGTGAGGCTCCAGCCAATTAACCCTCCCATCGTGGCCCTCCACATCCTCTTTCCTTTGACACGTTTTGTTTGGGGAGAGGGGTTGGAGGGAGGAAGGGTGTCTCCCATGGTCCTCCCCACCAAGGCCTTGTCAACATTCTGTTTCCACACCCAGACCTGGACCAGGTCTTTGAACACCGGTGTGGGTCAGGACAAGCTGAGGGGGCCAGCCAGGGGCCAGTTTGGCTAGTTTGGGGTCCTTTCCCTAGATTTGGCCCAGAAACACATCCAGCCACCCTCCAGGGCCCTTGGTCACTACCCCTGCTGTAGAAAACACTTTTGAGAAAGTGGAGGTCGGGGTGATCAGCGCTGGGCGGGGAGTGAGCGTCTTGGCCCTGGCCGCTGGTGGTTGGGGGGTGGGGGGGCAGCTCCTGCCCCTTCTGACCCGAAGCCGCTTCAGCCGCTGGCTGGCGGGGCCTCCAGCAAGGCTGCCTGATCCTCCATAAAAGGATAAGGATCTCATTCTTCACTTTTTAAGCCGCACAAAAGCTGTATGCATAATTAATGTGCAATAAACGTGAGCGGCTGGAAATTAACTAAATGAAAAAAAATATATACTTAATTGTAAAAATTTAATTTTGCTTTTCTTCTTTTCTTTCTTTCTCCCCCCACCCCACCCCTGTTCCCTCCGCCCTTTTACAACTTGTTATATGCTTGGAGCCCCTCAGATCTCGCCGGAGATCATATTCTGAAAGCGTCGCCTCCTGACCTCTGGCCAGGGCGCCGTGGACAAGATTAGTTTTAAGCTGCAGTCCAGCTAGTTACTTTCAACAGAGGGTCTTAACGTGCCCACGAGCGGGGTGTTACTGTGTCACACAAAGGAATGTTGTAATCATCCCCTAAGACCTTCCTTGGGGGACCCCTGTGCCTGATTTTAAGGGCTTTGGTAGATGTAATTTTGAGAGTCGGCTTTTGAAACTCGGAGAGCGCCCATCACGGTATTTAAAAATTCCTAAACATGAATTCAGCGGTTAAAAAGCCAAAAAGGACTAAATACATTTACATATAGTCAAAGTATTTGAAGCAATACCATCTAAGGCTTCTTTTATTTTAAATTTTTTAAAGGACAAGACCTTTTCTAGATGATAAGATCAAGTGGCAAAATTTCCCAGAGGAAAAATTTATTGACCTGCTCTTATTATCATATCTCTTAATAAAACCCAAGGATTCAGCCTCAAGAAACAACCCATCCACTTGAAAGATATTTTTTAATTATTTTTTTTTTAGGAAAACACTCTATTAACAGATACTTTAAAAATATGATTTATTGCACACACAGAACAACAATAACTTAAAATATCAGATCCTTGGAAATAAATCACTGCCGACCCCATCTCCCTTACATGCCAGCTGTTTTCCTGTTTCTGCCGTCTCTCTCTGCCTGGTCTGTATCAGCAGATAATTTTAAAAGAGGAAGAAAAATCAAGAGACCCAACCCAGAGGCATTTGGGCTGTTTTAGGCAAAAATCGTGTTTTCAGAGCATTCTATTTTCTAGACATTTCATCACTGGCCCTTCTTGGGGGATCCCTGAGTCACTCTGTTAGCAGGTTAATTTATAACAAGGAGTCCGTACACGTCCTCATGCTTGCCCTGCCATCTTTGCCCAGGTACCTGGTCTTGTCTCGGGCAAACTGCCATCGTCCCAGAGATGCCCAGTGGTCGGGGACTACCGGCAAGCGGTAAATAACCCGGTCTGTGGCGGCAGATCAGCTCTGGGCAGCCGGCCTCGCTAGGTCCACCCCAGCCCAGCTGGCAAACACGGCTGCCTTTGTAAACAGGTGGTCCAGGGAGCCGAGGCCCCGCAATGAGCCGGGGCTGCAGCCTGGTTTCTGCTGCAACCTTTAAGAACTGGTCCATTGGGAGCCCGAGACCCCCACCAGCGTCCGGCCGGGCCCCTGCCACAGACCTCTGTGTGAAACAGGTTCTGACACTAAAAATCAAGGTCTGTCGGCTGTTGTCATAGGAATGCAATATCCTCTGGAGGTCCCTTATTAAAAAAACTCAGTCTTGCTGCTGCTGCCTGGGATAGATTTCTATTCCATTTGTATTGATCACGGGGAAATGTCTCATTCCCTGGCTGACAAGTACAGTCAGCAGGGAGGGAGTTCGTGTGTGCGGGAAAACATTTGTTTCCACGGTGATCTGGGGGACCCTGAGCAGAAGCCGTGGTTGTGCTCCACGAGGTGGCGGCCGGTACCGGCTGTAACGCAGCGTTACAAACGCGGGGGTGACGGTCCTGCAGAACAATGGAGCCTGCCACGGCTTCCGAGACTACCCAGTGTGGCCACTGCGTTTTGAAGACTTCAGGCCAAGAGAGGGGACTTGCCATGCCCACATCCCAGGGTGTGGCATGTCTAAGGAATCTGTTCTACAGAGAATACCTCTGTGTGAAAGAATATTTAGCACGGAGCCGTTTGTAGGTGCAAAAGGCAGGAAGCCACATAAATGTGCATCACAGGAAACTGGGTTTATATGTTATTTATTTAAGCAGAACCATATTAAGATGCCAGTCTTGCTGGTCAAAACTGGCTGGATATTGACCGTCTCACGGTTGAATCTATTACACCTATTGAATGGAATGACAGGCTGTCTTAGGAATGAGATCAACTCTCTGAGATACATTATTAAATGAAAAAAGCGAGCTGCGGAGTCATGTACCTGTTCTCCATATCCATCTTTTAAAAAGGCAATAGACCTGTATGTGCTGGAATAAGGCTTGACTCTGGAGGGAGCCCCAGGGAATTGTCCCTGGCAGGGCTGCCTTGCGGAGGGGACCCAGGGCGCTGAGGAAGGGGGAGAGCGAGACTGACTTTGTCCTTCACGGCCTCTGTACCTTTTGCATTGTATCCTCCTGTGTGTGTGTATGGCGGATGGAAGCTAAATTAATTAAAATGTAAAACACAAAGCCCAAAATGTCCGTGAAGCCCTTCTTACTGGGGGCGGGGGAGGGGGTGGTGGTTAAGAGCGCAGACTCTGTGGTCTGAGAATTCTGGGCTTCAAGTCCCTTCATCTCAAGGAGCCTCAGTTTTCTTGTCTGCCCAGTGGGGGTAATAGTGGTGTTCACTTCGTAGACTGGAAATGGAGATTTCCAGACCTGAATGGGGAAGGCTCGGCACGGGGGCACAGAGAATTCAGTAAATGTTACGTGTTGTTCTAACACACACGGAAGTCGTTACAGTGACTTGCTCACGTTTTCGTTTTCTTGGAAGAGGGATTAAAACTAGCTGTGTGTGTGTTTGGAGGCAGGAGTGGAGACCCGGGGAGTGCTGTGTGGACCTCCGTTTGCGGGACCGTTCCGTGATGCAGGCACAGCCGATGCTGCCTTTGCACGGTGGGTCTGAAAATTTCTTTTCTGAACCCGTAAACGGTCTTCTGCATCTCTGTGTACACAGGCAGGTGAACTAATAGAATTAAGCTTATTGGTTTAATTCCTCTGGGCCTCCTTTGTGAGGGGAGAGCAGCTGGGTGAATATTTTAATTAAGGTCTGACACCCAGAAGTCAAAGTCCCCGAGTGGTCCCATCGGGCAAGGTCTCGCAGTTTGGGGTTTAATCAAGTTCGGTCTCAGAGTTCAGATTTCTTCCTGGACAGAAATATGTCATTAGGCGTCCAAGATTTTCACTGGAAAAAAAAAAAAAATACAACTTGACTGTATTTTCTCTAGAGAATGACACCATGATTCGATTAGCCCCTTTTCCTTGACATTTTGCCCACTTTATTAACTTCTGCTTTGCTTTTAAGCAGGCAACTACTGTTTTACTTCCCTGAAGAAGCTCATAATATTATAATTCAAGTGTCAGGACAGATTAGGTTAAACGAACTGTGTAATTCCCGAAGGAAAACAAACTTCAAAACGGACGCGGTTTGCCTTGTAACATGTCATGGATCGCATTAGCCTTGAACGGGCGGTTCTGTCACCTCATGTGCTAAAGTTGGCTCGAATGTTCCCCACTCCGCAAGGTGAGAAATTACTTAGCTAACAAAACATTTCGTTTTCCTCTCTTTGCATTCTTTCTTTATGAGATCCTGAATGTGACATTTTCACCAAAAAATCCCTGTGCTTATTTGTGAAAAATGTATATTAAAACCAAAACCCATCAAATGGAAAGAAATCACAGATGGTTTTATTCACAAGCAGTAGAATTAATGGCCACTCTTCTCTTTATAAATATTAGAAGCAGATGAGTTCATTACGATTTCACCCTAATAAAGAAAACCTGCTTGATTTTGACAAGACACCGACTTATCTGATACGTCTCTTAAATAACAAAGCTACTTCCCGCCCGTAAAACACGGCTCGCAAACACCAGCTTTACCTGGACCGCTCCTAAATTAATGAAAAACACTCGAATCCAAAGAGAGCAAAAGAAGTGGGGAGTATGGGGCAGGGGGGCTGGTGGTGGGGCGCGGTGCGGGGTGAGCTGGAATTCAAGGGATTTTTGAAAATGTGACTGATTTTGAAAAGAGCTAGTTTTGAAATGTTTACTTTGTGGTGGTTTGAAATTTTTACATCTTTCAACAAAGCGCGCGGAGAAGTGAAACCATCTGAAAGGGCTTTTGAAAAGAGCAAATCAGCACAAGTTGGATGAAGCTGTGGTTCCTTTATCTCGGGCAATCTGTGCCCATCGTGCAGGAGGGAGGCCCGGGAGCCCCCCTCGGCTCCTGGAGCGCAGGGGCTCAGCCAAGCCGGCCTGGGCTTCAAAGGGCTGTTGGCGGGAGCGTCCTGGGAGGGAACCGGACACCTCACTCCAGGGCCAACCGGCCGGCCAGCTCGTTCTTCTCCCCCCGCAAGGCTGCCCGATGCAGTCATCTTGTTAGTCATGGAAAGCCGGGGCCCTCTCTGTTTGCGCCGCTTTCACCACTTATTAAGTGAGAAGTGGGAGGCTTTACTCGAAACTGCAAAAGATGTTTTTTCTCCCCAGGGCCACAGCAGTTGGGGCCGTGGCTTATCCATCACGGCAGAGATCGGCTCTCTGAGAGCCAGAACGAGCCAGCCCTGCCCTGGGGGCGGGGGGGGGGTGGTGGGGGAGAAAAACGAGCGGCACTTGGGGCCCGCTGTCCCAGGACCTTCTTGGCTTGGCTCCCGTGGAAGGGCGTCGGCTCCTTCATCTGAAAAATGCTGAGGGAACGCCTTGGGGGAGGCAAGCCGCACAGCTTAAGGAAAACGGCCCAGTGTCCGCGGCTTTGGTGCCCCGTTCTACCGATCGGGATGCTTCGATTCCTTCCCCAACTTCCCCCAGCTCCAAGACCACCAGGGACTTACACCGCAGAGATCCAGACACCTGTACAAACGTGGCCTTGCTGGGGTAGGGGGTGGTGGTGAAGGTGGAATTATTTCGGAGCAGCTCCTTAGAAGGGGACGGGTTCTGGCCCCTCTGCATTGTCTCGGGAGCCTGCGTCTTGCTGTTCTGTACTCCCTTCCTCCAAGTCAGGGGCTGTGGGGTCTCTGACCGGCCCAGGTGGAATTCTGAGATCATCGGAGTCCCTCCTTCAAGCCTTGGTTCCACAAGCGTCAGACTCCTGTGGGGAGATTTTGGGGGAAGCAACATGTTCGAGCCAAGAACCCATGATTGAAATTCTCCAATAAATCCCTCCCAGCTGAGCCCGTAGGGTCTGTAGTTGGTTCAGCCAAGCCGGGATGGCAGGAAGGGGGGGGGGCGGGAAGGGTTGCAAACTTCAAACAGGACCTGGGCTTGGGGGAGAGACTGCGGAGGGGGGAGGCCACCGACAGAGGGCTGAGAGTTAATTAAAGAGGCTGCGTTCCTATAAACGCAGCCCTCTCCATATTAAAGCGCCAGTGACTGGAGTTCTGTGCAGGGATGCCCTCTCGCCCCAGGCCGAGCCTGGAAGGGGGGGGAGGCTAGAGCTCCACTTAGGGTGGACGTTTGCAGCCCCCTGGAAGGACCCAGCCAGGAGCGCTTTGCCCTTCCACGTAGGAGTTCCAGGGGGTCCAAGCCTGTGCTCAATAGCTCCTTCAGCATCGAGGGTACTGGCTGTCTTCCAGTCGCTGGGTTGGGCACGCGACCTGGAAGACAGGGGCCACCATCCCTCCCATTTTACAGGGAGGGAAAGTAAGGTTGAGAGATGCCAAGCCACTAGCTCAGTATATATGGCTGGTAAGGGGGACAGGCAGGGTTGAAGCTGGCGATGGGGCAGGAACCAGCACAAGACAGGTTGTCCCCAATGCTCACATCCCGCCCTCACCTCAGCTCAGCCCCGCCCCACCCCGCCCCCTCGCACTGTCCTTGACATTCAATCAGGTGCCAGTGATGTCTGGCCCAGCAGTTGGGGCTGGGCCTCCCCAGCTTCCCGACGACAAATGGTTCTCATTTGAAAGAGAGGTTATAAAAACATATGCCCAAAGACACTGTCAGAGAACTGAGGATTAATCTCATTTCAGTCAAAGACCATTCCAAATATTTTTTTGGGGGGATGTGGGGGCAGGCAGCAGCCCTGGTTGGGAAGGAAGTCCGGGTTCTTGACGTGCCCTCCGGGTTGTGGTGGGTTTGGAACCATGTTGTCGTGTGGGCTGGTGGCGGTGGGGGGGTCACCCCCATACCTGGCCTGGCTGAGTCTGCCCCAGGTGTTGCTTTGTTCCCCAAGTCCCCAGGCCGGCTTTACAGGGGCCACAACGCCAGGGTGGACCCCCGTGCTGCATTCAGTGCCCTGGTTTCAGTTCAGGGCAGTTTCAGTTGCCAAAAGGAAGAGAAGGATTAGACGCCTGGGACATTTTCATTTTTCTGGCCAGTGTCAAAAAGCTGAGTGCTTTTTGCCTCATGACTCAACCAGAAGGGGCCCCAAGACCAGTGTGGGCGGGTGTGGGCACTGCCTCGCAGTCGCCTGTGAGCCACACAGGAGCACCCCCTTTGAGGCAGGGGTGAGCGGGAGCTCCAGCTGTGCTCTGAGCCGGCAGCTCCCAAACCTGGGTGGCCTGGTCTCTGAGGGGCTGGCTGTGGGCTTCTGGAGCACAGGCGAGGGGCCAGACTCTGGGGGCAACGCTGAGCTCTCATGACCACCCCAGTAGCTGCTTTTCCAGCCCCAGGCAGCTGCTGCTATTTCCTCTGTCCAGGGGCCTTGTAAGGACTTCCTTATCCCCATTTTATTGCTAGGGAAACTGAGGCTGAGGGAGGTAGGTTGCAGATGGCTTGCCTAAGGCCAGGAGGCAGGAGGATGCTGATACGATTCCTCTAACCTTCTCAGCAACTTTCTGAAGTGGGGGCTGTTGACTTCCCCATATTAGAAATGTGGCAGTTGAGGCTCCGAGTGGAGGATCTGTGATGTGACTTGTCCAAGCCCTCCATCCGCAAGGGAGGGTGGAGCTGGGGGCTCAGGCCTCAGCTCCTCGGGATTCCTGGGTAGGGCAAGCGCTCCGGCCTGGCCAGGCGCGTCCTCCCTCCCTCCATCCGGGCGGTCCGGGGTCCACGCGGGCCGCACACCATGGGCTGGGCGGGACCGCAGAGGGACGCCGAAGGGGGCTGGCGCCGTGGGCTGGCGTCCACCCAACGAAACGTCCACGGCGGGGAGCCGATGGATTGATTTTCCAGCGGCCAGGCGAACTCGCAGACCTGGCACTTTCTGGAAGGGTGGGAGAAGGACCAGCTCGGCGGACGGGTCCGGACCGGGTGCGCAGCAGAGCGCCCCCGCGCGGCCGGACTCAGGAGTGTGTGCCCCGGCGGCCGGGCACGTCCTGGCCGCTTGTCACCCAGACGTGCAAGGGTGGAGGGGCCTTGTTGGCTCTGCGTTTTCGTGACACCCTGCCCAGCAGCCTTGAGAGGGAGCTGCCAGGACGGCCCTAAATTTGCAGAGGAGACAACAGGTATAAGAAAAGTGCAAGAGGACTTCCCGGGTTCCCCCAGCTGGGGTTTGCCTCCCTGGGAGCTGCTGCAGAAGTCCACCTTGGGGCTCGTCGCTGGGTGGGGATGCCGGGAGCCCAGCTCCGCAGCCCTTGCCTCGCCCGCAGTGGCTCAGCACCCCAGCAGGAAGCTCAGACCGATACAGCGAGGCCAGCGCTGAGTTTGGAAGCAAATTCCCAACAGCGAGCGCTTGGGCCTTCTGGCCAGATTTAGCCAGCGAGAACTGGGGACCAGCATGTACTGGGCTGGGGGTCCCCACTCCAGGTGGACAGGTTTGCAGTGGGCCATGGTCACTGTAGACACTCAGTCCCCTTTCTTGCTTTCTGGGCCATCCGCATGGCCAGATGCCTTTGGGTCCGCCACTGTCGCCAACACTGTGCCCTGCCCTGGGCCCAGTAAATTATGGGTCTTAATTCAGGTGCCCAGGAAAGCCTTGGGTGCCTACTTGCTTTTATCCCAGAGCCCTGGGGTCACATTCAGGTGAAGTTGCAGAGCTGGGCATTGAGTGGGGCCAGTCTGACCTCTAGGCCTGAGAGGTCAGATGTCACCATCGTGCGACAGCATGCTTCCATCAGGACCATGTTCAGGCAGGGTGCTGGCGTTGGGCATTCTCGATCGGGCACCCCATGCTGGCTCTGGGTGCTTCCCAGCACTTTCTAGAGCTTCTGTTTTCATCCCTGCCGGTTGGGGGGAATCACTGCATGCTGGACTCTGATGGCGACCGTGAAGGGTACCACTCTGGCCGTGTTTGCGGATGCTGCGTGGTCAGGTGTGATGGTCCCCACTGCTTTCTTGTTTACCTCTCACTGGGAATGTCCTCCATCCCAACCCTGTGTAGGCTCAGTGCACACCTTACGACCCCCAGGGGCTCCCCCACTCCCATCTTCCAGGGCTCCTCTCCAGGGGAAGTTCCTGGCAGGAAAGAAAAGGCATTTTTGAACTTGCTTGGGAGGACAGGCAGATTCTTAAAGCAAGACATGGAAAGCTCTAACCATAGAGGAAAAGGTTAATAATCAGACTGTGTTTATTAATAATGTCACAAATTTCTAAGTTATTTTTAAAATTGAGGTATAACATTTGTTATTTTCAGGTGTACAACATAGGGTTTCTGCGTTTACACATATTGTGAAACAATCACCAAAACAAGACTAGTGAACATCGGTCACTATACACCGTCACAACGCTTTTTTTCTTGTGATGAAAACTTTTAAGATTTATTCTCTTAGCAACTTTCAAATACACAGTCAGGATTATTAACTGTAATCACTATGTTGTACATTCTGTCCCCGTGACTTCTTTATTTCACAACTGGAGATTTGTACCTTTTGGCCCACCCCCCACTGCCTCTGGTAACGGCCGCTTTTTGTATTATGAGTTGAGTTTTTGTGTGTTTGTTTTTTAAGAATCCACATATAAGTGATATCATATGGTGCTTGTCTTTATCTGACTTATTTCACTTAGCATAATATCCTTTTTAATAAAAGAATTTATTTATTCCACAGAAAGAGACAGCGAGAGAGGGAACACAAGCAGGGGGAGTGGGAGAGGGAGAAGCAAGCTTCCCGCCAGGCAGGAAGCCCGATGTGGGGCTCGATCCCAGGATCCTTGGATCATGACCTGTTAGCCTAATATCCTTAAGATCCATCCAGGTTGTCACAGATGGCAACATTTCTTCCCTTTTTATGGCCAAATGGTATTCCGTTTTATATATATATATCTATCTATCACATCTCCTTTACCCATTCATCCATCAGTGAATGCTTGGGTTGTTTTCATGTTATTTTTAAATAGATATTATAAATAATGCTTCAGTGAACATGAGAGTGCAGCTATCTTTTCAAGTTAGTATATTTGTTTTCTTCAGATAAATACCCAGAAGTGGGATTGATGGGTCACATGGTAGTTCTATTTTTTAATTTCGTGAGGGACCTCCATATATACTATTTTCCACGGTGGCAGCACCAGTTTTCATCCCCAACGACAGTGCTCTATATCCTTGCTAACACTTGTTATTTCTTGTCTTTTTGATAATAGTGATTTTAACAGGTGTAAGGTGATCTCTCTTCATGGTTTTGATTTACATTTTCCTGTGGAGTGATGTGGAGTACCCTTTCATGTACGTGTTGGCCATCGGACTGTTTGTCTTTGGAAAAATGTCTGTTCAGGTCCTCTGCTGATTTTTAAATCAGATGTTTGGGTTTTTTGCTATTGAGCGCTGGGAGTCTAACTTGGGTTCATCAAAAGACCCCATGAAAAGGGAGGATAGAGAAGCCATAGAGTGAGAAGAGATATTCGCACAAATACATGTTAAAGAACTCTCTTTGAGAATGTTTACAGAATTTAAGAAATAAACTAAGGAAAAGGTAGACCGTACAATAGAAAAATGGGCAAGAGACTTAGCAGGTTTTCACAAAAGATGATATGCAAACCAAACATTCAGTAAAGGTACAAACGTGTTCTCGACCTCATTAGTCAACAGGGAAATGCAAATTTCAAATGTAATCAGATACTACCTCGTATGTACTAAAATGGCTAATTTTTCAGTCTTAAATCTTGTTAAGGGTGTGGAGCAACTGGAACTTTTTTGCCTTGCTGGTGTGAGTGTAAGTTCCTACAGCCATTTTATTTTTTAAAAAAGATTTATTTATTTATTTTAGAGGGAGCACACACGTTGGGGGAGGGACAGAGGGAGAGGGAGAGGGAATCTCCAGCAGACTCCGCACGGGATCTCATAACCCTGAGATCAGGACCTGAGCCGAAATCAGGATCGGATGCTTGACTGAGCCGTGCCGGCACCCTGATCAGAGAGGATTTTAGGTGCGATGTCAATACTTTGGAATTTATTGAGACTTCTTCAGCGGCTTAGTACACAGTACATTTTGAAAGGAGACAAGATCTATGTTGGATCAAAAGTGCTGTGCTACTTAATTAGGCAAATTACTCAAATCTTTTATCTGTCTGCTCATGTATGTTTTTAATTGAGGTACAATTGCCATATAACATATTCGTTTCAGGTGTACAATATGATGATTCAGTATCTGTATCTTGCCGGGGTGGGGCGGTCACTACAACAAATCTAGGGGACGCCGGTCACCCTGACACAGTAACAAAAATAGTTTTTCTCATGGTGAGGACTTTTAAGCTCTATCTTCTCAGTAGTTTTCAAATATGCAGTACAGTATCCTCAGCTCTAGTCACCGTGGTGTATGTTATATCCGGAGGACCTGATTATCTCACAGCTGCAAGTTTGTAGTTTTTGACCCCTTCACCCCTTTCCTCCTACTCCCACCACTGCCTCTAGCAACTGCCAACTTTTCCCTCTATCCCTGAGCTTGTTGTTGGTTTTTTTTTTTTTTTTTAGGATTCTACATACACATGAGATCATACAGTATGTGTCTTTCTCTGTCTGACTTCACTTAGCACAGTGCTCTGAGTTCCACCCGTGTTGTCACAAATGGCAAGATTTTATTCTTTTTTATGGTAGAGTAATATTAAGTGGTGTAATATACACCCCGTCACACACCTCCATTCATCTGCGGATGGACACTTAGGTTGTTTCCATGTCTTGCCTGTTGTAAATAATGCTGCAATTAACACGGTGGGGGAGGGGTACAGATACCTTTTTGCGTTAGTGTTTTTGTCTCTTCAGATAAATACTTGGAGTTGATCTTGATGGGTCATACCATTGTTCTGTTTTCTATTTTTTGAGGAACCTCCATACTGTTTTCCACAGTGGGCATGGCAGTTTACATTCTCACCAACAGTGCAAGAGGTTTTCTACGTCCCCTCTAATTCTTTCATTCATTTTGAATTAATTTTTGTGCATGGTGTAAGGAAATGTAAGGAACAATTTTGCATATGGTGTGAAGAAAGTTCAGGTTCATTCTTTTGCATTTGGCTGTCCAGTTTTCCCATCATTGTTTACAGAAGAGGCTGTACGTTCCCCCTTGTATATTATTGGTCCTTTGGCTTAAGTTAGTGGGCCATATAGGCACAAGTTTATTTCTGGGCTCTTTATTCAGTTCTGTTGATCTGTGTGTCTGTTTTATGCCAATACCACACTGTTTTGGTTACTCTAACAACTTTAGTAATACAGTTTGAAACCAGGGAGAGTGATGCCTCCAGCTTTGTTCTTTTTTTTTTCTCCCCCAAGATTGCTTTGCTCCTTGGGTCTTTTGTGGTCTCACACAAATTTTAGGATCCTTGGTGCTGGTTCTAGTTCTGTGAAAAATGCCACTAGAATTTTGATAGGGGTTGCACTGAATCTGGAGATTGCTTTGAGAAGTACAGACATTTTAACAATATCAGTTCTTGGTGTGCCGGGTGGCTCAGTGGGTTAAGCCTCTGCCTTCAGCTTGGGTCATGATCTCAGGGTCCTGGGATCGAGCCCCGTGTCAGGCTCTCTGCTTGGCAGGGAACCTTCTTCCCCACCCCCTCTCTATGCCTGCCTCTCTGCTTACTTGTGATTTCTGTCAAATAAATAAATAAACTATTTTTAAAAATATCAGTTCTTCCTCTGTGAATAGGGAACATCATTCCAGTTATTAGTGTCTTCAATTTCTTTCATCAGTGTCTTACAATGTTCAGTGCACAGGTCTTTCACCTCTTTAGTTAAATTTATTCCTATGTATTTTATCCTTTTTGGTGCTATTTACAAATGGGATTGCTTTCTTAAATTCTCTTTGTGATGGCACATGATTCGTGTATAGAAATGCAGCTGATTTTTTATATATTGATTTTATATTCTCCAACTTTACTGAATTCATTTATTCTTTTTGATGAAGTCCTTTTTGGTGAAGTCCTTAGGGTTTTCTCTCTATCGTATCATGTTGTCTACAAATAACGACAACTTCTTTTCTTCCCATTTGGATGTATTTTATTTCTCTTTCTTGACAAATTGCTCTGGCTAGGACCTCTAATACTATGTTGAATAAAAGTGGCGAGAAGGAGCATCCTTATTTGGCTCCATCCCTCAAAACTCTTCCCCACTGAGTGTGTCAACCATGGGCTTGTCCTATAAAGCCATTATTATGTTCTAGAGAATGTATGGGAATAAGAACGGATAGGTTCATTCCCTTTATACCCACTTTGTTAAAGAGTTTTTAATCATAAATGGATGTTGCATTTTGTCAAATGCTTTCTCTGCATCTATTTTATCCTTTGTTTTGTTAATGTGGTGTAGCATTGATTGATTTGTGGATATTGAACTATTTTTGCATTCCTAGAAAAAATCGCACTTGCTCATTGTAGTTGGTCCTTGTAGTGCATTATTGAAATGGTTTGCTAAAGTTTTGTTAAGGATTTTTGCATCTGTATCGACCAGGGATGTTGGTCTGTGATTTTCTTATGGTGTCTTTGTCTGGTTTTGGTATCGGGGTTACGTATTTGCTCGTATTTTGCACGCATGACCTCGTATTTGCTCATGTTTTATAAATTTGGCTAGTTTCTAGGAGAGATTTAGTGAAATCTTCAAGTGTGATTGCTGGTTTTTCGGTTTCTTTTCCTCTCTGGCCTGTTAGTGTTTCTAGGCAGAGGGGTGGGAGCAGGTTGTTTTGAATAAGACCCTGATGTTTCCAGGGTTGTTCTCTCTCTTGGGGAAGCTAATTTTTGTTTCTATTAAATTCCTTTTCTGTCTGAACTATTAGTTCTTCTTCTGATGTTGGTTGGTGTCTTGTCTTCCTTTTGGTGGACCTGCTCTTCTGGAGTCTGTTCTCCTGTGAATTTATTCCTGGGGACTCTAAGCTTCATTGCTGGTACCATGTAACTGAGGGATGTGCTAGAAGCCCCCAGCTTGGTGGTTCTTAATCTCGGCTGGATGTTGGCATCACCCGAGGAGGCTGGAGAAGACTGACTCATGGGTTCTCCTCCAGAGACTCTGATTTCATGGATCTAGATGTGGTCTGGGCACAGGAAGTTTTAAAAAACTCTCTAGGTGTTTCTGTCATGCGGTTAAGGTCGTGAAACCTTGTGCCCCCTCCCGAGAAGGATAGGGAGGATGGGGGTAATGGAGATGCCTTGGGTACGCAACTGTGCCGATATCTGCCCATGTACCCTCCCCCTGTAGGAGATCCAGACCCTCATGGGAATGGCCAAGACCTCTCTCCAGCACCATTTTTCCTAAGACTCACATTTCTGGTTGCACTTACTTGGCCCAAGGTGTGGGGAGAGGGGAGGAGGGAGCTCAGGGGTCAGCAGAGCTGCTGTTTTGGTGGTGAAGGGATGACATGACCCACCCAGGGCAACGGGTGTGTCTGTGTGTGCGATGAATGAGCCCAGCCAGCAAACTGGTCCCCCCATGTCTTCCCTGATCTGTGGCATTAGCCGACTTTGCCTCTCGTCTGCTCTTCCCCAAAGCCAAACCCCTCCTAGCTTTACTGTTAGCTCCTGTGATCCATAGATCTTCTTCTTTTTGTGGCAGCCCCAGAAGTTGGGCTTGAGGGGGAGAACCAGCAGCCCATGGCTGTTCATCTTCCTGCCACACACCCGTTGTGGATCTTAATGGATGCCACGACTTCAGATGGGCCAGGTGTGGGCCCAGGTGTTCCTCTGGTCTCTGGCCTCCTTGGGGCCAGCATCAGGACTTGTCCAGGGAGGGCTGCTGCTGGTCATCACCGTCCCTGAGGTGGTCACAGGCCTCACAGCACGTGTCACTGGGGGCCCATTCGTCCTGGGCTGCTTAGCAGTGGAATCCAGCCCACCTGTCTCCTTCCCCACTTTGAGGAATTCATTCAAAGAACGTTTGCTCATACCTGTTTTGTATTCTAGGCTTGTGCTGGGTGCCTGATTTGCATATGTGTGTGTGGCTAGGGAGGAACGTGTCCTAAATGAGACCTGCACCCTTCCTTCAGGAGCAGATCACCTAATGGAAGGATCAAATTGCTGTGGTGTCCCATCAGGTCAGTGGTTCCAGGGTACAAGGTGTGGCGTAGCTTGAAGGGGAGGAACATTAGTTTTGCCTCCAAGGGGTCAGGTAGGACATCACACAGGAGGTGTATGAGCAGAGTTTAGAGGACGAGCAGGACTTGACCAGGCAAAAAAATGAGGGAAAAGCATTCTAGGTAGAGGGAATAGCCTATGCCAAGACGAGGAAGTACAACGTTTAGAGTATGTGAAATGACAAATAACCCGTCAAAGAGATTTGCAGGCAGTGACGCTGGGACAGGAGGCGGACTCAGACCGAGAAAGGTGGTGCTGGGAAAGCTGAGGGACTTCCATCTCGTTCTTATGGTGAGGGGTGAAGCACTGTAAGCAGAGGAGCCCTGTTAGGTGGCTCCGAGGCTGATGGCGGGGACAGGAAGACCCTGGAGGTGGCGGAGTGGTTAAGGGGCCCATGCTGTAATCCAGGTGAAAAGTGTCAAGGGGCAGAACTGAGAAAGGAGAGGCAAGAAGAGAGAACAGGAGGGGCTGAGTCTGGGTGCACATTCAGACGGGAGAACTGTCTAGCTGGAAATGGGGTGACCACAGATGGCTCCAGGTGGTGGCAGAGGCAGCTCTGCAGGAGACGGGGGGGGGGGGGGTGGTGGGCTGGGGTCAAGGGTGGGGGGGCGCTGTTCCAGGATGGGGGGGGTCAGGAGAAGGGGAGCCGTTTGGGTCTTGAGTGGGGGAGATGCTACGTTCCGCTTAGGATGGGCTGAGGTCAAGGTGTAACACGGAGGTGGCGCCCCCAGGTGGCTGCCGGAGCTCAGGGAGATGGGCCTGTGACCAAGCTGAGCACAGCTGAAGACCCAGGCTGCCCTGGGCGGCAGTGGGGAGGACACGGAACCGGAGGGAAAGGTCAGGGTGGGACTCAGGGAGCCCAGAGCTATAGCCACGAGCCAGGGCGGCTGGGGACACCCAGGCAGGAGCAGGGGGAGAAGTGGAAGAGACCTGGTGCGGGGGATGTGGGGGTGGAGTGGGACGGGCTGGACCGTCAGCTCCATGAGGACAGGGAGGACGGCGGCGTGGGGTCCCTGCTGAATCCTCACGTGGGCTCAGGTCCTACACGCGGGAGGTGCTCCCCCCACCTGGTGGGAGGGAACGGACAGACAGACGGATGGGAAGATGAAGGATGCTCCGCCCACCTCGGGGGCTTCTCCCCGTGGCACAGAGCTGCTGATGGAGGACTTCTCCATCTCCCCGGGAAGGGCTGCCCCGCTCCTGCTGCCCCTAAGGCTTGCGCTGCCCTGTCCGTGGGGAGATGCCTGTCAAGGTTCTGAATAAATCTAGACCTGCTCTAGATATGTTGTGATCACACACTCCCCTGCCCCCCCATCCCCTCAGCCTGAGCTGTCGGGGCTGGAGGGGGTCACCTGACCCAGGATGGCCAATCAGAGTCTGTCCTGGGACTCTCGCCTTTGGATCTTTTGAACGGAGATCCACGATCTGGAGTGGCCGTGTGGACACACGAGTGTGTGCGCCACGTGTGCTGGCACGAGAGCACACGGGAGGGAAGACCAGAGTGTGCGAGGCTGGAAGCAGCTGCCCAGGCGGAGGCAGGTGAGGCAGTGCAGGCAAGAACAGGAGACACGGGCGCCGGGTCTGGCCACGAACCCTGCCCGGGCCTAGGCTGCTCTGAGTAGGTTCTGGTTTCTCGCTGCCCAAAGGCTGGCCAGGTGCCTCCCCCTGGGCCCCGGGGATCCACTCGTCTGCCTTCCCGAGCAGACCCCGAGGCCTCCTGCAACTAGACTCGGGGTCCTGGATGCCGGAGGCCATCGCCCGCCCTCCCCTGGTGACCCAGCTCTAGCAGGGACTCCGCAGTGTGGATGGCAACACCGAAGCCAGGCCCGCGGGCTCTGCCTGTGCTCGGTGCCCCGCGGGCATCCTCGTCCCCTCTTCCCGGGCAAGCCATGGAGGGAGGCAGGGTCCCCCTTCTGTGGGTGATAGGTGACCAGCTAAAGGCCACACAGGCAGGGCAGAGCCAGAATCCGACTCCAGCTCCTCCAGCCCCACGTGGAGTGTGCCGCGTGGGTGTCTCTGAATCCCCTGGGCTGCGTTTCCTTTCTTCCCAGCGAGGCTAGAGGTGGGGGTCCAGGGCTGGAGGCGCGGACACTTCCGGGGCTCTCACCGTCCTCATGAGGGAAGGTGGCCCCTTTCGGAGTCTGGCATAAACAGGGCCTGAGGCAGAGACAGCCCCGACCGTGAGGTCTCGCCCAGACACGCAGAGGTCACTTCAGGAGGAGGCAAAGAGCTTTGATCCTGAACTGACGGGGTCTGCGAGGAGCCCCGGGCTGTGTCCCGTGGCCCTTCGGTCCCCTCCCCGGTGTCGGGAGTGGCTTCTCTCAAGCAGGTGAGCAGTCAGGACAGGACTGAAGCTGCGGGGGCCGCGCGTCCTCCTGAGCAGCCCCCTGGTTCTGCACGCGGCACAGACAAGGCCCTGGGCCCTCCGCACCTCTGCATTCCTGGCGGGCGACCTGCTTCACGTGCTTTTGTGGCGTTTTCGCCTGCAAGGGGCATTCCAGAGGGCTATTCCCAGAGAACAGCAGGGCTTGCTTTGCCCTCCTGAACTCCCAGGGCTCGTACCCAGGCCTCTCAACTCAGCGGGGTGCAGAGAAGCCCGCCAGGCCTTTCTAGAGGGCTGGGAGGCGCGGTGGTGGCCCTGTGTCCCCGTCCCCTCGGCCGGCCGCGCCAGCGTCTGGGGTGATGCTGACCTCGCTCAGGAGGCGTCACAGCAGCAAGCCGGGAAAAGGTTAAAACAAACATTTATTTAACAAATTATATTAAGACAGACAATCACACAGTGAAACTTCCCTTTGCCAAATACAGGAGTCACCTCAAATAAATACAGTGAGGGCGTCGTTCCTCTGCGGGTACACAGCAGCCTGTCCCAGGCCCTGTGCGGTCCCAGGGCAGCTCCCGGGCCTTCTGCTGGGAGAACGGAAGCCCTGCTGCAGGGTGGTGACAGCCACTCCTGGGCCGCATTCGGAACAGGTGAAGACAGAGGGGCCAACCCAGGGGTGCCAGGCTGGGGGGTGGGCACGCGGCGGCCGCCTCCAGGCCCAGAGGCCCCAGTGGATCGTGGCCTGAGTCAAATGAGCTCGGCTTCTGCCCCCCTGAGCAGGCACGTGGCTGCCGTGTCAAGGCCCTGCTTGGCCCTCAGGCTCCCCGGGGGTCCGGGGGGCCCTCGTCGTCAGGGTGGAGCGACCGGGCAGGCTGAGCACCATGGCGCCCTGGAGGGGCGGCCAATCACGCTAGAACCAGGGAGGCTGGTGGTGCCGGGAAGTCTTCACGGGGCAGGAGACAGAAGGGTCAGAGCGAGGCATGTGCTTGGGACTGGCCCCCTGGCGGGGTGGCTCCGAGATGAGACGCGGCTCCGGACCCCATCCCTGCCACTGACCCCTTGTGCTCACAGACGGGCCTCCGCTTCTTCCTTTGTAACAAGGAGTGACGGACATCCACTTCTGGGGGTTTGTTTTTTAAGGGGAATAACAGGAGAAAATGTGCTTACGGTGCCGGCCCGGTGGCTGGCGAGGAGCAGGGGTTGTGGCGCGGGGGAGTCCTTGCTGGGCCCTGTTCCCGCCGCCTTTCCGCAGGACACGGGGCCGGGGAGGCAACTGTCGGGGTCGTCCTGCCGCCCGCTGGACCCCAGTCAGGACTCCCAGCGAGGGAGGCGCCAGCAGCTGCCCTCCTCTGGCTGGGGGGACAGGTGTGGGGGCTGTAACCTGTTTCCTCCGCCACCCACCAGCCGTCCAGCTCCCCGAGCGGGAGAGGGTTGTGGCCCAGATTAGTTCCCGGACTCGGGGTGGGAAAAAAGCCTTGATACGACTTTGACTTCGCGAGGGAACGTGCGGCCAACAACTTACTCCTTACTACCTTCGTGCCATTTCCAAGGGCTTTGGAGGGAGACTGTGCATTTTCAGGGGGAAAAGGAAAGACAACAGGAAAACTGTGCTCTGGTTAGTCTTTTTGAGGAGGGACGGAAGCAGGGAGTGCCGGGGGTGGGGGCCGAGGGCCAGGCCGCTGCCCTTCATGCTTCCGAGGACCCTCCTCCACCCCTCCCCACGTGGCCCCAGGGTTGGTGAAGAAACGCTTCCTCCCAGGCACGAGCCAGGGGTCCGGCTGTCCTGCGGTCCTCATGAGCCCCCACGCGCACCCCCAGCCTACCGTCACGTGCTTGCTTGCCCCCCACCTCTCAGGAGGCAAGGAAAGGGGCTAGGAGCAGCCTGCAGTCTACCACTGACAGCAGCCTTTCCCTACCACGGTCATTGCATAACTTGTTTAAGCTGTGGCTCAGGGGTACAAACAGTCACTGTCACACGTAGCTTCCGTCGACGGTGCTGTCACGGTGGCCGCAGCCCGGCCGAGCCCAGCAGGTCTGTCCTCTTCCCGGTGCAGCCCGGCCTTGCCCTCCATCGGTCCCCTGGCTGCACGACAGCCCCGGGGGCTCGGGAGGGCAAGCGCCCGCCTCCTCCTGGACAGCCCCCCCCGCCCCGGCCCGGCTCTGCCTTCGTGCACCTGGACTCCGGCTCCCCCATGCTTGTCTCTGGGACTCTCCGCTAAAATGCTTGCTTGTCAGTCAGGGACAAGGGCCGCCAGGTGCTATCGGATGACAACCTCACAATTAGGCCACAAGCAAAGTGCACGAACCAAGGGAAGAGGAGTAATGGGGGTCGCCCCTCTCTGTTGGGCTTTGGGTCACATGGGTCACTTGGTTTTGGACGAGCCACCCAGGCAAAACGCAGTAGACATGGGGTTCCGACTCCCCAGAATCACGACCAGCTTATTTCAGTGGGTGCCTCTGAGACCAGTTCAACAGCTCTGTCCTCTCCTGGTTAAGCACCAGTCCCAGAAGGCCTGCAGACGGACTGCTGGCTCCAGCCCGTGGCCCCTGGGGGTTCCACCCACTCTGCTGTGGGGGCCCAGGAAGGCCGGCCTCACCGGGGACATCCTCAGGTCCGGGCAGAGGCAGGCAGAGGCAAGCACTTCTCAAATGCACAGAGATCAGGAGGTTTTGGATGAAAATCAACAGGCGACCGGGAGGAGGGGAGCTGCTTGAGGCGGCAGCGCCAATGAAGGTACATGAGGTATTTTGGCCCGCCCCACTGCTTAGCCGGCGGCCACCCTCCTCAAGGTGTTGGCCCGTTCACATACGTTCCGGGCGCCCTGGGGAGGCAGGCTCCGTCCCCGGCCGTGGCCGTGGCTCTCCCGTGCTCTCTTTGTGTTGGGGGACCCTCCCCACTCTCCATGCCCCCTCCCCAGCCTCCAGACACATGGCAAGCCTCACGTCCAAAGCCCCCCCCCCCCAGGGGAGATACCAACATTCTGTGGAATTGATTCAGGACAAATCCCGAGAGCTAGACCAGGCAGGCCACCGGGGGGAGGGCCTGAGCCCCCCAGGGACGGAGGCAGCCCCGTTCTCATGGCAAACACACGTGGAGCTGAGCTCGGCGGCCGGCGTGGTGAGAAGAGCCTGTGCGTCTGCTAGCCAGTTGTGGTAGACGGGTCTACACTGGTCCCAGCTTGGTGGCCTGGCTCAGACGGACTTTCTAAAACAAACGTTGCTGTTTGTGGAGCGTGTCGTGATGCCTCCTGGCTCTGAGGACCAGGCTGACAGTGTCCCCGTGTGCCTCTGGGGCAGGCCGCTGGCTAAGCGTCTCCTCACTTGCGGCGGGCCTGTCCCTGGGGCAGGGCATGGGGCCGAGGCAGCTGGCGTGGCAGTTGGCACATGGGCGTGGCAGAGATGAGCCCTTTGGGAGGAATGGGGGCGTGTGGCGGGGGAGCACAGTGTCCTGGGCAGCGACCGCGCTCCGAGCAAGCACCAGGGCCCTCCGCCCTCTCACCCCGAAGGCAAGTCCTCAGTGCGGGCCACTGGGCGTCCTCTCCCCGACCGTGGTGTGTCCAGTGTGTGGCTTGGGGGTGGAGTCTGAGGTGTGGCTGCCAGTGGGCAGGAACCTGGGCTCGGGGTCACTCGGGGACCACACGATTCCTCCTCCCCCGTGTCGTCCGCGTCGCCGTGAGATGCTCAGGGCGCTCGCTGCCGCTGGCGTGAGGGACTTGTTCCACAGCAGCCCCGAGTCTGGGGCCCTCGGGTAGGCCTCAGTTGCCACCCACCTCTGGGCCTTCCAGAAGGATGTGGATAGCTCTGTGGCAGGCAACAGTCAGGAGGAAAGGGAGCCGGCGGTGTCACTGGGCAGCTCCAGCACACGTGCGGGGCCCTCGGGGTGACTCCCGGGGTGGGTAGGGTCATTTGTAGGAGGGCCGGTCGTCACACAGACACGTTAAGAGCTGTTGGTCACTACAGCAAACACAGATTAGTGGCGATTATGAACAGTGTCCCCAGGGAGGCGGGGGTGTCCCGTTAGGCAAGCCGAGGGCCAAGGAGGTCAGAGCCCAGCTGCCCAGAGTCTCCCGGGTGAGCCCCACGGTGGGCCGGTAGGGAAGGGTGGGCAGGAAGGCCTGGGCGAGGGAGGGGCGCTCAGTAGTCTGGGCAGCTGCGTCTTCTCCCCACGGGGACAGGGTGGTGGCCGGCCCCTCAGGACTGGGGGATCTGCTGACACCGGGTGGGGCTGGGTGGGAGCCGGGCAGCCGCGCTCTGCTCCGTGCGGAAGCTGTATTCATACTGGAGGAGGGAGAGGACAGAGAAGCAGGGTCAGTGCGGGAGAAGAGCAGAGCAGCCCCTCCTCGGCCCCAGGCCCAGCCCGCAGGGACCCGGGGCCACCTTGCCCAGCGTGTGCCCTCGGTGCAGTGTGTGGGTGGGGGTGCGTGCGGGGACGCACCTCTGCGGCTGTAGGTGGCCCCCAGTTCCCGATGACGGATTCTATTCCCAGTCCCTGCTCTGCTCTCCGCAAGGAGGGACCGTGGGGCCGGAAGCCACGAGCTGGCCGTGGGCCGGGCTGCCTGCCAGGAGAGGGGTCTCAGGCGGGGTAAGGGACCGCTCTGGAACGCCATCCCCCACCTGACCTGAGGCCAGCCACAGTCACCAGGCCCGGGGGACCCTTGGTCCCAGTGCTTCCTTGCTTGACTGCTGACAGGCTAGGTGACCCCGGGGAGGGGCAGGCGGCACCCCGCACGTGTGTGCCCTCTCCTGAGTTCCCAGCGCCAGTCCCGGAAGGTTGTGTGACTGTCTTCCGTACCTGACGAGGGCCCGAGGCTCCAGGAGGGAAGCACCCCACAGTGGCAACCCAGCCTGGGCCAGAATGGTCCTTGGAGGGGCACACCCATCCCCTGCCCCACCTCATGCTGAAGACCGAAGCTTACCTGGCTCTCGGTCACGGACATGTAAAGGAAGGTTCCAAGTGTGACGGAAATTCAGAGGTACTTACAGAGGGAAAGAGGGAAGGCCTGCAGCTCACCCCGAGGGCCAGGAGGGATGGCACCTTCCAAATGTGGGGTTGGTGGGCTGGGCCGCAGAGTGGGCCTGGGGCGGGGCGGGGAGGCTGCAGCAGAGGCCACAGCAGCCATGTAGGCCCATGGCTTTGGGACCGAGGAGCTTAGAGGAGGTCAGGCAGGCTCAACATTTTGAATCCCATCTCAAGACTCTTTAGCAGTAGAATTGCCCTAACAAGGGCTCCTCCCTGTACCCAGAGCAAAGCGGGGCTGCCTGGGCTGAAACAGCTGTTGCCTCCGGCACACTGAGGGCAGGATGAGAGGAAGCCCCAGGCGAACGAGCGGCCTCCGCAGAAGAACAGCTCAGTGCTGAGGGCTTCAGCAGTTGGTCAAGGATGAGGGGCAGCCACAGACCTTTGAAGGTTTTTCCCCTCAAGTAGAAATGGTGAGGAGGCACCCAGCGCACTGTGTCCTCGACCGCCCCTGCCGGAGGGGCCCACGGGGTTGACCCTACACAGGGAGAAGCAGACCTGGGCTCAGCCCATCCCGTCTCTGTACGAATCGCAGGAGGGAACAGCCTCAGGCGGCCCCTGAGCCTGGATCAAAGGGCCCCGCAACTTGGATAGGACGGTGGACCCTACAGACATTGTCCGTCACCAGAAGGGGCGGGTAGGAAGGACTTGACTTTGGAGGGTGACCTCAGGCAGGTCTTTGCCCCTCTCTGAACTGGGCCATGGTAAGAACTGACAAGCGTTAGCGAGGACGTGGAGAAAAGGGAACCCTTCGGCCCTACTGGGAACACAAACGGGTGCAGCCGCCATGAAACACGGTATGGGGGAGACTCACAAAATAGGAACTAGGACTCCCCTAGGACTCAGCAATTCCTCTTCTGGGAATTTATCCAAAGAAAACAAAACACTAACTCAGAAGGACACTGCAGCCCTACATTCCCTGCAGCATTCTCTCCAAGAGCCAAGACGCGGGAACACCCTAGGCGTCCCGTGACGGCTGAAGGGACAAAAAAGATGTGGCATAGAGACATGATGGGCTCTTACTCAGCCATAAAAAACGAAATCTTTCCATTTGCAAAGCACGGATGGACCTCAAAGGCATTACATGAGGCACAGTGAGTCTGAGAAAGACAAAGGCCATGGGACCCCACTTATATGCGGAGTCCAACCAGCCAGGGGCTTGCCCGGGGAGGGCGTCTGGATGGGCAAAGGGGGTCGAAAGGTACAGATTCCAGCTATAAAACTTGTCCTAGGGGTGTCATGGACGGCAGGGCGATGACCATTATTATTGCATTCCATTTCGGAAGTTGCTAAGAGCAAATCTTTTGTAATCATGGGGACAGATGTTAACTAGATGTGCTATGATCATTCTGCATATATACAAATATGGACTCATTATGTGGTGCACCTGACGCTAATGTCCTAAGTCAATTACACCTCAATAAAAAAGTGGGGTCACAGTCTATCTCCAGGACTGGCTGTGGGGATGGGGTGAGCTATGCAGGTTAAGGGCTCATGCGCCACAGTCACCAGGCAAGCACTTGCTGCACATTTGCTGGCTTGGGAAAATCTATCAGAGCAGCTCCCAACCTGCTCCCTTTCCTGCTCCCTGATGACCAGGGCATGGGCCCTGGCTGGAGTCCAGCTCTAGGAGGCTGGCCCCGTGGAGCAGCCCCAGAGGCGGCCCCGGGGCAAAGTCTGGGACAATACCGCCACCTGGTGGCTGCTCGGGTGCATCATGGCAGGAAAGGTTCCCTGGGTTCCATCAGCGCCCACCGGGTTCTTCACCCCTGGCTGAGCTCCCTGGGGTCAGGCGAGAGCCCCATGAGGGCAGCAGAGCAGGGGCAGGCCTGCGCCATTAATTCGAATGGACAACACAGGAGGAAAGGGCGGTTGGGGGAGAGCATGAGTGCATTTCTACCCGGGGCTCAGGAGCAGCTGCCTGGCTGGGGAGCTAGGGAACCAGGGATCAAAGGTTGGGAACGGGAAGCACTGCCGGAGGAGCGGGGTTCGGGGGCGGCGGGTATCTGGAGTGCCAGTGGAGAGAGGTTTCGGGAGAAGCACACAGGCTCAGAGGGTGAGGACAGGCCTTGTTTGGGTGGAGGACCTGGAGGGGAGCAGAGGGAGGACACGGGCTGGGCATAGTGGCTTCCACGGGAGCAGTTCTGGGTGGGCGAAGCTTGGAGAGCTGTCAGTGTGGCGGGTGCGGTTGCCCCTCCGGGGTGGGGAGGGGGCACCCAGGGAAAGAGCTGAAGCGGACTGATCCCACTTTACTGCACAAAAGTCCCTGGAAGTCTTGGTAAAAGGCAGATTCTGACTCAGAAGGTCTGGGGTACAGCCCAAGATTCTGCGTTTTCAACCAACTTCCAGGTGATTTGGGGACCAGTTCAGACAATTCTGTGACCCAACCAAGGGGACGAAGCGGTGGATGTGGGTGGGAGTGAGCAGAAAGCAGAGGGCTAGAGACATTAGGGCTGGGCTGTGGGGAGCTGTGGAGGGAGGGAGGCTGGGGGTGCTTTACTCCGGCTGCGCGGAGGCCAAGCCCGGGAGATGCCTGCCTGGGGCCGCGGACAGAAGGCACCTCTCAGAAGCAGCCAGAAGTCCCAAGCGCACACGCTGCCTTTTCCGGATTCACAGCCTGCGCACGCCCCTCCCCCTCCCCCCTCCAGAGGGCCGGGACTTGGTGCCCTGCACAGATTGCTGTCCCCCCACTCCTACCCTTGGGAGCTTTTCCCTTTTTAGGTTATCTTGGCTGGAGAAAAGCATTATTCCCCTCCCACACCCCCACCTCTTGTTTTCTCTAACTCCCCAAATGAAATTTCAACATATGTCCCCAGACATAATCCCCCTTAGGCTGCGGATAACCCTTCCCACAGACACTGTCTTCTGCCCGGGATTGCTGGCCCCAAAGTGTTTGCCCAAGAGACTAGGGCCGCTTCTGGAAGGCCTTTCACTCCCTTGGGCAAACAGTGAGTACCTTTGAAGGTGGATTTGGGCCCGGATCTGTTTACTCAAGACATTAGTCTCCTGCATAAGGAAAACCTGCACTCGCGTACAAACAGCAAATCCTTTTTGAATTAAAAAAATTTTTCAATTAAAAAGCATTTGGGTTCACAGAGCCGAGCCCAGCTGAGCGGCGCCAGGCCATGGCGCCCTCTGGTGGACACCGGCCATCACAGCAGCCAGGCCTGGCGGTGTCTCCAGGAAAGAGATGTCACTGTCAGGGGCTGCTTTGAGCTTTCCTGGGGCCCAGGGACCGCAGTGTCCTTCCGCCTCCGCCTGGGAGACCCTGCAACTGATGCATCGTGCCTCTCTAGCTGTGGGGCATGAGGCCCAGCGAGGCCATCGGCCTGGTCTGTGGGACATGTGGACCCTGGCTTCCAGCTGGATGGTGGAGGCTGTCACTTAGACCCAGCCTCACTGGCACAAAGGGGGCCAGCAAACCCCTGTCCACTCACAAAGGCATGAGAATCATCCGAGACACTTCGCCTGAAAAACCCAGTCCTCCTGCTGCATCAGAATCAAGGTTTCTCACCAAGCCACCGGTGCCTGGGCCCCTTCTGGCGTGGGGTGGTTCTGGTTCACTTGGTGGGGCAGACAGCATCTTCCAAAACACCCAGGACACCTGACAGATTAGGCAAGTGAGAACCACTGCCTGAAAACTACCAAATATAGTTCTGACGGTCTCCGAGTTATGATGTTTGGACTTTATGACACAGTGAAAGCAACAAACGTTCAGTAGAAACCAGACCTTGGATTTTGAGTTGGACCCTGTCTTGTGCTGCTCAGCAGCTGCTGTCCCCGGACAGCCACGCGACCACGAAGGTCCATGACGGATACGCTGACAGCTGGGCTGTCCCCATACGACCATCCTGATTTCCGCCTTCAGTGCAGTATTCAGTGAAGTACACGACACAACACCTCATTATAAAAACAGGCTTTGTGTGGGATGCGCCGCCCAGCTGCGGGCTCCTGGTCGGGTTCTGGGAGTTGAGGGCAGCCAGGCTAAGCGGTGCTGTTCGGTAAGTTAGGGGTAATAAATGCATTTTCAGTTTACAGTGCTTTCAACTCATGACGGATTTAATGGGGGGGGTGGTCACCCCATTGTAAGCTGAGGAAGATCTGCAGAGGGCAGAAAGGGCGAGCAGATACCTTCCCTTCCTGGGTCTGGCAACAAGCAAATCAGAGACTCAAATCAGAGAAAGGACAGAAAGGGATTATTTCCAGCACCTGAGTGTTGTAGAAACGGAGGCCAGAGACCTGGGGCAGGACCAGACTTCCCCAAAGGTCCAGAAAGAGCCAGGGCAAAGCTGGACTAGGCCCACAGGGGCCCCAGGAGTGGGGGACAGGCGAGCGTGTGCACCCCCTTCCCTGCAGCTCGGAGGTGGGGGCAGGCTGACAGATGGGAGCCGATGAGTCAGCGTAAGCTGGCACTGGGGTGGATCATGGAAGAGCCTGGAAGGGTGCGTCGAGAGCAGGTCCAGAGCAACCAGGCTGGGCCTCAGAGGCCTGGCCAGGGGAGAACAGGTAGAGGGGAAGTAAGGGGGCCAAGATTTAGGTCAACAAAGAGTCCGGATCGGGGTGCACGCACACTGAAGGGTGGGCTTCGGTAATCACGGAGGGTCCCCGGGCAGGCAGATGGGCCTGGCCCCGTACAGTCAGAAAGGTGGACGCTCTGCTTCCCCAGAGCCTGCCCAGGGCCCGCCCTCCCAAGCCGGTCCTGCACCTGCTCGGTGCCCCACAGCCCCAGCCGTGACACGGGCTCTGCTTGTCACCCACAGCTCAACCTCTCCAGGGATTTCAGCTACGGGAAACCTCACTCCTCACTCGAGGCCTCCACGTCCTCCCTCTGTCTGCACGTCTGGCTGCTGGAACTCAGCCCCAGGGGAGCAAAAAGCTGGTGTCCCTGCGAGGACTGGGTGCAGCAGGGCCTCGAAACCCCACAGGGCAGCCTCGTCTGTGTACCAGGGCATGGGATCCAGCTGATTAGAGTACATCGCCCCCTTCATGCTCCTTCAGGGGAGACTGAGGACCAACACCGCACTGGACAAGCCCGGGAGTCCTTGTTCCGTGCCTGGACTCTGGTGCCACATGGAGATCGGAACCACTGAGCGAATGGGGGACGCGCTGGGGTCCCGGCAAGCGGGAGCGATGGCTTTACCTGGACGAGGTCTCTCCACGTGCACACTGGGGGCCCAGAGGAACGCAGGGGATTCCAAGACTGCCCTCCCCATTCTACAGGGAGGTTCTAGAACACTCTGGAGCTCAGGGCTACAGCCCATGCACCCTGTGACTCTAATGTGACAGGAGATTCCATGTCCCGAGTCGGGGTGCTGGGACCAAATCCGTACACGCCCGTGAAGCTGGTACTGCTGTCTTTCCACCCCAGGGGGGCAAACGGGGGCTCTCAGCGGCTGAGAAGCCTTTCGATGCCATGAGGAATAGGGGGACAGCAGGGAGGCGTCTTCAATGCCACAGTCCCATGGGGATGCCTGGGTCCCCCGCAGCTGCACAGAGGGGTCGGCACGGCTCCTGTAGGCCCTCAGGGAAGCCGCCTCAGTTTCCGTTCCGGCTTTCCCATTGGGTTCCTGGGCTCTAATCCGAGAGGAGTAACCCCGAGTCGGGGCCTGAGCCCCACCCAGACCCACTGCTGGGTCCCTCCCTAAATGATGATCCAAACAAGGGCCCTTCCAAGACTCACCTGCTCTGGCAGGAACCATGTCTGTCTGGGCACCAGACCCGGTGGCACCAGCCCAGAAAAGGGCTCCGACAGCGGCCGCTCAGTTCATCAAATTCACAGCCTTCTGCTGACCCAGCCCCCGGGTCTTTCCACTCTGGGGCATCCAGGTCCCTTTCAGGGATCCTCAGCACCCCTTCCTCCCTCCTTTCCTGCTCTAAGCCTGGGACTGCCAGGACGGGGGTGGTGACACCCTGCACGGGCTGCCTCCTGGGCTCAGTGCCGGGAGAGCCCCCCACTCCCAAGGCAGCCTTCACTCACGAAGCTCACAGAGCAGCTTCCTGCTGGGACCCAGAGAGGAGCGTCGTTGGAGAGATCCCAGGAGTGGGACAGGGACTCCCCCATCCCTGCTCTGCCCCAGCACAGCGCCAGGCCCGCCCCTCCTCCAGGGGGAGGTTTGAGTGGGTTCCGCAGAGACCTCTTCTTCCTCAGTCCCCAGCACCGAGTCCTAAATGGGCCGGGCACAGCCACACCTTTGTGCCTTTCTGAACTCAGTTCTCCCTCGGACACTTTTTCTCTTCAATGGCTAAACTCTGTCTTTTAAGGCCCAGCTAAAGGGGTACTTGTTCTGGACATGTTCCTTCCTTCCCTGGGGAGAATACATCCCAACTCCCCGAGCCTCCCCAACACGTCACATATCCTCCTAAGTGCACGGTCAGGATGGGCCACAGTCGTCTCTGTAGCTCCAGAGCCTGGTGGAGGCTATGGCCATGGATAGATGGATGGACGGACGGATGGATGAAGGGACAGACGGGTGGAAGGAAGGATGGATGGACGGGTGGTGCAGGACGGGTGAATGAAGGGACAGATCAGTCTTTGGGCCCAGCTCAATGCAAAGGAGAGAAGGCAGCTAGCTTAGGGGCTACGTTCTGAGGCAGATGGCAGGTTATTCTGATTTTTAGTCTTTTGTGGAAGCAGCAGTCCGTCCAGCCCTGGGTTTTCTGACTTCTCCCAGCCCTCTGAGCACGATGGTGGGATCAGTCCTATCGTGTGTTATTTAACTCAGGCATATAAATTCCAAAGCTCAGTTCTTGGCCACATCACCCCGTGAATGCAAGAGTATGAGTTTGAGTGTTTTTATCTCCACACAAACACCATGTGCAAGCTGGAGGTTCACACGCGACTGGTCTGTGGGATGTTTAAAAATAAACACTGAAAAGTTGAGACACTGCATAAAATGCCAACATTTTCCAGCTTGTTCTAGAAAAAAATAGGAGGCTGTAGCAATTCTGGATGTTCATTCTTGCAACTAGAGGCTGCTTCCTTTAGAGAGGCATGTCCTTTTCAATTTGCCACACTCCCCACCACCCCCTATAAACTGCCAACTGATGTTATCACTATGATTGTACTTTGTGAGTATGTAGGGTTGTGGGGACAAAGTAAGCAAGAAAGTGAAATATTTCTTGTACCCATGTCTACCAAAAGTAGGAGAAGGAAAGAGACTGAGAAGGTCATGTAATTTTAAGGAAAAAGGGGCAAAGGCACATTCCGTGCTGGTGCTGAAGACCGCAGTATGGCCAGTGAGGACACGGAGTGTCCTGCTTGTCCCCAGCCCCTCCCCCACTTCAGGACCAACGGCCTGGCAGGGGCCTACGTGTCCAGCCTGCCCCCTCTACTGTGGGCCTGGCCATGGATGGGGACTTTGTGGCTGAAAATGCCATTTCTATGTCCGTAAGCAACCATGGGGCCTTCCCCTCATTGGGTCAGCATTTCAAGAACTCACCTGAGTATTAACTTTTAAAAAACGGATCTGTGAACTTTCCCTGCTCTAGGCTCTTTGTAGGAAATATTTAAAACACCGCCACTTGCCACCCCCGGAAGGTGAGGGACGTGGTCGCTCTGGGAAAGCGCCTCCTTATTCTTCTGTCATCTTTATGCTTTTTACCTGCGTGACAGGCAAGCTTCTCGGAGTTTAGTCTGGGGGGCAGATATTACTTTAAAACATGGGGGATGAGAGTTCTCAAACATGAGGAGAAAAAGATCCTTCTGAGAAGGGCTTGTGGGAGACCTCGTATTCATCTGGGCTTTGGGTGGCAAGAGCGAGGGCACAGGTCGCGGTGATGACCGGGACAGGTGAGGCTGCCGGACCTCACCTCTGCTGTGGCTTCCTTGCCACCGGCTCAGCCTGCAGCTCTCAGCTCTGTGATGCACGCCCGGGGCCCGGACTGGGCGGGGGCTGCCGCCCGCAAACCCAAGGGGTGGTGTGTGTGTGGGGGGTGGGGGGCTCAGAGACTCTCAGAATTAGGGACTCTATTAATATAATCTAGCATATTAATATGCCCATGGAGAAAATATATGATCATCTCAATAGATGATTAAAAGACATTTATCAAAAGCCACCATCCATTCCTGATAAAAAACCGTTAGAAAAATAGAAATGGACGGCTAATTCTTTAGCAGGATAATAATAAGAAAAAAGAGAGTGAGAGACGTGTCTATATATAACTAGCCCAAACACAGCATTATGGGTTAACACGGATACTAGAGGCTTCTACTAAGGCACAGGTCAGACGCGGCGGCACAGTGGCCAGAAGGCGGCAGGTGAGGTACGGGGAGGTGCAGGCAGGTGTGGCGGGAGGAGGCCCCATTGGGGTCTGCAGGCGACACAGCTGCCTGCCAGCGACCCCGGAGAAAAGCAACTGAAAACCCATCAGGAACAATAAAAGAAGTCGGTCAGAAGCCTGCAGGTTCTTGATCTATAAATGCCGGGAAATACGACGTCAGAAAAGAGCTGTTCCCAAGAGCCGTGAGAACATTCAACACCCAGAAGAACGCGAGAAGCAGCCTGTGGGGTTGGCATTTCTGCTGTGCGTGGCGACAGAGACCAGCCATGGGGTTGGGACATTTCATCTAAAGTGACAGTCGCTGCTCTGCTAATCTATGCAGTCAGTGCGGTCACAATAAACACCTAGAACAGAGTTTCTGAAAACCCCTGCCCCCAAAAGGTTCTCTAGTGAGCTGGGAGAATAATCATGTGATTAGAAAAGTCGGGGGGCTATGAAGGGAGAACTCCGGCACATGTTGAAGCTCATCATAAAACTGTTAAGATTCAAGGGTGCCTGGGTGGCTCAGTGGGCTAAAGCCTCTGCCTTTGGCTCAGGTCATGATCTCAGGGTCCTGGGATCGAGCCCCGCATTGAGCTCTCTGCTCAGCAGGGAGTCTGCTTCCCCCTCTCTCTCTGGCTGCCTCTCTTCCTGCTTGTGATCTCTGTCTGTCAAATAAATAAAATCTTTAAAAAAAAAAAAAACCCGTAAGATTCAAAACAGGGTGGCAATAATATAAAAAGAACAGAGAAGAACGGAGTCAAGAGCAACGTCCCCTGGTCCGCTTACGTTACAGAGCAGTGTGATAAAGACAGCATTTAAAATGCACTGAAGAAAGCAGTCAGTGTTAAGAACACTGGCTAACGCCATGGGACAAAATAAGGCTGGTCTTAGTTCTAGTAGATTTCAGATGGATTAAGTAGTTGAAAAGAATTTCATATTTTAATATATTTAAATATGAAAGAGTAGAAGAAAACAGACTGATTATTTTTATCATCTTCTAACTTTGGCACAAAGTCCCAGATAAATAAGATGCTGAAACATAAAGAAAAAAAGTGCCTGTGAAAAAATTAAAACTATTGTACAGCCTAACACATCATTAACAAGAAGAGCCACTGGTTAAAGGTGTGTTTGAGCAAGGGACAAGGAGAAAGTTGTTATAAAGAGCATAAAGAAGGGGCGCCTGGGTGGCTCAGGTGGTTAAGCCTCTGCCTTCGGCTCAGGTCATGATCTCAGGGTCCTGGGATCGAGTCCAGCATCGGGGCTCTCTGCTCAGCAGGGCGCCTGCTTCTCTCTCTCCCTTTCCCTCTGCCCCTCCCCACTGTTTGTTCTCCCTCTCAAATAAATAAATAAAATCTTATTAGGAATTCTTAAAAATAAATGGAACCAAATGAAGTCAACAGAAAAAATAAGGCAAAGGCGCACAGAGAGATTTGCAAAATGCATACAAATGGCCAATAACCGTGTGAAAGAACATTCACCTTCAGATGCCAGTGGTCAGCCCTAGTGGGAATGTGGGAAACGGGCGCCTGGGTGGCTCAGTGGGTTAAAGCCTCTGCCTTCGGCTCAGGTCATGATTCTAGGGTCCTAGGGTCCTGGGATCGAGCCCCGCATCAGGCTGCCTGCTTAGCAGGGAGCCTGCTTCCTCCTCTCTACCTGCCTCTCTGCCTGCTTGTGATCTCTGTCTGTCAAATAAAATCTTAAAAAAAAAAAATGTGGGAAACAGGCATCCCCCTCATACACTATGGGGTGGGGAGGTCACAATATGCATGGCCTTTTTGGAAGGCAAAGTGGCAATATATATTCTCCTAAAGAAAGACCCAGGGGAGCAAAGACACATGTACAAGAAAATATACTGCAGCCGTGTAATAGCGAATAATTGAAAACAACTCAAAACTCAATCAATAGTGGATTGCTGAAATAAATTATGGCATAATCATAAAAGGGAACCACATGTAGTCATTAAAAAGAATGAGGTAGGTCTGCGCGAAGTGATAGGGAAGGTTGTGGAAGCGAAAAGCAAGGTGAAGCTTATGTACAGTGTGAGCCTACGTAATGCCCGTGCGTGTGCGTGCGTGTGCGTGTGTGTGTGTGTGCGTGCGTGTGTCCACATTTTACTTCCCATGTTTTTGTGATGTTTACAGTTTTATAAACACCTACAACCTTTGAACTCAAGGGGAAAACACTACATATTAAACAACTGATTCTGATCGGCAGGGTAGCTGTTTCAGATGATAAAGTGCCCACAAGATCCACTACAATTTACGGGGAGGGAACTCATCTCTGGCATGAAGCTGGTCCCTAAGCCAGGGTCACGCCCCTGAAGTCTATGCAGGGGTGGTCCCCAAGCTGCTTCCCATATTTCAGAAGCCAACACCTCCTGTGTGCCTTCAGAAAGGCCGTCCGTTAAACTAAATTATTAGGTTTCTTTGTTTTGGGCTGGAATGGTCTAACTGTGTATAAGGGTTTGGGTGGCAGCTTGGTGCCTTTGAGCAATATAAAAAAGGGGAGAACAGGTTAACGTCTATTTATTTAATTGACTTTTATATAATAAATGAATTAGGCAGGTTTCTTTCCCCAAACGTATCAGTTACTGAAAAATCAAGAGAAAGGATTCTGGGGAGAACAAGGCTGCCGACTTCCCGTTGCAGTTTAAGATCTGACCACTAGATGGTGCAAAGGGACCGCAAATTGTGCGCCCTCTCCCTCCACAGAATTTCTTTCAATGTTAATAAGCACAATGAAAGCGTTCCAAAAGTAGAAGGAATGAACGATTGTGCTGGGACACGAACATTTTGCTTTTATAAAATTGGGACTCTGCCATTTCATTACTGATACAAAAATCTTCTGCCTCACTTTCTTCCCGCTTATGCAGGTCCCAAATCTACTCTCATCTATTTGAAGGGGCCTGTAGAAGCCCGCGCAAACTGGATGTCCAAAAGTTGAATTCGAAAAATTTTCTTTTTTTTACTTTGCAGTGCCAAAGGGGTTTCCATTAATTTCACCTCAATGTCGTGACGTAAATGCTAGCAGAATCGGCCCCAAGCTAAATAAGCAATAAGCCCCATTTTTCAACACACAAACACATAAAGATGTCAGCTCAAACTGTTTACTAATTAACACTTAAAAAGACACAAATTAGATATGCGTGGCTAAGAGCAATTATAATCAAGACGAATTTCTCTAGTCATTTGGGAACTGAGAAAAATGCCTAATTGCTGGAACCAATGTTTTAAAAACTGAAATCACGCCAGTTAGCAAATATGTTCATTTAAAGAACATTCCACGTGACTACACTCTTGAGGATTGACTACAAACATGAGAACAAGGAAAATATTTAGGTATAAAATTAAAATTTTAAGCTCCCTTAGATTTATAACTTCTTCATTAAAGAGTCTGCAAACAGCAGCCCATAAAAACCTGTAGCAATTAAGTGGTTAAATGAACTGCCTCCCTTGTCAATTTTCAGGGAGTGATTAATATTAGATCGTCCCTTTACTAATTAGACTCTCCCGTGTCTTACAGCTTTAAAGTGGACTGAAAATGGAGGCTGTGTGTCCTACCAGGAAGCAGGGTGGGGTAATGGCGCTTCCCTCGCCAGGCTGAGTTTTCAGCGTGGCACCCCCGGAAGGGAGGGTGAGCGTCATGGTTTTCCGTGGGAGGTCAGCGGTAGGTGGGGAGGTGGCTTTGCACGGGGCTGGAGGGCACTGCGGATGCCGGGTGCCGCTTCGTTACAGGCATTGTTGGCTCCTAGTTTTAAAAGGCGTGTAGGCTGTTCCGCGTGCAGCGTGAAATCTACAATCAAGGCCGCCGTCTCTTGGCCGTTATTCCTTGAGTCCAGGGATGGAGGGTCTGCAGGGGAGGCGAGACTGGGGGTGGCGGGGCCACAGGGCAGGCGGGGCTCTGGGCGGGGAGGCAGGACAAACAGGCACGGTAAAGGGAACGGAGACACGGGCGGGATTTTAGAAGCTGCAGCCTGGGCTCCCACCCTGGCTGTGACGGGGAATCCATCAGATGGAGAAATGGAGCAACTGCTTACGAGGGAAATAAAGAGCGGCAGGGACGGAGAATATTTATACGCCCATCTTCTCACTCCGAGAGGAGATGCTTCATCACAGGGGTCGGCTGCGAAATCACACTTTTCCTGACTCCTGAACAGAGAGCAGCTTTTGTTGGGGCCGCGGGGAGGACAGTAAGGGTCTCACGGGGACACCGTCCCCCGGGGTCACCACCACCCTCCTGCTGCCCAGCCCCATGGGGGGAGGGTTCCATGCCTCGGACTAATGTACACGGGCCGGGGACGGACGCGGATGGCAGGCAGTACGGCTGGGGGAGGACAGGCTGGGCAGGAAGGAGGCTGCCGGCCCCATCGGCGCCAGGAGAGTGACCGCATTCACGTGGGAATTTATCAGCCACAGCTTTGTTCACTTCGACCCCCACACCTCAGAGTATCCCTTAGTTGTGAGAGGTTTCATGTTTGTCAAGAATTTTTTCACCCCAAGTCTGCTTGATGGCAGGTAGAGGGATTTTGATCACAACCTTAAAACATGACCTTCCTTGCGGGGGGGGTCTTTCAAGAAACTTAAGCCAGTGCTGCAAGCCACCACTTCTGGGGAATCACGATGCAGGCGGAAACAGAAGCTGCGGGGACGAGCACTACCCCCAGACTGGGGCCATCAGACCCATGGCCGGGGCGGAGTTGGGGGGCAGCCAGGGGACCTGTTCAGGGCCGAACCTACACAGCAGATTTGGCGTGCTACACCATGCATTCAGACGCAGAATGTGTCCTCTCCAGCCTGTGCTGTTTCCTCCACAGTCTACATGGTCCATGAATGTCCCAGCAAACACCCGGGGTGTACCCACCAACGTGGCAGGGGCCTCTGGTCCACACAGCCAGTGAGCCTTGTCCTGTCCTCCTGCTGGCGGGGCCCTGTGTCTCATGCTCCCTGAAGCTCGGCTGATCCGGGGGGGCTAGAGGTGCACCGCCCAACCACACCTGGGGTGACACCTCGTCTCGCTCCATCTTTACTTGGGCGATTCTTGGCTGTGGTAGGCTGGGGGGCACTGCGGGTCTCTGCCGTGGGGGGCGGTCCCTGCTTGCGCCGGCAGCTGGCTAACCACCAAAGTCAGGGCTGGCAGGGTCACGGGTTTGTTCACGGAATGAACAGTCCCTGCGGTTGAATGGCGGTGATGGGGCACGGGCTTAAATTCAGAATCGTACCCCGGGCAGAGCATGGTAAGTAAAGGTAAAGTTGGCAGGAAAGCAACCCCAGCCCAGTTCCGGGCAGACAGAACACCGTGCTGTCATCAGGGCTTGCTTCAGTGTCCTTCTGCCCTGAGACCGTGTGAGCCCAGGTCTCTGGGGGAACCTCACGCAACACCACATGTCCACACGGGGGGCGGCGGGGCGGCGGTGGCGGGAGTAAAGGAGAGAAGCCCCTCCCAGCACAAAGCAGCCTCCGTGGACACTGGCCTCTCCCTGCTGTTCAGGAAGCCGAGAGCTCGAGGCGGCGTTCAGGATGAGCAGAGAGACGTGGTTCTGGTGGTGGGTCTGTCCCGGAACCCAGAGGCAGTCTCCTGCCTTTTTGGGGGAAGGGGTTTGGCTTAATCATGTAAAATATGACAAAATAATACACAGCGAGCCAAGCAAAGTCCTCCACCAAGAACCCCCCCACCCATCCCCTCCAGGCGCAGCTAGACTTGCTGGCGACAGAAAGGAGCAAAATCATCCCGACCAGAGGGACACCCAGCTACTCAGGAGCCGAGAGCCAGGGCCAGGGGGCGGTGGGCCCGGCTTCTGCTCGCCCTCAGACTCCATGAGCAACGCGGAGTTTAGCGGCGAAAAGGGGGGGGGGGAGTTCATGTTTATTTATGGAGAGAATTCTCTGCCATTGTTGCCGAAGCTGCAGCCCGTTCACCAGAGCGTGATATCAACATACTAATCACCATGAAATGCACGCGGCCGGCCGAGGCCAGTAACTTCTAAACCCTCAGATTAAATGAAAAACCGCAGCATTCTTGCCTGCCACGGCATCTGTGATGGTTTTACACCCCATGGAAGGTTCCTACCCTTCCTCATGTCCCTGCTTTGTAACTCCATGTTAATGTCCTTCAGCAGAGACCACAGGCCTGTGTTTTCAGCCCATGACTGCGACAAGAAATAAAGCTATGTGTGGGCAGCCGGGCCAGAGAGGCGCCCACTCACCCCCTGTCCTGAGGACAGCGGTAACAGCGGGCACGACTGTGGCCACGGCCAGACCACGTCCTGGGCCCTTCACATGACTCAGACCCCGTAGGTGCTGGGTGGGCAGCGTTTTGTTACTCTCCTGATTTACAGAAGAGAAGACAGAGGTTCAGAGCAGTGAAGTGGTGCTGCTGAGACCCGAGCCTGGGCCGGCCGAGCCCAGAAGCCCTCTGCACCCTCCGCGCTCTGCTCAGAGTGTCGGACATCAAGACAACACATTCTAACGAAACGTGTTTGGGTGGCATTTTCGAATTCGGGTTTCTGGTGGCTTCTGCAGGCTACTCCGAGCCCTATAGGCCTCCTAGAGTCTGCCCCATCCCGGTGACCCAAAGGCCCAGCCCACGTTGGGTGGACCAAGCTCCCTACCCCCGTTGTCCCCTGCAGCCCATGGAGCTGCAGGCTTCAAGTCTTAAGGGGCAGGGTTTGGAGTGTGAGCACTGGGTCTCAGTCTTGTCTTGGGCAAGACCTTTCACCTCTAGTGTCTCACTTTCTGCCCCACGAGATGGGGAGGAATGACACCCCCTTGGTCAGCGGTGGGGGCGGGGGGCGGTGGGAGCCAGTGAAAATGCAGGGAGAGCCCAGCGGAAGGCGAGCACAGAGCAGCTGCTAAAATAAAGCAGGGACGACTCTGGGCAAGGGAAAGTGTGGCATCCAGACGGTCGCCTCCCTGGTTCAGCATGTGCCACCTCACAGCTTCCAACCCATGGGGCCGGGCCCCCGTGCTTACATACATTCGCGTGGTGTTCCTGAAAACCCTAGGGGGTACATTCTCCCGTTATCCCAGCTTTAAACAGAGAGGGGTGACCTGTCCCCTGTTGGCGTGGAGCTGGGTTGGACATCTGTTTGTATGACCTTGTCCATACTATAGTGGTCACAGGCCATGCCCCCGCTTTCCCCCAGCAGCCAGAGGAAGCCACCCTCAGACGCTTTCTGCATATACTCCCTGGGGCCGCCCCACATGGGACCCCACACAAAGGCAGTTTGCAGAACCAGCTATGGCTGCCTTGCTTTCGAGAAGGGCTGACACGGAGCTCCATGGGCACAGGGATCTCTAAAGGAGTCGCCCTTCCTTCCCCCAAGTTTACAGCTCCCCCCACACCCCCCACCAACCTATAAATGACAATCACGTTGGTCTTCATGATCTGCTGAAAATCAAAGACAAAGGGGGACTTTTTTTGGTCTTGTTTTTGCTATGACAGGTTTAGAAATTTGTTGTACTACGTTGATTCAATTTTCCTTGATTTCAGCCATCTTTCAATAATGCAACCTGCTTCTGCTAGCTGGGTATACAGGAGAAAACCCAGAGGAACTGAGAATATTGAAATGGTTCTACCATTTCCATCTTTGAGACAAATGTTCCTCTCAGAGGAGAGCTGGTTGCAAGCATGTGACTGCTTAACGGCCGTCTACACATGGAACACGACACGCACACACTCTAACGCTGTCTTAGGAAAACGGAGATGGTCCCGGTATCTCAGCTCTCCTTCCTCAAGAGTTGTCACAGGACCGCGGGCCTGGATTTCTTTCTCTTTGGTTACGCAAACATCCAAACTATGTGGAACCAGGAGGCGGAACGGGGTCTGGCTTCTCGGGCACAACGGAACAGATCCTGATCCTCGCTCTAAATCATTAAGAGGCTCCTTGGACATGTTCCCAAACCTCTGTTGGCGGCGAGGAGTAGAACCCAAGCAGGAGAGAGAGGCGACTGCGTGCCCATCCCCTACCTCCCACCTTTTAAAACCGGGGGCATTTGACAACCTGGGTTTCAGAGAACACAAAGAAGTGTCGGTCCTAACGGACTTGAAGCAGTGAACATAATCAGCGTGAGATTCTTTTTCTAGGGAATAAATCTGAGGCACATGGAAGTGTTTTCCTCCGAGGGGCACCGCACACCTACATCCTCCCCGCTCCTGGGACAGACTCCTCTGAGGGACCGGAGACCCCGCAGGGAGCACGCAGGCCCAGGCCCCACCTGCCCGCTCTCTAGGCGCCATGCTCACCTCCTTTTCAATTTCTGCCAGAGATTTGATGGTGATTCCCAAGAGATCAAAGGGCTGCATCTGCAAATATGGATCAAATTCTTTTAAACGGTTGGAAAATGCTGTTTCACATTTGCTTTTATGCATAACGATTGTGTCCCCTCAAACCACCCTAAGTGATCTAGCATTTTCTCTACCCTCTCTCGACGGGAAGCCCAGCACGGTGACTCTAGTGATTACAAGCAACGTGAGCAAACGTTCGAGAAAACCTGGCTGACAGCAGGGCCGGTCCCTTCTGGTGGGGACCCTTGTTGAGTCCTCTGTGGGCAGCCCCGGGGAGGGTCCCAGCCCTCCTGAGAGACGGTGCCGGGCACTGGTAACTTCCGTCTCTCCTTTGTCCCTGCCCGGGTCAAAAGCCGGTTTTCTCCTTCTGCAGCTGGGGGGACGGAGGGGCATGAGGTGAGGCCACGGCCGCCCTGACTGTGGCATCTGGCAGTGGGCTGGGTTAAGGAACTGCAGGCGGGAATTCTGGGTCTTCCAAGATGGAAGCGGAGTGAAAGAACCGCCCATCGATGGTCATCTGAGAACCCAATGGTGGTGAAAAATGCTATCACTGCATTTTAATGGGTGTTTCTATAATTTCCTGATGACGGGAGCCTTCTCTGAAAATGCTGGCTTTCCCCCAGCTAGTTGGAAAGGCCAAGTTCACGAGGCAACATGTCAGCTGGCGGCACAGAGAGCCCGGGGCTGGATGCATGGTGAGAGGTAAGAGGTCAGTGGGCAGCCCGTCCCTGAGGCCCCCGCTCGGAGCCCCTCAGCGTTCTGTAATCCCGACAGGAGCCAGCAACTGGCAGCTGGGGACGAGCAGGTGAAGCCAGGGTCCCTGACAAAACCCCAGACCCTCATGGTTCTGAACCGCAGCCCAGAGCCCAAGCGGAGCCGAGCCCGCGGGGATGCCCTGCCAGGTACGTGAGAAAGGCCGGCTCCCCAGTCCACGGGCCTGGATGCAGAACGGGGCAGCTGTGGGTTAAATCACTGCCTCATTTCCTCTCCCGCTCAGAGCAGCGTGGCTGGGTTCTTGGGGCTGTGCTGCCGGGAGGGGGACCTCGAGAAGCGCATGGAGGTGCACGGCACTGGGCTTGGCCCGAGCTGCCCGCCCTGAGCGCCTACTGAGAGGGCAGTGCCATGTGTGCGAGGGCAACCTTGGGACGGGGCCACCGCATGAGGCACTCGGCTCCCAGGACTGCTCTGCCAGCGGCCACAAAGCAGCGTGGCTCTCTCCGGCTGCCAGCCCGAGTGGCGAGAACGGGGCTGCTTGCCCGCCGTCCAGCAGAGGCCCAGCTGTTGCATCATTAGGCTCTAACCGCCCCACTAAACTTTCCCGACTGGAGCTGGTGCGCAGGACAGAGCAGCCTCTCCCAGGGAGCGGGCGGGAGAGGAGCCAGCATCGTCATGGCAACGCGGCCAAGTGGCGTCGGCTGAAGTTACTCATGCTCCGCGTGTCACGTCACGAGCATTTTTCAAGATTAAGCTGCTTACCAGAAGGGTTCAGAGGAGGCCTATTATATTTCATGAAAATGGAAACTACAGAGCAGGTCAAATCGCAAGCCGGGTGGTTTTAAGCTGGATCCAAGAAATACACTAGAGGATTCTTTAGCTGGTACCCAAACTGGGGCCCTCACAGTTATTAGCTGCTCATGAAAAACTTCTGCAAAAAGGATAAAAAAGACCCAGAAAAAGCCTATTAAGCCAGCATAGCCCAGGCCTGAATAGCTGGGTGGGGAGGGTGGGGTCGGGCGGGGGACTCCCACCGGGGGGGCAGGGCCGTCTGAGAGAAGGTCCCCGGAGCGCACAGCCTGTGGTGGGCGCCCCCCTCAGTCCGGGTTCTGGCCCGCAGGCCCGGCCAGCTCATGCCGCCCCTGCGTCGTCATAGGTGGCTCAGGGGCCCCGGCTGGCTAGTGCGTGTCGTGGGGTCCCTGGAGGTCTGCAGCGAGCGGGCGACCACAGCTCTGGGCACACACACTTGCCAGCCAGCCCTGCCGCTCGGAGGCCTCCCTCCGACTGAGAGCAGAGCGTGGTTATCTCAGAATCCAGCCAATTACAATGAAAAAAAGGAGGCAGGCTTCTTTCAGCAAGATGTTATCATGGTTAAATAAAAAAGAACAAAAATTAATTACGTGGAACTTGGAAACCAAGAACATTCACAACTAGTGAAGTTCAGCCCCATTGACTGTCACATTTGAAACAAAAAGGCCCTGTTGTGGCCGAATCGGGGTCTGTCTGCTTGTCCATCTCGCTGCCTCCCCGCACCTCATCCCTGCCCTGTCACTCCTCGAGCACCCACTGTGTGCAGCGTTAGCTGGAGGGGCCTGCACAGGAAGCCCTGTGGTCGAGACAGCGCGAGGGTGGGGGCGTGTGTGCTGTGCGGGGGTGTGCGGGCCAGGGCGCGGGGCCATCACGCAAAACACTTACACTTTCTGGAACGCAGGAAAACTTCTCTGAGATCATGAAAGGCACACCGTCCATTGCTGGAAAAGAACAGAAACAGAAAATGGCATTGCGGATGCTGGCAGTGCTCGGAGGCCGGAGATATTGGCAGGACAGGTCTATGTGGGCCCCGGTGAGTGGGGGACCCCAGGGGCTCCAGCCCTCACCCAGGACACACAGCTGAGCGCTTCACCAAAGTGCAGACTGAGCTATGGGGGCAGAGAGGGCTCCAGAGCCCAGTGTCTGCTCTCTGACCTGTGGGGGGGCTCCCGAGGGGCCGGCAGCAGGACAGAGGTGCGTGTGGCTCGGGGGAGGGGGGACAAAGCTGTGCTCTGGGAGGTGGGCAGGGAGCGTGCTTGGGAGACGTTCTCTCCACTGAGGACGCCATGCCCCAGGCTGCCAGGCCCACAGGGAAGGTCTAGGTTGGAGGAGAGAGTGACTTTGGAGTCAGAAAGACGGGGTTTGAATCTTTCAGTAAGGTTACGTTATGTTTAGAACGAGGATGGCGGGGGGCGCCTGGGTGGCTTAGTCGGTATCAGGGGCCCGGGACAGAGCCCTGTGGTGGGCTCCCTGCTAGTCCTCCCTGCCCTGCGCTTTCTTGCTATCTCTGGTGCTCTTTCTTTCAAATAAACAGAATTTTTTTTTTTTTTTTTTTTTTTTTAAGGAGGATGGCAGGGCCCGTGAGCCGGGGTGTGTGCGAGCTGGAGATGCATGTGAGCGGGGATGCGTGTGAGCAGGGGTGTGTGTGAGCTGGAGGTGTGTGCGAGCTGGGGTATGTGTGAGTAGGGGTGTGTGCGAGCTGGAGATGCACGTGAGCAGGGATGCGTGTGAGCAGGGGTGTGTGCGAGCTGGAGGTGTGTGTGAGCTGGGGTATGTGTGAGTAGGGGTGTGTGCGAGCTGGAGATGCATGTGAGCATGGATGCGTGTGAGCAGGGGTGTGTGCGAGCTGGGGTATGTGTGAGTAGGGGTGTGTGCGAGCTGGAGATGCATGTGAGCAGGGATGCGTGTGAGCAGGGGTGTGTGCGAGCTGGAGGTGTGTGCGAGCTGGGGTATGTGTGAGTAGGGGTGCGTGTGAGCTGGAGGAGTGTGCAGCGTCAGGCACAGAGCAGGTTGGGGGGCCACACACAGCCAGCATGGTTCCCTCTCTACCTCCTAGTCCTGGGCTTCCCAGTGGCCTCGAGGCACCAGGCTGCTCGAATGGGGACATCAGAGAAAGATGGGAACGGGTTCCTAGCAAATGAAAACACAGGGTCGGGGGAGCATTCCCCTTCCCACAGCCCGCAGGGAGATGGTCTTCCTGCCCATTCTGCTTTGGGAGGACACGGGGAAGGCCTGGTGAGGGGTTCCCTGGGAAGTCATGTTCTCTGCTTCCCCCAACATCTAAGATGGGGGTTTCTCTGGTACACGAGCGGCAATTTTTCCCAGTCCTAAGGAAGAAGAGTTGCAGAAGCAAAAAAAAGAAGACAGACAGGAGAAAAATAAGAGAAGGAGAAGTCTGGGACTAATCCTCTCCAATCAGCAAGCTGAGCCCAGTAGCTCATTTTAAGCAATGATCATAACGTGTTTGAGGAAAGGAAAAATGAAGCCTCCTCCGGTAAGTCGGAAGAAAAGGAAACAGCACAGCTGGCCCCAGCTGTTGCCCTGGAAGCCTCCTTTCTTTGGAAGGCTGCTGCCTAAGGTCTGGGCCTGGCCCCGGGCACAGACATCCACAGTTGGGGGCCTTTTCCCATCTTGAGCCCCTGCAAGCTACCGGGACTGCCTGGCGGAATGCTGGCTAAGGGCCAGGAAGTGTGACACTTCTCCAGAGGAGGTGGGGAGGAAGCCCACGGTAACTTTCAGCCCGTCACACCGGCAGACATACGAGTGACATCGGGGTACACGTGCGTGCTTGTTCATGCATGGCTGGGAAAACCCATCCCTAAACAGACAACCCTTGAAAGGCCACATGCCTTCTAGAGAGGGACAGGACGGGGTCCCACCCAAGGTCCAAGAAGAGGCCACACTCCCTTCGCAGCAATTGGCACCATCTGCCCAACTCCGGGTGTGGGCCAAGGCCTATCCCGCATGGCACTCTGACGCCTGACCCCCGACCCCTTCCCGGTGCCACAGAGATGCACGGGCAGGTGCCACTCAGCACCTGCCATCATTTCACAGACTGGGGCCAGCTGAGGACACTCAGGTAGCAAGCAGGGACGCCAAATCCTCTGGCCCTTCCACTGGGTATAAATGGAATTTCTGAGAACAAATCTGCCTCTTCCAGACCAGGACCTTACAGGTTTTGATGGCCATTACCACGTCCTCCCGAAATCTCCAGGCGTCCCTTCCACCAGCTCCTTCTGATCAGACCCCGGGGCCAGGAAGTGGGCGTGTGCGCAAACAGCCCAGTCAGACCCGGCACCACCTTCTCCCCAACCCCGCTCCTCCCGGCTCACCGGTCACACGCCAGCCTGCTCCTGCCCATCCCAAGTCCAGGGCTGGAAGCCATAGCCTACTCTGCCTCTCCTTTAAATCTCACAAGCCGGGGCGCCTGGGTGGCTCAGTGGGTTAAGCCTCTGCCTTCGGCTCAGGTCATGATCTCAGGGTCCTGGGATCAAGTCCTGCACTGGGCTCTCTGCTTAGCAGGGAGCCTGCTTCCTCCTCTCTCTCTCTCTCTCTCTGCTTGCCTTGCTGCCTACTTGTGATCTCTGTCTGTCAAATAAATAAATAAAATCTTAAAAAAAAAAAATCTCACAAGCCCATGGCTCTCACCTGCCAGGGCCACGGTGTTCTCCGTACACACCTCTGCACACACACACACTCTTTCCCGCTTCTTTCCACCAGCTACACACAGGAAGCCCACTGATCTCACGCCTGGCGAGGAGTGTTCGGCGAGCACATCTGCACACATCCCGGCCCTGCGCACCCCTGATCAGTCACTCACTAGGCTTGCTGTTTGAAAGACCGTATTAGTGTCTGCGGGGTCCTGAGAGGTCAAGAACTCCCCGTCGCTGCTGACCGGGCTCCGTCTGAACGTCCGTGTGTGTTTAGAGAACTCGTATCCTGAAGGGGAAGTGGGGTGACTTTCCACGGCCTGATCATCCCCCGCTCCAGAAATGGGAGGCCTGGGGAGCACGGAGAGCAGGAGGGAGGCAGAGAGGTGGCTCCACCTGGTTCGAGGCTGGCAGCCACACCAGTGCCCCACACAGCAGGATTCCCAAGGGGCGTCCTCAGTGGCACATAAGGGTCTGCAACCCCTTCACGGAAGGCCCTTCCCCTCACACTCCTTATGTTGACACCTGGCTGTCCTCCTGAGGTCCGCTCCGAGTGCCTCTCTTGCAGCGAGCTTCCCAGAGGCGCCCCCGCCCCCCACTGGGTCCCCGGCCACATCTCCTCGCCGGCAGTGGGCTTCCCGGCAGTCCACGTGTGAGTCGCTGCTGCATTTCCATGTCCCTGGCCAGGGCCAGGTCTGGAGGGGCTCAGGGGAGCAGGGGCAGGAGGGTGGCAGCTCCCCCAGAATAGCCCTGAGCAGGGAGGCTCAGCCTGGGGCGTGCACCTAACCCTCTGAGGCCTTGGTGAGCCGCTGCCAAAACCTACGGGTTTCTGGAAGGAGTCTGGGTATCACCTCTAGGAACTGGGGAGATTTCAGCAGGGAGGAGGGATATTTTGATGCTCAAAAAAAATATTTTTGGCACACCAGTAAAATTTAGTACATTTTGTTGAGCTAAAATTCGCACAATACAAAATTCAGTTGAGAATGAACATTTCAGCAGCATCTGGTCTGTTCATAATGTTGAGCGAGCACCACCGTTCCCCAGTCCCACAGCATGTCCCCTGCTCCAGAGCAACACCCCGCCACTCAGTACTTTCCCTCTGTCCCCCTGGGAGTGTGTGTTCCTATCTCCTTCCAACTGATGGTCAAATCTTTGAGAAAGAAAGATCTAGAAAGAGAAGACTGGCTTTCTGTACCATGGTGGCCCGCTTGCATTTCAGTCTCGTGGGCTATGATGGGGGAGGGGCTTGACCCTTGGCACCTGGAGGGCTGTAAAAAAAATTGAGGAGAAAAAGACCCAGAAAAAGGGACTTGTAAAATCTGGATACTAACAATAGAATTTTTGGGGTGTGTGTGTGTGTGTGTGTGTGTGTAATAAAAATACACCTTTACATCATGCATGTTTATAGAATATATAAATGTTTTGACATTATATATGTGTATGTATGTGTGTACATATGTATATACACGGACACACACAGCATTTCCCAAAGGCCCCCTCTTAGATTCTAAAACAGACTAGAGGAAGGGAGTAGAAGACAGAGCCACATTCCATAGAATTTCTGAGTGGCGGGAAGTCGGTCTCATTCAGAGGTGCCTCCTGTTCACCTATGGCCCCTTCCCCACCTCCTCATTCCTGGTGAAATCCTCACTCCCAGACCTGGAGAATGGTGGGGATTTGTTGGGATCAAGGGCCAGTCTCCCACGCGAACAATGAAGGAGTTTGGTGAAGGCACGCCTTCTGGTCCCTGCTGGGTAGGCTCAAAGGCAATTTCTTCACAGACCCACTTCTTGAGGGGGCTGAAGGCAGAAGACCAGAAGCAACATCCTTATGGGATCACACCAAAGGCAGCCCTTTTGGAGAGAAGAAAGGGAGGAGGCACCCCCGAGACTGTGTTGGAGAACAGCAGTGGCCTTCAGGGTGCCCTCCTGATGGGCTTGGTGGCAGAAGAGATGGTGGGGAGGACCACTCGGACCCAGCCTGACCCCCAAGGGGAACTGCCTGGTGATGGGAAAGAGATGGGAACTTTGGGATAAATTTCACTTTATCTTAAAGTTCATGATAGAAAGATAAGCACAGTCAGTTCCTTCTCATATTCTTTTAGAAAACAGACTTTAATAGTCTTGGATGAAAAGAAAATGAGTTGATAGGATCCTGTGGGTAGATTTGCTAGACAGATAGTCTGCTGGCCAAATTTCGTTTATTTAAAAAAATTTAGCACAACAAAGATTATGGCAGGCTGAAAGAATGTGAATTTTAGCAAAACATTTGACAAAACTTCTCACATTACCCATGTGGACAAGATGGATAAATATGGCTAAATAATGTTAACAGGAGGAGAACCCATAACTAGTTGGACTAGATGCTTAAAAAGCTGATTAATAGATAGATGTTGACCTCAACCGACCTCTCTGGAGAGTACCAGGGCGTTATCAGTTAGTTCAATGGAGATACACATAGCCCATCTCAGATGTGGCCAACGGGGGGTCTGGGAGGACAGTCTATACGCTGGATAACCGAGAGAAATCCAATGAAGATCCCCCCAAATTGGGATCATGGTCTAAGTTTAAGGATGGGACTTACTACAGGTCAATGCTAGTAAGTCCTGTGCTTGAGGTCTTAAAAACCAAATGTATTCGATGGAATGAAAGACATGTGGAGGAACAGCAGAAGGTATGAAAACAGACTTGTCTTCAGTCAAATGAGTCAGTAGTGTGGTTCAACTAACAAGATGCCGGAGGGGTGCCCCGGGAAGAGACCGCGCTACGGTCCCAGTGCGACATGAGGGAGCCGCAATCTTGGTCTGCTCTGGCCTTGACAGTGAGCTCAGTGTGGGGACCAGTTGTCAGAGGGTCTTCCCGTGTGGCCTGCAAGGAGTCCCAGGATGGTGGGGGACCCAGAGTCTGACCACACAAGGAGAGGGGAGAAAGCCATCAGGCCTGATGCTCCAGGAAGGCATCACCCTGTCCATTTTGGTTCACCATCAGCCCCTGCCTGGCACCCTAGAACCCAGCGCCGTGCCAGCACGGGGGGAAGTGCAGTGAGACCCGGTCCAGGTAAGACTCGAAGGGGAGCGTAATCAGAGGTCCGCCCATATTCTCAGCGCTGCCCCAGGGGGAAGGCTAGGGGGATGGTCCCGTCCTCTGGACGAGACACGAAAGGCAGGATGAGCAGAGCTGGCTGAGCAGGTCCCGGCAGTGGCCACGTGCTGGGGAGCTCGGGGGAGATTTTGTGTATTGGGTGGAAAGCTGATCCGTGGGACCGCTGAATCCCCTTCTAATTCCATAACATCCATTTCTACTCTCTTTATCTGGGCAGCCATTCCATATTTTAAAATATCTAGAGATTTGCCAAACATAATTCTTAAAATCAATGGCACACATTTTTCATGCGTTCCGAAAGCGTGTTCATAAATCATCTCCATCCTGGCTTCTCATGGGGGCGCCACGCTTCCTTCCTTCCTTTCTTTCTCCCCTCACTGAAGCCACTATTTTGTCTTCACTATTCTTCTGCGCTCCGAGACTGTGACACTCACTCTAGCCTTCAGTCTATCACTGAGCCTACTCAGAGGGACGTGTGCGGGGCAGCTGGAGGGAGAGCTGGCAGCGAGCGTCCTTGCTTTCGGAGAGAATGTTTTCATCTCCCAGCCTGCCCTCCCAGTCAGCCTGGGGTTCGCATGCGGATCCCAGACGGACACCGCCTGACCCATCCGAGGTCACAACCCAGAGGCAGAGACGGCGCCTGTCCTTTCTTTGCTGGCACCAAAGCCGGCCTTCCTGGAACATGCATCGAGTAACGTTAGCCTCAAAGCAACTGCTTGCAAGTTAGCCTCACGGAAGCCAAGGCTTAGAGCAGTGGGGTGGCTTGCCGGGGCCAGGAGTCCAGCAGAGTCTGGCCGGTGGTGGCGGGGGCACTGCAGGGGTGTGATGGAAAGGCAGCCCGGGAGGTCAACAGCCTGGGCCTTTCTGCCAACTCTGTGGGCGTCGGCATGTGGCCCAGCCGGCCACCCTACCTCCCTGAGCCTCAGCTACCCTGTCTGTGAAATGGGAAGAAGACGCAGCTCTCAGAAGGCAGCATGAGGGTGACAGGGACCACAGTCACACGAGAGGGGAGGCCCCCCCGGGGCCATAGATGGTAGTATCCGCTTGGACCTAAAGCCACGTCTGGGCAGCCTTCCTTTAAGCACCAGGGCACTATTTTCTTCTTCTGCTCCTTTTTTTTTTTTTTAAATTTTGTTTTTGGTGGCAGTTTTAACAAAACGCTGCTCCCCGGCACCGAGCGGCGTACGGCAGATGAGAGCAAGGATGGGCCGCGGGCTCCGTGGTGCAATTAGCATTCTCCTAAACAAACGAGCTTCAACAGAGCTGTAATTAAGCAGGCCTGTAATTAAGTATATGCCCTTTATCATAACGATCATGCTTAAAAATGGCATGATGCATGGAGCTCTGTTATTAATGCTGTAATCCCAAACTGAAGTACGAGTACATAGAAATCAGCGTGTCAGGCCTGTCACCGGAGTGTTTGTAAAATACATTAAAGAAAAAAACCAGGAAACAATGAGCTCATTCAACTGTTCTTTTTACAATCGGCACTGCGAGTCAAGGGGATGGCGAGTGCTTACAGAATCTGCAAGGTTTAAACAAATAAAGCTCTAATCTGCTGCTGTAGTACCACCACCCTTGATTTTTAAAGGAGGAGAAGGCAGAGGGAGGATTTCTTTTTTTCCCCAACTGACCTGACTACCTGACTTTGCTGTTCCTGGGGAAGGAGCCCAGTTTGCGGTGCTGGATTTGTGTGGGCGGGAGCTGGACTCCTGCTTGCGTGGACAGCCTGCTAGCTCCTGTGTCTCTCCCTCGTGTGGGAACTGTAGCTGTCCTTGCCCAGGCAGCCCCTCAGAGCCATCCCTTGATTCTCCCCGCAAAACACACACTTTCGGATTTCCCCAGGCTCGACTCGGACTCATCCTCATAATTCCTGAGGGCTCCGGACCCAGGCCCACCTGCTGCCTTGCGGGGGGGCCCCACAGTCGCTCAGAGCTGCCCACCCGGTCCCTCACCGACATCTCAACGAGGAAATGCTCTAATCAACACGGGTGTTAATTTCAACATGTCTGATAACGAGTCTTAAAGTCATGTGGCAAAACAAACAAAAAAGTAGTATTAAGAGAAAAAGACCGCATTCCCAGCATCTCAACTGTCCCCTGCTTATAGCCGTCAGGTGGTGTCCCGTGAACCGGGGTCCCCGCATCTCAGAAGGACTCTTCCAAGATGGCGGAGAACGATGTGGCTTTATCGGCGGGTAGTCACTTGCAGAATAAAGTCAAAAGCAGCCAGAATGGGGCGGGGGGCGGCCTTTTACCCTGGCTACTCGCTTGTCAAGAACCAGCAACCTGCCTCTTTCTTCTCTCCGTTCCCGTGACGTCAGCGGTCCTTTACAATCTGTGACGGGAAAGACGCCAACACCTCAAGATCTCAAGGCCGGTTCTCGAAACTCATTTGCACACCGAAGCACCACGCCTGTTTTGCTTTCTTGTTCACTTCAGGGGTGTTCCTAGGAAGATATGTGTAGATGCCTCCAAGACGGTCTGCTCGGGGACATTCCCACTGAGTCCACACTAGGCCAACTGCTTCCTTCTAGATCCCCCAATAATGTGTTTTGCCAGTTATTCAAGAGCCAAAAGAACTGACTTATCAGCCACAGTGACGACCTGAGGCCGATGGCACCATAGGGAGGAGTGAGTGGGCGTCAGAGTTGGACCCGGGGGAGCCCTGAGCCGGGCTCAGCCACTTGCTGGCCATGGGGTTTCAGGCAGGTCCCTCAGCCTGAGTCAGACTTGCACCTGTCAGAGGAGAACCACGGGCACTTGGCAGCATGGCCGAGGGCCTGAGCCTGCAGAGGACAGAGGTCTGAGCATGGACCGGCCCACAGCGGGCACACAGTGCGTGGTGGATACCGGCGATTCGCAGACGCCAACCAAGGGGGCCTGCTTCTCAGAGGCGTGATTCAGGCCGGGTGCACGTCGGACTTAGGACAAGTGTCGAATCTCTGTGCTTCTCCTTCCTCCACTGCAGAAGGAAGGAGATAATCCTACCTGGGCTGCTGTGACATTTAAAGGAGAAAAACCATAAAGCCCCCGGGAACTACCTGCTCATTCTCACCGTCATCACAAGTTGGGGAGAATGTCCTTCCAAGGAAGTAGACCTTTTTGGTTTCTGACCTGCTTTTAGTCATCGAAATGGAAGCGCAGCCACATTAAATTCTGTAACCCATGGGCTAGGAGTCCCGATGCAGAGGCTTCTGGAGGTATGGAAGCAACACCTGCCCAGGACTCCCTCCGGGGGTGCCCCTGACCATGGCTCTCCCTGGCACCTGCCACCTCTGGGTCACAGGTCAAGCTCAACTGCAGGAGCAAGACCCATGCTGGGCCCAAGCCGGCTTAACGTCCCCTGGACAAGAGCCCCCGAAGCAAAGTAAGTGAAGAAAACTGCCCTTGGGTGCCAGGAGGTTCATTTGTCAGGTCAGTCGGAAAGGCCGGACTCTCCAAAATAAAGTGGCTACACCCCACAAATGAATGTTCTCTGAGGCTCTATGACGTGGGGGAGGCTCTCCGTCCCCCACACAGAACACGTGCCAGGAAGTGTCACTTCAGCCGTGTGGCCCAGTTCATGTCTCCACGTCCCCAGTATCCTGGGAGGAAACCGAGGGCTCTGCACTTGCCCGCCCTCTTTCCAGAGCTGCCCATTGGCGGCCTGGTGGCTGGTGTCTGAGCCACAGGAGCTGGGAAGGCAGAGTGCAGAGGGCAGGGCCACGCTCTGCAGCCATGAGAAACTCTGGGTACACGAACAAAAACCCACTGCTGCAGAAACGCTTTCTAAAACTTCATGAATATTTGGTCACTTGGGGCCAAGACCTGTTGCATTTTGCTCAAGATAAAGATAAAATCCAGCCAAGCGCCACTTTTCCATGTGAGTGAAAAGGCACCTCGACTGTGGGGCATCACAGGGAAATCCCGTGGGTCCAGACCTGCCGTCCCACGGGGCAACACGCACAGAGACCCCTAAGCGAGCCGCAGACAACAACAGGGGCTCTCTCAAAGCTGGACGAGAAGCAGAGACGCAGCCCGAGGGCCAATGGAGGTTTGCTGCTCTCAGGAGCGACCACACTCCTCCAGAACACAGGTGTGGTCTGAACAAGCAGTTTCATCCACAGCCAGCTGTGGACAGAGGCCAAGCCTTGACCTAGGACAGGTCTGGCCTCTAGCTGTGACAGGTCCGAGTGGCAAATATCACTGCCTGCCGGGGGGGGCCCGGCCGCGTGGGCAGGAAGATGAGCCTCCCCTCACGGCCCCTTCTTCATCTTGGCAGGACCATCTCACACACAGGCAGTTCCGATTCAGGACAGTCCCACTTACGAGTTTTCGATGGTGCAGAAGTGATACGCCTTCAGTAGAAGCCGTACTTCAGGTTCTGAATGTTGACCCTTCCCTGAGCTAGCAACGAGCGGTTCCATCCTTTCTCACGGTGCAGGGTGGCGACAGCTCCCAGACAGCCAGGGGACCACGAGGGTCAACAGCACATACACGGATGGTCATTCTATCCCTGTACAGCCGTCCTGTTTTTCACTTTTGGTACAGTATGCAAAAGACTACAAGAGATATTCAACACTTTAGCACAAAATAGGCTTTTGTTAGATGATTTTCCCCAACTGTAAGTGGTTCTGAGCATGTCTAAAAGTAGGCTGGGCTGAGCTGTGATGCTGGGTAGGGTAGGGGTAGTAAATGCATTTTCAACCGATGATGGCTTTATTGGGATGTAACCCCACCGTGAGACGAGGAAGACCTGTATGTTTTTAAGTTGTACTTTTTACCCCCTCAATAAAGGAATACTTTCCTAAACAAACAATTCCATAGCACAGCTAAGTTAAAGTGCCCTTCAATGCAGAGCCCTGACCCTGGAGCCTCCTTGGGGCTGGCCCTGGATGTGATCTACGCACAGTCCTCGGGTTCTCCCAACCATTGCTATTATTTGCATACACAGAAGAAATACAGAATTTTGTTTTGTATGTGTCTTTGCTTTTCATAAAAATAGTATCGTAGCATAACCATTCTACAATTTGCTTTTTTTCAGTAACTGTCAGAGAATTCCCCTGTCGGAGCTATAGATGTATCTTGGTCCTTTCAACAGCTGGCAGAAGTATGAGTGGAGAGACGACCAATGACCAGCTGGTCAGGAGCCCTGGCTGCCTGTTTAAGAGGCCTACAAGTCACCATGAGGTCCCTGGGGAGCCGCTGAAGGGTTTTGAGCTGGAGAGAGACATTTATATTTCAGGAATGGCTTCCTGGCTCTAGAGAGAAGCATGGATTAGAGGGAGGGAGGCGGGGGTGTGGGGGCAGGACCACCAGGGGGGAGGTTCTGGCAGTAAATTAGGTGAGGGATGCTGGGAGCAGTGTCCAGGACTGTGATTGAAAGAATGGAGAAGAGCAGACAGATCGAGGGGCATTCTGATGCAGAATCACGGGACTTGGCAACTGGCTGTGGCAGTTTCACGGATTTCTAGGAGAACAGGCACCTGGGGACCTGGGAGACATGTGGGGTAAGCTGGCAGGGTCTCTTTTGGCCATGCTGGGTTTGACGGGCTTGTGAAACATCTCAGAGGAGACACAGTCAACGTGGTTGGGACATGATGAGCAAGATTCAAGACTGGTTGGTGAGGACCGCCCGGATGGAAATACAGAAGTAAGACGGCCAGGGGAGGATCTGGGGCATCCAGCCTGCCGTCACGGTGACTGGGGCACAAGAGAAGATGAGAAGTTCTGGGACGAGCACGCGCTGAGAAGAGGGCAGGGCCAGCACGGGGCTCTGAGCAACGCAACATCTGATGCAAGTGCCAAAGAAAAGAAGTCCGCCAAACAACGGGAGGAAAATTCAAATGTGCTCCGTGATACTGGATCACAACCAGAGGAGTGGAATTTTTTTTTAAGACTTTATTTATTTATTAGACAGACAGAGATCACAAGCAGGCAGAGAGGCAGGCAGAGAGAGAGAAAGGGAAGCAGGCTCCCCGCTGAGCAAAAAGCCCAATGCGGGGCTCAATCCCAGGACCCTGGGATCATGACCTGAGCTGAAGGCAGAGGCTTAACCCACTGAGCCACCCAGGCGCCCCAGGAGGTATGGTTTTAATAAGCAGACAGACATACATCGACACACAAAGGTATGTGTTTATATGCACATGGTTTTATATGCATGCACGGGTTCTCTCTCTCTCTCTCACACACACACACACACACACACACACACGCAAAGGGACGTCTATTTCTACCTGCTGACAGCCCAGAAGCCATGAGCACACCTAGTGCCCAGAGTTTTAGATTCCAGTTTTCTCCTCTGAGAGACACAGGGGCTCTTTAGAGAAATGGCTGCCGGAGGGGGAGGCAGGGAAGGAACAAGCCTAGGACACCTTGTTGTACCAGAAAGTAAGACGTCTTCAAAGAATCACAGGAACTCAGCAGAAGGACCTAGGAGCCAGCTCAAAGGGGCTCCTCCTGGCTAAAATGAAACAATTTGAGTGTCCAAATAAATAAGGACAGCAACGAATTAGAACCCTCCAGTCCACACCAATGTGCACAAACAAGGGATAAGGGGAACTCATCCTTACAATAGAATGCCAACTCACATCGACGGAATGAAGGAGTTATAAAAATCAATGGATAATCTGATTAGGAATGAACTATGCACATAGTCCCAAAGTATTTCCCACTGATGACATGTTAATTACAAGAGGAAAAACAGTAACTTTATGGGAAGGAAACTTAGCAAGCAGCACCGTGAGTGGGTGATCCCAGCTGGGTCAGGCCAACAGGATGAACTTCCGGACAGGATGCGCACAGAAGGATACAGTAACAGCTGACACGGTGGCAGAGAAGAAAGCTGGCCTCGCAGCTCCGTGTCCTCAGATAGAGTGCGTGGCTGGGCTAGATGACCAAGCTGGCGCTGATCTGTGGCTTTTTTTTTTTTTTAAAGATTTATTTATTTTAGAGTGAGCATGCACAAGCAGGGGGAGCAGATGACGGGGAGAGAGACTCTCAAGCAGACCTCCTGCTGAGTGTGTAAGCCAATGTGGGGCTCGATCCCAGGACACTGAGGTCATGACCTGAGCTGAAATCAGGAGTCAGATGTTTAAGTGACAGAGCCATCCAGGCGTCCCTGACCTGTGACTTTCAAAAACCACCTGCCGTTCCTCCTCTAGGAACTTCTGATTTACTTGGTATGAGCCGCAGCCCTGGGAGTCGGTAGCTTTTCAAGGCTCCAGCTGATTCCCAGGTGCGACTAGGCTAGAGCAGCGCTGGGCTAGGTGAGATCTAAAATCCCCCCCACTGGACATTCTTTCCTCTCAGAATCACTGTATTAAATATGGCCCTGTGATCTGAGGTCCAGCCCAGAGGGTGCAATTTCCAAACGCGCTATAGGTAACAGCTGACTTCTCCAGCCCTCTTCCAGATTCTACTCACAAAACCTTTGGAAAAGCAACGATCTTGAAGGGTAAAGCAGCTTCTGGTCAGATGCCTCCCTGTCCTGGAACCAGAGGGCAGGGAGAGACAGGTGTCCCAGGTTTCTGTATGTCCAAAGCCAGGACTGACTGGCCACTACTCTCTGGGGGCAAGGACAGCGCGCCAGGAAGTTCGCACACAGTCCCGTTTAAACCTCGTCCTACCCCCTGCCAGAGGGACCTGAAGCACGGAAGGGAAGGGACTTGTTGGGGCCACAAAGCTGGTAAATGGCACAGCTGGTGCAGAAAGCGAGAGCTTCCAAGTCCACTGCCTTCCCACCGTATGAAGGAGGAGGTGGGGATGCCTTCCTCCAGGAGATGAAAGGTCCCCTACACACGGCAGCCCAGGAGTCCAATCAACAAGGACGAGAAAGCGGATGGAAGTTGTATGGATGTAGAAGGTTCCCGGGAGCCACCCCTGCAGCGTCCCTGGGCACTCTCCCCGGGGACACCCTCATGGCCAAGACAAATAACCCTGCTTCAGGGATCTCGGCCGTTCGTCACCAGTAAGTCAGCTTTTAATTGTCTAACTGCCCAAGTACTTTCTCAAAAGGATGGTGGCATCACCCAAGCGGGAAAAGCAGAACCTCATTATACATTTTATTTAGGATTTGAGAAGAGATTGCCTACCGGGTAAAGAAAGATAGTCTGAAATGTAATAGCAGAGAGTTCTTCTGACCTTGGTTAGTGGGATCGAATTCCCCAGGGCCCAGGCATCCCCCAGTGAAGGAGAAAACCGTGGACCAGAGTCCTGCAGCTAAGGGGCAGGAGGGCAGCCGCTGGGGGAGAGGCTGCCTGCACGGGCCCCAGGCTTCAGCCTCCCTGAGCTGCCGAGTGCCTCCAAGAGACCAGGCACAGTGACGGACACAGGTACAGGCCAAATAAAAGGCGACCTCCACGGAAAGTCTGACAGCCCTCTACACGCAATTTATGCTTACTTAAGATTGGGCTGCTTGTGTACATTCGAACCAGGTCATGACTTAATAAAAGTTCATTGGAAGAGGGGAAAAAAGGGCATTTTTACTACTCTTCTCTTTTACAGAAAGCTCAAATACTGAACTTCCCAGTTCAAAAGCAAAGGCTTGGCCATCATCCCCCTCACATAGCTAGACCTGTAACAACTGGTTGAGGCGGGCAGGCTCTGCCGGTCCCCAGGGCCAGACGTGGAATGACAGGAGACCACAGAGTCATGCCTGTGGTTGGGATGGGGCCCAAGAGCACACACACCAGACCTCCACAGCCCTGCCTTTCCAAACTGCATCATTTTCCAGAAACGTTGCCCTGGGGAACGGCTTTCCTTGCAAGCAGCATATCACCTTCCCCAAAACTCAGCTCTGGTGGACAAGCTCTCGGACCACGCTGACATGAAGATAAAGTTCCGAGACAGAACCGATGCCTGAATGGACACCCACCTTGATCTGGGAAAACCGAGGCGGGCGCTCCCTTCTGTCTCACTTGACGCGTCTGCGAAGTACAATGCCATAAATTACCCAGATCTCAGATTTAATATTAACCTTTAAAGGGCATGTCACAAAAATGTATTCTCTAAATATTGGTTGTTAGCTCACTTTGTAAGTCTGTCGTGGAGAACAGGTGTGAGGCTGCCCCCCCCACCCCGTCTCTGCCGGCACCTGTCACGGGCGTCTCCCGCCACCTGACAGTAATTCCCACCAAACGTGCGGCCCCATGAAGGAGCAAGTCAGCCATCGACTCGAACCGCGGCCTAAGTTGAGCCTTAGGACTTAATAATAGAGCCTGCGAATATGACTCTAATTTCTAGAGCTGACGAATTTTAAGAGGCAATGCGAGTTGAAATAACGGAGCGCAGGCACGACAAAGAACTTGAATCCGAGGTTCTCTGAACTATCCGGTATAATGAGCACTTGTTCCTTCCCCACAATGGGCATGTACAAGAGAAATCTAAGTAATAATTGCTGTAATTATCGTGAAAAATATGCAGAGATTAATGGTGATTATGAAAATCTGTATAATTGTTCTCTGACATCGTCGCCGATCCAGGGGTATCTTGAAATGGCCTCTGCCAGAGAACTTTCAACACCGAACATGTGGGCACAGAAATGTGACATTTTGGCTCTCTCCCTGTAAAATATTACCCTGGGTGTGCGAAGTTGGTTTTCATCATTCCCAACACCCCGGCCTGCATTTTAACTCTTCGTACCAGTGCCCTGCAAAGGTTCCAAGACGCCCTTAATGGGATGCGTATGTCATTGTGGTTCAAAGCCCCACGTTCAACTTGTTATTTATTCAAATAATTAATTACTCTTGTATCCATCGAGCAGTTTGTCATGACACATTAATGACTTGATAGACTTCTATGAACTGGTGAACACAGAACAGCAGAGCGTTTTTATCGCCATTTAATTTTAAAACGATCCTGTGTGAAATTATCTAGTCGTGAGTGATGGGAGCATAAAGAACAGACTCAGCAAAGCCCCTTTTGGATCATTGCTTTATTAATGGTAACGTCAGGGAAATGAAAAATGCTAACATTGTCATATTCCGCTGCTGGGCGGAGACGGATGGCCGGGGGACCAGGCGGGGGCTCCCAGCGCTCACTGCCGAGAGTGCCGAGCCCCTCCTGGCGCCGGGCCGGCGGGACCCCAGCCTCGCACACCCACAGGCTCTGTGAAGCCACCTCCATGCCCCGTCTCCCTTTCCTTGATGGCACTCGGCGCCTATTACTGTGTGTGTGGTCGTCTTCTTTTTTTTCCCACTTGAATTTTCCACTAGTGATATGAAGCACTCTCACGAAAACATTTCACTTTATGGCTTTGAACATTAAACGTTATTAATCCAATAGAAAAACGTTAAAGATATTGCTGTCACCTTTAAATGTGAAATGATATTAGGCGCTAAAAAAATGCTGGGTTAGTAGAAAAGATGTTCCCTTAGTTTTCCTTTCAAATCTTGAGATAACCGTTTTGGGTTGATGATAAAATAATATTTCTACATGGCTCACAGCACAACATCTGCTTTAAAAAACACTTCCTGTTCAGCTATTTTTTTTTTATATACTGAAAATTGTTTCTCAGTTGTTTTAATTACAAACTTGGGAATCCATGCAAACTACTTCCCAGCAGTGTGATTCAAAGACAATAGCCGCCCAGCCCTGAAGAGCCGCGGAGCCGGCCAGCGGGCAGAATCGCGGGGGGCTCTCTGACGGCCACGTGCGCGGCCCGCTGGGGACCCGACAGGAGAGGCAGCCAGACGTTGTCCCCGCCCTCTGCCACCAGAGAAGCAAGGGCAGCTCGCTCTTCCCTTACGAGCTTCCTGCTTCTGTATCGTGGTCCCAGGGAAGAGCTCCACTGCCCACCCGGATGTCTAATCCTGGGGCCTGGGACAACGGGGACTTGTCCTCGTCCCTCACACCTGTCATCAATCCTTTCAGTCCCCGAGAAGGTAGTGATGGTGGCGGTGGCTTGCAGTGAACTAAGCTCCGACTCCATGCCAGGCCGCGGTCTCTGTGCTTTCTGCGAATGGATGGGTTTCTCGGGACCATCCTGAGTTACGCATGTGGTTACTCTTTATTGTCATCACACCCCCACTTCCCAGTTTCGCAAAGGACACTCTGGCCGAGGGCAGATGGGGAACCCGCCCAGGAGCTCACGGCAGACAAGACACGGCAGCGGGGCTGAACCCAGGCAACTGCACACAGCCTTCCGCACACCACCACGGGGCTTCTGATTCCCTCCGCAGATTTCTCTCCACAGCCCCGGACTTGGGGGATGCCCCCTCTATGGTCCTGACATCACTCTACCCTCCCCCAAAAGGGGATCTGGAAAGGAATGGGGCAAAGCAGCTCATCCCGCAGTGGATGGAAAGTGCAAGAAAAGCAGAGCATTTGGGGCACATCCGGGGGCGAGCTGAGATGGGGTGGGGTGTCAGTGTTCTGAGGTTAAACACTTCAAAGGACCTGAGAAGGTCGAAACCAGAAGCTGACTTGTGTATCCTGCTCTGTGGAATGTTTTACTTTTCAAGGTGGAGACACTGGGGGCGGAGCACTGATGACTTCCACGCGGACATTGCCAGCAACCAGGCAGTGAAGTGGGAGCTTAAGCCCCGCTGGCCCAAGACTCCAGGTGGCCTCCCCCCAGGACCTGCTCCTTGTGCCGGAAGAGCTGGTCCCCCCAGGGGAGCACGGCCTCAGGGAGGTCGGAGCAGAGCCGCACAACGCAGCTAGGTGGGGGTCTGCCAACTTTAGGGACCATGGGGTGGCAGATTCATTTGGGAGCCTGCTAGGGGGCCTGTCAAAGAGACGGGCAGGTGTCCTCCAGAGCAACGGAGGCCAGTAGAGCCGACTGTAGACGCCCCAGGCAGGAAGAACAGTGGTTTCAAAGACGGGCCCCAAATAGAAAGTCCAAGCAGATGACCCGAACTGCAGGAGCCACTCCTTCACAAACCAGGGCAAGTCCTCTGTGAAGTCAGGCAAGGGAAAAGCAGCTCTGAGCACAGGAACCCTCTCTCTCTCGAGCAGCCACATCCCTGGAGAGAACCGGGGTACCCCACAGGGGAGGGGACAGTCCAGACAAGTGCGGGAGGCAAGGGGGCCTTGCTGAGCTGGGCCTCTGGTACCGCCTTAGACATGTGTCTCCAGAGCCATGCCCCCTCCCCTTGTTTCCAGAAGACCCGCCCTTTCTCTCCAAACTACAGGCCCTAGTGTGTCAGAGTGGTCTGGGATGATCATTGCCAACTCAAATCCCTGGCCTTAAACCTCCAGACTTTGGCTCAGGAGCTCCAGGACAAGGGCACCATGAGAAGCTTCAGTCTGTGCCTGGAGCCTCAGAGTACGGTTCTGTCAGCCTCTGACCCATATATAACCCACTCTGCGACCCGTAAGGACTAAGCAGGGCAGCGGCATACAGACCCGCAGAATTGGTCACAGTCGTCACTTGGCAAAATCTTGGACTTAGTGCTAGACACGGTCACAGCCCAGAGAGGCCAAGGCGCTCACCCTGTCCCATGGCTGGGAGAGGCAGGTGGTCCTGCTTCCAGCTCAAAGCGAGGCCAGGAGTGCCAACCTTAGAAGGCCAGGCTCTTGACACTCCTACATAATTTAAGACACGATCTCAAGAAAATGTCAGGGCCACAGCATAACCAGGTGCTCTGCTAGTGATCATTTATCACTTACGATGAGACCCAACCATGGGGTTTCTCTTTGTTTGGATCTTTTCTGGACTGAGCCTCCAAAATTCACAAGATTTTAGGAGCCCAGAAAGGTCCTTGGTCTGTCTTTCTCTCAATCTACAGTGAATTTCCTGAGCACTCGGGGTTTCTATGGCCTTTACCTTCAATAGTAGGAAAAAAAGGTAACATTCAGGTAGCCTATGACCATCTTTCCTGGGATACAGACAGAAGGCTTTCTCCTTCCCTCTCTCTAATGCCTAATTCCAGTTGAGCTCTACATATCATGAAGCTGGGGAATGTATTTCTAACTTGTGTTGGATCCTTGAATTTCCTTCTCCAACCCTTCTGTGCTTTCCTGAGTAATGACTTCCAGCACTTGAAAATCTGCCCTGAATTTTTCAAAGGGAACCTTTGGTCAGAACAAAGTATGAAAGGATACATTTCAATGGAAACTAACAACTTAAAAAGACACACAAAAGTGATTTCTGCACCAGGAAGCTTTCAGACCTGCTGCAGCCGCTAGACGGGACGGGGGTGGGAATTAGGGGGGCACCATCACAAAACACAAGCCCCGACAGGAAAGCAGAGGCCTGTTCTTAAAAATACTTTCTTTAAAGCCCCAGGAAAGGGGGAAATATAACGGGAATTTAAAACCCCCAAACCATCAACAAAACAAAGAGGCAACCCACGGAATGGGAGAAGATATTTGCAAATGACACTACAGACAAAGGGTGCTGATATCCAAGATCCATAAAGAACTCCTCAAACTCAACACTCAAAAAACAGATAATCATGTCAAAAAAATGGGCAGAAGACATGAACAGACACTTCTCCAAAGAAGATATACAAACAGCTAACAGACACATGAAAAAATGTTCATCATCATTAGCCATCAGGGAGATTCAAATCAAAACCGCACTGAGATACCACCTTACACCAGTTAGAATGGCCAGAATTAATAAGACAGGAAACAACATGTGTTGGAGAGGATGTGGAGAAAGGGGAACCCTCTTATACTGTTGATGGGAATGTAAGTTGGTGCAGCCACTTTGGGAAACAGTGTGGAGATTTCTTAAGAAATTAAAAATAGAACTTCCCTATGACCCTGCAATTGCACTACTGGGTATTTACCCCAAAGATACAGATGTAGTGAAAAGAAGGGCCATATGAACCCCAACGTTCATAGCAGCAATGGCCACGGTCGCCAAACTGTGGAAAGAGCCGAGATGCCCTTCAACAGATGACGTTCATAGCAGCAATGGCCACGGTCGCCAAACTGTGGAAAGAGCCGAGATGCCCTTCAACAGATGAATGGATAAAGAAGATGTGGTCCATATATACAATGGAATATTACACCTCCACCAGAAAAGATGAATACCCAACTTTTGTATCAACATGGACTGGACTGGAGATTATGCTGAGTGAAATAAGTCAAGCAGAGAGGGTCAATTATCGTATGGTTTCATTTACTTGTGGAGCATAAGGAATAACTCGGAGGACATTAGGTGAAGGAAAGGAAAAGTGAATTGGGGGAAATTGGAGGGGGAGATGAACCACGAGAGACTGTGGACTCTGAGAAACAAACTGAGGGTTTTGGAGGGGTGTGGGGTGTGGGGTTGGTTGAGCCTGGTGGTGAGTATTAAGGAGGGCACGTCTTGCATGGAGCACTGGGTGTGGTGCATAAGCAATGAATCTTGGAACACTGAAGAAATAAAATTAAATAAAAAAAATAAAACCCCCAAACCAGATGGGAAAACAGAAACCCCGCAGGACGGCAAAGCTATAGGCAGAGTGGAGTGGGGGGTAGTCAGCCTGGGCATGGAGCAGCTTAGAAATGAAGGAACGGCGCCCCCCAGAGTTGTACGACTCACATGGTGAATTCCCGCAGAGCTTCCTTTTGGGGCTGCACACCCATTAACTGCTTTATCCTACTTTCTACCCTGTCCCCGCGAGGCTGACCCTGGTCCAGAGTCTCCATGACGACGCCCGAGCTCAGAGAGTTTATAGGCTTGTTCAATGCGGCCCAGTGGGCCCGTAACAGAACCGGGTGTTGAATATGGCCCTCCTGACTGTGGTGTAATCGTTTATGGGGTCAGTGGAAAAACCATTTCAGCAGAGGCCTAGAAGGGACCCCAGATCCCAAAGTCAAAGGCCGTCTCTTCGTGAGAGAATGTTCAGGGCTGCTGGTCTGGGGGCACTGGGGGCTCAGAGGACAAGCGTTAAGAGTTTGCTCAGTCTTTACTAGGAAAGAATTTGCAAATGGTTTTTGACAGGCACATCTTGAAAGCACAACTCTTTTTGGCTTTTAATGGTTTCATTTTTGGCGGAGAGGGGGCTGGTCTGCGGATTGGCGGCGCTCTAGGCTTGATTCCGTCCAGGCTGTTGGACGAACCCCAGACCGTGACTTCATTCCCACCTGAGGCTGAGAACACATGAGGCGGCTTTTCAGTCCTGTGCCTGTGAAGTCCCACAGGCCCGGGAGTGGGGTGCCATGCCAGCACACCTCTGGAGAAGGAGATGCCACACTTCTTTAACTCCACAAAGTCCTCACCCCAGGGCAGTCTGAGGTCTGATATGTCACGGAGAAGGCAGAAGGACAGGGACCTGTGTCCTCACCCCTGAAACAGCCTCTCCCCCAGTACTCGAGAATACAGCATTGGTGGTGTCTACTGCTGGTGGAAATCCTGACGGTCACAACATGAAATGATTCGTCATTTTGCTAACATACAAAGCAGTTCCATGCCTGGGGGCGTCCGGCCGGCGAGCCAGTCCGACACATGCCCGGCCCCTGAATTTCAGCCCAGCTGTGCTAGTTCTCCACCTTTCTCCTGCAAAAGCAGAGACTTTCTTGAAGTGACTGTTCCTTATTTTTTAAAACACACCCCACCGAGGAAGGGAAGATTGGAAAAGGTGGAAGAAAATGAAGGAGTGTGAGTGGCACGTGGACTGCTGACCCCGAGCCCCTCATGCTGGGGGAGGGGGATGCTGTGGGGGAAGCGACCGCTCACACGGCTTCAGGACCTGGTAGCCGGACGGTCCTGACGTCAGCGCTGGTGAACTTGGCCTCTGCTGGAAACATCAGCCTCCTCAGATGGAGGCCAGGTGGCCTAAACAGAGCCTATCCCCTTCCCCCCCTAGTTCTGAAGCTGTTTCCACATTCAGCCAGGTTCCTGCCAACGTTCTGAACATCCTAGCGGGCGGGGCAGGGGTGTGGGGTGGGGATGGACAGGGGCAAATGTGGGAACCTCGGCCAAGCACACTGACAGCCTGATTAGAAAAACCTTGGGTTTTATCCCAATTCTTTTCTACATAAACAGAACTCAGAGTTGAAATGACCATTAACAGTGATGTAATATGTGGAGGAATTCATTTTAGTGACAAAATTTATTTAAATAACTTTCTAAATGACGTTGGTCTTTATTTATAGAATTGTTAGTTCTACAGGTTCACCCAAATGTTTCACTTTTATGTTCCTACATTTTACGGAGAGAATTATGTGCTAAAGAGCTGTTTCTAAATTTCGGCACTTGGGAGTATCTTGGGGAATTATCCTACAAAAACATTTATGTCTAATTATTGTATTAGGAAGAGATGTTCAAGATGACCTATCAAAGTTTATTGTTCTAGAATCATCCAGGACAGAAAAACCATAACATAGTGCATTAGAGGCTCAAAAATGCCCCCCCCCCCGCCCCATTATTCAGTTGGGTTTGAGGCTAACAGCACGCAGAGGTTAAAAACTGACCACAGCCACGCGGTCAACCACTGCAAACCTGTCCTTACTCGTGACTGGGAAACTCCTCTGGCTGTGACCAGGGCCGCCTTCTCCTCAGCCAAGACTGGGCCACTGTGGCGACCAGTTACAGAGACTGGGGTTCACGGGGGCAGCTGGACTGCTGAGAGCAGGAAGGCTTTCCTCCAGACACAAAGGCCCATTTCACCCCACCAGGCTCTCCTGAGCGAGGCTCGGGCTGGGGCCGCGTGCTTCGTGGTGGGGAAGCGAGCTGGGGGGCTGTTCTGGAGGACAAAGGGGAGGTGGCTGGGCAGCGTCTGTGGTTAAGGGGACCGAGGGGCAGAGCGAACACATTTTCACAGCCAGACTGCTCCTTTCACACATGTGTCAAACCGTTGGAATTTCACTGGAAAACTTTATTTCAGAAGTAAACTTTGAAGTTTGAAAATGAAAGCAGAAAGGCTATTTTTCAGTAGAGAGAGATGGTTTCGGACTCGAAAGGACCAAAGGAAGGTGCTAATGGGCGGTAAGTCGGAGCCGCTCCAGGGGACGCGCTCTGCCCTGGTCTCTGGAAGCTACCCTCTGCGCTACTGTGGGTCTTCCTCAGATTTTCCCTGGTGGGACCCGAAATGTGTGTTTTCTCTCTCTCATGCTGTCCTGAAGGGCCTGGTGGGCCTTCACCCCAGGCCTGGGTGGTACCCACCTACGATGACGTTGATGATCTGGAGAGAAGGGGAGGCTCTGTGTGTGTGTGTGTGTGTGTGTCTGTGTATGTATGTGTGGAAAGAAACCACATGAGCCTCATAGCTGAGGCGACACCAAGCCTGTGTGACTGACTACCCCTTCCATGAAGCACAGAGGGCCAGCGCGGTTGGAAACAGGGTTCCCTCAGAGTCCTTGTGAGCAGAGAGGGAAGAGTCCCTGAAATGCCCAACCTTTGAGTTAAAAATAAAACTCCAAACTTGAGAATGTCACACGGGCGAAGGGTGACTCTGCCATCCTCCCTCCGAGCCCTGAGTCCCTGCCCTCGCTGGGCCCCTGGCCCTCCCCCACTCAGCTGGCTTCCCTTGTTCGCCAGGGATGAGCCAGCTCATGGGCAGGGCCGCCGAGGGCCCATTGTTAGGGGACACCAGCCCCTGCAAAACAGATGCTCAAGAGAAACTTCTCGTGTTGAAGAAACTGGGATCTTACCCATCTCACAGCTGATGAGAAAAGACACAGCGCAAGTGCCGTAACTGGTCTTTCCTGTCGTCTCTGCTTACCAGAGACTGCCCTGGAGCTCAAAGGCAGTGATGGGCTTGTCCTAAAGGTAGAGCTGCTACCTGGGTCCAGGGCTTTAAAATGAAGCCATGTGGTCCCATAGTCACCATCCCACACCCCACGACAGGCCACTTGTCCCAGAGAAAGAGCTGGAAGTTGTGACGCATTCTACAGCTCTTTTATTTTTGGTGTCGGTCACCCATTATCCTTAAACATCGCTTCCTGTTCTCCCTCCTAAGAGATTCTAATTATTCCTCCCACCATTTCAGTCCAAACCCTCACCCAAACCCAAATCACACCCCCTCCCAAACGCACAAGTCAGAGAGCAGAGGCACAGGCAAACGGGCTTGTCTTCCCTTCCAATGCCGGCTGGAACACTTTCTACCTATTTACCCAGCACAGAGAGGCTCAACGGCTGCCCTGTCGTTTCCAGCAATATTCAGAACAGGACCAGCGTCCTGTGCAAACAAGCTGGAGGCCCCGTGGGATCTGCTATGGTGGCTGGCCCCAAGTCACCAGACGGACTGTGCCCCACTGGGGCACAATTTCCTGACTCCCAGGCCAATGCCAAGGGCGCTAGGCCTACAGGCACCTGAAGCTGAGTGTGGGCCCTGTAGACCGAGGGAGAGCGCCCGAGGCCAAAGGCGGGGCCTGTCTTCTGTGGCTTTTACGGCCCAAAATAAAGCAGAGTGACTGGCCCAAGGCAGGGCCTCAGGGTTTCATAAATGGCCGGCTGAAGGGCCCACACCCAACACTGGGTTTTTCACGTTGCAAATTCTACTTGGAAGCCCTGATTGTGTGTCTGTGCACATACATGTGTATGCGTGGCCAGAGGGGTGTGCATATGTCTGCATGTGTGCACGTGGGCACACACACTCTGCATGTGTGCACACACGTGGGCACACGAGATCCTCCAGGACAGCAATGACGTCCCTTTCTCATCTGCCAGAGCAAAAGAAGGTGCCTCTGTGCTCACCAACACTGCAGAAGTCTGAACGGGGCCTGCACAAGCGGACCCCTTGACCCCTGCCACGCACACGGCACTGCTGGGAAAGGAGTTTCCCAGAACCGGTAAGCGGGACTGAGGACCGAACCAGCGCGACTTCCGCCCGGCTCTGGACACGGCAGGTGTCCTCGATCGCTGGCACACGTGGAATTTACACAGACGCCGCCAGTCCAGCCACGCAGGGGTCAGTCACGAGGATCGCCTAATCCGCGCTTCCTGTTCTGCCTGCTTCCACTGCTTACCTGTGCCTGGAGGCTGGGAGTTCTGGGGCATCGCTAAAGCTAAATCATAAAGATAAATAAATGCTTTCAAAGGATACGTGTCCTGGACACCCAGCCCAGGCCCTTGAGCATTTTCTCTTCCAACCTCGGGAAGGCAGGGGACCAGGGCAGTCCCACCGCCGAGCTCCCTGTGGCCCCCTCCCCCGGACTCCTGCTGCTGTGCGGCCTGACTCAGTCCACTCCTCTCTGTGGAGCCCTGCTATGGCCTGGTCCCCTCTGAGCACAGACGGCCGCTTGGGGGTGGCTCTCAGGACCCTTCTGTCAGCCAGTGCCCATGGCCTGTCCCGACTGCTCCTCTACCCACAAGTGCCCCGAAGGGCAGAGCCCTTCACCCAGTCCCTCTCCCTGCTTCCCTGGCCCACACGGCAGCAAGAGCACCTGTTGCGGGCAAGGCGTCTCACAAGCTCTAGTTCACAGAACCTTCCCTGTGCTCTCGGAGGAAGCTTTGCATGCCTCCATCTCTGTTTCTACAATGGACGAAACGGAGTGTGGAGGTTAAGAGTGGGTGCAGGCCAAGCTGCCCCAGCGGTGGCTGTGGTAGGTGAACTAGGTCGTCGGGCCTTTGTTTCTGGGGCTGGAGGCTGGGACGCAGGACGCCTCCTGCTTAGGGTTGTCAGGGTGGAAGAGATAGTCCGGATAAGGCGCTCAGAGCAGGGCAGACACTGGATGCTGGGTAAGTGCATCCGGTGCATTTAGGAGGCTATCATTCGCCTCCTAAATGCGAACAAAAATGACCAATGTCCCCTCCCTCACTGTGCCCCCCCCCAATAAAAATCAGTTTCATGCAAATAATCCTCCCATGCGGGGGGGAAGCCGGGCAGGCTGGGAGGGTGCCCCTGAGTCCATGCCCCCCCGCTGTGACATGACAAATAAGCTGCGGGCTGACAGTGTCTCCAAGACATATTGGAGTTTACTTTGTCGTGTGGGCTCGCCATCTGCGCCGCCCCAAAGGGAGCTGGCTTCCCAGGCTGCTCTGGGAGCAAGCGGGAGCGTCCACCTGTCCCTGGACAGAACTGCGAGCTCAGGCGCCCATCGCTTAGGCTGCCCAATGAGAGGAGATGGAATTTGCCCGCTGCCCTCCTGGGCGCCAGGCCTTCCTTCCCAGGGAGGGCCCAGGTTCGTGCCCCGCGAGGCATGGGTAATCAGTGGCACCCGGGCCTAATGAGCCTTCCCGCCTGTGTGGCCCTCCCTGCAGCGGCCGCTGCTACCGCCCGGGCCCAGGCTGGTGCCCTCTGTCAACTCTGAGGTTGTCCATCAGGAGGCTGGGGGCGCAGGGACGGGCGGGGCCGAGCACCTCCCTCGTGGAGCACGCTGCTGAGGAAGTAAGGAGACGTAAAGCCAAGAGCAGAGTGTGAAAGGCTAGGACGGAGTTCTGCGGAAACCACGGGAAAGGCACTGTTGAGATTTACTGTGTGACCCTGGGGAACTCGCTTACCTCTCTGAGCCACTTGTCAAATGGGGATGACAGTGATACCGCCTACTTCCCAGGTGGCTGTACGGATGTAGTTAAGTTCACACATGAAGGCGATTTAGCTCAATAAAGACTATTATTCCCGAAACCAGACAGACACTCCTCTCCCTAGCTCCTCCAAGGCGAGGCTGGTCAGGAGAGGACAGAAGCCAGGCCTTGTCACTGCAGGGAATGACTCCACAGCCATCCCCTGGGACTCAGGGCCTTCTGGGCCTAGGCTGGCCCTTCCAGGTTCAGCAATACTCTTCAGTCTCTGGGCAGGAAAGGTAGGAAGTGGCTAAATTTGCCCAAATTAGAGGCTGTCCTTACTTTTAACCATGAAGAATGACTCTCTGTCTTCCTCTGGAAATGAGCCTTAGCAAGGCAGTGGTGTGGGTATATTCACTCCCATCTGAAACCACACTAATGACAGGAAACCGCGGAGGCTGTGCTAGCAGGCAGCCAGCCCGAGAGAGGTGGGCCTGCGGGTCTCTGGGGCCCAGGATCCCCCTGGGGCCCTTGGGCCTCCTCCAATGACCCACCTCAACATGCCAAAGAGCAACCTGATCTCTACAATTTGTACTGCATGTTTCTGGTGGCAGGTCACAGCAAACTGGAGTGTGGGGGGCCCCAACTGCTGTCCTCAGGCTCTCTGCTGGCCCTGGGCATGCTACCAACCAGGCTTGGCCCTGAGCTGGTCCATGGGAGGTGCTCGGTCCCTGCTGACCGAAGGTGCTGCTGAACCTCACAGCCCCGTGTGCAGGAGGGGCGGGGAGCCATGCCATGGAGGGGAGGACGGCCAGCCTAGGTGAAGGTGCCTGCAAGTGACAGGGCTGGTGCCCAGTTGGGAAGGCAGGTGTCTCCAACACCCCTGCTGCCTCTTCTACACCTGCTGCCCAGTGTTCTGTCCGCGTCCCTGGAGAATCACAAGGGAATGTGGGAAAGCTTTCAGATAGTGTTTCTCATGATCTACATTTTGGAGTAAGGCTCTTGAAGACATTTTTAAAAAAAAAAAAAACAGAACAGAACAGTCTAGGAGCAGCGATCAATCTGTTTATAACGTGGTGACCAGGTGGCCAAGAAAGACTGAGCAGGCCTGGACTTGGCCCCAGTCTGAAAGCAGAGCTCCCGCCCACCAGGTGTGGACGCGAGGTGGCTGGCTGCGTACGGAGGGCACCTGAGAGGTATGGGTTCACGTGTGGGTACAGAGATGGGCTGGAGCCATTCATGGAAGGCACCAGGAATACAGGAGTCACCAGGGGTGGCTTCCAGGAAGAGTGGGACTACGGGTTAGGCTGGAGACTGGTGAGGATGTGGGAGGGAGGAAAATCAAACAAAGGCCTATGTTGGCAGCACCCATGGAAAGAGTCTCAGCTGGCCAGAATAGAGAGACGAGTGAGAGAGGTCACAGCCGAGCACCTGACAGCCAAGCAGGGCAAGAACCTTCTAGAACTTAAGGCCCCAAACACAAAAAGGTACCCTTCTTGGCTAAGCAAGATGGATGGAGATATGGATACGGATCTATCCATCCATCCTACCTGATTAAAGAATGGTTATGTGTGTATCTCAAACACGGTGCCTTACAGAAAGAAGACATTATTTCCAAGAATCAACCTAACTCTTACTGAAACAAGAGGTAATACAAGAGGTGACGAACTCTGAAGATCTGAAAAAAATGAAACATTAGAGACCACATTCTCTGCCCAATGTGCAATAAAGTTAGAAACAAGTTAAAATCTCAGTCCCTCAGAGATGGTCCTTGAGTCAGTAGGCAACCAAAACAAAAACTACTGTATGTTTATAAATGTAATGACTATGTATCAGACTTCCTTCCACGTGATACATAGACATACCTCTACAGCTCTGAATACTTTTGTTAAAAATCATAAACAAAACAGGAGCGCCTGGGTGCTCAGATGGTTAAGCGTCTGACTCTTGGTTTTGGCTCAGGTCATGACTTCAGGGTCATACATGAGCCAGGTGTTGGGCTCTGCATGGAGTCCGCTCCAGATTCTTTCACTCTCCCTCTCCCTCTGACCCTCCCCCAGCTTGCATGCTCTCTCTCTCAAATAAATAGAATCTTTTTTTTTTTTTTTAAGATTTTTATTTATTTATTTGATAGACAGAGAGAGATCACAAGTAGACAGAAGGCAGGCAGAGAGAGAGGGGGAAGCAGGCTCCCCGCCGAGCAGAGAGCCCGATGTGGGGCTCGATCCCAGGACCCTGAGATCATGACCTGAGCCGAAGGCAGAGGCTTAAACCACTGAGCCACCCAGGCGCCCCTCAAATAAATAGAATCTTAAAAAAAAAAAAACACACAAGCAAAATAAATGAGGTAACCATCCAACTCAAGCAGTTTTATATATATATATATATACATATATATGTATATATATATATATTTATATAGAAGCCAAAAGAAAGTAGAAAAAAAGAACTAATGAAGATAAAAAATGAAACAGAAACCCTAATGCCTTTATTTATAGATCAAAAACTAGTTACGTGAAAAAATAAATCGTTAGCAAGACCAAAAGAAAAAGAAACTAGGAATATATATGACTGCAGGTATATTAATTTCAAAAATCAAAATTAAACTCTTAGGCACAGCTTTATACCTTTAATAATATACCTTTAATAAACTTTATTATTTTTATTTTTACTTCATCTTTTTTGGGGGGGTGAGAGCAGCAAAGGGGAAGAGAGAGACTCTTAAGCAGACTCCATGCCCAGCATGGAACCCAATGTGGGGCTTGATTTCATGGCCCTGAAATAAACCAAAAGCAAGAATCAGACCCCTAACCGATTGAGCTACCCAGGCACCCCTATACTACTAAACTCTAAAATTGAGGTGAAAGGGCTGGGTTTTCTTTCAAAGAAAATATAAATGACAAAACTGATTCGAGCAAAAGCAGAAGCCTGAAGAAAGTGAAACTGTCCCTCCTCCCAAACTACCTGCTGGTTCCCCAGGTCCATTTAGTTTTCAGAGGGAAAAAAAAAATTTTTTTTTCCTTTTCCTTCCCCCTGCCCCAAGGAACAGAAATTACAGTATCTTAAGAATAGTCTCATATTTGAAAGAAAAAATTTCTGATTCTTAGATCATTCAAAATTAATATTTGAATAAGCATTAAGCCTGATATCATCTAAATACCAAAATCCTAACTTAAATAACAGCAGCTGAGATCTAGTACTACCAATCATGCGCCACAGTAAAAAAGGATTTCAAAAATATAGCAATTATCTCCATGTTAAATCCTCAAAATATAATGACTCATATCAATAAGTCTAGTGAGAAAAAATACAATATCGTACGGATAGATTTTGAAGTGATTTTTACTTGAAATTGAAATTGTGCCTGAATTAAAAAACAACAACAACAACAACACACAAACTCCCAGGAAAATGGGAATAGAAGAACTGTTCCTTTAACATGATCAAACTCGCTCCTAAATTAACACCCTACCTCGGGCTTGATTACGAAATGCTAGAAACATTCATCCCCACTAAGTCCAGAACTGGGCAAGAATGCAAACTATCGCTACTTTCATTTGCTGCTTTGGATGTTCTAGCCAACAATATAAAGCAAGAAAAGGAAATGCAGTATAAATCTTATCAAAGAGACAAAACAGTATTTGCAGATGATATTGTTGTCTACTGAGAAAACCCAAGTAAATCAGCTGGAAGCTACTAGAAATAACATGCACAGAAGAGAGGAAGCCAGTTATAAAATAAAGATTCAGGAACCAACAGTACTTAAAAATATATGTATAAGCAACTCCTGGATAAAACAAAGTACGCCAGACGATGACAACAAAAATTTGAAACCTAGGAATTAGATAAACAGAAAGTAAATGATAATATTTTACTGAACAATATAAAAAAATTTGAATAAATGGATAGGCACGTTACATTTCTAGAAGGAAAGATCAAGTATTTTAAAGATGACTATTCTCCCTAAATTAATTTACAGCTTTAACATTTTCTCAAACAAAGTCTTGAAAGTATTTTCCTTGTTACTTAAAGTGATTCTAAATTTCAACTGGGTAAAAGTCTGAGCTAGAATTACCAGGAATATTTTGAAAACAAAGAACAGTAAGACAGGCTACCAAAACATATACATTTATTATAGTTAAAAATATGATTCTCCCATCAGAATATGCATTCAAATCAATAGGACACAAGCTACAAAATATATCATAATATATAATAAATTTATATAAGATTGTTTTCAAATAAGTTAGTTTAAAAAAGCATTAATTAATAAATGGTATTAGGACAAAGAGGATTTGGAAAAACACAGACCCTTAACCTCAGGTTATAGATCAAAATAAATCACAGATGGATTTTAGTTTAAAAAAAAAAAGTAACAAAACGAGCTAGAGAAGACTTTTCTAAAATGTGATGGCAAAGGAGCAAAACATAAAGGGGGAAAAAAAACAAATGAAAGGAGAACCACAAACTGGAAAAAAAGTAGTAGTAATACAGCAGCAAAAAAAAAAACTTCACTCCATAAGGAGCTGCTACAGCTCGAACAAGAAGAGCCAGAGGACTTCACGAGAAAAGCAGCAAGGGCACAAACAGGAAAGGACTAGGGGGTACCAACGGCTGCCATTCAGCACAGGAAAACATGCCCTCATGGTGAGATGCCGTGTCCTCTTTCAAAGTGATCAGGATCTTGGAAAGGAAGGCTAACCCCGTTCATGTATGTGTAAGTGTAAATGGATTCAACCATTTTGGTGGACAATGTGTCACTACATGTCGAGATGCCTAAAAATGCACACTTACCCTAAGGAACAAAGGTTTATCTGAAGGGAAGCTTACCAAAGTATTTCAGAAGGGAAGAGAATGTAAATATCCAGCCTTAGAGGACCCGTTAGATAAAGTGCACCGCATCCATGAGGAAGGTCACATAACCATGACATCTGCCCCGGGGAAGACGACGGAGAGGCAAGGAGCAAGCCTGCGACCAGGTCACAGAATGGAATGGACACTCTTGGCAATGAAAAGGAGCAGGCTCCTGGGGCGCCTGGCTGGCTCAGTCCATAGGCAGACACGGCTCCTGATCTCAGGATTGTGGGTTCGAGCCCCATGCTGGGTGTAGAGATGACTTAAATAAATAAATATTTTTTAAAAAGGAGCAATCTACTGATGGATCTATGCAGCACAAATGAATCTCAAAAACATGATGGTGAGCAACACAAAAAGCTGCATCCTGTAGGACTCCATTATGACACAGGAAACACACGGGTGATCGTCATGCTCAGCATGGGGCAGGAAATGACCAGCAGCAGGAACTGCAGAACTTTTTGGCATGATGGAAAAATTCTGTATCTTTCTTCTGGTGGCAGTTGCATGACATTTATTGTGCCAGTTTGACATTTAACATTTGTTAAGACTCACTGAACTGTATACATCAAGAGGGTGAATTTTATTGTATGTAAATTAAACCTCAATAAATCTGACCAAAAAACCCAGAATGGACACTTAATTAGGTAGGAATATACTTTTATATAAAGATATAATATGTGGGTATACATATACATATTAGTATTATTATATTATTAATATGTATATGTATATACATATTAGAAAAAAAGAATAAGGATCTACACTAAAATATTGTCTGAATTTATAAATCAGAAAAGTTTGTGTCCGTTTTTTTAAATTTTAAAAAATATTTTACTTATTTATTTGACAGAGAGAGGAAGAGAGATCACAACTAGGCAGAGAGGCAGGCAGAGAGAGAGGGGGAAGCAGGCTCCCTGCTGAGCAGAGATGCGGGACTCTATCCCAGCACCCTGAGATCATGACCTGAGCTGAAGGCAGAGGCTTAACCCACTGAGCCACCCAGGCACCCTTGTCTGTTTTTGATTAAAGAAATTTATCAACAAATTGTTCTGTCTGGCAACAAACTTTTTAAGGTTCTTACAGGAACTGCTGAGTCCCACAAGCCCTGAGGCAGAATTGTCCAGAACACCTCTGTTCCAGCCCCTGCAAAATGCCTGGCTCTCAACAGGAGCTCAGTAGGCATGGTGGGAGGGCAGAGCAACTAGAAGTACTACCACCTAGTCCAACAGCTTCATTTTGCAGCTGGGAAAACTGAATCCCAGAGAAAATGAGTGACTTTCTCAAGTTCGGAAGAGATCAAAATGAGCCTTAGCCGCCAGGGGGCACCGCTATTTCCACCACACTGGAACCCCTGTGAAAATCCTGGTGCTAAACCTAACTGTGCCAGGAGAATCAAGTGCCTGATGAGTTGAAATAAGCTACAGAAACCAGAGGTATTACAGGACAATGGTTCTCAAACTTTAGGAAGCAACGTCTCATGTCCCAGCTTCACTTACTTTTTTCAGTATAATTATTTTTATATTTTTCTTTACATCTGAAGGCTCACTTAAAAATTTTTTTAAATTAACATTTTATTTCATATTATTTTTAATTTATTTTTTCTGAAACCCACTTTTTTTCTGGTTGAAACTTACTTTTTTAAAAAAATTGAAGTACAAATGACAATACAGTATCTTATTAGTGTCAGGTGTACATGATAGTGACTCAGAATTTTTACACACTATAGAAATGATCCCCATAAGTCTAGTTACCATCTGTCCCCATACAAAGCTTTTACAATATTATTGACTATAGTCCCTATGCTGTACATTCCATCCCCATGACTTATTTTGTAACTGCAAGTTTGTACCTCTTAATCCCCTCTATTTCACTTACCAACTCCCACCCAACCACTGTGCCCTATAGTAGCCAGCAGTTTGTCTCCTGTACTGATGAGTCTTTTTCTGTTTTGTTTGTTCATTTTTAGATTCCACATGGAAGTACAACCATATGATGTCTGTCCTTCTCTGTCTTGTTTCACTTAACATGACACCATCAAGGTCTACCCATGTTGTTGAAAATGGCAAGATTTTAGTCTTTTCTTATGGCTGAATAATACTCTGTTGTATGTATATACCACATGTTCTTTATCCATTCATCCATCAGTGGACACTTGGGCTGCATCCATATCTCGGTTATTGTAAATAATGCTGCAATAAATGCTGGTATGCATATTATCTCTTCATTTTCTATTTCTGTTTTCCTTTTCTTCAGATAAATACCCAGAAGTGGACCTGCAGAACCCTATGGCAGTTCTATTTTTAATTTTAATTTTTTCAAAAAAGACTTTACTTATTTATTTGACAGAGAGAGAGAGATCAATTGATCACAAGCAGGTAGAGAGACAGGGAGAGAGAGAAGGGGAAGCAGGCTCCCTGCTGAGCAGAGAGCCGGATGCGGGGCTCGATCCCAGGACCCTGAGATCATGACCTAAGCCGAAGGCAGAGGCTTAACCCACTGAGCCACCCAGGTGCCCCAGTTCTATTTTTAACTTTTTAAAGGACTTCCACTTTTTCATAGCAGCTGCCCCAAGTTACACTCCCACTAACAGCATACAAGAGTTCCCCTTTCTCCACATCCTTGCCAACACTTGTTATTTTGTGTCTTTTTGATAATAGGCAATTTCACAGGTGTGAGGTGATACCACATTGTAGTTTTGATTTGCTTTCCCTGAAGATTAGTTGAATATCCTTTCATGTGCTAGTCAGCCACGTGTAAATTTTCTGTGAAAAATGTCTATCGAGTTCTCCGCCCATTTTTTAAAGTGTTGTGTTTTGGATATTAAGTTGTATACCTTCTTTATATACTTTGGATATTAATCCCTTATCAGATGTATGATTTGTGTATATCTTCTCCCATTTGTAAGCTGTCTTTTCACTTTGTTGATGGCTTTTTGTCTAAAAGTTTTTTAGGTTGGTGTTTTTAGTTTTTGTTGCCCTTGCCTGAGAAGACCAGCTCACCAAAATACTGCTAAACCAATGTCAAAGAGCTTACCAATGGCTGTTTTCTTCTAGGAGTTCTGCGGGTTCAGGGCTTGAATTCAAAGTTTTAATCCATTTTAATTGTGTTTTTGTATATAATGTAAGATGGTGGTCCAGTTTTCTCAACACCATTTCTTAATCTTTCCCCACTGTAAATTCTTGCCTCCTTCACAGATCAATGGACTTTATATGTGTGGTTTTACTACCGGGCTTTCTCTTTTATTCCACTCATAGGTTTGTCTGTCTTCATGCTAGTACTGTACTGTTTTGATTACTATAGCCTCGCAGTATAGTTTAAAATCAGGAAGCATGATACTTTGAAGTTTGTTGTTCTTTCTCAGTATTGCTTTGGTGATTAGGAGTCTTTTCTGACTACATACGAATTTCAGGATTCTTTGTTCTATTTCTGTGAAAAATGCCATTGGAATTTTGATGGAGATTGTACTGAATCTATAGATTGCTTTGGATAGAATGGATATTTTAACAGTATTAATTTATTCTAGCCCATGAGCATGAAATATCTTTCCATTTGTGTCTTCAATGTCCTTCATCAGTGTCTTATATGGTTCTCAGTGTACAGGTCTTTCACTTTGTTTAAATTTATTCCTAGGTATTTTATTCTTTTTTTTTTTAAGATTTATTTATTTGATAGAGAGAGATCACAAGTAGGTAGAGAGTGAGTGGGGGAAGCAGGCTCCCCGCTGAGCAGAAAGCCTGACGTGGAGCTCAATCCCAGGACCCCGAGATCAAGACCTGAGCCGAAGGCAGAGGCTTAACCCACTGAGCCACCCAGGTGCCTTGGTATTTTATTCTTTTTGATGGAATTGCAAATGGGACTGTCTTAATTTCTCTTATAGTTCATTATCAGTGTGTAGAAACACAATCAAGTTTTATATGTTAATTTGGTATCCTGTGATTTTACTGAATTCATTTACTAGCTCTAATTTTGTGTGTGTGTGGAGCCTAGGGTGTTCTGAATATAGTACCATGTCATCTGCAAATAGTGACAGTTTTACTTCTTCCTTTCCAATTTGGGTTCTTTTTATTTCTTTCTATTGCCCGGTTGATGTGGCTAGGATTTTCAAAATTATGTTGAATAAAAGTGGTGAGATTGGGCAACCTTGTCTTGTTCCTGATTTTAGAGGAAAAGCTTTCATCTTTTCACTACTGGGTAGGATGTCAGTTGTGTGTTTGTGATATATGGCCTTTTTTATGTTGAGATAATTTCCTTCTATATCTACTATCTAGAGTGTTTTTCCATAAGTGGATATTGCATTTTGTCAAATTTTTTTTTCTGCATCTACGGACAAGATCATATGATTTTTATCCTTCATTTTGTTAATTTAGTGAATCACACTGATTTATGGATGTTGAGCCATCCTTGTATTCCTAGAATTCACTTTGGAAGCCATCTGGTCCTGGACTTCTGCTTTTTGGGAGTTTAAAAATTACTGACTCAATTCATTACTTATAATCAGTCTATTCACATTTTCCAGATCTCCCATTTCTTCATGATTTGGTTTTGGAAGGTTGGGTATTCCTAGGAATTTATCCACTTTTTTCCCTAGGATTTCTAATTCATTGGTATATAATTGTTTGTAATAGTCTCTTATGATCGCTTGTGTTTCTGTGGTGTCAGTTATAACAGCTCTTTCATTTCTGATTTTATTTGGGCCTCTCTTTTTCCTGGCTAGAAGCTTATTAACTTTGCTTTTTAAAGAACCAACTTTTAGTTTCATTGGTACTTTTTTGCTCTTTTTTGGTCTCCATTTATTTCTATTCTGATCTTTATTCCTTCCTTCCTTCTATTAACTTTGGGCTTTGTTTATTCTCCCTTTTCTAATTCCTTTAGGTGTAAAGTTGGATTGTTTACTTGTGATTTTCTTTTTTTCTCTAGGTAGCCCTGTATCACGATGAACTTCACTCTTAGAAATGCTTTTGCTGTATCCCACAGATTTTGGAAAGTTGTATTTCCATTTTCATTTGTCTCAGGATTTATTTTGATTTCCTCTTTCTTTGTTGACACACTCGTTGCTTAGTTTTCACATGTTTGTGTTTTTCCCAGTGTTTTTATAATTATTTCTAGTTTCATATCACTGTGGTCAGAAAATATGCTTGATATAATTTCATAAACTTGAATTTACTGAGACTTGTTTTGGAGCACCTAACATGTTATTTATCCTGAAGAATGTTCCACGTGCACTTGAAAAGAATGTGTATTCTGCATTTTTTGGATGGAATACTCTGTGTACACCTATTTCATCCATCTGATCTAACTAGTTGTTTAAGTCCAATGTTTCCATATTGATTTTCTGTCTGGATTATCTGACCATTGAAGTAAATGGGGTATTAAAGTCCTTTACTATTATTCTACTACTGTCAATTTTTCCCTTTATGCCTATTAATATTTGCTTTACATATTTAGGTGTTCCTACAACAGGAATATAAATATTTATGAATGCTATATCCTCTTCTTGGATCGATGCCTCTATTATTATGTAATGCCCTTCTTTGTCTTTTGTTCAGTCTTTGTTTTAAAGTCTATTTCATCTGATATGAGTATCATACTCCAGCTTTTTTCATTTCTACTTGTGTGGCATATCTTTTTCCACCCCTTCACTTCAGCATGTGTGGGTCTTTAGATCTGAAATGCGCTTCTTGTAGGCATCATATAGATGGGTCTTGTTATTTTTGTTATCTTTTCAGTCTCTCCATGTCTTTTGATTAAGTGTAAATGGACTGAATGCTCCAAAGTACTTATTGACAGGTATGTACTTACTGCCATCTTGTTAATTGTTTTCTGGTTGTTTCTGCTGAAACTCACTTTGTAAAACTCAAAACCACCATTTCTGTATAAGTGTTCTCACTTCCCTGTGTGAGTCTGACCATTCCCCCCCACTCTCATGGGAAGGTCAGGGCCTCCTGGGGAAAAGAACACACCCCTGTGCACCGATGTTGGCTGGGCTGGATACTTTGCCGTGTCTGACCAGAAGGTTGTAGAGCCACTGGGTGCTACTTCTGGAGCTCTTGCTCTTTCCCTCTATTCTAAGAACAGCATGTTGTAATCGGGGCTTCCTTCAGTCCAGGTTCCAGAACAAGAAGACCCACAAAGCAGGAGCCCACCAACCTGTAGTCACCAACTATGAACTTGAGTAACATACAAAATGGTGGTCGTGTATGCCATTGCGATTGGGGGGCCTGTTTGTTACTGCAGCATAACCCTAAGACTAATTAACATACCTACTTTATCCTTTTCCTAAACAATGCTATCCACTGTATATGATTATGGGTGAGATACAAAAGTCAAAAAGGCCATTCCCATCTCACGGGTGCATGCCCCATCTTTTGGGAAGCACTGCTACAGCCTGGAGGAGGTATGCCGATGGGTACCAGAGGAGATGTAGATAGAGCAGCAGCTCTAACTCCAGGGCCACACAGATAACATTCAGAGTCTTCTGAATTTCCCCCCAAGAACTGTAGGCTGCACCATCAATTTCATAATTTGCTGTGCTCATATGTGTGCATAACTGCTTTAAACATACACCCCAACTGTAAGACAGATCCAATAGTCAGAAATGTTAAAATAAGTGGGGAAAGTATGAGGCACATTGAGAAGCACGGGGAAATCAAAGCCAAGGAGAGGACTGTGGCCAGCTCTTTCCCGAACCAGTTAGCTTCACTATTTAACCCTCCAGCTACTAATTCTTCTTAAAACAAAATCCACTCTGACCACCTACATATTAAAAAGGTCCATACCTGCTCCACCACTTAATAATTTAGATACTTGGCATAATGGATACCATTCAGCTCTCTAGAACTTTCCGTCAGCTCTATCACACTCCAATCATTAATGGTCCACTTGCTTAGTTCAAGTAAATTACATTTGCATATGCAAATTATGCCTAAATACTCTGTACTATTAATGTTATCACTAATTACATAATAATAGTTACCAATTTCCACACGGATCAAACTTAGAGTTTTGTAGCTATTAGGGAAATTGTGCTTTGTAATTAAGATAATCCTCATTTCCAGATGCTAATTAACTATATAATAATTAGTCTCATTCACTAATGCAAATTAAGGATTTTCATCTTTATTGATAAAGGAATTGCTTCTTATCGGTTAAGGAAAGATAGCCCCAGAAATCTTGCAGAGAAATACTTTTCCCCCTCGAAAGGTTAAAAGGTAAATCCATTTTTATCAGTCTCATTTGAGAATGCAAATTAGGCCTGATTAATCAAGTCAAAGATAAATGTGCTAGTCTTATTTCAGGACAGAATGTATAGCTTCCTGAGTTCCTCTCTTCTTCCCTTATAAATACTCAGATAAACAAGAGTCCACAAAGCACAAGTCCTCCTAACAGGAGGAATCCATCCATGGTCAGAGGACAGCCTCGTGATAGGAGTGTCAATTACACTACCTTTTGTTTCCCCTTCAAGTATCATGGAAGCATCTTGAAACCGCTGTGTCTTCGGGGTGCAGCCACAACAGGGACGAGCGAGCAGAGATTTTTGTGAGTAAATAGAGGAAAAAGGGAACGCTGCGTTTGCTTGGATTATTAAGTTTTCTGTGCTCCAAACAGAATACAAACTGGCACCTCCCATCGTGACTAATGAGGGCTGCCTCGGCGAGAACAGAAGGGCTGACAGCCAGCGAGGCCTAGTTGGCAGGCCCCAGCCCGGGCCTTGCCGCATTCATCATCCGCTAAACCAATCCACCAATTCCGTACTACCATTTGTCATTAATTATGCTAATCAGCACACCATTACTCTCTGATGACACTGTAGCTGTTATTAGCTAGTTATGGCTTTTCAAAAGCACAACTTATTGTGCATGCACGGGCTGCGCAAGCATTAGCCTACAGGGAAGAAATGTCCAATTATGAAAAGAAGAAATTTGCTATTATCTTTTTATAACAAACCAATTTAGTAATTAGAAAAGTCTCTGAACTCGTAGGTTCTTTTTTTCCCCCTCTCCCTTAAAATAACTCAAACAAACAAAAAATTGTGCTTTTCAGTATTTCTCTGAAAGGTAAGGAAATACCAATGCAGATTTTTTTGGTGACATGTTTGAAAAGCAGGGCCTGGGGAATGACCCTGCGCGAGAATGGGGCACACAGAGATTCTGGTCAGGCTGGGTTTTTACTTCCCAATTTTGAATTAGCAGGACCACTTCGTTACGTATATCCGAGTCCCTACGAATGCCTGGAAGACGAAAGCACACCCGTGTGACCTTTTATGGTTTGCTTATGGTAGATCGAAGCTGTTCACATAACGATGCCAGACTGTGCTCACCTTACCTGCCAGATGCTCACACGGGAAGCACGGCGACAGACTCCTTTAACCCTCCCGCGCCCTGGTGACACCGCTAAGAGCGCCCATGCCGCTCAGTGACCTTGGAGACGCAGAGGTTGGCCAAGTGAGCACATGTCTTGTGCCTGGTTTTGGGGGAGAGAAAGGACTGCGTGCAGAAAAATGTGAGTTTTTTGGCGGCCCATGGCCGGACTGAAGCAGGAAGGGGAGGCCCTTTTCTAAAGCTCAGGGCTCATTAGAGGGGCTTGCACTGGCCCCCTGGGATGTTGGCAGGGCTCACCCGGGGGCTCTTGTCCAAACTAGGCACAGATTCTGAGTTGTTGTGTTCAGGCTGAAGTCTTTACCACTAGTTTTAGAAGCTTAGTCTGTATTAAGAGCTCATTAATATCATCAGAGTAAATGGGCCTATTAAAACATCTTTAAGCAATATCTGAACATAAATCTCCCTAAACTATATTTAATGACTGTACTTAAGATACATTATATGCAAGTCTTAATGAGACATTAGATAGCATTTTGAAGATTAAAATTAGAGAATCCATATAAAGTCTGTCCACTTAATGTAGCCTTAAGCTGTACTGATGAAAGCATTACTACCAAATTATTACTGCATTAGAACAAATATTTTTAATCATGTCTGATTTATGCATTCTCAGATAGCTTTCATTTTCACAAAAATATTTTTTGAGTTACAGAAGAGGGCATGTGAAAGGTTTCAAGTTTTAGAAGTACTCTAGAGGTAGAGAGGACACACAATTTCCCTGGTACTGCCTTTTGAAACTGCTCTGGGCTCCAACCAAAACACACTTCCTTACGTCTGGCTTAACCAGTCATTCTAGTCCTATAGGTAGTCAAAGATATTTACCTTCCTATAAATCTCCTGCAAGACTGGACTAGATACAGCAGAGAGTCTAACCAAAGATATCCCAAAGGCCAGAAAACAGCCGAGCGTGCACAATACCATGTCTGTAATTCTGCCGGTGGTTAACATCCAGACGTCTAACTGAATTGGTTTTTCTGGACTCTGTGGAGACCCCACACTCCCGAGAGCAACTGTTGCCCTGTGCCCCGGGCCCTGAACCCCAGCTGACACAGGTGGACAGACAGCCATCCTCTGAGTTCCAAGGTCCGTGACCTTCTGTCTGTTTCCCTAAGAGCATGCCACAGGGCTGTCAGTGAAGTCCTGTCTCCACTCCAAGGACCCCTCCGTGAAAGCAGGCAGTGTTGCTGGTGGGAGAATATTAAAAAAAAAAAAAAAAATTGGACTCCCCTGGGGGCCAAGGGAATTGAACCCTTTAAACAGATCCAAATCCACCTCAAGTTTGCTCAGGCGAGGAAGAGTTCTCAGGGTCTGTGGACGACACATAAGGGTGGGAGAGGCTGATGTGCAGAACTAGATTTATCTGGAGCGAGCCCTCGGCCCGCCACGTGAAGATCTATGTGAGTGGCTCTGCATATGGGATCTGACTCAAATAGAAATATATATCTTGAGTCTATAAAAGTCTTGATAAGACTTAATACACAAGTCTTTTTTGAAACAAGTCAAACTTCAGATTATAGACATAGAAGTATTTTCCTTTACCTGCTGTATTTAAAATATTGCATCCTCCCCAGACAGGAATTGTGATGCAACAGAAAAATCTTCCCCCTCCCACCCCCTCGGGAAGTGCGTCCACCCCCGTACCACCATAACAGCTCCACGATTCCACTCTGGGGTCAGTCTGCTGAGTCCTTCCTCTCCCACTGAACTGCAGGGAGAAAGCGATCTCTGGGCCTGGACAGGGAAGCCTAGATTCATGTCACCTTGTAGCACACACAACCTGGGCTTCGATCTGACATGGACGTGCGGCACTTTGCAAAAATCAACTCTTTGGGAAACATTAGAGACGAATTATCATTGAGGCTTTCTAGACTTTTTTGTTTTTTTTTTTGATACTTTACACCGAAGTGTAACTACCTTTTATAAATGCTATTCAATTATGAAAGGCTTCTGGGATTATGTAAATCAAGACAAGTCAACTGATGACACCTCTCTTAATAGAATGAGATTATCTGGCCTCCCCCCCACCCTCCGCCCCCTTCAAAGAAGAAGAAAGTAGCACAATTTACACAGTCTGCTCATTAAAGACGACCCCTCCTTCAGCATGGAAAATCAGAAGCAATGTGCCTATTGCCATTTGCTCCTCTCAGATACTCTCTCCCCAAAAGGCACTACTTCATGGTACAATTTTGCATTTTTAACTCTATGAATTAGGCATTCTTCATAAATAACAGCTATGTTCTATACACAGGAGCTCCTTTTTATTAGGGACACAGTAATGAACAATGAGCAATGTGTTCTATTATTCTTTGTCAAATCACAAAATGCTACATTAGAATAACTGTGCTGGTCAATGTAATATAGTAGATTAAATTCAACTTCTGTGGAAAAACCACTGTAAAACAGCATGATAAGAAGGCTATAAAAAATTTAATTTTACTCCAAACTCCATCACAAAAAAAATGGTGTGAAAAGTAATTTTGCATAATCAGTACACGCCATCTGGAACAATTAACCGATTTCTATAGAACTATAAGGATCAGTCATATCTGCTTATTAAAGATCAGAAATTATACAAGTAATAAATCCTTGAAAAAACTAAGCGTACTCCCGCCTGTCAACGCTATTTTAACTTCAAATACTGAAGAACGCCTGATAAGGCTGAAAAGAAGAGATTAATATATGCAAATTACATCCAGCATTTAAAATCCCCACAACTGTCTCCGGTTTTCTGTCCCTTATTGCTGCCTTTATGTTTTATTCATACACCAACTCACCTGTCACTTCATAAGCTATAATATTATGGGGGTATTATTAAACAGCATAAAGCCGTGCTTTAATTGGAAAGCTTCATTGCATTTTCCAATTATTTGGAGTAAATTAAAAGCAGATGCACATAGTTTAATAAGGAGTCTAATATCAGTTCCGGGAAATCAAAATTCATTGTCATTACTATGCCGTGATAGTTTTGCAAACTGTACTCAATTTCAGAGGTTTTCAAAAGAAAATCTGTCTATGCAATCTGTTAATTGTCATTCGGTTAATAACTGTTTAAATATCCAAACTACACAGCAGCTTCCTATTAAAAAAAATTAAACTATGGGGTTTATGCAAGCAAACAAATGTGGCGTGCCACTCCTGGGCTGGACTTTTCAGACCTGCCTGTTCACCTTAAAACAATGGGAGGCCATGAGAAACCCACCCACAAGGCAGCTTCGCCCAGAGGGGCGGACAAAGGATGGCGGATCTGTCCTTCCGCGAGCGCCAGAGGCCGCAGCGCTCTCGGACAGCTCTCGGCTCTCGCTGGAAAAGGGCAGAAGCCACGTTATAAATTGTGTTTTCAGAGCTCTGTGCTGCTCAGCAAAAAATTAGCTTCCAAAGTTTTAATTGGTCCACCTAAAATAAATCCTTTTAATGAGCGAATTAACTGATTCAGGACACAAACATGGGAAAATCAAAGGAAGCAAATGTCACGAGCAATGTGTTTTGAAAAAATTGACCCCTGAAGGGCCATTCCCTATTGGTTTGTGACCCAGGAGCAGAGTGTTCCTGAGGCTGTGTGGGGGCCAGCCACAGTGCCTACAAGTGGGTTACACTGCAAGACAAAGGACTATATTCTAAGCTGTTAGAGATTTTAAGAAACTGAATCTGAAAGGTTACACCTCATAAGGAAGCCGCTCACAGATGTAGTTACATTATAGCTCAGCGGCTACAAGTTGCATACATACAAATACATTGTAGCTAGAGCATTTACAAATGAAAAGTCATAGGTATACTCAAACTAGTAACATAACCTTTTCATTTTCATACTAAGTGACAGACTTTTTCAAATCTTTGGTGTGTAAATTAGAATAGGACAAGCAGTAATTGACTTTTAAACTCCACCCACTGTGAGGGCTACAATTAATCTGTTTTCAGCCCAAGAACTGCTGCTCTGCAAAGTTCATAACTTGTAGGCTCTTTTCCCCACTCCAATTAAAACCTATGCGTTTTTCTAGAAGGTAACAGCACAGAATGGGCTCTTCATCTCCTGTTTCAAAGGGCGTAGTGGCTAACACCCCAGTCAGCCAAGGGCGAGCCCCCCTCAGCCCAGAGAGGACACCAAATGCTTGAACACGAGAGCCTTCTGGCAAAGCAACGAGAAACTATGCTCAAAGATGAAGATAAAAGCAATTCTTGTGCAGTGATCCAAAAAATAGCATCTTTTTTTTTTCAAAATTACCTGTTTTAATAAAGTAGAAACACTGTGCCAACTGAACCATTTAATTATCTGCAAAAATGATGAATCAAAACAATAGTTTGCAAAAATAAATGACTAACCTCTGATTAAAATGTCTGTCCTCATTAAAGCCAAATAAAAGGTACAATATCTTTTTTTAAAAAAAAATGTAGCGTGGAGAAAGGAACAATTCCTCACCATCGACAGTCTGGTGTCCTCCCATGAGATGGGGGCATCTAAGAAAGTCGTTCGGTCCACTTTCAAATGCAGAGAAAGGATGCCTTGGTTGTGGCTGTATCTTCAATACAGGCCTCAGGGCTTGGGGGCCCTTGGCCTGGCAGTGAGCTTTGGAACAGGAGACTTGACGATGTGCTCAGTGAGTGGTAGGAATCTGATGGACCCTTAAGCCAAGCCCTGGCTCACAGATATGTAAGGATTCTGGGGTAAGGAAAGGGTTGTTGCTGTTTTGGGTTGTTCTTTTTTTTTTTTTCTCCCTCTTTGTTTTTTCCCCTCCTGCTAAAGCGTCCTGGGATAGGAGGGGGAGGAAAGAAAGAGCCACAAACCAAAAGGCAAAGAGAAAGTCAAACCATTTCAAGAGTGGAATGAACACAGCTACGATCCTTTCTTAATCAGAGCTAATCTGATGGGGAGGAATAAATCAGAAGCCGATTTAAATGTTGAGGAGTTTGTTTTAAAATTATTTGGCCCAGTGGCAAACTCTATCCCAAGCAAGTACTGATTTCTGACCTGGGGTGGAGGATTTGCCTTATGTTATGTCCCAAAGTCCCCTGTACCGGGCAGGGTCCCTGCAGGTGTGGGTTCCCTTCTGGTTTTTCCTTAGTGAAGAAGCTGCTCCTTCCCCGATTCCATTTTTGGGGGTGGGGTGGTGGAGTCAAACTGTAGCGTGAGTATGACTGGTGCTTCCAAAATAATAAGCAGCACCGCACTGGAATAACAGTATTTATGACAGTCATTCCTGCTACAATTTCTGGGGTGCTCGCTCAGTATTAGGGACTTCACGAACATTATCTCTGATCCTCAAAGTTACAGAAGGGAAAATGAACTGAAATGTTACATGAACTATCTGAGGTCATGCAGCTGGAAAGTGTGGATCTCAAGAACCGATCAGAAGGCACAGATCCTTGAGTGCCTCCTACCACCCAGGTCCCAGGCGGGGCATCAGGCACACACTAGTACCCGAGAGGCATCGCTGGGCCAGCAGCCCAGAAGGGATCCTGCACTCCAGCAGAGAACCCGGCTGGGAACAAACGCTCCCACCAAAGATGGATCCACTTCCTGAGAACTGGGAAACCCATCAGATGGCCAAAGCTTCACAGGATGGCATCAATAGTCAAGAAGCCAAAGAAGCCGCCCATTTGGGTCTACGCAAGGCACAACCGTCTTTGGCAGAATGAGGGTGAAGGAAGACTCTGGAACTCATGAGCCCCAGGATCTTCCGGCAGGAGTGACATCGGCATTTTGTTAGCACAAGGCGTAGGTAACGTAAACACGCAAGGCAATGGAACATAAAGATGGGTGTGCTTAGTGCCTCTAGGTAGCAAGTGCTTAAGTACCTCTAAGTGTCACCAGAAGCGAAGCTTAGGGCCAACGAGGCAAGCTTTACTCTCTCATTCAAAATTATGGATATTGTCTCGCTGGTGGATCATGAGATCGTTCATGCTATAAAACAAGTCAGGCGTGAGAAACCGCTCTCTGACAAAGGATCTCGGCCTTGGATGAGAGTTCCGCATCGCTCATTGTCTTGGAGACAATCGAAAGACAAATCTGGGGAAGAAGCAGCCTCCTTCTCTGGGATAAGTGATAAATATATTCGTCCAAATTCTAGGCTGGAGCACTGAGGGGTTTTTTGTTTGTTTGTTTGTTTGTTTTTTAAACAGAAACAGGTAAGGACCATCATTGCCATTAGTAAAAAGAGGGGGAAATGCACTGGGCGTTCAGGACCCAAACACATCAATGGGTGGATTCAGGTAAGGTTTCATTTTTCTAAAACAGATCAGAATTTCTTTAGTCCTAATGTTAGCAACTGAATGCATGTCTTCTACCACAAACGTGAGGAAGCTCATGTTGTGTGACGAAGGGTAATTTCCGATCTCATCCCGAAGCCTATGTGGCTATCCAACTCCTCCCCAGGTCCTGCCAATGCCCCCGTCTTCACTCATCAAGCCATCAGGAGTTTAAATGCCTCCAACACTCATGTGGAAAGTGACCCCACGCCTACCATTGTAGGTCAGCAAGGCGGGAGCTCGGTGCCGGTGGCAGCAGCAGAAGTTGGGGAGCCGCAACCAGGTAGGTGCGAGCTGGGTATGGACAGGGAACACACAGGGTCTGCAACGGCCCCGTAACCTTGGGCTTGGATGCATCCTAGGATGCCCAATCCACACAATGATGCTTCAAAGCAGGAGAGGCCATAAGGTGACTGTCATTCAAACAAATGTCCCATCATGGGCACAGCCCAGAACAGCTGGGCAGGAGGAAGACACCAGCTAAGGTTCAGTTCCAGCAGGTGAAGTGGTGGGTTTGGGTCGCCCACTATTACCACAGGGCTAAGAGAAGACCATGGGTAAGGAGATATCCAGATGTCCAGAGCTTCCCAGACAGAAGTCTCCAACAACAAGAACCATGGTAGTCCCATCTACTGATGGCGAGAAAGTTCCCTGAGGTTCCTAGAATATTCCCTCTCCTGGTCAGGAAAGCTCTGAGAAATGGTGGGAGGAAGGGGCTATGGAATAACTACAATCACAGCAACACATCTCTGGCACCTCCCATGTACCAGGCTTGATTCCAAGCCTCACCAACAAACCCACTCTCATTCCCATTCAACAGATAAGGAAACTAAGGCACAGGTTAAGCTCCTCACCTGGGGCCACTCAGCTTACGTGCAGGGTCCGCCTGCTCATCTGATCACTGTTCTGCCCAGCAACCCGCCCACGGGAGCCACAACCCTGTTCCAAATGTTCTGTGGACTCAGGAGTTGTCCTTAGGCCAGTGTCCAGGGCCTCATGCCAATGGGGTGCCACAGAGGACGGGCCAGGGAACTTCCTGAGATTTAAACAACCCTGAGACCTAATCTCCCAAGTTAGTCGCAGCATGACTCACTTGGGGTATGAGTGCCATTTCTGACTTCAAGTCGATGACAGGAAGGAAATGGTCACGTGCAACCTGGAGCCACTTATGTGACTCGGGGATTTGGAGGTTGGCGGCCGGATCAGAGAGACCTAGGTTCGAATCTCAGCTCTTCTTCTTACTAGCAACAGAACTGTGGAGAGACTAAAATCTTTCAAAACCTCATTTTTTTCTATCTGTAAAATAAAACTATTTATAAAGGTAAAATAAAGATTTATGTAAGAGAGATTTGTTTTACAAGGCTTGAGCAGCTGTGCTACACCTATAGAGATAATAATAGTGATGGTACAAACCCTGAAGTTTTTTTGATTTTTTTTTTAAAGATTTTATTTATTTGACAGAGAGAGGGAGAAAGAGAGAGAGAGAGCAAGCACAAGCAGAGGGAGTGGCAGGCAGAGAAAGAAGCAGGCTCCCTGGTTAGCAGGGAGCCTAATGCAGGGCTCGATCCCAGGACCCTGAGATCATGACCTGAGCCTAAGGCAGACGCTTAACGGACTGAACCACCGAGGTGCCCCCAAACCCTAAAGGTTTTGTTGTAAGGTTTTCCTGGTAAGGCTTTATCTCAATTAAATGACAAAATACATGCAGAGTGCTTACTGCAGACTCTCATACATGCTAAGTGCTGGAGGAAGGTTAGGTATTATTAAAATAAATTAATATAATCCATTTTAATAAAAGCAAAAACAACTTCAGCTCCCTAAATGTGTTTAAATTAAAGAAGTTGCCTTAATTATAGCATTTCCCCCCTCTTGGCTGACAGTCTATTAGCAGGACAGAGACAGAGCTAGAAAAAGAAACGGAAGGCTGATCTGACGTCAGCTGCCCCGAGGCAGGACTGCGTGTTTGAGCCCGGCTCCTTCACTCAGCCCAGAGGAAGCTTCTGAAGAGATGCTAAGAGCAGATGAAGGGTCGGGATTCAGTGTGCTCCCCGTTTGCAGCGCCGCTCTAACCAGGCCTCCGGAAGGGACTCTGCTGTGGGCCCCCAGGCAGGCAGCCCATGGGGAAGGGAAGCAGGAGGGGCAAACACATGCATGTTTCTGCTTGACAACTAGACAAGGATGATAAACACAAGGGGAGAAAGGTGTCAGAAAGCTGGTTTTCCTCACGTTGTTGCCACAGTCTGGGTCTTTGAGGTCAGGACGGTGTGTGGATGGGATGCCTGTGAGTTTGGGGCCGCAGCCGCACGTGTGCTGGTGACACCCTCGGCACCCAACCCGCACACCCCACGGGAGAGAGTATGATCGCTGCCGTCTTAGATACTAGACCACGCCTGGTGCACAGGAAGCTTCTGGAAAATACTGTTCTGTTTAAATTACAGATGCTCTTATTGCTGTAGACTCGGACATGCAGATCCCGGAAGGTGTGATGGGACTAGTTGGTTCAAGAATGGAGCCTGGTGCTCGCAGCTCCTGCCCTGGGTCCTCCTGCTGCCCCCACCAGCTGCCTCCCTCTTGGGTCTGAACGCTGCCTAAACTTGGCCTTGCCTAAAAACCAGAGAGAGAAGGAAAGCACAACAGGGGTGGGACGTGTGGCCACTGCTTCAAGAGCACCAAAGTAGCTGTCACCTAATAATTTTTTTAAATATTTTTTTCACAGTGACGAAACTGGAAAAAGTCTTAACTTTCTGCTACCGGTGGAGCCCAAGATGAGGCAGAAATGAAGGCCCGGAGCAGAAAGCAGCCTGTCGCCCCCGACCCTAGTCCTTTTCCTCCCCAAAAGCCAAAGGCACACTGGAGGATTTTACAGATGCTGCTGGCTCAGTATACCGAGCTCTCCTCTCCTTCCTGCCCCAAGCCATCATTCTGTCACCCTGCTTAGGGCCTGTGGGCTGCCTAGCCCACTTCTTCTTCTTCTTCTTTTAAATATTTATTTATTTATTTATTTGACAGGCAGAGATTACAAGTAGGCAGAGGGCAGGCTGAGAGAGAGGAGGAAGCAGGCTCCCTGCTGAGCAGAGAGCCCGATGTGGGGCTCGATCCCAGGACTCTGGGATCATGACCTGAGCCGAAGGCAGAGGCTTTAACCTACTGAGCCACCCAGGCACCCCCGCCTAGCCCACTTCTAAGTGACAATGGTGACAAAGTGTCTCGGTTAGCAGGGGGTGCCAAGCTGAGCCAGGCCAGAGAGCCTTGCCTGCAAGTTTGTTTGGACCGAGGCAGATTTTCTCCAAGTGCGCTGAAGACTGGGAAGTAATCTCATTTATAAAACTATGGAAGAGAGGGCTGAGAAGGGGAAGGCCACGTGGGTCAGGAGCCAGGGTGTCCTGAGAGATAATTCTCCACAAATCTTTGGGCTCTGCTCTGATCACAGCCCCACAGGGGAGGTACGTGTGGAGAGAAGGGGGACATTCCTGCGCTGTGTCCTGACTTACAAAATGTTCTCATATGCTCCGGATCCTCACGCCAATGCTGGGAAGGTGGTGGTCGTTAGCAAATCATTTCCCAGCTATGGACAGCTAGTGTGGAGTGACCTGCCCAAGGCAACATTACACAGGACTGTGGCCTGGCTCTGGCTGGGGGCCGTTCACGTACGTTGCATGGTGTGCAACCCGTGTGGTCATTCACAGAGGCTCTGGTGTGATGGCCACACGTGCTTCGGGCTCCAGATGCCCCATCAGCCACGTGCTGACCCTTCTTCCACCTGCTTCCTGTTGTCCTCGGGAGGGAACTTGGGGCTAGGCTCATGGAAGCCCTCAGAGTCTGCTAAATGAATGGAGGAGTAAACTATCCTTCACATTTAATGACATCCTCCATGATTCAGGAAGGATTGAAGACACGCTCCTTCTTCACTGCACATAAACATCTCAAGGTGTTCCTGGGGGAAAGGTCTGCAGCACAAAGCAGTGTGGGAGCACACCAGGAAGGGAGCAGCCCCAGATGGAAGGGACTCGGTAAAGCTTACTGGAAGAGCAGTTTGAGGACCAGCCCTCAAAGATGGATCCACAGGGAAGCTGGGTGAATCTGGGCCATATGATCGGCAGGGGCACAGGAACAAAGAGACAAAGTGAGGGCCCAGGAGTGACACAGGTGAAGAGAAATGGAGAGAAGACCCTGGAAAAGTAGAGACTGGCCACCAGACAGCCTCAATGCTGGGCAAGTGCGGTGTGGATCACCGCAGTGGGCCGTGGACTGGGGCAGGCAGATGAAGGTGTGCTCTCTAGAGTTCTGCCTCAAGGAGATGAATCTGCTACCTGGGCAATTGGACTGAGCATCGAGGAGCATGCCAAGAAAGATGGACAAGTCAAGTGTGAGGCACCAGTGCCTGGCACCGCCAGGCCTGAGCCAAGCCAGCCCCGTAAGTAGGGATGCAGGAAAGCCAAGGGAAGACCACCTTTGACTCTTGGCTCCAGGAGACTCGCTGGGGCCACTGGGCATGGCTGTGCCTCCATACCTAATCCAAAGTAAGATGGTCCAGAGCCCAGTGGAGGGCCTTCGGGGTCTCACTCTCTCTGTGAACTCCTAGTGGAGGTCCTTGCAGGGCAGGACACCTCCAGGAGGCGAGAGTTCCCCGAGCGCCCTGTGTGTCTGCCCGCACGCGCTGTTCATTAACTTCAGCGACACGGCCGTCACGGCGGGTGTATAAAAGCACATCCAATTAGCCAGGCCTCCGTGAATATTTGCACTCTTAAATCTTTTGCATTTCGAAAGGGTTAAAGCTTATTATTAGCATATAATTTATAGTCCTTTCTCCCAGGAAAGGAATAATGCACAGTAAATGCCACATTCATTTTAATAATACATGTTACAGTCTGTGCCCAACATCTGCACAAAGGTAAAGGAGGCAGATTTTTTTGACATGTCCCACTCTGCCATCTAAACACAGGCTTTTTGTTTCTTAAGTGACGGAAGGTTTAATCAAGAAAGCAGGCAATTCATCAATCGAAACAAGGCAGCGTGCGTGCGTCTGACAGCACACACATGGTTGTGTACAGAGCGAAGCCGGCCACCTGTCAACTGTACCTTTTACATCAGGATCTACAAATACACGAGACGATCAATTCCCCATCCGCTCCCATTCATTTCTTCTTTTTCTTATTATATTTTTCTTTGCCCTCGATTTTGTTGTCAGTCAGGGTGAGGATAGATGGATAGACAAGGGACACGCGGCTGTTGGAGGTGATGATAAAAATTTATATGCCTCTAAAATGACTTATTTCCTCCCTGATTTGAGCACCATTATTATAAATATTTTTTCGCTTCATTCAGGAATTTCCCCCCTCTGCTATTATCTGTGGCTGCGTCAAACGGATGCTTCCCTCTCTCCCGGATCCTTGCCACCCTCCCCCCTAAGTCTCCAACCAGTTCTTGGTGGCTTGGAAAATCCTCGGCGGAGGGGAAAGAGAGGCAGGGGTCTGGACGCGAGGCCACGGAAGCCACACGAGCATGTCCATGAAGGACAGAGGCCACCGTGGGGGAAGGGGGTGCGCCTGCGAACGCAAAGGTTGCCTCTCATATGGGGCTTCCACTGGAAGACACTGGGGTTCCCTCGTTTGTGATTATCAGTAACATCGTCACTCAACCCACGCACGGCTGACACCCAAATTCAGGGGAAAAGAAGAAGCACGGGCATGCGCACAGAAAACGCGGACACAAATTTTGCGAGGATACTGTCCACGCTGCGCCTGGAACAGCTGTTGGTCAGAACACCTTATGCAGAAAAAAGCCAGCCTTTCTCAAGTACCCTATTGTTTCAGTCTTTTAGCCTTCATTTTCCAGCCCGGCCATGCTTTACGATCATGAAAGTATTAAGTTCACGTTCCATTTTCCAGGTGAGATTTTTTTTTCCTAATTAAAGGATAGAAATAATGTAATCACTGCAAAGGAAAATATGTTTGTAATTGTTTGGTGTGCTTCAGAAGACTTTTTAAATGCTCACACTGTAAAACATACAGATTTTTTTTTTCTTTTTGTAATAAGATGAAGAGCTGGTGGCAGAAATTTTATCCAATTGGATGAAATATATAAATCATGAATTTCATAATACTGATAATTAAATGTCCATCTTCCAATTTAAATGAGGACTAGATTAAAACTGCATGGAGAAGGCTGATATTCAGTAATCATTAATTATTTTTAATTGCTTTGTGCTTTCCCGGTCTGATGTCAGAGTTACACACTGCTCGTACGCAGTTCTGTTTCAGAGGAAATCCTCCTCTCTGTCCAAGTTGCTGTGAGCCAAGGCGAGGAGCCCATGGACTCAGGCTTGTCCATGCTCACAAGCTTCCTGGCCCAACATCTTGAAAGGAGATGGGTTTTTAAGAAGGAACAGCTGTGGAGAGCAATAAAAGGTTTTTTCCAGCCATCAGAAAGAACACTGGAAAAAATGAAAAGATCGAGAAAGCTAAAAGCAGGGTGACCACACCCCTCTCCACCCCATCTGCTGGGGCAGTTCCAGGTTACTGCTTTGTCCAGGTACAAGTGGGAGCCCCTTTGACTCTCAAAAGGGATAGTGTGGGCAATCAATTCCACGGTCAGCCCAATGCTCCTGGATAAATGAAGGTATTAGCAAGGCAATCTGCCCACAGAGGAAAGGGAAGGGAAGCTGGACCCCTCGGATCCCTGCACTGTGTTTCTGCCTTATGGCTCAACCTGCATTCGTGGACTGTTCGAGATTTTTGGCTTCATTACGTGCCAGTTCCAATGTGCATTTCCTTAATTTTACTATTTTATATTACTATGCCAGTTTTTTCAAAAGGGAGAAAAATGGGTTCTTTGGAAAAAAAATACTTCACTTAGAGATATGAATCAGGGGATAACAACAACAAAACAAAAGAATGGCACAGTGTGGTTTCCCAGACCTATCGTATTCTGTTCATTAAGTGAAACCCTCCTAAGACAGATAGACATTCGTGCTTAGAAAAAGTGATCCTGGGCACCCTGTGATTGAGCTTCTCCGTGTGGGGAAACTCCGGCCCAGGTGCATCTTCCAGGTGGGACAGGAGGCCAGGGGACCTGCATTCCTGATACCCCCACATCTCCAGTCCCTAAGACACGTGACACCCAAGACCATTTAAGAAACATCTCACTCAACAGCCAAGCATGTTAGGGGTTCAAACAAGAGCAGATCTCCTAATATGGGGGCACCTAGGCTGTCCTCCTCAAACTCACTGAAAAGTGAGTCTTGTACTTGGCCCTCTTTATGGGCCTTAAATTCCATTTAAGGAAAAGCTAGGTTCATCCTAGTCAACCAGCTTTGTTTTAATCTTATCCATACAGAGACTGTCCTGATTCGGAACCAAATCCAGAATCCCCTTTGTGCAAAACCTCGCCCACAGCCGCACCCTCCTTTTCTATCCTGTATTTTTGCTCACTCTTACTTTTTCGCTTCCGTTTTCATTTGGTTACAGGTATTTTTGGAGCTGCCTTGTATCTTTCTGGACCGGCTGGCCTAGAAATAAATGATCAGACATCTAGACATCTAAAATAATTCTAGGGGGAACAGAAAGTTTAGGAGGCTATCATTCAGGACTAAATCAGAAGACTTTCCAGGACAGAAAAAATAAATATATTTAAGATTTATTTTATTTATTTGAGAGAGAGTGAGAGAGAGAGAGAAAGAGACAGGGAGAGAGAGTGTGGGGGGGGAGGGGCAGAGGGAGAGATTCTCAAACAGAATCTGCACGGAGTGCAGAGCCCGACATGGGGCTCGATCTCATGACCCTGAGATCATGACCTGAGCCGAAATCAAGAGTTGGCTGCTTAACCAACTGAGCCACCCAGGCTTCCCCAGAACAGAGAAGATATTCTTATTTAAAAAAAAAAAAAAAAAATTTTATTAACATGTAATGTATTATGTACCCCAGGGGTACAGGTCTGTGAATCATCAGGTTACACATTTCACAGCACTCACCGTAGCACATACCGTCCCCAACGGGACATTCTTAGGAAGAAAATGAACAGCTCCCAAGAAGCCTGATAAGGGCTCGCAGGAGTAGGGCTTTGGGGTAGAATCTAGAAAATCAACATGGCCCAAGGAGGCACCTCCCAGGAGGTAAGGTCTTAAGGGGGACAAGCCAGTTCGAATGTTGTCAGGAAAGCGTGAACCCATGACACAAGGATTTAAAAAAAAAAAAAAAAAAAAAAGTGGTTTGCCAACTCTAACACACATGAATCACAGTGAGCCAAACCAGGCCAAGCCCACCACTCGATTTCTACCTCCTCTTTCAAGGAAAACTATCCTCAAGCCTAAGGAAAAGAACGAGATGTTGATGCGGGGTGTGAGGAGCAAGGCAGGTGAGGAGACGGCACCAGAAGCCGGGCTCCCACACCCCATCGGCGTCTGTACCACCAGTGGTGTTAGACTGGTGGTCAGTGGTCTTTGGGCCACACACACAAGTTAAGCACAGCAGTGGACAGGAGTACCAGCAACTGGACAACAAAGGGAATAAAACCCCCATATTTTCAAAAAGGACCATAAGAAAATGATCGATCTGTGGCCTGGAGGTGATTTCCAACAGAATTCAGAAGAGGCATCAGGAGGCTTGGGAGCACTGAGAAAAGGCAAGGTGATCGCGGGGACCAGCATGGCTTACTAAGAGCACGCCAAATGAACTTTGGGTCTAAACTTTTTCTTTTCTTTTCTTTCTTTCTAAGACTTATGTATTTATTTGAGGGAGAGCAGGGGGAGGGTGGGAGAGAATCCTTGGAGCAGACTCTATGCTGAGTGTGGAGCCTGACGCAGGGCTCGATCCCAGGACCCCAAGGATGTGACCTCAGCCAAAACCAAGAGTTGGGCATGTAACTGACTGAGTTACCCAGGCAAGCCCAAACTTTTTATTATAAAAGTAACACCTGCCAGCATAGAGAAATGAGACACTGCACGGAAGGGGAAAGAAAAGAGCAGGAAAGACTGGTGAAAACCACTGTAAACACCTTCGGGGGTACCTTTCCAGACATTCTGATTTCTTCTTTAGGGGTGGGGGGCGGAGAGAGAGCATGTGTGCAAGCAGGGGAAGAGCAGAGGGAGAGAGAAAATCTTAAGCAGACTCCATGCGGAGCACAGAACCTGATGTGGGGCTCGATCCCATGATCCTGAGATCATGACCTAAGCAGAAATCAAGAGTCGGATGCTTCCCTGAGCTGCTCAGGTGTTCCTGGATATTTTTAAACATGTGATCACATTGCTCATTCTGGTTGTCACTTAACAACATTCACCCGCACCTTTTTATCCAAACCATCTTTGATGCCTTAAGAGTTAAGGCATCAAATCTTTTAAGAATGTTCCACAATTTAACCCTTTGCTTTTTGTCTGGGGCATTTAAGAGCCCCACCCCAAGCCCTTTCCCTGAGTATTATTTTTAAGAAGCAACAGCGCTCATCCCTGTGGATAAACCTTCCTGAACACCCGTGAGTGTTTTCCAGAAAAAATTCTTATTGGTGGATGCATGAGGAGCAAAGGCAGGCCCTGTGGCCATGTGATGAGGGTACGAAGTGGCAAGGCAAGGGACATGTGCTTCTCAGGATTTCGGCACTGAGTTAGCCGAAGCCCCTCACCCCACTTCTGTGGGCGAGAGAGATCTACTGGCCGAGCAGCTGGCAGCTGGCACACCTTGGCCAGTGGAACACATCTGCAGCCCGAATGGCTGGGTGGGTATGAACATGAGCTCAGCTGAGCAGGGGAGGACCTTGCAGAGGTGGAACAGGATAGGCGGAGGTGGAGGCCCACACGCCGGGATGCATTCGAGAAGCAGGTCAGATCACCTGCCGCAGAGGTCACAGGGGGCGTTCCTGGGCTAAAGGCTCTCCTTCCCATGAACAGCTCATGAGCGCCTCTGCGCACCGGGGCCACAGTTCCATAGAGTCCCCTCCCCTTACTCCAGCAACTCTGAGCGCTGTCCCTCCCTCTACACCCCTGACAGTCACCAGCAGCCTCTGTGCGGGGGACAGGAGAGGGGCTGGGTAACGGGCATGCCTTTGAGAAGACACTGAAAAGTTAATATGACTTTAACAACCACACACACAAGTTAAGCATGGGCTACTCGCTTTTCAATTTACTTCACCTAGAAATCTACTCATTTTTAGGAGGGCCCGCGTGTGAAGGGAGCCCTCACTACATATTTTCAGGAACGCACCAGAACGCACCAGCAGTCTGCATGGAAGGCAGACCCCCGAAGCCTGTGGCAGCCGGGCACCAGGGCCGGTTCGGAACAGTCTGCGGCTTCGTTTCCTTATTGGCTGAGCTCCAGCCACCGTACGTAGGGCACCAGGCAACGGCGAGGGCCTGGGGCACACTTTTGCCTCCACTGCTTTTGGAATCAACCCTTGAAACCTTAACTCTGCAATCCCAAACTGAGATGTGCCATTCTGTGCCAAATGCTATTCATGGCAGGGACGGGGTTGGGGGTGGGGTAGGTGGTCTCTGTTCCCTTCCACCAGCACGGCTCGCAGGCAGGCAGCCGGTGGGGGGCGGGCAGGCTTCCCGGCTGCACCACGGTTGCCCAGTGCTGAGCTTGCAGGCCTTATGGAGCTGGCGGGTCCTGTGGGCTCTTTCTGGCAGCCTTCCCACAAAGCAGCCTCGGACCCTGGTGGAGCAATTTGGTGCCGGCAGCCACGGAGGTGCTGGGGGCTGCCTGCTGCTGGGGTGGGTGGGGGGAGACACAGGAGGGGGCAGCCTCTACTACCACTGTTTGGAAGATAAAATCCCACCGACTGCCACTTACATAAATGTAACAGGAAGTTTCTGAATGGCTTCCCCTGTGTCTTGAGGCTGTTACCTTGGTGTTGCTAAACTCACGGCTGAAATGACCCCAGACAACACCTCATCAAAGCCGAGGGGCGAGGGAGCAGCGGTCCAGAGGCAGACAGGAACATTCCTGCCAAACCAGAGGAGGTTTCGCTCTGTGGGTCCTTTTCTGCAGAAATGTCAACAGCTGGGAAAGGCATCAGAGAACCCAGGTAAGGGGGGGCTCAAGCCGAACACCGTGGCTGGAAAAAGGTTTGCAAGCGTGAGGAAAGAAGCATCGGCTTTGACTGAGGTTTCCTCCTGCGCATTCGGCACGGGGCTGCCCTGCTGGGTTTCACAGACCTGTTTTGCACTACTCTGCCATGAAGCATCTGGGGAAATAGCTTTTCTACAAAATAGTTCATCTTTCCATACTTGTTATGCTCCTTGTCGACTTCGCTGAAATAGCCACAGCACAAAAGTAACTCTCTCTGGAGGTGATTTTCTGAGACGACGCGCTCCCTCTGCCCCTTTAAGGAGCTGGGCTCCTGGAGGTTGGCCAGGCGCCCGGGCTTTAAGGACATCCCGGGTCTTCCTCTTCCCCCCACCCAGAAATGGAACAACTGGCTTTTGCTTCTACTTCCAAACCTATTAGGGAGTGATCATAACAAGAGAAACTGATACTGACATGAATTATACCATTGTTCTATTTCATCTATTTAGTAACCCCAAGTTGCAATTTTTAGAAAAAAGATTACCTTTTAAATAACGGATTCATTATGGTACATGAATGAGTGCCATGTTCCCGTGTTCAAAACGTCACTCACCATTAAGGCCATGCGCTGGTAAGTGGCACCGATTTGCCACTTCCCCCTTAAATACAAACGCCCCTGACTGGAGGCCTAGGATCATCGGAGGTGAACTTACGGGTTTCCTGGGCTCTTAGCGCATCACCTGTGCTGCCAGGCACCCCATGAGTCTCCACTCTGCCATCAGGCCTGTAAGTGTTCCCCCCTGTGGTGAAGGCGGAAAGGCAAACGCGCACTGCTGAGGCTCCGGCCGAAGGACCACCATCTACTTCAAGGCCGAGTTCAGAAATCACAGACCCTTATGATGAGGGTGGGAAAGGAGACAGCCAGCGTCCCTTCTGGCTGCAAACCTAGCTTTGGGAAATGAGAGGGGAGAACAGACCTGGACACAGGCTGGTGAGTGGACTGGGCCTCAGCTCTGTGCCACTCCCGAGACCCCATGGGAAACCCGGCCCTGGCTCTGGCAGGTGAACAATGCACAGAGTATTCTCTGGAAACCTCCCTTCAAGCTCGCGAAATCCACACATTGTTTTTCATCATTAGTTTCCAAATGCACAGAGTGTCTGGCCCTTCTCTAAGTGCTGAGGTGACACAAAGAAAGGAAAGGGCTAATCTCTGCAGGGGACAGGCTCCTCGCAGGGTGAAAAGACAGGTAAGACAGATGCCATTAGAAGCCAGGAGACACGCAGAGGGAGGTGGTGCCCGGGACACAGACACCGTAGCTGGCCATGAGCAGAGGCCCCACGTACCTGATATGGCATACAGATTGGAGTGCTGGTACTCATAGTCAGCCCGAGTGCTGTTCCTGCCTCGGAAGGTAGCAGGAAGCGTTAGTGAGATGTGCCTAAGAAAGAGACGGAGGAGAGAGGAGGTTACAGGGCGCACAGAGCACTCCCCAAGGCTCAGAAAGCACCCGCGCCACCACCAGCCCGAGGCAGCACAGAGCAGGAGGAGGGGGCGCCCCTGGAGCAGGCCCCCCAACAGCTCAAAGCCCCCTCAAGGAATTCAGAAGTTTCCAGACATCAGCAACCACCTTCTTCAATTCCAAGAATATCCAAGTGGAGGAAAATGTTTCCCAAGCCTTATGGCCTGTGTGAGCAACTCTGTCTCGATCTCTGCTCACTGGGCAAAATACACCCGCAGAAACAGAACACTTGACCCTGACCAGGAGCCCGGGCATGTTCTGCCATCCGGCTTCCATTGTCCACCCAATGGCTTTCATTCCTGTCCCACAGGCCACTGAGAGTAGGGCAAGGAGCACTTTGTGAATGAAGGTCTAGAGTATTATTACTACCACGTGAGTCCAGGAAAACATACAACCACTGAGAATCAGAATGGCCTGCTCTCCTGAACTGCTGGGCCTGTGTGTTCGCCCTCTGGCAGGAGTACACAGTAGGTGCTCAGGAAATCATCTCGATTGGTCCAGCATTGGCTTTTTATGACAAAGGTGTTGGCCATTAAAGCTCAAGGTGCCCACAGAGCCCAAGTGAGTATTCAAGCAAAGTAAATAATCCATTTGGTGTGGTCATCAGCTGCCTTTAGCAAATGCAAAAGAAGATTAAGATGATAAGAAATATATTTCAAACCCAACAGGTCTGGGAGAAAAAACAACAATAAGGCATCTTACTGGCAGGCATAGGGATTGGCTTGAATGAGTTCAGTAGCCCGAGTTTTGGCCGCACTCAGTCAAAAGGGAAAAGACTGAGGAAGGGAGCATTTATGACAAAGTTTTATGTTATACATGTTGCCTTTTTCACACAACAAATGCATGACCTTCTAGGAATGACTCCTGAATGTACAGGCTCCTGGGAGGGAACGTTCTCTAGGCAAGACCTGTCCCCACAGGGTCTCTTGGTGACAAGACGAACACCAATGGTTGTAAAGGCATTTGGTTTGCTTGCTGTAGCATGAACACTGAGGCGAACATCTGTGCCATGGAACAGTCTGGCTCAACCCGGCGGGTAGAGGGCTTTGCTGAGCACTGCCTAGACCCAGGGCTGGTGAAAGAGGGGGTGGGAACCAGCAGACCCAAGTGCAGGGAGACTCTGACATGTGCTGAGCGGATCTGAGTGTCTGCTTTTACTAATGCTAACGAAGGATGCAGGGGTGCGCTCACTGAAGGAGTGCCCGGGTTACAGGGGATCGAGGTGTAGAAATAAAGCGCCAGATGCAACAGGGCAGGTGCCTGGGTGCGAGGGAGCACAAGAGCTCTGAGAAAGAGGCTGGGGTTCTAGTGACCCCTTGTCATAAGAGGACACGGGTACTGTGTCCTTACTTTTACGGAGTAAAAGGAACTCACTGGGTGGTCAGAGAAAGCCAAGCCTCTGGCGCACAGGGTCAGGGTATGTGTGGAAGGGAGGCTGGTAAGTTTGAGGCCAGGTTGGAAGGGGACCCCCCCCCCCCACTGCCATGCTTCAAGACTTCATTCCCTCAGACAAGAGTTCCTAACTCTGTTCTGCCCATCACAGCACAAACGAAGGCATCCGGGCTGCGGGGCACTCGCTAACAACACAGAGTCACAGCCGCGAGCCCGGGGAGCCTCGATTGGGGGGCCTGGGGTGCGGCCAAGAATCTATCTTTAACAGCTCCACCAGTGACGTTGAAGGCCGGCCAGGTTTGCGACCCTGAGAGGGTAAGGAGCAGCTGCAGGAGGGTTTTACACAGTTGATCAACGCCTCTGACCGCAGCACTGAGTCAGTGAAGCTGAGCACACAGAAGAATGAATTATGGACTGTGGCTGTGGTTGAGCGGAGCTAAAATGATGACAGGTGACCCCGCAGAGGGTGCCGCCGTGTGCCAGGCCTCGGGGGATGCTGAGCTCAGGCGGTCTCTTCTGGCTCCTTGCGCTCCTACAAGGCGAGCGTAAGGCCCAGCACACACTGAGACCTGGAGGCCGTGGTTCGAACAGCCCTGGGCCTGACGTGGGCCTTCTGAACCCGTGCCCGTGGGACGGAGCTGGCCGCACATCCACGAAGCTGGCTGGGGCGGCTGCTGTTTTCGCACCCACCACACCACGGGGGAGGGGGTTTCCCGAAGCCGGGGAAGAACTATAAGGCAGGGCTGCCATGCCTGAAGATTTCTAAGCCTTGAAAGCATTTTCGAAAGGTGCATCCGCCCAAACTAAGGGCATCACACATCTGTGCGGTGCAGTCCCCCTGCCTCCCCAGGGGCTGGAGGCATTCAGGAAGGCTTGAGGAGGAGGTGGGTGTTAGTGGAACTTCGGAAGACAGGCAGACCTGGATGGCAAAGAGCCAAGCAGAAGCCAGAAGAGAAAAGAGGGTCAGCCCAGCCATTCAGTGGTTAAAGAGAGGCTGAGAGTCTGATAGGAGAATATGCAGATGGGGCCTGGTGTGAGGGGCGGGAAGTGCAGGACAGGCAGGACCCCTGTGTGCACAGAGCTCACCCTGCAGCGGGATGGGGGAGGACAGGAAAATACCCACAAAGTTCAGGGAACACCTGCTTACAAAGGGAATCACGCATGCAGAGCAGAAGTGCTGTGTCTGGGGAGAACGGAGGACTCCCGGCAGGGAGGAAGGGGAGCAGGGCTCCAGGCTCTGCAGTGAGTCTCCTACATAGCAGGGAGTCTGGTGAAGGGAGGCACGGGGCTAGGGTGGCCGGAGCCTGAAGGCCAGGAGAGGGTGTGGCACCAGGCACAAAAGGGCTGCCAGGCCACAGCCCGGGGTGGGGGTGGGAGGGCCTACATGAGCTCGACTTGATCCAGGAGGATTTTAAAGCAGAGATGTGGAAAGATCCTATTTGCAGTTTTAAAAGATTGCCTGCCTATGGGAAGGTGAGGAAATAAAACGGTGATGCCGTGGTAGACGGGAACGGAGCAGCAAATTACAGTGGGGATTCTCGTGAAACTGCAATTATTGAGCACTTACTGTGTGTAGACCCTTCCCAGTTCCTGCCAAAGTGTCCTACTGCAGCCCTCTGAACAGTGTGGGGGAAACTGTGCGGTATACAGGACTTAAAAACAAAGGTTATACCAGAGAAACTAAGGTGCCTGGCTCCTTAGCAGCCCCGCCCGATGTGGACTCCCTGGTCTCAACTTTTCCTGCTTCTCTGGGACACCTGATCGTGCCTGGCTGACATGCTCGGCAACCCTCCCTACCCTGGCCAGCCGCTCTTCCTTGCAGATGTCCTTTCTGGTCCCTCCTCCAACTTTTAAAAAGTTACTCTTTGTCAGGGTTCTGCTTGAGCTCTGTCCTCATTCTATATGCTTTCCTGAGGCAACCTCATCCTCAGCCATTCCCCGACTTTAGCGGTGCTCACACACTAGCCCACCTTTCCCAACTGTCTCTTGCCCTGCTTACTTCTCCCTCTACCCAGAAGAGGGGAAAGTTCTGTAAATCTCTGAATATGTGATGTGATGTTCATGCCTTAGCCTGACTCTTTATCCAGGCTGTTTCCCTTCGTAGAATCTCCATTTCTTCCTTACCTACACTCCGAACTCCTATTCATCCCTCAAGACCCCATCCAAGCATGCCTTCTCTGGTAGAACCTTCCCTGGGCTTGTTCTGGGCTCACCGGAGGCCTGCATGTCCCTTCTCTCTCCAGTTTGCACAAAATATTTGAAGCATCTGATACGAGCCTGTCTTCCTAACACGACTGTGACCTCCTCAAAATCAGGGCCGAAGCTCATCAATTTGTGCCCTTTTTGTAGGATGATTTTTTGACCTGGAGTAGATAGTGGTTGAGCACGTGTTGACCAAATCAAGCACTGAATCTACTCCAATAAAACCTCTGGATCTTTTTGGTATAAACTGCAGAGTGTCTGTGACTCCATTTCTACCCATGTGTGTGTTTGCTAATCAGACTCAAGTGGTCTCTATTACACCAGGCATCCCACTCGTCTCTGCCCTGGAAGAAAACAGGTATGATATAAGAAGGGATCGGTGGTGACTGGGAATTTATGGGAGGTGGGGGGGGTGGGAGAGAGAAAAAGGATTTCTGATCTCCTACAGACAATGTGTGGTTCATAGAGTACATGTGACGTTAACAGCACATTCGAGTCGCACACCCGACTGTATCTTCGACAGTCATAGCTCAACAGGAACGCGGTGAACGGAAATGAAGTCACCCCAGACTCTGGCTCCTCAGCTGCCACAGGACGGTATGATGCAGCACCCAGAGAGATGAGAGGCTCCCGACCAGGGACAGCTTTAAAGAGAAGGGTTCCCTGCATTGCAAAGAGCTGCTTTTCACTTCTGTTGTCCGGACTCAGGAAGGAGGAAATGTAGGGGTGGGAGGAGGAAAAGCCACAGCAAAGCCTCCTGTAATGAGAATGGGCAGCTGGGGCCGAGGGGACAGATAACCTGTGGTTAAAGGGAAAGAGCAAGTCACCTGCAGAAGGAGAAGCGGCCCAGGGGCACTGCAGCGTCAGATTAGCCTGAAAGTGACAGATGACAGGAACCAGCGAGGCTCTGGTGATAGCAGAGTGAAAGGAGATTCTAGTTCCCCAGCAGGGGCCGGGTGGAGCCGGGAGACCTCAAGCCAGGCACTGGGCTGGGTGCCTTCACGCACACGCCTCGCCTCATCCTCCCGGCAACCTTTTCCGATTGGAATAGTTAACTCCGTCCGATAGATCAGGGAACGGGGCCGGGGGCTTCAGAGGGAAAGCTAACAAAGCGAATGCTAAGAATTAGGGAAAACGTTCATCCGCCTATCCTCCGGGGGTAAACACTATTATCTGGAAGTTGCCCTACTGTATCATCTCGGCTTTCAGGTATATAGAGTGAGGACTGCACGGTCCGTCCCCAAACCCTGTTGCAAGCGATGAGGCCAAGGACTCAGCATCTCAGCCACTGACTGGCTTGATGGTCCTGGCAGGACACAGTCCCTCTGATACCATGTCACCAAGGGAAAAGCAACAGAATGGGACACCCCACGGCCCAACCACATGCCCAGGGAGGGAGAGCAGTGGTGGCAGTTAGCAGCACCAACCCTGGAGTCGGTCTGATGTAGGTTCAAGTCCCAGCACCACCCCCGGGAGCTGGGTGCCCCTCAGGGACGGCGTGTTGCCCCCTCCTGCGTACCTTGTGACCAAGCCGATAGACGGCACAGAACCAGGCATGCAGTGGGCGTGTAGAAGCAGAATGTCCCTTATGATTTCCCACACAGCTCCTATTCTGATTCCTCCCACTCTGGTCATTGTTTTGGCGTCCCACTGATGAAGGGCATAGTCCAGGACCACGACAGAACCCGCCGGTGCCCTCCCTCTGGATTAGAATGAAATCCAAATGCCCCGTGGTTGGGAGGTCCTGCCAGCCCGTCGCTCCTCTCTGAGCTTGTCTTGTTCATGGTCCCCGCACTCACATCCTCCAACCTTACCAGCTCCCGGCGCTCTTGTTCCTGCCTCACGGCCTTTGTGCTTGCTGTTCCCTCTGCCTTAAACACTCTTCCTCCAGTTCTCCAGACGCTGGTTCCTCCCCCAGGCAGGCCACCCCCCTAGATGCCTGCTGGGGCACCCTGCCTCCAGTCGCTCTTACAACACCCCACTTTCCTCTCTGCAGACCATTCCCACTCTACAGGACTGTCCGATTTGTTCACAGGTCACCAGAACATGATCTACACTACACTTTCCACCGTTATCGCCAGTGCCTAGAACAGTGTCCTCCACACAGAGAAGACTTAAAATATGAGAGCCTCTAGGATCACCTGATAGGTGATCTTACAGAATATTGAATGAATGAGTGAATCTTACACTGACTTGTACTTTGACTTACATGAAAACTTCCCACTTGTCTCTTTCTCATCCCCAGGACAGGGCTGGTTAACTGGAAAATGCAGTTATTTCTGACTCCCGAGTATTTTTACATAAATAGTAAATACATTCATCATGGCATTGTTTATAAAGCCAAAACTGGAATCAGAGCTCAAACAATAGGGGACTGCTTAAAAAATTATGGTACAACTGTCTGATGAAATATTTTACAGTCATTCAAAACATTTCAGAAGACCATCAGCCAGAGGCCATGCCTCTCACTGCAGCATCCAGCGAGAAGAGATATCAAATCCTCATTTTCATACCTGAAGCTGTGATTGGTTAACCCAACACCTGGGCTTCTTTCCCACAGCCTGATTGTCTAAAGAGATGAAAGGAACATGCCATTCATGACGCTGGGTGTTGCTAGCAGAGCAAAGAAGGAGTTGGGCACTTTGGCAGACTATGGACCCGAGATGCCCAGCTCTTCTGAAGCACCTAGTCCAGAGGGTTCTAAGAACAAGTAGGTATTCCAAGCCAAACTGAGCAGTCTAAGAACATGACAGCTGTTGGGGTCCCCTGGACAGCATGTTTGGCAAGGTTCTATCAATGGGTTCCAAAGTTACTGATTACTCCATAAGCAGAGCCCTTGTTTTAGATTTTAGGAAAGTTCATAAAGATCACTAGCAGGCTAAGAGATAGACCTAAGGACTCAGAAAACCATCTCTAGCTAGGTAGGCGCCTAGAGAGGAAGACTTTCTAGAACCATCCCCAGTAGGCCTTGGACCACTGGAACAAACTGACTGTCAGAGGCCAACAATTTCTGCCCCCTGACTTGAATGATGGCTTCTTCTTCCAAAATCTATCTGGTCCCTGGAGAATTCCAACTAGAAGAGGGTGCACTGTACCAAGCTCTCCTCCCCATTTCCTATACAGGGGACACCCCAGAGGACGGGGGCCTCTGGGCTGAGCAACCGCCACTTTCTGCAGGAGGGACTGGCTGTTGTGGAACAAATAGGTCAGTATCATACGGGCTGCTGACAACGGCTCTGGCTGAATAGATGCTGAGGGAAATTTCATTTTTCCCCCCAAGTCAGTTTTAGGCACCTTATTCAATTAACATGGCCACTAGCTGCAGACAGCTCCATAGGAAAGCCCTTCAGTTATGGAACACATTTTATTAGGTGACAATAGTTGCCAGCACGATTTATTTCCTTTGATGGGATTCTGCTTTTTCCTTGTTAATTTAAATCTGTATTTTCTAGTGCTGATTCCAGGTCTGTGTGAATTTTTAAAATGTTACCATTAATCTTCTGGACCCAGTGGCCACATAGAATGGAGCTGGCTCTGCCCAGGCAGTGGGGATGCCTGATGTCCTCTCAGACTGTCAAGGGGCAGCGTGGACGAAGTTGTGGCCGTTAAGGCAGAGGTAGACTCACAGTTAGAGACAGATGTCACTTTCAGGTCTCACCTCCTTTTTAAAAAAATTTTTATTTAAAAATTTTTTTTCTTTTTAGGATTTATTGATTTGAGAGCGAGTGAGCACAGGAGTAGGGGGTGGGGGAGGGAGGGACCGAAAGAGAGGGAGAAACAGGCCCCCCGCTGAGCAGGGAGCCCAAAGCAGGGCTCCATCCCACAACCCTGAGATCATGACCTGAGCCAAAACCAAGAGTCAGACGCCTAACCGACTGAGCCACCTAGGCACCCCAGAGTTTTTCAGAAGCTGCAAGACTGTGGGGTCATCACTCTGAGGTCTCCTTGCATACTTGTATGCTCCCCATTGTTCTCAGTTTTAACTTCCAGTAAGGTAATTATAGGCTAACACAAGCCATGTGAACACAAGCTCCTTAGAATCCTCCATTTTTAAAGATTAAGAAGTCCTAGACTCAAAGTTTTCAAACCATTGCTGTAGGGCAGCCTGTTGAAACTGACTCTACAAAAGCCCGAGGTCTGAAGTTGGTGGGTTGGGCTCAGAAGAGTAAGAACAAGAACAAAGGCCTGGTCTCCATGGGACGCTTCCTCAAAGAAAATGGTGCTCATGGAAAAAAGTTAATAAATTTTCACAAGTGGAAAAAAAGACAGAAGGACAAGACTTACTTGTTATGGCCAGGCAAGTAACTATTCTCAAGAATTTAGTTCGATGGCACCTGGTGGCTCAGTTGGTATGCGCCTGCCTTTGGCTACAGTCCCGATCCCGTGGTCCTGAGCTCTCCGCTCAGTGGGGAGGCTGCTTCTCCCTCTGGCCCTCCCCCCACTCATTTTCTTTTTCTTTCTCTCTAACAAATAAAAGCTAAAAAAAAAAAAAAAGAAGAATTTAGTTTGAGAATAAAGTAGTCTAAGATAATTGAAGGTTTTGCTTTTCCCCAGTATCCATGTGCCTGAGCCCTGCGAGGGCACATGGCTGAGCTATCAACTGTGTGTCGATACATATAAAAGAAAAAAAAGAGCAGAGCAGGAATAAAAATACGAAGGACCCATGAGAGTCACAGAACTATCCTAGACAAGATGAAAGGAAGAGACAAAATTATTAAGTCCAGAAGGCCTAGGGTTTGATAATCTCCACTTAAATGCATCTTTATTTAACAGACACAGCATGGCGGGAAGGCAACAGTGCCTGGACAGCCAGCCAGGAAGGAGAAGTCCAGTGTCTGGCTGTTTGAACTGGAACATGATGTTCCTCACACGAAAGCCACCTCACAGCTCCCCGACAAGCCTGGGAGTCCCTCTTCTGACTAGCAGCGACCAAATCCTTTGAGAATGTAAACTTGTGTTTGGGGGACAGAGCAGGCGTGAGCGGCAGGCCGCTCCAAGACAGAAACATTATCCCCCAAATAATGAGGAATGACATTTGTTTATTCACTCTCACTGGTACGAAGAACCAATAGTTGGAAAAAAATCAAACCAGGTGGATGAAATGATACATGTCCTTGAAAAACCAAGACTGGATAATTTTTTGGGCCAGTGACGGCTCTGGCCAGCCTCCTGTCACTGAGGCCCTACAAAAACTAAGGTGAACAGAGAAAGGTGATGAAGAATTAGAAAATAATCTACCCAATAGTGACCACCTAAGTGAGATGGGGGGATACCTTACATACCCTGCCTTTTGGCCAACAGTCTAAATACATTCTTTTGCTGGTCTACAAAAAATGTCATACAACAAGATAAGAACATTAGCTTTTAAAAAAAAGAATTTACTATAGCATATAGAGAAATTTATCTGCATTAGAAATAACAGAGAAATAAAATTCCAAAAGAACTAAATCAATAGTATCATGGAAAAGCCCCCCAAGATTTTCTAGAACATAGAGAAAGAAAGAACCAAGCGATGAGGAGGAAAATTATGATAAACACAGAGAAGCAACCTGAATATTCTAGGTGTTAGAAAGAAACCACAATAATTAAAAGAGAAGTAACAATCAGAAAAAGAAGTTTACGGTCTAAGTAAAAAACAACAATAACGACTCCATATTATAGAGTCAATAGGGCTTTCAACATTCCAATAAAATCAATAAAGAGACTCATGGCTAAATAAATACGGATATCCAGACTCCCAATTTCAACACTTAGTTTAAAGTACAATAATCAATATGGTGTGGTATTAGGGCATAAAGACAGACATACAGATCAATGCTACAGAAGGGACAGTCCAGAAATAAATCTAAGCATATATGATCAATCGATTTTCAACAAAAGGTGCTAAGACAATTCAAGGAAAAAGGGTAATCTTTCCAACAAATGGTGTTAGAACACCTGGATACCCACATGTAAATAAATGAACCTTGACGCTTACCTCACACCATATATAAAATGACCCAAGAGGTTCACAGAACTGTTTTTTAGAAAAGAGGAAAGAGAAAGGATAAATTATTAAGTCTGGAAGTCCTAGTATTTCACTTTTTATTTCAATGCATCTTAACTTCACAGGCAGAGCATGGCCTCTTCTAGAAGAAAAAAAAGGGGAAGATCTTTGTGACTGTAGGCTTGGCGAAAATTTCTTAAATGAGACACAAAAAACCATAAACCATACAAGGAAAAAGATCAATCAACTGGACTTCACCAACACTTAAAACTCTCGTTCCTTAGAAGGTCTATTACATAAATGAAAAGATAACCCACAGACCTGAAGAAGTTATCTGTAAAAACATACCCAATTTATAGCCAGCATTTATACAGAACTCTTAAAACTTAATAGAGGAAAAAAAGTCCAATTTAAAGAAATGGCTAAAAGATCAGAATAGACCCTTCACTAATGAAAATGTATGAATGGTCAATCAGCACATGAAAAGATGTTCAACATCACTGGTCATTAGGGAGGTGATATTGAAGCCATGGTCTGATGCCAACATGTGTCTTCTAGAATGGCAAAAATTGCCCAAAATATCAATTGTGGGCAAGGTTGAGGAACAGACGGAACTCTTCTACATTGCTGGTGGGAAGGTAAAATGGTACAACCACTGCAGGAAACAGCAGTTTCTTAGAAAATTTAACACATCCTACCACTGGAGCCAGCCATTACACTTCTTGGTTTTTACCCAAGAGGAAGGAAAGCATAGGGCTATACAAAGATCTGTGCACAAACGTACTAAGCAGTTTATTTGTAATAAAAAACAAGCCAAATGTCCAGTAATAAGTGACTTGGTAAGTATATTGAAGAACATCTCACAATGGATACTACTCAACAATAAAATGGAAATGGGGTGCCTGGGTGGCTCAGTAGATTAAAGCCTCTGCCTTCGGCTCAGGTCATGATCTCAGGGTCCTGGGATCGAGTCCGGTATTGGGCTCTCTGCTCAGCAGGGAGCCTGCTTCCTCCTCTCTCTCTGCCTGCTTCTCTGCCTACTTGTGATCTCTGTCTGTCAAATAAATAAAATCTTTAAAAATAAAACAAAATGGAAACAAACTACTGATACACTCGATGTGGATAAATCTCAAGATAATAATGCCGAGTAAAATAGGCAAGGTAAAAAATACACATGGTATTGTTCCATTATATTATGGAACATTCTAGGAAATATGAACTAACCCATAGAGATAGAAAGCGGATCAGTGGTCGGCCTGAGGAGGGCTGGCGGACTACGAAGGAGCACGAGGAAGTTTTGGAGGCGGCACGACCTTGAATTCGGTGATGGTATTGTAAGTGTAAATATACAAGCTCATCAAATTCTACTTAAATATGTGCAGTTTATTGTATACTGAGTATACTGTAGTAAAGCTGAAAATATTTCCTGTTCTAAAAAACTTTAAAAAAAAAGGGGGGGGCGCTAAAGAAGGAAACCAATGGGGCTGACAGGACAGGGAAGGGCAATGAAGAGAGACCCACCCCTAGACGAATCCCGGCAGACACTGGCAGTGATTTCAGACTCTTCCTCTATCATACGATGTGCCGGAAGACAATGGAGCCACAGAAGTTTAAGGAGAGAGAGCGGCTTTTCAGAAACTACTTATTCCTTCAAGTTGTCTCTTCTAGGTAAAGACACCGACCAAAAAATAAATAAATAAATAAATAAATAAAATCATTCACATTCCTTTCTCTGAAAGAAATACATTCAAATGTGCTTCAGAGGATGTGAAATTAAGACTTAAGAACCGGGAAGGAAGCAGACAAAAGGACTGACATTTTCGCTTTCCCTCTAGAAATGTGGCCTGAGGAAATAACCGGAAACATGGGAAAGGAATTATTTAAGATAAAACAAGCAAACAACGTTAGCTGCTGTTTTCACAGGGCTTACCCTGCATCACGCATCACGCAACCCCCACCCGCACCCCACGACTAGGCGCTGGGACCCTCTCTGGTTGACAGATGGCCTCAGAAAGGCTCAGCCGCTTGCCTGAGGGGATACAGCTTGGGTCTGAACCCTGATGGGGAAAATCACAAAACGCAGCTTGGAATCATGATGCTTGACTCAAAAACCGGAACGTTATAGAATGATATAAACGTAATATAATTTATAGGACATTATAAAGCATCTGATTCAGAATACCGTCTGGACATAAAATGATGTTTCTAGGTTTTCTCGGTGGGACCCTGTGGTGCTGGGAGAGGGAACCCAGGGGCAGGAGAGGCGGGAGCCGGGTCCTTTCAGGCGGCCTTTGTAAGAGCGGTGAACTGGGGAAATGCTCATAGGACACTAAATGAGGACAGAACAAGAAGGAAGGAGCCAGACATAGTTTTGTTCTTTTGTTTTTTTTAAATATCTCCACAGCCAAATCTCCAAGACTCAGCTGTTCGGTAAAAACAAAATAAAACGAAACGAGACCTGCGTACAGAAACTCCCCTGCACGGGGTGTACTTCTGTGGTTATGCATATGCGGACGCATGGAAGGATCAAAGGGGCCTGGGAGAAAACACCAGCTCCCAGCCGAGATGGCCCGGGGCTGGCGGCAGGACTGGGATCGGCCAGCGGCCTGCGTGGATACAGATTCCCTTCCTCCTCCCCTTTCACGTATTTTACGTGTTAGTTTTTTCCAACGAGAAGTTTTCTTTTTATCAGTAAGAAGATGGCAGAAAACAGAAGTTGCTGGGAGTGTGAGTCTAGCTTCCAAACATACATGAAAGCAGACAGCACAGCGTTTGGTGCTAAAGGAACATCTTGTTTTCCAGAGGACCCGTCTGCTGGTGGGCAAGGACCAGAGGTGACATACAGAAGCAAAGTACAGAAATGGGGGTGGGTGGCAGCAGAGGAATAGAATGTGCAAAAGCCACGATAAGTGAGTGAGGGTGGTCGGGTTGGGGGAAGAACACAGCAAACGGCTTCATGAAATTCCACTTTATTCCTGCAAAACACCATCGGGAGGAAGTCATCTGTGACACACAGCTTCTGTGCCAGGTGTAAGGACGTGCTTAATGAATGCCATTTAATGAAGAAAAAGGCTCTTATAAAACACCTGGCACAAGCAGGGTGAGGGAGTCACAGGGAAGGGGACCCTCGCTGCACCTGCTGGCATTTTAATAAGCACCTTCTAGAGCGTCCGCTCTCCAAGGCTGGTCAACGGTGTCAGAATGAGGTCCCTGACCATTGCCCACGCTCGCTGACAGTTTAGGCAAGCTTATTTCTTAAGGACCATATGCTCAGGTATCAGATTGCCCTGGACGGTAATTAAAATGAATCATTTTCAGCTGGAAGGCCCGACCAGCACCAGCACCAGCACCGTCCTCAAAGACTTCACAGAAAGGATTCCAGCTCCGGGTCCCCCGTGCTTCCAAACTGAGCCCTGAGTTAGGATTCAGATCTGTGAAGACCCAGAGATAACGTGAGACAATGTTGCACATTTTTCTTGCCACTTCATTCTAATAATATCAAGAGTCATTTTAATGACTCTAGGCCCTAAAATAATTTCTAGTATGGGGTTTTTTTATTTTTTCATTGATTTTGGAGCCAACCTCAGAAAGAAATCACCATGTGCCAACTTTACTACCATTTTTCACGGACTGATGAGACAGCTTTGTTTTGTTTTGTGATGGACAGACAACAGCGAAGTCTGGTTTTGTAAAACCTAAAGACCCATTTCCTTTACAGTGATATCCACTATCTCATAAACTTGCTATGCCCAGACTTGAAACTTAATTCCAAATAAACTGAATGAACTGATGCCATCCCAGGGCGGACAGACTGTTGTATCAGCAGGCACACAAGGCTGCTATAATCTGGTGTTGGGACTGATTCAGTCCACCAGTTTTTAACTGAGCTCCTACTATAGTCCAACCACAGAATTTGGCACTGAGATCATTAAAAAAAAAAACCCAAACGATAAATGCCTATCACTAAGTGAAAGATGCCAATCTGATGCTCCATACTATAGGATTCAAATTCTAGGACATTGTGGAAAAGGCAAAACTGTGGAGAGAGTAAAAAGACCAGTGGTTGCCAGGGGCTGGGGGAGGCGTGAACGGGCAGGACGCAGAGGATTTTTGGGGTGTGATGATTTTATAATGATGGACATATGTCATCATATCTTTGTCCAAACCCACAAAAGGTACAACACCAAGAGTGAACCTGGAGGTGAACTGTGGACTTGGGGTGATTACGATGTGTCAATGTAGTTTTATCCCTGGTGGGGGGGGGGTGGGAGTACCACTCTAGTGAGTATATTGAACAGGGAGGCTGTGCATATGTGAGAACAGGGGATATATGGAAAATCTCCATACTTCCCTCTCAATTTTATAGTGAACTTAAAACTGCTCTAAGAGAATAAAATTTTTAAAAAAATGAAAAAACAAAAAAAGAGCCAAATGAGATTTCTATCTTTCCTCTTTAGGAATATATCTACAAGTAAATTGAAATACATAAATCGGCTAGATCATAAAGTAAAAAGCTCTAAAGATATGCAAATAAGGTTATACGTTTCCATTTTAAAGCAATGGCCAAAAAAAAAAAAAGAAAAAGAAAACAAACAGGGGTGCCTGGGTGGCTCAGTGGGTTAAGCCTCTGCCTTCCGCTCAGGTCATGATCTCAGGGTCCTGGGATTGAGCCCTGCATTGGGCTCTCTGCTCAGCAGAGAGCCTGCTTCCCCCCCCCCCCCCACCCCCTCTGCCTGCCTCTCTGCCTACTTGTGATCTCTCTGTGTCAAATAAATAAATAAATAAAATCTTAAAAAAAAAAAAGAAAAAGAAAAACGAACACAACAAATATCTGTTGAGTGTCTGTCTACCATGGACCAGGCGCTCCACCAAACCCCAGGAAGTGCCCAGTCCAGGGCTGTCGAAGCTGTGGTCCCATCAGTCAAGAGAAAAGACTGCAAGTGCGGACAGGTAGAAAAGCCTCAAACAATGAAGCAGAAATCCAAGAGTCGAGGCAATGAGCTGGGAGATGTCGCAGAGGAAGAGACAGCAATGGAGACTCCTGGAGTCAGAGAAATGGGAGGCCGTTTTGGAGTCGGATGTCAGGAGGTGGGAGGCAGTGGGAACAACACTGAAGGCTCTGTCCCCACAATCGTCTGTTACTATGACAGTTACCACTCACTGAGCGCCTGAACTACTCTTCGTGATTCATGCTCATCTCTAAGCGGCCCAACCCAACAAGGTAAGTATTATTCTACTCTTCAGGTGAAAGGAGGTTCAGAGAGGTTAGGAGACTTTCCCAAGGACACACAGCAAAAGAAACTGGCTGGGCTAGTATTTGAGTGGATGCTTTTTCCACTAGAAACATGCTGCTTTGCCGAGACAATGCAAAGCAGAAGCCAAATGTAAATGCAGACTTTCTATTTTCCATTCAGGCAACCCACTTGCTGTGATCAATACAACTTCAGCCTACCAACTTGACTATATAATGAGTTTTCCTCCTGGGCAGCACACCCCACCCCCTCCCAACCAAAGCACTCTGCACTGGACAAGAAAACTGCCACTGGAAGACTAAGGAAATCAAAATTCCAAACTCCCCAAGTTCCTAAACGCACAGCTTTAAAGTATGTGCAGCTCGACGGCATATGGCAAATCAATTACTAGTTTAAATCTTAAAACAAAAACATGGCAAGTGTGGTGCAGAAAATAATCAAGAACAACGGTTCAGTTTAGATTACAGCGGGCCACTAGAGTTTTGAATACAATTAATCATCATTCCAGGCAATGGGAAGCCATATTGACACTTATTCCTAATTTGAATATTTAATTAGGGTGAAGTTCTTCATCAAATTATCGCAGAACTGGGAGAAAGCCTGGAAGACTTACACAATTACTATCTTAACCCCTCACCAGCTGCTCACCTGTGAGCACAGCGATCCCGCCCCAGTTTTGCGGGGGCCCCTGTGCCCGCAGTCTGGCTCTCCGAGAACTGGCGGCGGGTGGGGGGTGCGGGGGTGTGATTGAAGCTACAGCCGGGGCAGAAAGGAGCCAAATGGGGGCAACAGAGAGGTCTCGGGCTCAGACTGGACCCTGAACTAAAGCCTGGACAAAGACAGAAAGCCACGTGCACGCGGGCCCACTGTGGGCCTGGCGTGGCACTTCCATGTGTCCCCGGTTTATTTCTCAGAACAATCTGCAAGGGTGATATTCTTATCCCCACTTTCCAGAAGAGGAAACTGAGACTTGGAGTAGTGATAGAATGCAGTCAAGAGAATACTGGTTGTGAGTGCTGTAAAGAAGGTCAAGTTATATATCCCCCAGTACGCACCAGAAATAAGGACAAAGAGAATAATCAAAGGTCAAGAAAACATATTCAAAGCTGTATTTTGGATATCCTGCATTGTGCATGTAAATGGAGGGGGTGGGGGTGAGGAGTTGCACCCAAATTCCAGGTGGACTCAACAAGCATTCTAAAATTTAACTCTTGGACTCAAATTGTACCACGGAGTTCCTCCAACTGGGGAGTCACAAGGACGCGTGGCCAGCTGCTCAGGGGAAGGCGGCATGGAGAGGGGCAGCACAGCTCAAGGAAACGGCCTTGTCAAGTGGACCTGAGACCTGGTATAGCTGTCTACACCCTGTACATTGGAGCTTCGCAAAGGAGGGCACTGCCGAGCATTACTGGTGTCCGAGGGGAGGAAAGTCAGTAATAGCATAAGAAAACGTGGATTTTTTTCTTTCAAAATGGCAACAGCTCAACAAAGCAGTTTTTAAAAGGATTTTAATTTATTTTAGAGAGTGAGTGTGCAAGAGTGCACATGAATGGGGGGCTGGGAAGATAGGGGAGGGGTGGAAAAAAGAATCTCAAGTAGACTCCATGCCCAGAGCGGAGCCCAGCTGGTGGCTCCGTCTCACAACCCCGAGATCATGACCTGAGCCAAAACTAAGAGTTGAGGGGCGCCTGGGTGGCTCAGTGGGTTAAGCCTCTGCCTTCGGCTCAGGTCATGATCTCAGGGTCCTGGGATCGCGCCCCACATCGGGCTCTCTGCTCGGCAGGGAGCCTGCTTCCCCCCACCCCCCGCCTACTTGTGATCTCTGTCAAATAAATAAATAAAATCTTTTAAGAAAAACTTTAAAAAAACAAAAACAAAAAACGAAGAGTTGGAGGTTTAAGGGACTGAACCACCCAGGCATGCCCCGCCCCCCAACAGCAGCATCCGTACCTACCCAGCAGCTTAGATAAGCGATAACATTTCCTTAAAATACTCTTTCACTCCATGACAAGACGTTTGACATTTCGCAGAGGTGGTGTGATCCTGCAGGACCCCAAATAAATTTTCCCATGAAATCTCCTGCAAGGCCCCAGGACAGGACCAAAGGCTGGCTTCCCACATGGCACGTGGCCATGGGAGATTGTGAGCACTTTTGGCTTCCAGACGCCACAGGTGCCGTGAATGAGGGACACCCCCACAGTTCCGGATCAGCAGTTTAAAGGCCTGAGATGGGTTCATTTACCCTCTTGTGGCAGTCGTCAAAACTGTTTGCAATGGCCACTTTAGCAGACGGCAGATTACCAGACAGAGGGATGAGCTGCTCTGTGCGGTGGCAGCACAGGCCCCTCTGGCCACAGCCCCTGGTTTGGCCCCCACCCCCTCACCCTGGCTCCGTCCCCTGTCTCCGCCAGGCCTGGCCAGGGCGGGGGTTGGGGGGTACCAGCAGACCCAGGATCCCTCAGCCCTGCTTTGAGCCTGCTCGTTGCGGGAGCAAACGGCGTCGGGAACTTTGAAACTTTCCTTTGTATATTACATTAATCCATATAAGAAAATCTCTTTTAATGAGGAGTGATGTAGTTACAAACTCTCCAGAGCCATAATTAGAGCAAACTAATTGAAGTTGTGTTTTGACACACTTTCCAAATTCACGGGTGCCGGATGACATATTCACAACACTGCTGCCGCACAACCATGGCGACGGCAAAATCATTAGGCTAATAACACTTATTTGCATTCTTATCACGCCGGCAGCTCTCCCTTAAATACTGTTTCTACTATTGCTCCTTTACTGTAAGTTTCCACTGAAAGATATTAACAGTAATTATTACTGCTTTAGAGGAATTTTAATGTTAAAGAATAACAATGTGCATTAACATACGTGGAATGCCAATTCTTTTTAACCACGGTCGGCAGGTTTGGGGGGTTCTTGCTGGGGGCCCCCACCCCACAGCCTGAGGGTGGCTGAGACGCTGTTTCAGTTTTTAGGACAACCCCTCAGCCCACACCCGGTGAGATCTGAAGTCGAGGTTTCTGAACTATTTTCGTTTCAAATATTTGATGAGAAAAATCTTTCTTCCTTTTTTTTTTTTCTTTGAAAGCACGTTAAAATGAAATAGTTAAGGAGAAATTTTTTCCAAGCAGTTAAAAAAAAAAAAAACATCAACAATTTACAACATGGTCTTTGGTAATAATACTAATGAATTCCAGGAGGACGGGCTTCAACCACTCGGCCGCCACCCTCTCGGTGATTAAAGACAGACTTGGAATAACCAGAACGTGAGAAAGGCCGGTGGGGGTGGGGCAGCCTCGGATCTGTCAACATGGAGGCCTTGTTTGCCACCAACAAGGCCAATTTTTTGGATGCTTAACTCAGACACTCACACACAGAGAGGAAGGCTCGACAGTTCTAAATAATGGTTATTAATGACTCCCTCCTCTAAAGTGACAAATTACTCCTGAAATTTAGAATCGAAGAGGTATGGAGAGTGAATGAACATGACAGGACACGCGGGCGAGCACAGAGCTCCCGCTTACTCTCAGCGGGGAAGGGCGGATGCCCAGAAAACCATGAAGGTCCAGGTCCCTCCCATCTGGGCGTCCTGGTGGCCACAGGCCTCCCTCACGCAGGTGTCTCCCAGGACCTCGCGTGGGGCAACCAAAGGCAGTAAAAGGCTGTCTGTCCTGCCTCGCGGCAGGAAGTGCGGAGTGCTGGGTGCACTGTAACTGGAGGCGAGACCCAAACCCGCCTTTCTCTATGTGCACGGCATCGAGTCCCTTCCATGGGCCCCTCGTCGGGAACTTGGTGTTGGGCTAGGCAGATGCTCCGAACCCTGGCTTCTGCGGTTCTCTTGGGATTGAGACAAACCAGCAGCGTGACATATTTGCCAACCCTACTCCAAAAGAGAATGAAGGCAGAGGCTGGAGTGGTTTTAACGAAATGCACAATTGGGTGCAATTTCAAAGGGCTCAGACACTTCAGGATGGATGCTTGATGTCGACCCGCGAAGATTTAACCGGGAGAAGAAAACGCTTCCGTAGAAAAATGCCAAAAACTATATTCCTTTAAAGCTCCAGAGTTTTCAGTGAAGTTACACCATCCTCATACCAATCGGCTATTTTTCAAGTCCCTGATTACTTAAAGAAAAAAAAAAAAAAAGAAACAAAGAAACAGAAAGGAAACTAACTTCATAGCTGCAGCAACACTCCAAATCGTGGTATTTATTCACTGCATTTAAGTTTTATTACACTTGAACCCTGCCATGCCCAAACACCTACCTCCCATATAAAAGAAATGAAGAAAAAAGCGAAGTCTGGGACCCAGGGCACCGCACTTCCATTCCAGATGATCTAGTCTAATCTTATAAACTGAAATATTTAAAGAGTCTCTAAACCTCACTGACCCTACTTTTAAAAACAAGGAACATATGGGCACTTCTCGCTTTTCATCTTCTTCCAGCCTACTAAAATATCCGCTTTTCCAAAATTCAAGAGCAGGGAGACTGCTAAACTCAGATCCATAAAAGGCTACGTGCGTGAGAGTGCAGGGTGGGCAGGGAACAGTCCGAGCAGAAAACAACAAACCCTAACAAAGAATCAAAGGCACATTCTTCTCCTTCTTGCTCAATCAATCTCAGAAGCCGTGGAAAACAATTTATTTAGCAAAATAAAGCAATGACGAATAAGGAGGTGCAATGGGAACCATGGTCCGGAATGGCTCCTGGCTAACGTTTGGTCCCCGGTGAGGCCGTAGGAGACACAGAGGTGAAGTCCCAATACTCAGGCAGGGATGGTGGGACCAGGCTCCAGTCCTGACCCCTCTGCGTCCCGAAGCTCTGCCCTTGGGCCAGCCGCCACCTCTCCCCACTGCAGCTTGCTTATTTCTTAAAGGCTTCGCTCATTCCCATTATGCACCTCACTGCATGGTTATAAAGATTAAAACGATAGCTATGAAGTGTTTGCACAATGCCTGGCACACGATGCTCAAAAAATTGCAGCTGAAATAATGACCACGATAATTTTATTTATTCTAATAATTGTTAACATTATCATTCAACTGGAAACAAAACATCTGCTTAAGAAAAGATACTCAAGTTGAATGCTACCCTACCCATGGGCAGAAACCTGACCCGAATAAAATTCAAGGGGTCTTTTAAAAAGTTACTGCAAGCACAGGATTTTATTAAATATCCAAATTAATAATTGAAAGCCTGCCTCAAAATAGAACAGCACTGGGGTGGGGGTTTGGAGGGTGGGTAAAATAGTGGGAAATTTCACTTAATGCCCATTTTTACTTTGTTCGGCAGCTAGATTTACACTGAGAGACCCAGGTGAAATATTCCATAGCGCTCCCTGCAAATAGACTGTCAGCTTCCACTCGGATAAAAGGTAAAATATCCTCCCCTAAATGGTCTGGTTCACAAAACCGACCCTAAAGTGAACTGATAAATCTGTTCTGACACACGGAAAACTATTTTCATAATCCTGAAAAAGGCCTTTCTCCAAACCCTGGAGCTTAAACCAAGTGCACAAAGAGCCCGCGTGCACCCTCAAAGCAGGCACGGGAGGAAATCACTCCACATTTACGGCCCTGCTTCCGGGACAACGCCAAGCAGCGCACATAACCGTCATAACCACCAAGAAAAATTAGACACTCACAGAGTCACAAAAACTACAAAGATAACCACATTTACGAGCAGCAACTACCTTGTCAAAATCTGGTGTACGAGTGAAAGCAAAGAAGGGATGGAAGCTGTATTGACTAATAGTCAATTCTTCATTAAGTAGAAGCTCTGACTTCCCAAGAAGCCGTATTAAAAATTAATACCAAAAAGTGTATTGCTCAGCCTAAACTCATCACTCATATCCAACACTACCAAACTGCATTCTGATGAAACCCCCCTTCAGCCTCGCTCGGGCACCGCCGCAGAGCTGGGTACTGTTGCAAAAGAGGTCGCAGTGCAGGGACATGAGCGTTTTGAACGCTCCCCGCCAGGTCTCTTTCACGCCGCTCTCCCGGAAGCCAGGATACATCACACCGCTTGGAACCCTGCTTTATCGTGAGCTCAGAGACCACTGCCGGGAGCTGCGCCGCCAGGACCCCCTTGGGTACCTGTTCTCAGCTGCCCTCTCTGGCTTGGGCAGACAGGGCCCGGGGCCAGCATTCAAAGGTCTCCTACAAGGGTGTGAACGCAGACCTCGTGGAGCCTGGAGAAGACAGTGGGCTCCCCCGCGCCCACATGGGCACACTCTGGCCAGTCCGTGGCTCCTGGCTGCTGGCCAGGAGCCTGCAGTGGCCACACGTGGAGACGGCTGGGACACCTGGGTGGCTGCTTCCCAGCCGGTGACTCTGTGGCCTGCAGCCTCGGGGTGGAGTATGTAAGCCCCACGCCACTCACCTGCTTGAGTTCAAATCCTAGCTCTGACTCTCAGTAGCTGCATGAACTTGGGAAAGGGATTTCACCCCCTTGGTCTAAAGTGGATGTGAGGACAGTACCCTACTCACAGGGCTGTTATGAGGATTAAAGGAGTTCTTATTTATAAAGCACTCGGAAAGTGCAGGACACTTAACAGATACAATGTAAGTCTCTGTTGGCTGGCTGGCTGGCAGAATCAATGGAAGGAGGGACAGATCAATAGATTAATACCTGGTCGTATGTATCGAAACCAGCTCACTTTATACATTCAAGAGATATGCCAGGAACCTGGTGTTCAAAGGTCCCTGCCATTCTGGGACCAGGCACTTTCCACTGAACACACACCGACTTGAGTGGACAGGGTTCAAAGTACTCGCTGAGCTGCCATGCCTGGGAATACAATGTTATCATCTGTATTTCTCTGTGTCTAGCCTTTTCTAAAGCATTAAAGGACAGAAAGGAAATAGGAGAATCCCTGTCATCAATAAGCCAGCAAATCTGGTCAGAGGACCAAGCATAAATATATGTAGCAATGACAGGAAAATGTGAAATGCCGAGTTGTCTGGTGCAAGCAACTGGAAGAGGGGAAGAGGGGAAACAGTCTGGGCGGGGCTTTCTAGAAGGGCCGAAAGCTATCCCAGGCTGGAAGGTGGACAGGACCAAGCCTCTGCATTCTGGAGTCTGGTCTGCCCCTTCCCGGAGGGCAGCAGCAGGACAGGCCAAGATATACAGCAATGGCCAGAGCAGAGACGGTTCTGGAAGGAGGGTGAGGTGCTCAGGAGTCAAGAAGAGAATCATCTGATTAATACAAGGTGATGTGAGAGGTATGTTGGATAATAGGAAGTGAAGGTTCCAGAAAGTAAAGAGAACATGTGGAAATCTGGAAATCCTAACAGGACGGCAGGCAACCCAGGGCTTTAAAGTTCTGGGCAAAGAACGTCAAGGTGAGCTACTGAAATAATACGTCAGACCCTGGAACCACAACCTGGAACCTACATTTGATTTAAATCCGTATTCAGGTCCCACCCTGCGGACGGCCCTTCTCTGAGGCACCCCTGGCTGTTGGTACTTTGGAAAGCAGTGGGTGGAAGGTACCAGGGGCAGAGTGAGGGGAACTCAAGTCTACAGCAGACCTCTGCGTGAAAACATCTGCAGGAAGTCTTCATCTTCAAAGGGGTAATGCAGCCAGGAAGGCTATGAAAATGTGTATCCCATCTTCAAAGTTAAATAAACAAAAATCTGTGTGGTTTTTGTGTGAAGGAAAAGGAAGTCTAATTATCCCAAGTGAAGCCAGACCCACAGTTCTGCCTGGACACACCCTGTGGGGGTGGGTGGCTCTGAAGGCCCCCGCTGGGACGGCCAGCCCCAAGCCCTCCTTTGGAGGGACCAAGGCAGAGTGCTCCCCAGGGACTCACGGACCGCCCCCCCCAACCTGTCTCTTGTTCCTACAGGTGTGAGCTCGGAATCCAGGACACACCGTGCTTACCGTTATGGGGAGGAAAAGGATCAAAGATCACTGGACTGGGCCCTTGGCTTCTAATCTCACCTTGAAACAGGGCACAGATGACCCTGAGGGACCTTAAAGAAGAGCTTTCAGTTCTGGAATTCCCTCCACTCCCCTGGGCTGAGCCTTCTCCATTAAACCTAGACAATAGGGAATCCGCTACGCCTCCTGACAGGCGCCATCTCCAGTGCCAAGCCTTCCGCCCCTCGGGACAGGCGGCAAACACCTCGACGGGGAACCCGGCCTGCCTGACGGGTGCCATTCAATCCTGCCACAACAGGACAGGTGACACAAGTTCTCTGCAGCATAAAGATCGTCTCATAACTGAGTGCTGACGGAGGCTTAGACGACCGGACGCCAGCCGGTGTGCCGAGGCCGCCTCCACTTGCTGGCTTACTCCGGGGTTGACCCAGTAGAGAGGCGATCCCACGTCCCCAGGAAGGTGGGGTCCGGGCGGCCGAGGTGGGGGACATCGTGCAGTGGCTTCCGGGCCTCTGACACCGGCTGTGATGGGGGGCGCGCCTGGGCGGGCACGGCCTGAATTCCAGATCCTCCCAGTGTGATTGTCTCTCTCCTTGAGGAAGAGCCATTAACCTTTCAGATGACAGCCCTGGGATCGGAGTGACGGAGCGATTTTTGAGGTCAGCAAGGATCTATGTTCTCTAAACCTGACATCGACATGCAAAAGTTGTGACTGAATCCTGGTGTCCCTGGGAGAAAGACTAAATGCCTGTGACAGATCTTCTGCAATCAAAATGCCCCATTTCCCAGAGTATCTGTCACAGATTGATAACATCCACGCAAAAAGTTAAGTACAATTATGTCTGTCACTAAGAAACAGACTTTGGAACCTGTGACTGACAACTCGCTAGGAGCTGACAAATCACCAGGAGATTCCTGCAACAACTCGGGGCAGCACGAGGAGCCTCGAAGGGAAGCACAGCCCCGCCTGGCACTTGGGAGAGGCTCCCCAGAGGCCGAACCTTGCAGGCGGAGGCCGGGGGACAGGTCTCAACTGCTGGCAAAGGACCGTGTGCTCTGGGGCTCTGGGTGGGGGTGGGGATGACACTTTCTCCCGGGGTGGGGGTGGTGGTGGTGGGCAATGTCAGGGCAGGATCACATGTGCCCGCAGCCTGAGGGGGCAGCTCCTCCTTCAGAAGCACAATGTGCAAGACTCAGGCCAAGGGGAAGGGCACAGAGGAGCTCCTAGAACCATACGTCCCGCCTCTCCTTGGCCGGCCCGAGCCCAGGGTCCACATAAGCTAGAAATGCCAGCACTCTGGAGTCTAGACTACCTAGTTCGGGTGGACCTAGAAAGGGGCACAATACACGTCCATGGCAGGACACAGACTCAGGGTCAGCACCTCTGGGAGCCCCCTGTGCCCTCCATCCCAGGGAGGGGGCCCCACTGCCCTCCACAGCTCAGAGACACACCCACACAGCAGCACTGGTGAACGGAAGGGGACCGCGGCCACAAGTCAGATGACGAGGAAGCACGGAAAGCTACACGCGCAGGCCCCGGTGACGCGCTCCCCGGGCTGCACCCCCTCCCACTGCAGCTGCCTGGAGGCACCCTCGGTGAGGTGTCAGCAGGACCTCCCGTGCACGTCTGTGGAGTCTTTTTTTTAAAGTAGCCTCCACACCCAATGTGGAGTCCACTGCGGGGCTTGAACTCACAACCCTGAGATTCAGACCTGAGTTGAGATCAAGCATTGGATGCCTAACTGACTGAGCCACCCAGATGCCGAGGGAGCCTGCCGTTTTGAGGTTGGGGACAAGATACACTTCTTAAATAAGGCTTATGAAGAACCCCAGCAGCTCTGAAAAAGCCAAATGCTGTTTGGATGCTGCCTGCGGCAGGGGCGGTGGGGGGGGCACCATCTCTGAGTGGGGCATCTTCAACGCCACGGGATTTTTGCCTTTGGGGAGTTCTTTCTCCATTTTTGGGGAACACGTTAAGCCTAAATCTACCACCTTAAAACTTCAGTCCACTTGATCTAATTTTTTGTCTTCTTGGGGCTGCCAACGACCCACTCCCACCTGGAAACCCTTCTCTCGGGTACCTCTTGACCACTGGAACACCTGGGGCCGGCAGCCCTGCAGCGATTCCTCGTCCCCAAAGTCAGTGCTCAGTTTGGGTAACTTTTACGGGGTGGTGTGTAGCAGTGGACGCGCCCCTCCCAATGAACCTGATAGGAGTAGGACACTACCTCTCGCGATGTGCCCCACTGGGCACACCAGGCCGCATTCCACACAATCCCAGTTCGGGCCCACCTGGTCACTGAGCACAAATCACTGCTAAGCCAGGGTCCTCAGTTTCATTCTTGTGCAACTGATTTTTTTTTTTAAACCTGGGGGTGGGGGTGGGGGTGGGGATGAGGCTTTCTTCCATCACCTTTCATCCTCTGCTTCCAGCGGGGTGTTCTAGCTGTAAAGGAGAATGCTGAGTATTGATTCTGTCATTCGGCACATCAGCTCTCCCTAATGACTCTGTGTCATCTGCAAATTTGATAAGCGTGCCTCTGATGTCTTTATCAAGCCACTGCTTCCACTGCTCAGCAAGCCAGGGGACAGCGGTCCACCAGAGGCCCCCTCCCGGGACGGCATGGAACCATTCAAGTATCCACACTCTGTGGCAACCGGTGAACTCCAGTTGTGAGTTCACTTGCCTCCCGGAGCTCTTCTAAACCTCAGAACCAGCAGCAGCAGAACCGTATGTGAGACCCGGTGCGAGAGGGAGGAGCGGGACCCGCTCTGGTTGAAGCGGGAAGGTGCTTCCGATACCTGCCCTCTGTCCCAAGGCAGTGGCATGGAAGAGCATCAGAAAAACCCGCATCCGCACGCCAATTGTCTGCTTGTGTGTACCAGGCTGACTTGCAAAGCTGAGGCCAGTCCTCAAACAGATGGGGAGAGGGGACCATGCCTCAGCTCCAAGGCCAGTCTATGCTGCGCAGGGTGTGCGGAGCAGACAGGCAGAGGGTGGAGCAGCACGGAGGCCCAGAGAGAAAACAGGGGCTCCCCACTCCTGGGGGAGGTGGCAAGCCCGTCTTGCTTGGAAATGGTCAGGAAATGTGTGCAGAGATGTACGCATGTGAGATGAAGCGTCACTGGCCAAGGAAGAAGAGCTCTGCTGAGACACGTCATCCTGTCTTTTGCCGTGAACTTGACTGAACACTGCACCTGATTCACTGGATACAGCCAAGGGGCTCCCTCACCTCTCCAGCGGCCCAACCATTCTGAAAGGACAAGCCCAGATCTGGCTTCCCCAACTAGCATTCTCTGCAACAACAGGAAGGAAACAGGCAGAAGGCACTTGTTCCTGGGGCCAGCATCTGCCTCTGGAGAGGACTGGGGGTCCTCAGGTGATGACTCATTAACTCTGGAAAAGTCCACTAAACCAACCATTCCTTTTGCCTGACCTAAGCTGGGGATAACAGCTCTCCAAAAAATGGCCCGGAATTCTTTGAAAGATGAGTAACAACATAAGCAATAGAGGTAGAGCACAGGTTTTTAGCTTTTGAGACAAAAGCCCGAGCTCAAGCAGGCAACAAGGTCTGCTACTGTCCCCTCCTTTGGTGCCTTGTAGTCCCCCCACCCAGGGATTTGCTGGGCAAAGGGCCTGCTGTCCGTTGCTGGGAACCAGCATGTTAGTCTTCCCGGCCACCTCCAAATCTGGTCAGTAGAGGGCGCTGCATCACCGCACACGCTCTCTCTAGCCCCGCTGTGCCACTGGATCCGCGGCCACACAAAAGACCACACTTGAAGTATTTCTTATGCTTATGCTCTAGTCAGGAAAGGACCCAAGGAGTGCTCAGAGATTCAGTAGTCCGGGCAGGGGGCGGACCTGCAGCACAGGGTCCCAGGCTGTTGGAGAAGCATTTGCTGCAAAACTGAACACGTGTCTGGATCTGGGCAGAGCGCTAGGAGGTAACAGGCACTGGACAGGGTTCCTGCCCTCAAGGAGTTCACAACGTGTCCACAACCCACGGTGAAGGCATGATGGCTGAGAAGAAGCATTGGAAGAGGAAAGCCCAGCCCAGATCCAACCCCAGGGTGCTCAGGGAAGGCTTCCTGGGAGAGGAAGCTTTTGAGCCGCCATCTAAGGCACGGGATTTGAGACACACCATCGTATGGCTGTCCACATGAGCAAAGACACTGCAACATGAAAAAGCAAGGGAAGAAGAGACTACCAGTTTACAGTCTGAAGCTTAGGGGTGGGGAAGAGGAGGTCACGGGAGCTGGATTTGGAAGCCTTCAGCCAATGGGCCCACTGCAGACCACCACACAGGAAAACAAGCGTCACCCACAGCTCACCACCACCGGAGGGAAAGCTATCTGATTCCTCTGCTGAGGAGAGGACAGACCCAAAGCCTCAAGGAAATAAGATGCTCATCGTTTCATAAATCTGCAGTGGAAATTTTGAGTGAAGCATCAGCATTTCATTTTTTTTTTTTTTTTAAGTCAAAGGTACTGGATAGGAAAATACAAAAAGCAAAGACAACACTCCCTTCCCTCCATACATTAGGAGGCTCACAGAGACGTGCACGCCACCTGGAAAGGATTGACTGGCGAGAGAGGAAAGCTGGGGACAGAAGGTGGCGTTTGGCCGGAAGCATTAACATAACATTTAATTATCCTTCCGCATACCGGTGGACTTAACCCAGTGACACGGGAATACATTTTATTTGTTTTTAAAGATTTCTTATTAGAGAGAGAGACAGAGATAGCGACAGAGAGCACCAGCAGGGAGGAGAGGGGGAAGCAGACTCCCCACTGAGCAGGAAGCCCAACTCGGGGCTCTATCTCAGGACCCTGAGATCATAACCTGAGACGAAGGCAGACATTTAAGCAACTGAGTCACCTAGGTGCCCCGGGAATACACTTTATATGGGCTATTTTGACATCTGTTTCATTTGGCAAGTAAAACAAACTGATTCAACTTCCTTGTAGCCCTTGTAAACCACGAACTGTACAGCAAGCGTTTTGCATAAAATATATAAACCTTATAAACCTTTTGTTCGGACGCACTACCTTCAGTTTCGCTCGGCTTCCCGTGGCCGGCGTTCTCGGGCCCTCTCGCTTCAGCTGCTAGTGACTGTGCTCTCTTTCGGCCTGGCAAACTTCTGGAGAGGTTGCGCTTCCTACTTTCACTGGGAGAAGCGGTGCTCTTGATTCCATAGAAAGTTCCAGCCTGCCCGGAGGTGGGGCCCAAGCTTAGGCCCTTCCAGACCATGTGATGTCAACAGGCAGCAGCTGTAACCACTCCGGGGCTATGGGCCTGAGCTGACCCTGGGCACGGGCCATGGGCCTGAGGTGACCCCCTGCACAGGCGACAGTGACCACAGCTGTGCCGTTGCTCTGGGTATTGAGAAAGGACCATGAAAATGTTGACCTGAGCTGTGTTAGTCCTGTACCCCTAAACTGGAGACACGCCACGGTCACCTTGAGACTCTGAGCAGCTCACCAGCTCTTGCTGGCTCTTCAGGCCAAAGCGAGACTAAAAACTACTCAAGTTCCAGGCGATTCTGAGGAGTCAAGCTCAAGTATCAGTGGGTTTGTGGAACTATCGAGAGAAAGATCAGACTGTCTTTATAGGGGGGAGGTCCCAAAGGACGGCGTCCCCTGAGCTCCTGGCTCATGGCAGTGGCGCTCTTCAGGGGGGGGGGGCAGATAGGGGAACAGCGTGCAGAGACCCGGCGGCCACACCGCCCGCTCCTCAGTACCTCCTGGTGTGTGGTGGGGTTTGTGGGGCTCTGGAGAAGTCCTGCAGTCTGCTCCTGACAGACACTGTTCATCTCCGTTCACCCACGCGGGAGCTGTTAGACGCATTCTCGGTTATGCTACATCCCGCCCCAAACAGCACGGCCTCGCCAATTCTTGTTTTACTGATTTTTGTAATGCCTTTCTCAAATGTAATCCCTCATTGCTGTTTCTGGCCCTCAAATAATTCACTATAGTAAGGCCCGGGTTTTTGTTATTATCATTATTGAACTATAGTGGACACACATGTTCTATTAGTTTCAGGTGCACAACACAGGAAATCGACAATTCTCGACATTATGCAGTGCTCACCACGAGAAGTCAGTGCTGAGAGGTAAGTGTTTTTTTCATTTGATAGGATGCTTTTTAACCACCTGCTTTTCACAGAGACCACGACCCCCTCTATTACAACTGAAATCAGGTGACCAGTTTGCTCACCTAAGTCTCTCTGTGGAGTTCTTGAAACCAGCACCTCCTGAAAACCTCCTCGCTCTTCTCCCATACCCAAACTACCCATTTCTTAGTTTGTAGCTCAGTGAGAAAAGAAATGATATGCACATGAACAAAATGACTTACCAGCCCTCAAAGGAGTTGTTGGCCAAGGCAGAGAAGGAATTCTCCCTTCTTATGGCCAGTGTTCCCAACCACGTGGCTACAAGTCACATGTCTGCGTGTAGCTACGAGCTCTTTAGAAGAGCAGAGCCAACGGAACGTCACAGATTCTGCTATCTTAGGAGCAGAATATGTACAAGATAGAATATGGGTACAAGATAGCATTCTAACTGGATCTTTAAAAAAAATCTTTAAAATTTTTAAAAAATCTTCTCTGGCAGTATATTGCTTCCGCAGTTTTTAGGAGATGCTAAGGGGAAGTGTTCAAAACGTTACTCAGTGAGACCCAAGACCACATCACTGTAACACGCCTAACAGCACCAGATACCACCGACGAGGCCTCACCTGGGGAGGTTGGGGGCCGGGGTGGAAGCAGCTGATGACTGGGAAGGCGTTGTGGGTTGAGATGAGTCATGGTTCCTCGGTACTTTGCCCATTCGGTACCAGATCCCCATGCTGTTCAGTTCCCTTTGGGAGAAGAGAGAAACTGTCACGGCGTGGTCCAGCACAAAGCATTTACCTGAGCAACAGAGCAAACCAGCTCAGTTAGAAGAATCACAGCCTCGAATGCCCGGGAGACCACTCTTGCCCACAAAGATCCATTCTATCACCGCTCTTTGTGGTTTGGGTGTTAGAGTTCAGAGCCTAATGTGAAGTCGACTGTCCCAACAAGGCAGGCTCTCTGACTTGCCATCTTCTTTACCTGCCCTTGGAGCCAGCAGACTTCCTACTACACGGTTGACACTTTCCTTTGTTCTCAGTCTTCAAAATTCTTTTGATTTTGCCACTACATTATGCGTAATTCTGTAATAATCCACTTCAAGTCTTTTCTGTGGTTATGGTGAGACAGATGGGGGCAACAATGGGCAAATGGATGCATCTGCCTTTTTTTTTTTAAGATTTTATTTATTTGAAAGAGAAAGAGAGAATGCATGAGCAGGAGTAAGGGGCGTAGGAAAGGGACAAGCAGACTCCCCTCTGAGCAGGGAGCCCGATGTGGGCTCCATCTCAGGAGCCCAGGATCATGACCTGAGCTGAAGACAGATCCTTAAGGACTGAGCCACCCAGGTGCCCCCCTGTGCCAGGTTTTTTCCCTATGATGGGAATTAACGCCACCCTGCTCAAGGACACGTCCCAACTTCTGGATAAATTCCTACGGCCTGGATGTCACCTGCATTTGGCCTCATTCACAGGGGCAGCTGGTGAGACCTCTTCAAACCACAAAGCCTGAGGCATGTGCCCCACGAACCACTACAAACAAGAGCGGCCACAAAAGGACTCAACAGATGCCACATCGGGTCTCCTGTTCCCTGATGTGCCACTCCACCCGGTTAGGAGTGTTTATGAGACAGGTTTGGTCTTAGGAACTAGAACGGGATTATTTTAGCCACATCCAACTTAAAACTTCTCAGCTGCCCCCATAGAACTGCATTTCATCAAACGATGAGGGCAGATTTATTCAGTGGAGACGTCTGGTAACTTCTCAGTACGCTACAGGAACTATTCTAAACCACGATCACGGCTCATCAGATGGCTGATTCCATCACACCTCAGCGATGGCCCCGTGGTCCCAGCCTCGGAGGGGCTATCCTCAGTCAGAGGTTTGTCTCCCCCAGCCGACAACCCTGAACTCTTGCGGAGTAATGTATATGCTCATTTTCAAAAAAAAGGTGACTCAGAGTTCTGGACATTGTCCTTTTTCCTTCCTTAAAAATAATACTGGAATTGTCTTCTTCTGAAAAGGAATTTTTTGCCCCGAGAGGATACAAAATATGCTTTATTTACTATCTTTTCAAAATGATATAAGAGAAAGAAGGTTCTAGTTTTGATTATCAAGACATATGGTAATAATCTATTCTTTAGAATTGTTTAAACTGATTAAAAATTGAGTCTTTTAAAGGACTATAGCTAGTAATTAAAAATACACATAGTGACGAAATTAGACTTTAAAAATTCATTATTAAATTGTTGGTTTCTACTATTTATATGTAAATGGCTGCTTCTAGGTACCTGAAGTACAGTCATTCTCTTAACTGTTTCCTCCTCCTGTAATGCTCTTTATATAATTAGTTTAAACCATGTTGCAAAACAGGACTTTGGAGTGTGGAGGGAGGGATCACAGAATCTGGAGACGGAGCACTTAGATTCCACAGCCAAACGGTCTCCAGGAACTATCGTGCCCCAGGATGAAAACCGTCTGTTCCCGTGACACCTGCTCCCAGGACCTCCACACAAACACCACACCTCCAGGCCATCATCCACGGCAAAAGGCCCACGGAGAAAGGCCCAGTTTGTAGAGTGAAAATCTGGGTTCAAGTGAACAAGAAGCAAAACAGAGCACAACCCAGATCCAGAGGCCACTGCGAAAGCCAAGGAGGGGAGCACACCCATGGGGACAAGGGGTTGGGGTGTACCTGCAGAGCTGGCCAGGGAGAGAGGGATGCCGAAAGCCATCTAGGGGACTGATTAGTTTGAGAGATCTGAGTTTCAGTTCCAGTTGAGAGACTCAACATCCAGTTGACTGAATGTAATGAGTATCTCTAATCTTCTGGGCATCCAGCATCCACTCACCCCTCTTTCTGACTCTGCCTTCTTCCTTCCATATTTTGGGGGGCAGTCAACCCCTCAGTCCTAGCCTCTGGGTTCCAATGGAGCCAATCCCATTTCTAGCTCAGTTCTGGTTTCTCAGACAATGCACAGGACTTCAGTGAGATCAATCAAGATCAGTTAGACTGAATTCTAGAACCCGTTTGAATTACCAAGAACATAGACTTGCTCTTTGCCTCAGAAACTGAACCTGAAGGAAAAGTAGGCAGAACTCCCACACCACCACTAGTCCACTCATCAAGGGAGAACATGTAGAAGAATGGGATCCACCCTATGGAATCAGAGCAAGGAGGTAAACAGGGGGAAACTAGATCTTAGTGATGTCCTCTGAGCACCTAGCTCAAGCCACACCTGAAGCCATCCTGCCCCTGAACTCTATTAGGCCAGCCAACGAATGCTTCCTTTTGCTTTAGCCAGCCTGAGTTGGGTTTCTGGTCACTTACAAGAGTCCAAAGTGAAATCCTGAGATTCCCTGTACTTCTTATTTACAAAACAGCTACAGAGCTGGGCCCGTGCCTAGTACTGGGGCTACCGGGTAAACAAGACACAGTGGGCCTAGCCCTCAGTTGCCCTCTGCTTCTCAGGGAAGATGAACATCAGACTGAAAGGTGCACAAGGAATTATCACGTAGTCATATGAGACTCATGTTTCTTCCTGACTCAGACCCTCCAGCGACTCTCCAGTGTGCCTGGGATAAAATCCAAACTGCCTCTGTGTTGTATGAGGTCCTGCTAACCGCTCACCCCAACGCCCGACTCAGCCTTGCTCGCCCACATTAGCCACACCGCGCTGCTTTCTGCTCCTGAACAAGCCACACCCATTCCCATCTTTACATTTTTTCTTCTCCTGAGTCAAAAAGGCTCTGCCTTCAGATCTCCGCATGGCTGGCTTCTTCTCGGCATTTGCACCTCTGCCCCATGTCACCACCCCCCACCTCCCCGGCACCTCGCTGAAGCAGCCTCCATTCACTGCTGTGTCTTATTTTTGCCACGAACTGAAATGGTCTCACTCATTTATTTCTTGTTTGTTGCTTGTCTCCCTTCTTAGAATACCAATTCCAAGAGAGCTGGTCTCTGCTGGCTCCTTGACCATCATATTGGGGTCTTTGGCCCAGGGGTACAAACGGGTGTTCCTCAAACCCTAGCGGGGATAAAGAAGCAATGCAGAGACTGCAGGCCGAGCGGGCTCTTTGCCCGCTTTGCCTCTTTGGAGAGGACACCTGGACTTGCAGGTGCGCGGCAAGGCCCCCGAGGAGCCTGAAGGACGAACACACAGAAGGACGAGGGAAGGAAAGGAGCGAGCTTCACGCGCAAAGGCACAGGGAGGTCTGGCCTGGCAGCAGCATTAGCGGGAAGGGCAGCAATGAGAGCTCAGGCCGGAGACGCAGGTGGCCCAGAGCCCCGTGGGTCACACAGTCTCACCCCAGGGAGTGACCTGAGCTCTCTCGTCGGAGAGAAGAGATGACATCTGTGTGACTAAGACTTACCCGATAAATGTGTACTGAGGAGGGGCCTGCTTGGTCCGGCCCATGATCCGAATGTCACAGATTGCGGCTTCAGTTGAATCCCGTGGGATAAATTTAATGCACAGCCTCTTTTTTCTAAAAGCCAATTCCTCTGAAGAAAAGGACAACAAGAAAAGGTGTGAGTTGTCCACAGATGCCAGCATCTCTATCCTGAATGTCTCCCGTCACGTCCCCTTCCTGGCGGCAGGAGCGACTAGCCACCCAAGTCGCTGGGCTGAGCCCCTCCTGCCCTCCACAGGGTGCCCAGGCCGTGACTGCAGAGTGGGCGCCAGTCGCCCGGCTCCTGCATTCGGGACCTGACCCCAGTCCTCCCTGCCGGGAAGGGCTCCCAGGGGCATGCAGAGCCAGAAAAAACCCACGAGGCTGGCTTCCGAAGCCCATACCCACGGTCTGTTCACCGCTCATGCCATCAGGGACAGACACACAGACACCCTGAGTATTAACACTTTATGCCACGTGGACTTTTTTACTTTTTATTACAGAGATTTTCACACATTCCCCAAAGTGGAGAGAACAACAGAGTGAACCCATTTGTTCCCCGCATCTAGTTTCAACATTGTGGCCAGCAGACAAGCTGCTCGCTGGCAAGTCTTGCTGGAGGATTTCAATGAATCCCCACACCAGGTAATGTCACCCACCAATGTCTCAGGAAGCACCCACGGCCGACAGTCTGTCCGAACACGACCAGCAGGCTGCGATCACACCCAACTGAATGAACAATGGCTCCTTAGCATGACCCCGCAGACAGTCTACATTCAAGTTTCCTCCATTGTCTCCAAAATACCATTTAACTATGGCTTGGCCTCGATCAAGATCGAAATGACGTCTATGCCCCGGATCTGGTTGGTAGGCCTGTTAGGTCCTTCTTCCTCTGTAACAAACTCTCTCCCTCCCCTTTCCTTCAGGCCACCGGAATGTTGCTGAAATTGGGTCATTAGCCTGTATTTCCTGTGAACTGGCAGTTGGAGCAAAAGACTTGATGAGATGCAGGTTAGATTATTTCTTGGTAGGAAGGCTTCACAGGCGGTGCACAGATGTCCAGTGGCGTCCTGTCATGAGGCACGGCGTCTAGCTCTGCCACCCTGCGGGGGTTCCGGTGGGGTTGGCCTGGTAACATGGGCTGTGAAGCCCCCCACGACCACTCTTTGGGCAGTGTTTTCATCCCCTGATGACCATTGCCTAGATCCATACTCTCATTAAAATTTTCAAAATGGTGATTTAAAAAATATTTTTAATTTATTTTTTTAAATTTGTTTTTAGTGTTTCAGAATTCATTGTTTATGCACCACACCCAGTGCTCCATGCAATCCGTGCCCTCCTTAATACCCACCACCAGGCTCACCCAACCTCCCACCCCCCACCTCTTCAAAACCCTCAGATTGTTTTTCAGAGTCCATAGTCTCTCATGGTTCACCTCCCCTTCCAATTTCCCCCAACTCCCTTCTCCTCTCCATCTCCCCATGTCCTCCGTGTTATTCCTTATGCTCCACAAATAAGCGAAACCATATGATAATTGACTCTCTCTGCTTGACTTACTTCACTCAGCATAATCTCTTCCAGTTCCGTCCATGTTGCTACAAAAGTTGGGTATTCATCCTTTCTGATGGAGGCATAATACTCCATGGTGTTTATGGACCACATCTTCCTTATCCATTCATCCGCTGAAGGGCATCTTGGTTCTTTCCACGGTTTGGCGACTGTGGCCATTGCTCCTATGAACACTGGGGTTCATATGGCCCTTCTTTTCACTACATCTGTATTTTTGGGGTAAATACCCAGTAGTGTAATTGCAGGGTCATAAGGAAGCTCTATTTTTAATTTCTTAAGGAATCTCCACACTGTTTTCCAAAGGGGCTGCACCAACTTGCATTCGAACCAACAGTGTAAGAGGGTTCCCCTTTCTCCCCATCCTCTCCAACACATGATTTTCTAATTCTGTGATTCCTTCTGGAATTTATTAGCTGGAATTCTTCTACGTAAACAGTAACTTTTCTTCTTCAACTACTTGGTCTCCCTGAAAAAGCTTCGGTACCAGAAAGGAAAGCTAGATACATGATTCTTTGCTCTTACTTAGTAAGTCTCAAAGAAATAAGCTGGTGATTTAGCGAACTCCAATGCTGACCAACCAGGTATTTTTTTTTGTTGTTGTTCATTTGTGGTTTTTAAATATGAGTTCCAATCAATTCCAATCCACTGGATGCATGAGTCAGGTATACCTGGGTTAAAGTCCCAACTCCGCCATCAATTCTATGATATTAGGCAAATGACTTAATTTCTCTGATAGGTTTCATTATTTGTAAAAGGGACTTACTAAAACCCTACCCCAAAAGGACATCAGGTGGATGAAATGTGATAACACATCATATGCTTCTCCTAGCCCAGCGCCTGGCACATAGTAAGTGCTCAGTAGAGCATAGCCATGAATGCTCTTATCATCAGAATTACCAGTAAGCCTCCAGTGCACAATTTATGTCAGCGTTTGGCATTGACTTTCAAGACCTTTCACTTCCGGGGCAGGAAGTAAGCACACTCAAATCAGACACCGAGTGGGGAGGGAAGGACAGTCATGCCACTGGTCTTGGCTTGACCAAAGGGAGATTACGGTCAGTGGTGGTGTCTTATCGCTGACTGAGGGGAGGGTGTTTTTTAAAGAGCCAGGTAGAATCTCAGAAACTTGGTGGGTTCTTTTCCCAGGCAAGGAAACTAAGGGCTAGATCAGATCTATGAGCTATGACTAATAATGTCCTGAATCCAGACCCCAGACATTGTACCCTATGAGCCAGGGACGGTATCCTGGGGGAAAACATCCGTACCAACAGTGCACCTTCAAAAATATGAGCTGGTAAGATCAGACTTGGGAAAGTGTGAAGAAGGTGAGACCTTCCCTCACAGAAATGGAAACAGGTCTCTTACTTGCTTTTGCCGTGCTGCTCTTTGCTCTTTTCCTCCGTCTACAGCAACTCGGGGTAGAAGGAGCCACTAATTACACATGCTTAAACAGGACTAATTTTAAGTAAACATATTATACAGAGTCAATAGAAATGTGTTCAGTCATGCTAATGAACACACAGAAAGGATACAGCACTTTACTAAAACAAACAGTCTTCCAGTTTTTAAGTACTGTGTGGATAGCAACAAACTATTTTATATTCATTATAAGAGTCTCATCTTCTTGGCTGACTTTATAAAATGGGGGCCTTAAGGCACTGAGGCTGCACAGAGCTGACCACGGGTTTAGGGTGACCAAGGGTAAGCCTGGCTTACCCTCCCCACTGGGGACGGGCTCCAGGAAATGACCATACAACCCGAAATGAACGGGCGGCCCTAAACCCACCCTCCTTGTGTGATAAGATACTTATGGGTGATGCCAGGACCTGCTCTCAGAATGTCCACAGGGAACAACGATCATGGGGAAGAGCTTTCCCACCCAGGATCACTGGGGCCCCAACACAACTAGACCACAGGCCCGGGCAGGAGGCCTTGGGCCTCCTCCCTTAACTGGTTCAACAAATTAAGAGGAAAATGCAGAATGGGGAATCCCCTGTGGCTCTAGAGTCTATCAATATGAAGACATTATAAGTCAATTAGTTGTCAAAAATGAACACCGATGCAAATTTTGAAACTAAGAAAAGCACGAGGGACAAGTAAGAAATTAATACAAGTCTACGAGGCAATTTTGGTTCCCAGGCAGACAAGTCATATAAGAGTAAGCAAAGGCAGCAAGCAAACACTTGCGAAAATGTTCAGTCTTGCTAATAAATGATGACATGAAAATTAAATAAAATTAGAATAGTAAAACTGAATAAAAATTTAAAACCTATGCTGGCAGGCCTGTGGAAAACAGGCACAAGCCTGTATCATTAGTGGCATCGTGAACTGGTATTTCTGGAAGTTAATTTGGCAAGAGAGGATAATAAAGCTTATCTTTATGGAGCCCATCCTCTGAGCAAGGCACCGTGTGTGGTAGGTGTCTCCGGTGATTCACAAATGAGTTAAACACAGATCTCGTCCTCAAAGAGAAAGGTAAGTAGTGAGGATGTCCAGAAAACACGGAAGTGGCTAAAACGCAAGCTGAAAGCAACATTGGGAGGCAGATACCAATCCCCCCATCTTACAGATAGGGAAACTGAGGCCCCAGAAGGTGAAGTCATTCACTTGGGGCATTAAAGCTGTGAGTGGCAAAGCCAGACTCAATCTTAGGTGAGTCTGACTGCGGAGTCCAAGTGCTTCTCCCCTGCAACCCCTAGGCCAAGCTGCCATGCGTCCCGTCAGAGTTGGGGTGGGCAGAAAGAGACAGAATCTATTACTTCCTTTGGCTTCTGGCCACTGTGACCTGTGGCGCTTCCCTCTCTCCCTCTTTCCCCTGAATGTGTGCTGTGCTGCGTGTGAGGGAAAGCATCAAAGAAGGCAGACAGTCCCTGATCTCTGACTGATGAGAGAGAGCTCTGATTACACTGTGAGGCAACTCCTTGTTTGCAGGGCTGAGTCACCCACCAGACTAAGCCCCTGGAAGGAAAGGCTGGCATCTCAGTCAGCCGCCTTCTCTCGCAAAGCCTGAGGTGCTTGCACGAGGCATTCATCAATCCCCACTGACTGTTGAAGAGAGAGAGGGCTTGCTAGAAACTGGTATCTGAGGGTCTGAGGTGGTTTCATGCAGAGGGCAGAATTAAAGCTCACCCTTGAAAGATATGAAGTGTGGACACTCAGAGTTGAGGGAAAGGGCTTTTCAGACAGGGGAAAAAACAACAAAGCAAACAAGTAGAGTCAGGAAAGAAACAAGGGCGAAGAGTGCACAGTGAGTGCCTCAGTTTGGGTAAAGTAGGGGGTACCTGAAGATGAGGAAGACATTTGTAGAGGAAGGCTGGAGCCGACTGTAGAGGACCTAAGACCCAGCAGCCTCCAGTACTTAGAAACTCATCACAAGAAAATCTTTCAAGATCTATACACACCTAACCTGGTTTATAGATTCGACACCAAATCCTATCTAAATCCCAGCTTACTGCTTTGCCGAAATGGGCTAAGCCTAAGGTTCAGATGGAAATTTGACGGACCCAGACTAGCCAAAATAATCTTGAAAAAGAAGAATGAGGGTGGAAGACTCATGCTTCCTGGTGTGAAAACCTGCCACAAAGCTAGTCATCAAGACTGTGTGCTACTGGCATGAGGAAAGACACGCAGATAATGGAAGAGAAGTCAGAGTCCAGAAACAAACTCGCATCTATGGTCAGCTGATTTCCAACAAGGATGCGAAGACAATTCCACGGGGGGAGAGAACAGTCTTTTTAACACATGGTGCTGGAACGACATGACCGTCACATGCGAAAGAAGAAAGGTGGATCCCTACCTCACACCACACACAGAAGTTAACTCAAAATGGAGCAAAGATGGAAGTGTAATAGCAAACACTATAAAGCCCTCAGAAGGGACGCCTGGGTGGCTCTGTGGGTTACGCCACTGCCTTCAGCTCAGGTCATGATCTCAGGGTCCTGGGATCGAGTCCCGCGTCAGGATCTCTGCTCAGCGGGGAGCCTGCTTCCCTCTCTCTCTCTCTGCCTGCCTCTGTCTACTGTGATCTCTCTCTGTCAAATAAATAAAATCTTAAAAAAAAAAAATAAAGCCCTCAGGAAATAAAACCATGGGCATAAATCTTGGTGACCTTGAATTAAGCAATGCTTTCTTAGGTATGACACCAAAAACACATGCAACAAAGGAAAAGTGTAAATGAGCGGAACTCCATCAAAATAAAAAGCTTGCGTATTTCGAAGGACATCAAATGAAAAGAAAACCCACAGAAAGGAAGAAAATTTTGCGAACCATATAATTGAGAAAGGGCTTATATCTAGAATATGTTCAAATATTTATAACTCAATAATAAAAAAGACAACCCAATTTGAAATGCCAGAGGATCAGAACAGACATTTCTCTGCAGAAGATATACAAACGGCCAGCAAGCACACAAAACTCTGCTCAACACCATTAACCATCAGGAAATGCAAGTCAAAACCACGAGGGACCACTTCGTGCCCAGTAAGACAGACAGAATAGTAACAAGTGTCAGTGGAGACGCGGACTCACCGGTGCCCTCCCACAGTGTGGGTGGGTATGTAAAATAGTGCTGCTCCTTTGAAAAACAGTCTGGCAGCATCTCTAGAAGGTAAATAATTACCATAAGACTCCGGCAGTTCCACTCCTAGGTCTGGCCCCATGAGCAATGAAAACACATGTCCCCACAAAGGCCTGAAGGTGAACATTCACAGTAGCACTAGTCACAACAGCCCGAAGTGGAAGCAACCCGAATATCCTCCAGGTGAGTGGACAAGCAAGACGCAGGAGTCCGTACAACAGACTCTGACTTGGTAATAGCGAGGCATGAAGTCCTGACCCACACCACAACATGGACCTGCCTTGAAAACTTTATGCCTTGTGAAAGAAGCCCATCACGAGAGACTACATGCTGTAGGATTCCATTTACATGGAATGTCCAGAATAGGCAAGTCCGTAGGGAAAGGAGTTCAGTGGTTGTCCAGGGCTGGGAAGGGGTTGATAGGGGAGGGTTAGAGAGAAATGGGGAGTGATGGCCAATGGGTGTAGGGCTCTTGAGGGGTGGGTGTGTGATGAAATGTTCTAAAATATCAATTGTGGTAAAAGTCACACAACTCTGTGAATACCTTAAAAACCACTGAATTGTATACCTCGAATGGGTAAATTAATGGCATGTGAATTATATCTCAATAGAACTGTTACCAACCACACCTGATGCATAAATACATCAAACCTATCTGTAAAAGGCACTTAACATGCCGTGACAGGGCTGCATGGTGGTTAATGCTAGGGCTAGAGTCAGACTCCCGTGTGTCCTCTCGCGATGCCCTGCTTCCAGATAAGTGACTGTGGATAAATTCTTCAAACCCTCAGCAGTTATTGTGTCCCACTTTCCTCACATGGGATGAGTATAACAACACCCATCTCCAAACGCGGGTCCCCTGGAGAGCCAGTGACATCAGGTACATAAAGCATTTACCACAGACTTAGCGTCTGGTACGTCACCTACCACGTGTCAGCTAGCACGAGTAGTAGCTGATAGATGGGATAACAAGTAAAAGCACAATGTCCAAAAGTGAGAGAACTATGAAGAAAATAAAAACATGCAATACAACGGACTCAGCTTGTCTCGTGAAAATAACGGCTGTGTGGCTTCTGTGTAGTTACACCCAGTCTGGTCTGTATGAAATGCTAGCGAGAAAACAGCGGATTATGGATCCAAAATGGGGCCAACCATGGAAACACAAGGTATGCGTGACAGAGAATGAGATGCAGGATTTCATAAATGAATCATGTGTAATAAAGGAAGGGTTCCTTGTCTTTGTTTTTCACGTACTGCTTCACTGCTGGTGCCATCCTAAAATTGGTGACAGTAATTAAAAATAAAACAAGTTAAGTTAAATCAGAATGAGGAGGCTCAAATATCCAGAGGTTTTCCGGCACGATTTCAGAACCGACAGGTATGACAAGATCCCTCCAGAATCCTGAAGAAGCTTCGGCTGGTCAGTGATTTTGCTTCTGCTTGCCAAGGTTCAGGGTCAGAGCAGTCACTCAAATTCGAGCCTGTGTCCTCTAAGGCACAGTCTTCCTGGTTCTGGCTTTTCTTGTGTGCTCCATAAGCCAAAAATAAGGACATTATTGCACTTATATTCCTTGGACGTCTTTGATTTTTTTTTTCCTTTTGTTTGTGGGTCTTGTGCTAAGCTTGGCTTCTGCGGCACCAGAGGATGGACAGAGTGGGGACGGCAACCAGTCTCACTGGTCTGTTCCTGAGCGAGCCGAGTCAGCAGGGAGCCCGTTCTAAGAGAAAAGGACATTCTGCTCATTTACATGCTGCTTCCCAGAGTGCCACAAACTCCTCAGAGAACCAAGTCAGGCACACCGCACGAGCAGGAGGGTTTAGTCATGGGCGTGCAGCAAGGCCCCCTAAAATGTTCCCGAAGAAAAATGCACATACAAACCATCTAAAAATATACCTGGAGGAAGAAAAGTCCCATTGTGACAAGCGGTACTAAAGGGAGACTCACGTGTGTCCATCGTCTCCTGAATTGGGATGAAGCCTACAGGCAGAGTGTCCTTGATGTCAATGAGCTTCATATCCACTAACACGTTCCCTAAATGACTCTTGGGAAGAAAGAAAAGAGATACAGACTATTAATCTGAACAGCCCTGTGGTGGGTTTGCCATTTTGGCTTCGAGATGCATATTTAACACAATGACTCATGCAGCTTTACGACAGCAGGTTAATTAGAGTAGGTGCCACTTAATGTTCCCCAGCGGCTACGGGAGGACTCGGGGGGCCCCCGGGAAGGAGCTTCATCTGCCGCACCTCCACACCACTCACTCAGACACGGTGGTTAGCTAGACGGCGACCTGGGAGATGCTCGAGACAGAACCCAGCAGAGGGCAGCTGAGCGTGCATCCTGGGACCAGGCTGCCACTCGGCCTGCAGCATGGGCTGCACATTCCTGGGGCAGTCACTGCGGCCGGAGAGAGCGCGCAAAGCCTCCCCGAGAACCAGTCACGCTCCTAGGTGATTGCCCATCTGCGTACTGACACACCTTTCAGTTGCTAGATATGATTCTGTAAAAATCCTAGGAATCGTCAACTCATACAGGCTGGAAAGCCCTGCTGTCTCCATATCACACATCTACTAAAATGACATGCACAAGGGCCTCTTAAAGTCTCAACTTAGTGGTAGCATAGGGGGTCCACAGCGCGTGTTTTCTGTAACCAGTGCAAAAATATCTTCTGAGGACAGCACGCACCATCGTATAATTGCACAACAGCACCCTCTGCAAACACACCGGCATTAGCAGCCCACGGTTCTGGTTGAAATGCTCTGTGCCAACACTAGCCTGGATGGCCGGTCAGGAACTTCTTACCCTCTGAACTCTGCGCTATTGTCTCTCTTGGCTGCTCTCTCTTTTCTTCCCTACCGACTGGTAATGGCCCATGTGTGAGGTTCTTTCTTCAATATCTGTCTCCCCATGACCGTTCAAGGGCCACAAGGACCAAAACTGTCTGTTGCTACTAGACCCCCAAGCTTAGCACACTTCTCGGCATACATGCTCAATTATTACCTACCTCATAATTACCTACTAAAATATACCTACTGAATAGCGTAACATTTTGGGGGTACATTTTCAACTGGGTGGGCCAGAGCTGGAAATCAAATTGGATTTGCTTAGATGACAAACCTCAACTATAACAATAAAAACGGAAGGATGCTTCATAAATACATTATAAACCTGAAAGCGCACAATTGAAATAAATTCTTCAAACTTCACTACGAAGGTCACAGTGTCAAATGTCAACTGTGACCGGGCTTTTATGGCCCTGTTGTCACAAACCCGTTTCCTTCTCTTATACCTCTCGTGTTTGACGACTATTTTCTATTATGACATTTCAGGTAGCTTGGTCTCAGGGAAACAATGCACACGGCTCAGTGTCGCACGTGGAAAGCAGAACCTTACTAATGCAGAATAAATCTCTGACCGTGTAGAAGAGGTTTGAACCGTTAACCTAACTTGAAAACATCAGCTGCTTTCAGAATTGCCTGATCTAATCTATCATAATTTTTTTCTTTCCTGGCAGTTGCTTTTCCGTGTCATCGCTGCTTTCTGCATTGAGAAATTAACAACTGGGTATGTTTTCCTGCCCCGGAGATGGATGGGTATTCATCAATATCCTTCTCAAATGTCTTCTACTTGACAAGTTGGGTTTTACACAAGTCAACTGCAAACCACTTAGCGACCTCACCCTCCACACTCTACAAATGTCCCTGATCATAAAACCAGAACATCAGTGGTGTGGCCATTAAAAAAAAAAAAAAAAAAAAAGCATCGAGAACCCTCCCACGCATACAAAACGGGACGCTGCACTGTCCAAGCTTCCTGCAGCCCAAGTGCGGTCCCTCCGCACACGGGGCTGCTGCTCTACTGGGTTTAATACGGTGGGTCTGCGACATCATTAATTTTGCTTGTTCCTCTCCCCTCCCCCATCCCGTGCTCTCTTTCATTTCCTCCTCATAAATATGAAGAACGTATTCCCAATCCTTGTTGAGCAAATGATTCATGCCAAAAGCCCAATATGCACTGACTCAGGGTATTTATACTGTCTCTGGTAGCCAGTATTTGCTAGTATACTGTAATTATTTCTGACAACCTTGCATTTAAGGTAGCCACAGATAACCAACTTAATATTCAAATGTTCATAAATCCTTCTGTTTAATATCCTCCCTACCTAATCTATGTACATTATTATTACAGGTAATGCAGAAAGTACAGGGCATGAAAAGTGCAATTAATCTCGATCCTTCCCCAGGAAGCAATGTCACTCCAAAGCCAGGTTTCTGTATTAATAGCATTACTGGGGGAAAGGAATTTAGGTTCCAAAGGAGTGTCCCCAAACTCCTACACAGGGAGTCTCGAGCTGCCTAATTAAGAATCTGTCCAGTCTTGAGATCCCACATCCCTCCTCTACAGTTGTAAAAATATACGCTATGCAAAGTCCTGGTTGTGACAGCAGGGCCGGGACAGACCGGCTGTAGTGGATTAAAATATGCCCGTTCCTACTGTGCTCCTGCGCTGGCAAGTAGGTCCCTGCCACCCCCCTGAATGAATCCCTCTGGGTCTCACTAAAGGACTCAGTCGTTCTTCTTCGGGAAACAGGATGCACCGACTTCCCGTCCTCCTTCGGAGGGGAGGCAGAGACCAGAGACCTCCCCCACCGCCCTCACCGCCCCCCCCCCCACAGGGTAAGGCTTACAAATGAGCATTCCACACCATCTCTTTCTGTTCAACAAATGCCAATGAACTCGATACACTTTCTATAATATGTTTATGCAGGACTGGTGACATCTGTCATTTTTAGACTTGTCACTGTCCCCAACTCCAAGGGATCAGGACTCTCTTGGCCTAGACTACCAATACCCCACAGCTTTTAGGGGAAGTGCAAAACAAATCTCCCAAACACAAAAGAAAACAAACCAAAAAACCCCCAAAAACCCAGAAATCAAAAACAATCAAAGAGATCATGGCTGTCCTGTGAGGCCACAGTCGGGAACTGCAGCTTCAGGCAGGAGAGGTGGGGCTGAGCAGAGATCAGTACCGAATGCCAATGCCGTGAGACCACTGGGCACAGTGAGTTGTTCAAATCCTCGGGACTCAGTGAAGGCACTGACCTGTGCAGAGGGGCAGCCAGCAGACAGAACAGAGGTGACAAAAGCTAAAAATATCAGCAGTTTCAAAAACAGGTTTGGGTCAACTCCAGCGACAAAGGGGCATGAGAGTGCCCTGCGTGTGGGTATGGGTGCAGGGCTGGAGGAATGGAGCAATGAGGGGGGCGGGGCGGGAACTACCCTAACTGCTCTAGCCCCCGGCTGGAAAGGCAACCCCGCTTCCAGACTGTTCCTCAGCGTCTCCTTGGGCTGCACGATGAGCCCCAGGGACCTGCTCAGGCTCATTACAGGCCCAGCAGCCACCTTCTCGCCTCTGAGAAGGATTTCTAGTGTTTAGTGCGAGGACTGTCCCTGCCCCATTAGAAACTCTGTACTTTACAGCAAGCATATATTACTCTCATATTTAGGGGGAAAAATTAAAGCAATGACTTCTCCCCCAGTCCTGAATACATTAGGAATCATTTTCCTAACAAAGACTTATCAGTAAACAACAGGAAGGGCTGGCGGAAGAGAGGGCAAGCCAGAGGACCACGTGACCGTCTGCATCCAGACAACAATGGCGGGCCACGCAAGGGCCCTGGGATAGGACCACGGGCTGTGTCATGTGTGATGGGGACAAAAGCTTGCTGTTCCCCTTTCACACTTCTGAATGAGGATGTCTGGAAATTTTTTTTCTTTTTAAACCGTGAGGCTATATCACTGGTATAATAAAATTTGTAAAAATAAATTAAGAAAAACATTCTTCCTGCCACGTTTTGTTTTTGTTTTTGTTTTTGTTTTTCTTGCATTAGAAAGAGCCAATAACATTTAGGCCAAAAATAATATGTCACCCCTGAAAATGAAAAGCTGACTGCTCCGTGTTTGGGGCTAGGGAAGACAGGTGACCTTGGACAAGCCCCAAAACTCTCTGATCTCAGGAAAGGAGCTAATACTTCCAAGAGACTGTCTGAGGATGGGAGAAGTTTATTCACAGAGTGCCTAGGACAGGCCTCCTTCCCAGTCGATCTGTGCAAATCCTCATGAAAGCTACTTCCTTTTCTTTCTACGCCGCTCGTGAAAACATTCTGTTGGAAAAGCCTTAATAGAAAGCTTTAGAATGTCCTAATTTATGGGCCCAAGAGTTCAGAACGGCCTACTGAAAGAAACCTGCACACGTGGCAGATACCTACCTGCGGAAACAATGAAATGTCAAACGTCACAGAGACTCAGGGAGAAAGTCAGTCATTTTGGGAACAAGGCCGCGTCTGGGGAAGGAAGGGATGGTGGAGCGTCCTTCCAGCCCTGCTTCTGCGCGCTGGCCAGCTTTAAACCCAGCCACGCCGGCAACGCTGACGTCCACACCATCCTGTGATTTGTGACTTACAGGAAAGCTATAGGCAAATGAGGGCCGGGGGAGAAATTTCCTGGTTCCCTTTTGAGAACACATTTTAATGGAATTCACTGTACACTGGAGTACGAGGTTAATAATACTGTTAATAAATGAAGCACAGTGCGAGCTGCTGATTCTACCCAGTTCGCTAAAACCACAGATTAATATGGCAAGGAAAATAAACCACCACCACCACCACAACAACAACAACAAAAAAAAAAAAAAAAGAAAGAAAGAAAGAAGAAGAAAAAGAGGAATTTCAACCAGGCAAGTAAATGCCTTGTGCTTACGCAGCACATGGATGCCACCGCTAGACTTACATTTTCTTTGGAAAATGATCTCGTGAAACACAGGTATCTGGTAACCTTGGATTTAAATAAGCCGTCTTTCCAGAGGTCAGCATCCACACCATCTGCTGTCTGTGCGACCTGCACCGGAGAGACAGAAGAAGAGCGTGGGTAAGGCGGGCTGGGACTGAAGGTGGACGCAGGAAGCGTCTCCGTACCTGCGCCCATTAACATTGGGCCGAACTCTCCTGGCATCTCATTAGTTCATTTCACCAGACACCGGGAAGAGACTTTCTGAAAGGGGAAAAGGGAGAGTGTGAAAAATACAACTTCTAAAAATACTGTCCCCAGGGAAGCCATTGATTAAAGACACCCTGACAAAAACAGTTCTAATGAGAAAAGAGCAACTTTTGTTGCAATGGACCAAGGAGGGATTGGAGAAGTCAGCACATTACGTTGCTCAGTACCACTCACTCGGGGGACGGGAGAGGGGCAGGAAAAGGTCCAATGGGGTGTGAAATGCCACCTGAGAGGGGTGCCGCCTGCGGGGAGCTGCCTGCTCCAGGACCCTGGAGCCAGCCGGGGTGCTTGTTCCATGGGACCTGGTGGAGACCCGGGGCAGGGTGCCAGGGAAACTCGCTCCTCGCTGTGTCTTCTCCCTACAAGCTCTGTGAGGGGTACTCAAGGTCGGAAACTGTCTCATGATAGAAAAATAAAAAAGATTCAGCTCCTTGTTTATAGTCTCACTAAGAAACCATTTTCCTGTGCGCGGCTAGAGAAGTGCTCCTCTCAGGAGCACCCAAGCATGAAGCCAGCCTTGATTTGAGTCTTAAAGGACCTGTGTACTGGGCTGGGGGCGGGGGGCCTTGCACGAAGTCCCCTGCTTTGGGGCTAAGAGTGGGCAAGGAGACCGGAGAGCGGGGGAGAAATGGCCGGACGAGGGCAGCGCTGCCCCCATCGCCTTCCAGTCGGCTCTCTTCCTGGCCTGTCAGGCACGCTCTTCTTTCTCACCCAGCAGCCCAACGGGATGGCACTACCGGCCCAGGGTCTGTGGCTGGCACCCCCAGGAGGCACAGCCAGGAAGATGGAGGGAGCAGCACCCCATTTCTGCTCTCTGCCATCTCCCCGGTTGTCCTGTTGAGGTTTAGAATTTGGGATGCAATCCCTGATCGGACAGACTGCTGAAAGCACCTCCATGCTTTGCACGAAAACTGCCGCCATGGAGCCCCAGCCCATATACACACGCCACAGCACGCCAGTGGCCTCGGGCTGTCACGTGTGCAAGGGGATGGGGGCGCGCTGGGCTGCGACGCTGCCTGGACATCCCCGGGGCCCCCATAGTCATGTTCTCTGAGGCTGCCTCAGAGAGGCCCAAAGGCCAGCTGGCAAAAGAAAAATGCTTTTTTTCCCCCCACTCCAAACGGAACAATTGTAAATTAGCAAATGCAGCACGAGAAAAAGAAAGGTCCTTATGCTACATTTGCAAATATGTTTGACCTGAAACCTGGAGGAGGAATGGTATGGGGATAATCTCGGGGACCACTGGCTCCAAGTATGTCACCCCCACAGAAAGACATGACACAGAATGGCATCAGGCCTCATTAGCACTTTCCCCCACGAATGTCCTCCATCGAGTTTCTTGGAAAACATGAGATTTCAGGCAGTGGCACTAACTCTCTGCCACCAAGGATCCCCTTTGTTGATTTTCTCCTGTGGATTCCAAGTTTTTTGAAAGATTTTTTGTTTCCCCAAGTGTCCTTTTCCTGTACTTCCTCAATTCTAGGCCGCAGTCATTTGGGAATCACCCATGGATTTCAAGAATAATGCTTCAGGAAAAAAGAATAAAATGTCAAAAGGTACAGATCTATTTCAAGATGCATTCCAATTTCAGAACCATTAAGATGTGAAAATAAAAGATGCTACAGGAATAAAGAAATAAGGGAACTTATATGGTTTCTATAATAATAAATATTTTATTTTTGATAAATTAAAAAAAAAAAAAAGAGTCTGCAGAACACTGGAAGGCTGTGGAATCCCACGCTGGGACCTCAGAAGACAGAGCTGTCTTTAACCTCCCACCAGAAAAGGAATGGAGTTCAGAAGGGCTCTCCGGGATATCTGGGAATACCACTGGTGGGGTAGATGTGCCCTAGGTCAAGACTATTGTTTCCAGGGCTTGAGAATGGTGGTTCCCTCCGCTTTCCCCACTGCCTGAATTTTCTTTTTTCTGGGTGAGGAGACACCTCACTGTGATAAAGAGGCCAGGGCAAGCGTGTAAAGAGAAACAGCTCGCAGCGGGCCTGCTCCTTCCTCAGAGGCCCAGGCAGTGGCAGTCCTCCAGCTTGCACTGGCGGAGCATTGAAAATGGACCACCAAGGGCCTGGCTTTGCCCTGAGGCCACAACTCATTTGCAAGGAAGTAGAAATGTGTAACCCCCTCCAAGCTCACCTCCGAGGGGAGGTTTGGAGGGTGGTGAGAAAGAGCGTGAGCAAGCGCAACCTCGTGCCCGCACGTGCGTGCGTGCGTGCGTGCGTGCGTGTGTGTGCATGTGTGTAGAATGCAGAGCTGCCCGAAGCCTGGACCCACATAGGGGATGGACTGGAGCCAGGAGTGAGAAGGCCCGGGGTCCCAGATCAACGGAGCACTAGAGAAGTGGGCCTGGTGTAACAAAGCTGGGCATTCCCAGCCTTGCCTTCCCCAGAACACCCAGAAACTTCTTTCCCACTCAGTCACAGAAAGGTATTTACTAATCTTAATTCTTCCTGTCCCAAATTAGAAGAGCTAATGATCTCCAAGTTAAGCTATGTATGAGGTGCCTGCACGGGCCTCCATTCAGAAATTCACCTCTGACCATGAGACCCCAGAGGCCAGCCTCTGAATCTGGGATGGGAGAGGCCGTGGGGAGGTGGGTCGAGGGCTGCAGGAAGTGGTGCTCTAAGTGTAGCACAGCCCATAAAATTAAGAGGTAGACTTGAACTTGACACCTGGTGGCTGAAGCAAGCCCCTCCTCCTGGGGGCACTTTGGTTAGGGATGATGTACGAACAAAGCTTCTACCTTAGTGGACTCCAGGGAGCACCCACAAAGCCCGGCTCACGTGTCTGAACTAGAAATAAAGACATCTAGTCAAACCAAACCTTCAAAATGATGTCATGCTACATCAAGATTCAAAAAGTCCTAAACTGTCACACTGGGGTTCAGCTGGTCCTCTGGGAGTCCTTCTCCAACTCTGGGATTATATCTGGTGTTCAAACACAAATTATATGCATGTGCAACAAATGTTTTCCTGCCCCCTGCTATCCTGCCCCTGGACTAGAAGCTTCACGAGGAAAACGGCAATCCTTATCTCTTCCCTTCAGTAAGCACAGTGCCTGATATGTATGGGCTCAATCAAAACTTGTTGAAGGAATGAAAGATTCAGCCATTAAATCAGGAGCAAACTGTGAAAAGCTATACACCTTGATAGCGCCCCAAGTAAGGTAATCTAAAAAATTTTTTTTCAAGATTTTATTTTTTTATTTATTTGAGAGAGAGGGGCGGGGAGGGAAGGAGCAGAAACTAAGGGACAAGCAGACGCCACACTGAGCACAGAGCCCAACACGGGGCTTGATCTGACTGACGACCCTGAGATCAGGACCTGAGCCAAAATCAAGAGTCAGATGCTTAACTGACTGAGCCATCCAGGAACCCTGGTAATCAAACATTTTAAATGGAAGTTTTCAGAATCTAATCCCTTGAGCTGAGTGTATCCCCTTCAGAATCCCCGCTCTGTGAGGCCACACACCTATTTCGACAAGAAGGTCCCTCAGTCTTCTGGTCATCTTGCTGGTACCCTGCCCTGTTCCCCAAATCACTGGAGCATGTCCAGTGCTGCCACGGTGCCTCCAAAGGATCTGTTACGGGGCTTCACATGCGCACATGTGCACACAAGCACACACCCCACAGCTTCAAGCACACTCTTAATTACACACTCACATGTGCACACACTCATGCTTCTCTCTTACACGCACGCACTCTTGCATGCCCACCCTGTCTTCCCAGCATCTCCCTGGGGCCTCGAGCTGCTTCTGGGGAGGAGTAGGTGGGCAGTGACAGACTGGACGCATGGGTTTGTCTCCCTTCTCTGCCAATATGCATCTCAAATGAAAGCCGTGTGCAGAAGGTACGAGCCCCCAAAATAAAGAGCAAGAGAAGAGTGTGATCCAGAGAGATGCCAACAACTGCCTGGAGACGTGGATGGTGAAAGGCTGGGCTTTAGCGAGTGGAGGGGTTGACATCTCAGGCCTGGGAGGGGCTAATGATCTGCCCCCCAATCCCTGGGCCCCAGAGCCACCAGATTCCAGTGGGGTGAGGGTGGGGGTCGTGGGGGGTGGGTGTGTGTGAGTTTCCAGCTGAAACAGAAAGATCTGAACAAGGTCTAGAAACACAGCAGTTACACTCCCAGATCCCCACGCCCCACTTCAGGTGCGTTTTCTCCAGAAATGGAACCAGTAAGGCTCAGGGCTCCAGAACACCAGGAAGAAGTAGATTCCAGACTGAAAACAGGGGGGTAACCATGCACACTGAAAGGTGGGCCCTCCCCCTCCCCTACCCCCACGTGCTACCACCAGGCTTACCCTCCTTCCTGCTGCCTGCACCTCAGCAGCCAGGGGTATCCCCTAAACACTGGATATGGAAGGATTTGTCTCTGGAGACACTAAAGACTGCCAGAGAGCAGATCAGCACACCCAGGCTCCGGGGCCTCCTGCTACAAAAGCTGCTTCCCAGCTCCCTCACCCTGGAAGCCACCCACCAGCCCCCAGCCCCCAGCCCCACTCCCGGCTCTCCAACCACACCGACTAGTGTCTCCCTCTTAAATATAAACGGACAACAAAGGATCACCAGGTGCTGGGATAAGTCTCCAATATGAAAGACAGGGTCCACAGCAGAACGGGCATTTGAAGGTAGCACAGATAGCATGAGGAAACAGTTAAAGTTAAGGGACAGACGACTAAGCCCATAATGCAGGTAACTGCAACCACCAAACAAGAATGGAACATTGTGAAAAAATTCAAAGGATCAATTTAAGAATAATATAAAGAGCCTAGAAGTAAAAATGTTGTAGATAAAATGAAAAAACTTTAAAAATACTGGGGGGGAAAAATGGGGAACTCTTTTAGAAAGTAAAATACAAAGATGAGATAAGCTATATAGGAAAGAAAAAACTATCAGGACAACGCCCAACTAATGCAATCTCCAGAAAAAGAAATAAAAGAATAGAGGAGGTGAGTGTAGCTATTAAAGAGGCCTTGGAGGTCCTAGCACAGGGAATGAAAAAGTCTCAAAGCAAATCAAAAGAGAATCCCACCAAATTTCAGAGAAATAAAGCATTTTTAAAACTTCCAGAGAGAAGTGACAGGTCACATACAAAGGAATGCAAATTGGAAGGCATCAGACTTCTCTGACACTGAACGCTAAATAAGAGGAAAAACATCTGTAAAATTCTGGGGGAGGGGTACCTGGGGGGGGGGTCTCAGCCGATGGAGCCTCTGCCTTCTCTTCTGGTCCTGATCCTAGAGTCCAGGGATGGAGCCCCGAACTCAGCTTCCTGCTTAGGGTGCGGTCTGCTTCTGCCCCTCCCCCAGCTTGCTAGTGATCGGTCTCTCTCTCTATTTCTCCCGGGAATCAATAAAATCTTAAAAAAAAAATTCTGGGGAATTCTGGAATTCTCTACCTCAACCAATTAATCGTGAGGGCAGAATAAAGACCCTTGCGGATGTGCAAGGAGTTAAATTAATCGCCCATCGGGCCTCTCTTGGGAACCTACTGGAAAATGCATCAGCAAAACTGGGTATGAAATCAATGACAAGAAACTACGAACCCCAGGAAAAAGATCCTGCACAGGACGGTGAAGAGAAGGCAGCAGGGTGCCAGGGCCTAGACACAACACGAGGAAAAGAAGAGAAGGCCATGGCCGGCCATCTGCGGGAGGAAGGGACAGGACAGTTTTTGGAATTGTACTTAAGCCCTGGGAAGAAATACAGATGGGTGTGTGACAGAGGTACTGGAGCATTTAGAAAACTAAAAACACAGATGTAAAGCTGTTTGAAAACATAATTTATTAATTAACTTAAAATTTTAAAAAAAGTTTAACATGTAAATGTAAAAACCAATAGGCACTTAGTATGGAGGTTCCTCAAAAAGTTAGAAATAGAACTACCCTATGACCCAGTAATCCCCCTACTGAGTATTTACCCACCAAATACAAAAACACTAATTTAAAATGGATATATTTTGATATAGATATTTGATATATATCAAAAATTTGACATATATCAAATATTTATATAGAGATATATGTATATATCTATATATATTTATATATATATCTATTTTTGATATATATATCATTTATCATATATAAATATTATATCATAATCAAAATATCAAATAAATATCAAAATAAATATATTGATATAAATATTATGATAAATATTGATATAAATATATTGATATAAAATATCAAAATAAATATTCTATCATATATATTTATTTGATATCAATATCAACTATCTATATCAAATATTTGATATAGATATAGATAGAGATAGAGATAGATATTTGACATCTATATCAAATATTTGATATAGATATGATATAGATATCAAGTATCTATATCAAATATTTGATATAGATGTCAAATATCAGCTTTGCGCAGTGGCAGTATCGTAGCCAATGAGGTTTATCCGAGGCGCAATTATTGCTAATAGATGTCAAATATCTATATCAAATATATCAAATATCAAATACATATCAAATATCTATATCAAATATATATCAAATATCTATATCTATATATATCCATTTCTATATATATCCATTTCTATCCAAATATCTATATCTATATCTACATATATCTATATATATATCCATTTCAAATCAGTGTATATATCAAATTTTGATATATATATCAAATATCTGTATCTATATATATTATTCAGCCATAAAAAAGAATGAAATCTTGCCAATTGCAATGACACGGATGGAGCTAGAGAGTATTATGCTAAGCATAATATGTCAGAGAAAGACTAATACCATATAATTTCACTCATATGTGGAATTTAAGAAACAAAACAAATGAGCAAAGCAAATGTTTTGTTAAGAAACAAAACAAATGAAAAAAAAAGAGAGAGAGGCAAATCAAGAAACAGACTCTTAAGTATAGAGAACAAACTGATGGTTCCCAGAGGGCAGGTTGGGGGGGGAATGGGTGAAAAAGGTGATGGGGATTAAGGAGGGCACCTGTGGTGGGCACCTGGTGAGGCATGGAAGTGCTGAATCACATACATGTTATACACCTGAAACTGATGTAACACTGTATGTGAGCTTTACTGGAAATACAATACAACACAACACAATATAACACAACACAACAAAATACAATGTAACTGGGAAAAATTTTAAAAAGAAAATTTAAAAATTTGAATATAACATCAACAGACACATAGACAATTAAGAAAATGAAAGAAACAAGTCAATGACTGATTCCAAGAAAGTGGAAAGGTTGTAAGAGAAAGAAAATGTCCTCCCTGTTGGCCTTCTCATAGGTAAACACTGACAACCCATTTACCAAAAATTGTGATGCTGCCTGATGGGGGAGAGTATAAGAAAACTGAATGTGTAAGATAGGTAAATCAAGAAGTAAGTAGTATACTCAAATTATTCAGAAACAAGGAGATAAAGAGCCAGAAGTGAGGAAATCAAAGAGTTGAAAGTGACAACCTCTGGGGAGTGGAAAAGGAAGAGATGGTCTTATGAGCCTTTTGGTACTTTTTGATTTTTTTTTTTTTTTAAGTAGATTCCATACCCAGTGTGGAGTCCAACATGGGGCTTGAACTCGCCACCCCGAGATTAAGAACTGGGCTGAGATCAAGACCTGAGCTGAGATCAAGAATCAGACGTTTAACCACCTGAGCCACCCAGGTGCCCCAGTACTCTTTGATTTTTTTTTTTAACTGTACATTTTTTTCTTTTAACTTTGTTAAAAGAAAAGTGAATTTAAAAAAAAATTGGAGAGCTTGGAAAATATATCATGGAAGGCTATATGGGAATATATTATTCCTTTTAGGGAAACCCCCATGATCAGGGACGTTCCTACAGGTGCAACAGAACCGCAATGCGGTGCGTTCCCCAGAGTGTGACAGTGTCCACAGCTGTGTGCACAGTGGATTCTGCCTTCTCTACTGCTAGAGTCCATGAAGAGTTACTTCCGGGACGGGTTGGGGAGGGTCCTGTGAGTGGTAACCCCCAGCCCTGCAGAACCAACCAGAGGACTTCTACCACTCTATACTCCTCTGCATTCAGGCAAGGCCCTGTGTTTTCACCACATTCCTTTGCCTGCGAGACACAGAGGTCCTGGAGCTCACCCGCCTGAGACGGAGGGTGGGGAAATGGAGGAGGAACCAGGACAGGAGTCCACAGAAACCAAGAAAAGTCAGAGCAAGCAGACCTCAGCAAGAGACAGGGCTTCTGGTTCACTGGAGGGCCAACATGTGACTCGGCCTCCTGCGGGGCTGTGGGGAGAGCTGGAGCCCGATGCCACAGCACCCTCGCAGACAACCTCTTGTGCAGTCTGCCCCAGTGCGGCACGTACTGCAGGGACTAGTAGCTAACACCCGCTGTGTACACTCTAAGCGCCAGGAGCCTAAGTCAGCAGTGTAAGTAACACATTGACACAACAATACTAGGAGCCACAACAAATCATCATCAGTTACTCTTGATTTTATAGGTGAGGAAACTGAAAAACAAAAGGGTCTTGGCTCAATCGATTGTGCTACGTCTATGCAAAAGAACAGTTATTCAGTTCTTTAAAAAGATAAAGTATATTTATAATTATGTCCATGATATATTAAGTGTGGGAGGGGGATCTTCCTACCAAGAAGCATATGAGAGAACATAAACACGCAGTTCTCATAAAGCAGCAGGGACAGATGAACGGTCCAGTCAAGGAATGGACTGTGGCTGTGAACCAGCAGTTCACAGAAGCAAGATGAACGGCCAATGAACATGAAAATATGTTGCACGTGGGTAATGATTAAATTAAAGTGCCAATAGCCAAGATGCCACTTTCTCTGTCAAACTAACAAAGACACACTTTAAAGGGGAAAGACACAATCGTCCAGACAGGCTCTGGGGGAGTCAGGTGCCCCGACCACTGCTGGAGTGTTTAAGGGGTATAACTTCAGATGAGATTCATTTGGTGCTGCATATCACGGGCCTTAAAAACAGACGTGCCTGGGATGTGTGCTGGCTCAGCCAGTTAAGCGCCCAGCTCTCGGTTCCAGCTCAGGTCAGGATCGCAGGGTCATGGGATGGAGCCCCGGTTGGGCTCTGCGCTCATCAGCGAGTTTGCTTTGGATTCTCTCTCTCCCCTCTGTGTTCCCCACCCTGCGCTCACTCTCTCTCTCTCAAATAAATAAATAAATCTTTTTATTTTTTTATTTTTTTTTTAAAGATTTTATTTATTTATTTGACAGACAGAGGTCACAAGTAGGCAGAGAGGCAGGCAGAGAGAGAGAGAGGAGGAAGCAGGCTCTCTGCAGAGCAGAGAGCCCGATGCGGGGCTTGATCCTGGAATCCCGGGATCATGACCTGAGCCAAAGGCAGAGGCTTTAACCAACTGAGCCACCCAGGTGCCCAAATAAATCTTTTTAAAAAACACAATCATGCCTGTGACCCAGGAATTCCACTCCTGGGCCGAGAGCCCACGCAGTGACGGGATGGGGACACGAGAGGACGGCCGCCATCTGTTCATTCACACTGAACTTCTGGGCGCCCGGCTCTGATCACAGGGCAGACAACAGACAGTCGAACAAGACAGACACAGTCACCAGCCCCACAGGGTCGCAGTCTCGTCGATGGGGGAAGACACACAGTAAACACATGAACAAATATGTAAGATAATTTTAGAGAGGAATCAGTGGCTTGTATAAAATAAAATAACATAACAGGAACAGAGAGTGAAGGAAGAGGCTGCTTTGGATGGGGTGACCAGGGAGGCCCTCTCTGATGAAATGCCTCAGTGCTGACACCTGGGGGACAAGAAGAAACCATCTCATGAGATCTGGAGATACAGCCTTGCAGGGCGAGGGAACAGCTAACGTGAAGATAGGTGGAAACCAGGCTGATGGGTTAAAGGGACAAAAAGCGGGGCTCCATCATCAGAGTTACATGGGAGGTGTATTATCTATACATCCCTTGGGGCACAGCGTTTAAAGGCAAAAGTGGGGAATGATGAATTTCTAATGATGAGAGAACATCCTTACAGTGGCAGACTCTGCAGCAGGAAACAATGTGGAGGACACGTATCTAGGAACATGGAAAGTTCAGGGGAAAGACTAAGTCACAAAATGGTTTAGATAGTACAATCTCATATTTCATTTCTTAAAAATAATCTACATTATAGTCGAATGATCTAGACAAATGTAAAGCCAAGCGTTAACCACTGTTTGGCTCTGAGCAGTTGAGATCATGGGTATTTTTTGGTGTTCCCTTTCTTAATTGAAGTATAATCAACACACAATGTTGTATTAAGCTTCAGGTGTATAACACAGTGATTCAACTTTTGTTGATACCGTGAGATGATCCCTGAGGTAAGTGTAGTTCATGTTTGTCATCACACAGACATTTTGTTTAAGGTTTAGACTCTCAAATATGCAACACAGTATTATTAACTCTAGTCCCCCCTCCCCGTGACTGCTGTGTGTGTGTGTGTGTGTGTGTGTGTGTGTGTGTGTTTAAGATTCTATTTATTTATTTGACAGAGATCACAGGTAGGCAGAGAGGCAGGCAGAGAGAGAGGAGGAAGCAGGCTCCCCGCTGAGCAGAGAGCCCAAGGCGGGGCTCAATCCCAGGATCCTGGGATCACGACCTGAGCCACCAGGCACCCCACAACTACTGTGTTTTATAACTGCAAGTTTGTTCCTTTTGACTCTCTGTAGCTTTTATACTAAGAAAAACAACCATCTACAAGACTTCATTTGATGGGGTGAGAAATAATGATCTATGGGATTTCAACTTGAGAAACACTTTGTGAGATTAGCTCCTCCTTGGAGCTGCCCGGAGAGGGGCTGCGTGGTAAGTCCTTAAAATGGTCAGCCGTTCTTCCTTGTCAGCACTGTGTACTCCCTGCCCAAGGAGACATTCTCAAAAGACGCCAAAGATGACCACCAGGCTAACTACCAGACTGGTCACCCCATGCACGCCCTGGTGTTCTAAGGGAGCCCACCCACAACGCAAAGATGTATCTGGCAGACATAAAGTGATCAAAAGGGCCAGGAAACTCTGCAGACATTCCAAAGGAAATATCTGGCTAGCGCTGTGAATAATGAAGTTCAAAGGGCTCTTGATGTGTGAGATCACCCACTGTGGAAACACAGACACTCGGCCCAGGTCAGACAGTGGCCAACCGTGAAGCCATTTCAACTCTTAATCAGAGCAGTTGGGGCACCGTGTGGAGACAGGGAGCTGGTCACCTCTCTTCTGAATCCCTAACAGGAGGTGTAACCAAACGCTTTCTAAAACCCTAACATGAAAAGAGCCATGCAACTGATGACAAGGCCAGAAATCCTTTGGTTGTTGTTTGGTTCTGATTTCATTTGCATTATTTTATCATTCTGTATCCTGAACTGACAGCTCAAGTCATCATAGATTTTCAGCTGAAATGTCTAACGTTTCTTAGCAAAAGAAATGGGTACACGCCCCTGTCCCTGAGACTGTTCCATCTCCCTCGGTCTCTGCGATTCCCTGCCTCCCTGGCTTTGCTCTTTGGGTTCCCTCTGGATCCTCTCTGTGTGGAACGCTCTCATCACTTCGAGCCTGGCTAGAGGAACCCTCCCCCTGCCAAGCCTTCCCGATGACGCCAGCCCAAAGCACATGCTCTTCTTCCAGAATCTTCTGTGTCCTTTGGCTTCTTGCATGAAACCTCTAGGATGGAGAAAACCAGAGACAAAGGGAAGAACTCAGATTTTTAAAGTCAGGTAGATGGGAGTTCAAGACCTGGCTTTGCCACTTATATACCATGGTTTCCCAGAAGTCATATTTTTCCTTTCTGAACCTCATCGAAAAATGAAAGTCATAATAATGCCTAACTCACGGGATTCTTTGTGATGGTTAAAAGCCAGAAAGCACACAGAAAGTACGCAGTCGTGATGCGATACCACTTCCTACCTGCTGCGATGACTATTCTCGAGAAGACAGACAACAGTGCGTGCAGACAAGGATGTGGAATCAGAAGCCCGTGTCCGCCGCTGGCCGGATGGCAATGGGGAGCAGCAGTTTCAGAAACGGTCTGGCAATTTCTCCAAATGTTTAACACAGAGTTATCAGTGGATCCAACAATTCCAATCTCAGGCGTAAGCAGCATTCTTCATAATTGCCCCAAAGAGGCAACAACCCAAATGTCCCCCACCTGATGAATAAACAGAAGTTGGTACATCCATACGGTGGGATCTCTTCCAGCTGTGCCACGGGGCTGAGGCACACACACTTGCTATACCACAGGGATCCCTGACAGCATTGCACTAAGTGAAAGAAGACGGTCACCAAAAGGCACATCTGTATCACACCCGTTACGCAAAATGTCCAGAAAAGGCAAATCCGCAGTCTGAAAGCACACTGGTGGTGGCCAGGGGTTGAAGGATTCTTTTTGGGGTGATGAAAATATTCCAGAACTAGGTAGTGGGGAAGGCTGCACAGATCTGTGAACACACTGAAAACCACGGAATTGTTCACATGCAAAGGGTGAATTTCATGGTATGGGAGTGAGAGATCCATAAAGCTATTCTCTTTTAAGCTCTTGGCATAAGACCCGGCACGTGGTGTACACTCAAAAAAAATATATATATTAGCCCCTTATTATTATTATTATTATTTCTGCTCCTTGAAGTAGGATCCTAGTCATTCAGTAGGGTCTTTTCCAGAGTGCCCAGCCCCAGACCCTGCTGGTAGGACACCATCAGTTATTTCCCAACTGGCTGAATGACTAAGGAAAGGAGTACATGGTAAGAAACGGCACAAAGACTGAAGCTGGCCCACAAGGGGCTCCACAGACACCCGTCTTCATTCTTCCTGCCGCACAGCTGCTGTGACTCCAGCCGGCATGGAGAGGGCTCGTGCCTGAGGCTGGGCAGGGCGGAAGAAAGCAAAGGTCCCTGGTGATACCCCCAGAAATCAGGAGGCCTGCTTCTGCACCTGCTGATGGGGAAAGGCAGACACAAAGGGAAATTGGTGCCTGGAGACCCGTGAGGTCAGGAGCTGGAAAATGGGATGTAAGTGTGGGCAGGGCACTTGGCTACATCAAATCAGGAATGTTCTATCCTTTCCTGGTCACCATGAAGGATGGCTTGGGGACATGGCCCTGGATCTCTGCAGACCCCAGGGAGAAGAGCAGCAGGTTTCGTGGGGCTGGCTGGCACCCAAAGAGAGGAGGGCTCCTCTCTGCCACAGACAGTCTGGGACAGAGCTGCGGATGGCACAGCAGTGGTCAAGCAGGAACTGTCCAATCAATACCACTCAGACATCTGCGCGTCACTGTGAAACAAAAAACTGAATTAGAGCTCTAGCTCCCATAAAAACAAATTCCGGGTAGATTAAAGGCTAAAAGTGAAAAGTAAAACTTGAAAACATTTCAGAAAAAAATGTAAAAAAAATCTTTATGATGTTAATGGAGGAAATTATTAAAGAAATAGATACATGTGTAGAAAAAAGTGCATAAAAGAGAAGATGGACGAATTTTACTACTCTAAAATATAAAACTTCGGTTCTACAAAGGACACTAAAGACAGTAATAAGACAAGCCTCAGACTCTGAGCAATGCATTCACAGGCAGGGGGTTAATTTCCAAAATAAATAAGAAACTCCTACAAATCAATGAGAAAAAGAAATAATCCAAAGGAAAAAATGACATACAATATGTAAAAGCCATGGGAGAAAATTGCGCTAAATTCAACCTTCTAGGAAATGCAAATTTAAAATGACGTTCTAGGGGCGCCTGGGTGGCTCAGTGGGTTAAAGCCTCTGCCTTCGGCTCAGGTCATGATCCCAGCGTCCTGGGATCGAGCCCCACATTGGGCTCTCTGCTCAGCAGGGAGGCTGCTTCCTCCTCTCTCTCTGCCTGCCTCTCTGCTTACTTGTAATCTCTGTCTGTCAAATAAATAAATAAAATCTTTTAAAAAAATAATAAAATTAAAAAAAAATAAAAAATAAATAAATAAAAAATAAAAATAAATAAATAAAATGACGTTCTATCGTTAAGTCAAATCACTGACCAAACTGCAAATATTCACCAAAAATTGGGGCACAAAGTGGCACAGCCACTTTGGAGAACACATCCACGGCATTTAGTAAGGGGAAAATGACCCAGCAATTCCACTCCGAAATGGTTCTCTAGAGAAATTCTTAGCATAAAGATGTAAAGGTACTGTTTGTAACAGTGTTTATAAAAGTAAATGATTAGAAATGACCCAAATCTTTATCAGCAGAAGGATGAATAAATACGTCATAGTCTATTCACGCAACAGATTTTGATAACCTTGGAAATATGAAATACATGAACTGGAGCTATTGTGTCAGCAGGGATAAATCTCAAAAATTATGCTTAGCAAAAAGCAAGTTGAAAAATATGTACAGTGTGATGATGGACTCCATATGAATATCAGCTGTACAAAGTTCGAAACAGAGGAATGTGCCAGAGTGATAAAGACCGAAGTCGGTAGTTACTCTAGGTAAAGGAGGAAGCATGGCCTGGAGGGGGCACAGGCACCAATAATGTTTTCTCTCTCTTCTTGAAAAAAAATTTCATATAAACTTAGTGAAATATTAATATCTGAAAAAGCTGCATGGTGGTTACATGGGTATTTGTTACATTATTCTCTGTTTTCCTTACATACACTTGAACCTTCAACAACACGGGAGTCCACTTCCTTGCCAATTTTTTTGTGATAAATACGATACGGTACTGTAAATGTTATTTTCTTTTTCTTATGTTTCCCTAATAACATTTTCTTTTCTCTAGCTTATTTTATTGCAAGAATACAGGATGTAATACATTAAATAAAAAGAGGTGTTAATTGACTATGTTATCTGTAAAGCTCCTGGTCAAAGTAGGCTATTAGTAGTTAAGTTTTGGGGGCACCTGGATGGTTCAGTGGGTTAAAGCCTCTTCCTTCAGCTCAAGTCATGATCCTGGGGTCCTGGGATCGAGCTCCGCATCAGGCTTTCTGCTCAGCAGGGAGACTGCCTCCCCCCTCTCTCTGCCTGCCTCTCTGCCTACTTGTGATCTCTGTCTGTCAAATAAATAAATAAAATCTTTAAAAAAAAAAAAGTAGTTAAGTTTTTATGGAGTTGACATTTATATAGGGATTTTTTTATTTTAAGATTTTTATTTATTTATTTGACAGAGAGACACAGCGAGAGAGGGAACACAAGCAGGGGGAGTGGGAAAGGGAGAAGCAGGCTTCCCGATGTGGGGCTTGATCCCAGGACCCTGGGATCGTGACCTGAGCTGAAGGCAGATGCCCAACGACCGAGCCACCCACACGCCCCTATAGAGGGATTTTCAAATGTACAAGTGGGGGAGTGGTTGGCACCCTTACCCCCATGTTCAAGGACAACTGTATATGAAATACTTGATAACACAATTTTTATTCATTTGATTTTTTTTCAAGGTTTTATTTATTTAGTGAGAGAGAGAGCAGGGGGAGGGGCAGAGGGAGAAGGGGAGAGAGAATCTTAAGCAGACTCCGTGCTGAGTGTGGAGCCCGATGCGGGGGTTGATCTCATGATTCTGAGAACACGACCTGTGCCAAAATCAAGAGTCAGGACACTTAACCAACTGAGCCCTTACCAAGGTGCCCTTGGTAATACAATTTTTAATTTAAAAATCAGGTTGTAGACCCCTTACGAAACAAATGAGTGGGGACTTCAAATACTTGCAAACATTCACAAGGAGGAAACTTGCCAGAGAAAACACAGGCACCCAGTGAAATTTGAATTTTAGATGAACAATGAGTAATATTTTTCAAATTTCAAAAAATGTTCAAGATTTCAGATTTATTTGGGCATCCTATTATTTCTATTTGTTAAGTTTGGCAACCCAAACAAGGTCGGGGTGTGCTCTGTGGTTCTGTCCAGTGAAAAATGGGAAGAAAACCACAGGCCAAGCACCAGGAGAATGCTGGTGTGAGCCCATGTGGTCTGCATGGACCACCACACACCAGGGAGCAAGAATGTGTTCGTCCCCTACACAGGAGGCTAGAAAGATCTAACTGGCATGTGCATCATTTGGGGAAAAGAAAGCAAGAGCTTATTGAATGATCTACTTTATATTGAAAAGTCGGGTTACAATGACATAGTTCTGTAAGTCGTTCAAACCCAGAAGTGCTGAGGGAAAAGGAAGAAAAAGAGCAAACTGAGGACAGTGGCTAATAGATATTAGGGGCATGATAATAACTTGAGCCTTGGCTCTATTATTTGGTTTTTTAAAATAGGAAGATTTTTGTATCCCTTATTTAATTAAAAATAAATACGATTTTTTTGCAAAAAGGAAAAAACAAGTTTAGAAGGATATTGTTAATAATATGCATAAGACTAGAAGAAAGGAAAGGTAGTAATATTTTCACTCTTCAGTTCATATAATTCTATATGATTTGGATTTTCTGAAATGAGCTTTTATAATTTTTAAAATGTCATGAAGATATTTTTAATTAAAAAAAAAAGGGCAGGGTTCGTTAATCCTCTCTCTACCAGGATCCGGAGATTAAGAGAGAATTATTATGGAGGCAGCTGCTGAATAAAGGTTAGTAGAGAGAAGAAAAGAGGACCTGCTCACAAGGCTCTTCCTGAAGACCACCCTCTCTGTCTCTGCTAACTGTGGCACAGTATCTCCAAGTCCTTTTCTCTTGGGACTCTGGGTAACCGCCTATGCCTCACACCACTCAATCCCTACTCTCCTGGGAGAGGAAAGCAGAAGGCAGCAGTCGAGAACATGGGCTTGGGTACAGGACAGAGGGGTGTGAGCTCAAATCGTGGCTTCACTACTTGGTGGCTGTGTGACCTTGGCTGAGTTCCTCAACCTCTCTGAGCCTCAGCTGGTGTCTCTGTAAATGGAAACAGTAAACTCAATCTCATACAGTTGTAGTAAAACTTAAAAGAGTACAAACAAAGTGCTCTGCCCATCACCTAGAACACAGTAATCCCTTAATCAGTGGCAAATATTGGTGCTGATGTAGCAGAAACAGGCTGACCTGGCCTGAAACAGAGGCCTCTACCTGTACACGCAACTCATCTCTTTGGGCAGCAGGTCTTTACTCTTTTGTAGCAGGTATCTACCAAGCACTTAGATCCACAGGCACTGCGGCACACTCCTCAGCATATACTAACGTGAGGAAGACACAGTCACTTCCCTGGAGGGAGGGCCAGCAGACAAGCTGAATCAGCGGTGAGGGGCCCGTGTGTGCACGCAGGAGACCCGGGTTAATCTCTGCTCATCCGCACCTGTTGTGTGATCTCAAGAAGGGCGCTGGAGCTCCCTGAGGCTTTGTTTTCTTTTTGTAAAGTAATATTACAACAGGAGCTTCCCGGTCTATGGAAACAGCTAGCACAGAGACAGACCTAGCAGGGGTGTTCGGAGTTACTGGAAGGGAAGGAGAGTGACCTTAGTAGTATAATGGAGGTGAGTGTTCAGAAGAACAAGGAAGCACATCAGGGTACAGGGAGGGGGTGGGGTAAAAAAAGGAAGAAATATGGCCAAGGCAGCTTCAGGTGGGATGACCCAAGGAGCCATGGTAGGAGGAGCCAGAACCTGGGGGAGCAGAGCAGGTGCAGGAGGTAGGACCCTGCCTGATGGTTCAAGAAGGAACTCTGGAGAGTGGGACCAGAGTCCCTTTGGAAGAGGCCAGCCAGGACGTGTAAAGTGAGGGCTGGCCTTGGCAGACAGAAAAGAACGGCATGAAAGAAGATGCGGGGGTCGAATTCCAAGAACCTGCTTGCGGAGGCGGGGACTGCCCAGGAAGAGTCTGGCCTCTCCCTGGTAGAACGGTTGGGAGCAGGGGCGGTCACGAGCTGGGGGCTGGGTGGGCAGTGTAAGGGACCAGGAGACCGTTCATTTTGGGAGTAAGCAGGCGGAGCGTCCCGGCTGTCATACGTGCACTAGTGTGGCAGGCAGATGGAAACATGGGTCTGGCTAAGGACAATGGCCTGACCACAGGGTGTCCGCGTGGGGATGCGGCTCAGCTCTTGGTGGCTGGACCCGGGCCTGAAGAGGACACACCATGAAGGAGGCTGGGACACAAGCTGGGGATGTCACAGTGTCGCAGAGGCTACACAGGAAGGGGAAATGGAAGAACAAGGTAGAAGGCAGGTGAAATCTCATTCACGGCTAAGAGTGCTTCAAGAAAAAGGGCTCTGGAAGAATATTTAATGACCTAAGAAAATCCTGAAATAATAAAAAACTACAATGCAATAATAAGAATATTATATAGTAGAGACAGCAGAAAAAGAATATACAACAGGATCCCATTATTGCGTAAATACCCACCGACCCACACAGAAAAAGTTAAAGGATACAGCTCAAAATGTTATGAGCATTGTTCCTCTGAGCGGTAGAATTACGAGCCACTTTTTTTCTCCCTTGCATTTTTTCTCTTCCGAATTGTCTACAGGGAGCGTGCGCTAGTTCTACATTCAGAAAATGGATATGTTCTGGAAGGAAGGAACTGGCCAACGGTGTCCAAAGCTGAGATGAGATCAAGAAGAGGAAGAATTAGGAAAAAGCCATCAAGTTAGATGATTTGGAAGGAAGTGGTGAGCGGAGATATTGAAGAAGAGGAGAGGCAGGTCGAGGGCGATGGGAAAGGATTGTTCAGGAAGCAGCTGGAGGGGCCGGTGAGGCAAAGGAGGCAATGTTGGCGGGGGCTGCATCTGTTTCTGGGATATGAGAACTCCCCCAGGAGGATTACTCTCAGGAAGGAAGGCGGCTCCCCAAGGATGCGCACCTCCTCCCTTGGGCTCACGTCTGTAACTGCCTGCAGGCGGGGACCACATCTGACATTGACGATTCCCAGCGCCCAGCACAGGACGTACAGTGCGTGGGGGCTCACTAAATATCTACCAGTCAGTGACCGCTTCCCCTTCTCTTCTGCTCCATCTCTGAAGTTTCAGGAAACCTCCTCTGAATCTGGGAGGGGGGCTTATCTTATCAGTTGATCTTGGGAGACCACAAAAATGCTCATTAACAAGCAACTGCACTGGTCTGAAAGATTCTGCAGACCCCCACCTTGAGACTGCAAGATATCTAAGTGCCTTCTTATGGATAAAAAGGAAGTTTTTCTCTCCACTCAAGTGAAATGACCTCAAGGGAGGTCCAATGACAAGATGCAATTTCTGAGTATGATTTAATAAAGCCACAAAAATGGGTCTAAGATAAGAAGGCCATGTCTTTGATAAACAGCACTGTTTTTGCCTTAGCTGGGGCTCTAGCAGGATAGGGTCGAGAAAACAGCAAAACCTAGCAATCCTGGGATCTGCAGAAAATCCAGGGACTCCGCATGGCTTCCCCAGATCTTGAGGAAGGAGGTTGGTCTGCACGCTGGCCCAGGCTGCCCGGCACCTCCTCTGCCCCAGCTCTCGGCAGAGACCACCGGTCGTGGATAGGACAGCCTCCTGCTGGAGCCAAACACCTTGGACTCCAACGCCTGGCCCCGAGCTTCTGGCCAGTGTTCACAAAGGGGCCCTTGGAAGAGACCCAACAGACCAGGAGGATGGGAGGAGTTAAAGCAATGGGGCAAAAGGGAGGACACCTGAACCTGTGCTGCTCATGCGTCACACCCAGTGACAGGAGAAAGGAAGGCAGAGGAGATGAACTGGCACTTGCGACCAAGTCACCCTTCTTATTTACTCTGTGACTCGGCTCTCAAACCACACTGCCGGCTGTAATTGCATTTCAGTTCATGTTTAACACAAACATAACTTAGCTGGATGGTGGCATCCAATATCCCAGGCATGGAAAGGCAGAACAAAGGAGCCAACTAATTAGATTCCGTACACGTTCTTTGCATGCCTGGTGGGGTCCGTACACACCCAGGCACTCTACTGGGGTCCTGGAGGTACAGCCCCATGAAAGATACTGTTCCACAGCCTCCAGGGGCCTCAGGACCCAGGGAGAGGACACACAGATGGCCCCTGCAATTAGAGGGGTAGGAGCTGTAAGAGAGGACAGTCAAAGATGTTACCAAAACACAGAGAGCTGGAAGAGAATTCTCCAGGGAGCGGCACAGCGTGCAGGCACAAGGGCAACAGGCAAAAACGGGGACAGCCCACACACAGAGCTGACGGGCAGGATGGGGGCTGGGAAGGCAGTGACTGGGCAAATGAAAAAAAAAAAAAAGGTTCTTAGATTCCAGGGAAGTCCATCCATAGGATGAACACTTAACTCAGCATTAGTTGCTGGGTATTTAAGTAAAACAATGGATTGGCCTCTAAATCTAGAAACAGAACTGGAGAACCATACTGAGCAGGACTGTAATCTGATCTTTTAGAAAGTTTCCATTGGCGGGGCGCCTGGGTGGCTCAGTGGGTTAAAGCCTCTGCCTTCGGCTTGGGTCATGATCCCGGGGTCCTGGGATCGAGCCCCGCATCGAGCTCTCTGCTCAGTGGGGAGCCTGCCTTCTCCTCTTTCTCTGCCTGCCTCTCTGCCTACTTGTGATCTCTGTCTGTCAAATAAATAAATAAAATTTAAAAAAAAAGAAAGATTCCATTGGCGATCACAGACAGAAGTCTGGAGGTCAGAATCAAGCTAGGGAGACCTGTGGGAGACAAGCCAGCAGAGCTTAACAAAGGAGAGCAGAGATGCACTTAACAGATAACTGCTCAGTCAGTGGACCAGCCCCCTTCTTAAACTCAGTCCCTCTCACCTGCCCCTCTCCATAAACACAGTGGAATCTGCAATCATGTAACTTTTTATTATAAAAACCTTACAGACTTGTCATCCATTTGAACCACGGCCCAAAGGGTCACAGAACGGCCAAGGGACAGAAGGGGAAATCAGAAACCATAAAAGAATTCAATGAGATTTGTAAGATAAATGTATTTTTTAAAAGTTAGTTTTCCTTTATACAAAATATGCAAACCAAAACTAATAATCATTTAAATAAAACAATGGGAAAAACAGTGCAATGCACAATAGCAATATTATCAATTAAATTCGCTCTATAAAACAAACTGAGAAGCTTCCCCTCCTTTCTTAAAGCTTTAAGATAGTTTTTAGGATGTGGGAATTACTTGTTCCTTGATAATTTTAGGGAATGCTACCTTAAAATAATTTGGGGCTAGGGCTTTTGTTAGAAATAAATCTCTAATGATTTTTCTTATTTCTTCCTTCAACACACATTGGTTATAGGATTTCTTCTTAAATAGCAGTGGAAATTATCTAACTCATCAAGATTTTCCATTTTAGTCACATAAGGCTGCACAAAACAGCTATGCAACATATTGTTAAAATTTTCAAATCTATACTCTTACTTTCCTTTTCTCAATCTAAATTCGGCTTATCTTTATTTCTGTTTACTACTAAATTTGCTAGAAGTTTATCTATTAAGCTTTTCACAAAGAATCGATTCATAATTAACAATTCTCTCCCTCCTTTTACTTCTAATTTCTGATCTTGTTTTTATTATTTCCTTCCATGTGTTTATCCAGCTACTTGATCTCTGGGACAATATCAAGTAGTCTAACATACATGTAACTAGAGCCTCCAGAAGAGGGAGAGGTGAAGAAGATCTATTTTAATAATTACCCTAAAATTTCCAACTGCAACAACAGCAGATTATACGTTCTTCTCAGGTATACATGGAACATTTACTAAGACAGATTGTAGTCTAGGCCAGGGTTGATGAACTACAGCCCACAGGCCAAATCTAGCCGGTAGCCTGTTTATGTACAGTCTGTGAATTACAAATGGTTCTACATTTTTTTTAAGGGTTAAAAAGCTAATGTACATACAGACCATATTTGGTCCATGAAGCTTAAAATATTTACTATCTAGACTTTTACAGAAAAAGTTTGCTCACTCCCGTTCTAGACCAAACCACTGAGTTTGTTCTCTGATGACCTAGCATTAAGTAAGAGGTCAATAACAGAAATATATCCAGAAAATTCACAAATATGTGGAAGTGAGACAGCACATAACTAACTAACTCATGATTCAAAAAAGAAACCAAAAGGTAAATTAAGGCAGTATCATGAATGGAATTAAAATTTAAAACTACATATCAAAATTTGAGGGATGCAGCTAATGCAGAGTTTAGAGGGAAATTCATAGCACTAAAAATGTCTATACTAGAAATGATGAAAGGTCTCAAATCAATGACTATAACTTTCACCTTAAAAAAAGGAACATTAAATCCAGAGTAAGCCGAAGAAAGTAATAAAGAGAAAACAATAAAATAGAAAAGACAAAAATAGAGAAAATCAATAAAACCAAAAGCTGGATCTTTAAGATTAATAAAATTGATAAAATTCTAGACAGCCTGAGCAACAAAAAAGACAGATGAGACAACTGCCATTATAGGGAATGAAAGAGAAGACATCTTATGGATCCTAAAGATACAATAAAAAAGACAATAAGGAAATATTATGAGCAATTTTATGCCCAGACATTGGAAAACAAGTTAAATGGAAAAATTCCTTCATACAAATTACCAAAGCATAAATAGCAGTGTATTTATTTAAAAACTTGAGCTCCTAAAACCTTTCCATGACCAAGCCAGATAACTTCACTGGTAAATTCCACAAACATTTAAAGGAGAAATAATGCCAATCCTACATTAAATATTCCAGAAAATATATGAGGAAGGAATATTTCCCAACTCATTATATGAGACCAGCATCACCCTCATACCAAAACCACACAAAGACATAAGAAAACGGTAGACCAATCAGTATTTCTCATGCATATATATATATATAAAATGTTCTAACACAATTCAGGAAATTGAATCAAACAATATATTAAAAGGACAATGTATTATGTCCATTTGGGGTTTATCCCCAAAAATGTAAGTTTGGTTTGACATCCAAAAATTAATCAGTATATTTCATCATATTAAAAGATTAAAAAGGAAAAACCACATGAACATCTTAATAGATGTAGATAAAGCATTTGAAAAAATTTAACAGCCATGTATTATAAAAAAACTTTCTGGAGGGCTATTTCCTAAGCCTATGAAACAGTATCTACAAAAAGTCTACAGCTAACACTATATTTAAGTGGTGAAACACTGAATGCTGGTCCCCTGAGATCTGGAAGGAGGCAAGTGTGTCTGCCTTCACCATGTCAACTCATTTTATACTGGAAGTTCTAGACAGTTCAGTAAGGTAGAAATAAACAAATAAAAGAGCATACAGATTGGGGCGCCTGGGTGGCTCAGTGGGTTAAGCCGCTGCCTTCAGCTCAGGTCATGATCTCGGGGTCCTGGGATCGAGTCCCGCATCGGGCTCTCTGCTCAGAGGGAGCCTGCTTCCCTCTCTCTCTGCCTGCCTCTCTGTCTACTTGTGATTTCTCTCTGTCAAATGGATAAATAAAATCTTTAAAAAAAAAAAAAGCATACAGATTGATAGGAGGAAGTAAAATTGTTTTTCTTCACAGACAATAGGACTGTTTATGTAGAAAGATTTTGAGGACTATTCAAAATAGCTACCAGAACTAATCAAAGTTGCAGAATATCAGGTCAATATATAAAAATCTACTATATTTCTATAAACTAAAATGAAATTAAAATGAAAACAAATGCCATTTACATTAGCATCCAAGTATGAAATTCTGAAGGACAGATTTTTCAAAAGACCTACATGATTTCTACACTGAAAACTAAAAACAACTGATGAGAGAAAATAAAGAGGACTTAAATAAAGGAAGGGATATGTCATATTAATAAATCTGAAGGTTCAATATTGTTAAGATGTTCATTCTATCCAAATGGGTCCATACATTTAATACAACCCCAAACAAAAATCCCACCAGGCTTTTTCTGCAGAAACTGACATGCTGATTCTAAAAATTTATATTAAAATTCAAAGGAGTCAGAATTCTGACTAAAATAGCTGGAAAAGAATAAAGTTAGAGGACTGGCTGATTTTAAAAATTATTATAAAGCTATGATGATCAAAGGGAACAGCTTTAGCACATAGACAGATATATACCAATGGACTAGAATACAGAGTCATGCAAAATACCTATACATATATGATCACTTGCTATTTGACAAAGGTGCCAAAGCAATTCAACGAAGAAAGGACAATCTTTTAAAGAAAGGATGTTAGAACAATTTGACAGCTGTATGTAAAGATGACCCTTGATCACTGCATCATACCATAAATAAAAATTCACTTCATATAAGCTTGACCTATATGTAAGAGCTAAAAATAAAAAATTTCTAGAAGGGATTATAGAGAAAAATCTTGACCTTTAGTTTGACAAAGATCTCTTTAATGTTCTACAAAATGCCCTAGCTATAAAGGAAAAAAATTAAGAAGCTTGACTTCATGAGACATTAGCTTCTCAAATATACTGTTAAGATAATGAAAATCAAGCTACAAACTGGGAGAACATATTTGTAAAACATATATCTAACAAAGGACTTGTATTTAAAATATACAAAGAACTCTTCAGGGGCACCTGGGTGGCACAGTCTCTTAAACACCTGACTCTTGGTTTCAGGTCATGATCTCAAGGTCATGAGATCAAGCCCCAAGTTGGGCTCTGGGTTCAGTGCAGAGTCTGCTTCAGACTCTCACTCTTTCTCTGACTGTCCCCCACTCCCGCACCACTGTCTCTCTCTCACCTTCTAAAATAAATAAATAAAACTTTTTAAAAAACAAGGTACTCTTTAAACTGAGTAGTAAGAAAACAACCCAATAAAAATGGGCAAAAAACTTGGACACTTCACCAATGAAGACATATACTAATGGCAAAAAACAAACAAACAAACAAACAAAAACCAAAAAGCCCACAAGATAAGATACTTGAAATCATTAGTTACCAGAGAAATGCAAGCTAAAACCATAATCAAATGTCATTACATACCCACCAGAATGGCTAAAATTCAAAAGAGTGAGCAAATCAAGTGTTGACAAAGATAAGGAACAACTAGAACTCTAAGGTGCTAGTAGGAATGTACAATGATATAAGCACTTAAAATGTTAAATGTACATCTACCATTCAATCCAGCATCCATGCCTACATTTTTACCCAGGAGAAATGAAAGCATATGTCCACACAAAGACTTGTATCTGAATGTTCATAGCAGCTTTATTATTATTACTTTTTAAGATTCTATTTATTTATTTGAGAGAGTGAGTGAGAGAACACAAGCAAGAGAGGGAGAGGGAGAGGGAGAAGAGGCTCCCCACTGTGCAGGGAGCCTGATGCGAGGCTCAGTCCCAGGACTCTGGGATCATGATCCGAGCTGAAGGCAGAGGCTTAACCAACTAAGCCACCCAGATGCCCATTTTATTAATACCCCAAACTGGCAACAACCCAAATAATCATCAAGTAAACATCATATATGTATTCAACAAGGCTGAATATATTACTACTCATTAAAAAAAACACACAACGGGCGCCTGGGTGGCTCAGTGGGTTAAAGCCTCTGCCTTTGGCTCAGGTCGTGATCCCGGGGTCCTGGGATCGAGCCTTGCATCGAGCTCTCTGCTCAGCGGGGAGCCTGCTTCCCCCTCTCTCTCTGCCTGTCTCTCTGCCTGCTTGTGATCTCTGTCTGTCAAATAAATAAATAAAAATCTTTAAAACACACACACACACACACACACACAAAAAAACTCCTGATACAGTCAACAGTATGAATGAATCTTGAAATAATTATTCTGAGAGGAGAAAGCCAGACAAAAATATTCTGAGAGAAAAAAGCCAGACCAAAAAAATAATTTATATAAAATTCCAAAAAATGCAACCTAGTCTACAGTGACATAAAGTAGACCAGTGGTGGGGCACCAGGGTGGCTTAGCCTGTTATATATCCAGCTCTTGGTTTGGGCTCAGGTCATGATCTTAGGGTCTGGGGATAGAGCCCCACATCAGGCTCTGCACTCAGCATGGAGTGTTTGAGATTCTTTCCCCTCCCTCTGCTCCTCCCCTGCTCATGCTTGTGCTCTCTCTCTCTCTCAAATAAATAACTGAATAAAATCTTTTAAAAAATTTAAAAAAGAAAAGAAAGACCAGTGGTCTTCTAGGGATGGGGCTGGGACAGTGAGGGATGTGTTACCAAAGGACAAGAGCAAACTACTGTGGTGGTTTCACAGGTGTAAACATTTACAGGTCAAGACTCAGCAGATGGACTACTTTACATATATGCCGTACATTGTAGGTCAAGGATGCTTCAATAAAGCTACATAAAAAAGTAACCATGCACAACCAATGAAAAAACACATATGGAAATAACAAGACATCTGAAAAACACTATAAAACTTCACTGAAGGACATAAAATAAGACCTAAATACACAGAAATGCATATCATGTTCCTCGATGGGAAAACTCAATATTGTAAAATGTAGATTCCCCTCAAATCAACTTACTAACTCAGTGCAATTGTACTGAGAATCAAAACATAGTATTTTGCGGAATTTAACAAGGTGATTCTCAAGTTCTTTTAGAAAAGATAAGATGTCGTAATAAGCAAAACTTTTTTGAAAGAAAGAACACAAAGGAAGGAAAGGCTCTATCAAATATCAAAGCTGCTGTGAAAATCTTGAAAACATCACACCGAGTGAAAGAAGCCAAACAAAAAAGGTCGTAGAGGGGAGGATTCTATTTATACAAAATATCCAGAACAGACAAATGGAAACAGAACCCAGACCGGTCGTTGCCAGGGACTGGGGCTGAGGAGAGCAGCTGGCCACTTCTTGATGAGTGCTGGGTCTCCTTTTGGGGTGATGGAATGTCCTGGAACTAGAGATAGGTGACGGCTGCCCAGATTTTGTGAGTGTACTAAATGCCACTTAATTGTTCACGTTAAACTGGGTGATTCTAGGTTGTGGCAACTTTACCCCAATTTTCAGAAAAGGGAAGAACTTGACTTCAAAAAAACCCACATACTATAAAGTTACAAAAACAGAAACAGCGTGTTGTTGTGGAAGACTAGGCTGATTAGATAAACAGTAAGGAACAGAACCTAGAAACAGCCTGAAAATCCCTGCCTTTGGGGTTCAAACAAATGCCAACTTGCAACAAGACTCCCCCTGTGGTCACCAGACTGCTTCCTACACCAGCGGATGCCTGCAGGCCTAAAGTTAACAGTAACACGCTGCAACATGGTCACAACACGGTAGATTGAGATCAACTCACAGAAGCTCAGGTTGAATGTTAAGAGCATGATTTGCTGTTAGTGGTATAATCTGACCTAACTGAAGGATTTTTAATACCCCTGGGCCTGGGTCTGCTGTAGCTGCTGGTGTGTTTCTACTGGAAACACATGGGGCCTTGCATCCCAGCCCTGAAGGCCAGGCCTACCCAGCATTCCTTGCAGACCCCAAGGATCAGTTCTCCACCCCTCCCCACACACACACACACCTCCAATCCCAGAAGGCTGGCTGGGGGTCCGCAGGAGTCAGAAGGCCGCTGCAACATGGCTTATGTTTGCTTCATGTCCTGCTCTTCCTGCATCAGGACCCTAACCCTAAGGGACAAGAAGCAGCTGAATTCCATCTTTGGGACAGGAAATGAGCTTTCAACTAGTCTAAAGCACAAACCTGTACCTGGGTATAATCCAAAACAAAAATCTGGATGTTTGAAAAGCCCAATGAACAAAACAACATGAAGTGTTGGCTAAAAATATAGGACAATATTTCTATAATCCTGGGGTAGGCAGGCTTCTTTGTGGCTCTTTAATTTTTTTTTTATTTTTGTTTGGAAATAATTTAAGATTTAGGGATATTACAAAAACAACAGAAATAATTTCTGTACACTCTTCACCCACATTACCAAAATGTTAACATTTCAAATTTGCTTTTTCTCTCTCTTCCTCTCTCTCTTCTATGTATGTATGGAATATACATATACTCATGTACTTATTTACATGCCTGTCCTTCAAAGTGTATCATAGCAAGAGGCACAGGAGATCCGTTTGTCTCACTATAGGTGATGTTAACTTGGATCACCTGCTTGAGATGAAATCTGCTTGGTTTCCCCACTTTTGTTCTTCTGTAATTAAAAAATATTTTGTGAGCCATACTTTGAAACTATTTAAATGTACTCTTTCTCATAAAACTTCTAGCCACGAGTTTTAGCATCTTTTTAAGTCTTTTTAAGCACTAAGACGAGAAAATCTGACATGGGTTGGCTACATAAAAACTAAAAATGGACCACATGAACGAACAACAAAGTTTTATACTGTGAACAAACCTGAAAGACAATGACGGCATGAGAGAAAAACATCTGTAATATAAGTAATAGGCAAAGAACTGAGAAGTAGAACCTATGAGAGAACCCTACAGAGCTAGAAGAAGAAGGCGACCACATAAGCCCACTATAAAAACAGGAAATTAATAGAAAAAATAGAAATGGCCAATCAATAGGAAAGATGTTCAACCTAAATATAAATAAGATCACTACAAATTCACAGGGTGAGCTCCTCGTTTGGGAAAATAAAAGAAAGAAGACCTACAGAATGATGGAAACGATCAGGACAAATAGAAACTTTTGCATGTCACTCACTGGGAGTGTTCAGAAATTGGTATAGCATTTTTGAAAAGCTACTGGTGGTTAACTACTAAAATTTAAAATGTATACATCCGGGGCACCTGGGTGGCTCAGTCGGTTAAGTGTCTGCCTTGGGCTCAGGCCATAATCCCAGGGTCCTGGGATGGAGTCCTGCGTCGGGTTCCCTGCTCCATGGGGAATCTGCTTCTGCTCCTCCCTCCGCTCATGTGCTCACAGGCACGCTCTCTCTCTCACTCAAATAAATAAATTAAAATAATAAAATGGGGGCACCTGGGTAGCTCATGATTCCAGGTCCTGGGATCGAGCCCCTCATCGGGCTTTCTGCTCAGCAGGGAGCCTGCTTCCCCGCCCCCCCGCCCCCCGCCTGCCTCTCTGCCTACTTGTGATCTCTGTCAAATAAGTAAATAAAATCTTAAAAAAATAATAAAATGTACATATCCTTGAATCGATCTGCACACACCCAGACATATATGTACTTAATACTCTATTGCTTTTCAAAGACCAAATCAAAAAAAATTAAATTAAATTTTTGTCTGTAGGGCAGTGGCTAACAAATTACTATACAGTGGCACAACGGTATAGTAAATGTAAAGAGAATGAGCTTGATATACAACATAGGTCTTGACATGGAAAGATTTCATATAAATACTGTTAAGGAAAAGAAAAAAAACCAAGGAACATTATGTATATATAGATATGTATAAATATTAATGATAATATACAAACAGCTATAGAGCTTAGGACAATGAAAGTTACCATTTTAATCACTTTATGAACATTAGCCCACTTAATTCTCATACAATTCTATGAGGGAAGTTGTTATTCCTCTTCACATTAGAGACAAGGAAACTGAGGCACTAGGAGGTAAGTACTTGACCAAGGTCACATAGCTAATAAGTGGCAGAACCAAGATTTTTTTAAAAAAATATTTTATTTATTTGAGACAAAGAGAGAACAAGTGTGCAGGTTGGAGGGGAGGCAGCGGGAGCAGCAGACTCCCCACTGAGCGGGGTACCTAACACAGGGATTGATCCCAGGACTCTGGGATCATGACCTGAGCTGAAGGCAGACACTTAACCAACTGAGCCACCCAGGTGCCCTCAGAACCAAGATTTGAACCCAGGCATGAGTGTTCCAGAATCTATGCTTTTGAAAACTCTCTCTTTGTATACAGTCGATCATTGAGCAATGCAGGGGGTAGGGGCACTAACATACCCCTCTGTGCAGTGGAGAATCCATGTATAACTTTCAATCCCCCAAAAAACTTAACTATCAATAGTCTACTATTGACTGGAAGCCTTCCTGTTTCTAGCATCACCAGCTGATTAATAAATATGTCTGTATGTTACATGTATCATATACTATATTCTTACAATAAAGGAAGCCAGAGAAAAGAAAATGTACGTAAGAAAATCACAAGCAAGAGAAAATATATTTATAGTATTGCACTGTATTTGTTGAAAAAATCCACATATATGTGGACCTGCACAGTTTAAAGCCATGTTGTTCAAAGATCAACTGTATTTGCAAATTCACAGAAAAAGGATTGGAAAGATAGAGACCAAACTATTAACAATTTACCTGCTATTAAAACAAAGCAACACCTTACAAACAACTAACTAATTAATTAATAGAACTGGTTTCTAGAATCCCTGGATGTCTGCCCATTTCAAGAATCATAACAGATACTGCCTTCTACTCTCATCTCCCCTATTTGGAGACATTTCATGGGCTCTTCCTCCTCTCCAGTGATCCTCAATCTTTCAATAACATAGCTCACCACCCACAATTCTCAACTCCACCTTCATCTTCTCTTCCAAATACGCACCAACCCTCAAGCAAACAGTCTCTTAATACTATAAGTGGGGACCATAAAAATCGAGAAAGGTAGCCCTGAATCATTTTAAGTATTGAAGATATTAGGAGTAACTGACAAGTATTTTACAAGCATGTAGTAGCATATTTCTTGCCTATAAATATCATAAGGCTGAAACATAAACATTTTAGAAAGATTTCTGACAGACATAGAAACAAACAGATTCTCTGGTTAAGCTGAATTAACATAAAATTAAAACAAGCCAGGACTTCCACTTCTGGGAATATGGGAGGATATACTTTTCCCTACTCCTCCTGTGAAGTACAACTAAAAACCCTAGACATATGAAACAAACATAAGTGAACCCTGAAAGGTGACAGAAGAAGGATGAGAGCTATGGACCTCAGGACCCAAGGAATGACATGGTGGTGATGAGTTCTGTGGATTTCTTTTAGTTTTAGAGCTAAAGAAGCCAGCAACCCAGAAACAGCAACAGACACAGACAAAAAAAAGCCCCAACAAAAGACTGCTTTTTCCATCATTGGGGCATCCTAGAAAGACAGAAATTTCTAGACATTAACAGATCTACTCCAGACAAACACCATATAAAAAACTGTGCCCCCACCTACCCATGTGAGCAAAACCAAAGTAGAGAGCTGAGACTTCCATCCTCACCAGGCTGTAATGGGGTATCCTAATACTTCCGCCAAGATGGTGTCAGGGAAGGTCAAGTAGGGAGCCAGGGCTTTCATCCCCACCAGGTTGTAATGACGCATACCTCCCCACACCCCTTCCTCTTCCCAGTGGGGTGACGTTGATGGAGGAACTGATGGATAGGCAGGACTTTCATCATGATGTCTAACAAGGACAAAACCTCTGATGTCAGTAGAAGCCACAAAGGGAGTTTTAATGAGACACTCCTATCAGGGAGGTTTAAGTAGGGGCCAGTAGGGGGTCTGAACTCCCACCTCTGTCCAGCAATCACAAGGAGCCCTACCTCCTTGGATGTCAACAGATGCCAAGCGGGAAAATTGGACTTCTACTTCTCTCTGCCAGTAAAGAGGTAGTTCTCCCTTATTTGCCTATCAGAACAGTGTCAAGAGAAGCCAGCTAAAACAGAAGATTTAAATAAGATCTAGAATCTCACAACATAAACCTCAAATTCCCAAGTTTAAATCGAAACTCACTCATCAAAGAAAATCACCAAGAAACAGAAAGATCTCATACTAAATAAAAAGGAATAATCAACAGATGCCAAAATCGGTAAATGGATATATCAGAACTATCTTAAAAAGGAAAAAGAACAGTTTTAAAACAGCCATCATAAAAACGCATCACTGAGCAATCACAAACATGCTTAAAGCAAATTTAAAAATAGAAAGTCTCAGCAAAGAAACAGAAAGTCTCAGCAAAGAAATAGAAAACACAAAGAACCAAACTGAAATTTTAGAACTGAAAAATACAGTAACTGAAATAAACGTAATGGATGGGCTCAATAGCAGCATGGAAGAGCGAGAAGAAAGAATCAGTGAACTGGGAGACGGACCAGAAATTACCCAAAATGAACCACAGAGAGAAAACAGACTGCATAAAACAGGAACAGAGCCTCAGGGACCGGTGGGACTATAACAAAAGATCTAACATTCCTGTCATCAAAGTTCTAGGACAAGAGAAAGAGGGTGAAGTTTAAAAAGTACCTGAAGAAATAATGGCTAAAAAACTTTCTAAATTTAGCAACAGGCACAAAGCTACAGAGTCAAGAAGGTAAGGAAGGTCCAAACAGGATATAACCAAAAAAATCCCCCCCAAGACACATCATAGTCAAACTTCTGAAAAATGAGGATAAAGAACATTTTTTGAAGAAGTGAGAAAGAAACTATTCTTTACTTATAAGGGAAGAACAATCCGAATGACGGCAGATCTCTCATTAGAAATCACAGGAGCCAGGAGGAAATGCCATGCCATTTTTCAAGTGCTAAAAGAACTGTCAACCCAGAATCCTATATCCAGTGAAATATCCTTCAGGAATGAACAAGAAATAAAGACATTCTCAGATAAAGGAAAACTAAGAGAATTTGTCACAAGCAGACATACTCTAAAAGAATGGCTAAAGGAAGTTCTATAAACAGAAAAGAAATGATAAAAGCAGGAACTCTGAAATATCAGGAAGGGAGAAAAACACATGGTAAGCAAAAATACAGGTTAATTGACTTCTCCTCTTGAACTTTCTAGTTATGTTTGATAGTAGAAGCAAAAATCATAATATTGATAAGATTGTAAATGTATGCAGAGGAGATATTTAAGGCAATTATATTATAAATGTGGGAGAGTAAAGGAACATAAAAGAGAGTGAGGGTTCTACACTTCACTTGAACTAGTAAAATGAGGTTACCATTAGATTGTTATAAGACACACACATACACAATGCAATGCCTAGAGATACCACTAAAAAGCCATTAAAATTACACTCAAAAACACATAAACCAAAATGAAATTCTAACCAATGTTCAAGTAACCCACAGGAAGGTGGGAGAAAAATCACAGAAACAAACAAAAGCCAGAAAATAAATAAAATGGCACATTTAAGCCCTAACATATCAATAATTACATTAAATATAAGTAGTCTAAGTACATCAATTAAAAGACAGAGAATGGCAGAGTAGATTTAAAGTCATGATCTAAATATATCTGCCTACGAAAAACTTCTTTCAAATATAATGCTACAGGCAGATGCAAAGTAAAAGTATAGAAAAAGTTATATCATAAAAACATTAATTAAAAGGAACCAGGAGCAGCTATATTAATATCAGATAAAATAGACTTCAGAGCTAAGAAAATTATCAGACAGAAAGGGATATTATATAATGATGATAGGTCAGTATACAGAAAAGACAGTAATCCTAAATGTGTATGCACCAGACAACAGTGCTATAAAGTATATGTGAAAATAAAACTGATAGAACTGAAAGGAAAAAAAGACAATTCTAATATAGTTGGAGACTTCATCACCCTTATCTCAAAAATTTATAAAATAACTACACAGAAAATCAGCAAGCATACAGAAGAACACAACAACACTATCAGCCAAGAGGCTCTAATGATACTTAAAGAGAATTCCTATCAGTAACAGCAGAATCAGTTTTTTTCAAGTAACCATGGAATATACGCCCAAATAGACCATTTCACAGGCTACAAAACAAACCTCAACATAGCGAAACTAATTGAAATCATACAGATTATATTCTCCAATATAGTCAAATCAAACTAGAAATCAATAACAGAAAAATTACAGGAATAAAAATCACTAAATGCTTGTAAACTAAATAACACAATTCTAAATAATCCATGGGTAAAAGAAGAAGTTCAAAGGGAAATTGAAAAATACATTGAACAGAATGAAAAATTTTTAAAATATAAATTTCTGGAACATAGCTAAAGCATCGAGGGGAGAAATTCATACCATTAAATGCATACATCAGAAATGAAGAAAAGTCTCAAATCAGTAATCTAAGCTCCTTCCTCCAGAATCTAGAAAAAGAGCTAAATAAACCCAAAGTAAGCAAAGGAAGGAAATAATGAAGACAAAACCAGAAATCAGTGAAATTAAAAACAGAAAAATCGAGAAAAATCAATGAAACAAAGAGCTGGGTTTTTGAAAGATTCATAAAATTGGGAAATTTCTAGGAAGACTAACATAGGCAAAAAGAGAGAAGACACAAATTACCAATATCAGAAATGGAGAATATTATTACAGACTCTGCAGACATCAAAAGGATAATAATGGAATCCTATGAACAATTCTACATCTGCAAATTTGACAACTTAGGTGAAATGGATCAATTCCTCAAAAAAAATCCTACACAATCCCTTCCAGAAAACAGAAGAAGAGCAAACACTTTTCGATTCATTTTATGAATCCAGCATTACCAAACCACGTAAAAATGGTATCAAAAAGGGGCGCCTAGGTGGCTCAGTGGGTTAAAAGCCTCTGCCTTCGGCTTAGGTCATGATCCCAGGTCCTGGGATTGAGTCCCATACTGGGCTCTCTGCTTGGCAGGGAGCCTGCTTCCTCCTCTCTCTCTGCCTGCCTCTCTGCCTACTTGTGATCTCTTGTCTGTCAAATAAATAAATTTTTAAAAATCTTTTAAAAAATGGTATCAAAAAGAAAACTACAGATCAGCATCTCTCATGGATACAGATATAAAAATTCTTAACAAAATATTAACAAAGAGAGTTGAGAATAAATAAAAAGAATTATACACCACAACCAACTGAAATCTATTCATGGTTTGTAAGACTGGTTCATTACTCAAAAAATCAATCAATGTAGTATACACATTAAGAGGCTAAGGAAAAAGACCACATGATCATGTCAATCAATGCAAAAAAGGCATTTGACAATATTTGACACCCATTCACTATAAAAGTTCTCGGAAAAAACAGGAATAGAATGCAACTTCTTCAACTTGAATAAAGAGCTTCTACAAAGAAACTACAGCTGATATTATACTTAGTGGTAAAAGATTGAATACTTTCCCCCTGTGGTCAGGAATAAGGCAAGATGTCCATTCTCACCACTTCTATGCTACATAGCACTAGAAGCTCCAGCCATTGCAATAAGGCAAGAAAAGGAAATAAACGGCATACAGGTCAGAAAGGAGATGTGATAGTCTACACAGAAAACCCCAAGGAACATACACTAAGTGAGTTCAGCAAGGTCTCAAAGTTCAGCAAAGATAAACATACAAAAATCAATTGTATTTCTATATAGTAGCAATGGACATGTGGACATCAAAACTAAAAAATACAATTCCACTTACAATTACTCAAAATAAAAAATGAAGCACTTAGGCTTAATTATACCAAACATGTATAGAGCTTGTCTGCTGAAACCTACAAAAGGCTGGTGAAGTAGTCAAAATACTAAATAAATGGAGAGAATATTATGCTCATGAATTGGGAAACTCAACATAGTAAAGATGTGAATTCTCAAACTGATATACAGATTTAATGTTATGACATTATGATTTATAATAAGAAATATGTATTTGGTCTTCACTCATAGCTCTTGGCTCATAGCTCCCAAAATCCTTGGAATTTCCTCAGCAATAAGGGCAATGGAAACATCTTTTGTTCTAATATTTGGTCTCTTGCCCTCAGTTCCTGAAACTGTTTCAGAGCCATAAAGGTCAAAGAGCTGTCCTATTGTCCATAACAAACCCCCTTCTACCACAACTGGGTTTGTGTAGTGTGGTGATTTTTGAAAAGCTCCCAAGGATGGGGGCTTCCAGGGGAACCAACCATGAACTTAAGGGTTGGAACTTTCAGTCCCACCCCTTAATTTCTGGGAAGGGGAGAGGAGGTGGAAGTTGAACCAATCAACAATGGCCAGTGATTTAATCAATCATGCCTCTGTAAAAAAAGCCTCCATGAAACCCCAAAAGGATGGAGAGGATGCAGTTTGGAGAGCTTACAAGTTGGCAAGCACATGGAGATGTGGGGAGAATGCTATACTGGCAGAAAGAGCATAGAAGCTCCATGCCCTTCCCTCACATCCCAGCCTATGCATCTCTTCCAACTGGGTGTTCCTGGGTTATATCCTTTTATAATAAACCAGGGATCTAGGAAATAAAATGTTTCTCTGAGTCTATGAGTGACTCTAGCAAATTAATGGAACCCAAGGAAGGGGTAGTTGGAACCTCTGATCTATAACTGGTAGGTCAGAAGCACAGGTGACAGCCTGGCCTTGTGACCATCATCTGAAGTGGGGAGGGGGTAGTCTTGTGGGACTGAGTCTTTAGCCTGTGGAATCTGATGCTGTCTCCAGGTAGTCAGGGTCAAAATTGGTGAACTCTAGGAACCCTAGAACTGCTGTCTGAGAATTGCTGGTTGTCGGCGTAAGGAACCACCCCCACAGTGGAGCTGGGTCAGACACCCTTTGAAATGTTAGTTCCCATCCAAAATCCATCATGATATTTTTTAGAGAATCTGGACAAGATTATTCTAAGATTTCTATGGAAAGACAAAGGACTTGAATAGCTGAAACAATTTTTAGAAAGAATAAAGTGGATGGAATCATTCTAGTCAATCGTGGGGCTTACTATAGAGCGGCAGTAATCAGTATTGTGTAGTACTGGCAGAAGTCTAAACACACAGAATGTACCCTAAGAGAGCCACACAGATATGCCCAGCTGATTTTTTTCTAAAGGTTCAAAAGCAATTCAAAACAGAAAGGTTGCATTTCCAACAAATGGTACTGGAGCAGTTATTTATTCATAGCAGAAAAGAGAGAGAGAACTCAGACCTAAGTCCATACTTGTGCGAAAGTCAAAAGGTATATCTATCACAGACTTAAATGTTGAATGTAAACTTATAAATCTTGTAGGAAAAAAAAATAGGAGAAAATCTTCAGGATTTAGGGCTAAGAGTTCTTAGACCTGACACCGAAAAACGGAAAAACTGCTAAGTTTTGTCAAAATTTAAATTTGTCAAAGTTTAAAACTTTTGCTCATATGAGACCCTGTTACAATAAGAAGAAAGTATTTCCAAACCATAACTAATAAAAGATACACACACACAGTATACAAGAACACTTAAGACAGTAAAAAAACAAACAATCCAATTAGAAACTGAGTAAGAGGGTGGCTCAGTGGGGTAAGCCTCTATCTTTGGCTCAGGTCATGATCTCAGGGTCCTGGGATCGAGCCCCACATTGGGCTCTCTGCTCGGCGGGGAGTGCTTCTTCCTCTCCCTCTGCCTGCCTCTTTGCCTACTTGTGATCTCTCTGTCAAATAAATAAGTAATCTTTAGAAACTGAGTAAGAGGTGAAGCGACATTTCAGTGAAGACACAGAGATGGCAAATACATGCGGGAAAGGGTGTTCAATGTCATTAGCCGCTAGAGTAATACGAATTAAAAACCAAATGACTTGTCACTACATAACTATCAGAATGACTTAAAAAAAAAAAAAAACCAAAAAACTAGTGACAATAATAAATGCTGGAAAGAATGTAGAGAAACTGGATCATTTCTGCATTACCAATGGGAATATAAAACATTACAGCCACAGAGGAAAAGAATTTGGCATTTCTTTAAAAATGAAACTTGCAGCTACCATCAAACCGACAGCCTCACTCCTGGACATTCATCCTAGAGGGATGAAAACATGGTCACACAAAAACGTGTACACAAGTATTTACAGCAGCTTTACTCATAATAGCTCCGAACTGGGAACCACCAGGGTGTCCTTCAATAGGCAAAGAGTTAAGCTAACTGTAGTGCGGCCACATCAATTAATACTATTCAGCAATAAAGACAGCAACAGATGAATCTCCAGGGAATTATGCTGAGTTTTTGAAAAAAGAACAGCAAAAAAGCCAATCCCAAAAGGCGACATGCTGTATGGTTCCTGTATATAGCATTTCCGAAATGAGAGGGTTACAGAAATGGAGAACGAAGTAGTGCTCGTCCGCGGTTAAGGAGGTCAGTTAACTCCTAGAGAGCAGACAGGCTGCCTGTGAGCACATGTTTATACACAAACCAACCAGTCCTGAGTCTGTATCCATCCCCGTCTACCTCCTTTTATCAGGCTCCTTCCATGGTCCCCTCATCCTATAGTCCCCAAGGGCCAGGTTGTCAGACTAGAAACCATCCCTGACAGCCCAGCGCCTGCTGGAGTTATTTCAACTAGACTGTCCTAAGTCTGCTGACCTGACCTGCCTGGCCTCTCCCACAGAAACCACAAGAAAGTCTCCAGCTCATGCTTCCCCTCATTCCCTCTGCCTCGTGCCCAATGCTGGTGTCTCCCCATCTCCCGTGATGGTGCGGCGGTGTGTCCCCCTCCTGCTGGAGCTGGGAGTGAAAATCTCCCTTTTCGATGGCGCTTGTCTCCTGATCTGCAGGCCTCAACAGACTTTAATAAAAATAAAATCCCAGGTATGTTTTAAAAGCAAAATGTTCTGTATCTTGACTATATCAGAGTCAATATCCTGATTGTTGACATTTTCCTAGAATTTGCAAGATGTTACTATCGGGAGAACATGAGTACACGCAAGATCTTTCCATATTACTTCTTACAACTGCATGGGCATCTACAGTCATCTCCAAATAAAAAGTTGAACTGAAAAAAAGAAAAGAAAAATTACAGCAGTCCCTCCCTCATCGTTTCCACTAACCCAGCTCACTGAGGCTTGTCAGAAGCCTTTCGAAGCGGTGAAGAGGAAGTCTGGCGAACAGGAGGAAGCTCCAGAACACCACACTGTTTCTCAAATCCTCCCCACCTTCTAGACGAACCAACTACGGAGCAAGTCATTACCAAGAAGGAAGGCTTTGGGTCAGAACCGAAGGGCAGAGTTGGGGAGACCGAAGCCTGGAAGGAGCGATGGAGGCCGTTCTCCCTGAGAGATGTACCCTAATAGCAGGCCAGGCCCGCCTCTCACACACCCCCTGGGACAGAGGCTGGGGCTCTGCGGGGCCCAGGCAAACGTGCAGGGAGAGGCCAGCATGACCCCAAGTCTGCTAATCCAGGCCACGGGAAACAACAGCCCAAAAGCTGGTCACAAGACCGCTGTCTCTGTTTTCAGTAATTCGCAGTTTAATGTATTTTCTAACAAAACAAAAGGGAGGAACACCTGGTGCTTTTTCTCAAAACAAGCTCTGGTTCTGAAAATAAACCCCAGCATGGGGTGGGTCTCTGCCTGTGGTGGTTTCCGCTCTGGACAGTGGAGCGTGGGCGGGGGGGGACCGGAGGCAGCAGGGGGACGCCGCTGCCCCTTGCTTCTGCTTTTGCTCCATGGAGCCAGAGCTCCGGGGAGGCCACGGGCTCTGGCTGTCCTCCGGCCACGAGGACCCTGGAGCTATCCGGGAGGCCACGTGACAGCTGGGACCAGACCGGACATATGATTCCGTCCCACGTTTGCCACTTGAGGCCCGCCATATGTTTTTAATAAGATACTTTACCATCTTCTCGGGCTTTGTGTGTGACTTTTCAAGAATTTCTTGAGCGCTATATAGAAACATCAGCTTGCTGGAAGCTGTTTCAGCATTTAGCAGATTACTATTTTCTTTCACCAGTTTGCTAAGGAAGGCCTTATTTGCATGCAGACTTAGGACTTTAAACTCACCCCTCCGTGAGCCCCCTGGACACAGCCCACTGGCCCGGAGGGGAGCTGGTTTCCCCGAGTTCCCCCAGTGTCCCTCATGTTTGACAGTTTAAGTATCTGAAACTTCTAATTATTTAGAAAATCCCGAATACAGTTAGGGCATATATAAATTATTCACATCCAAGAGTTTTTAAGAAAGGTTTTGTTGTCTAATTAGTCTCAGAGAAAAGCAGCAGAGTCGAGAGAAAGGAGACAAGGAAGTGCAGACTTGAAGGCAGGACTGGCCAGCGTCGGCCCACGAGGCCTGCTGGCTGGTCACAGCCCGTGACCAAGGCCGGCTCCCCAGCGCCAGCAGCGAGCAGGAGCCACGCAAGCCTCACTTCCTGGATCTTCTCTGGCAGGATCTAGATGCCAAGTCCTCGGCCGCTCATGGGCCTGCCTTCCCCACATGGCCCTCCGTCACGCCGGGTCCTTCCCATCAGCAGCTACGCGTGCTCCACACTTTCCTGTCTTTACACAGAGGAAGAAAGACTTCTGACCCCACGTCGCCCTCCAGCTGCCGCCGCCCTCTCCCTCCCTTCCTTTGAGGTCCTCTCCCGCTTCAGGTGGGCTCTTCCCGTCCACTCCTGTCTTGCTTCTGAGGCCACTGCCGAGTCCATAACTACCTCCTTGGTATTAACTCAAAAGAAACCTTTCCGCTTCATTTTACTTAAACTTTAGGCAACTGTGAACGTTAACAACCACCCTTTCTCCTAGAAAGACTCATTTTCCTTCAGTTTCTTACTAATTTTCACCTACTTCTCTGGACAGTCAGCCCCGGTCCCCTCTTTGGGGCTCCCTTCACACCTAGTGTGACACTCCAGGGACCACCTCCCAGGGACACCTCAGTTACCACATGGTCTCTCCCGACCTTCAGCCCTGGGGCCCCTCAGCATTGCCGCCTGGATATCACACAAACACCTCAGTGTGCCCCAAACTGAGCCAATCGCCCTTCTCTACCCACAACCCACCTGGCTGTCCATGCTCCTCTTTCAGCGAAAGGGCATCAGCGCCCACTGGCTGCCCAGGAAGATGCCTCGTTATCATCGGGGCTCTTCCTTTCCCCACCTCTGCGCCCACCTCCCAACACTCAATCCGTCTCTTCCTGTGAAAGAGTATGTATTTGGATGCCCATGTCCTTCAGATCCACGTACATCCTGTCTCCACGGTGACTGGTCAGGCCACTACTCTCACACCTGGCACTAGCATGAAGCCTCCAAATCCAGGCCTCACCACCCTGCCCCCCGCCCCCAGTACCCATGTCTTCCAATTATTCCCCTCATTGCACACACCAAGTGAACTTCTGGAAACACACATCTAAGAATCTCCTCTTCTTGAAGTCCTCTGACCACCCCCACCGCCCTCAGAATAACGGGCAATACTTTTGTGCTGGGATCCGGCCTCATCCGCCCTCCCAGCCTCACCTCTGCCCTCGCCTCCGACCTTCCACCTGGTGGAACCCAACCTCCCCAGACCTCCGATTCCCAGGGCCTCACACAATAGCAGGTGCTTGACAAATATTCGTGAAACCAATGCGTGAATAAAAACATGAATGAGTGATGTCAGGACCAATTTCACTAAGGAGCTACTCAAATGGGGTTTGGAAGGAGAGGTGAAATTTTACTCCAAAAGTGGGGAGGGAGGTCCAGGAATTCTGGAATTCTGGAAAAAGTAGACTCAGAGGCATGATGGTACAAACTTTCTGCTTATTCTGAACATGAGAAAGTGAGAAGTACAGTGAGGCCCGAGAAGAAGCTAGTAGAAGGAAGTGAGACAGGAAGATAGACGGAAACCATGTGTACCAAATGAAGGAGTCTGGTATTTGTCCTACAGGGTCTCTGCTTCTCAGGGATGACAGACCTCTTGTTGGCCAGCACTACAACAAGTATGCATGCTATCATTGGGCCCTCGCTCCCGGAAGTGTCCCTTACTGGGAGAAGTCCCAGGATGACAGGAAGTTGGGCACAAAGCCTGGGGGAGGGGGAGACTCTTGTCAATTCATCTGCTGCTCCCCACCCCATTCCTTTCACTCACTTTCACTTTAGTGAGAATAGAAACTGACAGAATGTCACCTTTCTTGAAGGCAATCAGTAATGTTTATCAAATTAAAATGTGAATACCCTGACCCAGTAATTCCAACCTATAGAATTATTCTTTGGACCTAGTAGGACATGCCAGGATACATGTGCAAGGACCTTGTTTAGCGTATTAAAAACAAAAACTGGAAACAAACTAAGTGTCCTTCAGGTGGGATTATTGGCCAAATTTTGGCACAGCCAGATAATATTTGTTATTAAAAGGATGAGATAGATCTATATAGATTAATATAGAGCTCCCTATGCTCACAATATATTTTAAAAGCTAGGAGAGTATGAATAGTACCATTCCATTTATATTTATATTTAGTACCATTTATATATTTATATACAGTACCATTCCATTTATATATATATATATATATATATATATATATATATATTTTTTTTTTTTTTTTTAAGCCCATAGACATACACACACATCCCCAGAGACTTCTGGAAATTTAAATCAGGGGAGGCCAAAAACAACAGAAAAGGCTAGCACAGCCCTCCCTGAGGTAGACCTAGAGTTATTTAAGAATGACTTGATTTAGACAAGTGCCATAAAGACTCCAGTATATAGGGTAAGGTTTCTCTGGAAGAGAATGGAGGAGGTCTGAGATTGGAAAGAGGAAAAAGAAAATATCTCCTCCTCTCTCCGAGACTGGGATTCAAATCTAGATATCGTTCTGGAGTAGGCAGAATGAAGGCACAGTCTGGGCAAGTAGGGGGTCAAAGGACAATGGGCCTCAGTAGCACATTCTCATAGTTGCTGAGTTTTACTTTCTCATTCCCCTCATCCTCAGAGCTCCAGAAAAGTCTCCTGGAAAGTGACTCGGGTCTCAGCTGTTCTGTGGGATGCCATGGCAGGTCCCAGAAGAAGGGAATAGAAGGGAAAGCAGTGTCCATCCCCACTCAGGCCAGAAAGGTGGAAGCAGTCACTGCAGGGTTAGCAGGGAGCTGTACTCAGCCAAGGACAGCCTCACAGATGTCACCAATAAAAATGGTGAAGTGCGGTGGCCGGGGAGAAACCCAGAGTTGAAGAACCCTGAACATGCTTGAGCCGGTGCCCTGGGAGAGGCTCAGAAAACACTGGAGGACAGACATTTGGCAGGTGTCAGGGTAGAGAAGAAAGGGAGGGAATTCTAGAAGTAAGTAGGAGAGAGTCTATGTTGTCATAACCTGGAATTTAGCAAGAAAGGTGGATAGGTCTGGAAAGCAGGATCTGACAGAAACAATGTCTGTTAGGACTACCCTTCCCAGCACTTACCACAATTTTGTTTTACATTTATTTGTGTGAGCATTTAATTCTCTTCCTCTCCCTCTGGACTGTAAGCCTCGTGAAGGCTGAACACTGGATGTTTTCATTCACCACTATGTCCCCAGTTCCTGGCTGGCACATGGTATTTACTCACAAAACAGATTGGATAAATAAACAATTTAAGTTAAAATGCTCTTAAACATTCGATTATTCTTTCTTTGTGTTGTTGACTTTTTGTTTTGTTAGTTTTTGTCCAAACAGAATATTGTCATAGGAAAGTTAGACCAAAAAGCATATTATCAAAGGAGGCTATTTCTGTTACAGAGAGAGTTGTGTCATGAATTCGGTGTAGAGGCTTTAGTCTCTGAGTTGTAAGCACTTGTTTAGAGAGCAAAAGGCTATAAAAGTTAGGACGTATTAAGATGTATTTCATCAAAAATACATAAAAACACACCCACACTGGCCGTCAGTAATGGCCGGCCTGATGCTGCTGTATCCCAGAGTGATGTGAAAGCCAAAGATTAATTCTGCCCCGAAGAGTTTTAGCATGAAGTGCTTCCAGGGCATTATGATTCGCTGAAAACTGACCGTCCGCATATGACAGAGCAGCAGGTACTACCTTCAGCAACTGCCAGGTGCCCACAACACAGTGCGCGGGTGCGGTGATGTCACAAGGACACATGTGACCATCAGCCTTCTGATGACAAGGAGGATCATCACCAGTCACTCTGAGATCTGAGAGTGTGGCAGTGGAACAGAAAGGGCAAGCTATTTCACAGAGGACTGCAGAAATACGGACAATAGATTGAGAAGTTTAGCAAATAATGCCCAGCCCCTTACCCTAAGAAGCTTCTCCTGACCTAGAGAGAAAAGTTACAAAATTAAATTTTTATAAACACACATGTGGCATCTTTGGCTTCAAACAAGCCACAAGGCATGTGGCCATGCCACTCAGGGTCAGCAGTCCATCTGTGCCAAGCTCTCGGGGCTGTGCGGTCACAGTACGGACCATACTCTAAGCACAGGAGGGATTAATCCTGCCGCAGATGTGACAGGCGGAGGTGGGTCTCACCACAATCCCCGGCAGGCTCCCTTGGGCACTGCAGTTCGCCGGTCTAAGCATCTCGGAAGCCCGCCACCATAAAATGCCTTACATTTCGGTTTGGAGGTTGACGTTCTATGAAGCTCTCGATAAAAGGAATAGGAAGTGACTCTCTTCCCCCGCCCCTTGCCCATTCCCCTTGAACTCAGGGTCAGACCTCTAGGGAACCAGATCCTATCTAAGAACAACCCAGCGGTCAGTACGAAGAGACGTTTCCCAGCCCTCTCCCTGAAAGGGCTTTCAGAGGGAGCTCGGACACTCTCCATCTCTGCGGGAGGGGGCTGGGTAATTGCCGGGCTGACCCTCGGGAGCCTCTTGCCCTGCTCACCTTTCACTATAATGCGTGGTACAACATAATCATGAAATGTGCTTATTAATTTTACTCATTTGACACTGCGCTCTTCTGCCCTGAGCTAGATGTTAGGAGAAAATGATAGGGATAGATTCTGCTCCTGTCAGACTTACCAAGACTTTCAGAAAACCAGACTATCAAAGGCCATCTGCCACCCACTAGCCAAGCTTTCAGGACGACCTCAAAGGTACAAGCGGGATGTTAAAGACACAGATCAACAAAGGAGAACAGCAAGAAGACGTGGAGAGCCGTGCCCTGGGCGTGAGCCCCCTGCACGAACCCTCCCGGGAGAGCAACCCCTGAGCCAGTCCTCCCGGAGATCGTGGGCGCTGGGCCCCTGCCCTGATTCATGACTGGCTGCTTCATATCTAATTCATCAAAAGACACTTTGGCTTCTCAAATCAGGAACATTTTTATTAGCTTCCCCAAGAGTTTTATGGCACAAAGCCATATCTAATGATTCTATTTTATGGCAAGTTATACATTCAAACAGTGCTTTGAAGTCAGACAGCAGGTAAGACTCAAATCTTTGTCAAAAAAGATTCCCTTGTCCTTTCACTTTTAAAATGTTTATAAGCTTTCAAACAGTTGGGAAAGTGATGTGGAGCATTTTAACCGGCTTCTCCTTCCCAGCACAGGACCCGGCGCAGGCTGAGCCAATGGGTACCAAAGAGTTCTCAATGGGGCTTGCTTTTGCCCCTCTGTCCCCTCCGCCTTGGGACATCTGGCAAAGTCTGCCCACATTTTGGGTTGCCACGGTTGGGGGAGGGGAGGTTAATGCTAGTAGGGTCTAGTAGGTAGAGGCCAGGGATGCTGCTAAGCATCCTACATGTGAGGCACAGCCCCAACACAGGATTATCTGATCATCTGGCCCAAAATGTCACGAGTGTTCAGGTTGAGGAACCAGGCCTTAGGGCTTCTTCTGGACCAGGCGCTGGATCCCTCCCACCCCTGGGACATCAGATGCTAATCTAGTCATGGTGGCAGGTTTTCAGTGCTGGCTAATGAGCCTTGTATTCTTTTAATTCTTACACATTCTTGATGCACATTTTCAACAAACAAGAATAAAACGCTGTCTCAAAAAAAATGAGGAAAGTGAAAATAAGACCACCTTAGAATCTCAGGACACGGGACCACAGTCACTGCTAACACAACCCTCCTAATGTCACTCTGCACCTTTGACCCAAATCCCAGTTTATCTATTGAAACAACAAAATAAGAATTCCAGCCATCAGTGCTACGGAACAGAAGCACAGACGCCTGCTGAAGAGCAAAGCCAGTGCTCTGCTAACCTGCGCAGGTGTGATCAGTCAGAGCGGTGGACCTGGAAGGGGCCCGGGTCCTGATTCACCACTCCCAAGGACTGGGCCTCTGTCACTTCGCCTGTCAGAACTTGGGTTTCTCTTAATCAGCGAAGTGGAGATAAAGCTACTTGTCCTCCTACCCTTCCAGGGAACTGTGAGAGCCCAATGAGTTCACAGGTAGGAAATTGCTCTGCAAACTGTAAAGAGCTATAGAAATGTATAGCGACACACCAGTGACACACACGCAGGAAAACCTATGCCAAGGATCTTTCAGACTGTTGGATGCTGTTCACGAAATCTCACAACAGAGCCAACCGTTTAGATTTACAGAAGGTGAAAACAGCCATCACAGAGGTCAAGGCCAGGTAACAGCCCAGGTGGACCCAGGTCCTCTGACTCCCAACCCAGGACACTCCCCACACCTTCCCACTGGTGACGCTTTCGCTCCCTGTTCAAGTTCCCGGAGGGAAGGAGCACATTTACACACAAGGCTCGGGGGCCTGAGCACAGGGAATAAACATTGGTTGAATCAGTGGATCTGGACTTACTACATCATAGCCTGTTGGGGCTCGGTTCCGAGAAGCCACCACCCCCACTCCTGTGATGGGATCCATCGATGTCTCTGGCAAAGCTTCTGAAAGGTCTTTGACTTCAGGCATGGTGGATTGGTCCTGGTTCCGAAAAGAAGAAAGCACAAAATTCAAACTGACCGTTTAAAGTGAACGATACAAAGTCTCAAACACATAGAACCAGAATCTTGGGGCAAATATCCTGAGCTTAGTTCCATGTACCTGAACTGGCTAAAGGAGCCCTGAGCTTTCCTGACCCTTTCCTCAGATCAAGAGCTCAAGTCGTCTCTGACCCCTGCTCTGTCATGTTGGCTCTGAACACCGGGCTAACGTAGTTAATGGGGGCCTGTCCCTACTCAGAGAGGTAACTTGGACTCAAACCCCAAAGCCAACCATTCTTAACTCTCTCAACAAGCTGCCTGACTTCTGAACAGATACCCGTAGCTTCTCTGGGGAGAAAGCAGACACAGCTGAACTAACACAACTGTCCACTTATCTTCCTTACAAGATCTCGTGTGGAGGTGCAGACTTCCAAATCTATACCCTCTCACACAACCAAGCACGGACTGTTCGGTAGGCAGAGCTCTGCAAACACGTGGAAGAAAGTGATCTGGGAATGGAGGCAAAGGAATGGCATTCAAGTCCAGGCTCCATGGCTTACTGGCTGGTGACTTTGAGCAAGCAAGAGGTCATGATTCTGACAGTCACAGAGCTGCCGTGAGATCTAAGGGAGTCACATGAACGAAGGGCCTGGAGGAGTCCCTGGCACAGAGTAGGCACTCAACAAAAAGCAGATGAGACTGGCAGGTCTGGGGCACACAGGTTCAGCACAAGTGGCCAGAAATGTGGTAGATGCCATTCCTGGGAGGCCTGGCAGGTGCCTTTGTTGCGTTTAATCCCACAGGTCATGTGGGTACTTACTCAAAGCTAAATACTAACAATGACCGTAATTCTTGCTGGGCACTTTGGGAGAAAGGGAGGGGAAATGGAATTATTATTCTGCTGCTGACTGCCTCTTGATGTGACCAGAGGAGACAAGGAGAATATAGAGAACACTGGGTCTGGGCAGCTGGAGTGGCAGTGCACCAGAAAGCAAATAAAAGAGGTAACACCTTATGTAAATGACTTTTAGTACTTTTAAAAGGACAAGGAGGGAAAAAGAGCAAGTTAAATTCCACCTCCTTCTGCAGCAATTTAATTCCACCGGCTGTAGGTCTACCAGATCTCTCGAAGCTGGTTACTGCTTCTAAAACAAACCAAACACCCTGCCTAACTAGGCAGGGAGAAGAAATATTCTTAGTTCTCAGCCTAGAATCAGAAAAGGCAGAGGCTCTTAAAAATGACTGCAGCCTTCTAAATGGGAACAATCAGAATGCTATATGCAAGTCACCCTTGTAATCAGTGCCCCCTGAAGCCCACAAAAGGCTCCGGAAACAGACTCGTCAATGCAATTGACCCAAGTTTCCAATCAAGCCCAGGAAGCCCCTGGCAGCAGCCACGCTCTCAACTTCTGTTCATGACAAAAGCCAAACTAAGTTATGGTTTACTTAATCCTACTGAAAACGAGCTTCTGGAAGCCCAGGGCATGCCACACCATGGCATCATTTTCTGTTTTTTCAAATTTCATTTACCAGGCAGGTTTATATAAAGCACCAGGATTGGTGATTCCTGCACAAAGTAGGCAGGAAGTAAGTATTTATTCAATGAATAGGCATGCATGCCCCCCAATAAAGAAGGTTTAGCATTAAATATCTCCATCGGCCCAGTCCAAAGCAAACACTAATCAAAAAGTATCGTCACTTGGAAAATCCCATAGTATTGGTAGCATGAAAAGAAGACTGCTGCATTTTGAAAAATGGGTACCTGCTGCTATTGGTTACCAAAACGCTTTGCAATTAACAACTCATTAACAGAATGTACAAATTCTGCCAGTGCTAAAATACCATGCTGTGACTTTAACAAAGAACATCCAAGGGTTTTTTTTTTAATTATTTTTTATAAACTTTTTTATTTTTTTATTAACATATAACATATTATTAGCGCCAGGTTTACACACTTCACAGCACTCATAATAGCACATACCTTCCCCAATGTCCATAACCCCACCACCCTATTATTATTATTATTATTATTATTAAGATAGTACCGCCTCTACTATGTGAGAGAAAGAGAGAAGGCAAGCATGGGAACAAATAAGAACTATTTTATTTGCTGACAGATTCCCGTCCCCTGACCACGACGTCCTCGTGAGGCGCGGGTGACAGCGGCTCTCCCCTCCCGAAGCCGGTGGTCAAGGGCAGTGGGGGCCCCTCCCGCTCCCAGGAACCCCGCCGCTCCCACAATGCACCGGGGAGGCAGCCCAGCCGCAGGTTCCAAGATGGCTGCCGGCTGCCTCCGGCTGAGGCAGACAAAGGAGCCGGCGGCCTGTGCCGATTCGCGCACGGTCGCAGCCCAGCCTGCAGTCGGGAGGATGCGACAGCGGAGCATGAGCACAGAGCATCTCGGATGCACGCCTCCTTCTTCCCTTTCCCCCCCAGCTGCTGTACCCTGGGGATCAAGGCAGCCTTTGTGAAATACAGACAAATGACTCCTCGCGGCGCGGGGCCGGGGCCGGCTCGGCGGTGGAGGAAGCCCCACCACCAGCAAAGGAAGCTTTTAATGAGAAACGCCCAAGATATCCATGGCAGAGGCAATCACTCAAAGCAGCTTGCCCTGAATTACATATTTTCTGACTGCAAATTACTTTTAACAGCGTCTCTACCGTCACTTCAATTGACCTTCCTAACAAAAGGCCATTTATTAACTAGCACTCCACGTTTCCCGGGCTGTGTGGAGCCTCGAGCCAGAAGGGATGGCACCGCCGAGTACTCAGCCGCCCAGGGTCACAGGCCAGGCCTCTGAGAGGGGAGAAGAGGCCATTAATGCAAGCCTGCAGAGCAGATCTGCCGGGGAGGGGCGCTGGGGGAGCGGGCTGTTTAAGACCAACATTAACCTGTCTGGCAAGAGGCAATGCTGGTCTAATACATAAAACACCAAGGCCTACTTGCAGCAAGCCCTGGCTGCATCCTCAGCAGCTCTGCAGCCGAGTGAGCGAGAGACCCACCTCTATCTCAAAATCCTAACCGCACGCAGACACACTAACACACCTGCGCTGCGTCTGCAGAGTGCTTTGCAATTCTCAAAAAGCTTTCTCGGTCACCCTTCTTGACTGATGAACACACCAAACCTGGAAGGTAGCTGGGTCTTATTACCCCGATTTTGGAGGGAAAAAGAAAACTGAGGCCCAGAGTTGTCAGCCGCTGCGCAACTGGCCACCGGACCTTTAGTCCTCCTTCCCAGGTCTGATCCGCTTTCCATGACTCTGTGCCTGGAGACCAACATCCCATCTGATACCCAACTGAGAAAGCAGTTTCAACACTAATTATATTTAAAAATGCCAAAGCTCTTCTTTCTCTAGCTATAGCCCAATAAGTGAAGCAAGCGGGAGAAAAGTACAGAAAGATAAAAGTAACATGGGATTAATTTTCCTCACACCTCAGTTTCAAGATTCAACATTTCCCTCATAAATAATTTACAACAATAAAAATGAGCTAAGGCCATGTTTGTGTAGGACGGAGGTAAATTTAGGCCTAATGAGGGAGATCCGAGCGCCGCACAGGAGGGAATAGGTTGATGTATAGCACTGTATACGCACAATCGACAGCACACAGGGGCTCCATTACCAACTGGAAGTCGCGAGGCCCGCCAGGAGGAGGGGGGGCCAATTTAAGGAAACTTCTACCATCCCAGCTGCGGCTGCAAGGGAGTCTGCAAGAGTCTCCACAGGGAGAGCCAAAAGTTGACCAGGATTTTAGATGACAAGACAATGGGGGCTGAGATTTCTCAGAACTATAAAATTGAACCAACCTGAAATTAAGCCAGTTCTCAGGAAATGCCAGGTGAGGAATCAAGGTGATGATGGCGCCTGGGAGGCACGTCTGCTCGTGGGCCCACGGAGAGTACAGTGGCAACAATGATCTTGAGCTGGTCCTCCTCATTTAACCTTGTAGGTTATCTGGCCCCAGTTGCCCTCCCAGTCTCTACCCTGGGTGCATGGCCAGGCTCCACTATATCATTTCCGAGGCTGGGGGTTGCTATTCCTATGTCTGCCCCGAGAGGATTTCTCCGCCAGGCAGGAGAGTATGTATGAATGTGCTGTGGGGTGTGTGTGTGTGTGTGTGTGTGTGTGTGTGTGTGTGTGTGTGTTGCATGTACACACTGGGGCAACAAATATTCAGTTAGGGTGAGGTATGTTTCCAGGCCAGGAGGATTTTTCCCATGTCATGCTCGATGAATACTATGCAACAAGGCCGGGGAGGAGAAAAACCGCCTCCTGCTTCTGCCTGCAGTGCTGCAAACAGGGCCTGGGGAAGGCCCCAGCCCCCAGCCCTGCAGCACCTTGGCAATGCTGTCATCCCAGGTTCACAGAGAAATGAACTTTAACTATAAAGCCTCTCATACAGACAGCACACTGCTCCCTTGTAGCTGATCAAAGAATTACTACAACAGTGTGCTTAATCCCTAAAAGTCAGCAGTGCTGGGCTTAACTGATGCTGAATATTGTTTCAGAATCAAAGGCGTGCCTCCCGGCCCCAGTCTGGGAGAAAACTAAGCTACTGTATCACAGTTGAAAACTCAGGGGAACTTTGATATCATCTCTGTTTAATTTCCCCGGCCCTGTGAGCCTGGGGTTTATCTCGTTTTATCAACTCCTGTACTGAAATCAAAACCCAACTAACAGAGCTCAGACCTCTCTCCACCGAGGCCCTTCCAGCAGCAGGGTGGATCGGGGGGCAACAACTGCAGCGGGGCAGGGGGCGTGCCATCAAAGGAGGCACAGCAGGAACCCGGACTCGGCCTCCCCACTGCGGTGAGGAAGGCCGGCTCAGAAGCAGCGCCAGGGCCGCCCACCAAGGGCTGAAGGCGTGACTCGCACACAACTTTTGAGAAGAGTAATTTCAAAGTATGGGGGGGTAGGTTAAATTGGGCTACTGTAATTGAAATGACAAAACCAGTGGATTAATTAAGTCCCTACAGAAGGATGAACTTGCAATCCGTTTGTTTGAAATCCAAAGTCAAGGGCACAAAAGACATAAACTGTCTGCCCACATCCACCAACTTGTGGGGCTGGGGGAAGACAGTGGGTAAATATTTCACTTGCCGTGGAAACCTGACCAATAGCAGGGGGTGGAGACGGCTGTCCCTGCCATGAGAGCTGCTGCTGTACCCATCGTGGGGCAGCTCTTTTGCCTGTCTCCCAGCGGCAGCAGTGGTCTGCAAGAATCCATGCCCCCTTTGGCCCCATGATTACTGTCACCTTTTTGCCTACAAATCTTTAGCAGGTATGGAGGGACACGGCCCCGTTCCCACTGAAGGGAGACCATGGCCAGGCTTCACCAACACACACCACCACACAAACAAACACACAGACCGGGCTGCCTGTGTGCAGGTAAGGTGCAGACCTACCTCCTCGGGAGACGGCAGGCCATGGCCTGAGTCCATGTAGCACCTAAGGCCAGCCGGCTCCTGGAGCTACTCATGGAGGACAGTCCCCAGGCGGAGAGGCGTCCGCTATGGAACCTCAGAACGGCATCCTGGGGCCTCCTGCACTTGGTCTGGACCACTCTCCCCGTCCAGAAGCCAAATGACTCTAACAAACACTTTGAGTATGGTCAGGTGGCCACAGACCAGAGGCTGCTGGGAAGGCTGCTAAGATATTAGTAGACTAAAGCAAATATTTTTCTAAGCTCTCCTAGATCACAAAGAATTTTCCAGCTAGGGAACTAACAATGGCGAGCACTTCCTTTTCTCCAGTAAAGGCCTGTTACTTCTAATAAAAGAATCTGGTGTATAAACGCACCCATTCTATCTGACCAATGCAGAGATTTCTATTAACCATTTGTATACCAAGCAGATTTTCCACAAATCATGTGATACAGGCCTAGAGTTCATGTTGCTGCCGCGCATATGGTGCAAGGCTAGATCCCAGAGTTCATTCTCCAAAAATAAATCCAGGATCAAGTTTTATGGCCCTGCGGTAGCCAAAGTCCTGCCCCTTACAGGCCAGACTCTCCACAGCCAGTGAACCTAGTGCTGGGGAGTGGGGCAGGGGCGGGGGGCGATCTCCAGAACACTGTGCCCACTGTGCCCCCACCTGCCCCCAAACACTGCAAAAGAGGGTCAGCCCTGCCGCTTCCCATCAAGTCTCAGTGCCATATGTCCCTGGGAGAGAAGGAAGAAGGAGACCCCCACAGAAGGCAGGTGCTCTAAAAATGGACCCAAAAGGACCCAGGAGACGTGCTCTCTTGATGTTCAGTGACATAAGATAAGTCACATCCTTACCCCGGTTTACAGAGTAAAAATGCCAATATGGTGCCTCAGCACCAAGCAAATGGGCCGCCGGGTGGGAAATCATCAGAACACCTGGCTCAGGTCAGCCAGGCATCTCATCCCCACCACCCTCCTCTCCAACTTTCATAGGGGTCTTGAGAGTTTCTTTTCATGTATATTTGGCATCTAATTTTTCTACCTGTATGCTGATGGCTTCCAAAATCCCTCGACTGCCCTGACTTTTCTCCTGAGACTCAGAGGTGTGCATCTAGTGTCCTGCTGGCTACTGCCAGCCTGTGTCCTGGCTGAATGTGTCCTCCTCCCCCTGAAGCATCTCCCACATTTCCAGTACCTTGCAGGACCTGGCACACAGCAATAAGCCCACAAATATTTACAGGGAGCCTTTGTGTAAGCAGTGAGGGAGACTTCGCAATGACGATGATGGACAATGCAACACTGGGGAGCAGGGACTCAAACAGGAGCAAGTGTGAGGCACCTGCAGAGTGTGTTAAAAGAGACTCTTGAACCCACTCCCAGAGACACAGATTCAGTAAGTGTAGGATGGGGCCCAAGAAGCTGCATTTCTAACAAGCTCCAGGTGACGGCCAAACAGCTGGTCCACAGTCTGAACTCGGAGTACAAGACAGCAGGTGCTCGTTAGATGTTTGATGAATGAATGAACAGAAACAAAAACCTGAGTGTAATTATCCATGGGGACTAGCCTCCGAATGAATCCTTCAGTCTCTCCCTCCCCAAACAGGTCAGCCCAGAGCACCCAGTTCCTCCCCTACGACACCCACCCCACCATTCAAAATCCAGGTCACACTCTCCCCAAACCTTCCCCGACTGCCTAGCCACACAGCTGCTGTCACGGAGAAGCCCTGCGTGTCACCAAGGACGTGGTCTTAGCACACGTATGCGCACATATGTGTGTACACACACACAGAAACACACAGCCTTGCCTCTCAGAAGGTTAAAGTGCTCTTGCCCCAGGAGAACAGTGGTTGTTCAAAGGTGTTATGTCCACCCAGTGCCTGGCCCACAGTGGGCGCTCAATAAATGGATTATGGGGGGGGGGTAGATGGAAGGAAGGAAGGAGCAAGTTCCCATCATCCTTTCAAAACTGCCCCTCTTTCACTGGATTAGGAAAAGCACACAAAGCATCAAAGGCAACAGCAAGAACAGCCCTGTGGAACCCTTACAATGACAGCACCAGGCTGGGCATCCAGGAGCCCAGGGCAAACACTACAATTCTAGGGACAGGCAGGCTGCAGAGGAGGGGCCGCAGGACCGCAGCACTCCAGCAGCTCCAGAAGTGATTATGACTTAGTGCAAGCAGTTGGGTGACAGCCTGGCAGAGGCCAGGGGGTCTCCAAGCTAGCTGCACAGAAGACTCCACTAAGGAGTTGGTGAAAAGCACTGCCGCCCATTCCAGTCCCCCAGGTTGTGATTTAACTGGTCTGGGCCTGGGCCGAGACCAGATAATGCATGGCCTAGGCCAAGTGCTACTGTGAGACAATGAAACAGACATGGCCACCCCCTGTGGCGCTCCTAGGCTGGGAAACATCCCAAAGAAAGGGGCTGCCCAAGAGGGGACACTTCCTTCTGCCTGGTGAGTCACGGAGATGGGAGGGAAGAGCAGGCGGTCGGTCAGGCTGGCCTCCTGGAAAGACAGAGGGTGCTGAGTAGGGAAGGTACTGTAGGCAGGAGAGGCCAGGTCAGCAGCGGTGTGAATGAACGCAGACCACTGGGGGAACTGTGGCAAGCAGATGGGCTCTGAAACGAGCTTATGAAATGCTTAAACAAACAAACAAATAAAACAGTTAAAAACCTGTCTGCATTTCTCTGCTATTTCTAAGGTCTAAGCAATGACACAGAGCTTCAGGAAGGAAGGAAGATTCGCAAGTCTTTCATTTGTATTTCCTCTCCTGTAACTGAATACTTCTCGAACCCATGCCACTTCCTGCAGAAAGCCATGGGCCTTGGCATTCGCTTGGTGGGGGACTGGGAAGTGAAGCAGAGGAACGGACAGGGAGAGGTTCTGGAGTCAGATGGACCAGAGCCCGAATCCCAGCTCTTGCACTGTGTACAGCGGTATGACTGGGCTCAAGTTTTCATCCCCCTAAAACTGGAATAATAATAATATTTCCTCTACTGGGTGCTATAGTGTAAAGAACTTGTAGAACTTCTATCAAAACAAACAACTGATAGAACAAAATGGACCACCTATGAAATAGAAGAAAATATTTCCAAATCACATATCCGCTCAGGGGTTAAAATCCAAATCTATAAAGAACTCCTACAACTTAACAACAATAACAATTTAAAAACAAATGGGCAAAGGACTTGAGTAGACACTTCTCCAAAGATGATATACAAATGGCTAATAAGCATATGAAAAGATGTGTGGTCACTAGGGAAATGCAAACCAAAATCACAATGAGCTGTCGTCTGTACCCGTTGGGATGGCCACTATCAAAAGTCAAAAAATTAGTGTTGGTGAGGATTGGAAAACTGGAACTCTGGTGCACTGTTTTCGGAAATGGAAAAGCAGCCACTGTGGAAAACAGTATAGGGATTTCTCAAAATATTAAAAATAGAATTACTATAGGGTCTGGCAATTCCACTTCTGGGTATGTACCCAAAAGAGTTGAAAACAGGGTCTTGAAAAGATATTTGTACCTCCGTGTTCACAATGGCATTATTCACAAGAGCCAAAAGGTGGAAGTAACCCAACTGTCCAGAGATATGGGTAAGCAAAATGGGTATATATATGCAGTGAATATTATTTGGTTAAAAAGGAAATTCTGGCACATACTATAACGTGAGTGAACCCTGAAGACATTATGTGGAGTGAAATAAGCCATTCATAGAAAGACAGATACTATATAATTCCACATATGTGAGGCTACAAAGAGTAGCATGGTGGCTGCCAGAGCGTGGGGGAGGGGAAATGGAAGCTGTTTAATAAGTATAGTGTTTTGCAAGATGGGAAAGTTCCAAAGATTAGCTGCATGACAATGTGAATGTCCTTAATGCCACTGATTTGTATACTTGAAAACGATTAGGGTGGTACATTTTATGTGCTGTACGTTTTGCAATTTAAAAATGGCATCTACAAGTGTGGTTTTCAAGTTTCAGTCAGTAGAAGTACAACCCAAGATTCTTATTAAACACAGAGACTCCGGGGCCCCTTCCCCCAGATATTCTAATTGAAGGTCTGGGTGGGAGGTCCTGGAATCTGCATTTTCATAAACATCTCAGGGCTATTTAGCACACTAAGAACTTGTGTATTTTGCTCTGGTTCTAAAGGGTCAAGGAATATTCTGAATATTTTGCTTTGCTGATCAGTATCTGTTTAAAACATACACACACGCTATGCCTGTGTGTGTGTGTGTGTGTGTGTGTGTGTGTGTGTCTAGAAAGCTCTCCTGTTGATTCTAGCCACAGCCCAACAAGATGGTCCTCTGATTCTCAGGGAAGTAGCAGCTACAAAGCTTGAGTATGTGACCCCACAGCTCCAGGCCCATGGGCCTCTCACATTTCAGCCTGCACAAGCTCCACATCTCACCAGAAGTGTGTCAGGTAAACCAAACACGCGCCCACAGGATGTCCCCAACAAGGGAGGTAATGTCAAGTACAGCCTGCAGGGGCCCCGCCTCCCACGGAGCAGAGCGGATGAGTGCTAACCCAGGCGACCCCACCACAAACAGCGCGGACGATGCAGGGAAACCACAATTCTCAAGGGCAGCGGCAAGCAGAAGGCCAAGGAGAGCCAGTGGGGCCAGTAAAACGCTGGCCAGGGAGGGGCTCAGAGAGAGCAACAACAGCTTGACAGAGGCAGCCCATTCAAGGACCCCAGGTCTCCCCTCCCACAACCCAACCAGCAAAGGAAACTCTGCTCATTCAACCGCAACCAACTAAATACAGTGTTCTCGGCCCACCACACCAGCCATGTAGTCATTTGTTATCTTCATCATCATAATAGCACCTTTGACATTTCCCATGCTTGGCTCCAACTCCATCATGACTTTCCTGTGTGGCAAAGAACGTCGTTCTTTGAGTGTGAAGCAGGGAGCACTTCTGACCTGCTAAGGCAGAGGGGCCCATGACTTTTGGATTCAGACTCCCCCAGAAGCAGATGTGCCATGAAACTAATAGTAAGGAACCTCTGGTCACTCTCCACCCCTCACCCCTTCCAAGGTCCCGAGAGGGAGGACCCAGCAATGTGTTCACAGGGTTGAGTGGTTTTGTAAAGTGTACAAAAGCAAGACATTCTTGTTTTCTTTTTCTTCTAACCCCTCCCCACTCCAAACTGTCTAACCCAGATAACCAAGGTCTGCCTCTGGCTTCCACCTAAATTTGGTACAGACTCCCCCACACCCTCTGTGGAGCCACATGCACTCACATACAGCTCACGCAGCCTTATGGGCTAGGTTATATTCTTTTTTTTTTTTTTAAAGATTTTATTTATTTATTTGACAGAGAGAGATCACAGGTAGGTAGAGAGGCTGGCAGAGAGAGAGAGAGAGAGAGAGGGAAGCAGGCTCCCCGCCGAGCAGAGAGCCCGATGTGGGACTAGATCCCAGGACCCTGAGATCATGACCTGAGCCGAAGGCAGCGGCTTAACCCACTGAGCCACCCAGGCGCCCCGGGCTAGGTTATATTCTTAAACCACTTTTACACAGAAGGAAGTCGGGATGCAGAAAGGTTCCCCAAGGGGCGCCTAGGTGGCTCAGATGGGTAAGCATCTGCCTTCAGCTCAGATCATGATCTCCAGGTCCTGGGATCGAGCCCTGTTTCAGGCTCCCAGCTCAGTGGGGGGTCTGCTTCTCCCTCTGCCTACCCCCCTGCTTGTGTTCTCTCTCTCTCTCTCTCAAATGAATAAATAAAATATTTTTTAAAAAGAAAGAAAGGAAGAAAGAAAGTTTCCGTGAAGTTCCATGACCTGCCTGGGGTCACTGCGATTGCAGGGAGTAGAATGAGATTCAAATCCAAACCCCTAGATCCGAGCCTTATGTTCTTCTTACTGTATCATCCCCTCCTGGTTATCCTCAGGAGAGCTAAATAATAACCCAAAACAGAAACACACTCTAAAGAAAAAGTAAAAACAAAGCTACTCTTCTGATTAATGTTAACAAACACTTAATGATAAGCACTAACTTCTACTGACCACTTGCCCTATGGCAGACGCAGAGCTAAATGCTTCTCTTGCAATATTTCATTCACTGCTCACCATAATCCTATAAGATAGATATTAGCCTCACTCTACAGATGAGGAAACTGAGGCTCAGAAAATTTCATTCATTTACACAAGAACACACAGTATAAGTAGGAAAGCCAAAGATTCAGCTGAGATCTAATTCTAAAGTCCTTGCATTTAACCATGGTGCACTGTTCCTGGAAGTTGGAAAGCCCACCAGTGGGATGGAGGCAGGCAGGGAAATGTCTTCAGCATAAATCAGGAGTGTGGCCTAAAAGCTAGGAGGAAGGAACGAAAAATGTTGATCAGAAAAGATGATTCTGGGCTCAAATGAACCAATCAACTGCTTTACATGGGTCTTGATGCCCAGATCCCAGCAGAGGTCCCATCCGTCGGAGGCCCCATTTAAATAGTCTCTGCACAGTCCAATATCTCAAAGTGCCACAACAATTTCCAGTGAGCAAGAAAGGTGTCCCCTGTGTCCTGTAACTAAACTTGAGTACCCTGAGCTTCTTGGTTTGTCTGTGTTTCTGCAGAGCTTACCCCTAACTTTTCTAAGGCTTCTCTGGTACAGCTGATAAGACTTTTTGCATGCCCTCCCCCCCCCCCATTAAAATGAGATGGGATCCAGCCGGCTGTCGAGAATGGTACAATGAGATTACACTGAGAAGGAACCACCAGAGACAAAAGCCCTTAAAGAGTCACTGGCCTGTTGTGGCTTTTGTGGCAGAAATCTGAGTGGGCGCTGGTTCTTGGGTGGGGGCAGGGAACAGAGAAGGGGCAACAGACATTTGCCTTTTGCCTTCCTGGGGCCTTCCTCTGTTCCCTGCTGAAGAGGCTGCTGGGAGGGGACAGAAGAGTCACATCTTTAGTAGTGAGAAGGCTGATAATTTTGGAAGAGTTGTCTGTTGGTAACAAAGAGGACAAAGATGCTCACGGGTCTGCCCTCTTCACCTGGGCCTGTCGCTGGGGATCTACTGTCCCCTGGTGCTCAGCCATAGCTCTTATCCCAGCCCCTGCCCCTGGGCCTCACTTAGGCTGCAGTCCTTACGGGGTGCTCACCAACACACCCACCTCACTTCCAGGATGGGTGCTCTGGGTCTTGAGTGTCCACGCCGGGCACCTCACCTTTAGACAGGTGCCCTGGCATTTGGGTGTCCTCTCTACTGTGCCCAGGTCACAGATGAGGCCGCACCTCAGATGATGCTCAAGGCTCAGGTGCAAGCTGGTCTGCACCCACGTGATCACAGAGAGCTGGACCCCAGCCTGGGCCATTGAAACGACTGTCCCCAGTCTGGCAGGTGGTGGCCGCAGCGGCCTGGGCACAGGTGGGCCGTTCCACCGCCTACCCGGGAGGGGGTGGCTCTCGGGGACCCTCACCTGTCCGGCCCGGGGTGGAGTCGGGGGGGTGCACTGCTGGCGTTCAGGTCCCTGAGCTCCCACCCGCCTGCCCACCGCAAGGCCAAGCCGGTGTTGGAGAAGCCGCGGCGCACGCGGGCTCTGGTAGAGGCCGCCGGGCCTGTCCCCGCGGCGGGCCGGGCACGGAGCCCGCAGGCCTCGGCGCGGCCCGGCTCCGCCCGCCCGCCCGCCCCTCGGCCCGGGGCCCGCGCCCGCCCGCCCGCCCGCCCGCCCGCCTGCCTGCGCCGCGGCAGCAGGGCCGGCTCGACCGAGCCTCCGCGGCGCCCGGCCCGCCCGGCCTCACTTAACTGTTCCCCGCTGGGGCGGCGGCGGCTGCGGCGGCGGCGGGTCCCGGCTCCGTCTCACGCAGAAGCAGCTTCTCATCGCCCGGGCGGCGCGGGAGGGGCCGGGCCCGGGGCCCAGGCGGCGGGGCCGGCGCCGCAGCTCGAGCGCGAGCCTCACCGGGGAGCGGCGGCGGCGGCGGCGGCAGGGGCGGGGCGCGGCCTGGCGGCGGCGGCGGCGGCGACAACGACGGCGGCGGCTCCCTCGGCGGGCCGCGCTCCGGGCCTCCCGGCTCTGGCGCTGGCTCCGGGGGAGGCGCCGGGCGCCCGAGGCTGGCACCGGCGGGAGGAGGGAGCGGGAGCCCTCGCGTCCGGAGCCCGCGCCGCCGCCCCGGCCGGCACCCCGCCTCCCCTCCGCGGCCTCCCTCAAGGCTCAGCCCGCTAGCCCCCCGGCCCGGCCTCCCCGAGCCCGCGGGCGGCCCCCAGCCCGGCCTCCGAGCCCCGGGAGCCGCCGGCCTCTTGGAGTCTGGGCACTAGTTATCCCCTCCGCCAAGCTGGTCTCTTGCAGGGCCCCGCAGCCCACTCGGCTCTCTTAGGCCGCACTGAATCAGCCCTTCCACACAGCCTAAGAACCCTGGACGCCCCCGGGCCTCAACACACACACACACAGGCCTCAACACACACACACACACACACACACACACACACACACACGTTGGCCTCTTCAACACACACACACACACACACACACACCCAGGCCTCAACACACACACACACACACACACACACGTTGGCCTCTTCAACACACACACACACACACACACACACACCCAGGCCTCAACACACACACACACACACACACACACACGTTGGCCTCTTCAACACACACACACACACACCCCCCCAGGCCTCAACACACACACACACACACACACACACACACACACCCAGGCCTCAACACACACACACACACACACACACACACACACACGTTGACCTCTTGCAGGGACACCCGACCCTCCCTAGTCTTGAGGGAACATGAGGCCATTCCTTCAACTCAGCTCACTCCAGTTCCGGATACCCATTGACCCAACAGACCCAACACAAGCTTAGCCAGGTCCCAGTCCCCACTAGTAATAACAGACCCCTCAAAGTGATCCCAATCTCCCAGCAATTCTCTGCCTCCCCTTTACGCCAGGCAAATGATCTACCCACCGAGGCCCAGAACCAGGGTTATGGGACTGCCCTGGAGGGAAGCATCCAGAGGGACCATGGGTTTACAGAAGTGATGCCCTACAGTACTTGGGAAAAGGAATGGGCCAGAGGATAAGATGAAGCTGGATGAGGGCTGGGGTCCAAAACTTGACCCTCAGCTGGAATGGCTGGTACCAAAGACAGGAGCAGCCTGTCTCTTCACCTTTAACCAAAAAAATGTCCTACATAGCCCCAGCAAGGCATTCCCAGAGAGGGGCTGGTCTGCTATTTGAAAGAATTGTGGTCAGAAGGCTGGCGCCTTTCGAGCAGAGGACCATGCAAGAGTGATTGGCATCAATTTGCTAATACATCAAGTCTAATTGTCACACATTCTAGGCTTTTCTAAGCAGAACTGGCTGTTGGGGAAAATGTCCTGTGGGGAAGCCAGGCAACTGTGTGCATTCCAAGTGTCTGTCTTGCTCCAAAATGCCAGTTTCAGATGGTTTTGCAGGCAAGTTTTTTCAAACCATTAGGGGACAGACAATGCCTATGTTATTTAAACTGTTACACAGAAAAAAAAAAAAAAAAAGAAAGAAAGAAAGAAAGAAAAGAAAAGAAAGAAAGAAAAACGTTCTGTTTTGCTTTCCAAATTTAGCATAACTCTAATGCCAAAATCTGACAGAGATTACATCAAAAAGGAGAATTGCAGATTAATCATAGGACACTAGTGCCCAGATAATTTAAAATTAGTTATTTGAAAAAGAGGCTCTATAGTCAAACAACTTGAGAAAGTACTGCCATGTATAGTCTACCTTTTGGAGAATCACAATAACTATTTATATATTAAAGTCTCTATGAAGTCCAGGGGTAAAGAAACTGTATAACCTGGCATTTCTCAAACTCATCTGAGCCAGGAGCACCTTTTAAAAGTTCACCAATTATCTCTAATATGTGAATCACGACTATAGACCAACCCACATAAGTATATAATGGTTGTAAATCTATTAAACACAAAATTTTAGTAATTTGAATCCAACTTGATGTAAAACAAGTCAAAATCCACTATGATCAAACAAGATTTATTCAAAAAGTAAACGAATAATTCACCATCAGGGAGTCTATAAATTGTTAAAGAAAAATAAATCACAGAGTATTTCAACAAGACAGATGCTTTAAAAGTATTTGATAAACTTCAACACCAATTACTTACAAATTTTTAAAAAATCTCTTAGTAAACTAGGAAGAAAATTTAAACTTCATAACATGATAAAGTTTATCAGAAGCCATCAATAAACATATTTAATGGGGAAACACTGAAGGTATTCTCATTTAAGTCAGCAACAAAACAAGGATGTCTGTCATAGCTGCTAGAAACTAATGCCAATGTGATAAGATAAGAAAAATAAATAAACAAATACTGGAAAGGAAGAGACATATTGTCATTACTTGTTCATGACTTAAGTGTGTACCTAAAAAAAAAAAAAATTGAAGAGAATCAGCCAAAAATCTTCAAGATTTTGGTAAAATGGCTAGTAATGAGATAAACACCAAAATCCATGGCTTTTCTAAATGTGAAGAGAAAAGACTTCCTTTCCATAAAGAAACTTCTGTTTTGTTTTTGGCTTTGGCTGACTACAGAGAGCAAATATTTTTATGTGGTCTCCTGCCATGTGGCAAGTGGACCTCTTTCTTCTGCAGAGAGATACTATTGTCCAGCTACTATAGCGGTAAATCTCTCCAGTTCAGGGGGAGATGTTATAGCAAGTCAACTTGTCCACAGATCAAAAGCTACAGTTTCCTGTCAATTTCAAGGACTTTTCTCTCCTATGTCTCTTTTCTATATCTATGCCGCAGTTTCTTCCAAATTCAGAAGTGGGGGAGAGGTATTACTTATAGGATCCCCTAAATACAGCACTAAATACCAATGATTTCTATTTAGAAAGTATGATGTTTTTTAAGAAAATTACATTCACATTACCAATGAATACTATAAAATACCTGAGCTTAATCTTAACAAGAAATGGCAAGACCCATAGAAAGAAAACTATAAAACCTTACTGAAAAACATAAAAGAAGTCCTCAAAGGAAAAACATAATAAATCCCCAAGGAAGAAGTCTCAATATTGCAAAGATGTCATATCTCCCCTAACTCAATTTATATATTTAGTGGAATCTAAATCAAAGAACCAATATGACTTGGGGGATATGGTGCAATGGAATTTAATTTGACAGATTACAAGTAGGCAGAGGGGCAGGCAGAGAGGCAGGCAGAGAGAAGGATGAAGCAGGGTCCCTGCTGAGCAGAGAGCCCGATGCAGGGCTCGATCCAAGGACCCTGAGATCATGACCTAAGCTGAAGGCAGAGGCTTAACCCACTGAGCCACCCAGGGGCCCCTGCAATGGAATTTAACAAAATTATTTTAAAACTGATCTTGATAAATAAATATGTAAAATATGAAGAAAAAATTTTAAATTAAATAATAGTGTTATATTAAATTTATTAGAAGAATATTAATAATAATGAGTATCAAATATAACATAAAACTTACATTGTAACTTGTATTTTATACTTTATATATTTTATATCATATAAATATAGTAACTTATATTTTAATATCTATTAGAGCAGTAATACTACTGGTTATCTAACATATTAAAATATAACATGGGGACACCTGGGTGGCTCAGTCAGTTGAGGGTCTGACTCTTGATTTTGGCTCAGGTCATGATCTCAGGGTCCTGGGATCAAGTTCCTTGTTGGGCTCTGAGCTCAGTGGTCTCAGAATCTTGAGATTCTCTCTCTCCTCTACCCCCTCTAAACTAAATCAATCTTTTAAAAAATAATATAATGTAACATAAAACTTCAGTAAATAAAATTGTGGGCCATCAGTGTAGGAATACCCACTTTATCATATATTGAGTTCCCTGTTTATAAATACCACATGCTGTTTCTATCCACTGATCCATTTGTATGTTCCTAATATTCCACTCCAAACTATATTATCTTGCCCAGATCACTTCAGTAACATCCTTACTATTCTCCTGGCTTTGACTCCCTTCAAACAATGGAAAACAGCAACCAGAATGATCATTAAAAATAATAATAATAATAATAATAAGACAGCAAATCACCCCCCTTCTTAAGACCCCTCCAGTGACTTTCCAAAAAATAAAATAAACGCTCCAACACAATGCAACCAACCAATCTCTTGCTCTGTGGACCTTGCCTGCCCGGCCATATTCTCAGCTCTTCTAGCCATGCTAGTTTCCTTTTAGATATTTAAATACAAAAGTTCTTTTTTCCCTGGGGGTTTTCACCTAGAGCATTCCTCCTCACCATCTTTACAGGGCCTGGGCCCTTCTCATTCTTAAACTCTCAGCTAAATGTCATGTCCTTGGAGGCCTTCGCTGGTCATCCAAGTAGTTTCATATCGTATTCATACCACATCTGCTCATTTCCCAGTTATCACTCCATCACAATATGTAACTATTTACTATTTGTTTACCTGTTCAATTCTCAGTCTCTCCACAAGACTAAAAGCTCCACCCTGGTATCAGCTCATCAAACATAAATGTGCCCCATGTACTAGCCCCTCAATAAACATTTGTTTAATACATAGATGTGTCAACATTTAATATGTGCATACCCTCTGTCCATGTCTAATAATTATCCAGAGCAAACAATCAGGCAAGTGCACACAGATGTATGTTCAAGGATAATTATTTCAGCATTGCTTATAATGAGAAAATATTGGATATATCCTAAATGTCTAGCAATAGAAGATTGAGTCATTAAAAAAAGAAAGCTGTGCTGACATAGAAATATACCATGGTATTTTGTGCAGTAAGAAAATAAACCAAAACAGGGTACAGAACAGAATGCATTCATTCTATGAGCCCATTAATTTTATATGTATTCATGAGTATTTATATGTATTAACATGCATTAGATGGGGATGCCTGATTCCTGGGTGGCTCAGTTGGTTAAGCATCTGCCTGTAGCTCAGCTTATGATCCCAAGTTCCTGGGATCAAGCCTCATGTCGGACTCCCTGCTCAGAGGAGAGCCTGCTTCTCCCTCTCCCTCTGCTCCTCCCCCGCTTGTGCTCTCTGTGTGTCTGTCTGTCTCTCTGTCAAACATAAAAATTTTAAGAATAAATAATAAAATAAAATGCTTTAGATACTTGGAAAACATATACCAAACATTAATAGTTTAATAGTGGCTATCTGTAGGGGGAGGATAGAGATTTTCGTTTTCCATTTTAGCGTATCTATATCTATATTTTAGCATCTTAAGGATGGAGACACAAATAATAGGCCACCCAACCAAGAGGAGCTTGAACAATAGGCATTTATTTTGCCGGCCAGAAGTCATCTACCTTCAGTCTCCCTGTTAGAAGGGAATGAAGACACTGAGAACTCCTGTCCTTCTATCTTTTGCTCACATCCTCAGGTGGTTGTCTTTTATGTTTGTCCTGGTTACCTCAAGGGCACAGAACAGCTCCCCAGATGTCACAGTCTCCTTTCACTGCATGAAAGCGGGTGGGGAGCACAATCTTTCCCAGGAATTCCCCGGCAGATCTGGTAAGATCCCAAGGGCCAGAAGTGGGTCACATGGCCATCCCAACTGTAAGGGAGGCTAGGAAAATGGCTTTGTCAATCATGATCACCTCCCGAAGCTGGTCATGTTGACATGCCATTTAAAAATCATGGAAAACAGCATGGAAGTGCCTTAGAAAATTAAAAACAGAACTACCATGTGATCCAGCAATCCCAATTCTAGGTATATACCCAAAGGAGATGAAAATAAGATCTCAAGGAGACACCTGCACTCCCACATTCACTGCAGCATTCTCTGTAATAGCCAGGAGATGGAAACAACACACGTGTCTTTTGGCAGATGAATGGATAAAGAAAGTATGAGATACACAGACACACACAGACACACAGACACACACACACACACACACACACACACTAAGGAATATTATTCAGCCATTAAAAAGAAGGAAAATCTGCCTTTGTGACATGGGTGAACCATGAGGACAATAGGCTAAGTGAAATAAACCAGAGAGAAAGACAAATACTGGATAAGGTCATCTATGTGAGGAATCAAAAAACTGGGATGCCTGGGTGGCTCAGTTGGCTGAGCGGCTGCCTTTGGCTCAGGTCATGATCCCAGCATCCTGGGATGGAGTCCCACATCGGGCTCCTTGCTCGGCAGGGAGCCTGCTTCTCCCTCTGCCTCTGCCTGCCTCTCTGTCTGCCTGTGCTCACTCACTCTCTCTCCCTCTATCCCTGACAAAAAAAAAAAAAAAAAAAAAAATCTTTAAAAACAGAACTGATAGAAACAGGGTAGATGGGTGGTTGTCAGAGGCAAAGGGGAGTGGGAGATGGTGAAGGTGGTCAGAAGGTACAAACTAGTTATGAGATGAACAAGTTCTGGGGATATAACACATAGCACGATGATTATAGTTAACTACACCGTACTGTATACTGAAAAGTGGCTAAGAGAGTAGATCTTAAAAGTTCTCACTAAACACGCAAATGCTAACTATGCGAGGTGATGGGTGTGTCAACCAACCTTCCAATGGTGATCATTTCACAATACATATGTGTATCTAATTGTACTGAGTACCTTAAACTTACACAATGTACATGTCAATTCTGTTTCAACCTGTCTGGAAAAAGATGAAAAATAAAACACAATCCGGGACCCCTGGGTGGCTCAGTTGGTTAAGCAGCTGCCTTCGGCTCAGGTCATGATCCCAGCGTCCTGGGATCGAGTCCCACATCGGGCTCCTTGCTCGGCAGGGAGCCTGCTTCTCCCTCTGCCTCTGCCTGCCATTCTGTCTGCCTCGCTCTCTCTCTCTCTCTCTGATAAATAAATAAAATCTTTAAAAAAAAACAAAACAAAACACAATCCGTTTCCTTATCCGGGAGGAAGGCAATTAAGATTTTTCACACTTTAATAATAAATATAAATAATGTATGGGTATGTCAGACATGATGAGATGCCAAAGGGTGTTCAGTAAAGTGCAGCCAGCAGTTTGGAGAGCAGGTCCTTGCTGCTTAGAAGGCCCTGACCACGCAGGTCAAACACCGCCTTGGCCAACCTCCTGAACCCCAGATTGCCACCACTCACTTTTGTCCTCTTCGCCCTCCCCCCAACTTCAAGCTCTCCCTATTAATAAATACATCATTACTCCTCAGGCTACTTTCTGGTATTGATCTGTGGAAACTAAAATGGATTGATTCTGCCTTAAGAGAGTGAGGTTGGAATCTCTTCAGTTATCATTCTTGCTGGCTAAAAGAGAACTCTGTCCAATTTGCATAGTTGTTGATCTGGTCTGTGCTCTCAGACGGAACACAGAGGCTCACAGGAGCAGAAGGTAGGCAGCTGGAATGAACGTGTTTGTGGGACAGGTGTGTGTGAATGTGGTTGGCTCTTTGTCACAGAGTTTGATGGGAAGGATAGGAAAAGAAACACAGAGCAACCACAAACAGTGCGGTTGAAACTCAGAAATCATAACCACGTGCAGAACAGCTTTTATTACATGGAGGCACCACATAACGACAGACCCAAGTTGTGATTCTTTCAACACCCTTCCTAGTCAAGAGAAGTTTGCTCCAGAGAGTCGGCACAAAGAAGGCAGCTTCCCTTTCTTTAGATTGTGGGCTTCAGGAGGGCAGGTTCCTTAGGAGCCTTGTCTCTCTTTTTGCCACTCCAGGATATAGCAGGTACTCAACAAATATTTCTTGAATGAACAGTGTCATTCTCAAGGGCAGTGAGATATCATGATAATTTCCATTCACAGACATTCCATTTCCCCTGTGCCAGGTGCCGGGCTCAGCCCTTCTGCATAAATCATTTCCCTCAGCACTGCCATGGAGCTCACGACACAAGGATTATGATCCACGTATGACAACTGTGGAAAGTGGGGCCTCCTAACCTGCGCTGCGGTAAGTGGGGGTCAGAGGCATCAAACTCCAAGTTGAATGTTTATAACTTCACCACACAGACCTCTTAAACAGGATTCCCAGAGTCCTGGAGAACATTCTGCTGGATGGAATCCTACCCTTCTGTAGACAGTGGTTGTTCCATCAATCCCTGAGAGTCCTGGCCAGGCTTCTGGATTTGGAGAGTTGGTTTTGCCCTCAAGATGTGTCTGTGTGGCTCAGTGGGTTAAGCATCTGCCTTCAGCTCAGGTTATGGTCCCAGAGTCCTGGACTCCAGCCCCGGGTCGGGCTCCCTGCTCAGCGGGAAGTCTGCTTCTCCCTCTGCCCCTTCACCCTGCTCATGCTCTCTCCTTCTCTCAAATAATTAAATAAAATCTTTAAAAAAGGGTCACCTAGGGGGCTCAGCCAGTTCAGCATGTGCTTTTGGCTCAGGTTATCATCCTGGGGGACCTTGGGATTGAGCCCCACATCAGGCTCCCTGCTCGGTGGGGAAACTGCTTCTCCCTCTGCCTGCTGCTCCCCCTGCTTGTACTCTCAGTCCAATAAATAAAAAAAATCTTTTAAAAAAAGATGTGCACAGTCTGGAGGAGATTCAGCTCTTGTGGGTAACAATCATCTGGTTGTCAGAATAGAAAAGCACTCTAGCTTAGGCAAAAAAGAGAATTCATAGAACAAATGGGATTCTCTTGGAAACAGTCACAAGGCAGGAACATTCTGGGGCTTTTCCAGGGTCACATGTCCTTCTGTTACTCCTTCTCCCTGTGTATCTGCCTCTGCTCTTCACCCTCTCTAACAGACCTCTTTTCTCTCTGTTCACAGTCTAACGTGGCTGCCATAATGGTACCGCCTAGTCTACCACATACCACTTAGGGTCATGTTCCGGGGACCTGAGACACAGATAAGTGTCTCTAAGCTCTAATTCTAGACTTAGAGGGAGAGAATCTGAAAGGCCCACTAATGGTCAGGTCTAGCCTAGACCAAATAAACCAGACACAAGGAAGAGTCATGTCTATTTACCCATGTGCTAGGCACTGTCGTCTGCCAATATTTCTCCCCATCTGTAGCTTGCCTTCTTATTCTCTTGATGCCATGGAATTTTTTTAAGATTTTATTTATTTACTTGACAGACAGAGATCACAAGCAGGCAGAGAGAGAGAGGAGGAAGCAGGCTCCCCGCCGAGCAGAGAGCCTGATGTGGGGCTCGATCCCAGGACCCTGAGATCATGACCTGAGCTGAAGGCAGAGGCTTTAACCCACTAAGCCACCCAGGTGCCCCAATGCCGTGGATTTTTAATAGTGAAACTGGAGAATTCAAAGCCAAGAAGTTACCCTTTGTTTCTGTTGTTTGTTTGGTTTTACCTTGTATCATTTCTTCCCTGAAGAACTAAGCCTTGAGAAAGAGGTTTTAAACTAAGCCTTGAGAAAGAGGCTCGGGTTGAGGTGCTAGCAGGAATTCCAAGGAGAAAACACATCAGGTAATCTTCTAAAATATTTATCAGCAACACAGGTATTACATCCTAGTGTGAAGCAATCTGCCCAAGGGTATCAATACGAGCGGTCCAAGTCCTGTTCTAACAGTGAGAAAAGAAATACTCATTCTTCCAGGAAGAGGCTACAGAGAAAAAGGATGTCCACTGGTCCTTGAAGAATGAGGAGCCATCACCAGGCAGCAGAGGAGGAAGGCTTTGGGGATACACAGAATAGGGAGGAAGGTGAGGGGTGACCAGAGCTGCAGTGAAGGGAAGATGGCCAGAAGGGTGAGGGTGAGGTTAAGGGATTGTCCAGGGCCCGCTGGAAGGACCAGGTGTCCCAGGCTTGAAGGACATCAGTTGAAAGACATATCCCACAGAATCTCATATTGAAAAAACAGTTTCATGTATCAGCTTATACTGAGGACTCCTTGTCTCTAGTCTGATCCTTCTCCCTGAACCACAAACTTTTTTTTTTTTAAATCCCACAGCCTACTTGATACCCTCTTTGAATGTCTAGTGGGCATCTCCAACATAACACTACTTCTAGAACTTCTAGAACCCAGCTACTGACTGCCCCTTCCAAACCCGCTCTTCCCTCCATCTGCCCCATCTCTCCTGTCAGAAACTACATCTTTCTAGGCTCTCTGCCAAAAACCTGGGAGCCATCTTTGCCTCCTTGCTTTCTTGTATACCTCACCTCCAACATTTTAGCCTCAAGGCTCAGGACAGTAAGGGAGGTGTGTCCGCTGAGCACCAAGTTTCTTTTTCCCTGTATGGAAGGAGGCAGAGCAAGTTCCTTTGGAAATATGCATACGAGTTGGCCAGGCAGGAAAAGGGGGTCACAGGAAAGAGGTGCTCTGGGGAGAACGGAGAACAAATACTCACAAAGGGCACAAAAGTAGGAGAAGGGACTTATCGTGTGGAGAGGGGGTACCCAGCGGGGGTGACTGATTTGACTGGAGGAGGCAGGGGGTGGGGGAGTAAGCAGTTGGGATCCAGCTAGCTCCTGGAGGTCCTCACAAGGGGTCTCTAGTTCCCCAGCCCACCCTACAGGTCCCTCCCCGGCCCGTCCCCAGTCACCAGGGCATATGCTTGCTCCTTGCACATTCGCCCAGATTTCTGCCCTTTGTCTGTGTGGCCACTCTTGGCCCTTGGCATCCTGGTTCCTAAACCTCTGTGTCTGGCTCCCGATCTTGGTCGCTGCTGTTCACCGAGCCCTGAAGCCTCCAAGTATCGTTCATGGACCAGTGCTTGTCAATGAGGCAGGAAATGCAAGTAGGGAAAAGCAAAGAATAAAGACAATGTGGCATCACAGACGCAGAACTGCACTGCCGTCTGCAAGTTACAGACAGACATCACAGCACAACGGCCGGATACACCAAATGTGAGCGTAATATGGAGAATGTTCTGGCGTAAAAATTAGGCCACCAGGTAAGCACAAAATTCATCTTAGGAGCCCTGAAGAAAAAGACTCTCAAACAGGTAAATGAGTTATTATAATAAGAGGCCTGTACGACTACCAATTGAGGGGGGCATGGTGTAAATATTGAGATATCACAGTAAAAGAAGACAGTGACTTCAAATGTGACTCCCAAATTGAAAGTTTGGAGGGTCCATCTTGGAATGAAAAGTGGTGATTTGCCTCAAGCAGCTTCTCACACAGGCAACTCAGAACCTTTCCACAGTCGGTGGTGGCGCCGATATACTTACTGAATGAGAATAAAAGGTTTTCAAGGGCGATTCCAGGAAGCCGACTAACGTTCGTTCTCTGTGCATACTGGGCTGGTGCGACTCCGCACATGCGTGGTCCACACGTATGTTCTGTGTAAAGCTGTCAACAGTCTTTTCTAGGAAAGGGATGTTCTTTATTGGGCTATTATTTCCTTCTGACTTATAAATATTAAGATGCCCTTTATTTCATGAAATAAAGTGGCAGTATGTACTTATGAGATAAAATAACTGTCGTTGCTTTCCAAATTAGTTTCTGGAATTTACGAATCCATGATCCCACAGTCTGGGAATCAGGGTCTCCGTGATTAAACAACATTCGTGTTTGAAATTTTGCCTCCACCTTTGACCTGAGCATCCTTTCAGGATAGAAGTTTCAGGTGTTTTTTGTTTTTTTGTTGTTGTTGGTTTTTTTGGGTTTTGTTTGTTTGGTTGGGTGTTTTTTTTTTTTTTTTTTGGTCCCAGGAGGTAAAATTTGCCCAGCATTAAGGACCATGAGTAACAAATTCAAAAGGGAAAGAAGTGGACTCTGATTTTGGAATCTAACCACAGCTGGGGCTCCCGCTGCTCATGGTTCACATTTGTCTTGCAGGCATAGAAGTGCCACCTTGAAATCAAAGACAAACCAAAGTCTACTGGTCCCTGTGGGAGCAACTGTCAGGAGCTCTCAGGAGTATCTGTGAGCTCGTCTGTGTCCCCAGCCGTGGCCCCATGACTAGTTCTGGCCAATGGGCTGTGAGCAGAGTGGTCTGCATTACCTCTGGTGAGGGTGGATAACATCTGGTGTGCCTTCTCCTCTCTCTCCCCTCCTTCTACCTGTCCCTAGGTAGAGGACATACGGTGACTTGGAAGCTACAAGGTGAGGGAGCTACAAAAGGGAGGCAGTCTGAGCTCTTGAGTTGACAGTGAGAGGAAATCCTCTAAACACACAGTTGACTGCAACTCAAGAGAAAAGTAAACTCTGCTGGTGGAAAGCCACTGAGATCTTGGGGTTTATTTGTTACTGCAGTATGGCCTGTCCTACTCTGACTGACATACCGCCTTGCTAAAAATACCCGCCAGTGCCTTCTCCTTGCATTTGGACAACCCCCCAACCCAACCTTTCCTTGGTCTATAAAGCCCCACACATGTTCTCTCCTGGCCCTTCTCCCACACTCACTGGCCACACCAGCCTCCAAAGGATGTCTGAACACACCAAGCTCATTCCCACCATAGGGCATTTCCACCAGCAATTCTTTGGCTTGGACTAGGCTGCCGCCAGCTCTCACTCCTGACATTCACCTCACCCTCAAGGTAGCAGAGAAGACTTCCTTGGTCACCTGAGTTCAAAAGACTCCATTTACCACTCTGTCTCATGTTTTATTTTGACCGTGGCATTTATCGCTACCTGGTATTTTCTTTTTTATTTACTTGTTCATCTGTTTCCTATCTTGCTTGTCTTGTTTAAGGCTGATTCTCTGGTGCCTAGCAAAGAGCCCTAGGCAGAATTGGGGCTCAGCGTGTTATTTGCTGAGTAGATGGACAAAGAAACAAATGACCCCAGTGCTGTTGCCTTATGTCTTCCCAGGGAGTTCACGGTGCCTAGGAAGTTCCTGAACCATGGTCCTGTTGTCCAACGCCATGCCCCAAACCTTCCCCAAACAGTGGCTTATGCAAAGTATCTGGGGGTTGGCTAGGTTCTGCTAGGTGTTCCCACTTGGGGGTCTCTCATAGGGGGGTATTCAGATGGTGACTGGGGCCCATGTCATTCTGAAGACCTCTTTATTCACGTGTCTGGCTCCTAGACTAGGGAAGACTCAAACATCTGACATGCTGCATGGCTTTACAAAGGTCACTTAATCTCTTTGAGCCTGTTATCTTTATTTGTAAAACAGGAGCAGAAGTAATATCTACTATTTATCTGACATCTACTATTTCCAAACACCATATGTGCTAAACTCTTTGCATGCCTATCTCCCCAAATCCTTAGAACAACGTATTTGTAGATATTCCTATTATAAAACCTCCTTATTGGGGTGCCTGGATGGCTCAGTGGGTTAAGCCTCTGCCTTCGGCTCAGGTCATGATCCCAGGGTCCTGGGATCGAGCCCCGCATCAGGCTCTCTGCTCAGCGGGGAGCCTGCTTCCCCCTTTCTCTCTGCCTGTCTCTCTGCCTACTTATGATCTCTTTCTCTCTGTCAAATGAATAAATAAATAAAAATGTTTAAAAAAATAAAAATAAAAACTCCTTATTTTAAAGATGAAAGAGTTGAAGTTTGAGATTTTAAATGTTTTGCTCAAAGGTATCTAGCTAATTGTGCCAGAAACGTTTGGTTAATGTAGTGCATGGGGTCAGTAAGAGAATTCCCCACTCCTACTCCACATACATGAAAATGCAAGATAAAATAGAACCAAAAAATGCAAATGCACAGCTGAATTCAAAGCAAAGGAAGAGGGAGCCCCAGGAACCACACAAAGTGGGAACTTGGAGTCAGGACAGTGAGCAGGATCTGAGGTTGAGGGGCTCTCTGGGAAGGGGGCGGGTGGGAGCCAGGAGTCCCAGGGAGGTTGCCTGCTAAGAGAAAGAGGCACTGAGACAATCTGCCCAGAGCTCTCCTGTAAGCAAACATGAGACCTCTAGTGGAACTGGAGCTCCAAGTGGCCTGGCTGAGTCCAGCCTGGGGCAGGGGTTCCGCCTGGCCCCCCGATTCCCCGCCTGTGCGCCGACCGGCAGGCACCGTCCATTTATTTAAACACTGAACTTAATAAACCATCTCCAGACACCTCTCTAGTTGTCCTTTCTAGTTAACATCCACTCTAAAAGTCTGTTCAAATGGACAAAAGATAAACAGGAAAAAAAGAAACCTTGGGAAGGAAACAAAGCACTTGTAAATCCAAGAAAAAATCAAAGACGAAATTACAATTGCTGTTAGAAGGCATTAGTTGGGAAATGCTCCTTATCAGAAGCTGGAAATTAATAGAGCCAAGGCCACAGGTACAAGGGGCTTTATGACCTCCAAGAAATCTGTGGTAGAAAATCCAGGCAGCACGATTAGCTAAAACGAGACAGTGTGAACACGGAGCCAGGAGGGTGAAAAGCAGCTGGTCATAAAGACAAACCCGGGTTATGATGGGTCCAAGAAGAAACCATCATGGAAATGAGAAGGTGCCATACTCCCACACCAGGACAGAAACTCGACTTCTCAAAACTTACACGGGAAAATTTCTGCCTGCTGGTCCGTGAAAGAGACAAAAGACTTGCTTGCCATCAACACTGGCAGGGGTGAAAAAGAAAACAGGAGATCCCGGGCCGGGCCACACTCCAGCATCAAGCCTGGAGCCTGGAGACTTAGCCCAGGAAGTTAATAAGCAACCTCATCTGAGACCAGACAAAAACCCCAATCCCCAGTGGAGGCCAGCTTCAAACGACTCTATCGATGCAACCCAGGGCATATGGGCCCCCTGGGGAAAGAGAGCATACAGACAATTCTAAAGCACACAAGGAAACAAGCCACCAAGAGAAAGGCCCAGTGGGGACATCCAAGGGGAACATTCATATGCCAGGACCTGGAGATGAAAGTGACCTGAAAGTGCTGTGCATTTAAGCCTGTTCAGTGAAACAGAGGGAGGGCTGGACCCGACAGCAAGAACAGCGGAGGAAGGGGAATGAACAGGCTAGCGTGCGACAGAGCTCATCTTCAAACCCCGGTCCGCAGCTGAGCTACCCTGATGCCTCCACTTAGGGTTTGGGTGTTGGGGGAAGGAGGAGGGGAGCATGGGGGGCGTTGGGGGTGGGGGCAAAGAATCGCTGTGCTGACCCTCTCCTTCCCATTTGTTTCCCGAGACAAAGTTTGCTCCCTGGGTTAGAAGCCAACAGCGCCCACCGTCTCTGGACTGTCACTGATCTTCCAAAAAGAACAGGGGGAAGGGCTTGATCCCATTATCACAGGGCTGACGCGGGTAGTGGGAAAAGTAAGGGTTGGGTACTGACTTACTGCTCCAGGGCTCAGGGTGCAGAATGTGGTTGGCTGTGGGGGAAGGGCTGGCTGTGTGCCCACAGGAGTCTTCCTGATGATCCTCCTGTGCCCCCAGACACTGCTGCTTCCTCCTTCCCCACCCCCACTGGATTCTGCTCAGTCCCATTGTTTTGCTTCCATATCTGGTTTGGTGACAGATTAAAAGACACCAACACACCACAGCACCCTCCCTGCAGCCAGCCCGAGCCTCCGCTGCCATCCGCTCACCGTCGTCGCCAACATATGTTTAACCCGCTGTTCTTTCGCTTTCGTAAACATACTGTCTTCTTTCAAATTTCAAATTAATATGATCCTTCCCCTCTCCTTTCAAATCCTGCCTTGCAGCCACATGCCTGATCAGATTTCATGTTTACAGACACGGGAGTTGGGACTCACGTGCACAGGACCTGGGGCGGGCAGATACCGCCCCTCTGGCCCCCAGACCCCCAGATCCCGCCGTTCCGGGGGACGTATTGCACTGTGGACACATTCACAGCACAGTCAGGCTGACTCCAAATGCTGCAGAGGCTTCATCAACACAAGTACACTGAGACCTGAGGGTCTTGAAGGTCAGACATAAGGATGGACAGACATACACACAGACACTGACACAGACACACGGGTATGCAATCCGGCAGTCACAGGAACCCACAGAGCAGCCATGCATTCAAAGACATTGTGATGGACTCGAATGTGTCTCCCCAAATTCACAGGTTGAAGTTCTAATCCCTAGTACCTCAGAATGGGACTGAATTTGGAGGCAGGGACTTTAAAAGAGTAATTAAGGTGCTGAGGTCATCGTGTGGGCCCTACTTCAATATGACAGTTGACCTTTTAAGAAGAGAAGACAGATGCACACACGGGGAGGGAAGAGCCTGTGAAGATCCAGGAAGAAGACGGCCATTTGCAAACCACGGTGAGGCCTCAGAAGAAACCAACCCTGTCAACACCTTGATCCCAGACTTCTAGCCTCCAGACTGTAACAAAACAAATTTCTTTTCTTTAAACTATCCTGTCTGTGGTACTTTGTTTGGAAGTCTTAGCAAATTAATACAGACATGGAGGCCAAGAGATCTCCAACATCCCCCCAACACAACCCCAGACCCACAGCTGCCTCCACAGCCTCACACAGGACCCCCAGGCCAGCACACCCCACATGCACAGACCTGAAGGCCAGGTCCCGCGCGGGAGCACCACTCCCCACAGCCCCTTCCTCAGCACAGGGACTGAGTCTGGCCCCCACTTTCACCATCACAAAGATGCAAGAGGGAAAGGCAGCCAGGGACTTCCTCCACCAGATAGCGAAACTGTAGAAAATGCTAGAATAATAAGAGCTCACCCATACTGGGTAGGTTCTAAGGTCTGTTCCAAATACTCTGTGGGTATTATCTCATCTAACCTTCTCAACGACTCTTTGAGGTAGGTACTATCATCAAAATCCTCATTCTAGTGATGGCACATGCAGGACGCAGAGAGGTTAGGTAATGCCTGAGACCACACAGCCAGCAAGAGCAGAACTGGGGCTTGAGCTGGAGCAGCCAGACTCAAGCTTGGCTCCAAACCATAGGGCTATCTGCCACCAGATCAGAGGCAGAGCCAAGTTACAGAGGAAGTCAAACACTGGGTCAAGAAACAAGTGAGCCAAAACATTTCCCCAGGACCGAAGCTCCTTAGGTCTTCAGGTTCTGTGCAAAACCCTACACTCAGGGCTGGCAATGTAATCAGCAGAGCCTGGTGGAAAATGAACACCTCAGCATCCTGTTCAAAAAGCAGGGGGAAAGTACAATGAAAAATGCTCAAATACAAAGTTTTTCTTTTTTTTAGTGGTCTCTCTCTTAACGAATCATAACATTTTTTGAGATTTCCTGCCACTCTAAGAAATCATTTTAAATTATTAGCATGAGTTTTACCTAATATTAGGCAATATCGGTGTTGAATGCAAACATAAGAGCATTTAACTCATACGCAGAAGCACCAAGACCATATCCTATTTTGTAGCTCACACAGGGATACACACATTCCTTCTCACCGGAATAGCAGGAATGCCGCACAAAATGAACTCAGCTGTTTTTAGTTCACTTCTGATACATGCGCAAGCTACTGATGCTGCCTGCCTTCAGCTTACTGAGGAGTAGGGAGGCTCGAGAGGTTGTGGTTTGCAACGTAAATGGTTGGCTAATCTAGGCAAGCCGCACGAATCGGAAAGGATAGGAAAGGATTGCTTGGTATGTCACGTTGCCTTCTTTCTACTGTTCCAAGCAAATCCTTCATTGAAGGGAAAGTGTGGCCACCTGAGGCTGTGGGCACCCTGCTCAGTAGAAGGAACATGTTTACCTTCCAATTGCTCTGAGTTTCACTGGGCTCCCACGCATGATGAGTCCAAATTCTGCACTTGTGAGGTACAACACATGCCACACACCAACACAGAGGCCAGGAGTGGGGGACACAACATTGCGTGTGTTGTCTCCTCTGCTCCTGTGCATGCTTCATCGTCCCATTGGACTTCACTTACAAAACACAAGTTCAAAGCTACAGTTGTTCAGAATGTCAAAATGACGACAGCAGAGCATTAAACAAAGCCCGGGGTTCTCCAGAGTGTAGGTATGACTGCGTCCAGTCCTGCCTACTCTGGCCATGTTCTTGGCCTCAGAATAGCCTCAGTTCACAGCTTCTCCTTCCTCAGGTCCAGCCGCCCCCTCTCAGAAAGACAGTGGCCCACACAGAGCTCCCTCCACTGTCAAGTGCTTCCCCAACCCGGTTCTGCTCCTCTGCCCTGTGTCGGAAGTCACTTGGTGCCTGGAAGTCCATCCTTTCAGCCGGCCCAGTTTCAGGAGGCTGGAACTACAGTAACATGCTCTTTACCTGTTCTGAGAGGAGATGTGTGTTTCTTGTTCTTATGATGCAGACTCACTATGATCTGGTCACTTCAAGTACCATCTTTAACCCCCAGATCTTCACCAGGAGCCCACGCCTTGCTGCTGTGCTAGCCCAGCTGCCGACAGGATGCTTCCATCTGAATGTCTACAGACATCTCAGGCCTGGAGTTACTTACCCAGCTCTCCCTGACCCAAACCTGTCTCCCATCTCAGTATTTGGGGGTCACTGTTCTTCTGAAACAGGGAGCCCCCTGGGTCCCCTCCGTACAGTACCCCCCACGTCCTACAGAGTATACCTCTCTAAGACCTGTCATTTCTGCTCCACGCCCCATCCCTGCTGTTGCCTTGGCAGAGAGCTCATTCCCCATCACTGGGACCATGGAAGGAACCTCCTCACCCAGAGTACCCTCCTCACCTTTCTCAAGCATCTGTTTTATTACACCAGTGCCTTACTCAGAAACTTCTCAGAGATTTTGATTGAAATCTGCACCCCTTAGCTCTGGGTAACAAAGTGAACATTTTCCCAGAGGAAATAATGCCCCAGGAACTAAAAACAGAACAGGTAATTGGACATGGTGGGTGGAGAGGGGTTTATTCTTCTCTCTACAGACAAGACCTTGGGGTGGGGGAAGATGGCAGGTTTAGGCTCAGAGGATGGTCAAAGTTGGAAACCCCTCTAAAGCTGACAGGGTCAGGCTGCTTTGGGGAACATGGCACAGCGCAGGGAGGTACAGAAAGGTCTTCCAAGAAGGTGGGCCAGGGTATGTCCTCAAAAAGCTGTATGGACCTGGAGCACCACAGCTGAGGGAAGCAGAGATTGCCATGTGATCACCGAGCCCATTTTCTCTTCCTGAGCCCATGCTAGACTACATTTCCCAACCTCCCTTGCAGTTAGTGGGGCCATGTGACTGAGTCTTGGCCAATGGAACACGAGGATCGGTCACTTCCAGGCCAGATGACTAGAAGTCTTCTGAGCAATCCTCCATGCTATCTCTTGTGCCCTTTTTAGCAGCCAGATGCATAGGAAGAGACAAGACATCACGAGATGACAGATCATAACATGGAAGGGGCCCCCATCCCTGAGCGACTGCATGGAACTGAGCATCCCCTCCCCCACCATGCACACTGAATGGCAACATGAATGAGAAACAAACTTTGGTTGTGTTAAGGCACTGAGATGTTGAGGGTGTCAGTGCTAGCAGTTTCCTTACCCTGACTAATCTAGTTTCTACACACACACACACACATACACACACACACACACACACACCCCTGAAGAATGACTGACCAGCTGTGGTGCTCCTGGCTCCCCACCATCTTTCTGTCAGTGAGGAGGGGGTTCGCAAGCCAGACAGCCTGTTTCTCTTCACAAACAATTCATTTTTAATTACACAAATAGTTCATGAATACCGTCTCCTCTTTCTCCTTCTCCTTTTCTCTCTTCCGTGAGACAATATGGAAATGCAACAATGAAGTTCATTCCCCTTTGACTCCTTCCCACCAGCCCTCCTTACCTACCACCTTCCCACCGGTGCCACCCCGCGAGCTCCTCTCCCTCAGTCTCAGAGGTCATGATTGCTGTTCTCCTTTGAGTCACCATTTCAAATATTTTTAATACCTTTATATCTATAAAAAATTGAAAAATTGTGTATGCTTCTGCTTCTCTGACTCTACAAAACAGATGTCTTGCTTTATGTATTTTCTGCCACTTTCTTTATTCACCTAATGCTCTCTCCTGAGGTTATGTCATAGATTTTTTTTTCTCATTCTTTTTAAAAAGATTTTTATTTATTTGAGAGAGACAGAACAAGGTGGAGGGGGCAGGGAGAGGGAGAAGCAGACTCCTCACTGAGCAGGTAGCCTGACGCGGGGCTCAAGGCCAGGACTCTGAGATGACCTGAGCCAAATGCAGATGCTCTACTGACCAAGCCACCCAGATGTCCCAGATTTATCTCTTTGTTGTGAACAGTTACATAGTCCTTCCTAGCATGTCATGCTAGGGTTTATCTGGCTAGTCCCCTGCTGATGGACATGTAGGTTTTTCTCTAAGTTTTTACTCTTTTGAACAATCCTGTGGTAACTGCCCCCCCATCCCCAAACAGGCCTCCTTACACACCTGCCCAAGCATTTTCTCTAGGGGAGACACCAGTGAGTGGACTCGTCTTACAAAGCAGCTGTGCCAACCTGCACTGTCACAAAATGCAGGAGTCCCTATTTCCGCACACCCTCACTGACATTTAATATCAAATTTAATTTTTCTCACCAATCTGATGAGTGAAATATAGTTCACGGTACTTTAATGTTTTATTTCCTTGATTACTAGTGAAATTGAACATTCTTCAAGTTTATTGGCCATTTGAATTTCCTTTTCCATAAATCGACTGTTTTTTATCATTTGCTGAGTGCTCTATTGGGCCATTTGTCTTTTTCTTATTGATTTGTTAGAATTCTTTATATATTCTGGATGCTAATCCCTTATCTGTTATATAAATTGCAAATATTTTCTCCCCGGCTACAGCTTGTTTCTAGCTTGTTTATGGTGTCTCTTGTCACTTAGAAGTTTTACATTTTAGTAGAGTGAGATCTATCAATTGTTCCTTTTATGCCTGCTTGCTTTGGGCCATTCTGTTTTCAGCAGTGACACCGTGAGGCAGGGAAACCGGCGGCCAGGAACACAGGCCCTCCCTCTGGCGGACAGACGAGGTTTTCTGATCTTCTCTGTGAGCAGTAGCTTCAACACACTCTTGCTAAGCGATCTCAGACTTAGCTCAGCGGGAAGGGAGAAGGCAGAGGGGAGGGGCACGTGCTGCAGGGAGAGAAGAAAGACCCCGTCTCCTCTACAGGGAGACTGGATTGGAGAGTCACAGGAATATTAAAAGGTGACTGCATTTTGTACCCCCTAGGCTGGTTCAGCCAGACGTACGGCTTCTCTTCCAAGTTCTCCACGATACAGTCCCCCTTTTGACTTTTATTGTTAACTACACCCCTTCAAATAGACTTTACTCCAGTTACAAGTTCTATACTAAACTGCAACTGAAATTTGTCTCTTGGCCTCTGAGGAGACAGGAGACAAACACCATTGGCACTTACTCCAAGTCAGGCTCTGTGCTAAAGCTCTCTGCATACCATGCTGGCGGTCAGGATAAGCCGGCTGTGTTGCAGTAAGAAAAAAATTCAAGCTTCCAAGTCTGCATCCCACTCTTGCTACTGGTCCAGGGCACACTGGCGGCAACCTGGCCACGTATTTCCTTTCTTCCAGGATGGAAGCTTCTGGAGCATCTTCTGTCTAGAACCTCGCTCGTTGTGGTTATTTCAGCGGGAAAGAGTGTGGAAAAGCACAAACGAGCTGTTAAGAGCTTCTGCCTAGAGCACCATGTCCCTTCTACATTCATCTCATTGGCCAAAGGAAGTTGCATGGCCAAGACTGACTTCAAGGGGCTGGGGTGTGGGGGACCAATAAAATAATCTACCATGGTGGGCCCTTCTGACTGCCACTTATTCAATACCCTCCATCCCTCACAGGGAAAACCTGCTCACCTCTAGGCAAGCAATCCTAAGTCCCCTCCAAATACTGGTGCAAGCTCAAAGCCCAAGATTTCTGCGTGATACCTAGAATACCCCTCATCGGAGAGGAGGAAAGTGGCTCATTTTGGTTCAGGGATCTATGAGCCAAAAAATGCCAGCTACCTTCCACCCCAGACCCATACCCTGTGGTAAAATGGGACAGGGCTATCACAGTTAAATACCCCTATTCTAAAGAGACAAGAACTGGGGACATAGGGCCTTGACAGCTCTGTCGATTCTGGAATCATTCTGGGCACGCATTTAAGGGGTCTGTTCCCTAGGTGTAGGAAATATTCCCTGATTCGGCCCCAATTCCATCTCCTGGTGGGGGGGGGCGGGGATGTCCCAGTCCAGTGCGCTCTGGGGCTCTGGGGGATCCCTCCTTTGGATGATCCAACCATATGCAAATCTAGTTTTATGGATCAAAACATCCACAGAACATCGATTTGAATATTGACATTTTCAAATGGTCCAACCTATCCTCTTCCATATATGATGACAGCATTGGAGAATATGCCCAGTGTGGGGGTTGAACAGATTTCTCGGCCTTTTTTCTTTCCACAAAAGATGGGAGGCCCGAAGAGTGAGATTAAGGCTTTAGCAGTCAAATCTTTTAGATGAGGTTGGTTTTTCTTAATGAGGAAGGTATCAGTGAATAGTAATACAACCTACTATCTTATCGCATTCAATGTGCATAATAGCTGAGACAAATGCTTTAATCATCTCTATTCTGCAGACAAGAAAAGTGAAGCTCAGAGAGGTGAAGTCATCTGTCTGAGGCCACACAGCTAACATTAAAAAAAAAAATTGTATTGCTATATTGCCTCCCCCAAAAGAAACAAAACAAAACAAAAACAAAACAAAAAAACTAAAGCTTCTATCACAAGGTTACAGATGGGCCAGGAGCAGAGGCATCCCAGGCCTCTCTCTCTGATTCCTTGTGCTTGGTTATAATTTCCACGTGATTATGCAATATTTTCATCATGGTTCTTTCAGCTTCAGTTCCCTAGCCAATTCTTCCCAAGTCTCTTCAATAAAACACCCCAGAGGGGTAATGTGATTGGCCCAGGCATCAGCCACAGGTCACTGGCCAGCCTCTGATGGGCTCTTACTGGGTCAGACACTCTCCCCTGGTCAAGTAGGTCAGGCGAAGTTCAGGAGATACAAAACATGGCTTCCAAGGCAGCAGGGAATCAAGTGGAATTTTTATCCCCCATAAACACCTTCACACATGCGGCTCCCTTTGCCTGGAATTACCAAATCCTGGCTACATTCAGCAGTCGTGCAAGCTTAAGCAACTCTGATTAAATGTGCTATGCTAAATACATTAAACCTTTATAAAAACCACCTGATAAAAGCACCATCCGAGTCCCATTTTAAAGACAGGGAAGCTGAGGCCCCATGAAGCTAAGGGACTAGAGCTCTGACTCACATCTTCACCTTCAAGGCTGGGACTTCTGAATTAAAGCACTTTGCTGTACCGGGAGGTCCCATAGCACCTCTTCCTGGAAGCCTTCCCTGTTGCCCCCTTGTCGAACACCCACAGACCTTTCTCTGGCTCTTACGATCTGAGCAGTTTGCCTTGCGCCATGTCTCAGGGCTGCATGGGATTCATTTCTGCATCTTCATTTGTTCTTTCATTCGTTCCTTCACTGAATATTTATGGCGTGCCAGGCTCTGTGCAAGGCACTAGGGATACATTCAAAAAGAGTCCCTGCTTTCACAGAGTTTATTGTCCAGTGGGGAAGACAGACATTAAACAGATAATGACACCAATAATTATGTAATTACAATTGTTATAAATGTTATGAAGAAGGCCAGGGAGGATGTGAGCATTTATAACTGGGGACCCCTGACTCTAGAGGGGTGGGGGCTGGGGTCGATGCCTCTAAGAAATCAGCATTTCAGCTGAGTTTCTGGAAGGACAGGTATGCACTGGCCAGGAAGAGAGAAGGTGTTGGGGGGCGGGGGAGAGGGAGAGTTTCAAGACAGAGAAAACAGCAGAGCCAGGCCCGGAGGCAAAAAGAACTTGGTGAGCTGAGCCTGGGCACAGCAAGCCAGGAGGGCAGGGAGGAGGAGGAGGCGGCCAGCACATGCCCGGCACCACTGTTTGGATAAGTTTCCCCGCAACCATGCTGCCAGCACAGCCAGAGGCTCCTGGCCTGGGTGGCAGGGGCCAGAGCCAGGAGTTGTGGGCATTTTGTCTCTGGCGAGCTGGCAACCCCATGCTCCTGGGTCAGGAGGAGGGAGGTAGCAGAGGACGTGCACAACACACTTTTTATATATGTCGAGCCATAATATTTAAGTGTCTTGGCTGTAAGCCTGCGACTAGGTCCCCCGACAGCCCAGCCTTGCTCCGCACGCTCTAACAGCTGTCTGTAAAACCCGTTTATGGAGCCTCCATAAATTTCCCAGCTGCTGCAAACACAGGGCTGGGGACAAAGAGTCGGTGGGAGGGAGGCGTGGGAGAGCTGCGGCTTCAGCGTCTCTGCTGGCTCGTCCTCTGGGCCCCAGCTTGCCCCCTGCCCACCCGGGGCTGCCTTACCCTAAATTCTTTTATTGAAGCTGATCTTAACATAGACCCCGTGGGGCCTGGCTGGGCAATCCGGCTCGGCACGGATGCAGGCACTTTCAAGATTGCAGCAAAAGGTACAGTAAATCAGAATTAAGTGTCATGATAGTGATTTGAACTGACACTGTTTTCACCTTGTCCATTTACTGGGAAATATATAACAGGAATAGATTGAGCCTGTCATATTGTACCTGAAAAATACAGCTGTTAGGGTAGGAAGGCAGCTGGCACCAAGGCAGGGTCCCAGGGGACAGTGGGGTGTATGGAGGGGTGGAGGGGACTTGCTGTCAGCATCCTGCTGGGGTGAATGTTTGTTCTGGGAACACTGGGAGCCCAAGCGTGCTTTTCTAAGGGCCCGTTTCAGGCAGGACCAGCCTGACCAGCTCCCAGGCTGTGTCTCAGCTGCTACAGGGACCCCTGGCCATCTGCGTTTCCCCGAGGGGCCCAAACCGCTCACACTACAGGGCATTTTTTTAGAACTTTCTACTGAAATATAACATAGACACAGAAAGGTGCACAAATTGTAAGTCTATTGCTTGATTTATCTTCCCCAATGGAATACACCTGTGCACCCAACACCCATATCAAGAAACATTCCAGAAACCTCCAGATAGGCGCCTTTGCCCTCCGTCCATTCTCTGACACCCCCGCCCCCCGCCAAAGGAGGACCACTATTCTGATGTCTCAGGCTGTGGACTGATGTTGTACATGGCATTTTAACAAGGGCATTTTGAAATTCCACCTGTTTTTTGGGCCCTCAAAGAAAACAGGAACCTCTCAGTTTTAAAATAACTTATTAGGAATATGAGTAACACATCTTGAGCCCAATCCAGAGGCAGGGTAGGGGTGGGGGTGAACAGTGGGGGAAGGATCCGGGATGGATGTGATGGCAGGGGTGCAGCAAGAATCGGGGTGCGGTGCGTGAACAGGGAGGGGTGAGGCTCAGGACTGGGGTGGGATGACCTTGGGGATGGAGGGTCCAGGAGGGGCCGAGGCTCAGAGACGGAAAACATTTCAGTATTGGGGTAAATAGATTCAGGAATGGGCCTTAGGGACAGAGTAAGGGTCAAAGATGAATTGAAGGCCAGGTTCAGGGCAAGTTCAGGAAACGGAGTGGAGCCATGAGCAGGAAGAGCCCAGGAAGGACAAGCTCTTTGCAGCCAGAAAAAGGGGCTGATTCCCTCTCCATCAGGCCAGCCCCTGGCAGCCCCAGGAATGGGGTGACTCTGCCTCCTTGCCCCTCCCAACTGAAGCTCTCCTTTCCCAATCCTGACTGGGTGAAGAGCTGATTGGTGGCTATAGCGCCTCCAGCAGGTGGCCTCGGGTATTACTCCTGCTGCCCCGCCCTCTGGCTCTGGGTCTGCTCTAATTTGGCTACCACCCTCAGCCTCCCTTTTCCTGCTGAACTTTGAACTCTGCCCCCTGAACCAGTCTGCTTGGCTGGGGCTTGAACCTCCTGCATAATCCATGCCAGGTCCCATTCACAAAAGTCACAGCTGCTCTGGAAGCTTCTGGCTGCTGGCTGGGGACCTCCTATGAACCTGTCGTCCTGGTGCTACTGTCGACCTGTTGTCGAAAGACACCTTCTTGACCTTCACCTTCCAGCCGGTCCAACACGCCACGCAGTCAGGGACCACAAAGCTCAGAGCACGACAGCTGCCTCCTTCACACAGGAGACCCCTTGCTTCCTTCTGGCCATTTCCTTTCCGCCTGCATTCACATCCTGACCCCGGTCTTCTGCTAATGGCTCCTCAGGAGAGCCACTCTCTTAGCCTCAGCTTTGGCCTTTGATGCTTTGACCCTTAGCCCTAGAGTCTTTCCACCTTTGGCCACTTCAAGGGTCCTCGAGACGCACACTGGGGAGTTGGACTGGCTTCTCCCTGAGTTAGGGAAAGACAAGATCTCCCCTCTTTCTCTTGACAAAACATCCCTTGAACACCTGTCCCCACCCACACTCTCACTGAAGCACTGGAGTCATCTTGTTTGATGTTGTTTCCCCGCAAGACTGCAAGCTCCGTGAGTGCGGGGATGACGCCCGGCTCGTGTACTCCCAGCACCCTCCTCCGCGCCCCGTGCAAGGCACTACTTGACAAGTATCAGTGGAAGGGTCGTTGGATGCACAGGTTTGAAGGCAGAAATCTCTAGAGTTGAATCCTGACACCGCTACTTAGAGTATCATTTAACTGCTCTTGGCCTCACTTTTCCCATCTGTAAGATGGGATAATGCCACCTTGTTCCATAGGACTCTCTGCGGACTGAGAGTAACAATGCATTATCAATGTTTGGCACCATGCCGGGCACCTGGAGAGCATTCAATAAGTGGTACGGGTTATTAGTTGTTTCTGTTACTATGGCAATGACCATTGCTGTTTCTATTCCTAGAATCACTTGGTTCCAGCATCCTTCACAGAGCCTTTGAGGTCCTTTGTTGCCTTCAACAGGCAGCTGCTCCTAGCCTTGGGCTATACAGGCTCTGCCCTCCTTGAGCTCACTGGATCAAAACCTTAGCAGACCTGCCCCTTCCTTCTGGTCCCCAGGGCCCTGCCCCAGGGCGCTGGTATCTGGGGCAGGGCTGGGGAAGGCCTGGCCCTACCTTCCCAAGGCCCTCCCTCCCCATGTGCTGGGCATTGGCCTGGCCTCCCCATCTGTGATGAACAGTCCAGGGCCTGCTGGGAGCAGCATGGTGAGGGGGACCAGGGCCAGCTGGCCAGCCAGGAGAGGCTACAGTTCTGCTGATGAAGAGCCTTTATCGACCCCCCTCTGCAGACACGGGCCGCATCACTCACAGACCCTGGGACGGAAGCCCATTCATCTGGGGGCACAGAATGCGAGGGGGCTGGGATTTCTCATTCTAGGGCAACCCGGAGTTCACATCAGGAAATATTAGTCTGATGAGTTCCCCGTGAGTAGAAGGACTGTCAGGCATTAATCACGGGCTGAGGGGGAGGCAGCGCTTGGGCCGCTGGGCCAATCCCCCGGGGTCTCATCCTTTCTGGGAACTTCAGAACCTCACAGGGCCTGAAGACAAGGGCAGAAATGACCCTTGAAGAGCCTCCGGATGCTCTCTATCATTCTCTAGGCCCTTTCTGCTTGGGCCCAGAGCCCTCTGTGAGGACTTGGGCAGATGGCTTCCCTCCCTGAGTCTCAGTTTTCTTGTCTATAAAATGGGATGGGAAGGAGCTTCCTTCCCATCCCACAGGTGACTATGAAGACAAAAGATCTTGCTTGTCAGCTGCCTGACTCGGTGTCCTGCATACATTAGGTGCTCCATAAATGTTGACCCCAGGTGCTGCCTCTTCCCTTTCCTCCTTCTCTACTGAACACCGCTGGATGGCAGGACCTGGTTTATTTCTCATCTCCATGAGGCCTACATGCTGATGGATACAGGAATGCATGCATGAATACGAGGATGGATGGATGGACGGATGCATGGACAGACGGACGCAAGAAATCCAGCCTTTTGGTTGAACACTGGTCCTAAGCAGTGTTCCTTTGGCAAAAAACAGGACTGGTGCACAGCCCCTAACACTCTACAAAACGTCTTCCGTCCCTTTTCCTGTCCTGGACCACCTCCGCACTCCTATAATGAAATGATGTGCTGCATCACTTGGCACGGGACACAAATCAGATCACATCACTCCTCTGCTCTAGACCATCTGTGGCTCCGCAGTGCCTTTAGGTTCAAGCCCCAAATCCTCATCCTGAGCTACAGGGTTTGGGCACCACCTGCCTGTGGTCGCCCACCTACCATCTACCCCCTCACCATCCCTTCCAGCCGGACTGGCCTTCTCTCCTGTCTTGAGCGCGCCATGTCCTCCCCACCTCGGCCCTCCATTGTGCTGGGTCTTGTTCATAGCTGCGTCTCCCGAACGAACTGTGTTCTGTCCAGCTTCCAGGCTTCAGAACATATCTTCAGGACCCCTTGGAAACCTGCCCCTCCACTTCCTGAGCCTACCTAGCACAGGATGTCACCCAAAGGCTCCACAGGGACAGGAGTCTGCAAGAGCTGGCCACGAAGGTCTCCTCAGGGCCTCCCACCTGGGCATCTGGGGTTACGGAGACATCCAGCCCGAGAATTCATGGGTTCAGAATGGAGTCCTTGGTGGGCCAGGCAGGTAGCGGTGGACAGTCTGGCCTGCACCAGCTACTGGGTTCTAGGGCTGGTCTGCTCTCCGGGCCTGGCATTGAGTGGGCCTTAGGAGGTCAAGGCGCCAGCCAAGCCCACCTGGGGGGCCAGGTACCCTCTCAGCCCCTGTCCTGGTGAACCAGAGCCTGCTCCAGACTCAGCTGCTGCCTGTGCTAGCTGTATGTGGGCACAGCACACATCAGTTTACCTCAAATTTCTGAGGATCACTACTCTCTGCCTGCCCCCCCCATAGGGTCACACTCAGCCCCGCCCTATAGGTAGGCACCTGGGGAGCCCTGAGGACTTTCCCTGAGGCCCTTGTCTCCTTACCATGTAGCCCTGAGAGGTCACTGCTTTTGGAACCGAGGGGCTGCCCTGGGGAGGCTGGGTGACTACAGAAGTGAGTGTGACCAGAGCAGAGGGGGCCGAGCCCAGTGTGTTTTACAGCTCGGCCCAGACAACTAATGGCCTCTGTGACATTACTGCTCCACGTAGCGGCCTTGGAGCAGCTGTAAATCAAGGGCCACCTGCCCAGTGGCCCCAGCCCCCTCCCAGATCATCTGTCCTGGGAGAGGAGCATTACCAGGAGGTTTGGGGCCCTCCTGGCCCAGGGCTGCTGAGCAGCCCAGCAGTGTCCACAAAACCAGGCTTAGCAAGGATGTAAAAGCCTAGACCAGGCAAAGGCAAAGTGTGTGCAGGTAACCATGTGCAAGAGTATGGGAGGAGGAGGTATTCATTTATGTCCTGAGCATCTCTTTGTGTGTGTGTGTGTGTGTGTGTGTGTGTGTGTGAGAGAGAGAGAGAGAGACTATGTAAGCCCGTCTGTATCTATGTCGATGTTTGAAATCTACAGACTATTGGATATATGTTTAAGCATTATTGTGTGAGTGTATCTGTCTTCATGTGCACTGTACAAGTGAGCGCAGGAATGACAGAAGCATTACGTTTGTTCATGGATGTTTCCATACAACTCCACTTCTCTACAGGTACCTCGTGGGCACTTGGGCTGCTCCTCTATGTGGGTGTGCCATTGCTGCACAAGCACATCTAGGGATGCATCTACATCATTTTATTAAGTGAGTATTTACTGTTCACCTACTATGTGTGAGGCTGTGTCCTTTGTGCTAAGGTTACAGTGTTGAATAGACACGGTTTCTGCTCTGGGGTGTGTTACATCCCAACAAATGAGCACTAAGGAGAAAATTAAGTTGGGTGAAGGTCAGAGTCTGAATAGGTGGGGAGCTAAGTTAAAGTGGGCAGAGAGGGCTTCTTGGCGGAGGTGGCATTGAGTAGAAGTGTGAATGATGAGAAAAAGCCATGTGAAAATCTGGGACAAAAGTGTTCAGATGGTGGGAAAAGCCTGCGTAAAGGCACTGAGGCTGGGCAAAGCGAATGGGCAAGGGCAGGACAGGAGGTGAGGATGGAAGGCAGGGAGAGGCCAGACCACGGAAGGCTAGAGACCTAGGTAAGAAATTCACTTCTATTCAGGAGGCAAGGAGAGCTTCAGGCAAGGCAATGTCTAGTTCTGATTTAAGTCTTAAAACACTTCGTTTGGCAGCTCTTTGAGAATGGAGTGCAGGGGGAAGGGAGAAAGGGGGACCAGGAAGGAGGTGTGCAGACAGCACGACAGTGGTGACAATCAACATGGCGGCTCTGGAGGGCAGGTCTAGTGGCTCCTGTTTTTTCTGTGACTTTTATTTTGAAAAGATTCAACTACTCTACAAAGAGGCTGAAAGGAAGGCATAGTTTTAATCTATGCCAGCTTCACCAATTGTTGAAATTTTGTGCTATTTGTTCCTTCTTCTCTCCCCCCTTTTGAGAGTTAGTGGCAGACATCACAACATTGCATCCCATGAGACCTCAGAACATCTTCTAAGAGCAAGGACATTCTCCAACACAACCACACTACCATGATCACGCCCGTGTTTAATCCAATATAAAGTTATATTTCAATGTTCCCAATTATCCCAGTTCTGTTGTGCCAGAAAGCAAGGGTGTCTTGCGAGACTGATGAGGACATGTCAAAAGACAGCTTGACAGAGATGGCCAACTTTTGAAAATTTGAGCATAAAAAAAGATGACAAAAATGGATTACAGCACATTGAATTAAAAAATAATCCACAAATCCACATCAATACTCAAAGACAGGACAGGAAGAAAAGTTCTCCACAGAACAATATAGATTAAAAACACAAGAAATGAGAAAATGAGAGAAACTACCATTTTGTAATCACCAACATAAAAATCGATTCAAATAAAGCTTCCTCATGGGTGTTGAGATCATTGGATAAAATGCTGGGGACACAGAACATTCCCACAATGTCAAAGTGTCATTCGACAGATCACTTTTCAATTTTTGAATAGAAGTTTCCTTTACAAAGGCACAATACGGCAGACACCACCTTAACTAAACTTAGCGCAGACATAGCGGCATGGAGAGCCTACTGTGTACACGGACCTGAGAGGGGCTGCCCTAGGACTGAGTATGGAACCGGAGAGACAAGAAGAATCAGGACTAATTTCCAACATCGGACCTAGAAGGGCCTGATCAATTGCTTAAACGGGGGTGGGATGGGAAAGATGAGCAAAAGCCCGCCGAAGGGGACGGCATCGTGCCACACCGACTCTGTCGCCTTTCAGATGCCCTGAAGGTGCAGCTGTTGAGCAGAATGCTTACTCGTGAGCCTGTAGCTCCTGACCGTGGTTAGGAGCAGAGATAAAAATTCGACAAACATCAGCATACAGGAAGCCATGGACAAGATGACATCATCTAGGGAGGAAGTCAACTTTTGTAGTTTTAAAATCTTTTCTTTCCTTTCCGTTCCCTCCCTTACTTTCTCTCTTCTCTTTTCTTTCTTTCCTTCCTTCCTTCCTCTTTCTTTCTTTCTCCCTTCCTTCCCTTTCCTTTCCCTCCCTCCCTTCCTTCCTTCTATTTCATTTTTAACATAATCTCTACACCCGATGTGGGGCTCGAACTCACAACCCTGAGATCAAGAGTTGCATGCTCCACCAACGGAGCCAACCAGGTGCCCCTAAAATCTTTTTCATGACAAAAAATAGCTGTAAGTTTTCCATTATGTGATTTATACTTAATTAAAAGACTTTTTGTAAAAATAGAAGTGTATAAGAGTAATCCCCTGAACCTAACCATTTACCTTTGATATCATGCCTCAAGCACCTTTCTGTTACTCTGCTTCCACACACATCCTTATATGAATGTATCATATCATACAGGGGTCTCTTCCCACCAGACACTTCAAACACTTAAAAAAAAAGAAAAGACTTTACCCCCCTTTCCATCTCCCTGGTCCTCTCCTGATATTCCAGAAACTGATGTTAAAATGTTATGAATCCTTTCATATCCTTACGTGCCCATGCAGTCATACACATAAAGGGCTTGTAGATCACTGTCTGATAAAATGATACTATTACACATATTTCCTTAATTAATAATATTGTGGGAACCCTTATGAAGTGAATCTGTTCTTATTGGCTACGTCTTCTTTCATAGCATAAATGTGTCATGGTTTAAACGTTGTCCTATTCAGACACTGTCTAGTTCTATGGGACCAATTTTTTTTTTTTTTTTTGGAAGGGGGACAAATTCTTATGAGTGAGATGGTTGAGTTAAAAGGTGGGTTTTAAATTTTGTTTAAGTTTTTAAACAGATTTTTTTTTTCTATATGGCTTTCCAAAAAGGCAGCATCAATGCTCCTTCTCACCAGTTAAGTATGAAAATATACTTTCCCTCCCACCCCCATCCGTAGTAGGTGATAACATCCTTTTGAATTTTTGCCAATCTGATGGGCAAGGAGTTAGTTTAATTTGCATTTCCCTGAGTACTAGGAAGTTGCTCCATATGTTTATTGGTCATTTGGGTTTATTCTTCTCTGAGCCTATTCACATCCTGGGAACATTTTTCTATTGGATACTTCATCTTTTTCTTAACAATTTGTAAGAGGTAGAAATTAACTCTTTATCTTGCCATGAGCCCTGGCAAATCTGTTCTCCCAACTTACTGTTCATCTTTTCATTCTGTTTATGGGAACCTTTAGCCATCTAAAAAAAAATTTAAATTTTATGTAGTCAGAGAGTGCCACCTCCAATAAGGTGCCTTGTAGAAGACGATCTCCCTGACAGCTAACAACTAGAAATTCTGGACAAAATAATTTTAAAAAGGCTTCAGAAAGAAGGCTCCTGAAGGACTGAAAGTGATGGGATCACAACCAGGCAGAAATTAGAGAGACTAACACTTGGAAGGGAACACCATTAACTGAGTTTCTCATGTTTACATCTTTGTGCCTCAGGCCAGGCCCCAGGCAGTGCCATGTGAGTCAGCTAAACCTTGGATAGAAATCTGAATTCTTACTTGTTGAGGAATCAGAGGATGAAATGTGGGGCTTCCACAGTGGTTGGAAAGTGATACCAGAAAGTAGAAAGCCATGGAGGGGCAAGTCTGCTTCTAAACCTCACCCAAACATCAGAGTGTTTTCTGAGCAAAGACTTCAGTGGAAAAACTCTGAGAAGCCTAAAGGGGCTTCTGAACAGAGATTCCAGCTGCTGCCTACCAGGCAGGGAGCGGCATGAGTTTGGAGTCTGAGCTCAGCCAAGTTAACTTGCTGATGAAATAAAAAAAATCAATAGCCTCCCAGAGGACCATAATAGAATCCAGAGCCTCTACAACTTACCATTGATAGTATCCAGGATACAATCCAAAATTACTAGACATATGAAGAAAAAGGAAAATGTAACCCATATTCAAGAGGAAAGGCAACCGTGAGACCAATCTCAAGGTGCCTCAGATCTTGGAATTGAGAAATAAGACCTTTTAAAGCAGTGTTATAACTGTGTTCAAGGACATGAAGAAAAATATGCTAATCACGAATGATCAAAGAGAAAACCTCAGCACAAAAAAGATAAAAATAAGCAAAGGGGGATTTGAGGACCAAGATATAACAATATCAAAAAATTAACTGGATAAGATAAAATTTTATGCTAAATATGCATTTTTTAATAGACTCTAGATTTCCTGTCATAATCCTTTTAAAATCCTATAAAAATATCCTTTATAATTCTGGATTATACATCTATTCACCTAAAATTTCTCCTACGGTTTTTGTATTTTATTTTTACATTTAAGTCTTATTAATCTATTGGGATTCAATTTTTTTATATGGTGTGAGGTGAGGATCCAACTTCACTTTTTTACAAATAGCTAAGGTGATTTTTCCGATATTATTTATTAACCTTTTTTTTTTGTTCTTACTGAGGCAAAACATTTATTATATATTGAGTTCCCATATATACTCAGATGTATTTATGGGCTTTTTATTCTGTTCCATAGTTTTCTGCCAATACAATAATCCTACGTCAATGCAATATTATTGGATTCTGGTGACTTTATATTTTAATATCTATAACGCAAGACCTCCCCACTTAAATATTTTTTGGCCACTGTCAGACATTAATTCTCCCAAATGGACTTTATAAGCATGATATCCATTCAGTTAAAAATGGCACACCTGGGTGGCTGAGTTGGTTAAATGTCCACCTTTGGCTCAAGTCATGATCCCAGAGTCCTGAGACTGAGTCCCATACTGGGCTTCCTCTACGGGGAGCCTGCTTCTCTCTTTCTGCTGCTCCCCCTGTTTGTGCTCTCTGTTAAATAAATAAATAAAAATCTCTTAAAAAATAAATAAAAACAAAAATGGTAATATAATGGGAATTACCTTAAATTTATACATCAGTGTTGGGAGAATGGACATTTTTATATTAAGATTCTTGACTGAATAGTTTATAAAAAATAAAAAATTAAAAAAAAGATTCTCCATTGAAAAATATTGGCCATTTTTCTCATATTATTTCAAATTTTTAATAAACTTTCATAATTCAGTGGTTAGGGAGATTGACAAGAGATTTTCTATATTTCTGTATTGTCTGAATAATAGTGAGCACATATTTTTGAAATAAATTCAAATAATTCTTTTTAATAAAAGTAGTATATGTTTGAAGCTGATTGGTGGTTTCATGATATGTCATTAATTATCCATCCTGCTAGTCTGTCTAAAAAATGTATTTAAAAACATGAAAAAGGGCTAGTCCACATGCAGTGAAAATTTCTTCCAGACAATGCACAAAACTATAGAGAAGGAAATAAATGGCATCTAAAATTCCACTAACCAGTGATAACCACTTCCACTGTTAATTTTTGGGTCTACTTAGTTTCAGACTACTTTCCTAATTTTTTTGTATATACATAAAACCATATACAAATATGAACACACATATAGGCATACGTGATTTTTATAGTTATGTATATGTATGTGCACCTATGATGTGTGCAAATATCCAAGATATGTATGTATATGCTCCTATGGTGTGTGTATGTATCTAATACACACACACACACACACACACACACACACACACGCATACGCCTAAATGGGCTTCTACACTCATAATTTCTAATAATGGCTTTTTTACATGATACATCATGAACATCTTTCCATTTCCAAATATACACATTATCATCATTGCTAGAACATGCTCATATTTCTTTAGATGGATGCACACTATTTTCCTTAAATCCATTTTGGTTTTTCAAAAATACCATTACTGTTAGACTTGGAGATGTAGATTTTCCATTTTCTACCATTGTAAATACCACTATGAACTTTTGCTTTCTTGTCCTTCAGCATCTGTAGGTAAATTCTCAGAAGTAATTTCTAGGATTCCCTACCTGTTCTCGAGAAACTCTACCAATAGGACAGTGGAATGGGAGAAGTGGCCAGGGGTGCTGGAAGTCTGATTAGGAAAGGTACCTTTTCTCGAATACTTAATATATCCCAGGAAGTTTATATTCATTATTTCACTTAGTCCTTATAACAGAACTTTGAGTTTGATACTACGACGAGACCCATTTCACAAAGAAAGAAATGGAGGACCAGAGAAATCAAGACATTTGCCCAAGGTCATTTCTTAGGATTATACTCAATGTTGTGCTGCCATAGATGGTCCAGTAGAACCCTTGCCTGGAATTATGAACACAAAGTCAAGAGAGCTATTCAGGATCTCATCCAGGTGCATGAGTAACTAAGATTGAGGTACTCTGGAATCTTCCAACCCAGAGGCCCCAAAACATAGCTGGGTCCCTGCATGGGCCCCAGAGCACCCTTTCTCAGAGCTGTCCCAGGTCGGTCTGGGGCTCCTGTCCCTTGCTGCTCCCCTACACGTGCTCATTGGCATTTGCAGAACTGCTGGCCCTACCATGGGGTCCAGAAATGGGCCAAAGACAGACCTGCACCTGAGGAGCTCCCAGTCTGGTAAACTAACACTAGTCAGAATTCACTGGTCTCTCTCTGGGGCCAGTGATTTGGCATGAATTGGCCAAAGAACCTGAAGTCCCTTTCAAAGTCCTGTGGGATGGCAGTGTCTGCCCCTTCCTCAGCCCCAGCCCCAGCCCCACGGAGTCTTGGGCAGCCATTCCTAGGAGACTCAGTGTCTGCAAGTTTTCTTCCAGGAAAGGGAACTCTGGGGGAGGGGCTGCTCAGTGATGAACCCCAACTCCTTCCCTAGTCTTCCAACCTTCTCCTGCTGCCACACCACCCAGTCCCAGGGAGGCAGTGGTCCTTTTAGTCCCTGAAGTCCTCTGCCCTATGACTGCTCCCCAGGCCCCTGGCACACGATTTTCCCTTAGTCTTGGTTGAGCCCCTCAGATAACCACAGGGAGGTGAGGAAGGCCTGGCCTTGAGTCCCCCTAGAGGGCCCTCCCCTCTGGGTGTCATCTTAGTGTTCCCTCCCTACCGTCCATACTTCCTCCAAGAACTGGCAACATCGCAGAGCTCCCATGTTAGTTTCCTAATGTTGCTATGACCAATGACCACAAGTTTGGTGGCTTAAACACAAACTTCCTATCTCACAGTTAGGGACTAAGAGTCTGGAATGGATTTCACTGGGCAAAAATCAGAATGTGGATAGGACTGCATTCTTCCTGGAAGCTCACAGGGAGAAGTCTTCCCTTGCCTTTTCCAGCATCTACAAGTTGTCTGCATGTCTTGGCTCGAGGCTCCTTCCATCTTCAAAGCCAGCCTCACATCACTGCCCTCTGCTTCTGTCGTCCTATCTCCTTCTTGACTCTCCCAGTTCCCTGTTTCCCTACGATGATCACGGTCACAGGGGCCCCACTCTGTTCGTCTCAAGGTCTCTGGCCGATCACGTGTGCAATGGTCCTTTGGCATTACCAAGAGGTAACATACCCTTAGGTTTCAGGGACTGGGACCCGCACATCTCAGAGGGACCACTATTCTGACTACCATAGCCCACAATTCCTGGCTTGTTTGCTCAGGGTAGGACTGCTTTGGTGACACTGTGACAGATCACATTTCTGGGGGCACAGCCATGGCCCATAATCTCAGGATCACAGCTCAGTTCCAGTTTCTGGGCTGAAACTAGATGGATGCCTCTTCCCCAGGGGACAGGCACCAGTTCAAGAACAGAACACTCCTGTGGGGCCCCACCGGCTGTCAGTAGAACATGTGACTCTTGATCTCGGGGATGTGAGTATGAGCCCCATGTTGGGTGTGGAGATTATTTAAAAAAAAAAAAAAAAAAAGGAACAGGACACTCCCTTAGGACAGAACAGCTCAGTGGCCGGAGCAGCAGAGAACGGGACCACACCCAGATACTAGCACACGCAGACAGGTGGACAGTGTACATGCAGTTGGGTGTGCGCACACCCACACGTGAGTGTGTTTATTTGAATGTCAAGGTGAGGGTGCACGTCTGCAAAGAGTGTATGTGCGTAAGAGCTTTTTTTTAAAGAATGAACAGAAGGCAGCCAGTTTGCCGCCGTAGAGGACAAATGTAATTCATCTCAAGGGAGATGGTTCTTTGTTTCGAAAAGTACATTGCTGGCCCCCATGAGTGTTGTAAGTGGCCTGGCAAGGCCTGGAAGGCAAAGGATGGAACCAAGGGAGAGCTGGATTTCTCAGCAGAATTTCTGAGGACAGCCCAGGAGGCAGGGGATGAGGAGCACAGAAACAGGACAAAAGGAGGTGGGAGGGAAAGCCAGTGAGCAGCAAGAGGACCCAACGGGGGACAAGGCGGGGATTCCATGGAAAGTCACGGCCAAGGCAATACACTTCTAGGAATGGTGATGTCTGACACTGAGTTTTAACCTGCTTCCTGCTGTGTTCTGTCACTGTCCCCCACAGCTTCAAGTCTTTAGGAGAGTCTGTTCACACGGTCGAAGATGGAGGTCAGAGCCACAGGCAGGGGCTGGGAATAGTGGTGAGGGCGGCTACAGATCATGGCGACCTGGGAGTCTATATGGGCACCCAGACAGTGGGGGACACCTTCCATGGCACTTGGGATGTGAGCTTAAATGATCTATAATGTAAAGTACGGGGTAATCTGTGGGCGTCTGGGTTATAAAGTGCTTGTAAGGACACTGTGACCGTGTGAATGGGTTCACATCTGTGCCACCTGCAACCATGTGAGACTTCGTGTCAATCTTACCGCATCGGGTACTTCCCTCTCTTGTTCACTCAATCCCTCCAGGGCACCTGGATTGGACTATCTTCCGTGGGGATCTCATCTGTTAGCAACGTTAGTCACTATCTGTCCCTGGATATTTGATCTGAGTTCAGAGATGTGTTTACAACTGTCTACCTGGCATGTCTTCAATGTCCCCAAAGCACCTCGATTCAGCATGTGTCCGACTGAAGTCTACTTTCTCCTCATGACCTAGTTCTTAGCCAGGATTCTCAGTAGATGCCTCCACTGTCCATTCAAAACACACAAGCAAGACACAAGGTCTCCGTCTTTCTCAGCATCCCTATACCCCGCCCACTGCAGGTCCCACGCAGGTCTCCGTCTTTCTCAGCATCCCTATACCCCGCCCACTGCAGGTCCCACGCTCGTGTCCTCCTAAGCAAGTGTGTATCCATCCTCTCTCCGTCTCTGCTGCCACCAGCCTAGTCCGACAAACTTGTTTCTTGCCTGCCCTGCTGCAGCTTTCTCCTAACCCGTCTCCCTGTGGCCTTGACCTCCTCCAATCAGATTTCACTCTGCAGCCAGAGTGAAATCACAATTTAAAAAATTACATCCAAGTATTAAATGCAGTCGTGAAGGACAACAGATCTCCACCCCGTATCAACCCTAGTCCCCTTAGCCCTCACCCCAGAGGCAACTTCCAGCCCCTTTAGCTTCCATTTACAGGACCTCTGATACTTTCTGATAACACGCTTCCACTTCTGTCTCTCGACATACAGATCTTAAACGTTATTCATTGCTGGGATAGGTAAGGGCTTAGCTCACAGAAAACACTATTTAAATACTGTTCACTGAAGAGCCAAGTAGTGTATTAGGGTTATATCTTCTTGGGTATCACATTCCCCTGCCCTTTGCCCTGTGCTACTTGACATTTTCCTATTTGTATGGTCCCCAGCCACCACCACTCCCCCTTTGTGTTCTGTATTCTGTGACACTGTCCCTTCCCAGGAGACACCGCCTCCAATGTGGACTGTTCCTCCTTCGATCTACTGCATTGTCTCCTTCCTAGAGTTTCTCTGCTGCTCTTCTGGTCCATTGTTTCTGGGACATCACGTATTCCTTTTCCTTGGTTTATTTTGTTATTTTGCTGGAGCGCAGTTGTAAGCAATTTCTTTTAAAACAGATGCACTGGAGGTAAATTTTCAGAGATGATCTTTCTTCTTACATCGATCAAGTTGGGTCGGGCATATAAACTCTCACTGAAAATCATCTTCAAAATTTTGAGGACATTGAAAACATTGCATCTCCTCTTGTCAGAAGACATTTGATGCCATTTTGGCATGCAATCCTTCCCAGGTAACACATATTTCTCTTCCTCGAAGATTTTAACAGCTTCTGTTTCTGGGGTTCTGACATTTCATGTCAACGTGACTACATATGGGTTCTTAGGCATTCAATTTCTCGAGCATTCAGTGGATCTGCTCTGGAGACAAATGTCCTTCCACTCTGGGAAAATTTCTTGCATTATTTCTTTGTTAATTCTTCCTCCCACACCTCCCCCCTTTAAATTAATATTTTCTGGAATGACCATGAGTCAGGTATTGAAATCCTTAAATAAATCCTTTATTCCTATTTTCTTCTTGTATTTTCCTGCCTCTTTTACCTGGCTCTTATGTTCTGGGAGATCTCCTTAAATTCATCTTTGCGTTCTATTAAACTTTTTTCATTTGAGCAATTCATTGTTTAATTTCTCAGAGTTCCTTCCTTTTTTTTTTTTTTATAGATTTTATTTATTTGACAGACAGAGATCACAGGTAGACAGAGATGCAGGCAGAGAGAGAGAGGAGAAAGCAGGCTCCCCGCCGAGCAGGAAGCCCAATGCGGGGCTCGATCCCAGGACCCCGGGACCACGACCCAAGCCGAAGGCAGAGGCCTTAACCCACTGAGCCACCCGGGCACCCCTCAGAGTCCCTTCTTATTATTTGATTGTTCTTTGCAGTCTGTGTGTAGGCGTAGTGTGGGAGGGACAGAAGTCAGTGGCTTTCCTGCCAGCTTGGTTTAGGCCCCACTGGTCCCTCCCACTTTCTTTGCAAACGGTGGCATCTCTGAGATGAAGGCTCTCGTGGGTTCTGTGGGAGCAAATCGTTTCGTCAAGAGAGCCCTCAGACTGCGCGGAAGCCCAGGGTCCCTTGAGCGGCTCCATCAACACCTCTCTCCCATCCACTTTTTAGCTTCCAGAAATTCGCTGAAAGGTCTAGCCGTGATATCTCCCCTCCTGGTTCTTTTCATCACTGTAAGTGTATATCCTTTTTATTTTTTTTCACGGCTTTTTGGAAGCTTGAGGAGAAAAAGGAGATACACACACACACGGATCAGTCAGTCAGTCATCTGTACACAAAGGTCTGGGCTGATCTGTATGAAATGCAGAACAGATCACATCACCCCCACTTCCCACCCCCCACTCCCACCCCAACTTTCATTTAAAACCCTTTAATGGTTTCACTGTTCCATGACAGGGCCTGTGGGCACTGCTTGGTTTCCCCCCACTTACCTCTTCAGGCTCCCCCGCTGCAGCCACACTGGCCTCTTGCTTCTTCTGCCTTCATACTTGTTACTGAAGCATAACACACACAGAGAAAAACACATGTGTCCGAGGTATACAGCTGCAAGAACTTGAACAGGCCACCCATGCGACCAGTCCCCAGAGCACAAAACAGAGAACCACAAACTCCAGAAGCCAACTTTGTGTCCTGTTTCAGCCTCTCCTTCCCCAGGGAGAACCATTCTCTGACTTCCAACACCATGGGCTAGTTTTGCCTGTTTTTGTACTTGATATAGATGGAAATGGTGACTATGCTTTTACTCTGTCTGCTTTCACTCATAAATGGATCTATGAGATTCATGCGGGATGTAACAAGCATCATTTATTTGCATTTCTGGGTAGCATCCCAATGTGTGAACATACAGCAATTGCTCGATTTTGATAAATTCATCCATGTTACTAACAAGCACGTAGGCAGTTTTGAGTTCTTGGCTATTATAGGTGGTAAACGAGGAGCATTTTAGTTCATGTCTTTGGTACACATTTAAAATACGTTTAGGGGTAGGTCACTGGCTATCCGTATTTTCAGCTTTAGCAGGCAAGGACAAACAGTGCGCCAAAAAGGTCCCAAGGTACATTCCCACCTGTAGTTTGCAAGGGTTTCCACTCTTCCCACCCTCTTCAGTGTTTGATATTTTATCTTCTTAATTTTAGCTACTCTGATAGGGGGCAGTGGTGGTATCTCATTGTAATTTTCGTTTGCATGACTCTGATGACTCATAAAGTCTAGCATCTCATCATATGTTTACCGGCCTTTGGAAACATCTTCTTTTGTAAGGTGCCTTTTTTAGAAAAAAATTGAATTGTCCGTTTTTTTTCCCCTACTGATTTGTAGCCATTTAAAAAATCATATTCTGAGTCCAAGTTCTTTGTAAAATATTTGAGTTGTGAACATCTTCTCCCACTCCATTAGTTAAGATCTTCACTATCTTGCTGGTATTTTTTAGGAACAGAATTTCTTAATTCTAGTACATTCAATTGATGAATTTTTTTCCTCATTTAAAATGTTAGCCTTTTTGTGTCCTGTTAATGCAGATTTGCCTTACGCCCAGGTCACACGACTGGTCTCCTATGTTTTCCTCTAAAAGCTTTACTGTTTTCCCTTTCACATTTAGCTCTACAAATTGTCTGGAATTGATTTTTGTGTCTAATGGGAGGCAGGAGTTTACAGACACTTTTTTTCACGTGGATATCCAATTACCCCAGCACCATTTATTGAAAAAGCCACCTCTTTCCCACTGGACTATGGTGTCACCTTTGTCATAAATGTGGTAATCATCTATGTGTGGGTCTTTTTCCAGATTCTCTCCTCTGTTCCACTGGTCAGTTTGTTTATTCTTGTGCCAATGGCACAATGTCTGAACAACTATAGCTTTATTAGAAATCTTGGGGGTGCCTGGGTGGCTCAGTGCGTTAGAGCCTCTGCCTTTGGCTCAGGTCATGATCTCAGGGTCCTGGGATGGAGCCCCACATTGGGCTCTCTGCTCAGCAGGGAGCCTGCTTCCCTCTTTCTCTCTCTGCCTGCCTCTCTGCCTACTTGTGATCTCTGTCTGTCAAATAAATAAATAAATAATCTAAGAACTCTTGGCCTCAGTTTTGTTTCTTTTCAATACAGTGCCCTAGGCAACCTTGGCTATTCTTGGGCACTGTATTGGCCATGCCCCCTTTCCAACCCCAGGGCCTTTGCTTGTGTCCCTTCGGCTGAAACACCCTTCCCTCCTCTCATCTCTGGGTGAGAGCCCGTCTCAGGTGTCACCTCCTCACAGAAGCTTTCTCTGAACTCCCTGACCAAGTTAAGCACACGGTGAAAACCCTCATAACACCATCCACCTCACATCTGTAACACTGATCACAATTCAATTTTACACTTATTCCTGTGGTTAGTCGATCAATGCTTATTTCTTCCCTAGTCTGTCGAACTCCGTAAGGAACGGGATCTTGTATGCTTTATTTATCAATCCGGTTTCCGGTCTGAGGACAACGAGCTGCAAAAGCAAACTGAACTAGTCATTTAATACTTTGGAGTAAATGAAGGAAAAAGTCCCTTACGGCAGTTGGAGCACGTGTGTCGTGGGTGCCTGTGTGTGTGCTCTGCGTGCGTGAGTGTGTGGGAGTGCGGGAGCAGGAACAAAGAGGCCGCAGCTTAGGAGCTGCAGGTCCGGGGCGACGGACCCACCCTCTCCAGCTGTCCTTGCCTCTCTCTGTCCACCCCGCCCCCCACCCTGCCCTGTCCAGCGCTCCCAGCGGCCTCTCTCCTTCCTGAGTGGCTGGAGGAAGACGCTGGTCTCCAGCTGCCTCCGCTCGGCTGCCCTTGTGCAGTTGTCTGCCAGTTGTGCGCGCCGATTACCATGAATGCCACCATCTGGTACGCCACGTGGACATCATAATCTTTTCTTAATTACATTAGCAGCGCAATCAGTTACTGCATTACAAGGCCGGCGATGAGCTTTTAAATCTTGGTGGAAATCATAAATAATTGCACTAAGTACCAGGCGCCAGATGTGTGTGCCAACTTCGGTTGCACTAGATAAATAGTAACCTTACAAGAGTGTTAGACACCAGGCGGTCCGGCCGGCCACCAGGCCACACCACACCTGGGGCCCCACCGCACGAAGGCCCCCACCGACCGTGCACCTGAGCGGAGGCCGGGGAAGGGCTCAGAGGTGCTCTGTGTGTGTGTGTGTGTGTGTGTGTGTGTGTCTGTCTGTGTTGCGGGGTGGGGGGTGCCAGGCAGAGAGAGGCGTTCTCAAAGCCAGCGAGGGGGCAGGAGGAACGCGGAGAAAGACAAAGGGAAAACGATGTGGGTGGAGGCGAAGGGCGAATGGGAGCCGAGCAGGAGGGAGGGGCGGAGCCGGAGACATGAGTGCGGAGAGAACAGGGGCCCAGAGAGAGACACTCCGATCGGGACAAAAAGAGAGACACGGAGGAATGGCTGAGACGAGTGTGACAGAGGCAGCCATCAACAGAGTGTGAGTAAAAAGTCCCAGATGAGCAAGGAGGCTGAGAGGACAAAGGGCAGGCGTCTTCCTGCTGACCTTTCAATCCTGGCCTGCTGCTGGGAGGAAGCTCAGGCCCCAGCTCGGCTCTTAAGGCTGCTGACATATGGCCAGAAGGTAGGTGAGGCAACCGCCAGGCCTGGGGGCTTCCAGCAGGGTCCTCAAGGCTCTCAGAGGAAACTGCCTTTCCTTCCTTCTCTCCCTCTTTCTGAAAACCTCCGGCACCTATGAAGGAGGAAGGGGGCCACAGACGGTCCAGAGCAAGCAATTCTGGCCTGTGCAGAGAGAGCTACTAGAGTTGCTTTCGATGAGAGAAGTCTCAGGATTGGGGGTATGGGGGGGGGGTCTCTCCGAGGAGGTGACTTCTAAGTTGAGATATGTACGATAAGCCACAGCCAAGTGAAGAGCAAGTGAAAGGAGAGAATGTTCCAGAAGAGGGGAAAGAGCATGTGCAAAGGCCCAGTGGCAGGAAGGAACTTAACATGTTCAAGAATCAGACAGAGGGACGCCTAGGTGGCTCAGTCATTTAAATGTCTGACTCTTGGTTTTGGCTCAGGTCATGATCTCAGGGTCCTGGGATCAAGTACTGCATTGGCTCCACACTTAGCAGGAAGTCAGCTTGAGGATTCTCTCTTTCTCCCTCTGCCCCTGCCTCCATCTGCTCATGCATGCTTTCACTCTCACTTGCTCTCTCTAAAATAAATAAATCTTAAAAAAAACAAAAACAGAAACAAAAACTATACATCTAAAAAAAAAAAGAAGAAGAAGAATCAGAGAGAGAATAGATATGGCTCAAGCAAAGAAAACAATGGCGAAAGGAAACTTGAGATAAAATGGATGACCGCAGATGTGCTTGTTTCTACTCACTCCTGAGATCTTACCCAAATGGGCTCTAATGGAATTTCAAGATGTATAAACCCACAGGGTACAGAGAACAGGGGAGGAAACAAAAGCAGATGGAGTTATTAACTAAATTTTGGAACCTAGGAAAACGGATGATGGCCACTGACTTGCAGAGTAGGGAAAGCTGAAATCTGAGCCTGCAGGAAGGGAAGCCAACTGGCCCCAGAGACCTGAAAAAGGCTCAGGGATGGAGGCTAGGTACTTCCGAAGGGGGCTGGGAGGGAGTAACATGAGAAGTAAGGTTCAAGCCTCAGTCGGCCAGGGGACCAACCACACTTCCCACCACAGCTAGAGACACGAAGTTTACGCTCTGGGAGATTGGCTGGAGGCTCCTGACTTGCAACATTAGCTAAGCACAGGGTGAGGCCCACACTTAAACTAGCAGCCCTGTCCTCTCCTGGTGCTCAGGATGCGGGCCGATGGCTAAGCGCTGTCTCTGTGCCTCCTCCCTCCACGTTTCAGGCAACTGGAAAGTTTCTTTTCTGGGAAAACTGCCTGGGACAAGGGAAGAGGTCTACAGAGACCACCAGAGGCCCTCCAGTGAAACCGCCAGTGGGTCTCCGATCACCCTGGGATGAGCCCCACCCACGTACACAGAGCTTCCAGTCAGGTCCGTACACAATACTCTGAAATATGAATGACAGACAATTATCTCCAGATACTTGTAGAAGTCTCTAGAATGAAAGACAGAGACCAGAGATTTAGGTACATAGGAAAAGGCAGGTAGGAGGAAAGAGAGACACTATAGGGAGCTGGGAAACATTTGACTAAACCTCTATAAATAATATCCTCTAAAAGATAAGACCCTGCAGCCATAAAATGAGATTAGAATGCGATCTATGTATTTTTTTAAAGGAATACTGAGAGAATACGGAAAGGCTGGAAGGTAAACTTTAGAGAATCCAAGAGTTAGAATAAAAAGATAGAGATAATTTTTTAAAATAGAAAGCAAAATATGAGAAAATTTAGGGATATTATTTAGAAATCTTAGAACACCAAGAATAAGAGAGATCTTAGAAATTTTCAGAAATGAACAAAGTTGTACACAAGGAACTGGGAACCAGAATGGTATGGAATTTCCAAAAAGCAACTCTGGAAGTTAGAAAATGTGGGGCAAAGATTTACAAATGATAAGGGGAAATTATTTCCAGCCAAGAATTCTGAGTCTCACCTAGTTATCAATTAACTGTGAAAGAAGAATAAATACATTTTTAGACATGCAAGATTTAAAAATATGTATCAGCGCCGTTGCATTCCTTTTCAGGGTGCTAAGAAGATATGCTATGGCTAAATGACAGAGAAAACCAAGAAAGAGAAAAGCATGTAATATGGGACGTGAGATCCAACAGAAAGGCAGAGGGAATGATGGGAAGGAAATGTACAAAGAGGACAGTCGTATGCCATGGAAGCCTGGAGAAAAATCACCCTGGAGCATCACAGGAATATGGAAGGCCGCAGAAGAGCTATGTCCAGTGGAGAAAAAAAAATATATGATAGATTATCTGGTGAGTTTGATCATCATATCTGGAGGGGTATTTTAGTTCATTGGCAAGTCTGAAGCACAAGTGGTCAAGAATGAGAAAACCAGGCAAATATAAAAAAGAAACAAATTGTTAACGCTGGGAAAAACAAAAGTTGTACAGGAAAAGAAATGTATTAATAGTACACTATGTGGCTCAGCTGTGACCAATCTTTGCATAGGACTAATTATATAAATATTGAGTATTTGATTAATAAAAGTTGTGATATAATCATGTTGGAAGAATGAGAAGAAGGGAAGTGTATGATGTGATGTGAAAGAACTAAATCTTTGGGGCACCTGGCTGGCTCACTCACTTGGCATCTGCCTTCAGCTTGGGTCATAATCCCAGGGTCCTGGGATCGAGCCCCATGTCAGGCTCCCTGCTTGGCGGAAGCCTGCTTTCCCTTTCCCACTCCCCCTGCTTCTGCTCCTGCTCTCACTGTCTCCCTCTCTCTGTCAAATAAATAAATAAAATCTTAAAAAAAAAAAAAAAAAGAATTAAATCTTCATCTGATTCTCACTAGAAAGTCAACAGATATTTTTTCCAGAATGTGGAACTAGCAGCATAAACCGTTGCCTTGAAGTACAAAGGCAAATAGCAGAAGAGATCACTAAAAGCTGAAAGTTGCTGTCTCATGGGAGGGGAAAATGAAGATGCAGCAGAACACTTTGCACTCCTGGGCTCATGACCCCTCCTCCATCTTCAAAGCCAGCTTCTTCCATAGCAATCTTCTTTCATAGCATCTTCCAACCCTCTCCCTCTGCTTCTATTGTTTTATCAACTTTTCTTCACCGTGAACTTCCTGCCTGCTTCTTACAGGGACTCTAGGGATTACAGTTAGACCTCACCGGGATAATCCAGTCTGATGCCCCCATTTCAAGATCCTTTACTTAATACACCAGCCTGTCCCTTTTACCATGTCAGGTGACATAATCACGGGTTCTAGAGACAAAAATATGCACATCTTGGGAGGCCATTAAGCACCTACAATGTTAACCTTTTTGACATTAAGGGGAGGAACAACTACTTTTCCTTTTTACGGTTATTTTTGTAACATTTATACTGTGCTCAACTTCCATATATGTTACACAACGTACATGTGTGAGCCTCCACCTGTATACTCTTAGTATGAGAGTCAGGTAGACAGCACAGGTAGGCAGTCACCATTCCAGGCCCTTCTATGTTGTCTTGTGGTACACTCAGGGCCAAGGGAAACTCTGCATTTATATGACTTGCCCATAGGCTGTATGGGTCATACTCCCTACCATGTGGTCTAAAGTTGGCTCTGGAATAATCATAGCCTTGGATTTTAGAGATCCAAACTCAGAATCCACGCTCAGGAGAACAGCATATTTTATTAATGTACCAATAAAAAGGAAGAGGGAATCTGTTACAAAGAGATGTGCTGTCTTCTTAGGTTCATAGCGAAATACCTCAATAAAATGACTTTAAACCCACAAACTACAGAGAGGTTAAGAAATGATGTCCGTGGAGGATTCTGCCTCTAAGAATTAAGTCGTCCAGAAAGTTGAGGTTTACACAAAAAAGTATACTTCAGACTATAAGAGCGGGAGCAGTGGAAAAAAGAAAACAATGAGTGGTGGAAGAGAAACACTGAGAACTTTGGAGCAGATTGGATGGCTATGAAATGTCAAATGGGACCTTGAAGCAGAAGAGACTAACAGAAAGGAAAAGTTAGATGGAGAATTAGAGAAGGGGCCCCATCTTAGCTGTCACTACGCCAGAAACGGTGCGCAAGGAAACGTGCCAAAGAGCAGAATGATTCTCCCCAAGGGAACCACACCCAGAGAGCCCGTGTGAAACGGCTCCTTTCACACAGACACATGCGCACACACATGTATAAACACACAAATGCATGTGCATGTACATGCACACATACACACAAGCACTCACATGCACACACAGATATGCACACATATATGTGCATATGCACACACGGGTGCACACAGGCACGCACATGTGCACACAAACACACACGTACACACAGTGTATCGTATCACTGGGAGCAACCGGGAACTCTCGACTTAAGACCCCAGGGCATCTAAACCAAGGAGTTACAGAAAATCTGGACAAATTTGAGAGGAAAGAGGAAGAAGAGTGGCACAAAATAGTAGAAGCGTTACAAAGGGAGTTTCAAGGTGATGGAACCGTTATAGCTGGAGATCAAGTTATTACTTGGCCCCTAGGAGAATGGGCTGATAAATCTAAGGCATTAGAATTCTCTAAGGCAGTGGTTCGTAGCTCCCGCTGCACATGAGAATCACCTGGGGAACCTTTTCAACACAGTGATGCTTGAGCACCATCCCAGATCAAATAAATCAGTCAGCATCGTGGGCAAGCATTCTCAAACTCGAGTAGGCATAAGAATCCCCTGAAGGGTCTGATAAAACACTGATTTCTGGGCTCCAACCCCAAGTTTCTGATCAGTAACACCGGGGAGGAGCCTGAGAATTCTGACTTTCTAACCCATTCCCAGGTGACACTCAGGCCGCTGCCCAGGGACCCCACGTTGAGAACCGCATTTTCTAAGGAAAGGCACTGTAAAGGGAGGACAAACGAAATGGGGGCCGAGCAGGACAATGAGAGATGGAGGCGGGCCGAGGTTAGATCTCCGGGGCAAGATTATCCCATTTAGGAAGCAGCACTGGGCAATATTTGTTTGTTCAGTGGATGCTTTCTGAATGGCCAGACCTTCTGATTTCATTCCCTCTCACTCTGGGGGACCTCCTAAGACAGTGCCTTCCCAAAAGGTGAAACACAGGAGGACAAGAAACTGCTGAGAAAATCTCCTTGAGGCACGGAACAAAGCAAGTCTGCCCCCTTGGGGATCTTGGTCCTCGCCAGGACCCCAGGAAAACAGGTCACAATGAGTTTCGATTGAAGCTTCAGCGCAGGCATCTGCCAAGAGCGGTTTTACAGCAAAAGCGAAGTACGAGGATGAGGACGCAGGCTTCTTTAGAACAGTGGTTCTCACACTTTGCTGCACACTGGAATTACCTGGAGAGTTTTTAATCTGCCCTGTGTAAGCTACGACCCTTCGCAATTAAATCAGAATTTCTGGGGGTGGCACTCAGGCACTCAGAGTTTATAAAACTCCCCAGGGGATGCCAAAGGGCAGACAAGTTTAAGGACAGGACCTTGCTATTCAAAGCGTGGCTGATGAACCAGCAGCCCGGGCTATTGCCTGAGAGCTTGTTAGAAACATAGAATCTCGGATCTTATCCTAGAACCACTGAATCAGAATCTGCTTTTGATCAATGTCTCCAGGGATCTGTGTGCACATAAATGTCTCAGAAGCACTGCTCTGGAAGGCCTAAGCGATTCCAAAGCAAGATGCACTGGCGACAGGCGCTGGGCGCAGCCCCAAAAACACCTACTCCAAGACACATGGAGGCTATATCATTAGAGAGAGTTCTCTGTTCATCACTGGCATTCCAGAAACATGAGGCTCTGTGGAACAATGCTGGAGGGAAAGAAGGTGATCTCGAGCAAAATCTGCCAAGTTGTCGACAGTGGCTGCCTTCCTCAGGAGGGGTAGTGAAGCAGGAAACTTGAATTTTTGTTTTCTGTGCAATCTACACTTCCTAAATCATGGGTGGAAGAGTGTGTGTGTGTGTGTGTGTGTGTGTGTGTGTGTGTGTTTGGGGACTCGGTGAGGATTATCTGGATTGTGAGATTATGGGATATTTTTTAACATTTTCTTTATTAAAAAACCTAATAAACGGTAGCATTTTAAAAAAAGCAATCTACAAAGCAAAAGCTATTAGGAATACCAAGATGAATTTAGCAAAATCACAATCTTAATAGGATACCTTAATATTATTGCATCGCTTTGTCAAATCAAGTAGCAAAAAGAAATAAAAATACGGAAGCTATGAATAACTTCATTAATAAGGTTATTTACTAGATACATTTCAAAATCTATAATGTACAGACATAGAATACATAATCTTACACATTGCACCTAGCATTTTTAAAAAAAAAATGAAACCCTTTCCTAGCCCGCAAAGGAAATGTAAGCCACGTGAGGGCAGAGAACATGACAGTCTTGTCACCACTGATTCTCAGTGCCTAACACTGTGGCCGACATAATGTCAGCGCTCAAGAAATATTTATTATAGAAAGAAGGCTATATTTTCAAACCTAAATGCAATAAAATAAGAAGTTGAGGAGGAAAGTTTGAGCAACTCAAAAGATCAAAGCATTTGGAATACAAAAGAAACTCTTCCTCAAATAATCTTTAAAGTCAATATATTGACTGCAACTCTAGAGAACTTTTCGTGGAATTTTACAAGCTGATTCTAAAATTAATATGGAAGAGCAAATGCACACACATTTACTGAATAAACATTAAACATAATGTTTGTGTTCATCTATAAGATTCATAACTTTGCAAATTAAAATGGTGAGAAATTAAAATGGTGTGACATTGGTACAGGAGAAATCAACAGGTAAGAGAACTGAGTCGAGTTCACATATATCCTATCCATTGATTTATTAATCTAAATAAGATGCCATATCAAATAGGCGAGGAAGTTATATACCCCTTGACATATGAAAAAATAAAAGTAAATCCTTACCTCACACTATCCATAAGGAAAATTTTCCAGGGGATGAAAGTCCTAAAGCAAAACACAAAACAATTGTGTGAGGAGAAATATAGGAGATTATATGATCAACCTGGGAAGCTTCTTAAATAATGCACGAAACCCAAAAGCCATAAATGCAACGTTTAGTAAAAGTTGACTACTCTATAAGCCATAAGTCTTGCAAATCATTAAGAAAAAGACAAACTAGAATAGGAAATGGACAAAGACTATGAACAGGCAATTCACAGAAAAGGAAATGCAAATGGGCAGTAATCACATCATAAAAGATGTTTCATTTTACTAGTAATCGGGACGAAATGCAAAGTAAAATAAAGGAACAATTTACAACCACGAGTTCAGCAAATTTTTTTCAAGATCGAGTATAACAAGTGTTGACAGGATGGGGGTAAAAGATTTATACAGTATGAGAGGAATATAAAATGTAAATGAAAATGTACATAGAATGGCATTCCCACTTTGAAGGGCATTTAGGCAGCATCAAAATGAAAAAATGAATATTCTATATAACACCACAACTTTGCTTCTTACAGAAACCCTGGCATGCATTCCTAAGGCAGCTAGTACGTGATTTTGACTGCAACATTCCCTTTAATAGCAAAATCTGGAAATAATCTTAGCGTCCAAGCGAAATGTGGTTGAATAAACTATATTAAATCCATACTATGCAATAAACTCCAATGGTGAAAATCAGTTTGATGCATAGATACTGACAGGAAAGATGCTATTACTGATAGAAAAAGAAAGATACAGAAGAGCATATACAATAGGATACTCTATATGTTAAAAAAAAATCCACAGCAAAACTACTTTCTCTAAGTGCATATACATAAATGCCAAAAAATTGGAACGCCACTCAATATGGCAAAGTGAAATAATGCGGTGCCCCTTTCTGCTCTCATCTAGAATCTTCCTAGAAATCCTATATAAAATATTCCACAAAATTTTCAAAACACAGACCTATTCAATCTCTCTTTCTGTCTCTCACGCACACACACACACACACACACACACATATATAAATACACATAAATGAAAATGTTCAGATATGAGAAATCAAGAAGGATGTTTTTAAAAACCAGAGCTGTAGATGTGCAAACTAAAGTTCACTAGCCCTGAGGTGAGAGACCAGACCTTAAATAGATAATTAATTTGGATAAGTCTTAAAACAATGCAGAATTATATTTCTAGACAAAATAACATGCATAGTGTGGGAGGGAGTGGTCATCCGATCCCTGGACAGGTTAGGAGAAGGGAGTGAATACGGACTAACCTGGACTTTGGTAACTCAAGAATGAGTTATAAGAATTTAAGCTTATCATCTGAAAGCAGAGAAATAGATGCTAGAACTTCCAAACCACTGGAGGAGAACAAAGGAAGGGAGGGAATAAAGGAATCTGATCCATCACCGACAAGGCAGAAAATAGGAGCAGGGAGAGAATAAGTAGAAAGCATAGGAAACAGCACAAGATGGTCAGAATACAAGTTAGCACTAAAAATAAATACAAGTGGACCAACTCTGCCAATTCAAAGACAAAGATGCTTAGACTGGGGAAGAAAAAAGCGAACAGCTATAAGCAGTGTAAGATTACGTCTCAGGAAGACTGAATATAAAAAAACAGAAAATGTTAAATCAGAGAAATTTAATTAAAAAATAACTTAGAAAGTGGTGTAGCTATATTAACATCCGGCAAAACAGATTTTGAGGCAAAAGTAGAGATAAACAGTGATGTTACATAATGATACAAAACAATTAAGGGAAAAGATGTAAGAATCTTAGGGCACCTGGGTGGCTCAGTCAGTTAAGTCTCCGACTCTTGATTTTGGCTTGAGTTATGCTCTCAGGGTCGTGATAGCAAGCCACATGTTGGGCTTATGCTGCGTATGGAGCCTGCTTAAAGTTCTCTCTCTCCCTCTCTCTCCTTGCCCCCCCAAAAAACCAAAAACATTTAAGAATCTTAAATTTGTATGCACCTAACAACAACCTCAAAATTTTATACAGCCAAACATGGCTGGAATTATAAGGAAAAGCAGACACATCCACAATCACAAAGGGAGATGTTTAATAAACTCTCCCTCATATACATGTCAAGCAGATGAAAAATAAAATTAGTAAAGATAAGGAAAACTTGAACAATACAGTTAACGAGCCTGAATGTGTAAATCTGTTTAGAACCCTGTACTTAAAATTTAGAGATAAATCAATCTTTTTTTAAAAATATTTTATTTATTTATTTGACAGAGATCACACGTAGGCAGAGAGGGGGAAGCAGGCTCCCTGCTGAGCAGAGAGCCAGATGCGGGACTCAATCCCAGGATCCTGAGATCATAATCTGAGTTGAAGGCAGAGGCTTAACCCATTGAGCCACCCAGGAGCCCCTAAATTAATCTTTTCAAGCATCTATGGAACAGTTATAAAAATAACCAAAAGCTAGACCAGACTAGTCTTTGAAAACTCCAAGACATGCAGATCATATACTCTGACAACAAATAAAATTAGAAATAAATTACAAATAGATGGCTAACACACCCCATTTAGAAAATTTAACAAAAATAAAAGTACTATATTTTAAAAATATGGAAAGCAATACTGAAAGAAGAAAGTGCTTCAAAAAGATGGAAAATCACCACGTTAAGCATCCAATCTAGTAGTTAGCAAAAAAGTAACTAAGTAAACTGAATGGACAATGATAAAAATGAGAACAAAGAAAACAGAGATCAATTATCTATCAATTAAATTAACAGGAGACAGGAGGGACACCTGAGTGGCTCAGTCGGTTAAGCATCTACCTTCAGATCAGACCCTGATTCCAGGGTCCTGAGATCGAGCCCCACATCGGACTCCCTGCTCTGTGGGGAGCCTGTTTCTCTGCTTCTCCTTCTGCCTCTCCCTCTGTGTGGTCTTTCTCTCTAATAAATAAATAAATCTTTAAAAAAATTAATAGTAGAGAAGATTTTTTAAGTCCCTCAATCAGTTCTTTGCAAAGACTAATAAAATATACGAACCTCTACCATGATTTATCAAGAAAAAAGAGAGAGAAGGCACAAATAAACAATATTAAGAATGAACAGCAGGGGGACAGAACTTCAGACATAATAAATCGTAGGAGGACACAGCAAAAAGTTTATAACAATGAATTAAAAATGTGAACAATTTCATAGATAAGTGTAATTTATAAAAGCGATACAAGAAAGAAGAAACAACCTGAATGGAGTTTTAATCACTAATAAAATGGTATCCATATTTTAGAATTCATCCACAAAAGCAAAACAAAACAAAATCATCCAGCACTGATGATTCTATAGGTGACTTGCCAAAACTTCAAGGAATAGAAAATCCTTATTCTTTACAACATGTTTTAGTGAATGGGGGAAAAAAATGGGAAAGCTCCTTAACACATTTTATGAAGAAGGGACAACATTAATACCAAAACAGGCAAGGAAGCTACAAGGACTGCCTGTTGTAAGACATGTGAACATAGACATAAAAATCTAAATATTAAACAAAATGAGCAATGAGTGAAAAATAGAGCAAGACATTATAACAAGCAGAGATTATTTGAGGAAAGCATAGATAGTTTAGAACTTAAAATATTAATGTAATTAGCCCAGTAATATATACATATTTTTAAATTTTATTTACTTTTTAAAGTAATCTCTATACCCAATGTGGGGCTCAAACCTACGACTCCAAGACCAAGTGTTGCATGCTCCACTGACTGAGCCAACCAGAAGCTCCATAGCCCAGTAATACTAAAACAAGCAAACAAACAAACAAACAAAACCATTATCATCTCAATATATGTGGGGAAAAGCACATGATAAAATTGAATACTTATTTATGAAAAGTTACCTAGGAAATAGAAAGGAGCTTATCTGGTTTTCATAAAGGGTATGTACTGGTCAAAGGGCATAAACTTCCAGCTGTAAGATGAGTAAGTTCTGGGGCAGGTACAGCATGGTGACTGAATAATTGTATTGTACATATATAAGTTGCTAAGAGCATAAATCTTAACCATTCTCACAATGACCACCACCATCACAACAAAACTGGTAATTATGTGAGGGGAGGTGAGGAGGTACTAACTAACCTTGTTATGATAATCATTTTGTAATATATACATACCGTAATTCATCACATGGTACAACTTAAACTTGCATGATATATATGTCAATCATATCTAAATAAAGCTGGAAAAAAATAAGGTAAAAAAAAAAAGAAAAGTTTCAACATACATGATAGTACTGAAGAGTGAAAAGCATTTCTGTGAAATTCAGAAAGAAGCAAAAAAAGACCATCACCACCTGTATTCAATATTAGACAAACACAATTGAGGAGACCAAAGACGAAAGATATATGGATTAGAAATGACAGAACTGTCATTATTCCCAGATTTAAAAATCATTGCGTATGTTTGAAAAAATTCCAGGAAAATCTACCAACACACTATCAGAAGAATAGAGTTCCTCAAGCCTGCTAAATACAAATCATATATATAAAAATTGACTGCATTCCTATCCAGTAGGAACAGTTAAAAAGTGTAATTCAAAAAGAAGACACCATTCGCCATGACAACATCCGGAAGATGCGTAAGAACTTTGAAAATCATAAAACTTCCCTGAAGGGCATAAAGGGGCTGAATGCAGGGATAACTAATTCATGTTAGTGGATGCAAAGACTTGATATCACAAAGATGGCAACTGTGTCTAAACTGAAGGACAGATTTGACACAATGTCATTCCAAAACATCAAGGGAATTCTCCATGGAACTTGATAAGCAGATCCCAAAGTATTTATGGAATTATATAGGGTCAAAAAGAGCTTTTTTTCCCAGTGTGTGTGTAATCTGCGATGTATTCTTCTGCCGGATATGAAGACTTACTAAGAAGCTAGAGTAACTAAAATAACATGGCATTAGTGCCAAGACAGACAAATAGCTCAAAAGAACAGTAGAGAGAGCCTGGAAACTGAGCCACATGTATATGGAACCAGCACAAATGAGTGACAAAAGAATGGACTGTTCAATAAATGATGCCAAAGGGGCGCCTGGGTGGCTCAGTGGGTTAAGCTGCTGCCTTCGGCTCGGGTCATGATCTCAGGGTCCTGGGATCGAGTCCCGCATCGGGCTCTCTGCTCAGCAGGGAGCCTGCTTCCTCCTCTCTCTCTCTGCCTGCCTCTCTGCCTACTTGTGATCTCTCTCTGTCAAATAAATAAATAAAATCTTTAAAAAAAAATAAATGATGCCAAAATACAGGATAATGGAATGATGGAATTAGAATATTGCCATTTTCCAAGATCTGATGAAGCAATGGATCTAGGCACATCAATGGTTGTTAATGTCCCAAATATGTGATGTTAGACATTATATACCTGCTAACGGAAATGCACAGAATCTTGGACGAGGTATTCTTGCCAAATGTCATACCTGAATGTCACCAGGTTTCTAAACTAACTGTTTATAGGAAACATCGAGACAGAGGAACATGCTGAATGGTACCACCACAAATATACACTTAGGAAAACTTAGAATGTGGGAGTCTGTACAGAACCAACAGTCTAGTTTCTTCAACAAATAAATTTCAAGGTGTGGGGGGGGGAAGAGGAAGGAGATATCCATGTATTGAAATAGACTTAAGAAAATTCAATCAACTGCAATATATGGAATTTATTTGGATTCTGACTCAAACCAATTGCAAAAAGAAAATTATGGTTTGTAGAAATCTGTTTATTGGTATTAAGGAATTAATGTTTTTTAGACATAATAATGTTATTATGGCTCAAAAAAGACCTGATCTTTTAAAGATTCATGCTGAAATATTTACAGATGAAATTATATGATGTCTGACTTTGCTTTAAAATAATTCGTGAGAGGGAATGATTGGTGCTATGGATGAAACAAGACTGGCAATGCAATGAGCATTCATGGATGATTAAGGATATGAGGTTTATTATCCTGTTTTCTGTATATGTTTGAAATTTTTTCAAGTAAGAGTTCAAAAAGGGGAAAATAATGCTGGAATTACTACTGTCCATATGAGGAAAAGACAAAGTAAAATTCCTAATAATTCCATATACAAATTATACATCATATAAAAAATTAATTCCAGGTGTATTAAAGACAAATTATAAATTGAAACTATCTTGAAACTTTTAGAAGTAAATACAGGAACATGTGTATATGACACGAGAGTGGAAAGGATTTCTTAAGCAAGACAGAAAAAGTTCAAACCATAAAGGCAAACATGAATAAACTTGAGTACATAAAAATAAAGTATTTGCACACAATAAGTGATACTATAAACAAAGTGAAAACAGAGCATAGGCTGGGAGAAATTATCTGCAACAAAATATTAGTGTCCACAATATATAATGAACTTCTACAAATCAATGAGGGGGGAAAGGGGACAAAGGCTATGTACAGGGACTCTGAAGAGAAAACCTCAATAGTAAATAAATAAATGAAAAGCTCTGCACCCTCACAGGTAATCAAGAAAATCGACTAAAGCGACAAGATAGGTTTCATATCCATCCACTGGCAAAATTTAAAAATCAGATGGTACCTAATGATGGAGGGTGCAAGGAAACCATCACTTTTACAGAACACGCTGCTGGTGGGAAAGTATACTGGTATGATCACACTGGAGAGCTTTTGATAATACTGGACCTAGTATGGTGGAAAGTGCCATTTCCACAACCAAATATCTAACCTAGATAAATCTTCCCTGGTGTACCTAAGAAGGCATGGATATGAATGTTTATCCTGTGCTATATGTTATTGTTTAAAAATGGAAACAACTGCACCTTGGAAGGGAAACAGGCAAAAAAGGCATACAATGGAATACTAGTAAGCAGATAAAATGAAAACTCACCTATGTGTATCAACCTGAGTAAACTGCAAAATCTTTTAAAAAGTTATAGATGGTATGCTACGGTTCATGTACACTGAAGAACACACAGAATACTTCTGTGTATTGTTTGTGGATATATGTTTATGTCGTGAACATATGTGGATGGGTGGTGTCCTTGGGGGGAGAAGGAGAAGGAAGAGATGGAGAGGAGGACTCCCAAACTCTGACAACGGTAAAATGAATACATTACATCCTTTTCTGGACCTTTCTGTAGGTTTAAGATATTTCATAATTAAGATTCTTTCTTAAAGAAAATGCATTGGCTTAATATCCTCCAAACATTATCCTTGTCGCACATTAATTAAAGATGATACAATTTTTCTATCTGGGAAGCCCCAGCTAATTAACTGAAAAATACTTACAACTAATAAGAAACAGTGGCTATCTCTAGGGGCAGAATAATCGACATACTTTCACTTTCTAATCTTTTAAATGGTTTGAATTTTAAAATGATGAACATATATGACTTTTATATTCAGAAACAATAATGATTGTTGCATTTTCAAAATTAAATAAGATGGAAGGGCAAAATGTCAGAAAACGAGCATTTGGGAAGGCGGCCATTAGTAAAATACATGCAGCAGCAATAAAAATTTGAAGTAATATTGGAATAAAAATACAATTCAAGGGAGCAACACAAATTATTAAATAGTAAAAAAAAGAAGTACAGATACATGAAGAGAACCACACAACCTGACATAAAGGAAGATGTGAATGACAAACGTACAAGAATAAGTGAGAAATGTTCCAGAAATGGAACATGTTCCAGAAATGTTCTAAATATTTTGCAGAAGTTCTTGGGCTCAACCGCATGGCCTCCTAGGGAATCTGGGGATCCCTAAACTCACTGAATTAAATGCAAACTTCTCTGCATGTACGAATCCTTCTGAAGAGTATTTACAGCTTTTGAGAGATACTAAAGTAGTCTATTCCAAAGAAATCCAAGAGCTACTACTACTGGTTATTTTTTTGGTAACCGCTTTAGTGGATGTAATTCACACTATCAAACAATTCACCCACAATGTGTACACTTTGGTGCCTTTTAGTATATTCAGAGTTGTGTGACCACCACCACAATCAATTCTAGAACATTTCAACTGGACCCTTTGCAACCACTCTTCCAAATACCCCATCACCCCCAACCCTAAGCAACCAACCACCTTCTCTGCAGATTTGCCTTTTCTAGACATTTCATATAAATAAAATCACACAATGTGTGCTCTATTGTGACTGGCTTCTTTCACTTACCATGGTGCTGTCCAAATTCATCCAAGGAGCAGGTGACAACACTTCCCTAACTTAGAGCCCAGTAACATTCCATTGCCTGGATCTATCACATTTTTTTTATTCATTCATCAGTTGATGGGCACTTGGGCTGTTCCCACCATTTGGCTACTATGAATAATGCTGCCTTGCATATTTCCGTAAAGCTTTTATAGGAGCATTATTTTCGTATGATCAGTGGCCATGTGTATGTTTTCTGTCAACCATTTTTTTAGATTTGTATTTCTCAACACTTTCTCAGTATCAACCCTGAAAGGTTGAAAATTTTGCTTTCATTAATTACTACAATTATTTTCTTATAGTTTAGATTATTACAATTAATGAGTTTGTTTAATCAACCAATTAAAAATTTAATTTCATTTCTTCCTATCAACAGGAATTAAATACTAAGGAATAAGACTAATTCCTCAGAGATGAGCTCTGAATGGTCACAAACCATTGTAATAGCTGAGATACTCTGCTCCCCAAGAAACAATTTTTTGCTCTCTTGAGGACCATAGGACATATATTGAGAATGTGTGTTTTAGAGCCTGTGCACATTTTTCCTCTATGGGGCTGTCTTTCTATTCTTTTCATTTTTTAGGAATGCTTCATATGTTGGAGAACCTGACTCTTTGTGGTGAGTTCCAAATCATTTCCTCCAATCTGTAGTTTCTAAGAATTTAGCTTCTGATGATTTTTGTCTTACAGATTTTTTTAAAAATGTAGTTGAATTTATCAATCATTTTATGGCTTCTAGAAAGGCGTTTGCCATTCCAAGATCAATTATTTGCCCAGATTATAAAAAACATTCTCCTATGGTTTATGGTTTTGCTTTCTGTTTAAACCTCTGATCTACCTGAAATTATTGTGTAAGGCACAAACCAGGGATCCAGCTTTTCCCCCCAGATGACTATTCAGTTATCTCAAGACATATTACTGAATTACCAGTCTTCCTCCCACTGATCTGAAATGCCACCTCTATCATACACTAAGCTACAGTGCATATTTGGGAAAATTCTGAACTTCTATCTGTATGGAACTTATGAACTTCTATCAGTGGATCTGTCTATACAAATAAGTAACCTTCCTATACTGTTCCAATATCTGGTGCCCTATTTCTCCCTAATTTCTTGACATTTAAAAAATTGGCTTCCTATTTTGTTCATTTTTATGTGAATTTTAGAATCAGCTGGTTTCATTAAGTAATACTGTTGGCATTTTAGTGGGAACCCATTACACTGTAAATTAATTTTAAAAGAACAGTCATCTTTGAGTCTTCCTACCCAAGAACATGAGATAACTTTCCATGTTTAAAGTCATCATTTGTGAGCCTCTGTATTTCAAAGTTTTAGTCACATATATATCACATATTTCTCATTATGATAAAATACTCAATATTTTAAGTATCAAGAAAGTGGTATATAAATGCTCTTGATTCTTCTTTTAATTTTGTACCCAACAATATTATTGAACTATCTTATTTTATAAGTTTTTCAACTGAGTCTCTTGGGTTATAGCTATACAATCACATCATCCCACCATATCATCTGCAAGTAAAGATAATTTAATATCTCAGTTTCTTATTTTCATACCTCTAATATCTTTCTTTAATTACACTGGTTATTTCTGACACAACAATGCTAAATAATAATCCTATATTATTATATTATATGTAATATTTACATATATATAAATATTATATTGGACATTTCTGTTTTACCCTGACTTTAATGGGAATGCTTTTAGTGTTTTCCCCATTAAGCAAAACGCTGGCTTATGGGTTGAGATGAATCTATTTTATGTTAAACAAGTAGCTATCTCTTCCTATTTTATTAAATGCTTTATAATCAAGAATAGAATTGAACTTTGTCAAATGCCTTTCAGTGTTTATGGAGATGATCTCGTGATCTTTCTCCTTAGACCTATTAATATGATAAATTCTATTAACAGATATTTTACCAACATTTTATTATGAAATTTTTCAAACCTACAGCAAATTTGCGAGAATGTTGCACTGAACAAGCATGTTGTCTACTCCCTACATTCTACCATTAACTTTACTGTTTTTGCTTCATTGCACAAATAGATGTTTTACAATATTGATTTTCACCAATTTTAACTAATTCTATTAGAACTTACAATATTGAACCATTCTGGTATGCTGTATTAAACAGGTGGTCATAGTTTATTAGTTTTGTTTTGTTTTTAAGCATGGTTGTATTTTGTTTGCTATTATTTTAATTTGGACTTTTGTATCAATATTCACAAATGTATGCATATGTGATACGTATGGGCATCTGTGTGTCTCTGGTGCTTCACAAAACATCTGGACATTCAAAAAAAATTTCAGGCCCCGGGACACTTTAAATGGCATTGGAATTATCCGGCACTTAAAAAAAATTGGTAGAATTCCCCTGGAAAACTCTCTGGGACAGTTTATTTTTCCAAGAAGGTGTGTAAATCTTTGGTGGCATTTTCTGTTTCTTTTATGGAAATTTGTGGGTTTATTATTTCTTTCTCCTCTGGAGTCAATTTTGACCAATCATGTTTTTTCTAAGAAAAATATCATTTCTTCTAGTCTCCAAGCTTATTTGCATTAAGTTGAACAAAGTATGTCTTACAATATTCTATTTGTATTTACTTCCCAACTGTCATGATTGTTCTGTGTAGTTTTATTTTCTCTCAGTTATCAAACCACAGATACATTCTTGGTTTTTTCCCAAAGGACGAGGACCTGGATTTAGCAACGCTATTTTTTCCCCTCTTTTCTAATTCCTTGATGTCCCCTTTTTTCTTTTCGATTTCTTCCTCCTGACTTTTTAAGGTTTAACTTTTTAATTTCTTGAGCTAAACATGATGCACTTTTGTTCATTCTTTCTTTATCACTAATATACATATTCAAAAGCTATCAATATTCCTCTGGGCACTGTTTTACCTCTCATAGACCTGACAGATAGGATTTTCACTATCCCTATTTTCTGAACACTTTGAAGTTTGAGGTTTGATTTCTTCTAGACCTAAGAATTGTTTGCAAGTTCTGCCTAAATTTCATAGGCAGAAGAAAATTTGCATGTGCATATTGTAATTTTTAGTTTTGCTGCATTCTGATCAGAGAATGTTATCTCACTATTCCTACCTTTGTTTTCTTTTTGAATTAACACACAGCCAACTTCGTGAGTCAACAGAAGCACCTGAAAGTAATGCACAATCACTGTTTTTAATGGTTAGTCAGTGTAATTACATATCAGACTTATCTCAATAGTTACATTTTTAGGTGTTTTATATTATTACTTTTTATGTATATGTCATGAACTCAGAGAAGTGAATTAAAGCTTATTACCAATTTGTCTCTGTTTCTTCTTGCATCTCCTTGGTGCTAGGTACATAGATATGTGTAACTGTTTTCATTATGAGTTGTAGAATTTGACATTATAAATGTCTCATCTTTGTATATTCATCTTTTTATGTGGCTGATTTCATGTGTGTTTGTGTATACATGTATATATATCTGATACATATATATCAGACTATTGATGGACCCAGAGCCCCCAGATCTCTAGAACATTTGCATACCCCAAGGAAGAATACCTCACCCTTAGTGGGCTCTGGACAAGCAGATTAGATTAGAGAATTATCTTAAAGAGCAAGACCCACAGAGCTCTAGGAAACTCAGCGATAGAGGCAGAAAGCCTTTCTGACAAAGGCTTCATTCTGAAATGAAAAAACAAAACAAAACAAAACAAAAAACCAGTTACACAGACAGACTGCTATGTAAGCCTTTCATGGTAACAACTAAAAATGTAGGGAAAGCCACATGGCCCATCTGTGCTCCATTCTACAGAAATCTTCTCCTATGAATCTAGGAAATGACATTTTTTTTCATTTAAGAAACAAAAGAGAAATATAACTCCAAACAGAGGCTTTTACAGGGGGAAAAAAGACAGAAATAAATGAAATACTATCTTGTAGACAAAGAGAAGACATGTGGACACAAAGTTAAATGGATTGAGAGCAATTAAGAACTTGGGATTAGCTCTGAAAGAGCAGCATGGGCCAGAAATAGAAGAGCTCAGATACAGGATGGCCAGACAACAGGGAGATTATCAAAAATCTGGTGCAACTGGAGAACAAAGACAAGAAAATCACAATTCTGAAATGAGGATTAAATTAGAAGGAACAAAGGGGCCCTTGGATGGTTTAGTTGATTAAGTGTCCAACTCCTGATCTTAACTCAGGTCATGATCTCAGGGTTGTAAGATTGAGTCCTGTGTTGGGCTCCACATTGGACGTGAACCCTACTTTAAAAGAGAGAGATACAGGAAGAATAAATTGGAAGGACTACAAGGGAGAATAAACACTGAGACAGGTACAGTTAAGGAGACAGATGACATAAAATAGACTAGTGAAGAAAATCAAACAGAAACAAAGAAAGAGATAAAAGGGATCTGAGAGAAAGTGGTCTAGAAGTCAGGCAAAGGAGATCCAACATATGTATAATTGAAAGCTCTAAAGAATAAAGCCTAAACAATTAACAGAGAAAGTACTCACTTAGAAACTGAATTAAAAATATATATTTTGGACTAGAATTAGATTTGAATCTAAAAATTTAAAGCATGCGCGCACACACACACACAGTCCCATGAAAATTATCTAGAATGGTCAATACTGACAGTTAGCTTAGTGATATTATTGTTCCTTAAGGATGAAATAAAAACCTTTAGGCACCCACCTAAAAAGTCCAAGTGACTTCTATGCAAAAGAAAAGGATAGCATCAAGATTTGATACAGTAACATTTTATGTTTTCAAAATGGAGCAATATTTTATAAATATTTAAGGGAGACAAAAGGGACACAGATTTTATATCCAAGCAAGCTTTTCTTCAAATGTAAAGGCTACCAAATAGTTATGAACACGCAAAATCCATGCACTGTGGGTCCACTTGAATTCTGTGCTCACAGGGCATCACAAATGCTGTACTCAAATGCGGCAGCAAGGAACTGGCAGATGTATATTGTGTATTTCTCCTCTTCCCATATATGTGATCCCCTGCTCATTGGACTTGACTCACAAAACAGAGATAAAATTATTAACAGAATCTCAAAACAGCAAAAGCAGAGCATAAAGCAGAACCCTGTGTGACTGTACAGGTTACACACTCATGAATCCATCTCTGGGTGACACGTAGTGTCCAGTAAGCCAGATCCCTTCCAACTTGTCTCCCTCCTCTGTTTTCTTCCTACAACCTTTCTCTATACCAGAGCCAGTGGTATTTATAAGACAGAATTCATGTCCAGCTCCTGCTCATCACACCCCTTCCCACTGCTCTCTTTGCCTTCGTGGTAATATTCCTTCAAAGTGGACCTGCCCCCTTTTCTCCTCTCCTCCCTTGCTCTCCTGCCCCACAGCCACACTCCAGGGCCTGCTCAAACCAAATCCAGCATCACATATCCAGAACTGAATCCCAGTTCTGCACTTTACCTCCCAGATTACTCCTTCTCCAGTTTCCCCAGCTCAGGAACCAACACTTCTATCTGGTTGTAGAAACCCTGAGGTCCTACTTGACCCTTCTTCTCCCTCAAGCCCCACATTTATCAAGCCCCACATTTAATCTATGCTGCCTTTCAGGAATCATCTCTTGAACATTTTCATGTCTATGCCCTTGACATTCTTGCCCATTTGTCCTTCCTTTTCATCTACCTTGCAGCTGTCTCTCCTGGAAGCAACCCATTCTCCTCACTCACACCTAGCATGGAAGCCTCCAGGAAAGAATGTCATAGTCACAAAGACTGGTGACTAATAAATCAAGGTCTCCAAATTCATATAGGCTCACAGTCTCTCCCTTCTGCCTTTCCAGAGGACACAGGGAATCTTCCCCTAAGATTACTATCTCACTAGAAATTAACACTTCAAAGCAATTAAAAGAGAGTTAAGGTATCCCATATGCTTGGAAACTGTAATAGCTAACATTTACATAGCACTTCCTTTATATAGCCATGTTCTATGGTGGTCTTTACATGAGCTGATATTCATTTCAATGTTGACTGCCAGTTATAGAAGTGAAAAAAGTGAGGAACATAGGGCTTAAGTGACATGCCCAAGGTCAAACAGCTAGTGAATAGCTCAGCAAGGATTCAAACCCAGGCAGACAGGCTCTAGGGCTCCTAGACTTTACCATGGTACTTAAGAGATCAAAGAAGTATTTAGAAACAGATGCTAATAAAAACATACTTGTCAAAACTATGGACACAGCTAAGAAACAGTTAATGGGACTTTATGGCATCAGTATCAAGAAACAGGAAAATGGAAAGGAACAAAACAGCACAAACTGAATATGGAAAGAATTAATATAAAGATACTCATCAATGAAAGAGTGAAGAAAAAAAGCAGGGATGAACCAAAGCAAACGTTTTTCTTGAAAAAAAAAAAAAAAAAAACACAACATTAAATAGCAAGATAGTTCTATCTACCTAATAAGAATAAAAGAGTGGGGCACCTGGGTGGCTCAGTGGGTTAAGCCTCTGCCTTTGGTTCAGGTCATGATCCCAGGGTCCTGGGATCGAGCCCCACATCAGGCCCTCTGCTCAGCAGGGAGCCTGCTTCCTCCTCTCTCTGCCTGCCTCTCTGCCTACTTGTGATCTCTGTCCATCAAATAAATAAATAAAATCTTTTTTAAAAAAAAAGTATTGTGACTCTGTTCTGACAAATTCAATAACCTATATGAGATACTTGAACATATAAGAAAATATAAAATGATGGGACGCCTGGGTGGCTCAGTTGGTTAAGCAGCTGCCTTCGGCTCAGGTCATGATCCCAGCGTCCTGGGATCGAGTCCCACATCGGGCTCCTTGCTCATCAGGGAGCCTGCTTCTCCCTCTGCCTCTGTCTGCCATTCTGTCTGCCTGTGCTTGCTCTTCTCTCTCTCTGATAAATAAATAAAATCTTAAAAAAAAAAATATATAAAATGCTGAAATTTGTGCAAGAGACAACGAGCTTGAATAGATATGTAAATAGACTCGAACAAATAAATACTAAGAAAAATAAAACTGGTCATCAGGTATCTCTTTCTCCACCCCACCCCACCCCACAATAATCCAAGGCCCATATGGTTTTTTGAGAGAGTGCAGATGGTTTTATACAAGTGCCACATATGAATCCCACGAAATTTCTAAGGGACAGTTATTTTCCATTTTATTCAAGTTGTTCCAGAAAACAGAGAAATAGCAAACTCTGCCCAGCTAATCCGCTGGGGCTAATATAATCCTGCTTCTAAAACCAGATAGGAACTAGGCAAAAAGGAAAACTGTAGGCCTATATTACTTACAAGCAGATGCAAAAATCCTAAACAAAACATTGCTAACTGGGGGAGCCTGGGTGGCTCTGTCAGTTAAGCGTCCAACTCTTGATTTCGGCTCAGGGTTGTGAGATCCAGCCCGGCATCCGGCTCTGTGTTGGGCCTGGAACCTACTTAAGATTCTTTCTCTCCCTCTGTCCTTCCCCCACACCGCTCTCACTCACTCTCTCAATAAATAAATAAATAAATAAAATCGCTACCTGAATCCAAAGTATTAAAAATGTATTAGAAATAATACATAATATTCAAGGAATTCATGGATAGTTCAGCATCAGAAAACCCTTCCATTTAATTCAAAGTTAACAGAGGGAGAGAAATAATGTATGATAATCTAAATTGGTCATTTTATAAGAATCAGAACATTTTTATGATTAAAAAAATTGCTCAAAACTTGAAGTGGCAAAAAATTTATTTAATTTGATAAACTCTCTACATCCCCAAAAAAGTAATATACACAACAGAAAAATTTTAGGCATATATATCTTCATATCCTGGACAAAAACAAGATGGCCCTAATAATATCTCATACTGTTTAACAAAGTATTAGAAATTCTAATTAACACTATAAGGAAATAAGATTGTGAAGTTTGGAAGGGAAGACCTAAAACTGTCATTATTTATAGATATGACTAACTTATCTAGATAGGCACCAACAGAATTAACAGGCCAATTATTAGAACAAGAAAATTCAGCTAAAATTGCTCAGACATGAGATTCACTTACAAAAATCAATATTTTCCTACACCAGCGACAGCCAACTAGAAAATGTAATAAGAAAATGAAATACCAAGATGTAATAAATACAGTATGTAATAAAAGAAATCATAAATAGAACAAAGTACAATTAAAAAATCACATCACAATTGCAATAAAAATTACTTATCAGAGAATTAAACCAAGAGCTTATAAGGACCTCCATGAACTGAACTTTAAAACTTGAATCAACTGATAAACTTTGGACAGGATGACTTAATATTAAAACCAAGTCGGGGCGCCTGGGTGGCTCAGTGGGTTAAGCCGCTGCCTTCGGCTCAGGTCATGATCTCAGGGTCCTGGGATCGAGTCCCGCATCGGGCTCTCTGCTCAGCAGGGAGCCTGCTTCCTCCTCTCTCTCTCTGCCTGCCTCTCTGCCTACTGTGATCTCTCTATGTCAAATAAATAAATAAAATCTTTAAAAAAAAAAAAAAACCAAGTCAACTCTCCCCAGACTAATGAAGAAATTCACTGCAATCCCTTTCATAAGTACGATTCTACGTATAAGTGGAAGTATATGTGTATGTTCTTTGAAAAGGAAACTTGGTAAATCTACACTGAAAATTATGTGGACTAATGGAAGATACATGCAGAACAAAGTCAACTTTCAAAAACAAAACAAAACAGCAAAGAGGGGATGACTTTCCCTACCAAACAGTACTTTAAAAAAGGCTCCTGCAGAGCTGGCACAAGAACAGAAAACATATCAATGCAAAAACACAGAGAACTCCAAGATTTACCTACATAAGCATGCGAACTTAACAGAGGTAAAAGAGATGGGAAGAGGATGGATGATTTCAGACTAGTGAAAAATGGCTCTCTCTACTAAGCAAATTATAACCAAATCCCTGTTCATGCTCATGCATGAGGGGAGGGCGTGCTTTAAGTAAACTAAAGATCTAAATGTGGAAGCTAAAAATCATAGGGCTAACAGAAACAAATGGGGGAGGATCTCTCTGGGCTCAGGGAAAAGCAAGGAGGCTTACTTATCAACCCTTGAAAAGCACAAACCATCATGCACAAATTTGCTGGATTTGATTACATCAAAATTAAGAAGTAGTGTTTAATAAAAAAAAATAACATGGGCCAATTAAGAGTCAGATGATAGGATTGAGATTTTTTTCAAAGTCTAAAACTGACAAGGGATTAACATCTAGAATATACAAGGAACTCTGTAAAGCAATACTAAGAGGGCATCAAGTCCAATAGAAAAATGGGCAAATGATATGACAGGCAATTTACAGAAAAAGAAACCCCCAAAGCTAATAAGCACATGAAGTGATGCTCAAACTCATTAGCAGTCAAAGAAATGCAAATTAAAACAAGATAGCACTTTACACCTTTAGACTGGCAAAAACTAGAAAGCTGGGTAATACCAATTAATGGCAGAAATGAGGAAGATAGGATCCCTCACACATGGCCAATGGGAGTGTAAATTGGTAAAGCCTCTTTGGAGAGTCGTCCCATAGTACTTATGCAAATTAAGCACACACACACTCCAGGATCCACGGGAATTCTAACATATGTACACAATGAGAAATCTACAAGGATGCTTGCTGCAGGTTTGTGGGAGGGACAGCGGTCCTCTGGGTTGGCCCTCACTGTTATTATGAAGCAAAGGATCGTAAGGACACATAGTGACATGGATAGATCTTAAAAACAGTATTACACAATACATACAACTTACATAAACTGTAAATACATACACGCCCCTCCCCCAGTGTGCATGTGTCTTTCTAAAACCTGCAGCAGACAAGCCACATTTGTCTTGTCCATCCATATCAGTACAAAGTCACTGATGTGATGATCTCTTATTATACATTGACCTAATGGGATCTTTTGTATAATGTGGAAGCAATCCAGATCAGCTCGGACTATTTTATGGCAGAGGATGGGAGATAAGATAGCCTTGGGACAAAACAACGAAACTACAAACAACTACGGCTGTCCTGTTTTAGACCATCTTTTCTGATCGGAACAGAAAAGAATGTGTTCCCCAAATCAGTGGCTGCACCCTAGGTATCTGAGGATCTAGGAATGAATCTGCTTCAGGCACGATACCACACCCAAGAGGGTAGCTGCCGTCCGCACCGTGGTGAATGAAAAGTGCAACAACGCTTTTTCGGGCAAGAGGGGAGGCCTCCATGACGAGCAGGGGCAGCCCCTCTGTTCAAGCCTTTAGGCGGGAAGACAGCACAGGCCAGGCAAGTCCGGGGCTGCCCGCTGACGGGGTGTGCACCTAATGGCTTCTCTTTTATTTGTGAAGAACTGCCTTTTACACATATCATTATTTGGGGGAGAATTTTCCCAAATCTTTGTTCCTTAAAGATGCCATTTTCGAAGGCCATGCCATATTCCATCCTCTGGAAATGTGCAATTCATTTGGCCAATCCCCTGCTGTTGGCTGGTGGGCACCCCCTGGGGCAAAGGGCATCAGCCCCATCCACGGGGGGCCAATGGCTTTCAGCACGTCTGCTCCATGGAAGCCTGGCTCTCCCTGCTCTGGGGTCCTCTTTTGGGAGCTTCTCCAATACAGCTCTGTCTGTGCGAACCCCACCTCCACCTCGCCCACCCAAGACAAGCCTGGCAGCGGGGTGGGGGTTGGGGCTCCCCAGCACTGTCCCTGCATGGCTGTGCATATCCAGCCAATCCGTAAACCCAGAAAGTCACTACACACTCATACAGACACACACACACAGTGCAAATACCCACTCAGCACTTCTTAAAGACACAAATGTTTATCCACAGACACACCAGAGCACACAAACCATTGTGAACCCAGAGACCACCCAAATATACAAACAGACACTTGCACAGATGTACACACACTCACATAATACATACATGTATATGATGACACACGGGTACACAGATATCCCAATCCACCCCCACCCCAAACCCACTATTCCCAGAACCTTCCCCATCCTGGCTAAGGGTGATTCTCTCCTGGTTTCTCAAGCCAGAAATCTCGGGAGTCATCCCCGACTACACTCTCTAACCATACATCCCAATCCGTCAGGACATCTGGTTTCTAGGACTTTCCCCAAATATCCATAATAAACCACTTCTCACCACCTTCCAGCCTTACCATGGACCCCTGGACTACCTGGGCTAGGCTCCTAACTGGCTTCCCTACTCTGCCTTTGCCCCAGAGACTACTCTGAAAGCACCACCGTGATCCTTTTAAAAAGCTGGTTAGAGGGCGCCTGGGTGGCTCAGTGGGTTAAGCCGCTGCCTTCAGCTCAGGTCATGATCTCAGGGTCCTGGGATCGAGTCCCGCATCGGGCTCTCTGCTCAGCAGGGAGCCTGCTTCCTCCTCTCTCTCTCTGCCTGCCTCTCTGCCCACTTGTGATCTCTCTCTGTCAAATAAATAAATAAAATCTTTAAAAAAAAATCTTTAAAAAAAAAAAAAAAGCTGGTTAGAAAACACCACACTCAGAACCCTGAAAAGACCCCACATTTCACCCACAACTAAAAGCCAAGTCCCTAGGAGAGAGCCAAGGATTCTGTGAACTGACCCCCATCGCCTGACTCGCAGAGAGTCCCTTATAACTCTCCTACTCACTCCACCTCTTTGCTCATCCTTGAACTTGGCCCTGCGTTCCCACTGTAGGGCCCTTACACTGGCTGACCCCCTTCCCTGGCCCATGTGATGTAATACATAATTTTCAAGAACTGTTTAGGTCTATCATCTATTGTCTGTCTCTGTTAGAATGGAAGCTGCATGAAGATACCACCTGTATTTTGTTCCCTGAAGGACAAAGAGAGAGTAGCACGACAGGTGCTTGGTCCATATCTGCTGAATGAGAACGAACGCGTCATGCGGATATACTCACACACACCGTCCCCACAAACACACGCCCACGTGTGCACGCTGCCAAACACACGTGCTCAGACTCTCAGGCCCTGACCTGGGAACCACGTATATTCTGAGACCCCCGGATACATAGGCAGACATTCAGTACACCCACGTGTGTACACACACACACATTCACATGGGCATCGAGCACATACAGAAAATACATGCTGTTCCAGCCACCTACTGCTGCCTAGAAAACTACCCCAAACCTGGTGGCATGAAGCAATGACAGCTGACCATGCTCCCGGCCTCTGTGGGGGTGGCTTGTCCCTGCTTCTTTCTTTTGGAAAGAATCAAAAGGTTGAAGACACCTTCACTCCCATGTCTGGCCCCTGGCCTGAGATGACCCCCATGGCTGGTGTCCTGGGCCATCTCTCTCCCTCCTGAGGTCTCCGGGTCTCTCTATGAGGCCTCTCTAGCATGGGGGTCCAGGAGCCAGTGGTTTCTGAGATGGCAGCTCAGGACTCCAAGAGTGACTGTTCTTAGGGGCAAGGTAGGCGCTGCAAGGCCTTGTATGACTTCGCCTTGGAAATCACACCATGTCCCCTCTGCCACGTTCATGTAGTTGAAGCAGTCACAGGCCTTCCCAGATTCAGGTGGCAGAGGACAGAGACCCCCCACCTCTTGATGGGAGAAATTTGAAGAAATGTGACCCTATATTAAAATCGCCACACATGTGCACATATAGGGACGATTACATACATATACACACACACACACCCCTATGCACACACATACACACAATACACACCTATACACAGACATTACCATGCATACAGTCTTAGGTCTTGTCCTCAGAGCCTCTGCTTTGAGAACAAACTTTGAAAAATATATATGTGGTTGAACACGCATGTAATATGGACCCAGTCACACAAATACACCCACAGTCACATCCAGATACACATGTGTGCACTCACATGCCTATGTACACATGCTCATGGTCACGGGCCCTGCCCTGGCGGTGTCCACCCCCGTAACTGTAGCCACACCTGCTTGCTCCTTGCCCCGTGCAGGGGGCCAGGATGGGCCGGAGAGCCTCGGCTGGTTATGGGGTGCGCCTTCTCTCCTCATCACCCTCTCCTCGTGGCTGGGGCCTGGCAAGAAGGAAAACAAATAACCTTGCAGTGTTTAAATAAGCAAAGTTTTGTGCAAAGCAGAGGTTAATGTCCTTTATTGTTCAATGTCATGTTTATGGTGGATTGGTGGAGGGAAAAATGTGATTAATTGCCCCGAAGCCCACGGATCTACAATTATTTGGTTGTTGTGAACAAATAAAGGACTACAGTATTCATCATATTCAAATGAGGCAGCAGAATAAATGATGGCGGGCCGGGTAGGAACAAAACCTAGGCGTGTTCCCGCACAATCGGAAGGCGACTGGCACCTTGTCAACCAGACGCAGGGTGGTGGCGGGAGCCGAACCCGTTTGTCTCTGTACCGCCAGCAAGGGTTGGACTGACCCTGCAGGTGCCGGCGTTAATTCATGTCACACCTCGCGCCTCCATCCTTCGTGGTATGAAAACCAGGCGCCAATTTTGTAATAAAGACTTGTTTCCGACGAGGCCCAGTTTGGGGCGGGGGCACAGATCTTCATTAAAGCCCCTTTTCCCGGGCCACGCTCGTTACAGAGCACAGGTACTGGCTAAATGTGTCCGATCATTCATCATGATTTTGCCCTCCACTTTGTCACAGCGTGGGGATTTAAGGAAGATAGATGGTACAAGATGTTGTCTCCTCCACAGACGCTTTCTGCTCTGGTAAGTGTGTCCGATGCAGAATTATTTTGCCACTTTATTATTTCCTAGTGAGTGTTTGTCAGAGCTTCGCCTCTTGGAAGGAGCGAGTTGTTTCCTGTCACTCAGGGATGTCTCGGGAGCCGTGATGCTTGGCTGGGCTTGCCAGCCAGCTGGAACCTGGGCAGGGTCCCCAGGCAAGGCTGGTGGGGGGGTGGTCCTGGGAGTCTGGGCCACAGGGCGAACGTCAAATCCAACAGAAATGGGGGGGGGGCAGGCTTTAGGAGAAGCTGGGTCACAGGGGCTTTGGATATGCTGGGTTGGGGGAGTCAAGGGGGCATATTTCAGGATCTGGCCTGGCTGTAGGCCAGCCCGCTGGACAGGGAGCTGTTCGAACTAGTGTCCAAAGGGCTGTAAGAGCTTGGCCTTGAGCTGAGCCAGCTGGAGAGGGTATGGGCAAGGCTGGGGCCCTGCGGGGCTGCTGATGGCCTTAGAGCAGTGTGGCCAATTCTGGTACCCACTGCTGGCACCAGATGAGCTTCCTGCCCCAATCAGGATGGCTGAGGGGCCGTGATGTGACCAGGAGGGGTGCCAGGTGGGTGAAGATCACAGCGTGAAGCCCCAAGTCTAGCCCAGAGCCCAGGGAACTCTTGGGAATATGAAACTTCATTCAGGGCAGTGCTGAGCCTCAGAGGGGAGGGCCCTGGAATCTGAGAGCGAATCTGGCCCTAGGGAGAAAGTAGGGAGTCTGGGGACCCCCAGTCCGTCCTGTGGTCCTTCCTCCCTTGTGTTTGCTTTGCAAGGGTCTCTCCACTGACGCCATCCTCCCGGGTACCCGCTTCCCACTGACTTCCCACGACTCTTGCCTGGGCCAAGGATGCTCAGCTGTCTCAGCCTCTCCAGCACACAAGAGTGAAATCTACTTTGTCTTTGCCCACCCCCCCCCCCCCCCGCCGGTCTGATTGGTGAATCTAGGAGGAATGCGCCCCAGAGGTTTTGGGGCAACACAAAACCAATCCAAGAAGAGCCCAAGCAGAGGTACCTGGGCCCAGGAACCTATGTAAGGGCGCCCACCTTTCTCTGACACCCAGATATCACTGCCAGAGTCCACCTTGCTAATGTGTAGATATCTCTCCCTCCTCAAACTATCTCCAGAGGCCGCATGATGTAGGATAAAGAGCTCAGCCTGAGAATCCAGCAAGCCTGGGCCCAAAGCACTAACTTGCCATGATATTATTTTTAAGTCTCTGTTTTCCCAACTGTAAAATAGGGACAATGAGTGGACGTTCCCCTTGGAAGGTCTTGCCATGGCTCCTGGCACGTTCTGTCAACCCAGATGTGCCCCACCCTGCCTTCTCTCTCTGGTTGCTGGCTGCTAGGAGTCCCACTACCCCCTGACCTGTCTCCCCTGGGCCTGGGCTTCCTGGCTGGCATCCAGGGTGTCCGCAGGTGAGGCAGCCGACCTCATCCGCCGGGGGCTGCTCTTCTGTCCTCGGCACTCCGCCGTCCACCCATAGTCAACAGCCCCAGAGGGAATCTGTTTGAAGCCACTAACTCCCCAGCCCTTGCCCACCCCCTCCTCCAGGCCCTGGCTGAGCCCTGGGACACAGTGCCTGCCCTGGGAGGAGGGGATAAAGAGGGTAGGGGGTTGGATGTGAGCAGACGTTACTCCAAACACACGTCGCCGCCGCCAGGGGCCTCTGCCGGCGCGGGTCTCAGGCCGAAAGCCCCAGGTGATGGGTCTTCACTTACCGAGCCCCGACTTCGGTTGGACCCGCTGCGCCTCGCCAGGCGGGAAGCGCCTTCCTCACCCCCACTTTGCAGCTGAGCAAACTGAGTCCGCAGACGCAGGGAGGTGCTCGAGATCTCGCAGGGAGAGATTCGAACCCGCGAGGCTTCTGGCGTCTTAATCCCGTGACTGCCGCCCGCAGATAGGCTCGCCGACCAGCGGCCGCGACTGACAGGCACTGCATCCAATCAGAACCCAGCCCCGCCCCGGCTCTGGTTTTCCTACTCCGCCCACTTACAAACGCCTGGCTCCCCATTCCCGCGGGGTTTTCCGGTTAGGAGCCCCACATCTGCGTTTCTGTGCAGTTGTTACGTTTAGGGTCTAGTTGCCTTTTTTCTCCCTCGTTTATTAGGATGTTGTCTTTTGTGTCTTGTCTCCCACCCCTTCATTCATTCAGCAAACACTGAGGACTCATTCTGCGCAGTGAGATCGAAGCTGCCCTCGGTGAAAGCCAGCGCGAGGGGCCGGCGGGGAAGGGCTGGCCGAGGCCCCTGCACGCTACCTCGAGGCCCCTGTTGGAGGAACCAAGGGCGCACGGAGTTCCGCTGGTCCTGGAAGGGTGCGGCGGGCACTGCCCCCCGCCCCCCAACCCCTAGGCCCTTGTGTTGGGGAGCAGCGATGGCCGGGCCCTTCCCTCCAACCCCCAAGCGCTGCCCCGGCTTGGGCTTGCATCCACTCTCCGCAGGACTGTGGCCGCAGCCACCTAATGGCTTTCGTGCTTTCCTTTTCCACGTCTCCTCGCCTCTTTCCATTCTGCGGCCTGATTGTCCTTAAACACTGATCTATTGATTTGGCCTCCTGCTTCAGAAACCTCAGGGGTTCCCCACTGCCTACCTACTTTAAACCAAAACCCTGCACTGGGCATTCAAGGCCTTTTAGTTCCCAGCACCAACCTACCCAATGCCACCACCCACACGCTTGGTTTTAGCCAGTCACTGAAATTCTTTCTCTACATGGATTTCCTCTGCTGTAAAGGGGGGTAATCCTAGTACATACTAGAGCAGCCAGCATTTTTCAAAGATGTCAGCCACAAGGTAGATCCCCTTCCACAAGCTCTGTTCTCCTAAGAAACGTGACTCTTTCCAGGGGATGGTGGGAACGGTGTTCCCTCCCCTTGAACTTGGGTGGACCTTTCCCACTGCCTTAACAGATAGGGCAAAAGGGATGTCATGTGACTCCTGAGGTCATGAAAACACCAGGTACACTGCGCTGTTCTGGGAGGTTCACTCTTGGCATCTGGCTGCTGTGCTGCAAAGAAGCTAAGCAGCCCGGTGGAGAGGCTGTTGTAGGTTCTGGTTGGCGGTGGGCACCGACTGGCCAGCCATGAGTGTGAGCCATCCCAAAAGCCATCTGCCCCAACCCATGCCACGTGGAGCTTAGAGGAGCTGACCCTGCCAAGCCCTAGAGCAAAATAAATGATAATTGTTTTTCTAAGCCACTGTTTTAGGGCAGCCTGTCACATAGCAAAGCAGGACCAAAATGCCTACCCCGAGGGTTGCCACTGTAGGGTAAACGAGTGTATTCGTTTGCTTAAGGCCACCTTCACAAAACACCACAGGCTGGGTGACCTTAAACAACAGAAATGTATTCTCACAATTCTGAAGGCTGGAAGTGTGAGATCAAGATGTCGGTAGGGTTGGGTTCTTCCTAGACCTCTCTTCTTGGCATGCAGATGAATGCCTTCTCCCTGTATCTTCCCGTGGTCTTCCCTCTCTATGTCTGCGTCATAATCTCCCCTTCTCCTAAGGACACCAGTCACACTGGCTTAGGGCCCACCCTGACCTCTCTCTAACTTAATTATCTCTCTAAAGGCCCTATCTCTTATGTCAATTATATCTCAATAAATCTAGAAGAAAACAAAGGCCCTGTCTCCAAATACAGTCATACCCAGTCATACCCTGGGTACAGAGGTCTAGGATATCAACATATGAAGCTGAGGAAATACCATTCAGCCCATAACAATGAGTAAGAACCTGTGACAAACTTAGAACAGCACCTGGCACAAAGTCAACACTCAGTAAATGATGGCTGTGTTGTTTTCTAACTACCACCACTTACCACCACCATGGTCATCTCTGCGGCCTCAAGTCACACCATCCGCCTGCAGGCCTGGGGACAGCTCCAGATCCCCACGCCTCCTCTGAGGTGGTCTCTTGAGCCTACTTAGGTGCCCAAACCTGTTTTCCATCTACCCAAATCCTTCCTGTCTTAGGAGGCCCGGGTCCTTCAACATCACCTCCATGGGACTTTCCTGACTCCTCTCTCCTTCCTCTGAGTCCCTACAGCTTGTGTTGGGGGCTCTGATTAGCCATGATTCTGGTCTCCAAGGTATGAGAAGCTTTGCTTTTTGGAACCACGCCTTTGTTTTGTTTTTGAATATAGAAATAGAGAATAGAAATAAGGTAAGGTCAGTTTATAAAAATTCGGACAGTACAGACAGGCTTAAAAAGAAAGTGAAAATCACCTCGAATTAACGACTTCTAACACTTTGGTTTATATTCTTCTGGAGTTTTCCATATGTGTGTGTGTCTGCGTGTGTGTATTTCTTGATTCCAGGACAACACTGATTATAGAACGCATCACTGATTTAATTACACAGCTTTTAGGGAGAAAAGAACTACTGCATTAAGCATACCCTGATTTCAGAAATGCAAAAATGTGAAAACATGTACATCTTAGCAGCAAGAAAATATGATATAAGCCATATCTGTTTTTCAAAATGGGAATCTCTATAAATATTATTTTACGGCCTACTTAAAAAAAAAAATCTGAACTCCAAAGCTTGGCCATCTTTCCGCATCAATAAATAAATACCCACACCATCGATTTTAATGGCTGCATAGTATTCCATTAAATTGATGTACGATAATGCATTTATTCCCCACTGAAAGGCATGAATGTTTTTATTATCCTTCTGATACAAATACATTTATAGACCTTTGATCTTATTTTCCTTAAGATAAATTCCTCCAATCAGCATGGCAGGGCAGGACAATAGACACTCTTTGTCCAGCAGGTGGCTGCCACCCACTCACGTGCCCCCCAAGGACAGGAACTGTCCCTGAACCACCTGTGGGTCCTCTGACATGAGCCTGGTACAGGATGAGGCACTGAAAAGAGTTGGCACATACTAATTTCTTAAAAATAACAAGTCAGGAGACAGACCTCCCAGGAATACCCCACCTGAAACTGAGATGTAGGATAAACTCAACTTTCTGCACCTGAGATTGAAAAAAAATAAAAAGCATAGTTATGGGGGTCAGCGGTGGCTTCAGAGCCAGTGTAGCTCAGTGTGTGACTTACTCTCCCAGGACCTCAGTGTCTCCCATCTGTATAACGGAGATCATTGCAACTCTTTGGCAAGCTTATATGGCCAGGGGTCTGTCCTGGCTCTGCATATCCAAGAGGATATGAAGCCTGTCCTCCCAGGGTGGGTCCTCCCAGGGGAGCCCACCTCTGAAGAGATCTAGAGCACATCAGAGAGCTCCATGACCTCTGACACCAGAGCAAGAACATATGTGCTTCAGTGGGCTCTGGGCTCCGGGCTCTATCAGTGAGCTTGCCCTCTTGATACAGATCATGGTAAATTGCAGGAGTTGAGGGGGTTCCTTTGGGTTCCAAAGAAGAAGAAGATGGATGGATAGAGATAGAGATAGAGATAGAGATAGAGATAGAGATAGAGATAGAGTTAGAGATATATAGATATAGATTTTAAGTAGGCTCCATGCCCAACCCAGGGCTTGAACTCACAACTCTGAGATCCAGACCTGAGCTATCATCAAGAGTTGGATGCTTAACAGACTGAGCCACCCAGGCATCTCAAGAAAATGTCATTTTCTGACTGTTCATTATGTGCCAAGCAACTACTAAGTATATTTGCTATTCATTTCCTAGTTTCATCCTTCTTGCAAAGAGGAAATTACATTCCAGATGACTGAGGACAAAACTTGGGCTCAGAAAGTGACTGGACCAAGGAATCCTCTCTGCCCCCTCTCCCATCACCATCTCACCCCTTCACTCTCTGTCCCACTGCCCAGTCCTTCTCCACTCAGCGGCCAGAGTGAGCTTTCCAAAACAATGAGTACTTGTGACATTCCTCTGTTAGTGACCTTGTTCAGTAAAGGTATTCCCGGGGCCCTTGGGGAAAAGTCCAAAGTCCTAAACATGACATGATTGGGGTCTTGCATGGAAAGCCTGGTTCCTGGAAACTTCACTTCCACCCCTCTCCTCCTGGTTCTCTGACTTTAATCTCCTGGCTTCCACAAAATGCCAGCTCCCTCCTGCCTCAGGGCCTTTGCATAGCCCTTCTAACACCATTAGCCACTTAATCTCTCCTCATCTGAGTTCAGCTTAGATTCATCTTCTCAAGAAAGCCTTCCATGACATTTTACCTCCCCAGGTTGAACTCTATTTTGCTCTATTTTGTAACACTGAGATTTTTAACATCATTAGGGTAGAACACAGGAAGTTGACAATAGTTGACCATTTTGGACCTCTATCAAATTTTGGCAATTTCCTATGGTTCAATCTAATATTTACAGTGTTATTTCTTCAATGTCAGGTCCCCCTGACATTTACTGAATGCTCACCATTGATACAATGTTCATCATTCTATCACCCCACCCATCATACCTGGACACAAAACAGAACCTCAACACATTTTGGTGAAAGAATAAATAACGAAGTTGCAGGTTGAACCCCAGTCTCTCTGGGGAAGTTTAAGCAACCTGGCATCCAGTCTACACTGTCATGGGGGCTGCCCGCCTACCACTTGGCACCAGCCACAGGTTGCAGAGACAGAGGCCAAGGGAAGCGGCCCAGGCCCGGCTGGGTGGACGGCACTGGTCCACAGTGGCTCCAGCTGCCACGCAATCTGACCCCGTCTCCCCAGGCCCGTGTCTGGTTTCACTGGGAAGTGGCCAAAACGGCTCATCTAGATAAAGAGGCCCAAGTCTGGGGGTGAGACTTCAGGGCCGTCCCTCCCCTGTCCTTAACGCACGCGGGCGGGCATTCCAGCCTTGCAGCATGCGTGGTGCCGCGCCCCTGCAGCCACACGGTGGCAGTGTTGGCACCAACTGGGCTCCAGAGGAACGGAAGCCTCAGCCTGGCTCCTGCAAGATGCCCTTAGAGGCTGCGCGGGCAGGGAGCGCACACTGTGTGCACAAAGGGCGCTTGTACAGGATGGGCCACGAGTGTGCGAGGCTCGTGTGGGCAGGGGGAACGTAGGGAGGGGTCTGCGTGCACAGGTACAAACATGCATTAGGAGCACTGTCGGTGGGTGTGTTTGTGTGCCCTCCTGCACCTGTGTTTATGAGTGTGTCTTTGTGTCTCTGGCTGTGTATAGATGTCCCTGTGTGTGTGTGTGTGTGTGTGTGTGTGTGTGTGCACCTACATCTTTGTGACTAACAGAGTGTGTGTCTGACTGTGTATAGTCACTTTCTGCCTCCATGCATTTCTGTTTCTTAGCATGTCTGTCTTTGTGATTGTGTTGATCTGTTGGATGTGTGTGTGTGTGTGTGTGTGTGTGTGTGTGTGTGTGTGTGATGGGGCCTCTGGGCCTCTCTGTGAGGAGAGAGCCAGTAGCTGAGGGATGAGTGTGTCTGGGTACTAGGACATCAAGGTCAGAGACTTCTGGAACTCAGCCTCCCTCTCCTCTGGCCCTTATCCCCCCATCACCTGCACAGACAGATGCTCTGATTCTGACCCCAGAGCCCCAGCCGCCGGCTTCACCACTTGGGCCCCCTCCCTCCCGAAGGGCTCTGCCCCTCTCCTTGCCCTTCATTCAGCTTTCTCTCCGGGGCCTCCTCTGCCCACACCAGCTCCCGCAGGCTCAGATCCTCATCCAGAGGTAGTCCCAGGGTTCAAGGGTCCTCCCGACCCCGTCCCCCTGACGGAACCAAACTCCCTCCCCAACACCCTGCCTCTGACAGTGTGGAGTCCGCCTGCGGCCTGGGGGGAGGAGGTCCTGCCACCGCCTCCTGCCCTGGGGACGCTTCTCCGCATATCGAGGGTCCCAAGTGGTTCCTGAAGGAGCAGACTTCAGAGCACAGCATGTCTCCATCCTCAGACCGGAGGCGCCTAGAGATGGGACTCCGCCTCTCCCCTCTGACCTCAGAGGGGAACCACATCTCTGATTCTATCATCCAGGCCTGGAGAGAGTGTGGGTCTCCTGGTTCCTTCTCCAGGCCCCAGCTCTGGCCCTGAACAGACACTTCGCAGCAGGAGTGCCGGCTCCCTCCCAGTCCTCCCCTCCCCCCACCAGGCGAGGGCCCAGAGGGCCACATCTGGCCACATCCGGCCACCCTTCCCCCATGGTTATTAATAACTGGGTATTAGGCGGGAGGCGACTATTGATTCTGGCGCAGGCGGCTCTGGGTCGGGGTAATTTATGGAAACACTGGCGTCCCCGGTGATAAATAATGAGGTGATCGCAGAGACAGGTCACTAGTGAGTGGCCTCCAGCCCGCTGCCCTGTCCACTAGCACACAAGCTCATAAATGGAGGGAGAGAGGAAGAGAGACCCGGGCTGGCCATAAAGACAAAGGACCGGTGGTGGTGAGAGGCACCGGGAAGACAGGGAAAGCAGAAACACACAGCCCAGGGGGCCATGCGGGGACTGCTGGGAAAGGGGCCGGATTTCACAGAGAGGCAGACGGAATGACAGACAAGGACAGGGACACGGAGCGAGAGGCGGGGCAGAGGATGGAGAAGGCAGATGTGAGGAGAAACAGACAGGACAGGGAGAGAGGGGGAAAGACCGACAAAGCCGGGGAGCCTGAGAAATGAAGAGCAACAGAGCTGGATAGGGCGGGCATAGTGATGGGGAGATGCGGGGACAAAGACAGAGAGAGGTGAGGCCGTGCTACGGAAGGCCAGCTGTGCCGAGGGCCTACTACATGCTGGCTCTCCGCTGTGTCCTTATTTCCTCATCCTGGCAGCCCAGAGCGTGGCCCTCCAGAACCAGCCTGCCTGGGTTCAAATCCCAGCTCCACCTCTGGCTCCAAGTGCATGACCTTGGGCAGGTCGCTTCACTCCCGGGGCCCAGGGCCCCCCCTCTGGAATGTGGAGCCAACATACCTATGCCAATGGCAGTGAAGAGGATTAAACAAATGGGCATCTGTGCCTGGGGACCAGTGCCTGGCACCAGTGGATGCTCTAAAAGCAGGTTTATCCTCGCTCTAGACAATTTCATACAATTCCATTTGATTTAATCCTCTTCCATTTGAGAGAGTGTCTAGTGTACAACAAACAAATCAAGAAAAATGAGATGTGGTCTGATTGGGCAGCTTTGGGGAGACTCCCTGCAAGAAGGAGGGGTTGATATGAGCCTTGAAGTAGAATTAGAAGGAAAGACATTCCAGAAGGCAGTCACAATTTATGCAAAAGCATCACAGATTTCAAGGCTGGAAGGACCTTTGAAAGCCTAGTGCATCTCTAATGCCTGGACTCTCCCTACAGTAGCTCTGGCCAGCACCACCCAGCTTTGACTTGGTCACCTCCAGGGATGGAGAACTCATTACCATTCTTGGGAAACTGACTCTGAGAAGGCCCTTCCTCAAAATCAGGCTTCACATGCTGCCGTCAGATCCCCCACCCCTTGCCCAGCCCAGTGGGGGTGCACTGCGCCCCACTTTTTTGGGGGGGAAAGATTTACTTTATTATTCATTTTGAGAAAGAGAGAAAACAAGAAAGAGAGAGTGTGTGCGCAAGTGGGGAGTAGGGGGAGAGGGAGAGAAAGAGGGAAGAGGGAGAGAGTCCAAGCAGACTCCCCGCTGAGCACGGAGCCCAATGTGGGGTACGATCCCGCAATCCATGAGATCACCACCTGAGCTGAAACCAAAGTCCCACATTCAATGGACTGAGCCACTCAGGAGACCCTCGCCACCCCACTTTCTGATCATCAGGTGCAACCACTCTCAAGTGCTCCAAACATTCCTGCTGGGCTGGCTGGCTAGTCCCTGCCTGGCCTGGCTGCTCTCCTGGGCAGCTCCAGTGGGGTGAGCCTCCAGGGGCAGAGCCGAGGACCTGCTATGTGCTAAGCAGGGTGGACTACTCCCTTTGACACCAGAGCCCTGAGGTTTCTTAGAGATGTACTAGGTCTGCCCTAGAGTTGAGGGGGCAACCCCTCCCCCTTTCGTCTCCTTTGTCATTAGTTCTGCATAATAAAGAGTAAAAAGACCCTAGTCTACAGGCTGTTGAGGCTACCACCCCAATAGGAAGCAGCTTCCGGCAGTAGGCCCTAACGCAGTGTGTCCTACGTTGATGTCCTGGCTTTGCCACCCAATGACCAGGCGACCTTGTACAGGTCCTCTGACCAGCTGGAGCCCCAGCTCCCTCCAGTGTAATAGAGTTTGTGTGTGAGGGGCTTAATGCCAGAGGAAAGCCTTTCCAGTGGTCACTGCTATCATTATCATGCCTCCTTCCCCCCTCCCACCCCTTCCCACCACACACTGGGTAGCCTAGGACCCTCTCCTTTAAGTCATTTCCAAATATAAGAGCATCTATGTGTCCCTGGGACGTGTGTCGTGTCATGACTGAGCTTCTCTTTCCTTGTCCGGTTATGCAGACAGCACAGCTTCCCCCAGCCTCCAAAACCCAGCAAAACTACCTCTACCTACATGCACGAGGGGCTGAGACCAGAGCCAAACAGCTCTGAGCTCTGCGGCACTCCACGAGACTCCCCTCAATGTGGGCATAGGCTGCCATATTGATATTCACTTGGCTCTTTGTCTATTCCTTCCCCCCCATCTCCCCTACAAACATGTTCCAAGAGATCTTACTGCCCACCTTCTAGGAATCTAAAGGACTTCTCTCAGCCTCACTGCTCTGACCTACGGGTCCAGCCACCCTATAGACAAGAACATGGGACAGTTGGATCTCATCTTTTCTTGGCAAATCTATCCCTCTCTGGGGTTTACACACTTCCTCTTGTTAGAGGCTCATCAATCATCCCTTTATATTCCTTTCTAGAATCTTCACTGAGATACTGAAACTCATACTGTACTACTGTTACTGATAATAGCAGCTAATTAATTTTTTTTTTGTTTTCCCATTTTATAGTTGAGGAAGCTCAGAAAGGTTATATTGCTCACTCCCAGAAATGCAACTTGATGGTCTGTGTTCTTTGAAATCTCCCTTCTTCGGCCTTAAAACAGTAATAACCAAGGGACAGAGCTGAAGATGGGTGACTGGGCCAGCGTATGTGGGTTGGGGGGGGGGTGTTGGGGGCTGTAGAGGAAACTATGTTTAGAATAATGTGTCAGAACCAGCTGTTAGGTGGAGAAGGCATTGAATGTCAGCTTCTGAGCCTGAATTTCATTCTGTGGGCAGTGATGAGCCATGGGAGCCATCTGAGGTTATACCTGAGTGCCTGCCCGAATAATCCAATAGCGGATGAGAGATGAATGGGGTTGGGGCGGGGGGAGAAGCAGGGAGACCTGTGTAGGAAACAGGCCAAGTGACAGAGAGGAGATGCCCATGCCAAGGCGGTAGGAGCAGGCAGAGGAGAGGAAAGGTTTGAAGACCAGCTCAGAGGCAGGACTGGCTGAATTTCAGCTGACTGGATGGAGTTGGGGGGTGGGAGAACGGAAGTCACACACCTGACCTCATCAATGGAGGGGTGATGCTTCCTTTCATAAGGAGAAAGCAATCTGGCCAAGAGTGAACACCGAGGGGCATGTGGGGTATTCAGCGTGGACCCCATAGATTCAGAAGGGCCTGGGAGATGTCAGATGGAGGTAGGGTCTGATGCTCAGGAGAGTGGTCTGGGCTGAAAAGAGCCAGGTCTGGCAGCACAGGGCTGGTAGTTGGAGCTGCTGGAGGGAATTGGATGCTGGCCGGGCAGGTGCCTGCCCAGCTCTGCCTGTGTCCCCTGCAAGGTGAAGCTGGGCCTTTGTGGCTGCCTCCTCCACCAGACTAGGGAGACTGGGGGCTCCTCAGGGCAGCGATCCTGGTCTCCACCCAGACCAGAGCCCTGGTGCTCAGCACAGAACCCAGCACCAGGTGGGGTCAGCCCCTGGGGACGTTAGGAGGATGCAGCAATGGAGCTGAGGAGGAGCGACAGCGGTGCCCGCCGTGCAATGGGGGTGGGATTTTGTTCCCAGAGGCCACCTACTGGAGCCTGTAGAGGAGTGGCAGGGCTGCGGAGAAGGCTGTGGCTCCAAGGGGAAGTGATGGGAATGGATAATGATCAGGCAGGCACCCACTGTGTGTCTTGATCTCAGATCGTTCCCTTAACAGCCCTACAAGTTGCTGGAGACCTGTGGACACCCTCCACTCTGCTTGTAAAGATCAGTGGTGGGGTCAGACTTTGAACCCAGAGCCTTGATAAAAACAAATCCCTGGGTGAGAAAAAAGCATGGACACAGTTAGACCCCTACCCTGGGCCTCTGGTTCAGCAGGGTCCCCCCCTTCCGCTCCTAAAGGAGCCCTGCTCCGGGTTTCTTGCACAGCAAGTGTGGGAACTACTCTCAGGGCTTGTCCCTCATCCTCCCTGGATGCAGAGACCGCATCAAGGTCACGTGGCTGGTGGCAGAGGCAGGGTTTACCCCAGCTGAATCACCCTGCGGCTTCCCTACGTCTGCAGTTCTTTCTACCTGGAAGGGTTTCTTGCTCATCCCGGGGAGATGAGGTCTCCCCTGCCGTGAAGCCTTCCTGCCCAGTCAACGTCCTCGTCCCCTCCTCCTAGCAGTTCAGCCCTTTGTGCATTACTTTGTCCCTGCACTAGTCACTCCCAAGGACAGTGGTTTGTTTAGGGTCTGTCTTCCTTTTCTGTGCCCAGGGGCCCCTTGGGGCCAGAACGGAGTCCCACTCAGCTCCGGTCCCAGTATACAGGGCCTGGCACAGAGAAGGAACCTGTCAACCTGTGCTAAATGCATGAGCAAAAGTGATGGACCGATGGAGCAGTCCCCCTCCAGGCCCTTTTGGAGGGGGTGGGCTGAGCTCCTACCCGGAGTCCACCCCCCCCCCAGGCCCGTTCCCGCCTGCAGGCTGGGGTGAGAAGGGGGGCTTTGTCCCCGACCTCCAACCACAGGGAGAATAAAAGTTTGTGAAATATTAGTTTAATAAGACATGCGACTACTATTAAGGATCCGAGCGGTCCTTATTTATTATTCATGCGGCCTCGTGATTTAGGGGCAAGCAGGTCCGCGGAGGCTCCAGCTCTGCCGCCTTCCCCCTCTCCCGCCCCCCACTTCCACACTCCCACCCAGTGCCCCCTCTCTCCCTCCCGCTCTCCCCCTCCGTCCCCATCAGCACTGCGCAGGCACATTCTCCAGCCTGGTGCGTGCTTCGGTGGGGAGGGCTGCGACCCAACGCCCTCGGGGCCCCACTGGACCGTGGTAACATGTGACTCTCTTTAAAGCTAGGGGAAGGCCCGAGCTGCCCAGTCCTGCGCGCAGAGAGTGTTCTACAGCTTTGTGGACAGCCACACGAGTGGGCCTAGGGTTCCCTCTTTTATTCCATCCATTCTCTCGGCTTCCGTCCCTCTTCTCTTTCCCAGGTCGGGGACTTCCGAAGGTAGAACCGTTGGAAAGACTGGGGGAGAACTCCATTCCTTACTCCAGTCCGGTCCCAACTTGCTGTGTGACCTTAATTAGATCCCTTGCCTTCTCTGGGCCTCAGGAATCCCTCTAAAACTAAAGGTTGGAGTGAATGACCCAAATATTTCCCAGATATTTTGGGGGGTTAGGGAGAAGAGATTACATACAATGCAATGCACACATCTTTCAGTATCCAATCCTTAAATATTGATAAATGTAATATACCAATGAAATCACCACCCCGAGATACAGAACAGCTCCATTACCACCTAAAATTTTTTCTTACCCCTTTGCAGTCCACTCCCTCCCCTACTCCTAAAGGTAACCAGTGTTTTATGTCTTTTGCCATAAGTGAGTTATGTTTGTTCTTGAACTTTGTATCAACAAGATCATATAGTACACACTCTTGGGATCTGTGTCAGTAGTTCCTGCCTTTTTATAGCAAATACTCAAATACCATATGACTATGCCATGGTTTTTTGGCTCAGCCCCCTGTTGATGATCATTTGCATTGTTTCCAATATCTGACTCTTATGAATAATAGCTTCTTTCAACATTTATCTACAAATCTTTTTGCAGAAATACAAATTATAGACATGTAAAAATGTCTCTTAATACTTAGGAGTCAAACTGCTAAGCAGAATATGTGTATGTTCACAGAATTCATTTTTTAAGTAATCTCTACACTCAACTTGGGGCTTGAACCTACAACCCTAAGATCAAGAGTTGCACACTCCTCACCTAAGCCAGCCAGGCACCCTGTACGTTTACCTTTTTAGGTAAACTTTCAAATTGTCTTCCAAAAAGTGATACCATTTTACACCCCTCCAGCAAAGTTAGAGATTTCTCGTTGCTCCACATCCTTGTCAATATTTGATATTAACAGTCATCTTTTTATTTTAAGTAGGCCCCATGCCCAGCATGGAGCCCAATGCGGGGCTCGAACTCATGACCCTATCAAGACCTGAGCCAAGACTGAGTGGGACACTTAACTGACTGAGCCACCCAGACTTCCCAGTATTGTCAGTCTTAATTCTCACCATTCTGTGCAGTGGAGTAGTATCTCATTTTAATATGCATTTCCTTGTGACTAATGCTATTGGTCACCTTTTCAAGTGATTATTGGCCATTTATGTATTTTCCTTTGTGAAGGGTTTAAGTATTTTGCTCAGTTCCATTTAGGTTGTTTGCCTTTCGGTTTTTAATTTATAGAATATTCATGTATTAGGACTACATGTCCTCTGCTAGATATATGTATTATTTATATTGTCTTCCAATCTGCTTTACCTATTGATTTGATCATTTTAAATTCTGATGTCTAATTTGTCAACTTTTTCATGCTTTTTGTGTCCTCTAATAAATCTTTGCCTATCCTAAAGTCATCAATGTGTTTTCCCCATATTTTCTTTGTAGCTATAGCTTTTTAAATCTATTTTGGATTAAATCTATGTGGTGTGAGGTAGGGGTTGAGGGGTTTTTACCCCCATACATTTCTCCAGTTGTTCCATCACTATTTGTTGAAAATATTTTTCCTATTCACATTGAATATCTTTGCTGCCTTTGTCAAACAACAACAAAATCAATGGACTCTGTATTTGTAGGTCTGTTTCTAACTGATTTGTTGATCCATTTGATCTCTTATGCCAGATCTCCCTGTCTTGATAACTATACTTTTACAGTAAGTTTAGAAACCAGGTAGAATAAACCTCCAACTTTATTTTCCTTTTATAAGATTGTTCTGGCTATTGTAGGTTCTTTACTTTGCAATAAATATTTTAGAATCCACTTGTCAATATCTACTAGAAAAAGCCTGTTGGGAATGGCACTGGGATCTGAGTTTTTCTGTTAAGTCACTCTGGGAAGGGTCTTGGGAGGCTCCCTGACTTCTGTGCCCTACCCTGCCAGTTTGGCCCAGGGAACAGACATGGAACTCTGAAAGTCTCTGCCACTGAGCAGCCGCTCTCCACTAAAATCGTATACTGAAAGATCAGCACTCCGCTCAAGACACTGTCCTTCACAGGAAACCCAGTCCACAGGGTGAAGACTACAGTGTCCAAAGTCTCAGAACCCCAAGCCCAGTCTGGAGCCTGGACTCAGAGCCCGGAATCTGGAGCTTAGAGCTCATCTGGTTCTGAGAGTAAAGGAATAAGAGTCCAGCCCCAGCCCATGGAGGCAGCTCTGGATGAAAATGCAAACCTCATATGTAAGATATTTAAGGTTAAGGTATTTAAGGTTAAGATATTATTAAGTATGAGAATTGCTTCAAAAATGATTGAGGGTGAGTGAATGGTCATAGAGAGGAAATCAAAATGGGTCATGAGTTGATACTTATTGAAACCGGGTGATAGGTACAGAGTGTTCACCAGACTTTGTGATTTTGAATGTTTTGTTTGCAATTTTTTAGGATAAAAATTTTAAAAATTCACCCTCTCCAGTGAGGCAAACACCCTCCTCCATCATCTTCCCCACACCAGGGCCCTGGGCCCTGCTGCTCTCTGGCTAATGACAGCCCCTACACCATCTGCAGCGTCCCCAGTGGCTGCCCCCATCCCCTGTGGCCTGTGCATCACAGAGCAGACGCTGACCTGGTGGGAGCATGACCTGGCTGTGCAGTTGGCTGTATCCAGACATCTCGTGGTGTGGTGTTGGCAGGTGGGTTTCCACATCACCTCAAATGAGTTTTAAGATGATTGAACTACAACAGCTGCCACCCACAACCCAAAGCAGGGCCCCAGGCCAGCCCAGAGCAGGGACAGGCAGGATGGCTGGGCAGAGCAAGCAGGGAGAGGGCAGTCAGAGATGATGTCTCTGGTGGTGGTGAAGTGGTCAAAAGTAGTCCAGTCCCCGAGAGCTTTTGAAAGCATTGTTGACAAGTTTCCTTATGGATTGGAGGTGCGTTGGAGAAGAAAAGCAGGTGTTAAGAATGACTCCACGGGTTTCAGCCTGAGTAACCCAGTCCATGGAGGGGCCCGGGGGAAGCGGGTTCAAGGAAGCTACAGAGGGCTGTGATTGTGGGTATGTCTGGTTGATGGGGCCAGACCTGCAACCACATGGAGCTGTTGCAACACAGTGCCGGGAGCGCTCAGGGCTGGAGACGTTTCAGGGAACCCACGGAATGATGGGATTTAAGGCTGTAAGACCAGAAGAGGTCACGTGTTGAGGAGTGAGTGTCCCTAGAGAAGATGTCCTAGGCCCAAGCCCTAAGCATACAAATGTTTTAGGATGAGAAGAAGAGGAATCAGCAAAAGAAGCTAAGGACGAGCAGTCAGGGAGGTAGAAGAGCCAAGCACACCTTGGAAGCCACAAGAAGACAGTGTTTTAAGGAGGAAAGCATCTGAGGGCATTGAGAACTGACCCTGGACTGGGCAACACAGAGGGCACAGCTGCTCTGGGGACATGGTGGAGTGAGAGCCTGGTAAGAGGGGGCGTGAGAGAGGATGTCGGGCTCCTCCCCCCATGACCCCCTCACTCATTCCAGCTGTTTACCGCCGTCCCACACTCCTTCCTCCTCATCCCTCCCCTTGCTCTTGGGTATCCATGTGGTCTCGCAATTAATGGAAAGAAGCTTCCCTCTCCCAAACACACCCCGTCACTTGTACTCACATCCTCCGCGCTTGGTCCCCTCTCAAGACCGCAAAAGACACAGCTCTGTCCTGCCCAGGTGGTGCCTCCATCCAGACCCTATTCCAACTCGGCTCCCCAGAGGCCCCCCTCTGCCGACAAACCTCCTTTCCTGGTGTCCCCTCCCCCTCCCCCACTCACTGGCATACCCCATCATTAAACAGTAGGCTGAAGTCTGTACCATCTTCAAAAATTTTCCCTTGAGCATATTTTTCTTTCCATCAAAGCTCTCAATTTCCTTTTTCTGCCAGTTTTCTTAAAATAGCCTACATCTGATACCCTCATGGGCTTACCACCTGGTCAGGAGCAGGCGGGGGAGGGAGGCCGGGGGTGCGGGCACTGCCTCTGAGCACATTCTCACCAAGTGGCACTTTGACAGGTAGGACAGGCTTAGAAAAAGTGCCAAAGGGTGATGTCCGACTTAGGGATCTGCTCCCTCAATCGTGGGTCCTGGCACTCTGCTGGGTCCTTCGCCTTCTGCAATCTGACTTTGATTTCGGATCCCTCCTTGCTCCCTCCTTTGAACCCCTTCCAGAAATGGCCAGAAATGGAGGGACACACTGCTGGACAAGACAGGGCGGGTGTCTACCCAGGATGCCCCCACAGAGACCAGAAGCCCACCACGGTCACAGAGTCACAGCCGAAACCTGGCTGGGTCTAGCTGCTGTAGACTGAAAAAAGGCACTGGTCAAGGTGAGAGGTTCAGAAAGAAGGCTGTCGTGAGACAAAGGAGGTAGAGGCCTTTTACAAGGTGCCAGCGGCACGGATGGGGCTGAACGTCCGGCTTTAACTGAGACACACGCAGGAACGTCCATCTGCACCCAAGGAAGAAGCTGAGTGTCACCCCTGGGCCAGGCTCAAGGATTCAGAACCAAGACTTGTCCCTGAGCCCCAGAGTCCCCATTCCAAAATGTGCCATGGAGGAATCAGCTGGAGCTGTAAGTCCCAAGGCCCTGGCCCCCAAGCATCGCCCCCCCCCCCCCCACACATACCGCATCGGCCGCATCGGCCTCCTTCCCCGGCTCTTTCCCTCCCATGAAAGAGGTCCAGGCTGCAAGACACTGTCCCCGCACCCCCGGCTCCACATCCCACATCGGAGAGGGGAGCTGAATATTCAGTATCTGGGGAGACAATAAAAATCCCAGGAAGAACCTGGCTAAGGCAATTACCTCTGCATAAATGCATATATTATTCATCCGTGGCTTTGAATATATAAATAATACTGATACAATTTGCATGCGTTAAAAGGAGATGTAATTACCCACTGATGCCTGTGAGTGCCTGGTACCCGCTGGCCACATCCCGGGTCTGCTGCCCCGCCCCCAGGAGCCCACCTTTGCCCTTTCCAGAGGCAGAATATATCACATGTGGGTTTTGTGCAGTTGTTAGGAAGCTGGTCTTTGATGTCCTTGGGGCTTTGGTTGGAGTGGGCTTTTCTTTTAAGATCCCGTGGGCTGTGGCAGCTACTCTGTTCTTAAAACTTTGGGCTATTTTAGTATTATAACAGCTGCTTTTAAAATCATATTTTTGGTAACAAAAAACATTGCACGTTCATTGTATAAAATTTGAAAGATAGGCAAAAGTTTGAAAAAAGAAGAGCTCATTCATTATCTTGCTGCCCAGATGTAAGCACGGTCCTTATTTGTCTGATTTCCTGCCAGTCTTCTTTTTTGATGCAGAGATAAACTTTAATTTTCCAAACTCAGGATTGTATTATACATAATGTTTTGTAACCTGCTTTTATCTTTTACAATATGTCATGAACAGATGAAGAAATATAAAAGGCTAATAAATAAGAAAAGATGCTCAACCTCATAGTAATTAAGGAAGATACAAATTAAGGAAGATACAAAAAAGAAGAGATAAATTTTCACCCATCACACTGTTAAAGATTTCAAGGAATAATACCCACTGCTAGTGTCTGCATGTAGAAACAGGCTCTCTCCAACAATTCTTGCTGGCAGGAGTGTAAATTGGAACCCTTTCTGGAAGGGTAATTGAGCAATATGTACCAGAAGGCTTAGAAATATGCATGCCTTTGCCCTCTGAAAATCCATTCCTTAGAATTTAAATAATCACAGAGATAGAAGAAGATATAACAATGTGAACTGTAGTGTTTTATCATAACAAAAAATTAGAAACAACTTTAATAGTCCAGCATTGGGAATTACTGTAATAAGTTATGGTCTATCTACAAAGCAAAATCCCATGCAGCCAATTATAATGAAAACACACACACACACACACACACACCCCTTATACAATCAAGAGTAAAAAGGTGTTCCTGAAGTATTTATGTTGGGACTTCTGGCTAAATGTGGTAGGTTGAGGAAACGTTTTTATTTCCGCTTCCTCCTGCCACGCTACTAGAAGGAATGAAAATGACACAGACCCACGAGGACCAAGTGAACATGGGAGGAGATGAGAGGCATCAGTACGTTTCTGGGAAGTGGAAGAGGATGAGGAGTTGAGAAAAGCTGGAAAGGATGAGCCTCATGAGCACAGAACCAGCAGAGCACAGCATTCCAGAAGGATATAAGGGCCGGAGCACCAGTATCAGGCAAGTCCCAGGCCTCAGCTCTGAAGTGCGGCACTGGTCAGAGGTGGGGCAGAGAAGGAGGGACCAGCAAAGGGGACTGGGAAGGGGCATCAGGGGGAAGGGGGGGGACCAGAAAGGGGACCAGGAGAGTTCAAGGAAAAGAAAGGGTCTCAGGGAGCAGAAAGCGACCAATTGTGGCAACTGTGGCTGCTGAAACGTCCCATGACAGCAGGTCTGCGAACGGAGGGTTAGCCACGTGGTGGTTGTCAGTGAACTTGAAGAGAGTCATTTCAGGGGAAAGGCCGAGGTGGAGGCCATATGAAAGCGAGTTCAAGGGAGAGCAACTAGAGCACGCATTCAGACCAGCCCTGCCCAATACGGGCAGAATGCAAAGCTACAGACGTAATTTTAAACTTCTTAGTAGCCACAAGTAAAAAAGGAGAAAGAAACGGGTGAGATTAATTTTCTTAATAGATTTTTATCTAAGCAATAGATAGAAAATATTATCACTTCCACATATAATCAATATACAAATTACTAAATGAGATATTTTGTATTCTTTTTCAAATGGAGTCTTTGAAATCTGTTGTATATTTTACCTTTAAAATACATCTCAGTTTAGGGACGCCTGGGTGGCTCAGTTGGTTAAGCAGCTGCCTTCGGCTCAGGTCATGATCCCAGGGTCCTGGGATCGAGTCCCACATCGGGCTCCTTGCTCAGCAGGGAGCCTGCTTCTTCCTCTGCCTCTGCCTGCCTCTTTGTCTGCCTGTGCTCGCTCGCTCTCTCCCTCTGTCTCTGGCAAATAAATAAATAAAATCTTAAAAAAAAAAATACATCTCAGTTTAGCTGGCCACACTGCCAGTATGCGCTAGCCTAGAGGTGGGTGAGAGAGAGGGCCCAGGCTGCAGTCAGGTAAAACCAAAGCTTGTGCAACAGGTGTGAGGGCCTGCACCCATTCAGCTCCTTCCGCCGCTTACCTCCAAGAGCTCTAACAGCCAGAGTCCAACCCAAAAGGAAGAGCGGAACATTTTTTTTTAGTTTGTTTGGGTTTGGTTTTGGTTTACCTTTTTTTTTTGCTTCTGAGAATTGGTAAGGTCTTTTTTTTTTTTTTTTAACATTTTACTTATTTATTTGACAGACAGCGAGAGCAGGAACAAAGCAGGGGGAGTGGGAGAGGGAGAGCAGGCTCCCCGCTGAGCAGAGAGCCCAATGTGGGGCTCGATCCCAGGACCCTGGGATCATGACCTGAGCCGAAGGTAAATGCTTAAGTGCTGAGCCACTTAGGTGCCCCAAAGTGGTAAGGTCTTAAAGAAAAGATTTATGGATACTGACATTTGGGAGTGGGGTCAGTTAAATGGCCAAAGCCCCATCTGGCCACCGCCTGGTGAAACTGACCAGTTGACAGATTACATCTATGCACACAGGCCTTCTCAACTGCTTTTTAAAGCCCTACTTTTTTTTTTTTTTTAAGATTTTATTTATTTATTTGACAGAGAGAGAGAGAGAGAGAGAGATCACAAGCAGGCAGAGAGAGAGGAGGAAGCAGGCTCCCCGCTGAGCAGAGAGCCCAATGCGGGACTTAATCCCAGGACCCTGAGATCACGACCCAAGCCGAAGGCAGAGGCCCAACCCACTGAGCCACCCAGGCACCCCAAAGCCCTACTCTTAAATATGAAAGATTAAAAGGCACCAAACATCACCTTCTGGTACTTAATACGGTAGACAGTCCTTGAAACACAGAGGCCCAAAATAATAGAAACAGAGGAATCAAGGCAATGCAGGAAGTAGAAGGAAACTTAGAAAAACAATCATTAAACTCCTCAGATGGATGAGAGAAGATATTGCAGCCATGAATTATATACCTGCAAGAGAAATAAAGGAAAAGACAAAGCTCTGCCACATGCAGAATTGAAAACACGATAACAAATGTAAAAATTAAATAGAAGAATTCAAAGAAAACATTGAAGAAATGTCCCAGGTAGGCACTCCTCTCCCCTAAGAGGCAGAGCGTAAAAAAAAGAAGGGAAAAAAGATTCAAAACTTGAGGATCTGTTGAGGAAATTCAACATCTCACTAACAGGAGCTCTAAGAAAGGAAAACAGAGCACACAGTGGGGAGGAAATTATCAAAGAAACAACAGAAGACAAGTTCTTGGAATTCAGGATGTGAGTTCCCAAACTGAAAGACCCCCTGAGGATGCGGGGCAGTGACTGAAAAAGCCCCACCCCCAACACTGCAACATTTCAGAGCATGAGGCCCCAGAAAATCAATCCAAACTTCCAAAAAGGGAAAGAAACCAGTCACACACAAAGAATGGCGCCAAAGTTCTCAACAGTAACAGTGAAACCGGAAGACAATGGAGTCAATGTGGTCATAGTTCTGAGAGAAGAAGATTTTTAATCCGGAAGTCAAGATGCAGCCCAAAGAGAGAGTAACTGTGAGAGGGATGGAGCACATTCAGAAGGGGGCAGTCTTCTCGTACATCATTTTCAGGGAGTTCCTGAGGGAGGCCTGTGGGTCACTTTCTGGTCACTTTCAGGCCAACTGGTCACTTTCTGCTCCTCGAGACCCTTTCTTTTCCTTGAACTCTCCTGGTCCCCTGCCTACTGAAATGCAGTAGGGAAGGAGGGAGTCCCAGGGTCTGAGAACAGAGAGGCCAAGGAACTCCAGCTGAAGAGTGGGCCCCCAAACACAGGAATTCCAACACAAAGAGCTGGCAGAACACCTGCTGTGTCCACCCATGTGAAAAAGAATGTCCAACAGGTCTCAGATCTTTTGAATAGTGACAATGACATAAAACTCTAAGCAAATAAAAACAAAAACAAAAACAAAAAGCAGCTCAGCAGCTATCTCCTGCCAGTTGCCTGAGAAAGGAAATACAAGTATACATAGTACACTCCCTGGCTCTGCAGCGAGGGCCAAACCTGACTGCGAGAACTTGAGCAGAGAACCCAACTGGATCCACCCAGATGTCTCACCGAAGGAACTGTGAGCAAACACACGGGCAATGTTGTAAGCAACTAAGTCCGTGGTGACGGGTTACACGGCAATAGGAAAGCAAGACAGCTTACAGCCATAAGCATTTGTTTGGTTCATCCGTATTCAGGTCTGCTGGATGGTTCTTCCAGTTTTAGCTGGGCTCACTCAGTGGTCCCTAGCCAGCTGTGGGTTGGGGAGGCAGCTCTGCAGACCCGAGCTGGGCTCTCTTCTAAGCTTTGGGGTCGGCAGTTTGTAGACCCATGTCGGATGGCCCAAGCTGAGATAACCAGGTTTCACATCATGGCCTCTTTCAGCCTCCAGGAGGCCAGCACATTTGTTCCTACAACCGCTGGACTCGGTTCTGAGACAGAGCAGGAGCTGCCAGGCCTCTTGAGCAACCAGCACACCACTGTTTCTGCTGCCTTCTGTTGGCTAAAGCAAGTCAAAAGCCCAGCCCACATTCAAGGGTGACAAACAGACTTGCCCTCTTGATAGGAGTTTCTGCAAAGTCATGCATCAGGGGGAAGGGGGGACCAGGAGAGTTCAAGGAAAAGAAAGGGTCTTTCTTTTTAAATTGCCACAATTGTCACAGAGGATGTAGATACAGGAAGGTGGAAAAACTGGGGCTACAATCGATCTCCCTCACTGTCTCATCCCTAAAAAATCCCTGTTTTGAATCTCAAGTCATCCCACGAATCTACTCTCTGCCCCAGACTGTTACTGCAATCTACAGATACCATGCCACTTCCCATTCTCATCTTTGATGGTTTCAATATCCTCCCAGATGATCCTTCTAACCTTCTGGGCTCTCAGTGTCCAAATTCTTTTCCTCCTAAGACCCCTTCCGCTCTACCTCAGGCACTGTACCCTATGATCACACTCCAGACTTCTGTGTTACCAGCAGCCTACCCCCGATCACCGCCATAATTTCCACCCTACTCTCCAAACATCACCTCTCTCTCCAGCCCACGCCTTCTCTAGTGCCTCATTCTCAACTATCCTTTGCCCCCGAAGAGATTTACAAGCACTGGTATCCCCTTTTCACTGTTCCTACCTGCTCTCCTCCTTACTCAGCTTCAAGTTCACAGCCAGTCATTAAATTCTTTCTTGTCTTCACCCTCATCTTATTCCTCTCTCACATTGGGATACACATGTGGCAAAACCACTGCCAAGTTCAATCCAATTTCTTCCCTGCTTCCAATCAGCTCAATGGAACTGGAGAAAAGCATGCAACCGTGAGACATGGAGAAAAGCATACGACTGCTCTCACTTTAAAATTATGACCAGGAGTCTCCATGGCCTTGATGTGGCCCAGCAACTGTTCTGCATTTCCCCCATGCATTCCTTCTCCCACCCTGTAGACCCTTGCAAAATCTTCTCTGCTTGGCTTTTCCCTCTGGCACCTCACCTGCCATCCTCTCCACAGGAATCCATCACTGCACACCTCTACCCACCAGCACATGGACCCATGTACTCTCTGGCTTCCTTCCTGTCACTCTAGACCATCACTTCAACCCTCCACTTGAGCATGAGGTTCTGCCTTTCTTGTCACACAAGGGCACTGCCCAGTAATTCTCCCCCTCTCTCCTCTGTCACCAAAGTTCTCTCCCAATGGGAAGGAACTTTGAACGTGCTCACATTTCTCCCTTACAAAAAACAACTTTGGATTCCATCTGCCTTTCAACTACGGCCCTATTTCTCAACTCCCTTTTGCAGCAAAATCCTCAAAAATGTTATCATTTATATCAATTTTCTCGACTTTTCTTCCTTACGTTCCCCTAAACCTACCATCCCTTGGAAGCCACTGGCATCCAACCCATCAGCTACTTCCATGCTGCTAATTCTGGGGGTCAGCTCTTGGTCCCCCACTTTTCCTGGCATCCCAGCAGCATTTGTCACAGTAGCTCAGCCTCCTGGAAACACTTCCTTCTCTTGGCTTCCAGAATAGCGCACGCTCCTGGTTTTCCTCTGCCTCACAGCCGTTCACCTTTTTTACTGAACATCCTCGCAACTGCTCTTGTTCCCACCTAGCTCCGTCAATCCATCCTCCTTTAAACCTCCAGGATGATCCTCCCGAAGTCCAAATCTCATCCTCACAGATCCTGTGAGAGCAGACTTTCCTTTTTTTAAGGTTTTATTTATTAATTTGACAGAGAGACAGAGAGAGAACACAAGTAAGCAGAGCAACAGGAAGAGGGAGAGAGAGAAGCAGATGCTCCTCAGAGCAGGGAGCCTGATGCGGGGCTCGATCCCAGGACCCTGGAATCATGACCCAAGCCAAAGGCAGGTGCTTAACCAACTGAGCCACCCAGATGCCCCTGAGAGCAGACTTTCTTAAACCAGTGTATGTGACAAACTATTTTTGTGCCATCACACAAAAAAGGTTAGTAAGAACTGAGCTGGAAAATTTCTTAAAGTGTTTTTTTTTGCAGGATGAGCCTAGGGGTATAGCCTGATATCAACTGCTTTCACGCCAGACAACAAAGGCATAAAATGCTTAAGTCACAAAATCTTTCCTTCATAACTTGCCTCATTGTTGTCTAGTACTCACTGGTTTAGACAAGTCTGGGCAAGTCAAATTTTGCTTCTTCAGAGACAACTTTTTCGTCTGCCTATATCTCTATGTGGCTTTATTCTTATAATTAAACATGTCTATGCATATATCTCTTAAAACTAATTTGTACATTTTAATCTGTGAGTTTACTAATTTCTTCATTTTTGAAGTATTCTTCCCCTATATCTTTAATTATATATCTGGTTCATTTTCTTTTCTTATTCAAGGATATTAATGTAGCAATATTTATTAAATACTTATTGATTATTAATTAATTGGGTCTCCCTCTTCTTTGTCATTTCTATCAATCATTTTGAAAAATCTCTTTTCCTCCCCTTGGCTTTCAAAAGAGCTTGTCAAGTTTTCTTCTACAAGACAGATTCGGTTTTCTGCAGTGAGGATTTTAAAATCATTGTTTCTAAGAATGTTGATTTTTAACTATGTGATTTTATTTTTACTTCTGTTTATAGTTCTAGATCAGATGCCACTCTTGTTTTTATTTCTGCTAACCTCAATCGCTTTTCAACTTTATCCTTGGTCTTATCATATTCTGTTTTTCTAATGCTCTTGCTTTCCTGACTTTTATTGAGAGAACAAAGCAAATACTTTCTAAAATTTACTTTGGTTTCCTGCGGCAAAATTTCTCTAAATATTTGTTCTTCCCAGACAGTGTACATTTCACAGAGTCTTTTTACAACCAATGCTGCCCCCACCTTCCCCGGTTACTCGTCTTTACTCTTTACCACAGAACATGCTGGAGGCTCCTCTTTGCTTCTGCTCCTACCTCACCCAGGAAGGCTGTTCCCTATGAACAGGCCTCAGGCATCGTTCTGAGGCATCTGTTTCTCAGTTTGATCATCTAGCATGGATGTGGTGACTTGATAAGGAATGTCCTAGTGGAACTGCCAGGTTATAAGGAACACAATATTCCTGGACACTGAATGCTCTGTAGTTATTTCCTGGTAGGAAACAATCAATGAACAACTATAATTCCCAAGATGCACCCCTCCTCTCCTGGTTCTGTTTCCTCAAGCTCCTCAATCCGCTGGGGGTGGCACAAGCAGCTCTTCAGAGAGGTCTTAATTTGGATGTGAGAGAATAATGCAGGGGTGGGAGGGGGTTCCTGGACTGGCTACTGAAAATCTTGCCCCTGGGCTGGCAGATTTTTGAATAAGAGCCCTGGTCCCAAGCACTACTGAAATTCCCTCTCCTTTTTTGTCTGACTTGGGATGATAGGAGACTTAAAGGCACATCTAGAAAGTACTTTGGCTTATTTTACAAACCGTCAGAGTTCCTGCTATATTCTAGGCACTCAAATCCATCTTGTCATTTTATCCAGAATAATAAATTAGGTAAGTACTAATATTATCCCATTTTACAGATGAAGACGGTGAAACTCAGAGGTTATAAACACATTTCCAAGGTCACCTGGCTGGTGAGTGACAGAGCTGGGATTCAAGAGCAGGAGTATAGAGCTAAGTGCCCATCTCTCTCTCTCTCTCTCTCTCTCTCTCTCAGTTCCTTTCTCTAACTGAAATCTACATAACATAAAATTCACCACTGAAAAGTGTATGATTTAGTGGCGTTTAGTACATCCACAGTGTTCTTCAACCACCAACCACGAACTGTATCTAGCTGCCGAACATTTTCATCACTCCAAAATAAAGCCCCAAACCCAAACCCATGAAGCAGTCACTCTTGAGTTCCCGCTGCTCTTACTGATCTCTCCCTCCCAGTCATGCTGGAAACCCCATCTTTGCTGGTGGCCCTGCTGCCATCAGGGAGAGGGCAGGGTGAACACTGCCTCCCCAGCCTGCCTCGGGCCCTTCCTGACGCTCCCCAGCAGCCTTGGCCCAGACCACTCACCTCACCAGCAGGACAGAAGGAGCCTTGCCCCCCGGGTCAGCCCTGATCCCTGCCTGGGCCCTGCAGCCTGAAGCCCTTCTCCAATGCCCTGTCCTAACTGTTAGATGCCTGCTTCAAGCCCAACATTGCCCTTTTGTGCAAAACCTGGCGTCCTGACGGTGTGGAACCCAGGCCCTCTACCCTTACTACCACCGGGGTTAAGACGAGAAATGTGAGACTCCCCGAGACCATGCAACATGGAGCACAAAGGCCCCCCTTTCCAGTCCCCACCCTCCATTCCACACAGCTCAGCCTCTCCCCTCCATTCCTGACCTGTGGCCCTACATCCTGCATTATCCCCCTCAGGGGTTTCACTGTCTGTGGGGACCCCTCTCGGCCCCACACTATCTTGCTACTCGGAGCTCCTCAGGGCCAGTGGCTGTGAGTGCTCGTTGAGCTTATGCCCCGGCTCAACACAGGGAGCCAGAGGAATTTGGGTTGAAGTCCATCTTCCTTGAACACGCTCACTTGGCAGCAATCCATGTGCCCCTTTGGAACCCTTCGTCTCCACACAGAGAGAGGTTTCTGGAGCCAAAACATCTTCAGTCTGACCTTGCTGCGGCCAGAGAGAAACCCTGTCTGGCAACCTTGCAGGCAGGTCACTTGCTTGTGTCTGGATTTAGTCCACATTAATGGCCACAGAGCGGCCTGAAATTAATGATGGGGAGACCCGAAGACCTCTCCCATTAGCCAGCCTTGATGGCGGCATGGCCAACAGACGTCTCTCTGCCCTTCCCTTCCCAGCTGAGTCAGCCAGGTCTGGAGCCCAGCTAGCATTAGGGTCAGTTAGAATCCTCATTAACAGGACTGCTGGTGGGCTAGCTCCGTCTGTCTTCAGCCATGTCCCCTTGTGCGCCTTCTCTGACATCTCTCAGTCCCCTCCATAGAGTCTCCATGCTCCTCCAAGTTGTGAAGGCAAAAATGACATGACATGTGCAAGGTGCCTGGATCACAGAAAACATAGTCAATGCCAACTGCACTTACTGAGGGTAAGTCCACCCGTAGGCATTATTGATGATGACTATTAATTACAAAAGTCTACACACACTGCGAAGTCACAGGGTAAGAATGTCTATACACGTACCTACTGGTTGACGTTCCTACTGTCTGCGCTCACATCTACATCCACACACCTTCCCTCCCTCCCTCCCTGAGTCACCAGCGCATCACTGAGCATCCTCTTGGGGCTCTAGGTCTATCAGGGGAGATGCGACCTTGATCTGGCGAGGTCAGCTTATGTCCCCATGTGCCTGTCCCAATGTGTGTGCAAACTGATGCAAGGCTACGGGTGCCTATCTCCATGGGTCCATGTGTGTGTGTGTGTGTGTGTGTGTGTGTGTGTGTGTGTATGAGTCTGCAAGGGCCACCACAACAAAATCCCACAGTCTGAGTGGCTTAAACAACAGACGACTGTTTTCTCACGGTTCTGAAGGCTAGAAGTCCATGATCAAGGTGCCAGCAAATCTGGTTTCTGGTGAGGACTCTCTTCCTGGCTTGTAGACAGCTGCCTTCTCACTTGTCTTCACATGGCCTTCCCTCTGCACACGCAGAGAGAGAAAGAGAGAGAGAGAGAGAGAGAAATAGACAGAGAAATAGATCAATCTCTGCTGTCTCTTCCTTTTCTTATATAAGGGCACCTTATCAGTCCTATCAGATTAGGGACCCACCCTTATAACTTCATTTAACCTTCATTACCTTCCCAAAAGGCCAAATATAGGCCTACTGGGGAGTTAGGACCTTCGCATATGGGTTGGGGGGCAGGGCACAATTCAGTCCATTGCCATGTAGGACTTGGGTGTGTGTGTGTATGTATGTATGTGTTCGCTCCTGTGAATGTATGCATGTATGTCCTGGCCTAATGTCCACATGCCTGCCTGCTCATGTGTTTGTGTGTCTCCTTGTGCAGCTGGTGGGGGGGGGGGCAGGAGAGGGCAGTGAGGAGCCGCACCTGCCAATCACCCCCTCCCACCTGAGGCCCAGCGCCAACAGAATCAAGTGTGGGCTCCTCTCTGCCGATCAAGATCTATAAATAAAGTTGTCTCCCTGGCATGTTCCACACCACACGCGGCTCTTTAATAAAATTGGCTGAGATTTGTGGATAAGCCTGAAGCAAAGTCAATGCTCGGTGTCAATCCCACGCTAAGAGGGGCCTTCAGGGGTCAAGCTGCTTCCTGTATATGATTCCATATCAAAGATATGTCAGCCGGGTGCTAACCAGCTCCTGGAGCACAGGGAAACTCTGAGCTCTGACCAGGTTCACGCTAGGGTCCTCTGGCTGGGGTGCCACGTAGGAAGTGGGGGTGGGGGTGCAGGGACACCGCCAGAGCCAGCCCTTCTAGGGAGTCAGCTATTCCTCAGTGGCTCTGGGACTAACTCTGACTTCGCTGTCTGAGCACCAGGAAGGAGGGGGCAGCAGCTTCTCCCCAGCTACTCTTTAAAAACCTCCATCTTTCTGGGCTAGAAGAGGCATGTTTTGAGGGGTGCAGACAGTGTCTCTCTGGGTCTCTGCTACTCCAGAGGAGTGGAGGGGAGCCTCTGCTCAAAGCCACAGGCACAGTCTTACGAACACATGTTGGGGTCCCTGGGATTCCCCGAGCTCCCAGTTGAGAGCTGAAGGAAACTGGGTGTACGGAGGAGCTAAGGGATACTGTCCACTCTAGGCCACTCGGGGAGGAAGCACATCTAATAGGCATGCTGGCCACACTCAGTGAGGCAGAAAGAGGGGAAATCAAAAGAAGTTTGGTTTAATTAAGTATCAGGAAAGATTTATGCAACTTCCTCTCCTTGTCATAAATATTAATGAGGCCAGCCAGCAGCCGGCTCCTGCAGCATCCGCTAGCTGGCTGGGGAGAGCTGAAGAGGACAGGGCTGGGGTGAGGAGGCCAGCAGCTGCCCCTAGACACACACACACACACACACACACGCAGATGTTGGGTGAAGTCCCCTGCCAAGCACCTGGCCACTTGGCCAGGAGGTCCAGGAAAGTCAGGCTGGGTCCAGTGGGACCAGGAAGGGCACCAGTGGGGTGCCCTTCACTATCTTGTGGCCGAGTCAGCTCGGGTCAGGAGTCACACCTGAGTGGAAGCATGAGTATGACAGGGAGCGATGGGGTGGGAGGGTCTGGGGAACCAAGGGCAGCTTTCCAGGCTCAGTGGGTCTGGGAGCGGAATGGAGGACAGTGGTCCACTTCCCGAAATGGGAGCTCGGATGCTGAGGGAGCTACCTACCAAGCTGCTACGGGTGGCCTGTGTGCTCTCATTCAGCAGATCCTAATTCATATTCCTAATTCAATACACCAGATCACCAGATCCAGGGCCCCCTACATTCTATTGGCCAAAGAAAGTTTCAAGGCAACTTGGATTCAAAGAGCAGGAAACAGCCACCTCCTGAGGGGAGCAGCCGCAGAGTCACAGGGCAAAGGGCTTGGATACAGTGAGGGATGAATAAGAATTGAGGGCATATTTCCAATCTCACTAAACCTCACGCTCTAAACCTCCAGACTTTCTAGACCCCGCTCTGGCCAGAGGGCTTTACTCACCAGGCGTCATTCCAAGAGAGAGTGACCAAGCCCCCGACATGTGGCCCGTCACCCTTCCCACATCACTGTATTAAAGATCCCTACAGTCGGGTTCCCCTCTTCCTTCCCTCACCCCACTGCTCATTCTCCGTTACTGCCCCCACCTCCCTGGACTCCTCTGAGCTGCTACGTGGACCATGGGCAAGGGGGAGGGGCTTGGCAAGTACGTGCTGAGGTCCAATGCTGGGACCACCTGGGATGGGGAAGTCAATCGTTCCTTCCTGCAACACCAACCTACAGCTTTGGGCAACCTCCCAAAGGACTGCAGCCTCTGTGCAAGATGCACTTGGTGTTTGGATCAGGGGTGGCTAGAGATCTCTGCCAAGTCACCTACGGAACGTACCCTGGTGCAGTCAGCCAAGATAAGTAGAGCCACTGCCATGCTCCAACCCAGAGATGCTGTGGGGTGAACACCTGACCCAAACCCTTTCCAGTGCACCAGGAGTTAGGAAGAAGGCAGCCCAGAACCTGTCTGTCCCTGGGAAGCAAGAAGGCCAGGCTGCATAAGCCAGACACCAAGACCCTCCATTAGCCTTTCAGACCTCACTTACAAAAAACATATGCAAAGATAAAATGATGAAGAATTTCAAGAAAGCAACACAGTTTCAAGAAGTAGCCTGGCTTAGCTGGTGTGGTGTTTCTCTCTTTTGGAATATTTTTGAGGAGGGAAAAGGAAGAGAAGCCATGGATAAACACAGGCTTTTTTCCTCATGTAGCTGTTATGTGCTTGAAGTTTTTGAGGCAAAAAAAAGTTGTCTTTTAATTGGTAAGTAATGACATAATTTTTTAAACATTACTTTATATTAAACATGTATGTGTGGGGTGCCTAGTGGCTCAGTCAGTTAGGCGTCTGATTCTTGATTTCAGCTCAGGCATGATCTCGGGGTTGTGAGACGGAGCTCACACGCAGGGCTCCATGCTGAGCGTGGAGTCTGCTTAGGATTCTCTCTCTCTACCCCCTTCTTCCCCTGCCAACTCGTTCACGGGCATGCTCTCTAAAAAAATGTGTGTGCACGTGTTTACATGTAGAGATAGACAACACAGAACGTAAAATGTGCATGACATTTTAGAAACAAATAATATATATTCTCTTGCCTCCTAGAAGCCACTTTAGGCGATGCCTCCCACTCTTTGTAAACATTCTCTATTCTCTTGCACTTAAGGGCCACTTTTTTATTTTTTTATAAACATATATTTTTATCCCCAGGGGTACAGGTCTGTGAATCACCAGGTTTACACACTTCACAGCACTCACCAAAGCACATACCCTCCCCAATGTCCATAATCCCACCCCCTTCTCCCAACCCCCCTCCCCCCAGAAACCCTCAGTTTGTTTTGTGAGATTAAGAGTCCCTTATGGGGGCACCTGGGTGGCTCAGTGGGTTAAGCCTCTGCCTTCGGCTCAGGTCATGATCCCAGGGTCCTGGGATCGAGCCCCACATCGGGCTCTCTGCGCTGCAGGGAGCCTGCTTCCTCCTCTCTCTCTGCCTGCCTCTCTGCCTACTTGTGATCTCTGTCAGACAAATAAAGAAAAAATCTTAAAAAAAAAAAAAAGAGTCCCTTATGGTTTGTCTCCCTCCCAATTCCATCTTGTTTCATTGATTCTTCTTCTACCCACTTAAGCCCCCATGTTGCATCACCACTTCCTCATATCAGGGAGATCATATGATAGTTGTCTTTCTCTGCTTGACTTATTTCGCTAAACATGATACGCTCTAGTTCCATCCATGTTGTCGCAAATGGCAAAATTTCATTTCTTTTGATGGTTGCATAGTATTCCATTGTGTATATATACCACATCTTCTTGATCCATTCATCTGTTGATGGACATCTAGGTTCTTTCCATAGTTTGGCTATTGTGGACATTGCTGCTATAAACATTCGGGTGCACGTGCCCCTTTGGATCACTACGTTTGTATCTTTAGGGTAAATACCCAGTAGTGCAATTGCTGGGTCATAGGGCAGTTCTATTTTCAACATTTTGAGGAACCTCCATGCTGTTTTCCAGAGTGGCTGCACCAGCTTGCATTCCCACCAACAGTGTAGGAGGGTTCCCCTTTCTCCGCATCCTCGCCAGCATCTGTCATTTCCTGACTTGTTGATTTTAGCCATTCTGACTGGTGTGAGGTGGTATCTCATTGTGGTTTTGATTTGTATTTCCCTGATGCCGAGTGATATGGAGCACTTTTTCATGTGTCTGTTGGCCATCTGGATGTCTTCTTTGCAGAAATGTCTGTTCATGTCCTTAAGGGCCACTTTGAAGGAAATGTTTAGCCCACACACCTAGTGTTTCATTAGAGTCAGGCGGACTTCAGTTCAAGATCCTGCTCACCTCTCTGAACCTTACTGTTTTCATCTGTGGCATAAAGTATTTCAATTCCAATCGCAAGATTATAAAGTGACTTTACAGGGGCACCAGGCTGGCTCAGTTGAGATTCCAACTCTTGCTTTTGGCTCAGGTCATGATCTCAGGGTCTTGAGATAGAGCCCCGCATCTAGCTCTGCGCCGGGCATGGAGTATGTTTGGGATTTTTTCTCTCTCTCCCCCTGCCTCTTCCTCACTCCTGCTCACATGCACCTGCACACTCTCTCTCTTAAAAAGTAAAAAATATAAAATGACTTTACAGTGAGGCTGTGTTTCATTCATCATTACATCCTTTGTGCCTATCACAGTGCTTAGCACACAGTAGATGCTCAATCAACAACTGTTGAGTAAAATTAAGTTGAAATCTGGCTAGTATCTCTTAAGAATAAATTCCTAAAAGTGAAATTTCTAGGTCAAAAGGTATGTACTTTTTAAAAAAGATTTTATGTTTACTTTAGAGCAGTTTTAGATTTATAGCAAAACTGAGAGGAACGTACAGAGATTTCCAACATAAGCCCCGCCCCCACACATGCACAGTCTCCCCCGTTATCAACATGCTCCATCAAAGTGATACATCTGTGACCACTGGTGAACCTACACTGACACATTATAATCACCCAGCCCATGGCTTACATTAGAGTTCACTCTTGGTATTGTAAATTCTATGCAATTGGATGCATGTCATTACACAGCATTACAATATCAGAGAGTATTTCACTGCCCTAAAAATCCTCCATGCTCTCTATTAATCCATACCCTCAATGCCAACCCCTGGCAACTACCAATCTTTTTACTATCTCTATAGGTTTTGCCTTTTCCAGAATGTCATCTAATTGGAATCATATAGTGTGTAGCTTTTCCCCTTCATAGTATATGCACTTAAGGTTCCTCCGGGTCTTTTCATGGCTCGGTATCTCACTTCTTTTTATCACTGAATAATAGTTCATTGTCTGAATGGACCACCATTCATTTATCCGTTCACCTACTAAAGGACTCATCTTGGTTGCTTCTGGGTTTTAGAAAGTATGAATAAAGCTGCTGTAAACACCCATGTGCTGGTGTTTGCGTAAGTTTTCAACTTCTTAGAGTAAATACCAAGATGTGTGACTGATAGGTCAGATGGTAAAGGTGTTGTTCCAAAGTGAAAACAGCTGATGGGAATGCTATGACTGAGAATTCCGGCTACTCCAAATCCTAACCAGCACTTGGAGCTGTCAATGTTCCGGATTTGGACCATTCTAGTAACTGTTTAGTGGTATCTCACTGTTATTTTAATTTGTACTTCCCTGATAGCGGATGTGAAGCAGGTATGTACATTTCTTACTCTGAAACATTTTGCCAAATTACTGCCCACAGATCTTTTATATATTTACTGTTTTCTCACACCTACCTTGTGTTATCAAGATTCTGATGTCTGACATTCTGATAAAATGAAAAAGGGTATGCAGCTATAGATTTTTATTTCTGTTATGAGTAGGACTGAGCATCTTCTCATTTGTTTAAGAAACATTTGAATTTGTCCTTTTAGATGGCTTCCTCTAACATCTCTTTGCCCTTAGTGCTTCTGGTCCATCATTGGGTTTTTAAAACTTATTTGTAGGCATTCTTTATGTTAAAGAAACTAGTCATTTATTGACCCATGTGTAGCAAATACTAATCTCAGCTTATTATCCCCTCGGGCTGTATTTGTCTTTCACATTAAAAATTATTTTCTTTACTTCAATTTAATAACTTTTTTAAATGTTTCTGGGTTTTATGTCTTATTTAGAAAACTCTTCTCTTGATAAGATTATTACTTTTTAATCTCAATTTTTATAATATCTTTTGAGTTTTTCAACTTTTTATATTTAAACATTTGAGGGTCATGGAATTTATTTTGATGGAAGGAGTGAGGTAGGGATCCAAGTTAGCTATTTTTCAGATGGTTGCCAAGTTATCCAAATACTATTTATTTAATAACCCATCCTAAGATGTGTTGCCTTTATCATACACTAAATTCTCATGAGAGAGAGGGAGAGGTGAGAACATAGGGAGACACAGCTAACAGAGCAGAGACTTGCAAGTGGAAACAGCAGCAGGAACGAGTGGCAAGTTAAGAAAACATAAACTGTAGTGAACCTATTGCTGGAGGCTCAGTATGGACAAATCTGAGAATTAAAAACTCCAGAAAAACCCAGTCATAGGGCCTCCACACCACTTTTTTGACTCCAGGAGTTCAACCACTCTCTCATAGTAAATATCAGAGAAAAGTCACCTCCTGCTTCTGGCAGGAAAAGGAGAAAAGGAACCATTCTGAAATATGCCAGAGTATTCTGATCTTCTTAACAAGGGCTGCCTCTAGGAGAAATGAGTGCACCAAAACCCAACTGATCTGAAATACCCAATTCTTTAGCCATCCTGTCTCACCTAAAGGGGAGGGGAGAAACTGAGAAACACTTGTGAAGTTTAGAGTCCAAAGGCACAGGTTCTCTAAAAGGGTGTGATCCAATTATAGGACTATAGAGTGCTTCCCTTTCCTCCACACCTCACCATAACATTACTAAAGGCCTATTTGCAACCGTTTCTTTTACCCAATACATGTTTAGCTATCAAGAAAAAAAATTACAAGGCATACTAAAAGACAAAAAACACAACTTGAAGAAATAGAGCAAGCATCGGAACTAGCATACCAGGAATGTTGGGATTATCAGACTAGGAATCTAAAACAACTATGATTAATATGCTAAGGGCTCTTGCAGCACCTGGGTGGCTTAGTTGGTTAAGCATTTGACTCTTGATTTTGGCTCAGGTCATGATCTTGGGTTGGTGAAATCAAGTCCTGCATCAGGCTCCACACTCAGCGGGGAGTCTGCTTGTGGTTCTCTCTCTCCCTCTCTGTCTGCCCCTCCCTGCTGCTCATGCTCTCTTGCGCTCTCTCTCAAATAAATAAATCTTTTTTAAAAAAGATGCTAAGGGCTCTAATGTGTAAAATCAATAGCACACAACAATGGCAATGTAAGCAGAGAGATAAAAATCTAAGAAAGAACCAAAAAGAAGTATAGAAATGAAAAACACTATAACAGAAATTTAGAGTGCTTTCGTTGGGCTTGTTCATGGACTGCATACAGCTAAGAAAAGAGTCTCTAAGCTTGAGGATGTATAAATAGCAATCTCCAAAATGAAAAGCAAAGAGAACAAAGATTGAACAAAATAAGAGAGGTTATCCAAGGAAGGTGAAGCAACCACAAATGGTAAAACAGGGATAATGGGAATATCAGAGAAAAAGAAAGAAAGGAACAGAAGAAATATTTGAAACAACAATGACTGAGAATTTCCCAAATTATTTTTAAGTACCAAACCACAGATTCAGGAAGCTCAGAGAACACCAAGTGTGATAAATGCCAAAAACAAAAACAAAAACAAACAAAGAAAACTATACCCAGGAAGCTGAGATCCTGCCCTTAAAAAGAGAGCATACACAGGTAGAAGCAGCAGTTTGAAAAAATGCCTGGGGTACACAAGAAGAAGAGTTATTTACACATCGCAGAGCATGTACCAGAAGAGCAGCATTTGCAGAGAGACTTTTCCAGGAACAAAGAAGTCGCTGGACACCATCTCCCTCTCCTTCCCCCTTTCATAACTTGTTTACGTTAAGCCCTGCCTCACTGTGCTTAGGTGGATCCACCCTTCCCAGTCACAGCTGCTTCAGTCCCAGTGCTGTGGGTACCCTCCCCCAAAAGACTGGCAGAAATCATGCCAAAACCATGACCCATGCATTCTGTAGGGTCTCAGGGGCAGCTGTGGGACCTGTGGAAGCCCTAGGCACACACTGCTAAAACTATGTGTCCCACCCTGGCCAAACATTTCTCACAAGAGTCTCTTCAGATTAGCAGACTGAAGGAAAAAGCAGCCAGGACACAGTAACAGGGCACATGAAGCACACACACAGGATATATCCCTGAAGTACCAGGTTCTGTTGAACAGAGGACACTGCACTGCAAGGCACTACTTCATGACCTCTACTTCATAAGGCCATAACATTCAAGAGCAGGAAATGTAGCTGACTTCCCTAACACACAGAAACAGACACAGAGTTAGACACATTGAGGAGACAGAGGACTATGTCCCAAATGAAAGAACAGGACAAAAGCACAGCAAGAGACCTAAGCAAAATGGATATAAATAATATTCCTGATAGAGAATTTAAAGTAATGATCCTTAAACATACTCAATGGACTTAACAAAAGAATTGAGGACATGAGTGAGACTCTTAACAAAGTCTCAAAACAAAAAAAGAATCAGAGATGAAGAACACAATAAATGGAAATAAAAATACCTTAGATGCAATAAATAGGCTGGAGAAAGCAGAGGAACGAATTAGTGAAGTGGAGGGCAGAGAAACGGAAGGTAAGCAAGCTGAGCAGGTAAGAGGAAAGAAATTATGTAAAATGAGAACAGACAGATTGCTCAGTGATTCCATCAAGGGAATCCAGAAGAAGAAGAGAAAGAAAAGAATACAGAAAAGTTATTTGAAAAAATAATTATTTGAAATTATTTGAAAAAATCAGGGAAGTTTTCAGCTGTTCTGTTCAGTTTTCAATAATTTGAAAAAAATATTTTTTCAAATTATTTGAAGGTTTTCAAATATTTTTCAATTAATTAAAATAATTTTAATTAAATTTAATTAAAATTATTTTAATTAATTAGAATTATTTTTCAAATAATTTTTCAAATTATTTTCAAATTATTTTTCAAATTATTTGAAAAAATAATTTTTTCAAATTATTGAAAACTGAACAGAACAGCTGAAAACTTCCCTGATGTGGAGAAGGGAACAGATATCCTGATCCAGAGGGCATAGATATCCCTTAACAGTATCAACCCATGGTCCACCCCAAGACACATAGTAATTAAAATGGCAAAACGTAGTGATAAAGAGAATTATAAGAGAACCCTAACAAAAGACAGTTATATACAAAGGAAACTCCATAAGGCTATCAGCAGATTTTTCAGCAGAAACTTTGCAGGTTAGAGAGTATAGCATGATATAGCCAAAGTGCTGAAGAGAGAAAATCTACAGCCAAGAATACTCTATCAGGCAAGACTATCATTCAGAAGAGGAAGAGAAATAGAGTTCCCCAGATAAACAAAAACTAAAGGAATTCATGGCCAATAAACTAGCCCCACAAGAAATGTTAAAGGGGATTCTTTGAGTGGAAAGGAAAGACCATAAGAGTAAGAAAAATAGGAAGCACAAAAATAAGTATTTTTTAATAAGTATAAGCACAGTAAAAATAAGTATATCTGTAAAAATTAGTCAAGAAACTCACAAAATAAAAGGATGTAAAGAATGACACCATATACCAAAAACATGGGGGGTGTGGAGAGGAGTAAAAAATGGGCTCAAACATAAATGACCTTCAAGTTAATATGGACTGCTCTATGCAGAAGATGTTATATACAAACCAACCTAATGGTAGCCAAAAATCAAAAACCAGTAATAGATATGCAAAGAATAAAGAGAATGGAATCCAAGCCCATCATGGAAGAAAGCCAGCAAACCATAAAAGAGAACAACAAAAGAAAGGGTCAGAGAGGAACTATAAAAACCACCACAAAACAGTAAAAAAGGGCGCCTGGGTGGCTCAGTGGGTTAAGCCGCTGCCTTCGGCTCGGGTCATGGTCTCAGGGTCCTGGGATCGAGGCCCGCATCGGGCTCTCTGCTCAGCAGGGAGCCTGCTTCCCTCTCTCTCTCTCTCTGCCTGCCTCTTCATCTACTTGTGATTTCTCTCTGTCAAATAAATAAATAAAATCTTTAAAAAAAAAAAACAGTAAAAAAAAAATGGCAATAAATACATACTTATCAACAATTACTTCGAAGGTAAATGGACTAAATGCTCCAACCAAAAGACCTAGGGTGACAGAATGAATGAAAAAAACAAAAAACAAATGAAAAAAATAAAAAACAAACAAACAAAAAAACCAAGACCCTTCTATATGCTGCCTACAAGAGACTCATTCAGACCTAAAGACATGCAGGCTGAAAGTGAGGGGATGGAGAAATACTTATCATATGAATGCACATCAAAATAAAGCCAAAGTAGCAATAACTGAATCAGACAAAATAGACTTTAAAACAAAGACTATAACAAGAGATAGAGAAGGACACTATATAATAATAAAGGGGATAATCCAACAAAAAGATATAACAACTTTAAGTGTTTATGCAGCCAACATGGGAGTACCCATATACATAAAACAGGTAATAAGAAACATAAAGGAGCTAATTGATAGTAATACAATAGTAGTAGGGAACTTTAATACCACACTTACATCATCAATGGATAGATCATCCAAACAGAAAATCAACAATGAAACAGTGACCCTGACACAGTAGACCAGATAAATTTAACAGGCACTTTCAGAACATTCCACCCTAAAACAGAAGAATATACATTCTTCTCATGTGCACATGGAATATTCTCCATAACAGATCACATATTAGGCCAAAAAACAAGTCTCAGCAAATTCAAAAAGACTGAAGTCATACCATGCATCTTTTTTGACCAAATACTATGAAACTAGAAGTTAGCCACAAGAAAAAAGTCTGGATAGGGCACAAATATATGGAGATTAAATAACATGTTACTAAACAATGAAGGGTTAACCAAGAAATCAAAGAAGAAATAAAAAAAATTACATGGAGAAAAATGAAAACACAATAATACAAAATTTCTGGGACATAGTAAAAACAGTTCTAAGAGGGAAGTTTATAGCAATACAAGCCTACCTCAAGAGGCAAGAAAAATTTCAAATAAACAACTTAACCTTACATGTAAGGAGCTAGAAAAAAAACAATAAACAAAAGTCAAAACCAGAAGAAGGAAGGAAATAATAAAGATTTAGAGTAGAAATAAATGATACAGAAACTAAAAAAAAAGTAGAACAGATTAATGAAACCAGGAACTGAGAGATCTTTAAGAAGATCAACAAAATTGGGGCACCTGGGTGGCTCGGTGGGTTAAAGCCTCTGCCTTCGCTTCAGGTCATGATCCCAGGGTCCTGGGATCGAGCCCCACATTGGGCTCCCTACTCAGCGGGGAGCCTGCTTCCACCTCTCTCTCTCTGCCTGCTTCTCTGCCTACTTGTGATCTCTGCCTGTCAAATAAATAAATAAAAATCTTAAAAAAAAAAAACTAAAAAAAAAATCAACAAAATTGATAAACTTCTAGCCAGACTCATAAAAAAAAAAGAAAGAAAGCAAGAGGATTCAAGTAAACAAAATCACACTTGAAGGAGAAGACATAACAGCCAACAGCATAGAAACAGAAAGAATTCTAAGAGAATATTATGAAAAATTATATGCCAACAAATTCAACAACCTAGAAAAAATGTATAAATTCTTAGAAACATATAACCTCCTGAGACTGAAGCAAGAAGAAATAGAAAATTTGAACAGACTGATTACCAGCAATTAAATTGAATCAGTGATTTAAAAACTCCCAGCAAACAAAAGTCCATGACCAGATGGCTTCACAAGTGAATTCTATCAAACACTTAAATAAGAGTTAATATGTATTCTTCCCAAACTCTTCCAAAAAAGGGAAGAGGAAGGGAAACTTCCAAATTCATTCTATAAGGCCAGCATTACCCTGATACCAAAACCAGACAAAGACAACACACCAAAAAAAAAAAAAAAAAAAAAAAAGAGAGAGAGAGAGAGAGCTACAGGCCAATTTCTCTGATGAACATAAAGCAAAACTTCTCAACAAAATATTGGCAAACCAAATCCAAAAATACATTAAAAAAATCACGTACCATGATCAAGTGGGATTTATTCCTGGGACATAAGTGTGGCTCAATATTCACAAATCAATCAATGTAATATATCACATCAGTAAGAGAAAGGGTAAAAACCATATGATCATTTCAATAGATGCAGAAGAAGCATTTGACAAAGTACAATATCCATTCATGATAAAAATCCTCAACAAAGTAGACTTAGAACATTCCTCAACACAGGGCTTTAAATGAAAAATTCACAGTGGGACACCTGGTTGGCTCAGTTGGTTAAGTGTCTGACTCTTGATTCTGGCTAGATCCTGATCTCAGGGTCAGGAGACTGAGCCCCGCATCTGGCTCCACACTCAGCGTGGAGTCAGCTTATCCCTCCCTCTCTGTTCCTCCCCCAACTTGCACTCTCTTTCTCTAATAAATGAATGAAAAAAACTTTAAAAAAAGAAAAACCCACAGCTAACATCATACTCAATGGCAGAAAAACTCAGAACTTTTCTCCTACGTCAGGGATAAGACAAGATGTCCCCTCTCACCACTTTTACTCAACACAGTACTAGAAGTCCTAGCCACAGCAATCAGACAACAACAACAACAACAACAAAAAATAAAAGGCATCCAAACTGACAAGACAGAAATAAAACTTTCACTCTTCACAGATGACATGATACTATATACAGAACACCATAAAGACTTCATCAAAAAACTATCAGAACTGATGAATGTATTCAGTAAGTTTGCAAAATAAAAACATCAATGTACAGAAATCTATTGCATTTCCGTACACTATTAAAGTAGGTGAAGAAAGGGAAATCAAGAAAACCCCATTAACAGTTACACCAAAAATAAGAAAACACCTAGGAATAAACTTAACTGAAGAGGTGAAAGACCTGTACTCTGAAAACTACAAAACACTGATGAAAGAAACTGAAGACAATATGAAGAAATGGAAAGACATTCCATGCTCATGGATTGGAAGAAAAAATACTGTTAAAATGCTTATACTACTCCAAACAATCTACAGATTAAATGCAATCGCTATCAAAATACCAACAGCGTTTTTCACAGAACTAGAACAAATCCTCAGATTTGTGTGGACCGTAAAAGACTGCATATAGCCACAGCAATCTTGAAAAAGAAAAACAAAACTGGAAGTATCATAATTTCAGACTTCAAGTTATTTTACAATGCTATGGTAGTAATCAAAACAGTATGATACTGGCACTAAAACAGACTCATAGATCCATGGGACAGAAGAGAAAGCCCAGAAATAAGCCCACAATTATACGGTCAATTAATCTTTGATAAAGGAGGCAAGAATATGCAATGGAAAAAAGACAAATTATTCAACAAATGGTGTTGGGAAAACTGGACAGCTACATGCAAAAGAACGAAACTGAGCCGCTTTCTTAAATCATATCCCAAAATAAGCTCAACATGGATTAAGGACCCAATTTTGAGACCTGAAACCATAAAAATCCCAGAAGAGACCACAAGCATTAATTTCTCTGACATTGGCGATACCAACATCTTTCTAGATATGTCTCCTGAGGCAAGGAAAAAAAAAAAAAACTATTGGGGCTACATCAAAATAAAAAGCTTCTGCACAGCAAAGGAAATAACCAACAAAACTAAAAGATAGGCTACTGAATGGGAAAAGATATTTGCAAATTATATATCTAATAAAGAATTCATATTCAAAATATATAAAATCTGATACAACTCAATATAATACAAAAAAACCAGTAACCAATATAAAATGGACAGAAGACATGAACAGACATTTCTCTGAAGAAGACATACAGATGACCAACAAACACATGAAAAGATGCTTGACATCACTCATCATAAGAGAAATGCCATTCAAAACTACACTGAGATATCACTTCACACCTGTAAGGATGGCTACAATAAAAAAAACTCAAGAAATAAATACTGGCTAGGATGTGAGGAAAAGGAACCTTCATGCCCTGCCAGTGAGAATGCAAATTGGTCCAGCCTTTGTAGAAAACAGTGTGGAGATTCCTCAAAAAATTAAAAATAGAACTATCCTATGGATCCAGTAATCTCACTACTGAGTATTTACTCAAAGAATATGAAAACACATACTCGAAATGATATATGTACCCTGATGTTTACTGCAGCATTATTTACAATAACCAAACTATGGAAAACAGCTCAAGTGTCCACTGACTGATGAATGGATAAAGATGTGCTCTGTGCATCTGTTTTTGTGTGTGTGTGTGTGTGTGTGTGTGTGTGTGTGTATAATGGAATATTAGTCGGCCATAAAAAAGAATGAAATCTTGCCATTTGTAACAACATGGATGGATTTAGAGAGTATAAAACTAAATAAAATATGTCAGAGAAAGACAAATACCATATGATCTCACTCATATATGGAATTTAAGAACTAAAACAAGCGAAGGAAAAAGTGATAAACCAAGAAACAGACTCTTAACTATGGTTAAGATGGTTACTAGAGGAGAGGTGTGTGGTGTGAAGGGTGATATAGGTGAAGGGGATTAAGAGTACATTTATGTTGATGAGCGCTGACTGATATATGGAACTGCTGAATCACTCATCATACATCTGAAACTATTGCAGACTATGTTAACTATACTGGAACTAAAATTAAAAAAATTTTTTTAAATAAAAAATAAACAAAAAGCCAACAATGATCCCTTCTCGTTTACATGTCTGTAGGTCACCCAGTAAGTGGCTGATCTCACCTTAGCTTGGCTGGTCTTGGGTCCAAGTGTGCAGGTAGGTCCAGGTGTGTTCCAAGTATCTCTCATCTTCTGGACCAGTAGGCTAACCTGGGTATGCTTTTCTCATGGTGATGCCAGAGTCACATGAAGGCAAGCAAACCATACAACACATTTCAAACATCTGCTCTTAAAATATCTACTCACATTACCCTGGACAAAAGCAAGTAAGATGGCTAACCCCCAGGCCAACAAGCAGGATATATGCTCTCTTCCTATGAGGACATGACGAAAGTGTGGATATCTAACTATACTACAGAGGAGTAAAGATTTGGGCCCATAATTCAATCTAATTCAATTTACCTTACGTATTTCATTTTATGGAGCTAGTGGAAATCTGAAGCCAATACTGAAAAGAGCTCAAAAATGATGTTACAGATGAACCTAACTTATGAATTTGGATGTGAACTGCTTTAAAAATTAGTCAATTAAAATAATTCTCAAAATCATCTTTTACAAGCAAGTATGATTTATACCAGAATTTTAAGGATTATTTATATGTAAGAAACCCATTCATGTAATACATCCTATCAAAAGGACCAATTAAAAAAAGATATAACCTTACTGAATGTAGAAAAGATATAGAATAAAATTCGACACTCATTAGTAATTTTTATAAACTCTTTAAAAACCAGGAATTGGAGAGTATTTGTTAACATAATAGAGCAAACTTATCGTAGAACAACAATAGAATGCATCTATGGGACACAACAGATGTCCTGTAAATTCAAGAGCAAAACAGCATGACTACTTCCATTTTTATTCAACATTTTTCTGCTCAATGAAGAAAATATATAAATGCAAAAAATACATAAACAAAGATAAGTAGTCTAACTATTAAAAAGGAGATGAGATCATCATTATTTACAACTTATTTCATAGTGCAGTAACTTATCCGGGGCCTCTGCCTTTGGTTCAGGTCATGGTCCCAAGGCCCTGGGATCGGGTCCCACATCGGGCTCTCTCCTGCTCAGCGGGGAGCCTACTTCCTCCTCTCTCTCTGCCTGCCTCTCTGCCTACTTGTGACCTCTGTCTGGCAAATAAATAAATAAATAAATAAATAAATCTTAAAAAAAAAAAGAGAGAGAGAGAGTCATTGTTACTGTATTAGACAACACGCCTCAACAGAACACTCTAAGCAAGTTGGAAACAGACTTTAGTTATAAGAACTTACATGTAAGATGGTGCATCCACATGTACATTCCTTTAACATAAAAGACAAGTTGTACTTGGTTGTATGTAACAGAAACTTGACTCTTAGGGTTTAACTACTCACTGCATGAGGGCACTGTTTCTCTTATTAAAACAAGCTGGCCACGCGTGAACAACCCTTCCCTCTCCACCATGCAGGGAGTGTGTCTTTCACCCAGAGGTTGCAAAAATGACCACTCCACCTTTATTATAGAGATAATAAAGAAGGAAGAACAGAAAGGGAAGAGGGAGCGAAGAAAGGAGAGGAAAGGAAGAAGTAGCAATATCTACCCTGGAGAGAATCCCCCAGAAGTCTCCAGCAGATACCCACTTAGAGTCTCAAATATGAGATATCATCAAAAATGAGTCACACTGCTGCCCCAAACTGTAAGGGAACCTTAGAGAAATACTTTTCCAAACAAAATTAAGATTCTGCTGATAAGAAATGTTAAGTGTTATAGATAGGCAGCAATGCCCGCCATAGAAAACATCTAGATCATTGCAAGACGGAAAGGCAAGAAGGAGTAACTATTTGACTAATGAAGTTAGAGAAATGGCCTAATATGTTTGGTTTAAAAAAAAAACCTCTTTAATTTTTATCTTATGCCAAATACTAAGATAATGTCTGTAGGATTTATAGAATTATGATTTTTTATTTTTTTATTTTTATTTTTTTTTAAATATTATTTATTTATTTATTTGATAGAAAGCACAAGTAGTCAGAGAGGCAGGCAGAGAGAGAGGAGGAAGCAGGCTCCCCACTGAGCAGAGAGCCGGATGCGGGCCTCGATCCCAGAACCCTGGGATCATGACCCGAGCCGAAGGCAGAGGCCTCAACCCACTGAGCCACCCAGGCGCCCCGAATTATGATTTTTTAAAGTGGGACTTTAAACTCTTGTTTAAGCCAATGTGGGACTTGAACTCAAGATCAAGAGTTACCTGCTCAACCAGAGCCAGCTGGGTGCCCTGGATTTATAGAATTAAAAACATAGGAAAATTAGAAGAATATATATGCAAATAAAGAACATTTTTAACTTCATGGAAAGGAAAAGGACTATCTACGCCTATTAGTCAAGAAATAAGTATCAAAGAAACATACTGATAAATCTCACTAGAGTCCATTTAATTTCGTAAGTTAAAAATCCTATTGCAAAATTAAAAGGGGAACAACAAACTGAACAAAGAATCAGAAAGGGTTACTATCCTTAGTATATATTATGATATGGATCAATAGGGGGAAAAAATTAAAGCCCCCTAACATAAAATGTTGACAAAGGACTTGTAGCCAACAATTCATCAAAGAGGAGACCCAGTTTGGAGTACCTGGGTGGCTTGGTCAGCTGAGCAACTGACTCTTGATTTTGGCTCAGGTCATGTTCTCAGTGGGGGGATCAAGGCCCACATCCGGCTCTGAGTTCAGCAGAGAGTCTGCTTCAGGATTCTCCCGTCTCCCTCTGCCCCTCCCCCTACGCTTGTGCGTGCACTCTCTCTCTCTCTCTCTCTCTCCCCTCCCCAACTTCCCTCTCAAGTGAATAAATCTTTAAAAAACAAAGAGGAGACACATATGAAACAATGTGCTATTTTGAATATATTGATAACAATTCAAAAACACTCCAATCATTAATTTTTTTTCTAGAAAAAAATATAAATCACACAGGTCGAGAACTTGGAAATGCAGAACAGCATGAAGAAAACAAAAATCACTGTGCTCCAACCACTGAAAGAGGAGAGCTTTTGGAGATGTATCATTCCACTCTGGTTTTTTCCTTCACAAATACTTTCTAATTAGTTCGTTTTTCTCTATTGTCTTTCCTTTTGTTTATTTCTTTGATTGCCTCACACTTCACTGTACTTTTGTCAGCTATCCCCCAGTGGGGCATATGCTGCTCCCCTCAACATGAGCCTTCCACGGGAACAGCAAGGGGAAGGCCAGATATCAGGTAAGCAGCGAGCAGCATTTTCCACAGGAAGTTGATAGGGCTCCAACAGAACTGCTAAGGAGGCTCTGCGATCTAGGGAGCCCGTGACATTGGATACATATTTCCTGCCACTGGCACACAACTATGCTGAAACCTAGCTTTTTGTGGTTTTGCTTTCATTCAGTGTAAATGGTAAAATAAAACCCTTGAGAATTTTGTTCCTGCTGGACTTACCCTTACCTTATAATAAGTTATAAATTTTGTAGGAAATACAAAAATCAACCACCTAGCAACGCTGGAAAGGGAACAATTTCAGCTTTTTTCTTTCCCCAAATGGCAAGGTAATTGTCACAACATTGCTTACTGAATAATTCTCTTTTTTAACTATTTCGGTCCATTTTTAGATTCTATTCCATTTTAGATTCTACTCCATTATTTTCATTATTTTGCGTATCTATCTATGCACCGGTACCAAATTGTTTTAATACTGTAGCTTTTTTTTTTTTTCATTTTTTTATTTTAGAGAGAGAGCATGAGCAGAAAGGGCAAAAGGAGAGGGAGAGAGAATTTCAAGCAGACTCAATACTGAGTGCGGAGTTCAACACGAGACTTGATCTCACCACCCTGAAATCATGACCTGAGCCAAAACCAAGAGTTGGACACTTAACTGACTACACCACCCAGGCGTCCCAATACTGGAGCTTTAAAATGCATTTTTAATATCTGTAGGGCAAATGTATCAGTTATACATGGGGGTGTAATAAACAAGCCAAAATCTAATGGCTTCCAACAAACACCAACTTATTTGCTCATGACTATTAAAATTAGCACGCATATTTGTTGCATAGAGTCAGAAACTAATATCTTTATCCTACTCCTGGACAATGCAGGGGACCTTAAGAACACTTTAATTTGGACAAACCCTCCTGACCCATGCTTTTTTTTTAAAGATTTTTATTTATTTATTTGACAGAGAGACACAGCGAGAGAGGGAACACAAGGAGGGGGAGTGGGTGAGGGAGAAGCAGGCTTCCCGCTGAGCAGGGAGCCCGATGTGGGGCTCGATCCCAGGACCCTGGGATCAGAACCAGAGCCGAAAGCAGACGCTTAATGACTAAGCCACCCAGGTACCCTATGACCCACGTGTTTTACCCCATATTTTCTTCTATCCTTTTGTAAGCCTCACATATTTGATATCATTCTTTGTATTGTTTCATATAATAAATGTGTGTTTTTTAGTTTTTATTTTAGATATAACTATATGTTCACCGTTTTCTTTACTCAGTATTCCTATCTATATCTCACACTTTTTGTTTAGGGTCACTTTTTTTTCTTTTGTTTTTTGTTGTTTTTGTTTTTTGTGTTTTCCTTTTTGATTGATTCGGGTCAGTATTGAAGACATTGTCTCATTACACCTAGTTCCATTCAAGAATAGAAAATAGTATTTGAACAGAAAAACTCTGAAGATTTTTTTTAGTTAGTATATCCTTTAAGCTTGAATGTAGGGAAGTGAGGATCAGAATTGGACACAACAGAGCTATAACTGGTGTGTTGTGGGTTTTTTTCCCTAATGCAGGGTTATTCAGACAGAGGACAAAAATATACAGTACCAAAGTTAGGAATACACAACCCAAATTAGTCTTCTGTAAGCTCTGTATTTCTTCGAAATGTTAAATTGCATATGAATACTTCACAGATCAACCTTTCATTCTGGCTTGTGCAACACATCATCAGAAAGGCCTTGTTCCTCCGTGGTAGTGATATTTGTATACGTATCTTGAAAAAGAGGTTCATGTGCATAGCATAGCATATAAGTAAGAATAAAAGAGAAGTTTCAACCCGATTTTATATGAGAAATAATATGGTAGGTTTTGGGGGCTGTTTTTTGTTTTGTTTTGTTGGGGATTTTTTTTGTTTTATTTTTGCATTTTCTAAGACTAAACAGCCTGAATTTATTTATTTATTTTCAAATTCTTATTTAAATTCTAGTTAGTTAACATAGAGTGTAGTACTGGTTTCAGGAGTAGAATTTAGTGACTCATCACTTACATACAACACCCAGTGCTCATCACAAGTGCCCCGCTTAATACCCATCACCCTTTTAAGATTTTATTTATTTATTTGACAGAGGGAGAGAGAGAGAGAGATCACAAGTAGGCAGAGAGGCAGGCGGGGAGGGGGGGAGCAGGCTCCCGGCTGAGCAGGGAGCCCAATGCGCGGCTCGATCCCAGAATCCTGGGATCATGACCTGAGCTGAAGGCAGAGGCTTAACCCACTGAGCCACCCAGGCGCCCCCCCCATCACCTTTTTAGCCCATCATCTGCCCACCTCCCTCCATCAACCTTCAGTTTGTCAGAAGTCCTATAGGGAGAGACTATTAATATAAAGTCTCTGGGTTTTTATTTGTTTTAAAATGAATTTATTTGATAATTTGTCTTCAAATATTACCGCTCCCTCCATTCTCTGATCATCTTCTTGTACTTTGAATAAATGTGGTTTGAGATTTAATTTGTGATGTTAAGACCAATTGGAGTCCAGGTGTTGTCAACTTGATCACATATTCAAGAGTGCCTTGACTTTGATCACTGGTTGGTTTGGTTTCAGAGGTCTGTCTCAGCAGGTTTAATGTTCTGCCTCTTTGCTCTTTCATCCAATCCTGAGTCCTTCTCTGAATCAGGGCAGGGAGTAGAGGGTGACCCACATAAGCCACACTTCCCAACCACCTGTGTCAGCAGGACTCCAGGTGGATAAACCCAGTGGGAGACACTGGTAGAAGACGGGCGCCTGCAAGAGGGCGGCTCGTCTCCCTCTCTCCTTCAGCTCTGTCTCCATCAACAGCTGCATATTCTTCCTGCCTCTTGCTGGACCACAATGCCCCTTTGGTTCCAGCTTCCTCCTAGTGATCTCTGCCTTTAGTCTGCGGCAACATACCTCTTCCCTTTGTCCCTCCCATGGCGGCAGCTTCTTGCTATTGCCAATGTCTGGGCTGCCTCACTGTCCACTGGTTTCTCAGCTCTTCTACCACAGAGGCAACCAATTCCCATGTTAAATTCCCTCTGTTCGACACCCAGAGTGACTTCTTTTTCCTTCCTGAATCTCCAGAAATATTATATTGGTTTTGTTTTTAAAAAGAAGACAAAAAGTTCTTTCTCTATGCTCCTGAAGAATTTTAAAGCATTGATATCATCTGTTTTTAACAAGTTTGAATGAATAAATTTATCCGGACCTCAAGCTTTTTAAGTGGGAAACTGGAATAATTTTTCAATTTTTCCTATGGTTTTTGATCTGTGTAGGTTTTAGGTTATTTTTAAAGAAGAAAAACGTGAAGTATCAGTTCATACTTTAAAAGCTATAGATTTGGACACCATCTTTTTAAGTTAGATAATAAAAAATACACGCAAAATGTTTCTTTTGTTTTTCTTTTAACAGTAAATTTGCCTGCCTCCAGATTTGGCTCAAACAGAGAGTATCTTTCAGGGTGATCCAAGGGATTGTCTCAGGATTAAAAACTGGCAATAAAGACAAGCACAACCAGGAGCTGACTAAGATACAACAGCCACTGGAATTTAAGATGTGAGTTGTGTTGCCATTGAGACTAAGCTAATAGGAGATAGTTCTCATAACCTGCAAGTTTCTGACTTATCCTCTCTGAAATATTTCCTCTCCCACCTCCAACTGCAAAATGTATTTCTAGAATTCCAGGAGTACCTGCTAAAAGAATCATTACTACTTTCCTGCTTCACATTTTTATATACATAAACCATCACGATCACTTTGACCAGTACACAATCTCCTTTTATATCATTAATTTATTCATGAATTCATTAAACATTTACTGAGCAGAGGCAGTGCCAGGCAATGTTCTAGACACTGGGGCTGTAGTGACAACCACTAAAGACCCCGTCTCTGCCCTTGTGGAATTTACGATCTCACAGGGAAAAGAGAATTGACGATGTTACTGCAATTTTGGGTAAATGCTTGGAAGTCAGAGTCTCAGATGTTGGGGTTGCAGGGGTGGGTCAAGGAAGGCTTCCTCAAGAAAGCAACATTTCTGCTCAGACTCAAGGATGAACAGGAGCTGACCAGACTAGGATACGTGTGTGCAGGTTATTTCAAGGAGAAAAAAGAATTTAGGATGCAAGGTGCTAAATTGGAACCGTGGTTTTCTCTCTGCAAACCCTCTTTATTAAAAACATCTTTTGAATGAAAAACACCTTAAGTGGAAAGACAAGAAAGGAAGAAAGGAAGGGAGGGAAGGAAGGAAAATGAAAGAGAGAGAGAGAGAGAGAAACACAAAACCAGTAACATCTATTCAACACAAGTCTTGGCATCAGATTTAACTGTGTGCCTTTGGCTGGGTGACCAGACTTCTCTGAGCCTCAAATTCCTCCTCCACATAAGAGGTTCATGTTAGCACCCTGCCAGGCTGCTATGAATACAGAATGAGAACAAGTTTATGCGAGTGCCTCGTAGCTGAGAACGGATCACCTCCGCGCGTAGGAGTATTTTTTTTTATGGCTATTTACATTTGTTAACCTGATTTCTATGAAGAACTACTTGGGAACTGCAGCCCGAGAGTGATCTTAGTGATCTAAGGCTGCCAGAAGCCAGAAATTCAGGGACCTGGGCCCAAAGAGGGGGGACCCCCCCCAGGGCTCCCAGTCCGCCCCACCCCACCCCCAGTATTCACAAGCTTGCCTCGCTCCTGTATATGAATGAGGTGATCTTTCAGCTGCCCTTTGTCTTGGAAAAAAATTAATTCTCATTTGCATTACCTCGTCTAAATGTCACCCACCGATATTTTGTTAGACATTAGCGGCGCTGGCAGGGAGGGCCGCGGGGTAATTGTGTTCTGCCTGGTGCTGGGATTTACATAATTTCAGACAGCAATTAAAGAATCCTGGGGAATTTTTTTTTTCTCTTTTCCAACCTCTCCTACAAAGAAAGTGTTCGTTTACATTAAGCGCTCAGCTCCTCGCTGTTCATTTGCATAAAATTAAAGGTTTTTGTGTTCCCGAACAGCAGGGTAACATTTAAAATTCCGTTTTAAAAAGCTCACCTTACAATAATAAAATGTTAATATCATTTCATAGGCAATGCAACGTTGCCAGATGCCTTTCACTTCCAACTTGTACCCGCTGCTAACTGTGTTCCCTCTCCCTCTCCTCCCTCCCTTACCTCCCCAGTCTTTGTCCACTTCTACCCAGCCCCCCACGTCTTCTCGGCCTCACCCTACCTTTGATTTCTCCTTTTCTCTTTCCCCCCTTATTCGTTTTCTAAACAGAATCCAAATGTCCTCAATCCTCGCCAGCCTGGGGCCATGAGCAAAGTCAAGCTTCCATGATCGTCCCGTGAATCATGGGGCCAGGCTCAGCTGCCAGGTCCTCAGGAGATCCTGTCTCTACACCGTTCTCCAAGTCGCCACCCACCCAGTGCCACATCCCATATGTGCTGGGCTGCCCGAAGCCAGAGTCAATCCTGGTTGCTCTCACCACTCCCGCGAAGCCCGCAAGCTGCCGCAGTCACTGTGGACGCCCGGGATGCCTCACAGAGATCCTTCCTCAGCCACTGCTACAGTTTCCCAGTGGCCCCCGGCTCTCCTTTAGTTTAGTCACTCATTCCTTCCCTCTCTCTCTCTGTCAAACGACATTGAGATGATGGTGCCTGAAGGTGCTGACAGCAAGGACCCCTGCCTCTCCCCTCTCACTGCCCAGCCCTGGGGCAAGCCTAGGCCATCAGACAGGCTCCCTGCCCCTGCCCCCAAAAGAACACCCCCTCAGGTCTCGCTGGCTTTGTTTGCCACGTGGACCTCCTCGGTGCACCCCAGCCTACCACAGTATAAGAACCTCTGAACTCTAAAAGGAGAGGCAAGGGCGAAGTGGGGAGTCACTGATCCTTTTTTCCTGTGAGCATCCACAGATATGATGTCAAGTTTGTCCTTTGGAAGGGCAATGGCTTCACCTCATTTGCCAACTGTCTAACCTCAGCAGGCACTGGTTTCCAGGTGTAGACATAAGGTACGGACAAAGGGCCCAGGCCAGAGATATGAAGGGAGAACCAGTTTTTTCACACGGAGAAAAGCTTACGAGCTGGAAGGAAGAGAAAAGAGAGAGACAGGGAACAAGCCTCACCAGCGGTGGGGAGACAAGGGGAGCCCAGAGAGACGCAGGCATGCAGGGTAAGCAGAGGTTTTCCACACTCTTTGCGTCATCCAGAAGGAGGCAAGGGTGCCACAGAAAGCTAGAATCCACTCCTCTTAGCCCACGGCTTGAGAGCTCAGGATCAGGAATGATGCTAAGATATAGAAAAATAAAGACAGTTCTGTTTAGTACAAACCAGTTTTGGAACTGATAGTCATACAACAAATATGTAAGTTTTTAATGTGACAGAGTCTCTAAGAAATAAGATGGCGTTAATGAAGTGGGGAGGGGATGAGTGCGGTCATTCCAGCAGAGGGATCAGCCTGAAGGGGAAAAAGTATAGCTTGTGGAAGACCTGAGGGAAGGAAGGTGAGACACATGGGGCACAGGAAGCAAGGGGAGAGGCGTGCAAACAAAAACAAAAACGAAAACCCAGGAAAGTATTAGGGCACCTGGATGGCACAGTTGGTTAAGCATCAGATTCTTGGTTTCAGCTCAGGTCATAATGTCGTGGTCATTAGATCGAGCTCCTCATTGGGCTCTACCCTGAGCACGGAATCTACTTGAGACTCTCTTTCCCTCTCCCTCTCCCCCTTCCGCTCATGCGTGCTCTCTCTCTCTCAAATAAATATATAAAGTGAAACAACAAGAAAGCATGGTCCATACGCAGGGAAAAAAATCCCTTAACAGGAACTGTCTCTGTGGGAGACAATGAACTTATTAGACAAAGAACCCCAATCAGCTATTTCCAATATGGCCAAAAAGCTCAGGGGAGCCAAGTCCAAAGAACCAAAGGAAACCATGAGAATGTTACTTTACCAAGTAAAGAATACAAATAAAGACACAAGCTTTTTAAAAAGGAACCAAATAGAGATTCTAGAGTGGAAAAGTACAATAAGGGAAATGAAAACTTTACTAAAGGTGATCAATAGCAGATTTGAGCTGGTGGAAGAATGAATCAGCAAATCTGTAGACACATCCATCGAGATTACTTAGTCTGAGAATCACAGAAGGAACAAACAACGAAAATAAGGGATCAGTGCCTATGAGACTTGTGGGGTTCTCAGTCAGGCACACAACCATATACATAATGGGAATTCAGAAGAAGAGGCAAGAGCCAAAGGGACAGAAAGCATATTTGAAGAAATAATGTCTAAAAACTTCCCAAATTTGATGAAAAACATGAATCTATACATCCCAGCAGCTCAAAAAAACTTCAGTTTAGACAAATCTGAAGAGATGCACACAGAGATGCAACATAAGCAAACTGAGGAAAGACAATCCTGAAAACAGCGAGAGACAAGGGACTAATCACATACAAAGCATGCTCAATAATATTTGCGGCTAATTTCTCATCAGAAACCATGGATGTCAGAAGGCAATGTGATGAAATATTCAAAGTTCTGAGAGGAAAAATCCTGTCAGCCAAGGATTCTATATTCAGTAAAATTATCCTTCAAAAATTAAAGAGAAATTAAGAATGCCCAGGTCTTTTCATGAGAGAAAGAAATCCCTTCAATAAATGGTATCAGGGCAGCAGCAAAAGAATGGTATCAGGGCAACAGCAACTAGTTCATACTATTTATACAATTAACTTGAAATAAGTTAAAGATCTAAATATAAGAGCTAAAACTATACGACTCTTAGAATAAGACATAGATGTAAATGTTCATGACCTTGTGGATTAGGCAGCGGTTTCTTAAATATGAAAAGTACAAACAAGAAAAAATATACATAATTTGGGCTCATCAAAATTAGAATCTTTTGTGTATTAGAGGATATTATCAAGAAAGTGAAAAGCAAACCCACAGAATGGGAGAAAATATTTACAAATCATATATCTGAAAAAGGTTTAGTATCTGAAATATATAAAGAACTCTCATAACTCAACAACAAAAGATAAATAACCCAATTAAAAAACAGATGAAGTACTTGAACAGACGTTTCTCCAAAGAAGATAAACAAATAGCCAGTAAAGCCCAGGAAAAGACAGTCAACATCATTAGTCATTAGGGAAATGAAAATCAAAACCACAACGAGATACCACTTCATACTCACTGGGCTGGCTATCACAGTAATTTTTTTAATGGAAAATAACAAGAGTTGGCAAGGATGTGGAGTAATTAGAACTCTAATACCTTTGCCAGTGGGAATGTAAAATGGTAGCACTGCTGTGGAAAACAGTTTGGCAGTGCCTCAAAATGTTACACATAGAGTCACCATATGACCCAACAGTTCCCCTCTAAGATAAGAAAACTGAAAATATATGTTCATGCACAAACTTGTATACAAATGTTCATAGCAGCAATATTCATAGTGCCCAATGAGTGGAAAGAAGCCAAATATCCATCCACTGATGAATGGCTATGTAAGATGTGGTACATCCATACAACAGAATGTTATTCAGCCATAAAAAGGAATGGAGTTCTGATACAGGCCACAATACGGATGAGCCCTGAAAATATTATGCCAAGTGAAAGAATCCAGAACCAAAGGGCAGATCTTGTAGAATTCTATTTACATAAAATGTCCAGAATCGGCAAATCCATAGAGACAGAAGATGGAATAATGGTTGCCGATAGGGTCTGAGGAGAGGGGGAATAGGGAGTCACTGCTTAATGAATACATGGTTTCTTTTAGGGCTGCTGAAAATGTTCTGGAATAAGATAGTGGTGATGGTTGTAAAACACTGTGAATATACTAAAAACTTCTGAGACGTACACTTTAAAATACTTTATGTCATTTATAGAGCAAGTGAATACAATGTAACACAAATGAGGTAAAATAAGAACTGGTAAATAGGAGTAAGAGGTTACATAGGTATTCTTTACCAAACAACTTAATTTTGCTACTATATAATTGTTCTATAAATGTGAAATTATGTTTTAAAATAATGGCTTAAGAATAAAATAATGGCTTAAAATGGAAATAAATAAAGTAAGCATCAGGAGGAGCCTGGGACCTAGGAGAAACACGTGTCTCTGTGTATCTGCACAGAAAGAAATCAAAGTGAAAAGGAGAATGGCGTGAGCAGCCGTGTGAGCCTGGGCCTGAGTACTCCTTTGTGAAAGGTACAGAAGCACACACGTCCCAGAGTCTATGACAGGATTCCGTAAGATACAGCAAGTGCTGAGACAGTCCAGTGTCTGGTCTCAGCAAACAAGGATAGTTATGATGATGATTACATAACACTTACACACCTGCAGAACTTTTCTAAGCACATACACACAAATCTTAGGAGGCAGGAACTATTATCAACATCCCCATTTTACGACGAGGAAACTGAGGCACAGAGAGCTTAACAACTTTCCCAAAGTCACAAGGCTTATAAGTGTTGGGACCAGGATTTGAATCCAAGTGATGAGGTGCATGAGGCCTCTGTAAAATGACCGCACAGCTCTCAGTGTTCTCAGTTTCGTTGTTTTGATGTATACACACACACACATTATATACATACATACATACACACATTATATACATACATACACACACACACACACACACACACACACACACACACACAAGTATTGTTCAGAGAGGGAGACAGGGAGTGAGGGGCAGCAGGAGAGGGAGAGAAAGAATCCTAAGCAGGCTCCATACCCAGCGCAAAGCGCAATGCAGGGTTCAATCTCAGGACCCTGAGGTCATGACTTGAGCTGAAACCAAGAGGTGGATGGTTAACTGACAGCCACGCAGGTGCCCTTGGTTATTTTGATATTATAGCTATAGTCGGAATTTATTCAACGAGCCTCTCCAACTCCTCTAATCTTCAATTTCAGAATCCCTTGCTATAGTCGATGAGCTCTTGCTTCTCTGTTCAGAGCGGACACGAGTCCTGAGCAGGGAGCGGAAGCACAGAGCATCTACAGGGATGGAGCTCCTGGTGAGAGAGAGCAGGCCGGGAACGTGCGGGCCGGTGCCACCCACCAGATGCACCAGCACTGGGACGGGCCAGCCGGCCTGGGAGGGTGAAGGGTTAAGGGAGTACAAGGGGTGGGGAGGGAAGGGCAATGCTATCGTTGAGCTAAGCAGGTGCCATGATGGTCTGTTTGATCCCCCCAAATTCATGTTACAACTTAACCCTCAAGGTGACAGTATTAGGTGGTGGAGCCTTTGAGAGGTGATTAGGTCATGAAGGCAGAGCCCTCAGGAATGGGATAATCACCCTTATAAAAACAGACCAGGAAATGTCCTTTACCCCTTCCACTAGGTGAGGATACAACAAGTCAGCATCAGCAATCTCCAAGAGGGCCCTCACCAGACTTCAAGCATGCTGGCACCCTGATCTTGGACTTGGAAGTCCCAAGAACTACAAACCTTCAGAACTGGAAGCAATACATTTCTACTATTTAAAAGCCACCCAGTCTATGGATGTTGTTATGACAGTCCAAACAGATGGAGACAGGGGGGCAGCCAGAGCTGGGCTTGACTAGCTAGGCTGGTGGGGCTGGTGGGCCGGGAAGGGAAGGACTCATAACCTGAACACCGATGCCTAGAAAAACAGCGAGTGTCATTTTCTGAGCATTCATTCAGTGCCCAGTAAGGGTTTTACCCACATCACTGAGTTTAACTAATCTCTCAAAAATCCTTAAGGGTGTCACTGTGCCCATTTTACAACGGAGGAAGCTGAGGCTCAGGTTTTGCCCAGGACCAGCCATGTACAGAAAGCTGGGTGGGACCCCCGGCTCCCAAAGCCTCCCTGCTCCTCTGCCCTGTCCAGCACGGTGCCAGCACATGGCTCGTTGAACCACTAACCATGAGTTGACAGAGTGTTTGACAGGAAGTCACTTGGAGCCTCAGCCCAGGGCTCTCGCCTGGAAGTCCCCATGGAGGCTGGCATGGCCTGAGGGCAGCACAAAAGTCAGGGGACCCTGCAGAACGGTCCCTTCTCTCCAGCACTGCTGGCAGAATTGCGGCTGGAGGGTGGGAGTTCTGCTCAGGTGCTCACCAAGTTAACAGCCTCGGGGCTGGCCAGGCCCTGCCCCTCATCAGCTGCCTTAGAGCCTGCCCCTGGTGGCTCCTTATGCCCTCTGGCTCAGAACAAACAGGCACCTCATTAGCCCCATTAAGCACTCATTTTAGCTGCATGGTTCTAGGGAGCAAGTATATGCTTAGAACACAGAGGGGTTTATTATGTTTTCAGAAATAACAGTTATGTAGACAAAAGAGGCCAGCAGTCCTGGGAGGGAACTTGAAGGCACAGTGAGGATGGTCAGCAGCCCGCTAGCCTGGCCCCACCCTGCCCTGGAGAGCCTCCCTCCTTCCCAGGTCTAAGCTGCCACCTGCGACAGTGTTTCTGTAGGAACGAACGCAGCTGCCCCCTCCAGACACAGCCCCTAAAGCTCTTACCAGTCATACTAGCCAAGGCCAAGGCCAAGGGCCTTTCTTTATACTCCCAGTAACGGGTCAACGTGCTCCAAATGGGGCACTCAGCCTTCAGCATGCCGGGCAGCCCCAGTAGTCATGTCCAACCAGTCGTGCCGGCCAGTTCTCAGGCTCGGTACTTGCCTGTAAAACCCGCTGACATGGCGCATAGGGTCATGCTCATATCTTCCACCTCCAAAGGATAGCAGCTCCAGCCATGGGGTTTTCTCTTCCTCTGAACACACCTCAGGCATCCAACGTAGTGCCGCAAATCTGATTTCCAGTATCTTCCCCATTCCGCTTCCAAGTGGCCTCCACCCACTGCTCAGTGGCTCTAACCCCGCAGTCACAGAGTCCTTCCCTGCCCTCTCCCAGCAAGACCCCAGAACCAAGGGACAAGATACCACATTTACTGGTGGTCTAGTTTCACAAAATCCTATCCAAAACTGGCTCCTGGGCCAGCTGACATGGTTCAAAATGGCCAAGGGTGCCACAATGTTCACAGTAAAGAAGGATTGGATTATAACCCGAAGTATAAAATAAATATCCCTGAGCCCATTTCAACAGAAATAAATGACTGAATTAATAAGTAAATGGTGGAGGAGAGACAAATCTCCCATACAGACGAATTCCACATAATTTATATCTGCCCTCGAGGAGGTAGAGGAAAACCCCCCACTCTTTAGGTGTGGGCTATGCAGAGCAGCTTCCTTCCAAAGAGGACAGTATGGAAAGGGGAGGAAAGAGTAACCCTACACTCGTGAAACTGGACAAATGCACCTCAGCCAGGTGATCAAGGTCAACAACAGTGACCAGGCATGTGGATAGCATGTACCCTCGATACAATGTGAGGAAATGTGAGGAAACCCTTGATACAATGTGGTCTTCCTCCCTAAAATCCATAACCCCAATCCAATCATGAGGAAAACTCCTGACAGCTCCCAACACAGGGACATTCTACAAAAATCCCCCAGTACTCCGAAAACTATCAAGATCATTGAAACCAAGGAAAGTCTGAGCAACTGTCTTAACCTAAGAAGATATAACGGCTAAATGTAACATAGTATCCTAGATAGGATCTTGGAACAGTAAAAGGACACTATGTACAAACCGAGGAGATAGAAATAAAGCATGGAATTTAGTTAATAATTATGGATCGGTATTGGTTCATTTATGGTGATAAGTGTATTCATGTAAGATGCCAATAATAGGGAAAACTGGGTATGGGGTCCGTAGGAATTCCCTGTACTCGCTCATTTTTTCTCTGAATCTGAGACTATTCTGAAAACATTTAAAAAGTGGTTTCCATAAATAAAATCTTTAAAAAAAAAAGGGGGGGGGGAGCCTGGGTGGCTCAATGAGTTAAAGCCTCTGTCTGTGGCTTAGGTCATGATCCCAGGGTCCTGGGATCGAGCCCTGCATCGGGCTCTCTGCTCAGCAGTGAGCCTGCTTTCCCCTCTCTCTGCCTGCCTCTGTGCCTACTTGTGATCTCTCTGTCAAATAAATAAATAAAATCTTTAAAAAAAAAAAAATGTGGTTTCCAGGTCCTGTGTGGGCTGGCTCCTCTCTCCCCTCTACCACATACCACCCTGCTCCCCAGCAGCACGTGAACGTGCTCATATTAACTCTCCACCAACACCCTCCTTGCCAGTCTGTGGGGTCCCTCTGCTCATCTTAACCTTCTGCATTTGACTCTGCTCGCAGCTCATACCTTTGTAGCTCCCCTCGTCCCCAGAGAGAGCCATGTCACAGATCCCTCCTGGTTCTCCGGCTGCTTTTGTAGCCATTACTCCTCTGCCATCCACTTCCGGTTTCCATACTGTGTCCATCCCCCAGTCCTGCCAGGGCTGCCTCTTGGCCCCTCTTCTCCTACATTCTCTTTAGTGGGTCAGACCCCATTTAGAGGCCAGGGTCTTAGGTGTTCTTCTCCAGCAGAGATGGCTTTATGGTGACTGAAAACCATGTGCTCATCCCCTAGTTGCAGACATTTCCATATGGAAGTCAGCTGTACATTTCATCAACTGTCCCGAACCCATACGATCATCTTCCCTTAGGCCCACTCTTCCCCCTCTGTCTTCTGGCTCAGGGACTGGCATCTCCATCCACCTGGGGGCTACAGTCCTGAGCTCTTTCTGCCCCTCATCAGTGACATATCATCTGCTCCTGGATCCTTGGAGGCTAACTGCTTAATGCTGGCTTCACATCAGGCTCCCTGCTCATCAGGAAGCCTGCTTCTCCCTCTCCCACTCTCCCTCCTTGTGTTCCTGCTCTCACTCTCGCTCTGTGTCAAATAAATAAATAAAATCTTTCTTTAAAAAAAAAAAAAAGCTGGCTTCGGATACTTTATCCACCCCTGTGACACCATCCTGCTGTTCCTACTCACATCCCTTGCCTGGATGTCCACCCCAGCCTCTGTTCGCTCCACAGCAGCCAGGGTGGGACCCCACGGCCACCTGCCTGCAATGCTAGTGGATCTCAGATGGCTTAACTTGGCTCCCACAACCTTCCCTCTCTCCTTGCTCTGCATCCTCACCTGCTGCCTCTATTTTAACACCATCTCCACTCCACACAACTGACCCTATCACTTGCCCATGTCCTAAGTCTGGAGTGCTCTTCTGTCCCTTCTTCTCTAAAACCTGGTGGTCCTTCAGGACTCAGGAGAGAGGGCAGCTCTTCTGGGAACCTTCTCTTACCTGCTGGTTGGCCAAGTGTTTCTCCTCTGACCCCAGAACACCATGCACTCCCCCACCTAGAGAACCTAACTCTTGAGGCAGGTATCATCTGCTCAGTCAGCATCCACATCTCCCTTGTTCCCTCCTAGCCTATGAGCATCTCCAAGGAGAAGACTGCATCCCACGAATCATTGCCGTCCCCCACCCCAACCTTAAGGCTCACCGTTGCCCCCAGGGTTCAATACAGCAAACATGTCCGGAGCCCCTACCACATGGTAACACAATGCCAAGGAGCTTATATGCATTTTTTCATATTTATTCCTCATAATAACAAATGAAGGTAGGTAGTTTTTAAATGATTATTGTTCTTCTACCAAAGAGGAAACTGAGGCACAGACAACTTGCTTAAGGTCACTGCTGCTGAAGTCATGGAGCTGAAATGGAAGCCAAAGGCCTGACTCCCAACACTTGTCCTTTTAACTGCATTGTTATTGCTTCCTGTTCCCTTTCCACCTAACAACCTAGTGACCCGTGCCAACAGATCGCATCCATAACACTGTTTTGTAGGTCCACAGCATTCCATCATATTGATGCGACAGAATTCGCTTAACTGATCTTGTTATTAGTATGTGTCCTGTTGTATGATTTTTTTCAAATAGTTAACCAGTTATACTAGCACTATTTATTACATAAGTCTTGTTTTCTCCTACTGATCTGAAATGCCACCTTTATCATATGATAGTTATAAATCTTGAGTTATTTTCTTATGGTGGCTCATTTGTTTAATTGTACCAATTCATACGGCTTTGAGCGGTTATATACTCACAATGTGTTTTCCTTCCTTTCTTCACTCTCTCACTCACTTATTCATTTAATAAATATGTATTAAGTAGTTTTGTGGATCAGGTGTTGTTCTAGTAACTTCAAATCAACAGTGGACAATGGAGCATCGAGCAACATTGCCTTTCCTGTACTTGCATTTTAGTATCTGACCTTGAAAGTAGCTCCCACCTCGATCAATTTTATTTATTAAGATGTTCTTAGGTGTTCTTGCCTATTTATAATTCCCAATGAACTGATGCTGGCAAGTAAGAAAATACATTTGGGATTTAATTGGCACTGAATTAAATGTATGGATTAATCTTAATGGAATTGACAATTTTTAATCTTCTTTTCCATGAACACAGCAGGCGTTTCCGTATAGTCAATTCTTATTTTTATGTTAAGTTTAGTCTCACACATTTATTACTAAGTTTATTGCTAAGTATTTTATATTTTTGTCGCCATTGTGAATGTCATCTTTTTTTCCATCATATATTCTAAATGATTAATGCTAGTACATAGGAAAGGCATTGATTTTTGAATATTTCTTTTAAGTCAGCATCTTACTGAATTCCCTGATTAATTGTAATAGTTTCTAGTTGATCTTTTGGATTTCCTAGGTAAATAAGCATATAATATATGAAAAATAATTTTGCCCCCTTCTTCTTTGTAGTTTTACCACTTGTTTGTTTTTCTTTTATGTTCTTGTTATATTGACCGGTAAAAGATTTCCAAGGTGTGCTAGACAATGTTTAACCAGTTCTCCAGGGAAAATAATCCTAATTTGTTGCATTTTCTAATTTCCACGGTATAAATGCCCCCCACTGTGACCAACAGTCACTAGACAGGCTAGGAAGAGATGCACACTTCTCTTGATGCCATAACTCATGGTCCCCAACCACAGATGATTTCACAACAATTCTTATATGTTTCCCTGGTCAGTGCTCTTTTCTGTCCTCCACTCCTGCTCACTTTCTCCACCCTCCTCAAACTGCCCACCTCGTCATCTTCTCTTCCCCCTTAGCCAGCCAAGTCACAGCTTCTTCCTGGTGAAACCATCTCTCCATCGGCATCTGTCACTTCCTCCCCCTTCCCAGGTGATGGAAGGCACTGGGCCTCCCCCTACAGAAACCAACCCCACCCCAGCACCAGTGCTCTAGCCCTGGCCCCCTTCCAGCTCTGGGGGTTCAGTCCTCCCATAAACCCCATTCCTCTCCTACTACAGCTTTCTTATCAACATTTAAACATGCTCAAGTCTCTCAGATCCTAAAATTCAAGCAATCAAAAACACTTTTATCACGTTCAACCCCTCTGTATGTCTTTCCTGGACTTCACAGACAATACTCCCCAAAGAAACTGTCTCCTGTGCTTTCTCTTTTCTCCCACTCATTTCTTGACCCCCTGCAATCTGGCTTCTTTTCCCACCTCTTCATGGAAACAACTCCCATTGAGATCGCCGAGGACACTGTTGCTATTAGGTCAGTAGATGCTTCTTAATCCCCTTCTTCCTGACTTGGCCGCAGTTTTTAACTCCACTCCTGATGCCCTCCTCTGTGAAGTGTTCCTCTGGGCTGTGGTGATTCTGTACCCCTGGATTTCCTCCAAACTCTCACATCCCTGATCCCACTTCCACCCTCAGGATCCCACCCAGTCTCCCTTTCCCTTTGATCTAGAATCTTTCTTCCTTAGTATCAATCTTTCTATCTATGTTCTGGGCTCCTACATCACCTCAAGCCCAGGCCAGGCATTTGAAAATGGCACCCGTGGGCGTCTGGGGAGAAATAACTGTGACAATGGTGACAGGGACAATGAGCTGGTCAGCCGAAGTCTAAAGCCGTGAGACTATGATTCTGGAATGAGAGCGGGGCCCCTGCTTCCCACATTATGTTGTCCGGCCTCCGCCCTCGGACTGCAAGTTGGTGCAAAGAGGTTCTTTTGGGTGTGAATCAATAACAAACACTCCAACTCTTCTCTGACTCATCACCCAGGGAACAGACGCAGTCGCACTGCTACACAGATTTTAGGGTCTAATGGTGGACTTTTCTTCCCCACCTTGGTGACAACAGCCAAGAGAGGAACAGTATGGAGAGGAAACTCAGGGTCAGCGCTGGCGGTAGCAGCTGGCCGTTAGTAAACCATGCGGTACCAGCTGTGCTCTCATACCCTACCACTGGCTCCCTGAGGACACTACCGTGGGTGCAGGTGCACACTGGGCCCAGACTCCCTCCTGGGCAAGCTTTGATAAGGATCCTGTCCAAGGGTATGGGGGTCCCAGCACTTGTACTAGGTGGGGACTCAGAGGCAAAAAAGATTTCTCATTTTCTGTTGCTAAGGACACCCCCAGTTATTAACGGATGGCCTCGAGCAAGTTAGCTAACCTCTTAGGAGATTTCGTTTTCTAACCTGTGAAATGGGAAGGCTAATATTAGTACCTTATGGGTTGTTATTAAGAGTCCATGACATCGTGGAGACAGGGGCTCTCTGCACAGTGCCCGACAGGCTAACACAACGAGACACACGACGGCAGGTTCTGATCATCATTACTGGTTGCCTCGAGAAGCCTAAAAAAAAAAGTGTCCCAGGAAGAGACAGAAAAGCCAGCAATGCCTGCAGGTCTGTGGACCTGAATAAAGCAGCCCCCTCCTCTGTGACTGGGAAGGGAGGCTCTCCATACTCACAGACGGGGGATAAAGAGCTCTCTCCCCGGCAGTGTGGGAACTGTGTGCCCCCTTTTCTCTGTCACTGAGGCCTATATTAAGAACATTAAATGTCAGCACAGACGCTTTAACTGCTAATGTGCGGGTGAAAGGCAGGTGGAACGCAGGTGTGTTAGAGGGAAAAGAGAAGTCAGGAGGTAGAAAAAGCAAGAAGCAGGCAGAGGGAGAGAGCAGGGGGGTGGAGAGAAGAGCAAGATTAAATTAATTAGGATTTACAGCAGGAGGAAGCAGCACGCCAGAGGAAGAGCAAGACCAATCAACAGGACATTTGTGACCAGTCCAGGAATGCAGTGAGGTCTGGGAGCAGCCTGACTCCCCGAGGGTCAGGAAGAGACTGCTTGAGTCTCGGCTTCAAACCCCTGCAAAGATCTCCACTTGAAGAATGGATGGGGTTGGGGAAGGAGCCTCCCGGAAAGCCGACTGTCTGTGAAGGCGGCTGTCAAAGCAAGGCGCTGTTGCTAAGGGAACCGCCTGGGAAGAGCCTTGTGTGAAGATGAAGTCACCCCACCTCCTGGCAGCTGTGAGGTTTGGGAGGGGGCCCAGGGCTTCATTCAGGTCTGCTCTGCCATCTCCCCAGTCAGGATTTGGTCTGCAGAGACCCTGCCTCCTCTGACTATGGCCCAAATCAGGCCACTCATCAGTGGGACAGGGCCATGATGATGACTGGTACAAACAGTGGTAACCAAAAAACAAACAAACAAACAAACAAAAAGCAAATGTCCCTTAGATAAAAGGTCCTTGGAGCAAAGGAACTTGGAAGGGGACACTAATGCCTTTCTGCGCCAAAAGAGCTCCAGAATCCCAGGCCATATCCCTACAGGAGGACATCTGTGATTCCACATGAGGAGTAATGAGACTCATAAAGCGTTTTCGTTAAATTGGGATGAACCTTTCAGCTGGGGCGGGCAGTAGCACAAAGGTATGCAAGGGCTCTCTGGGGCCTAGGCTTGAAACCAGCACGGGGTCTCCTCCGTCGCACATTATTGCCCAAAGCAAGTCACAGGCCGCTCCGGATTCAAAGGGTAGGGAACGAGACCCTTCTACTCCAACGCAGGGAGACGTGAAAAACTGTGGCCATATTTGCAATTGATCTATCAAAGTGGTGATTAAACAACATGGGTTGGACTCAAATTTTAACTCACAAACCACAGGCTAGGTGATCTCGGGCAAGTCTCCCTTTCCTCATCTAAAAAATGGTCAAAGCAAATTTCTCCTCCACAAGACCTTTGGGACAATTCAGAGAACTCGTGCTTTGGAAGTGCCTGGCATGGTGCCCAGGACTTAGGGGGTGCCAGCAAATGGGGTTCCTTCCCTTTAACCCAGGAGACTGGGGACTGCTTCCCGCTGTGCAAGAAAAGGCTGGGGGCCCAGCGGGGGGTCTGCCACCCCCCACCCCTCCCCGCCCTTCATCTTGCCCCCTCTGGAGCCCTCCTGCTGAGAACTTGAAGCACTCGGGGTCTTAAGGATAGTTAAGTAGCAAACTATGTGTTCATAATAAAATTTGCCTGCTTCTCACAGACATCCAATTTGCTTACATCCAAAGAGAAGAATTGGGTGCCTGCTTCCGAAATTGTTTTAATCTCTGCCACAGAATGCTTCTGGCAGGGTTTTTCAACTGGAAAATAGGAAATGAGTTAGAAACAATGGAGGAACGTGAATAATCTCACTTAAGATGTTTGATCTTGAGATGAGATGAAGTTGAAATCGATTTCCCGGTTCACAGCCAGACAGCAGTGAGTGGGAGGGGAGAGGGCTGGGGGCAGTGGGCCTGACTGGGTCCCAGATCTGGCAGGAGCAAGGGCTCTCCTGTCTACCTGGCCTAGGAAACGCCTCCTGGTCCCTACAAAACTCTGGCAAACCACATACTGAGAGAGAGACAACCCCAGCCCCAAATGGAAGCACTGCCCAAAGCCCTTTGGTTTCTCCATATACCTGTATCTCATGCTAACGGCCGGCAGAACCAGCCCCTGCATCTACTTCACAGATGTCTGCCACGCACCTACTATGTATTGTGGTCTGTCCTAGTCACCGGACCACCAGGCTTTAATAAAACCCATCTCCTATCCTCAAGGCACTCGTGAGAGCCGCCTGCGACAGCGATGGAGAGCTAAGAGCTAATGTTTACAGAGGGCTTCCTAGTGCAGGCCTGGGCTCAAGATGCTGCTTCAAAAACCTGCTACCTCTCACAGAACCTGTGGGAAAATGGGCTCAGAGGTGAGTATCTGACTCTTCCAAGGATGGGCTCAGGTAAGGCTACAGAGTCTGCCCTCTGCCTGAGGGACGATTCTGCCCAAGCAAATGGCATGAGGAGGGGTGGCGCAGGAGGGCGCAGAAGGCAGAGTTCGGGGGGCGCCTGGGTGGCTCCGTGGGTTAAGCCGCTGCCTTCGGCTCAGGTCATGATCTCAGGGTCCTCGGATCGAGTCCTGCATCGGGCTCTCTGCTCAGCAGGGAACCTGCTTCCCTTCCTCTCTCTCTGCCTGCCTCTCTGCTTACTTGTGATCTCTCTCTGTCAAATAAATAAATAAAATCTTAAAAAAAAAAAAAAAAAAGAAGGCAGAGTTCGGAAACATGAAGAAACACGGGTAGCCTGCACCTTGGGAAGGCAGATTCTGCCCAGATTCTGGGAAGCAGGGAGGACAATCTTCCTACCCCTGGCCCAGCTCAGGGTGGAGAAGTAGCGCTGGCCTTAGTCCTGGACACGCTCTCGAAGCTAAGGGAGAGGAAGTGCTTACGTATATCATGATCGTCACAAGGACACACTTCTGCATCACGCAAACAAGCAGACCTAGACAGACACACACATATATAAATACACACGCACAGCACATAGCCCGCCCCACCCCCGGACAAAGGCACTAGAAGTATCTGCAGGTACCCATGCTCACACGTGTTCTAAGACTAAAAACTCCTCGGTGGCAGGGGCAAGGTCAGTCTTGCAGACCACATTCCCCAGCACAATCCCTGGCTCACAATAGACCCCTATAAATAATGATGAACTTGAACTCAGTTCCAACACATGTGCACACACACAGACACATGTACACGACCTGTGTGTGTGGCAGCTGACACTGGGGGAGGGGTGCTTAAGTCCCCACAGCCCCAAAAGAGTTGGACCATTGCAGGTGGAACCTGGAGGCGGAGCTGGGTCTTGGGGGCTCACAACTCTGCCACTGCTCCTCAGGGACCCAAGCCCAAACGATGGCCTCGGTCCGGTCTTTTTGCCCTGGAGGCTCCACGGGGTGACTGCAACCCTCCCCAGTAACAGTTTCCACCAGGGCCTGGCCTCTCAGTGTCCTGGGTTGGGGGTTTAATGCATTATTGATTTCCCCAAGAAGGGAAAGTGCTGCAGCCATGGGTCCAGGTAGCTTATTTTGTGCGTCGATGACATTCAGGTACTAGTGAAAAATTATACCAATTATTAAATCAGCCATTATTACTTCAAAGTGCAATCAGTTGTCACAGCGGAGAGAGCTTGCACGGCGCGTTATTAGTCGGGCTGTGTGCACAGGGAAAGTGCTGAGAGGGGAGACTTTAACCAAAGGGCAAATGCATGAAATTTACTTAGAAATAGCGATTTATCACCCCTGGGTTTCTTACTGCTCAAATCCAGGCAGACACTTCGCTGGCAGGAGACAGGCTCTGCGGCCGCCCCTGCCTCCTGCAGCTCCCACCCTGACAGGAAATGAAAAATTGAGAAGTCGTTGTAACAGCTTAAAGATGCATTATCCTTTTTGATGTGCAATTTGAGCTTCATATCCAAAGGCAGATGAAATCACTGGCACCCACGCCAGGCAGAGCGAAGAGAACCACCTTTCTGAGTTTGGGGAGGGGGGTTCTGTGCCCCTCCCCCCCAGTCTGGCCTGGCCCCACCTGAGAGAGAGTCCCAGGAGGCCGGGACTGGGTTCAAGAAGGGAAGATGTCTGGCTGGGTGGGAAGGGGAAGGAAGAAGGAGATACAGAGAGGAAAGAGAGAAACAGAGACAGGAGGGGGGGAAAGAGGGTGAGCAATGAAAACGAAAGACAAAGACACAAAATGGGAGGAGACATGGACAGACAGACAACCAACAAAGACCAGGCCTGAGCAATGGCGCTCACCGAGGGAAGGTACATACATTCAGGGTGGGAGTGTGCGTAAGTGCCGGTGAGGGTCCACACAGCTGCTGGCAGGGGAGGACCACGCCAGAGACCCTCGGCCTCGCGGCCTCCTGGCATATGCAGGAAGAGGGAGAAATCCCCTTTTTCAACTTCTGCGGTCCCTACGGATCCATCCTCCCTCGGCACACAGAGCAGTGAGGCCCCAGAACCAGCCCCTGCCCCACTTAAGAGCTTCATGGCTGGCATGGGCCACTCACCTCCCGACAGCCCCAGACCACCAGCCACTTACATACAGCTGAGGGTACAGTGAAGCGCAGACCTTGCCTTCGTGCCGCGAGAGGGGAAGGGACACAGATGGATGACTCAGGAAAACCTGGGAGACTCTTGTCCCCACTGCTGTGTGACCTGGAGCAAGTGACGGCATCTCTCTGAGGCTCTTTCCTTATTTGGAAGATGGGTGAGGAGAGCTGAGAGCCTGTGTGGACATCGCCCCTGGAAAAAGGAGCCCATCATAGCCATCCAGAGCTTCAGCCAGCTCAGAGGGCCTGGGTGCAGGGTGGCCACCATTCACAGGGGCCCGAAATGGGCCCCCATGTTTTGTTTTTCCTTTGAAAGATTTATTTATTTGAGAGAGAGAGAGACAGAGAGACAGCAAGAGAGAGTGTGTGAGCAAGAGTGGGGGGAGGGGCAGAGAAAGAGAATCTCAAGCAGACTCCCCGCTGAGCGAGGGCCCTGAAGCTTGATCCCATGACCCATGAGATGACTTGAGCCAAAATAAGGAGTCTGACGCTCAACCGAGCCACCCAGGCACCCCTGGACCCCTGTGTTTCTATTCACCAGGCCATCTGTGGTTAAAGACCTTAGATCCATGCACCTGTCAGGTGGACGACACACGCAAGACCCCACTTTGCACACACACCTAAAAAGACAGGAAGATCTGAGAGCACGTGGCAGGAGCACTGGGTCTCGGGCGGCACCCACGTGAATGCAAACTTCCTAAGGGCAGATTTGTGTTCACTCAAGTATTTGCCCATCACTCAAATATATGGTGAATAAACAAATCTTGTGCCGCTTTGAAGCTGAGTGACATTAGGCAAGGTACTTCACCTCTCTGATCCTTTGATTTTAGCATCAGCGAAAGGGTGCCTGCTTCACGGACCGCCATGAGGCCTGCATGAGATAAGGCAGGCGCAGTCATGTAATGGGCAAGAAAGAAGTGACAGTGGCGATTTTGGTTACTATCAACAGGAAGGAAAGGAAGATAGATGCTATGAGTGTTTATCTCTAGGCAATGGGATAAAGGAAGATTTTTTTTTTTTAAGATTTTATTTATTTATTTGACAGAGAGAGATCACAAGTAGGCAGAGAGGCAGGCAGAGGGAGAGAGGGGAAAGCAGGCTCCATGCTGAGCAGAGAGGCTGATTAAGGGCTCAATCCCAGGACCCTGGGATCATGACCTGAGCTGAAGGCAGAGGCTTTAACCCACTGAGCCACCCAGGCGCCTCTTTATTTTTTCTTCTTACCTGTACTTGTCAGGTCTGATCTAGCTTTTTTTTTTTTTTTAAGATTTTATTAATTTATATGAGAGAGCACATGAGAGGGGAGAAGGTCACAGGGAGAAGCAGACTCCCTGTGGAGCTGGGAGCTTGATGCGGGAGTCGATCCCAGGACTCTGGAATCATGACCTGAGCCAAAGGCGGTGCCTCAGCCAACTGAGCCACCCAGGTGCCCCTGATCTAGCTTTATAATCACCAAAAAAAGTAATACATTTACTTTAAAAGAAATAAATATTTGGCATCATGAAATTCTCAGCAAGGCAGGGTGTAGAGCCACTGAGCCTGGGGGCACCTGTACTCCTCTTCTCCAGCCTAGACTGAGTTTGTGTCCTGGGGACTCAGGACTGTCCTTAAGTTTGGGTGTCCAGGGACACAGGCGGGGAGCCCAGGGACCCTAACCCTACTTCCTCCAGTGAGTTAGGGGAGGGTCCCCAGGACTCGTGTGCCAATTATGCCCACCTAGTCCAGCTCCTGTTCCTGCCAAGCGAGCTCACAAAGATGCTGAAGCCGAGCGTGAGGCTCTTGCTACGTTCCCGATTCCAGTATGGAACAGGGTAGCCAACACCCTTTTCTGCCATCCCAGCAGACTGGAAGCTCACTGCCAACACAGATGAGCCTCTGCCAGGACCGCCTTGCCTTTGTTGTACCCGTTTTCCTGCATCTTCCAATGCCCATGAACCCTCACAACAAACCCACAAGGCCACAGTATTACCCCATTTTAGAGAAAGAAAGCTGAGGCCTGGAGGGCGGACCTGTCTGCTCCAAGTGCGTCAGAGGTGAGGCAGGACTCACTCCAGCCCTCCCAGCTCCAGGCCTGTGTGCCCTTCCCACAACACCACACCCTCTTCCTGTAACAGAGGGCAGAGAGAAGGCAGCACTAATCAACTTCTCTATTGATTCCAACTTCTCCGTCGAGGAGACTGATCTTCTCAACAGAAAGGGGCGAGCCAGACAGCATCAGAGGGAACTGGAGGACCAGCTCGGCCAGGTAGCTGGCAGCTCAGCAAATGTTGCCCTGAGCTTAGGTCACGTGACCCAGACAAGAGTGGCCAAGGCCCCAGACCAACAGACAGCGTAGCACCTCGGGGGTGCGCTATGGCTGGCCAAGGATGCAGATGGTTCTGCAACTGACTATAGTCATGATGGGCCACAGCTCTCTGGCCTCTGCCATCTGGGTCATCTGTCGGCCTATCCGTCTGTCCATTCTTCCATCCATCCTTCCACTTCTTTAGTCATCCAACCTTCTATGAGTTCCTTCTCTGTATAAACCACTGTGCAAGATGCCAGAGTTCCCAGGAGGACTTCAGCACGCCCACAGTCCAGTCAAGGAGGCGACGGGGTCAGGTTGTAATTTATCCTGTTTCACCTTCTTTTTTTTTTTTTTTTAAAGATTTTATTTATTTATTTGACAGAGAGAAATCACAAGTAGATGGAGAGGCAGGCAGAGAGAGAGAGAGGGAAGCAGGCTCCCTGCTGAGCAGAGAGCCCGATGCGGGACTCGATCCCAGGACCCTGAGATCATGACCTGAGCCGAAGGCAGAGGCTTTAACCCACTGAGCCACCCAGGCGCCCTCCTGTTTCACCTTCTTATCAGTGAACTGGAGGACTGGCACGGGAGTGGCAGATCTTTGCGCTGACAAGCCCCAGGCCACAAAATAATCAAGATCTAAAGCCCTTCTAAAAGTTGGTCCTTCTTTTGTCAGAAAGCTCACAAGTTTTATTATTTCTCCTCCCTCTGAATAGAAGCTTTACAAGGGCAGGGACCCTGGCGGTCTTCGTCACTACTCTTCCTCCCACACTCCACACAGTGCCTTGCACATGGCTGGGGCTCAGTGACTACTTCCCTGGATGGATGGATGGATGGATGGATGGATGGATGGATGGATGGACGGATGGATGGACGGATGGACGGATGGCTGGCTGAAGTGTATGAAGCTCAGGGAGTCTCCCAGGATCAGATCTTAAATAGTTGAGAAGCTTATCCTTTCCGCACAGTTGTTTCTAAGGCCTGGACATCACATTTTGGTCTGCTCACCTCTGGTGAACGGAGCTCACTACCCACCTAGGGAACCCACGCCACAGCTGGACGGCTGTCATTGGTGAGTCCCGCCTGGGCTAAGGCAGGACTAGGGAGCCGCCTCCCGCTTTTAAGTTTAATCCTTCATGAAATAAGTTAAGTCACGTATCTGAAGGGACTCTTCTCATCCAGCGTCGCTACAGCCTTCGTCTCTTCTCATTACATGGAGTCCTCTTACATGGTAGGGGACGGAGGTCATTCTGAGCTCCCTTGGAATTATCAAGATAATTCTTAAAGTGGGACTCCCTGAAGAAGGAACAGTCTGGATAAACTCCCACTAGTCCAGAAATGACAGGGACTATCGCCTCTTTTGTTCTAGACTCAACGTATCTATTAATACAGCCTGCTATCAGAGGTCAAATGATCTAGTACATATGGTGGTTCTCGGTAATGTGCCTGGCACAGGATCATACAAGATTGTGCTAGGAGTTTCAAGAACCATCCAAACATATTCAGAGCCAAATAAGACTTAAAGCCAAAACAAGCCTGGGATGTTCCGGCTGCAGAGATGACTGTTCATACAAATGGATTGATGCCCCAGGGATGCCTAGCACAGTTCGGTTTGCATCATTGGGGGGACGGGTGGGGGGCAGGGTTAGCTCTTCTCAGGGTGTGTCACACTTCAGGGAGGTACTGGATCTGGGTTCCACTTAAACTTCCAGATCTTCATCACACGAACTGGATTATAGACTCCCCCTCCTGCTGTCCCCCTGACTATGTTAACAGAGGACCTGAGATTCAGATGGCCTTCGTGTTTACAGAGCACCCAATGCCTGTTCAGAATCTAGCTCATGCCTTACTGACATCATCCCTTGGTAACTATCACCTTGGTGCTTGGGAGCAATTCATTCCTTTTAGTCATCGGTGTTTTCTGAATGCCTACTGTATGCCAGGCCACGCGCTAAGAATAAGGAGGTGGCAGCGAGCAGGACAGTCTTGGTTCCTGCCCTCACAAGGGCCACGGCTCAGCAGAGGTCAGCAGGGGGAAGAGATATAAGCCTTTTGGTGATGTCCAGGGGAGCTCATCTCCCAATGAGACCAGGGCCCCAATTTGGGAGAAGCAAACCCAACTTAAGGAGGTGCAGTGCTGGGGAACCCAGGTGGCTCAGTCGTTTAAGTGTCTGCCTTCAGCTCAGGATCTCAAGGTCCTGGGATCGAGCCTGCTTCTCCGTCTCCTGCTTCCCCTGCTTGTGCTCCCTCTCTCACTGTCTCTCTGTCAAATAAATAAATAAAACCTTAAAAAAAAAAAAAAAAGAGAGGTGCAAGTGCACACCTCCTAAAACTCTGTACCTTCAGCCAAGCTGGGCTCGTGCCAGCCCCAGCCCTGGGGTGGGAGTACTGTCTGTGGGAGGAGGAAGCGGCTCCCTGGGGCAGGACTGGGGGGGGGGGCGGTACTGAGACTTAGCACAGGTGCTCATTTGGCTGCAGGGGGGAGAGAAGGGGAGCAGGTCAGGGATGGAGCAGCAGTTCAGAGAGGTAGTAAGGGGCGAGGGGCACTGAATGCACATAAAAAGAATACAAGTCACTTAGTCATTCAGCAGCAAAAACTACCACTGCTCATAATAAGGAAGGACTAACAGCACCTTACCAGGAGCAGGTGATTTCTCCTGGGCTCCCTGGCACTGGGGCATGAGAGCCTCACCCCAACCCCCAACCCAAGTACTGACAGCCCAAAACCTTCTCTCATCCTGTCAGCAGCTACGGAAGGAAGCCCAGGGCAGGCAAAGGCTGGGAGGTGAGAAAGGGAAGGGACAGCCTGACTGCCAGGCACAGAGGGGATGGCCCCAGAAGGCCCCTGGTCGGGGGAGGGAGCTCCCAATTACAACCTCAATCAGACCTTGGAAGGCTGTGCTGGGAAATGAGAGCCAGAGCAGGCAATTGCCTCTGGCTCATGGAAAACTCCAGATCTATAACTTCCTGGAACATAATTAGCTGCTAACTTCAAAGATGCATTGGGGTTTGTGTAATAGGCACCGGGTCTGCTCAAGAACGGCAGAAACAGGGAGAAAAATGGGGCCGTCTGGCTTGGAAATGGAACGAGACAAAAGGTTTTCAGTTCAGGGCTTCCTTCAACTGAGACCTGAGAAAAATAATAATAATTACGATAACTCCCGTTTATGGAGTGTTTACTGAGTGCCAAGCGCTCTGCTAAGTGCTCTGCATTCGAGCCTTTTTAGCGCTCACATATCTCCATGAGGCACGCTTTATTAACAGAGATGACAAGCGACTGCACAGAGACCACGGACACACACAACACCTATCCCCGGTCTACTGACCGGTCACCACTCCAGAACCTCCATGTCCTCAAGTCACTCACACCTTCCTAGGAGAGGGTGGGGTGTAGGGAACCAGCGTCTGCAAACAACCTCCTCCCTCTTCCCACGCACTCGTCTTGCCTGCTGTGATGGCTGGTGGCAACCAGACAGGGATGCTAAAGGCAGAAAAGTTCCCTCCCAGGGCCTCTGTCACGGGGCATGTATCAGCTAGGGTACGTTCCACCTGCTGCTGTCACAAGCTCCCAAACCTTAGTGGCTTCACACAACAGAGGTTTATTTCCCAGTCGGGTAAAAGGAGAGCCCAGTTCTGCTCCACAGTCATCCAGTAACCCAGGAACCTTGTGTCTGTAGCCTGGCTTTTCCCTAGGGCCTCAATGTTCCCTGTGGGACCCTCTACGTCATCTGGCAGCACATGGAGGAGAAACACAGAGAACCACACAGATCAGCCCTGTACCTCACTGGGTCCCAGTGAACCTCACTTCAGCCACATTTGATTGGCCAGACTCAATCACATGACCACATCTTTGCAAGGAAGACTGGGAAGACAGGAGGAAATGACACTGAAGTACCCCAGAAGTCAAGGCTCCCCTCAACCATCCATTCAACATTTAAGAAGCTCTGCAGTCCGCTGGGCACTATGCAGTCTTTTGGAAAAAGCAATGATTTAAATAACTGTAAGTTTATCTCCATAGAGTTTAGAGCCCAGAGGGAAAGAGAAACATAAAATTACAGCGACAGTGTACATTCATTCTTATTAAAATAGTAACAAGTGCTACAAAGACGCACAGGGGGCAGTGTTAGCAATGGCACCGTGGCCTGAGAAAGACTGAGGAATCCAGGAAGGCTTCCCTGAAGAAGTGATGTTTTCTTTTTTAAGATTAATTTATTTGAGAGCACAAGAGAGCGCGTGTGCACGAGCATGTGAGAGACAGTGCAGGGGAAGGGGTAGAGGGAGAGAGAATCTTAAGCAGATTCTGTGCTGTGTGGGGCCCAACACAGGGCTTGATCTCATGACCCTGAGATCACAACCTTAGCCGAAACCAAGAGTTAGACACTTAACTAACTGAGCCACTCATGTGCTCTAGGACAAGCGGCTTTTGTACTGAGTCCTAAAGGATGAGAAGGACTTAGTTGAGTAGGTTGCATCAGAGTTTTCCAGGCAGAGGAAACGGCATGTGCCAAGGCCCTGAGATGTTTTGCTCCTGCTTGTTGTGGGGTCACTGCCTTTTTAGAACTACCCAGACGGGACTCTGTAAGAGCCTCCTCCCCAGACCGCTTAGGAAAAGCTCTTGGGATGACTGGGGTTCTCCCTGCAGCTTCCATATTTCATTCCTCTCGTGTACGACTCCCACTTGACCGGCTTGCCCAGCTGAGTCCACCACAGAACGGGACACTACACTGGACCAGCTTCATCCTTCCCTCCTTCCCAACTGCAGCCTCTGGAGCCTACAGATTCGGGCCTATGTCTACCCAGAGATACTCTTGGAAGACAGACCTCAGATCAGCCTCAGTCTTCAACCTGGAAAATGTAAAGACCCCTCCTGAGAAACTGGGTCCTGCTGACTTGCCTTGGGCCAAGTGCTGGCCTTGGTTTAGTGTTCCTCACCCCACATCACACCAACATGGCCTTCGGGTCCCAGCCATCTCCCAAAGTACAGCCCTGGAGCTTGACTGTGCTACTAGAAATAATTCCATCTCCCCAGAATGCTCTGTTTGGAGTAGAACCACCCTGATGAACCATCTCAGACTGGGGGTGACACTCCAAAGGGGATGGTGTTGCTTACCTGCCTTTTAAAGAGGCTGGGTCCCGTTAACAGGGGGGCTCTTGGCTTCTCTGAGCACACCGTAGGAATAACAAGGTTGGAGGGAGAAACTGGGGCAGAGCTGAGCCCTCTACACCCCAGGGGCCAGAGAAACCAAAGTGTGTGATGGGGCGGGGTTGAGGGAAGAGAACCACACCAGGCTGGCTAACAGGGGAGGGACAGGGAAGGCCAATAATCCTCCAGGAGAGGAAGAACCAAGCAGAGGTTTAGGGTATACCGGTGCAGGTGGCATATACTCCTCTTCCATAGTGCCAAAAAGTACTCAGTAACATGATTCATACATGCTTTTGCTTGGGGCCCTCACGGAGGTCCATTCTCCAATCGGGCTGGCATGGGGCACAAAGCACAGAAGCAGCACGTGTCCACGGGTGCTAGAGAATGAAGGGATGGCCACACCGGGGCTACCTGCTTGAGGGGTTGTTCTTTCGATGCAATACCTGATTGGCTTCAGTTACATAAAACGGCAGGCTCTCTTTCCAGTGGGCTTAAGTTGGCAGGTGTGGTAGGTTCATCGGTGCCTTGCCCACAAGCCTAAAGCCTTCACCGAGGTTGATGAAGGTTGCTCACTGCACCTGCAACCCTCTGCCTGGGGGCTCTTCTGCCTGTGTAAGCACACTTAGCCCAAGGGCAGGGCAAGCCAGAGTTCTAGAGAGTTCTTGCCCCTGGAAGCAGCACTGAGGATGGAGGCTCTGACACACAAATACCCAAACTGTCCTGTCTTTCAGTTGGGGCAACTCTGAGGCATGTTCTCTAAAGTCTCCAAGGCTTCACGGCAGAATTTTCTCTACTTAGGCATGATGGTAACCTGTTTTGACAACTCACCCTTCGTCAACTTTCTTCCCTTGCCTACCCTCTAACTGGTGTCCCCCGGGATCACTTCCTGAACAGACTACTTGTCCCGAAATTCTTCTCTCAGATCCTACTTGTGGAGGAACCCACACCAAGACAAGTTTCCTCCTTAGCAGATTATATGACTGGTGAGAGATTTTCTCGATGGTTCTCTGACTGGAGGATTATCTTTGGCAAGATGTGACTTTCCAGGTCCTCTGCAAACCAACAAGGTGCCTTACATTTGGTCCAAAAGCACAGATCTGCCCAATCTGCTGTCACCCCATTTCCTTCTGTAGGCCCAGATCTCAGAGTCTGGAACTTTCTGCAAAGGAACATCTGTTCTGCAGAGCAGCTGAGATGCTTCCCTCCTCGCCCCCCACTGAGGAAGTGGTTCTAAGTTAGCTTCCTCACAAACGGTTCTCCGATGGAAGAAAAGCAGCTGTCTCTGAAGCCACGTCAATCTGAGTGGTAAAAGGTTTGGGCAAAAACATATTTTATTGTTCTTGCTGTCAGAAACATAAAGATTTAAGGGGCATGTGACTCGGTAATTGCTGTGGACTTTTTTTTCCCTTGACAATAAACATAAAACTTAAAACTGTATTAAAATCATTTGACAATTTTTATGCTCAAAGAGCCCAGAATGAATAATGGGGTTTTTCTGCATCTAAAATGCACTCTCTCGTCAACCTATAAAACTGTCAGAAATAAATTCATCAAAAGCAGATTATATAATTAAAAGTCGCTATTTGTGTCTCTGCCCGGTTGGGATTGAAGTTGTTTGTTTGTCTCTCTCTCCTTCTCCCTCACCCTCCTTTTTAAAATTTAAATTTTTTTAAGTTCCAGATGATGGCAAACTCAAGTTGGCCAGCTTTGTCTGGCGGAGAGGATAGTATCAGGGTTTCCCTCATAAACCCAAATCTCCTGCTCCCGCCAGTCCCCCACCAAATCCTGATCTCGGTGGAAGACATGGCGCACCTCAACCAGTGCAGTTTGGGGGTGAGTTAAAGGAAACACTCAAGCTGGGGCAGCGCTTCTTTTTCGGACCCAGCAACAGGGGAGAGAGGATGTGGTAGATGCTTCTAGTATACAGCCACCGCTCGCTCCCTCCTGTTGTACACACTGGAGGATTACTCCCGGGGTGGGGGCAGGGGGAGGTTAGGTGGCTCTACATCACTGTCCTACCCAATGGGCTGCGAGCATGTGTGGTAGGCGCCACTTCTGGGCCGCAGCACTTAAGTGCTGGTTTTAAATCCTCCAGCGTTTTCTCACTCTGCACAGTGACGGCGGATGTATGCTCCCAAACGTGGAGCTAAGAGGGTGACCCAGTGATTCTGGGTCACTAAGCCACTGCATGGAGGATGTCGCCGTGGAGAGTCACTCACACCAACACCAAGCTTCCTAAGTTATGCCGTTGAGATGTGAAGGTCTGTTTCGTACCGCAGTATAACCGGGTCTATCGTGATTATTCAGGTAAGTGAGACCAAAAGATCAGGAGATGAAAACACAGTCTGTTCTACGGACAAATCTCAAGAGGAGGGGGCACGCCACACCACAAGGGGCCACATGGGAGGCAGAGGGAGTAAGGGAAATGTGGACCACTGTGGCCTCCACGGGAAGAAACAGGTGAGGCATGGTAAGCAGACACAGGATTGGCTGGTGTGAATAAATTCTGCGGACTCTGGGGCATAGCATCTGTCCCTAGTCATCTGGTGCCTGTCCCGGGGTGACTGGGGCAGGCAGACAGTGGCCCACAAGGGTCAGAGACCCATAAAGAAGGTGGGGAGGGGTGCGGGCTCTGGATTGAATGGTTTGCGTTTAAAAGGTGGCTCCCAGATAAAGTGCTGACTACCTCTAGGAATGACCTAAACCTGACACTGTCCCTCCAGAATCAATACGGCCTCAAGATGTCAAAGCATTAGGATACACAAAGTAAAAAGCACGGTTAATACTGACTAATAAATGGGACTATTATGTTCTAGCAGGGAAAGGACTAAATGCTAACTCTGATGGCCCAAGGGAAACTGGGTAAGAAAAAAGAAGGGGGCAGGCATGTTCTGTGTGGAGGTGTAGGAGGCATAAGGAAAATTTGGGGGTGCTGAAGAGAGCGGAATGGCGGAGCTTAGGAGGGGCCAATGAAAGAAATACAGGGTGCACTCAGTGGGGATCAATGCAGAGGCCTGGAGGCCTCTTGCTTTTGTCTTCCTCTGAGAAGCAGTGACTCTAGACTCTGGCCCAAATCCTGAAGGAAGTAATTAGCAGGAGACTGGCTCCCCCAGAGTTCTCCAAGCTGGTGTCTGCTCACTCTGGAACCTCCCTCTTTAGGCCAGAGTGCAGAACCTCCTACAGTTCGACCAGCTCCCTTGCAGTTCCATGATTCACCGGCCAGTCCCTTGGGGGCAGAACGTGGGACAGGAAGGACTGGGGAGAGTCCCCAGGTCAGCCACCAATCAGGCTCCATACAGCTACCTTCCTGTCTTTGGGTGCTAACTCTGGGGTCTCTCCACATACCCTACACAGTGGGCTTAGTTGGGGGAAGGAGACCAAGGAGGCCAGGCCCAGAGGCATGAAACAGGAAAGGAGATGCCAAGATGGGAAGATGAGGACGAACCAAAGGAGAGCTGGGAAAGGAGGGAGGCGCCAAGCCTTTACTGTACACCAAGAGTTTACCATACTTCGAGTTCACTGCCCTATAAAATAGAAATCAAAGGCCCATTTCACAAATGAGAAAATTGAGGCTCAGAAAAGCTCAGCAAGTGGTAACAGCCTTAACCAACATGACGCAGTCATTCCAATCTGTCTGGGTCCAAGTGCCTACAAAGCAAAACATCCAGGGCCTCTCTGGGTGAGCGGGATGTTCTGCCTCCAGTGAGTCAGAGAAGCGGGGACATGGGGATTTACTCTCAACTTTGAGAAGAGGAGACAGGCAACTGGAAGGGATCCTCTGGCTTCAGAAGGTCCCCAGGTTATGCTGCCTTACCCCTCAACATGTTTCTGTGAGCCTTTCTTATCATGCTAAAGAAGACTCCTTCTATTTTTATTTTGCCAAGAGAGGTTTTTCTATGAAATGGATGCTGAGTGTTATCAAATGCCTTTTTATCATCCGTGGTTTTTCCCTTTTGGCCTATTAATATGATGAATTATATTAATAGAGTTCCTAAAATAGAACTGTCCTTGCTTTCCAATAATATACCCTACCTGGCCATTGTGGAATAGTCATTTAATATATTGCTAGATTCAATTTGCTAATATTTTATTTAAGATGTTTGCATCTATATTTGTAAATGAGATTTGCCTGCAGCCTCCTTCTTTGTGCTATCTTTTGTCAGGTTTATTTAGCTCTGTAAATGAGCTAGAAGGGCTTCTGGTTCTGGAAAACCGCGGACCAGATAGTCCAAAAGACCTCCCTGACATAAACACCTAGAAATGCTCAACACAATGTAACAAATACTTGAACTTACAGAAACACAGAGGAAATTTCCAGGAGCAAGATATAAAGTGGGAACTAAAAAACCAGAAAGCACACGGCTGTCATGGCAGTTGACCAGGGAATGGAGAAAGAGGAAGTTGATGCTCATACAGGGAGGGGAGACAAAGCTTCAGGCCTGAGTTCCAAATAAAATATGGGTTGAACAGGTCAACAATAATAGTGAATTTGGGAGGTATAAAATAAGGCAGGACTAACATACTGGACAAGTACAACATGTAATCCAAAAGGATATATTAAGAGTTAAAATACTTAAGGTTTTGAGAGAGGGGGTCATTATTATTATTCATTAGCCTTAGTATGTGTTAAGTCAAGTGTTAATGTTAACAAGTTAAAGGTAAGTTTCTAATGCAACCATTCTCCAATAAAAAGAGTGAGAGCTCCTTGGAGTAATGGCTGATTGTAGGACTTGGTGGGGGGATATAAAAAACGATCTTGGGGTATCCTGTGGGGTCAAAAAGGAAAAAAGTGCTAACACAGACATGGTGACAGGGTTATATGAAAGGTACACAGGAACCAACTGGATAAACTTCCAATGGCCAAAGGTGAAACAACATGAACAGCAAAATAAAGGAGCTTGGGATTATATCCAATTATATCAATTAATCCAGAGCTACATTTGTAAGTTATTGAATTAATAGACAAATGGGAGAGAATGGACCCATCCAGAAGAATTCCAAATAACTTATGCAGATATTCTGCCCTCAGAAAGGTAGAGTGTAACTACCTACTCCTTAAATGTGGGCTATACATAATTAATTCCTTCGTATGGTCAATCTGTTCCAAAGAGTAGAGTATGGAAAGGAAGAAAAAGAGTAACTTTATGGAGGAGAAACTTGACAAACACTACCTCAGCTGGGTCACCGAGGTTAACATCAATAGGGATAAGTCATGTTGATATCCTTGATATGATGTGATGCAAAATGGCCCTATCTGTGATTTTCCTCTCCAAAATCCATAACCCCAGTCCAGTAATGAAAAAACTCACCAGACACATACCAGTTGAGGGATATTCTACAAAATAACTGACTAGTAATCCTTAAAACTGTTATCAAAAGCAAGGAATATCTGAGAAACTGTCACAGCCAAGAGGAATGTAAGGACACACAAATGAAATGTGGTAACCTGAATATGATTCTGGAATAGAAAAAGACCTTTCACAGAGAATCTGAATAGACATTTCCAAAGAAGACCAACAGATGGCCAACAGGCAAATAAATGTAAACACATTCAACACCACTCGTCACCAGGTAAATGCAAATCAAAACTAAAGTGAAGTATCATCTCACTCTTGTTAGAATGGCTACTATCAGAGAGGCAAGCAGTAACAAGTGTTGGTGAGGATATGGAGACAACAGAACCCTTGTGTACTGTTGGTGGGAATGTAAATTGGCACAGCCACTAAGGAAAACAGTATGGAGGATCCTCAGAAAACAAAAAAATTAAAAAACCTTACACAATCTAGCAATTCTACCTCTGGGTGTTATCTGAAGGAAAAAAAAAATACCAACTTCAAAAGATACACTCCTGGGGCACCTGGGTGGCTCAGTGGGTTAAGCTGCTGCCTTCGGCTCAGGTCATGATCTCAGGGTCCTGGGATCGAGTCCCGCATCGGGCTCTCTGCTCAGCAGGGGGCCTGCTTTCCTTCCTCTCTCTCTGCCTGCCTCTCTGCCTACTTGTGATCTCTGTCAAATAAATAAAAAATAAATAAATAATCTTAAAAAAAAAAGATACACTCCTATGTCACTGCAGCATTATTTACAATGGCCAAGGAAACAACCTAAGTGTCCACTGATGGATAAACAGATAAAGAAGATCTGGCATATACAGATATACAATGGAATATTACTCAGTCATAAAAAAGAATGGAATCTTGCCATTAGCAACAACATGGATGGCCCCTGAAGACATTATTATAAATTAAATAAGTCAGATACAAAAAGACAAATACCATATGATCTCACTTACAAGTTATGTATGGAATCTAAAAAACAAAATGAAGAACTCCAAACAAAAAAATCAAACTTACATATAGGTACAGAGAACAAATTGGTTGTTGCCAGAGGGGAAGGTGACGTACAGGTGGGCAAAATGGGTGAAGGGGGTCCAAACATAGAAATTTCCAGTTATACAGTTAATCTTGTGGGATATAATGTACAGTATGGTAACTATAGTTAATAATACCGTATTACGCCTTTAGAATTTGATAAGAGAGTAAATCTTTAAAATCTTGATTATAAAGAGGGGTAACTGGCTGGCTCAGTCAGAAAAGCATATGATTTTTGGTCTCGGGGTTGTGAGTTTGAGCCCCACATTAGATGTAGAGATTACTAAAATAAATAAATAAAAAGTCCTCATCACAAAAAACAAAACTATAACAATGTATGGGGAATGAGATTTATTATGATCATTTTGCAATGTATATAAATACTGAGTCATATTGCATACCCAAAACCAATATAATGTTCTATGTCAATCGTACCTCAATAAAAATTTTAAAAATAAAAATAGCTATTAAATAACTGGAAAAACACAATGAGAAATTCCAGTGGTTGAGTCCCTATTATGTCTCAAGCACTATATTAGGTGGGTTTTTTAATACATTAATTTATTTCTTTTTCATAAAAATGTCACAAATAAAAACTGCTACCATTTATTAAGAAAACTTCAGGTAAAATCTAAGTCAATATGAATAAAATATATACTTTAGATAATAATAATGGGTTAATACTGCTTAATTAATTGTAACAAAGAAAGCATACTAAGATGTTAATAATAGGGAAAATTGATTGTGGGGCATATGAGAACCTCTATTCTATCTTTACAATTTTTCTATAAGTCTAAAACTTCTAAAGTTAAAAATTTATCTAAAAAAAATAAAGGTGGGATTCCTGGGTGGCTCAGTCAATTAAGAGCCTGCCTTCAGCTCAGGTCACGATCTGAGTCCTGAGATCAAGTCCTGTGTCAGGCTCCTTGCTCAAGGGGGAGCCTGCTTCTCCCTCTGCCTGCCACTCCCCCTAGTTGTATGTGTGTTCTCTCTCTTTCTCTGAAAAATAAATAGATGGAACCTTTAAGAAAAAGTGAAAGATAACACTATAAAACTAAAAATAGCATGTAGGGGGGAAAAAGGAATGTAAATTCAATCAAATTAAAAGTATGGTTAAAAAAGATACAAAATAGTTAAAATAGAACTAAATATAGACCTTTTTGCAGCTTACAATAAATGTAAATGGACTAAAATCTATTCAGTTAAAAATTAGATTTTCAGATTGAATTTTAAAAATAAAAATCTAGTTATTTGTGGATAAAAAAAAGTCTGAAAGAGAGAAAAATTAAACCAACTAAATATTTACCAAATAAAAGCCAAGGTGGCTATATTAACATCAGAGAGAAAAAACTCTAAGGCAAAAATCATGATTAAGTCAAAAGAATATTAACAATATGTAATGATTAAAAAAAACTTCAAGATATGTCTCCAAAGGCAAAAGAAACAAAAGCGAAAATAAACTTTGGGGACTTCATCAAAATCAAAAGCTTCTGCACAGCAAAGGAAACAGTCTAGAAAACAAAGAGGCAACCCACAGAATGGAAGAAGATATTTGCAAATGACAGTACAGACAAAAGGTTGATAACCAGGGTCTATAAAGAACTCCTCAACTCAACACACACAAAACAGAGAATCATATCAAAAAATGGGCAGAAGATATGAACAGACACTTCTCCAATGAAGACATACAAATGGCTATCAGACACATGAAAAAATGTTCATCATCACTAGCCATCAGGGAGATTCAAATTAAAACCACATTGTGATATCACCTTACACCAGTTAGAATGGCCAAAATTAGCAAGACAGGAAACAACATGTGTTGGAGGGGATGTGAGAAAGGGGAACCCTCTTACACAAGTTGGTGCAGCCACTTTGGAGAACAATGTGGAGATTCCTCAAGAAATTAAAAATAGAGCTTCCCTATGACCCTGCCATTGCACTCCTGGGTATTTACCCCAAAGATACAGATGTAGTGAAAAGAAGGGCCATCTGTACCCCAATGTCCATAGCAGCAATGGCCACAGTCGCCAAACTGTGGAAAGAACCAAGATGCCCTTCAACGGACAAATGGATAAGGAAGATGTGCTCCATATACATTATGGAGTATGATGCTTCCATCAGAAAAAATGAATACACAACTTTTTGTAGCAACATGGACGGGACTGGAAGAGATTATGCTGAGTGAAATAAGTCAAGCAGAGAGAGTCAATTATCATATGGTTTCACTTATTTGTGGAGCATAACAAATAGCATGGAGGACAAGGGGAGTTAGAGAGGAGAAGGGAGTTGGGGGAAATTGGAAGGGGAGGTGAACCATGAGAGACCATGGACTCTGAAAAACAATCTGAGGGGTTTGAAGCGGCGAGGGGTGGGAGGCTGGGGGAATCAGGTGGTGGGTATTAGAGAGGGCACAGATTACATGGAGCACTGGGTGTGGTGCAAAAACAATGAATATTGTTATGCTGAAAATAAATAAATAAATTGATTAATTAAAGAAAACTTCACCTGTAATATATGTTATTATTATATACACACCTAACATCACAGTCTCACAAAATACATAAAGAAAAAATGTGACTGATTATTTTTTAAACTGACAAATCCAGTATCATAGTGGAAAATTTTAAACAGAGTCAAACAGTAATTTATAGATAAAGCAGACAAAAACATCTTTTGAAAAATACAGAACACTTGAATAAGACAACATATTTGACAATATAATGAACAATTATAGAAAATCTGTTCTTTCTTGTTTTTGTGGGATTTTTAAAAAAGATTTTATTTATTTGTGAGAGGGAGTGCACAAGCAGGGGAACCAGGAGGTAGAGGGAGAAGCAGGCTCTCCGCTGAGCAAAGAGACCAATGTAAGACTTGATCCTGGGACACCAGAATCATGACCTGCGCCAAAGCCAGACGCTTAAGTGACTAAGCTACACAGGCATCCCAAAACCTATTCTTTTTGCACACATAAGAAAAGCCTGCAAAAATGACAGATACAAGACCATGAAGCAAATTTCAACAAATTTCCAAGTTTTGCTAGTATACAAATCATCTTTTCTGACCATGATGCAATTAAATTAGAATGATAAGATAAAGAATGATAGTCTATGTTACAGCATAGATGTAAATAACTTAACGGATCAAAGAAAGAATAATTATGGATGGCTCGAATAATACATATCAAATCTTGTGGGGTCCTGTTAAAGTAGTTTTTGAAGGGCAGAGGTTAGATATATATTAGACAAGGAGAGTGAAAATTAATAAGCTAAGCACCCAAATCAAGAAATTATAAAAAGAATAACAGAGCAACCCAAAGAAGAAAATAAAGAAAATAATGAAGAGCTGAAAATATTAAATGATTAAATGACAAAATCAACAAAACCAAAAGCTAATAAGAAAAAGAAGGCATATGGGGTCCCTGGGTGGCTCAGTGGGTTAAGCCTCTGCCTTCACTCAGGTCATGATCTCAGGGTCCTGGGATCAAGCCCCACGTCAGGCTCTGTGCTCAGCAGGGAGCCTGCTTCCCCCTTCTCTCTATGCCTGTCTCTCTGCCTATCTATGATCTCTGTCAAATAAATAAATAAAACATTAAAAAAAAAAGAAAAAGAAGGCACAAATATACATGAGAAATAAAGAGGTACAGAGAAAATAGTGATTTTAAAAAATCACAAAAAGATGTTTTGAACTGTATGCCAATAAATTTAAAAACCTAGTCCAAAATGGTCAGTTTCCCAGAAAATCTAATTTAAAACTGTCTCAAGGAGAATTAGAAACTCTAAAGAGACTCATATTCATGAAAGAACTGAATCATTAATGTAAAATCTAAACCTATCCCTACCCAAAAAACCTTACAGGCCCAGATGGTAATGGTCAACTTCTACCAAATATTCAATGAAGAAATAATCACAGTTGTGCAGCTGACCCTTGAAAAATGCAAGGGTTGGAGTCAGTGGAAAACCCACATAACTTTTGACAGCCCCCCCCAACAAAACTTAACTGCTAATAGCCTATAATTGACCAGATGCCTCCTGATAATATAAAGTCAATCAACACTTATTTCATATGTCATATTGTATGTGAGCCCAAGAGCAGAAGATGTTAAGAAAATCATCAAGAAAATAAATTTACAGTACTGTGGGTTTTTTAAAAAAAAATTTGTTTATAAATGGACCTGTGCAGTTCAAACTTGTATTGTTTGTTCAAAGTTCAACTGTTTTAGTCAGGATTCACCAGAGAAACAGAGCCAGTAGGAGGTGTGTGTGTGGCCCTGCTTCACAACTCTTTCTAGGAAGGTGGTAATATCTTAATTCAAAAACAACAGACAATGACAGTATGGTAAAGGAAAATAGGACTATATCTCATAAACATAGAAGGACAAACACTGAATGAAATATTAATAGACAAGTTACAGCACTGTATTAAAAAAGACAAAGTTGGATTGAAACTCATAATTTATTATCAGAAAATCTATGTAATTCACTACATTAATATACTAACAGAGAAAAACCATAAAGTTATTTCAATATACACAGAAAAGGGGTGCCTCATTGGCTCAGTCAGTTAACCATCTGCTTTTGGCTCAGATGATGGTCCGAGAGTCCTGGGATGGAGCCCCACACCTGGCTCCTTGCTCAGCAGGGAGCCTGCTTCTCCCTCTGCCCCTCCCCCTGCTCGTGCTCTCTTTCTCTCACTCTCTCCCTCTGAAATAAGTAAAATCTTCAAAATATAAATATATATATATATATAAAATTTGATAACGTTCAATACCCATCCAATCCATGGGGGGAAATAACTCTTAACAACAAATGAATAAAAAAGACACAGAGAATCTACCAAAAACATACAGCAAACATTCCACTTAATGGTGAAATGTTAAAGCCATTCCCTTCAAAATCAGGAATAAGACAAAGATAGCCTTTACCATAATTTATTTAACAGTGTACTGGAAGTTAAGGATCACACAGTAAGATAAGAAAACAGTAAGAACTGAAAGAAAGAAATAAAACTTAATTGCAGGTGATATGATTGTCTTATCTGTCCAATAGAATCTTTACAAACTATTAGTCTATAGAATGAGTAAACAAGGTTGGTTAATAACAAGAGCAGTATACTAAAGTGACCTTAACCATATTTCAATTCTATGCTCCATAAACAATTCAAATTTTTAATACTTAAAAAACCTTTATCACAGTAAAGAACATATAAAATTAACCACCTTAACCCTTTTTACAGTTCAGTATGCTAAGCATATTCATATTGTGCAACAGATCTCCAGATCATGTTAATCTTGCAGAACTGAAATTCTATGCCCTTAAAACAACTCCTATTTTACCCCTTCCTCCCTGCCCCTAGTAACCACCATTCCACTTTCTGTCTCTATGAATTTGACTACTCTAGATATCTAAGTGGAATCAACCAGTATTTGCCTTTTTGTGACTGGCTTATTTTTACCTAGCGTAATGTCCTCAAAGTTCTCTCTGTTGTCAGAATCTCCTTCCTTTTTAAGGTTGAATATGTTAACATTTTGTTTATCACTCGTCTGTCAATGGCCATTTGTGTTGCTTCCCCCTTTTGGGGGTATTACTATTATGAATAATATTGCTATAAACATGGGTATGCAAATATCTGTGGTCCAATTTTCGATTCTTTGGGGTATATATCCAGAAATGGAATTTCTGGATCATATAGTAATTCTGCTTTTAATTTTTTTAATAACTGCCATATCATTTTTCATAAGGGCTGCACCACTTTACATTGATCAATAGGGCACAGGGTTCCAATTTCTGCAAATCCATGCCAATGCTTGTTATTTTCTGTTCTTTAGGTTTTTGATAGTAGCCTTCTTAATGGGTGTGAGGTAGTATCTCATTATGGTTTTGAGTTATATGTCTCTGATGACTAGTGTTGAACATCTTTTCATATGCTGTTGGCCATTGCATTTTTTTATCTTAAAATAACTACTATTGTAACAAAACCTACAATGTATGTAAAAACAAACCTATCCAGAGATGTGTTAGAGTTTTATAAAGAAAGTTTCAAAGATCACTGAAAGACTTAAAAAAGACCTAGATTAAAAAGGGGTAAATCATTTCATACACAGGGAAGGTCAGTATTATACAGAATCTCCTAAACTGACATACAGATCCAATATAATTTCAGGCAAAATGTCAACACAATTTCCTTGGAATGTGTACACTGATTAGTATCCAGAATATTTGAGGAACTCACAAATTCATTTGAGTAACATCAGTTGGGAAGCTTTCCTTCCCTTTCATACCCTGGTACATACTAAATGGCTCAAAAAGTGGTTCTTGGTTCTCAAAGAGCACCCCACAAAATCCATTCTTGAAAATAATGATTTTTAACTATATTCCAAACTTCTATCTTGGTTGTTACTTGTATATTTATGTTTCCTGTTTTACTTTAGATTTTCCTAGAAAATAGTTCACTTTGACATTTTCAGATTTATTCATGTAATATTCTTGGGTGCTTAGCTTGTTACTTTTATTCTTGCTCACTTAATAAGAAGCAATTAAGGCTATGAGTCATCCTGTTAGTACAGGAATAGCTGCATCCTGTGTTAATGTGTAGTTTTGTCATTGTCTTATTTTCTAAATATTCTGCAACCGCAGTCAGGTTTCTTATCTCACAAAACAATTATTTAGCTTTTTTCCTTTTCATTGTATATTTATTTCCATTTTTAGTGCATTGGAGTAAGAGTTTACCGATAACCATTCTCTCCTCCCTCATAATAACAGAACCCTAAGAGGCACATGGTTTTTTAGAATAAAAACTACATATCCCAGCCTCCCTTGCAGCTAGCAGTAGTCAGGTGACTAAGTTCCAGCCAATGGGATTTAAAATACATTGATGTGTGGATCCCCTAGGTGATGATTTTAAAAGAGGTGTAAGGGGCATGCCCTGCTTTTATTATTAGGCCAATCTGCCACTATAACAAGGATCCTTGCAGATGGACTGAATACCCTAAGACTGGCAGAGCAACAAGATAGAAGGAGTCTGTGCTCTTAATACTTCAGAACTCTGGGAAATCATACAGCAGAGTCCCCAAACAAACCCTGAATCACAAAGAAATATTTTTGTATTGTTCTAGCCATTGTTATCTTCCCTTGGAACGCATAACCAAATCTATTTAATAACTAACACAACTGGCATTTTTTTTTCCCCTGCCTGGATACTTATTTATAGGGTTTTCCCCTTTAAGCCCTGAAATTCAGATATCTCACTTGGTTAGTGGTCTTGTTTCAGTAGCTTCATTCTTTGATGATTATTTGTTTTATTCTATTTGTTGGGTCTTTCTTCAACATATCTTTTCATTAAGCATATTCATCATCTCTTTATTCCTTTCTTCTGAACTATAGGAAAAATTTCTGAAACCTAACTTTTAAACCATGGGTTCTGTTTTACTATAATATTCAATCTATTTTCTGCCTTCATTGCCTTTTCTCGTGCAGTAGTTCTTACTTTTCAACTGAAAATGATCTTTTCCAGTCTCAGAGGATACTTTTTCAGATATACGATGTCCCCTTGAATCTTATTGGGCATACAAATAGGAGATCTTCTAAAGATGTCTGCTGATTCTGGCGGAAAGTCTGTCTCAAAGTGGGATATTTGCATTGATTTCTTTACTGTAGATTTGAGTCTTTTCATAGGCCCAGTGGCCTCTGTCCATGCATCCTCACCTTTATCCATTTGTGCAGGGTGAGATGAGAACACTCTTTTAATCTTCCAGGGTCGGATGAGGGTAACACTTAGGTTTGCTAAAGGTTTAGTGCTATTTCTGGGTTTTGTTGTCTTTTATTTCATTTTATTTATTTGAGACAGAGAGCGAGCACAACCAGGGGGAGGGGCAAAGGGAGAGGGAGAAGCCAGCTCCCCCCTGAGCAGGAAGCCCAATGCAGGACTCGGTCCCAGGACCCTGGGATCATAACCTGAGCCAAAGACAGATGCTTAACCAACATCCACCAGATGCCCCTGGGTTTTGTAGTCCAAGGGGAGTAATAGGTGAGATGCTACAGCACATATATCATGGGAATGAACATCAGTGCTCTGCCCATGAACCTTGTTTCTGAAGCTGGGGTTGCAACAACAAGCTGGCTAGGGTACTGCCCTGCCTCTCTGTCAGGAATGGCTGGCGACACCAGGATGCAAGTGAGGTTGCAACACACTCTACTGAGACAGCCTCCAAAGAAAGTTATAAGCTGACACCTTGTCTTGCTGCATGAGACATTACAGAAACTGCTCCCACCTGCACCTCCCAGCCTACCTCATCTTCAGGGTCTGCCTCCCTGTGCTTAGGTTATGGAGTTCTGATGGGGATTCTTACACTTAGGAAAGTCTCCTAGCCTGGTAGTTAAGAAAATGGGCTCTGGAGTTAGGTGGGCCTGGGTTCAGGTTCCAGATCAGCCACTTACTAGCTGTGTAATTCGAGAGCCAGATTCTTTGGGCCTCACCTCCCTCTTATGCAAAACGGGGTCAACAATGGCTCTGCATCCCTATGCTGTGATGGAGGTTCATTAGGTGGCAATGCTTGTGACTTTGGCTCAGGATCTGACACAAACTCGATGCACAAGCACTGGAAGCTCTAATGATTTCTAAGATTGCTCTTCCTTCTCACACAGTGCTTCCCACAGTGGCCAGCTCTTTCCTCAGACAGGTTCCTCCAGTACAGGCAGAAACTCTTCCAGTTTCTAATGTATCAGTGTCACTGTGCCTTCTGTTCCTGGTAGCATGTGTCCTCTCTGCTCCCCTATTTTACATCCCTGAAGTAATTTCAGAGGGACTAGGAAGAGAGAAGGGAGCAATTACACAAAAATATCTCAGTTTGCCATCATTCCACAAGCCTAACTGTCAATGTCACTTTTAGCTTGCTGGACCCAATCTTCCTGAGCCACAGGACTTGGCTTCCTGTCTTCCTGTGCCATGGACTCCTCAGTTTTGAGACCACACACTTTAGAGGGGAGGGTCCCCCTCTTGCCGCCTTGGCCCTATAGTGCCCCATCAGTTGGACCATCCCTGCCCTACTTCCTTTCTATCCTAGCCAAGCCAGGGACTGAGGAGGATTCACATCCCATCATTAGGATTTTGCTTCATAGACTAGGAAGGTATTTTAGAGAGAGCTGAGCAAAGAAGTGATAGGCAGAGATAAAACAAACCACCTTTTAGGCAGCACTGGGAAAGAGGCAGAAGGTAAGAGACATAGGGGCAGAGATAAGACCCAAAGTCAGTTACCTAGTTGGGGGGAAGGGACACTGCCACCAACCACTAGTGTTTTCTGTGTGCTCATCATGAGCTAAGCATATGCATTCCATCAATTTATTCTCAGAACAATTTCGTGAGGTAGGATTTTTATTACACCCATTTTACAAATGAAGGACCTAAGACTCAGAGAGGACCAATACCTTGTCCAAGGTCACATAGCCAACAACTGGCTGATCCGGGACCTCTCCCCATGTATGTCAGATTCCCAAGTCCATGCATATAACCGCTACTCTAATAGACTAACTCCCATTCCAATCACCAAAGCTTGACCAGATCTGTTTCTCTGTTGCCCCAACCATCTGTGGGGCACTAAAAACCCCAGACTCTTGGGGGTTAATATGGGTACCCATCACTCTCCAGCCCACTGTCAGCACCTCCAGGATCCCTCCCTCCAAAGCTAAAGCTGGAATTCAGAGGCTGACCAGCCCAGGACCAATGGCACCCTCTCCCAGCTACTTCTGTTCCAGTCAAGCTGCAAGGAGCAACATTTCTGGACCTGGAGCATGCACTAGAGGGTTTTCTGATAACATCTGACTTGGCTTTTAATTATTGGGAAGTGATTGTTGATTTACACAGCAATATTTATCCAGCAAATTGCTAATTAATGCACTGAAAAATGCCAAGTGGTGTCAAATATTTGCTTTTATTTCCAGTACCAAAATATTTTTATTTTTGGTGAGGAGCAGAATCAATGAGAAGGTGCTGAAGTGTTTAAACAGGATATGTAAAGTTTAAGCTGAATATTAAACAGGGAGGAAGGCTGGGCTTTGTGGTTGGGGCTCTCGGGTGTTCTGCAGACTGAGAGATGCTCAAAGGTAGCCCAGAAAGCAGCGCAACCCAAATCTCTTCCCTGAATACGCAGCTCTTGAGATGCAAAGGGCACCAGTTAGCCACAGACCAGGGACATCTGACTGACCAGGATCATCTTCCCTAAGACCCTCTCCAAGCTTCTCCTCCTCTGCATCATCATCACCTCCACTACCTCCTCTCCCTCCCTCTACCGCCACTGCCTCCACCACCACCAACCACCACCAGCATCACTACCACCAGTCTCTCCTTTACGATCTGTTCACTCATTCATTACATTTCATATACTGAATACAAACTATGTGCTGAACTTTATTGTGCTGCTAAGGAGATAAGTCCCTTTCTCATGGAGCTCACCCGGAGTTCTGACACCCAGTAACCAAGAAAATAAATAGACAAGAAAAATTTCAGAGGATGATAACTGCTATCAAGGAAATAAATCTGAAGGACACAATAAGGAGTAGTTACTTTAGACTGGCTAGTCAGGGCAGGTCTTTGTTGGGAGGAAAAATGGCATTTTAGCTGAATGACACAGACAAGCCAGCCACATAAAGATACCGGGACAGAACTTTTCAGGGGCATGAACTGGTAGTGCAAAGGCCCTGAGACAGGAAGGGACTTGGGGGTCAGTGGAACCAAGGCGCATGGCCAGGGGCAGGACAGGAGAGGACATCAGCAAGGAGTGAGTGGCCCATCAGCCCGGGACACTGGAGGAGCAGTCGGGGAGACCTGAGAGAGAAGGGATGGGCTCCAGTGGGCTCTGGAAATCTCCCTCTGGCCACAGAGTGGCGAAGAGGTATGGAAGCTTGGAGGGAGTTGTGATGCCCAGAGCTGCAGGGTCCAGGTCAGGGTGGGGACGTGGAGAGGACAGGCGTATTCGGGGTGTGCTTGCAGGTGGCCTTTCTTGCCATCGGGTCCCCTACGGGGCTGCCTGGGCCTCGCCATCTCCCCTACTGCCCCTCCACCGCCATTTCGTCATTATCCAAAACCGCAGCAGCTGCTGTTCACTGAGGATTTGCATACAGATATTTACTTTACCAGCTGGTCTGTCTCAAAACGACCAGCAACACCATGAGTGAGATAGCACCACGCCTCGTGGGACTTACCCCACCTTGCCCATTCCTGAGAAGATCACACATCGAACGAGAACAAGCCTTTACTTACCCAGGATATCAGAGGCGGGCGCGCGGCCAAAGCCCAACTGCGGCTGCGTACATCTATCTACACATCCGGGGCTTCCGCGGGCCCCGCCTCCAGCCCAGGCGCATGCTCTCTTCTGCCCCTAGTTGGGAGGACCATGTGTCGGCCTCTGCTCCCGCTTTCCTCCTGTGTTCCGCCATGTGAGGATGTATGAGAGAAGCGGTCTTGCTGCACTTAACGTGGACTGGCCCAATCCACTCACTCACCTGCTGTATTAGCCTTTCTGAAGTGCGTATCTGACAACATCCTTCCTCTGTTCCGTAGGATCTGGCTGCTCCCACCCCCTCCGTGCCCACCTCCCTGCTCTCCCTTCTTGCAGTGCCCAGAGCCTGCCAAGCACTAACTCCAGGACCTTGCCTAAAACTAGCATCTTCCCTCCATCCCGTCTTGCCCAACTGCTCCTTCTAGCTGGGCTCCCGCCTGTTCTCCAGGTCTCAGTTCAAAGCATCCCTCCCCAGGGGTCTCTACTTCACTGCACAGTTGTTGTTGTTTTAAAGATGTTATTTATTTATCTGATAGAGATCACAAGTAGGCAGAGAGACAGGCAGAAAGAGAGGGGGAAGCAGGCTCCCCGCTGAGCAGAGAGCCCGATGCAGGGCTTGATCCCAGGACCCTGGGATCATGACCTGAGCCGAAGGCAGAGGCTGTAACCCACTGAGCCACCCAGGCGCCCCTCACTGCACAGTTTTTGATACTTGCTGGCGCTTGTAATTACCCAGCCGTGCTGTGCAAGGTCATGACATTCATAATCCCTGGGAAGGTTTGAAAGGTTCACGTCTGCCACCTTTCCTTCCCTCTTTACTGCAAGGGAGCTTTTTGAGGGTGGAGGGTTTTACCCACCACACAGCAGCATTGTGGCTTCTCTTTCCTATGCAGCTAATCAAGTGTGCGCTCAGACCCTAGAATAGTTACAGTGGCCCAAAACCAGACCCCGGGGCCAAGGGAGAACAATGTGGGCATTTTGGAGTTCTGACTTTTGGCCTGATGGGTGCTGGATATCCAGAAAGGATTGGATGCTGAAGATCATTAAATGTCATATGACAAGAGGCCTCCCAAGAGGAGGTCCCAAGTTCTCCTGCTGGTCCTCTCTCTCACTTCCTTTGCTAGGGAGGATTGGAAAGTCACTGTGGTTTTGGATGGTATAAGATTATAATACAAGCCTCTCTCCATGACCTTAGACTAGTAGAATGGGACAAAATGTGGTATGTTCACACCCTGGAATAGTACATGACCATGAAAAATGAACTAACAATACACACTGCGATTTCGATCAAGGTCACAAACATAGTGCAATGTCACAGAAACCAGACACAAAAGAGTACAGAGTAAGACTCCACTTATCCACAGTTCAAGAACAGGCAAGACAAACCTAATTTGTGTGGAAACCAGGAAAGAGGTAGGAGACTGGCCAGAGGGAAGCTTCTGGTTGCCAGAGATGTTGTACATCTTTATAGGTAGTAACAGGTATGTTACAACCTTAACTTTTCTGGAAGTTTTACCTCGATACAATTTTTTTTTTCTAATTTAGGGTAAATTGACAAATCACTTGACTCCAGCTTAAGGTAAATGTAAGTAAAAACGAGAATTCATAGAACTTAAAGATTTAATTAGAACATTTATCGGCAGCTCCTCATAAGAGATTATACTTAGGAGTTTATATTGTAGTAAAATTTTTTAACTCTTTAAAAACATAGGAACAATAGTAGATAATGGATTATGTGTTAATACTTATTTTTTATAATATTTAATCATCTAAAAATAATTTATGGACATTTTACTCTTAATTTTTATTTACTGAAAAAATATTACTTAGCAAGAAGGAAAAATATCTCCCTAAATGCATTATTACCTCAAGGTTTTTGCCCCCATGCAATCATTTTACTCAGTTGTCATGTCTATATAAAATTATTATTTATGTATATTTTACATTTTATATAATTTATTGTGGTGTCTCTTTAAAATCAGTGTTCCAAAGATCTGATAAATACTCATACCCATTCTGTTCAGTATCTGGTCCTTCTCTGAATTTAATTTTATATGCAAGTGGAATCATTTTGATATGAAGTACAAGGTGTATCTAAATTAAAAATTATTGGGCACCTGAGTGGCTCAGTGGGTTAAGCCACTGCCTTCGGCTCAGGTCATGATCTCAGGGTCCTGGGATCGAGGCCTGCATCGGGCTCTCTGCTCAGCAGGGAGCCTGCTTCCTCCTCTCTCTCTGCCTCTCTCTCTGCCTGCCTCTCTGCCTGCTTGTAATCTCTCTCTGTCAAATAAATAAATAAAATCTTTAAAAAAAATTAATTAATTAAAAATTATTTTTTCAAGTCTCTAATCAGTTTTTTCAACACATTTACTAAATAATTCATCACCCATTCATTGTTTTGGGGTGGTTTCTTTATCATATTTAATTTTTACATATGATCTCATGTATTTCTAGACATTCTATTCTAATTCATTAAAATCGATTTCTTTTTTCTCCATCAATATTCTCACTGTTCTAATTATTACTGCTTTATATGTTTTAATATCCAGTAAGGCTGTATAACAATGCTTTCCCTTTTCATAATATTCCTTGATATTCTAACCAATGTTTGTTTGTTTTTAGATGAATTTTAGAATCATTTTATCAAGTTCCTTTTGCAAGATTGTTTGGTATTGCATTAAATCTGCAAATTAACATGAGGTGGTTTGACATTTTTACAATATTCAGTCTTCCCATGCAGAAACATAGTATGCCTCTCCATTTATTCTGGTCTTCTTTTATTTCACCAATAAAATTTTGTAGTTGTCTTTATATAGGTCACACGCATTTCTCATTAAGTTTATTCCTAAGTATTTTTCCATTGCTTCTGGGAATGGCATCTCTTTTTTCATTACAGTTTCTGGCGGACTATGGCTAGAATAAAGGAGAGCATTGATTGGGGTAAATAGGTCTTGTCTCTGGACACTTCACTAAAAGATTATTTGTTTATACAATTTGAGTTGCTTCCTTTAGATTTTTGGCCCCAAATCACATTGACAGTGAATACTGTTTGTCATGTTGGCATTAGATGGGACTCCAAATGAGATATCTGATAGGCCTGGGGGAGAGAGTCATGGCCTGTCTACTGAGCTGCAGCCTTACCCTGGCTGGGACTAGAACCTGCTCTGATCCCCTCCCCCACAGGCCTTGCTGAAGGCCCTAACACCCTCCCAATTGTCCGCCCCCTTCATCTGGTGGCACCCTGCCCTGGCTCTCCTAGCCACTGGAAGAGGTCTCCTCTCATCCCCATGGATCCAAGGTGCTGCTACCATATTAATCAAAGTCATAGTTACCAAATATCCGGGATGTATCCGGCCCCTTATTCAAACCTTACATAATGTCTTTATTTTAATCTGTGAAGGGGATAGATGATTAGCCAGCGATTAAGGTGTTTTCTGAGATCACACTGCTATTAAGTACCCGATCTGGGGTTCAAACCTGCATTCCCTTTACTCTGCCATGTTGCTTGCCTCTGCAGTGCCCTTGACATTTCGCAGGAAATCTTGCCTCCCACCCATCAGGCAGGCCCCAGAGTTTTAATGCTTTGCCAGCCTGGACTCTCCAGGGTTTGCCATGCCACGAGGAATTCTAATATGAATCCCAGGAGCCCGGCCAGCTCTGTCACCTCAACCTGGTCCCACCTGCTCCAGAATTAGTGTGTTATGACTGTTTGGTGACAACCTAGCAACTTTCCCTATTAAAGAATATAGTCATTACAGGCACCCAAGTCTCTGACTCCTTTGAGCAAAGCTTTACCTGAAAGTTTATCATATCAAAGGGTAATTGTAGTATTACTAGTCATAGTAACAATAACAACTAAAATTTACTTAGCTCTTATCACGGACCAGACACTGCATATAATGCATTACATACATGATCTCATTTGTCTTCATCACAACCCTGTGAGTTAGAAACTATGGTAACTATTTTACAGGTGAGAAAACTGAGGTTCAGGCAGGTAAAGTCATTTGTCCAAGGACATTCAGCTTACAAGGGGCAGAGTCAGAATTTGAAACTTGAAAGCCTGCTCAGAAGTTGGTTAACTTTGTTTGAATGCTTTATTTCTGCACCTGGGACTTCCTATATCATTCAGACAAATGATGTTATACAGCAGTGGTTCCTCAAAGCAGCTTCACAGACCTCTGTGTCTTCAGCACCAGAAGAGGGACTTTATAAGAAATAGAGACTGAGGCTTCAGTATACTGAGGAATCAGGCAGCCCAGAGCCTTTGTTTTTAGCAAAGCTCTCATAGGGTCTGCTGATGAGTGGCTCAGCTGGCTAGGCAACTGCCTTTGGCTCAGGTTATGATCCTGGAGTCCCAGGATCTAGTCCCACATCAGGCTCCCAGCTCCATGGGGAGTCTGCTTCTCCCTCTAACCTTCTCCCCTCTCATGCTCTCTCTCTCTCAAATAAATAAATAAAATCTTTAAAAAAAAGGGGGGGGCGCTCCTTTGCCACTCAATGACATGGATATTGGTTTCTTTTGTAATGAGTCTCCACTAATAAATATTAGTACAAAAGGAGCAAATGACTCAGCATTTATCGCTGAAGTATTTTTATACATGCGCAAGTGAGGAGGAGTTTCTAAACAAAGATGCCAAAATCACATTCACTGTTCAGAAAGCAGTGAATATCTGTACGACAGAAAGAGTCAGAAATGACTGATAAGAAAAACATCCAATCCTAGTAGCTATGCTGAAGGAGGTGTGCCAAGGCCAAGAACCAGAATAGCTCACTCACCCAAAAGGCAAAAACAATGAGTAAATCAGAGATTGGGAAAATATTTAAATAATTTTCTCAAAAAGACAAACTAATAAAATGTCTTTTAAAATCTGCTACATTGGGGCGCCTGGGTGGCTCAGTGGGTTAATGCCTCTGCCTTCAGCTCAGGTCATGATCTCAGGTCCTGGGATCGAGTCCCGTATCGGGCTCTCTGCTCGGCGGGGAGCCTGCTTCCTCCTCTCTCTCTGCCGGCCTCTCTGCCTACTTGGATCTCTGTCTGTCAAATAAATAAATAAAGTCTTTAAAAAAAAAAAAATCTGCTACATTATAAAATAAGCATTTTAAACCTTTCCACGAAGTAAAAAGCACGGGCTTTGGAATTAGCCCTATCTGGAATAGATACCAAGCCTCCTCCCCCCCCCCCCCCCCAAACAGCTGTGTGACCTTAGTTAGGCAGGCGACATGACCCTGGTGAGTCCCAGCCTCCTTATCTAAAAGATGAGGAAAATAGTGGTGGTGACCTTTGTAGCGTCATTTTACTAACTGAGACAACACATGTATAGCACAGGCCGTGGCCCCCAGCGGGCACTGGTTACTATGGGTTGTGGTCAACCCCTATATTGTGTTGCAAAATCGTGGCAAAACTGTTAAGTGCCTGCGCTGCCTACGTTTTGCTAGAGAACTGTGTCACAACCAGATGAAGGACATAGACCCAAAACCCAGGGCCTAAGCCCCCCCACAATTTCATGTCAGGCCAACCCTACCTACCCACAATTCATTCCTCCTCCTTGCCACCCCAACCTTTAACCCCATTACTATTTCTCTCTGGTTCCCATTCCTGGCCCTAGGCACGTCCTTCCAAAAAGGCTCCTAAACCTGAATAGGAAAATGGATTCCCTTCTAGCTGAAATACAGCGTTTCTTTCCACTGTGAATGTAGTATTGGCAATACCCATGACTCTGTCACCAGCAGAAATCACAGATGTTTTCATATCCCATTATAGTTGCTACAGATTTCTCAGAATATCCTTTACGCTTATCACGGCCCTGAAATCGTGACAGTTATTAGACCCACCACCGGATCCTGCTATTTAATGCATTAATAAAAAAGCACACATATGGGCGCCTGGGTAGCTCAGTGGGTTAAGCCACTGCTTTCGGCTCAGGTCATGATCTCAGAGTCCTGGGATTGAGCCCCACATCAGGCTCTCCACTCAGCAGTGAGCCTGCTTCCTCCTCTCTCTCTGCCTGCCTCTCTGCCTGCTTGTGATCTCTCTCTGTCAAATAAATAAATAAATAAAATCTAAAAAAAAAAAAAAGGCACACATATTGCTATGTCACAGATTTTTATATTTTAATAATTATATCTTAACAAATTGGTTTTCTTTCTAATCCTGTGAATATTATTTTATGCATTTGAAAACCAATGTTCTGGAAAGGGACCCAAAGCCCCCCACCCCAGATTGCCAAAGGGTCTGTGGCCCATAAAGGGTTAAGAGCCCCTGTCCTAGGACCTCTGCAGCAGGTCCCATTTCCTCCACTTTGCAAATGGGAAAACTGAAGCTAAGAGAGGTCAAGTCACTTGTCCAAGAGCACCCAGCTAATAGGTTATGAAGCATTGATTTAATATTGGCATTCCCTAGAACCAGTGCCTAACCAGTATACCACTTCCTTCCCCTGCAGCCTGGTTCTGGGGGGCTGAGAACACAGATATGGCTCTGCTGTAGTCCCTGTATCCCCAGAAGGGCCCAGAGCAATGGGGAGACAGATCTTTCTGTAACCCAAACACAGGATCATAAACTTTTTTCTTTACAGACTACAACAGACACCCTAGCCTGATGGTTCTTTGGGAAATGGGGGACCCAGTGTAAGTCAAGGCTGAGGTGCAGTGGACCCAAGGGCACGGTTGGGGTGTAGTGACTACTGTGGCTAAGTGCAAGTGGAATTGGGGATGAATCCCTGCAGGCAGACCCAAGAAAGAGCCCCAAGAATCCAGCCAGAAAAGGGAAGGTTGTGTCCAGGTCTGAGGGCTGGGGGGCCGGGGAGAGAATGGGTGAGACAAACCTCTAGCCCACTACCTGCAAGCCATTTCACATGGCCATTAGAGATTCAGCAGAGGTTTGCTGATTGAATGAATGAATGAATGAATGAACAAGTAGATGCAGCCTGAAACAATCAAAGGCTGGACTGGCTAGGGGTGTCCCATGGGAGGAGAGCAGTGGCCACCCTCCAGCCCATCATCACATCTTTGTTGTGTCAGGAGGGTCTGGCCCTGGTCTCCCCTGTCTTCACTCCAGTTCTCTCAGGGTGACGAGACAGCATGATCCCCCTACTACCATTCATGTCTCTATTACAAGGGACACAGTTTTGGAAAACATTTAAATCACACCTGAGGCCAAACCTCCCAAAGTTTGCAGAGATTAATTGCATTAAATCCATCACCTTTCACTAATGCAAACGACCATTCTTAGCCTGGATAATCTTATCGAAGGAGGAAACCAAAAATGATATCCAGGTCAGACCCAAAAAAGGAAAGACCTTGAATTGCACTGTTCTTAAAAGCACTTAAAAGGAATTGAATTAGAACAGAGACCAAAAAAAAAAAAAAAAAGAAGAAGAAGAAGAAAAGGAAAAAAAAATGGCCCCTGAATCCAACTCCCGCTGACACCAAGTTAGAAAAATAGCTGAAGGAAAAGGATGTAGCACGTCAATCAAGATATGATCGTTTTATTTTTAAAAAATGAGAAGCCTTTTGTTTTAAGAGGAGCAGGCTGGTAATTTGGAGGCGCGGAGGCAGCGTCAGAGAGAAGAGCTTTCATATTTCCAGACAGAAAGGATTTGGCTGCTGATAGAGAAGTGGAGGGTTGCATAATGAGATCCAACTCTGTTGAGGTTCCCATTCCCAAAGAGAAGAGGGGATCTCAGCCGTCTGGCTGATTGATGGAAATCCAGGTAGGGCATGCCGAAACAGGTATGTACAATCTCTCCTGTGTTGGTAATCAAAGACGGCTGAATGAGACTCCATCTTTTCTTTCTTATTCCTATGTACCAATTTGAGGAGCTCAGATGAAATGTGTTGCATTACACCGGCACCAATAAGTCACACTATCTATGTTGTGACACACCGAATATTACTAATTGTCAATCACAAACCACAAGTCTTGTCAAGGCGCTCCCTTCTCAACGGGCTGGTTCAAACCTGAAGTGATTTTTAATCAAGTGTTAATAATACAGCATCTGTCAGTGGACGGTGGGTATCAGGCAATCAGAAAAAGTGAACATATGACACGGCAAATTTTAATGTTTTCATTTTCCGTTCTTCCCAATTATCGGTGGGATTTCTGTCAGCCTGAAAAGTGCACTGACATTATTGCGAGTGAACTTCACTGTGGAAAAGGGGAAAGGCGGCTGTCAGGGCTCCCAGGGCAAGGGAACCCTGCCCCGCTCTGCCAGATGGGGTCCACCCACCCCCCAGGAAGCACAGGGGGCCTGTGTGGGCCTAGGGGGAGAGGGAGGCTTTGGTTCTGGGGCAGAACCAAAGTGTTGGGTGTTGGCACCCCCGACACAAACTCACCTGGATATTCGGAGAGATGGTGCTGTTCCCATCAGGGGGGTACAACTAGGAGGAGGAAGTCGGCTAAGCACGAGTTCCTCATACACACTTAGCCATGGGGTACATATATAGGCCACGCCCTCCTGGGGGAGTTGCAAACTCCCATGCCCAGGCATGGACTGGATCACAGTGCTCCAACATGAACAAGAATTCCCTGGAGTTCAATTGCTTTTCCTTTTCCCGCGACATATGCTCAGGACTACAGTTCTACAAGAACATAGAAGGAAGGGGTAAGGGGGAAAAGGGATGATGTGTGATGCATCTTAGAGCTTGCTTATGTAACCTAGTTCCTTTCTTCCTTAAGTCCTGCCTGGGACCCCCTGTGAGCTCAAAAACAGAATTCTGAGGACTTCCTGCTATTTGGGTTTAGTTGGCCTGTGTCTTTCCTTCTCTAGAGCCAAGAGCTGGAAGGGGCAATGCTGGGTGTCTACCCACCACCTACAATTCTGATATTTGACCATGCAACATCTCGAACATCCCTAGCAATAGGACCCTCATTGCCTCATTGGGTAGTCCATTCCACTATTACTCAGTTCTGATTGCTAATACCCATCTGTAACTTTTCCCCTACTTTGAGCAGGGAACATGTATGGACACAGCTCCTGCCCCCTGGATGAGCTGACATGCTGTCCTGTAATGGGTTTGGGAGGTAACCCCTGGGTGTGGTGGAGCAGTTGCTGAGTCAACCTGCTGGATATGCCCATGCAGCAGAACTCTATCTTGTCCACCCCCAGGAGGCTTCTCTACCCCATCTGGCTGTGGCAACCCCTGGGTCTGTCCTGAAGCTTCCTCCTCACCGGGCCTTCATGATGGCATGAGTTCCCCATTCCCTTTCCTCGTCCCTGGCTGTTGCTTCTCTGTCTCCATTCCTGCCCATCTCTTTAATGTCATGGTTTTTCATAGCCTGGCTTACTTCTCTGCTGACATCACATACAGTCTGGGCACATGTATCCCCAATGACTGCTCTCTCTCTTTTATTAACATCAATGAGTTGAAGACCTAGCCCAGATTTCTCCTCTAAACTCTACCCAGGTCTGTAAATGCCTTATCACCCCAATATCTCCTCCTGGCTGTCCCAGAGACACCTAAAATTCAATCTGTGCCAAAGAGAATTTTTACCCCCATCTCCTGGTAGAATTCTTTTTGGGGAGTTCCCAGCTTGGTGAAAAAATACTACCACTATGTCTCCACCTACCACATCCTGAAACCAAGTAAATCCTAGAGTCTCTTCTTTCCCCCACCCCCATGTCTAGACTAGCTATCACTCCATTCCCTGTGGCCCTCCTGCCTTTACCCCTCTCCATCCTCCTGGTCCTGCCTCAGCTTGGGACTCAGAGCATTTCCCCTGGGCTGCTAGAGTCCCCACCTTTTGCCACTTTCCTCTGGTCTGCCCTCTATCCAGATAGTCAGACTCCTATTTCCAAAAGTCAACTGAATACCCTCCCAGGGCTCCCTAGAGCCTACAGGATAGAGTTCAAACTCTTGAGCCTCTAGGTCCCATCTAAACAGTGGAACAGTAAGAGCCATCTCACAGAACTGGGAGAAAGTGAATGGGTATGTAGCAAGCACATGGAGGGTACTGGAAAGTCTCCAGTTTCCTCTTCGATCACCCAGGGAGACCTATTTTTCATTCTGAAAAGAATGCATTTGTTTCCCTAGCTACCTTGCCAAGACATGGTAAGAGCTTGTCACCTCAGTGTGTCCTGACCCAGCGTAGGATGAGACTCAAGATTTGACTCTACATATCTTCTTGAACAGAGTTAGGTAAACCTTGTGTTTCGTTCTGGGGAATTTGAAGATAATCCAACCTCACTTTATTGAAAACAGTAACAATATATTAGTAATCTATTACTGTGTAACAGAAGATTCCAAAACTTTGTAGCTTAAAACAGTGAACGATTTGTTGTCTCACAGTTTTTGAGGGTCAGGCTTAGTGGGTGGTTCTGGCTTGGGTTCAGGCTGCCAGCAAGGGTCACAGTCAGCTGGAGGCTCAACTGGGCCTGAGGGTCTGCCTCCAAAGCTTACTCTTGTGGTAGTTGGTCTGAGTTCCTTACCTGTGGGTCTCTCCCCACGTAAGTTACCTAAGTGTACTTGTGACCTTGCAGCTGGCTTATCTCAGAGTGAGCTATGAAACAGAGAAAAATCAAGATACAAGCCAGTCTTCTGTAACTTAACCTTGGAGGTGACATACCATCATTCTGCCATATTCTACTGGTCACACAGACTGGTCCATGGAGAGGGCACTGCATAGGGGAGGCCACACCAGGAGGTGGAGATCATTGGGGGCCATCTTGGAAGCTGCTGGCCACAATAGGTAACTTGTTTCCCATATCTGCTGCCAAGTGACACTTGACTATTTGCAAAATCCAGATAGATAAAAGGCTTTTGTACCACTTGGAAAGTAAAGCCAGAAGAAGGAGAAGTCCTCAGAGCAGGGAAGCCAGAAATCCAGGTATGCCGTGTGAGAAGACCTCTAATCAGTGTACAACCCAAGGCAAACCTCAGCTCTGCCAGGCTCAGTGGTCCCATTTAGATAATGGGGGTGAACTAGATAAACTGAGGCTTCTGAGACACTACAGCCATGGGTCTCAGCTCTAGGACAGTGCCGCCCAAGGCCTTGAAAGTGCTCCAGGGGGTGGCAACATCATTAGAAGAAGCTCTCTCCCTAAAAGGACCACTTGGCAGGGATCAGCACCACCCCATCTGGCCCCATTGTCACCCTCCATCACTTTGTTTTGGAGCCCCAGGACATCAGCTTTCCTATCTCTTCCTTACCTGTGACCTGCTGAGCAGAGGTCAGAGAGGTGACACAGGAGGGATCCTGGGAGCTGTGGAGGAGAGCAGAGAATTGTATTGTCTGCCAAGACCTCTCCCAGCCGGGTTTGCCAAGTCCTCCCCCAAGGGTCTGCCTCTCTAAACTCTGAAACCTGGCCTGAATAGAACAGAGGATCCCAGAAGAGGGTGTGGAGAAAGCCTTGCCATCAGGGACCATTGCCTGCTTGTCTGTTCATTCAGATTGTGCATGCCACCCTATCTACCTTGGGTTCCCAACAGCAGCTGCTTGGCTGCACCCCAACACAGCCCAGTGAGGGCCCTCTCCAGTGCCCAGGAAAGACAGAGAGACACAGAGACAGAGAGTTTCACCTTAAGCCCATCAGGTTTCTACAGGCTCTGACCAATTCAGATGGTGTCCTGTACATGCAAATGCGCAAGTCCAAGAACACATGTGTACATAGTCACACACACACAGCACACTTCTGCAAGTTCACCCCAGACACATAGTACCCCATGCTCTAGGCAGGCTCAGGGTGGATGAGAAGCATGGGGTCACTTCATGAACAAAGTAAACTCAAGCTTAGGGGTCTATCAAAGCAGGGATACTTTAAAATAAAGGGGAGGTATGAAAGAATTTGTAATAAAATAAATTAGCTATCATGGGAAAAATTAGAACCTGGCGGAATTCGTACAGTCGTCCTATAGTTTAGGGTTGTTTTTATTCTGAATCTTGTGTTTTTATTCTGAATCTTTTATTCTGAATCTTATAAGGGCTCAGTGAACCCTTATGCCCAGGGCTCTATGAGTCCTAATCAGGTCTGGGAAAAGTGGGAACAATGCCTCACTCTATTTTGAGTCCCCAGCCTGCTCCTCTCTCTATCCTCACATGCCACACTGCTCCAGCTCAGCCAGGGGCCAATTCTTTCTGCAGAATGGGCTCACACTGTGCTCCCAGGGTCCTTCCCTCCACAGTGGTCACCCACTCTGAAGGCACAGCTGTCACCTCTGAATAGAGTGCAAATGGATTTATTACACTGAGATGCAATTTTGCCGCCTGACCTTGGAGCTGACCCATCATTACTTACTAAGTTGAACCCAGACACCTCATTCTTCTGCTTGTTTGAATGAACCCTAATGGCCTTGAGTCTATTGGGTGAGTTGGGGGAGGGGGATTCATTAAAGTGCAGAGCACTCTCAGGCATAGATGGGGATGAATCAATAAGACTCCCCTGGCTGGAGGGGCGTCAAACCAAATGCCTCGGCTATGTTGTCAGGGTCCTCTGTCCAGGTTTATTACCAACCGTCACTGGGAGTGTCCCTCCTTTAATGGTCTGTCCTTCTCAGAGCTGAGATCCCCTCGGTTCCATAGCAGAGATGAGCTAGGCTGGCATCTCTGAGGAGACTTGGAGACATAATGATGAGAAATAGAGGTTGCAAAAGGGCCTGAAAAGAACCAAGCCTCTGAAGATTAGCATTCTATTTCTAAACTAAACTCTCTGACATCCTGTGACTTAGAGCCAGCTCCATCTGTATATCATTTCCTCCAGGACAAGTCCCTCCACACTGAGGACTCAATTGCTTAGAACCATTGGGGTCTTGTTCCTCCATTCTGGCCTGAGAACCTGGACAGCCATCAGCTCTCTCTTATCAGATCACCATCTCCACCCTGCTAGGTGCTGGCTCGAGGTTTTGCTCAGTCACATGCCTCCTGCATTCAAGAAAACTGTACTGGTTGGGTCTTTTGAGCTGAAAGTCATAGAGACACACCCAAGTGAGCTTATGTAGGAAAAGAAAATATAGTCTTAGAATCCAGAGATAACTCACAAAACCCAGATTTTTCCAGGAAGACTCAGAACCAGAAACTGGACTTTTTTGCCTCCTTGTCTTTCCTTCTTTCTTCTCTCATCCTGCACACCAGCCTTCCTGCTTCTCCGGATCACAAATGAGATAATTGGATCTACCAACATTATCTGACCTTCCTATAGTCTAATTCCAGATTCACAGAGGGGAGACTCTGATTTGCTGAGCTGTGGCCCATCAGCTATGGACAGAAGGTAGGACTAAGTAACATCAATATGGCCATGGGGACCCACCCATGTGCCTCAGGGAGCAGTTCTCAGAGAAGAGTAACTAATGTGATCTAAGTAAGTCTCTACTGATGTTAGCAAAGTCAGGACAGAGCCAAGTCCCCTGCATTGTTACCACTCCATGACTATCCCACAAATACAGGGAGAAAAATACCCTTATGGGATCAAGAAGACTATTTCCTTGTAAGTTCTGATCATGTCACCATCTTTAGAAATAAGGTCACCTCCACTACCATTCATTGGGGGATGGTAGGATAGAGCTTCGGTAAATACCAGAAATACTATCACAAAGGTTAAAGCTGGAGGAGACCTTAAGAATTCATATGGAAGAAGCCAGAGGAGTGTGACTTGTCCAAGATCACAGAAGGAGTAAGCAGCTAAGGAAGTACTAGGACATGTCTTTGTCTCTTGGTCTGGTATGTTGTCCAGTGATAGATAAGTTGCCCCAGCAGGAAGGATTCTCCATGTTCTGAGTTCAGATATTTTGTCAGAGACCCCAACAATCACTAGGGGCAAACTAATGATGTGCATCTCTGTTGATAGAAATGTGACACCATGTTAAACCTGGAGTATTAGAGGGAATTTAGCAGGGAAAAGGGGTGTATCAGAGCCTTGATTCAAGGATAAGCTCTGTCTTCCCTATGAGCCATTCAGGAAGAAAAGGGATCTCTCTCTCTCTCTCTCTCTCTCTCTCTCTCTCACACACACACACACACACACACACACACACACACCCCACACCAATGCATACCATTTAATTGAGTCTATAAACCTACAAAGGTTGAAGGCATCCTACAGATATTCCAGTTGGAATAGGAAACTAAGATCTCTCCTCTGAACTAAAAACCCATATAAAAGTGGGGCTGATGCTCTGGATTCAGAGAAATCAATCTGGCCCCAAAGAGTCAGTAATTTTCAAAGCAAAATACACCATCAAAATAGATCTAAAACCCTCAAAAGGCTGCCAGACTTCTTCAAAGAGATGGCAACATGCTGGGAACTGTCCAGAGTGCTAACGAGACTGGTCCTTTCTCTAACCAAGCCCCAGTCTCTCTTGGCATCTGCCCTGAAACTTGCTCCATGGGTCTTGGTTCAGCAATAACCCTACAGGGTGTTGGATGGTAGAGACAATGGACACAGGTTGTCCCCAGTCCCCAGTCACCCACAACCAGACTCTGGGCTAACAGGACCTTCTCTTCCCTGACTCCTTCCAGGAGTCCGCCTCAGAACCATGCCCAACCTCACCAGAACAATGTCATGAATTTTTCCTCCTTGATGAACTTCAAAGTCTTTTAATGACTCTTCATAAAGGAACAGTGGGGCCAAAAGTTGAGCAAAGGAGATGATTAAAGTACCTTATTAAAAGCAGCCTTGTAGAATTCTCCACATGAAAGCAAGCACCATTATGAGGGCTTATCCTTATAAATGACGCTTCGCTTTTGCGAACATGCTGAAACCTGATTAGAGTGACAAGCACTGACTGATACTGCAAACCTGTTAATAACATGAAAATTAGAAGAGGCTCATGCAAAGAAGGGAGATTAATTTAGCCGGAGTACATCTCGCGCAAATTGCAAAGTTGTGAATATGTTCTCAGATAATGAGCCTTCCCAGTCATCAGCTCACTTGTCATTTTCTGTAATTAATGTTAAGGAAGACGCCTTCCTGATGGTTCGTATTACTCATATACCAAGAAAATTTCTTCAGAGAAATAATTTACATTTATTATCATCGGTCTGTTTGTGTGGTTTATTTCGCGCCGGAGTAATTTATTGCAGGACCGTTTGCCATGCCTTGATTAGTCGCTCGTCAGGACGGGATGTAATTTTTTTTGCTTGATGGCGACGTCTAAAACTTGACAGTGGTGTAACACTCCTTCTTGTCTCTGGGTGGGTTTTTTCACTTAAATAAACTTTGGGGCTGAGTGCCCCAGGCTGTCTTCCTACAGGGATGAGGCCTTGGCACAAAGCTTACCCACCTGCTTCCAGGAGTAGCAAGGGACTCAACCCTGGGGTCCTCTGGAAGCTTCTAGACCACCTGCCTCATCTGTGGCCCTGGCTGGGGCTTGAATTCCAAAGATTTCATTCTGTTACTGTTCAGGATGAAGAGAGGTTTGCTTCCTGCTCTCAACTCCACACTCACCCTGCTATTTCTCTTCTCCCTCAGGCTACCTTCTATTGGAGATATCTCTGCAACTGTTTTTATCCCCCCATACTTGGCTGAATTTTTCTTTCAAATGGCTAAATGTAAGAGGAAGTGCTGCAGATGAGGTTTTGTTTCCAAGGCCCATGAAATCTTTAATTCCATCCTGAATTTCATTCTCTGGTAACATAGCACCAAGGAATATGCCCAGGAAACTCAACAATCCCACCCCATGTCTTTTTCAGGTCCCACCAAACCCCAGAATACTCAGGAGGATGGGTGACTTGGCAGAATAAGAGACCTTTATAGAACAGATCTGAATTCATCTCAATAGGACACCTTTTGCACTGGGCTTATACCCTATGCCTTCTGAGTTCTTGAGGAGTAAGGCAACCAGGGCCATAGCTGTCTGGGACAAATCTTCTACCTTTCTCTCTGTCTGGTTTCCATCAAACTCAAGCAAAATAGTCTTCATGGATGCTTAAGAGTGTACCATCCAATATGCTGAGTTCTTTGGAGGTGGATCATCACAGCCAATGGTGATAGATATTATTGAGAGTCTTCTACATGTGAAGACCTGAAGCTCAGGGACATCAAGCAATTTGTAAAAGAGCTCAAGGCTAATGCAAAGAACAATGACCATCGTCATTATCATCATCATCACAACTAATGTTGACCATGTGTCTATGTGTCAGGTCATGGGTTTGGGTTTAGTCTCCTTGGAGATAGGTATGATTGTGGTTGCCATTTTACCAATAGAAAAAAAAAAAAAAAGAGACTCAGAGAGTTTAACTCTATTGCTTAAAGTCTCAGCCAGCAAGCAGTGAAGCTGGATCCAACATCCTCCAAATTTCATATTCATGCTCCATCCAGTCCAATGCTTCTCCAGAAACACTTTACCCCAGCCCTCTCGAAGTGATCTCATCAGAGCCCTTAGGCTTCTTCCCCTCTCCCCCTCAATCACTTCATTTCCTTCCCCAGGTCCAAACTTGAGAAGCATCCTGCCAATCTCCCCAGCAGGGGTGTCCAGGCTGTGAAATGCACAAACAGAGGCAGTTAGTGTGAGTTACTGACCCCTGCACTGCAAATGAGGCAAACGATACAGATCAGGGTTCGCAGACAGAGATAATGATTTTTTTTATTGGACGTCTTCATCCCGAACCAGTGGCGTGGCGCTGGGTCAGCCAGCAGTGCACCGCCGGTGTCGGTTAATGATAATCTATATTTATAAAACGATAGTCCATCAAAGTGGGATGAATATTTTAGAAGCCGTGGACAAATCAAATTGTCTTTGTCAAATGGACGCGTGCTCTGGCGCTGAGCGTGTTTTATGGCTCTTTCTGGGGTAAGAAGCAAAGGGTTCTTCTCACTGGCTGGAGTGTGGCTGCCTTCCTCATTGGAGCAGGGAGCTGAGGGCTGTATTTCCACTATTTTAAAAAACTCAATGAGCTGTGGAGATTGACATTAGCGCCTGAAAATTGTACTTTGTTTGATGAAGTTAGCAAATAATGTATGAAACTACATATGTGGTGTCTTTGTGGGAAAGAGTCCATTTATACTTAGAGAAAGAAATTAGTTCCTCTGGAAATCTGGGTAGGAAGGGAGGGCAAGAGGAAGGAGGCAGACTGGGGGCCCTGCACTTCAGAGAGGAGACAGAGCAGGGGAAGGGAGGACAAGAGGAAGAGGAGTGAGGAGGAGTGTCCTAGGCCTGGACACCTGCAGGACAAATAGAGCTCCTGCGGCAGAACCCCTGCCCCAGAATTAACCACTCCTGCTCTGTCACAAAACCAGATGGGTAAGTCATGTCATCTTTCTGAGATCCCATTTTTCCATGTGTCCAATGGGGAAACCTCTTCCATGGGGCCATTTGTCCGAGTCAAGCCCCTCTCAGTCACGGGTACACAGTTGGACAATAAATGAATGGGAGTTCCCTTTCTCTGTCCTATAAAGTGGGACCCATCCAGCAGAAAGTCTGATATCAGCCTGCTAATGTCGGAGCTCTGGCCTCCACCTACTCAGGACAATATTTGCAAAAGTAATAGCTACCCTTTACTGAGGGTTTTTCACATGCCAGGTGCTGCGCTAAGCACTTTACACACACCTAATATTCTCAAGGCTCTGTATCAGCACTGTCCAAGAAAATATACTCTGAGCCACATAATTTTTTAAAAAGTAAAACTAGGTGAGATTACTTTAATAATATACTTTAGTCAACCCAATGTTACAAAATACTGTTTCAGTATATAATCAGTATTAGAAGTATTGATGAAGTATTTAACATTCTTTTGGTCATACAAATATGTGCATTTTATACCTACTGAACATCTCAGTTTGGACCCACCACATTTTAAGTACTTAGTAGCCTCATGTTGGTAGTGGCTTCTATACCTTGATCATCTGCTGCTGCATACAAAACCACCCTAAAATTCAATGGCTTAAAATAGCAAACACCTAATTTCCTGTGATTCTGTGGGTCAGGAATTAGAGTGGGGGTCAACAGGGACAGCTTGACCCTGCTCTACATAGCATTGGCTGGAGTTGCTTGACCTAAGCAAACACATCCAGAATGGTCTCACTCACAGAGCTAGTGCCTCAGCAGGGATGGTTCAAATGTCTGGGGAGCTGGCTGGGAGAGCTGGGGGCTTTTTTACTCATGATATTGACTGAGATGTCAGTTTTAATTCCATGTGTTGGCTCATCCTTCAGCAGGATGACCTGCACTTATTTACTTAGCAGCTGGTTCTTCTCTGAGTTTATATGGGTGGTACACGGCCTCTTCAGGTCTGAGTATATTAATCTCAAAATATCCCTTCTGCCATATTCTACCGGTCAAATAAAGTCAACAGCCCAGGTTCAAGGGATGGAGAAATAGATTCCATCTCTTTAAGGGAGGAAGAGGTATGCTTACAGAGATGGGAGGAACTGTTGATGGATATATTTGCAGATACACTCTCATACTATGTCTCTGGGTCATGGGCACAAGAGCTAGAGTTGGGGGTACACTGACCCTGCCTCACCCTTGCTGACCCTATGAATGCTGTGCCCTATTGAACAATTCACTGACATGTCAAGTGGAGAAACTTTCCTGGAGGAGAAGAGCCATAAACACACTAAGCAAGGGTTGGGGAGGGGATGTAGTGATGAGGTGGTTTGCTTAGCTCCTCTCTCAGGAATAGTAGAGGTGAGTACAAGTCTGGGCACTACCTCAGAGAAGGAGACAGGAGTCATAAACAGAAGATCTAGGGGGTCCGGGAAACATTAGTTCTCCATAAAGGTCATCAATAAAAACTGTAGGTTCAAAACAGCCTAGAAGTTTCTTTTGAAGCAGCTAAGAAAGGGACAGGTGGAGATAAGATAACACAGTACTGGGTGAGAGATCCATGGACAGAGAGTAGAATAGGCTTGAAAGTAGAAAGCAAAGTGAGTATTGAAGTCCATAAGAAGAAAGTTGAAGGTGCTTAGAAACTGGTCCTTGACCTGAGAAGTAGAACCAGGACATGGCAATTAGAGAGTCCATTATGTTCCTTGCCCTCAAGGAAAAATCATTCTTAATTAGTACTTAACCCTTTCTTTGTTTCTCCATTTAAGATGTAGTTAAAAATCATCATTTCCTTTAAACTCATTCCATCCCTCAGTATGATTGCCTCCTGAGCCTAGAATAGCCCACTTCTAGAAGAAAACTGGGATTGAGGAGACTGAGATGCAAAGCCAGAAGCAACATGTGTCCTGAGCTTTGAGAGGATACGTGATGAGGAAGCTCAGACAAGGCCTGTGGCTGCTAGTCCTTGGGGCTGCAGACTTGGCAGAGGACTGCCATCCCTCCTCTCACTACACATACGAGTCTCTTGATGTTCCTCTCCCTGGACTGCTTTGTTCCTAGTCTTAGAAGGGTCTCATGGCCATATTCATCTGCTCTTCTCCATAGCCATTTGGCTGTGGTTTCTGGGTTCACAGAACCCCTGAAGATTCCTGGTTATTATTTTTTAAAAATTTTTATTTATTTATTTGTGTAGAGAGAGAGAGAGAGAGAGAGCACAAGTGAGGGAAGGGGCAAAGGGAGAAGTAGAAAGAGAGGGAGTAGGTAAGGGAGAAGGAGGAGCAGGGGGTGCCTGGGTGGCTCAGTCAGTTAAGCTGTCTGCCTTCAGCTCAGGTCAAGATCCCAGGGTCCTGGGATCAGGCCCCACATTGGGCTCCCTACTCAGCCAGCAGCCTGCTTCTCCTTCTTCCTCTGCCACTCATCCTGTTTGTGCTCTCCTGCTCTCTATAAAATAAATAAAATCTTTTAGCAAGAGGAGGAAGAGGGGGAGAAATAGACTCCCTACTGAACAGGTAGCCTGATATAGGGCTTAATCCCAGGACCCTGTGATCATGACCTGAGCTGAGGGGAAATGCTTAACTGACTGAGCCACCCAGGCAACCTAAGACCCCTGGTTCTTACCAGTTGCTTCCTCTAGACTCCAGGTCAGCCGCTTTTCCTGACTCCTGATCTCCCCATCTCCCAGAGCCTGGGCAGTGGCCCCATGGCTCTAGGGCTGACAACATTCACCACCCACCATCCCCTGCATTTTGGCTGGAAGACCCCACTCAGCTCATATTCTCTCTCTCTCTCTCTCTCTCTCTCTCTCTCTCTCTCTCACACACACACACACACACACACACACACACACACACACACACACACACACGGGAACCCAAACTCTCTACTCCATGCCTGGTGCAGAATTATCTAAAGATTATGAATATGACTGTTGGTATAAATAGAGTTGGTTCAAACCTCAGCTCATCTTTTTAATTTCCTGTAGTGCCTATGCAAATCACTGACATTTCTGAGTTTCTGTTTCCCAGTCTGTACACTGGATGATAGTAAGAATAGAATACATAGCCAGTGCTCAAAGATGTGCCTAGCATAAAGCAAGTACTCAATAAGCATTAGCCATTTTTACAGGAACCCCTCATTCTTGATTCAGCAAGGACTACTTGGAAGTCTAGAAAAATTATTAGAAACTATCTCAGCAGAAAGAAACAAACAAACAAACAATCTCAGCAGGGTCATGTCCACCTGGCACAGGACCTGGAGCAGATGTGTGGTCAGTAAAGAAAAGAACAAATAACAATCTCTGGAAATGTATCAAACCCTTTCACAAAACACTTGGAAGGCAGATGGGGATGGCTTAAGCATCCTGAATGCTGACTGCCAGGTTGAGAGACAGAGAAACAAGAGTTACTGATTTGTTCTGTTTCTTAATTTCTTAAAACTTTAATTCAAGTTCAGTATAGAAAATTCCAAATTTCTATTCTTATCATAGATAATAATACTGTACAAAATTATACTAAAGTAGAAAAAACAATATAATCAGCTTCATCTACTCTACCCATCACTTCAATAATTCTCAACTCGGGGACAATCTTATTTCATCTACAACTTCCATTCTTGACTCCTTGATAAGCTTGAATCAAATACCAGACACCCTATCAACTCATTTGAACATTTCAATTTTATCTGTAGAAAGTTTTTTCATGACCAAATACCATTACCACACTTAAAAGCATTAATGATTATTCACTATGATATAAACTAATCAGTATCTATATTTACCAAATTGACTTACACATTTTTCTTACATTCCATTTGAATTAAAATCCAAAAGTCATATATTACAACTGATGAATGTCTATGTGGTACCTTTTAATCTGTGGCTACTGCTTCATTATTTCATTTCCATTGTAATGTTTTGTTAAAGAATCCAAAACATTTGCCCTGTAGAATATCCCACTGTTTGGATTTTGCTGATTGCATCCTCATGGTATCATTGAGTAAGTTCCTCCATCCTCTAAAATTTCCTAGAAGTTGGTAGTTGATCTAGAGTCTTGATTGGACTTTATTTTTTTGGCAGTACTACTTCATAAGTGGTGTTATGTATTTCCATCAAAAGATACATAATATCTGGTTATCTTTTATTTTCTTTTGGAGATGTTTGTTGCTATTGAAGCTAGTTGCCTAGATCTATTATTTCATTAAAGGTTGCAAAAGAACGACATTTTAATTTATCATTCTTTCTTTACTTATTAGCTGGATAACTTCAATAAAGAGAAATTTCCCTTTACCAATTAATTGATTACCTAGTATGTTAATGGAAAGATGAATACTTGACTCCTTATCTTTATTTACCAGTTCAAAATAATGCTAATGTCCTCCAAAATAACCTATCAATTGTTTGAAGGGTTTTTTTTTTTAGTGTCATTATGAATTCATAGACTTAAACATATTTGATGTGTATTAATCCATTGCAGCTATTATCCTTATTTCGGTTCATATTATCACCTTATTGGCCATGGGAGCCCTTTTCAGCTTTGCTTCTGAGTCCTTTCAACACAATCTTAGGAGTCTTTGATATTCCTTTGCTTTCCAGAAAGACAAGATAGTCCAGGTTCATCTTGTACATTTCCTTCCTTAGACCCGCAATTGACAATTTCTCCAAGAAATCCTGGTTTCTTTTAGGGGAAAATGGTATTTAAAGGCCATAATCTGAGTATTAGGGGTGCTCAATGCTACTAAGTTGTTTACCATCTTTAGTACTTTTCAGTGGACAGAGATAGGCAATATGTCTTCATTTTTTAGTTTTCTAAGTAAGATATGTGAATGTATACTACTTCTAAATCAGATTCAGGACTGCAAGATCCTTGTTTAACTTCATAGATCTTATATTTTTATCCTCTTTCTCTCATGCCAAAACTCCTAGTCCTCAAGGACACCAATGTAATTGTTCATTTGCTTTATTTTACTATATGCCACACAACAGCTTCAGAATGATAGGACCAACATTTCACCAACAGTGTGATTTCTGAAATTGATTTTAATACAAAATACATACAACTAAATTCCTGTATTTTAAAGGAATAGCAATGGTTTCTCTTTCTGTGATTATACCACTAACTTGAAACCTATTTAGGTTCATTTGTCTCATTTTGTTTTCAATTTTTAAAGACTGATGTTTTATACTTATGTAAAATATTCACATGTTTCCAAAATAAAATCTACTAAACAAGGAATATGCAAAGGTATTTAGCTTCTAGCTCTATCCCTTTTATCCCCTATAGGTTTAGCTTTAAGAGGCAAATGCTATTAGTCTTTATTTCCAGATGAGGAAAATGAAGCTTGGATAGGCTAAGTTACTTGCTAAGGTCACACAGCTAGTAGGAGAAAGAACTGGGGTTAAAACCTGGGTTCACAGAAACCTCCAGAAGACAGGATTGTATCTATCTTAACTATCTATCACATTCCTAGAACCTATTAGTACAAAAACAATTGGAGAATCAATAAAGGAAATGTGGGTTGATTACTTTTCTGTTTCAAATGGTTTCAGAAATGGTTTGGGGGCCCATGGGAAAAAGTCAGAAAAGGTGGCTTTGATTGGCACCATCACTTCATGGAAGGCAGCAGGGCTCAACCCAGACCTGGAAAGTGGTTTCTGAGTGACTAGGCAGAAATGTCTCCTCCAGGGACATGGAATTAGTGTTCCACTATGACCACATTCTGGTAAATGGCTTCTGATTTTGAAAACTCTTGTGGCTGGTCAGGTTACTCTACTTTTATAGTATAGTCACCTCTTATAGCTGAACAGGTGGGTACAAAGCTGGCTGTCCAGAAATACCCAAGATAGTAATGATTTTCATCAGAGACACTGTTTTTTATCCCTGTGCGCTTATTGCCTACTGAGCCTGCAATCCTGTAGCTGCCATGAGGTTGACCTGCTGTTCCCACTCTGTGGGTCCATTGGTTTTCTGGAACATTCCCTTGGCCCAAGATATATCCTGTCTAAAACTGTTCACTGAGCAAGAGGGAGGCTGGCCAGGATTTGAAGCCAGGTATACTTAATCCCTAAGTCTGTAATAGCCACAGCTTTTGGTCATGGCCATCTCTCCTATTGAAAGGCAGGAACCCTATTATCTTCTGTCTTAATCCTTCCAGGAAGGATCTTGAATCACATTTATGATACCAAATTCCTGCTGCTGGCCTCCAAGTACTTGAGGACCCCAATCTCTGTGTGAGGGGCTTTGAAAGTCTTGCTTAAAATACTGCCTCATCCATTGTCCAGAGACCCCTTTCCCTATGCTTCTCTGATGCAGACTCCTTCCTGAAAGCATGGGGAGGGCTTGGGATGTGGGGAGGAAAAGGAATGGCCTGCAGAATGGCCCTTCCCTCTTTTCTTACTATCTTTAGGGTGAAAACTGATACAAACCAGCCTTTCTGAAGGTCTGACATGCCCCAACCCTCCTGTGGTTGTATGGACTCCCTCAAACTCAGAGCAGGTTTGATTCACAAAAAATGCCCCCTCTTCATCGCCATCTTGCCCCTCTACCAAACCATGCCCACTGACTGAGAACCTGGGCAGTGTGGTGTAGGCGACATAACAGTGTCAAACAGACCAGTCCTAACCTTGGACCTTTGGGAAAGTCATTTCAGCCCCCAGAGCCTTACTTTCCTCATCTACAAAATAGAGATAAAAGAAACTCCCCGGCAGGATTGGTAAGGGAGTAAAGAGATGTCCCAAACATCTCAGGTGCCACCAGTCTGAGAACAGATATGTACCCATCAACATGAATTCCCAGTTAGATTGGCACTAAGTACCCACCTGCTGTTGTAGGATCATACACACACACACACATGCGCGTGCGCTTGCCAGACTGTGTAACAAAAAACACATGAGCACTGTTTTTCCACATGTGCACCTACCATTCTATGTGCACTTTACAAATACTCACTAATTTAATCTTCACAGCAGTCCCTTAAGGCAGGTACTATTAACACCCCTATTTTGCAGAAGAGGAAAGGAGGTACAGAATGGTGAAATGGCTGGTCCAAGGTCACAAAGCTGGGAAGCAATGGAGCCAGGAAAAAATCCAGGCAGAACAATTCCAAAGGCCAAGGTCCTGACCACACTGGCCACCCTGGCTTGATAATGAGTCCACCAGAGGGTGACCCACAATGCAAGAACCAGTCCTCTTGTGGTTTCAGCCTCCTCCCCTCCCCTGCACAGATGTGCCTACTGCACTTCTCCTCTGTTGCCCACCTGTCCAGTGTCCGGGGTGAGGCCCAGGGCACAGAATTCTCAGGAGGCAGGCACTGGTCCAGGGTCTCTGGTGAGGACCGAGAGAATACCAGGCTGCCTTCAACATGGTGGGTGCTCCATTGGTGGAAGCCCCATTTTTTTTGTTTCTGAAATCCCCAAAAGGAGTTAGGGAGTGTCAGAACTAGGATTTGAACCCTCTAGCCTCTGGCGTACAAACTCATGTCTTAACCCAGCCTATGGAGAAGGAGAGGGGCTCCCCCTTCTAACAAGACACTAAGTGTTCCTCGCTCCCAGAATGCTGTCCCGAAGTCCTTCCCTCACTGAACATGCTTGTCATTCTCCCACCAAGAGGTGGAGTGGATTGCCCACCCACTTTGGATCTGGGTTGGTTTGTAACAGCTTTGACCAACAGAACCTGCCAGAGGGGATGCTTGGCCAGGTCCAGGCCTCATCTTTAAGAGGACTGGGAGTCTTTGATGGAACGCTCACTCCTGGGAAGCCAGCACCATGTAGGAAGTTGAACTATATAACCTGGCACTGCCATGTTCTGAGGAAGCTCAAAGAGAGCAGAAAGCAATGCCTGCCCACCTCACTGTCCCCAGCATCCCAGCTCAGGTGCCTGACATATGTCATGGACCTTTCAGCCCTTGTAGATCCCATACAGAGAAGAGCTGAGATCTCAGACATGTGGTTCCACTAGAGCCATTCCAGCCACCTCTAGCTGGCCAAGCCACCCCAGCTGAGGCCCCAGACATATAGACCAGAGAAGGGCCATAGCCTCTGGGTCCTGCCTAACCCACTAGTGTCCTCCTGAGTTCCTGAATCATGATCATAATTAAATGGTTGTTTACACCACTAGGTTTTGAGGTGACCAGTTACACAATGCCAGGTGATCAGAACGATGGGAAAGCCGCATGACCAGCCATGCTCATTGACCTGAGCCCTTGTGGTAGCAGGAAGCAGAAGCTCAGTTGTTGGAGAAGGGAGTGATAATACCAAGCACATAGTTTCATTTCAGAGCAAATGCCCAGGACTGTTTCCTGGGGTAATAGACAGGACAACTTAATCCAATGTGAGGAATTTACTCAAGTGTAAATCCCTCTTTTCAAGCTTTCCCAGTGAAGGTCTCTACTTTGTGGCCTCTACTGTTCTGAGGCCAGACTTGAGAAGGCCTACTGGCGAAGGGCGTGTTGGTGTAGGTGGTACCTGAGCCTACTTCTCCAGGGTCACTGACACCCCCATTGTTCCTCAGACAAATGCTCAACCCCCAGACCCCGAGGAAGCCTCTCCTTCTTCGTAACCATGTTTCCTCAGATGCCCAGTGGGGACCTACCTCATACACCCTCATCCAGGTGCATGGAACCCCTCTTCCTGCCATGAAGAGAGACAGATTCAAAGATCCAGAGACAGAGAAAGAACCTGACCACAAAGATATAGAGGCAGAGACACACAAAAAGAGACAGAAAGATGGAAAAAGAGACATAGAGAGGGGGACAGATATGGCGGGGGAACAAAAGAGAGTCTGAGAAAGAGAGACAGAGATGGAGAAAGACAGGGCAACAGAGAGAAAGAGAGCAGGAAGAGATAGCAAGAGATAGAAAGATAGAAGCAGAAACCAAACGAAAGAGGGGATGGAAGCAGTGAGCAAACTGTAGAAGAGAGGAGAGAGAGAAGGTTCTGGAGGCCAAGGGGGAGCTGCTCCATTTCCCCACACACCGGCTCTGCCCTCCGCCACTCCCTGCCCCTATTGCTGGTTGTTCCTGTCCCCCAACCCTGGCCCCATCTCAGCTCTCCACTGGCTTGTTTCAGCACTTCCTGCACAACTGCCCCATGTTGGACCTGGCCGGGTCCAAACCTCCTAGTGCTACTCACTTTACCCACGGCCCGTCTCCAGACCCCTCAAACCCCAGAGGTATGACCTCATCTCCTGGGGACAGAGGGATACCCCAAGGAAATCCTAGAAAGCTGCCCTTACCTCTGACTTTCTCTGCCTCATGAAGGCCAGTCCCAGGGCAGGGACCCCCCTGTTCACCCCATCCACCCTCCATGGCTCCAAGGTTAAGTTCCCTGGGGCACAGCAGCTGTGGGCAGGCAGAGACAGAGCCACAGTAAAGGGCAGCAGGGGGTTCTGGTTAGGAGGGTCCAGAAAGCCACTTCCTAGGGTAGGTTTCCACCTCCCCCTTCCCCTCCCTCTAGCCGAAGGAGGTGTAAAATCAAGAGGGTCCCCCTGAGCAGGCTCCATAACTCAGCCAGCCAGCGGAGGCCGATATTTAAATCATAGCTTACTTTGCTTTGTGTGAGGGAATTTATTAGCCTACCACATAAATGTTTTATTCATTAGGCTGTGTAAATAATGCATGCCTGTTTCCATGGAGACTTAACCCTTTCACTCCCGGAGCCCTGGCCTGCCCTGGCCTCCCCACCTTTGTATTATCTTGCCACTCCCCTGGTTCTGAATCTGCACAACAATAAGACCACCAACAATACGCAATAATAATGATCGTTATTATTACTATCCATCATTTACTAAGCCCTCTAGGAGTCAGACACTGTGCCCAGCTTTTTACCCCCATGGTGTCATGGTCACACATACTGTCATCTCCCCCCCATTACAGATGACAAGACTGGAGCTCAGGTGGGAGGAAACACTTGTCCAGGGTCACACAGGGCAAGTATGGAGCTGGGATTCATACCATATATTCGTGACCCCAAAGCCCAGCTGTTTAGACTCTACTCTCCACTTCTCTGCCCAGCCCAGTTCCCCCACTCCTCGATGTGCAGAGAGGCTGCTTAGGGGAGCCCTGTAGGCAGGAGTTCTCCCCCTGCTCAGTCTTGCTGTGCCAAAGGCAAGATGATTTCTCTCTCCGTAGCCCTGAGGAATCCCAGCCTCCCAACGCTGAAGTTACAGCTGTCAGCCAGATCGACCCCTGAGAATCAATGTGTAAACTGAGATCCAGAGTGGCATAGGACTTGCCCAAGGTCATACAGCAAATCCCAGCAGAGCTAGACCTCAGCTAAAACCAGGTTCTCTCCTCATGCCCTATGCTGCCTCTTCTGGAACCTTCTGAGGTCTAAAGGTGACAGTGCTTGCCCCTCACTTTACAGGCAGAAACTGTGAGGCATTGAGGTTGAGAGCCTGGTGCAGGGTCACTAGCAAATTAGCAAGGAGAGCGTGCTGGAAGTCCTGAGAAGGCCCCTTGTTCCACCCGGTCACAACTCACAGCTCTGCTCAGCGGGCGCGCTCATGCCCAGGCCTCCTTTGCCATCTCAGCTGCTTGGGAGGCAGTGACCAGAGGCCACCAAAGTTCCCTTGACCACTGTTGAGGGGCAGCCTGCTCCCCCCCCCCCAGCTTTCTGTCTAAAAACAGCAAAATTATATGTGAACCCAGAGCTGCTTGTGAAGAAACAGCCCAACCCACTGGCGTCTGCAAATCACACCCTTAAATGTTGTTGTCCTCGCTTTTCTCCAGCCCAGATGTGGGCTTGAAGTCATCCTTGATTCACTGAACATGACACTAGAGCCTGGAAATCTGGCCAGGACTGAGGTAAGCCCTGACCCTTTCATCTTAACCACTCCTCAAGTAGCCCTAGGAGGGGTACCTGGTTTGTCTCGCTTTCAGAGGAGGAATTTCAGGATTACAGAGCTGGAGAAACCTGCCTGGGTCACACAGCCGGCAAATGGCAATCCTTGGAGTTTAACCCAGGTTGGAGCATCTGTCTGTCCTCCTTGCCCATCCCCTCACAGATGCAGCCCAGAGACCGGAACATGGGCCGCTGGTGGGCAGAAAAGACCATTGCATTCTTGGTAGGGAAGTTGTTTTCCTTTTAAGTGTCTTCGGACTTTCTGCCCCAGTCAAGAAGAAAGTCTCTGTCAGGTACCGACTTGTGGAACGCCACTCAAACCCACAAATCGCTCTTATAAACAGAGATTTCGACCCAGAGTTGGAGCCCTCTGCAGGCTGCAGGAACCAGCTGGAATTTAATAATGCTATTGCTTTTTCATTACAGTTTTTTTTATGGTTGGCTCTGTTCATAGCAAGTAATCCTGGTTTTCCACTTAATAAGGGTAATATTATATCTAAGACCTAGATGGGTCTTACAATAGGTCTAGCTTTTGAGCTCTGTATATTTTCACTCATCAAATCACCAGAAGACCTTATGGGGTAGAATCATTGTTATCCCTTATGAAGAGATAAAGAAACCAAGGCATGGGATGCCAAGTTCTATTCCCAAGTCGCCCAGCTAGTTAAGTGTCTGGGGTGAATTTAATCTTTAGTAACCACAGTGCCTCCCCCAGTAAGGTAAATTTTCCTCTTCAAATACATTTTTTAAAAAGTGAAAGGTCACAAAGATAAACTCAAAATGGATAAAAGACCTCAACGTGAGACAGGAATCCATCAGAATCTTAGAGGAGAACATAGGCAGTAACCTCTTCAATATCAGCCACAGCAACTTCTTTCAAGATATATCTCCAAAGGCAAAGGAAACAAAAGCGAAGATGAACTTTTGGGACTTCATCAAGATCAAAAGCTTCTGCACAGCAAAGGAAACAGCCAACAAAACAAAGAGGCATCCCACGGAATGGGAGAAGATATTTGCAAATGACAGTACAGACAAAAGGTTGATATCCAAGATCTATAAAGAACTCCTCAAACTCAACACACACAAAACAGACAATCATATAAAAAAATGGACAGAAGATCTGAACAGACACTTCTCCAATGAAGACATACAAATGGCTATCAGACACATGAAAAAATGTTCATCATCACTAGCCATCAGGGAGATTCAAATTAAAACCACATTGAGATACCACCTTACACCAGTTAGAATGGCCAAAATTAGCAAGACAGGAAACAACATGTGTTGGAGAGGATGTGGAGAAAGGGGAACCCTCTTACACTGTTGGTGGGAATGCAAGTTGGTGCAGCCACTTTGGAAAACAGTGTGGAGATTCCTCAAGAAATTAAAAATAGAGCTTCCCTATGACCCTGCCATTGCACTACTGGGTATTTACTCCAAAGATACAGATGTAGTGAAAAGAAGGGCCGTATGAACCCCAATGTTCATAGCAGCAATGGCCATGGTCGCAAGCTGTGGAAAGAACCAAGATGCCTTTCAATGGACGAATGGAAAGGAAGATGTGGTCCATATACACTATGGAGTATTATGCCTCCATCAGAAAGGATGAATACCCAACTTTTGTAGCAACATGGATGGGACTGGAAGAGATTCTGCTGAGTGAAATAAGTCAAGCAGAGAGAGTCAACTATCATATGGTTTCACTTATTTGTGGAGCATAACAAATAGCATGGAGGACAAGGGGAGATGGAGAGGAGAAGGGAATTGAGGGAAATTGGAAGGGGAGGTGAACCATGAGAGACTATGGACTCTGAAAAACAACCTGAGGGTTTTGAAGGGGTGGGGGTTGGGAGGTTGGGGGAACCAGGTGGTAGGTATTAGAGAGGGCATGGATTGCATGGAGCACTGGGTGTGGTGCAAAAACAATGAATACCGTTACGCTGAAAAGAAATTTTTTAAAAAAGTAAAAGGTCAATTTGTAATATGCACTAAGAAAATAATCAAATACGGAGTCTGTGGATGTGCCAAAAATTGAAAAGGTGTTTACAAACTCAGCACTGCGAGGAGGCTTACATACGACGTCATCCCCCATAAGCTCAACCCCCTGGGCTTACAGCCAATAAGAACAAGGCCTAGCTTGGGACTGCCCGCAGGTGGAGCACAGAAGTGGTCAGCTATCCTGAGTCCAATGTACAGGGGCGAGGGCAGAGTGATGCCAGCGAAGGCAGAGTGATGCCTAGCAGGCACCGTCTTGCAGACACCTCCCAGCTCCCCAAAGGTAGGTCCTATCCTTGCGCCCATTTTACACATGAATGAACTGAAACACGTAGGCTTAAGCACTATACCCTCTCTCATCAGTCCCCAGGGCACAGAGCCTGGATTTGAAGGTTGGCAGTCTGGTTTCAGAGCCCTGAGCACATGACCGCTGGGCTACATGGCTCAAGTCACCCAGTGGTTGCATCAGCAGAGCCCCTAGAGTCAGCTTGTGCCTGTGGCCATTTTTTTTTTTTTAAGATTTTACTTATTTATTTAACAGAGAGAGATCCATCGATCGATCACAAGCAGCCAGAGAGAGGGGGGGAAGCAGGCTCCCTGCTGATCAGAGAGCCTGATGTGGGGCTCGATCCCAGGACCTGAGATCATGACCCAAGCCGAAGGCAGAGGCTTTAACCCACTGAGCCACCCAGGCGCCCCTGCCCATGGCCATCCTTACTCTGGACATGTCCTTCATTCCAGCCAGTGAATTCCCATTCATGCTTCATCTGCTAGGAGTGGACTAAGAGTTTTCAAAGAAAAAGAATTATGCTGAATTATGCAAAGAAAAGAATTATGCTGCTTTCTTCATCCCTTGACTGGAAGGAATCAGCTTCATGGGGTCTGTTCATGATTTCTGTCCAACACTTTGTGACCTCAAGTGGCAGGTGCAAGACGAATGGGCCAGTATCGGGACTAGAGTGCGGAAGCGAGGCACCTAGGAGGCAAAATGTAAGGAAGCTACCCCTCACCCTCTGGGGCTAATCATGCGTTTGCATGTAACAGTGAGGGTTTCCTTGCATTTCTCACCCTGGGTGCTCACTCTTACGTCCCAGGCATCATCTTGGTGTTTCCAGTGGATCACTTTCATGGGTGTCACCCACATTTCCCTGGCATAGCCCCTGTACCTCCATGTGCACGCTGGTAGCTCTGGAGGTTTTTTTGCAGGGGGGCAGTGGCGCATTTTTCTGAGATCACCCATCACACTCTCCTGCTAAAGTTTGTGTCCCTGCAGAGGGGCTGCCCCTGACACCAACAATTCTGCAAGCCCTCCTGGCACCAAAGGATCCCAGCATCCCCCTGTAACCCTCAGTGAGCTGAAGCCATGCCAGGCTCATGCCCATTTGGAAGAAAGGGTCTCTCTGGGCCCACACAACACAGCCAATGGCCCAAGTCACCAGCAGCCCCATGGAACTGGTCCTTCAGCTCCTACCTGGATGTCACCTCTCCATAGCTCAGGTGTGAGTCCGTGGTGACCAGAGGTGACAGATATTCTTGTCATTCACCCTCACCCTATTCATACCAACCTCCACCTTCCCCTTAAGGCCACTGACACAGGCCCAGGACATACAGACTTCAGACACACCCAAGAGTACTCACATCACCACCACACACTCACTCAACCATTTACCAAGTGCTGTAGACTCTGTTCTAGGCATAGCAACTCCTGGGGACAAAATGGTACTCTCCCCATTTTATAGAGTTAACCCACCAGAAAGGGCCAAGAACTTGTCCCAGGTCAGAGCTCTTAAGTGGTGGAGCTCAGGAGCAATCCAACCCTGATTTTACTGCATCTACTATTTGTGATTGAGAATGAGCATCAGCCTGACCCCGAGGTTCCCTTAATCAGTTGGCCTTCTCAGTGATGCAAAGCCATGCTCTTCTCTCCAGGGAGTGTGAGAATCCCCAAGCCCTCTGAGCCAGCAGAATCCAGGAACTCCCAGAATTCTGTGCAATTGCTAACCTCCTCTTCAATCTTCTTGGGGCATGCACACCCCCACCAGTTCCTCCTTCCGCCCCAGCAGCCTCTACCCACCACTACATTTCTCCACCAGCTCAATTCTAGTTTCTGACTCAAGTCTTCAGCTCCTTAAATGAGTCAGGAAAATCAGCCCATAGGGGACCCAAATACCTCCCAGACCCCCAGAGAGGGCCACAGTCTCACCTCTCAACCCCACTGCACAATCCTTGCTCTGCTGTCCCACTGTGCTGTGGGGACTTAACAAATTCAGCCCCATGTCATCTTTGGACCAACCCTGGTCATGGTAGGAAGCAAATCTGGGGGCCCAAAGTATCAGAGCACCTTATCACCATCAATGAAGTCTCAGTGGGAAGGTCCATCCTGAAGCCTTCCTGGCCCACTATGTCAACCCTACAGATGTGACCAGTACCCATCTGTGTTTCTCTGCACAACACTTCAGCTTTCTGCTGGGCATGGCACACTTTTCCTCTCCCTGGTGAGCCCAGGAGTTCTGGCTCTGACTCTGCCTCCTTATCTGATTCCCAGGAGGTACATAATAAACATTTGCTGAAGTGAGAGGAAGGGAACTGGGTGAAGGAAGATTAAGGCCCCTGTCCTGGCTCAGTGCCCTCTCCATCCCAAAGCTAGACAGTATCCCATCGCTTGGAGCAAACCTGTTTATTGGCCCCTGGTTGCACCCTCGGAGCTCACCTTACCATTACCTAATAGCTGTCTCACACCATCTCACCCACCTGGAAATTGCCATTAGTGGGAAATCCATTCTCCTCAAATGAACCTGTGCTTCTTTCGACCCAGAATACTTGGCCCAATCTTCCTTCTTCATTTGTCTGGCTCTTTCTTAATCCCTCACATCTCTGCTTAAATTCCTTGAAGCCACAATCAAAATCTGGCCTCCCTGTTAAATGTTTTGATAGCTCCTTAAACACACACACACACACACACACACACACACACACACACATATATATATATATATATGTATGTATTATATATATATATATGATAGCTATCACTGTTTACCAGTGGTTCCTGGAGTGGTTGTTTGATTAATGACTTACTCTGTGAGGTTACCTCCATACCAGTTGCAATCCCTGGCATGTCCTAGGCTTATGGGAAATATCTGATGAATGAATGAGGGAAGAGCTGCCCATAAGACCTCAGCCCTAGAAACAGTATCTGAATAGCTATACCCTAAAGTCTACCCAAGAGGCACCACCAGAAATATTTACGCCAAGATCTTGGGTAAGGCCATCACCTATGGGACAGCTTTTCCAAGCCAGAAGGAGCAGCTTTGCCCCAGCCCTGGAACCCACAGTTCTGACCACTCCTGAGATGGCCTCACTGCTGGGATGGTTCTTGGGGTCGTGGTCATCCGCTTGCATTTCTAATTCCTAACTCAGGTACTATGTAGACCCAACCCTTATTCCCAAGGTGTCAAAGTTACCCTCTGTACTTGTTTCCCAGTTCCCTCCTTCGGACTACTACTCTTAGTCTTCAGTAAGACATTGCCAGGGTCTCAGGGATCCCCTTAAGAGGTGTCATGCCTCAAATTGTGTCCCTCACAAAGATATATTGAGGTGTTAACACCTGGTGCTTGTGAATATGGCATTATTTGGAAATAGAGCATATGCAGATGTAATCAAGTTAAAATGAATGATACCGGCCTGGGGTGGACCCTTAATCCAATTTGAGCCTCATCCTTACAAATAGAGGAGAGAAATTGCCATGGGAAGACAGAGGCAGAGAAAGGAAAGATGCAACAGCAAGCCGAAGGGTGTCAAATATTGCTAGCAGGTTCCAGAAGCTTCAAGAGGCAGGAAGGATTCTTCCTTGCAGCCCATAAAAGGAGCATGGCCCTACTGGCACCTTGATTTCAGACTTCAGAGTGGTGAAAGGATACATTTCTTTTGTTTTAAGCCACCAAATTTCTGGTGCTTTGTTAGTTTTGCCCCAGGAAACGAATGCAGATGACTTCCTGTCCCTGTGGGTCACAGGCCAGGAGCTGCCATGGAGAAAGGCCTTGTTCTTAGTCAGAGCCAGGCATGCATGCCCCTGGGTGCAGAGCTGCTCAGGAAATGGTTCCTCACAGTAGTACATCAGGGAATGGCCTGAGGCCAGCACGTCTCTGAGCTGTAACATGCTATGAGCCTGTCTCTCCAGAGACCGCACTATCTAGATGCAACACCAGCTGCATGCCACCCCCACAACCACCACCAGCAGCCTCTTTGCTCAGCATCTCACAGAAGACTTCAGCTCTTGGGCCAAGCTACCACCTACAAAAAGCAGAGAAATTGGCAAGAGGTGTTTCTGGGAATGGAAGGGGCAGGACTTAAGTTTGGTACAATGGGATAAATTTCAATATTATCAGCAACACCTACTGAACATCTACTCTGAACATCTATTCTATTGAACATCTACACTTTGCATGCGTTATCCGAGTTCCCCCTCTCATGGGTATGGATCGTCATTCGCTCTCTATACTTGAGCAGACAGTGGCTCAGAAGACTTTGGCTCAAGTTTCCAAGCTGATTATGATAGAATCAGAATTCAAATCACGTTGAATTGACTTCTCTGGGATAAGAAGGATACCATAAGGAGACTTTGGTCTTGGACATCATGAATACACATGACCTGAGAGAGGTCAGTAACTCAGGACAAGAGGTCAACCTCAGAGATGAGCTCAGAAGGGCATGGCATGGACCAGCAGGGGGGCTGCCTGTGTCAGAGCCTGCTCTCTCCAGCCTCCCAGCTGTCTCTGAGGCTCCACCCTGCCCAGGCCTAAGCCAGGAAGTGGCTGACCCAGTGGCATACCTAAGCCTTCGTACCTAGGGTTAGGAAGCCATGAACTCTTTCATGAATCTCATGCTCCACCCCATTCCTGGGTATACCCACGAGCTTCAGACTGAAGTCTCTAGGTCTATCCCTGACATCCAGTTTGCCATGTTGAACTCCTTCTGGAGTCTCGGGCTGGCATCTGCCTGGTTTTCCATAGCCAAAAACCCCTGGTCTATGCTTGAGACTACCCCACTCCTGGCATCTTCCCAGGCCACTTTGATCTTTGTAGTAGACTATCTATGAATTTGAACATAGCAGACAAGTGTAGACGTGTCTGTCCAGCTCACAATTCCTTACTCTAAAGTTGCCTTCCAGGGATGGGCCTGGGAGCCATGTTCAAGACACAATAAAGTACAGGTGCCTGGGTGGCTCAGTGGGTTAAGCCTCTGTCTTTGGCTCAGGTCACAATCCCATGGTCCTGGGATCAAGCCCCACATCAGGCTCTCTGCTCAGCAGGGAGCCTGCTTCCCCCACTCTCTCTGCCTGCCTCTCTGCCTACTTGTAAACTCTGTCGAATAAATAAACAAAATCTTAAAAAAAAAACACCAGACACAGTAGGGTATAGTGCTCAGACACACAGATGTTACAATCATATTGCCAAGTTCAAAGTCCAGCTCAACCACACACTGCTTGTGTGGCCTTGAGCATGTCATTTAAACTCTCTGTGCCTCATCTGTACAGGGAGGTCAGTAACTGCAGGGCCCGTCACAGGAATGTTGTGTGAAATAGAGGAATTATACATAAGCACTTGAAACAGTGTGTAGTAAGCACTCAATAAGTGTTGGCTGTTAACATTACATCATAGTAATTATTGTCATCCTTGTCATCAATATTATTATTACAATGGCTCCAGCCAAAGATGAATGGGCCAAAGATGAACACCTGACCTAGCCTGGACCAATCAGGTTCTCAGTCCCAGGAACATGGGACTTATGCCCAGGACACAGGGACAGAAAAGGGTCTAGGTTTGCCCAGCAACATGGAAATCCAGAATTCTTAGCCCATTTGTCCACAGGCATGGAGAATCAAGTGCAGAGAGAATGAAACAAAAGCACACAGAGATATTCAACTCAGAGGCCATTTGGCTCCTGACAGAGAAGAAAAATGGAGGGTGAGTCTTCCTGGAACCCAGTGGCTCTCTAAACTTTCCTCAGGAGGTACAGCCTGTCCTTGGACTCTTGCAAAACACCTTGTCCCTGAAGAAAAAAAAAAAAATCTCCTTTGAGCCCAAGCCAGATAGAATGGGTTTTGTTACCTGAATCTGAAAGGGTAGACATCATCCCAGATCTATAAAGAAAAAAAAAAAAAAAAAAAAGGAAAGTGAACAATGTTGGGAAAGAATAGGAGTCCTACTGGTGTGGCCATGTATGCGTGTTTGTATGTCATGTTTACAGGGGAAACAAGGCCCTGATGTATCTATCATCCATCCATCCTGGTTGGTTTTCCTGGCAAATGTAGGTCCACAATGTCCCAGAAGTGGCACAGGGAACATCTCCCTGCTGAAGGGGTGGGAGTAGATGGAAGTCCAGCAGCACACCACTTCCAGGCTAGCTTGGAACGATCATACAGCATCTTCAAATGGCCCCAGTTCCCATTCTGCCTCTGGCTGGCTGTGTAACCTCAGATGCATCATCTTTCTTCCCTTAACCTTGGGTGTCTCATGTTCATTGTGAATAATATATGTCCTGCCTGCGTCTCTCACAAGGGAGACTCAGGGAGAGGGCAAGGGGCTCAGTGGGGACTATGCCTCATCGATGGGAAGGGAGGTGACAGGTCATCTAGAAGAGGAATTTCTCCCCACACTCCATGGGATCATCTTTCCTGCCCTGCTAGCTTCCTCAAAAGCCACTGCTCTCACCCAAGGGGGGCCCAAGCCCACCTCCAGAGGAACTAACAGAACCTATAAACTTTGGGATCCTGAGAACGGGGGTAGGAGCCCCTGCCTCATATGCCTTCACTGAGGGTTACCAAGTGGCACCAAGAAGACTCAACACCCTGTCTCTACAGGCCAAGGCAGGGCCTAGCAAATAGGAACAAAGTAAGCCCAGATCTCAGATCATGTGATAAGGTGGGAGACCTGCAGATCCATCCCTCTGTGTTTGGGTAAACTGATTCTCAGCCATCCTACCCAGAGAAAATGGCTGGACCAGGGACCAGCTCTTTGGGAAGAAGGGTAGGCATGTGAATGTCCATGTGGGTCTGACTTCTTCCTCACTCCTCTCATGCCTCCGAATCCAATCACCAGTGACCTCCATAGGGCCCCTAACATTTTTCAGCTCCTATCTGATTTTTTTTTTTTTTTTTTTGCAACATTTCACTCTAGCAACCACTTACTGGTTTCTGAAACACTCTCTTTCCCTGAGTTCTGTGACATCACATTTTCCTGCACTCCCCCCTCCTCCTTGCTGCTTCTTTTCTGTCTCCTGGAACTTTTTCAATGGCTGGTTGTCCTCCAGGTACTGTCTCTAGGACTCTCCTCTCTCCACACACTCCCTGAATGGTTTCACCAGTTCCCTTGGATTTTCCACCAACTTGAGTGCCAAGGATACCCAGATCTGTCTCCAGAACAAACCATCTATGGGGCTGCAGGTTTCCAGCAGCCTCCACCACAGCCACCCGTGGTATCCAGAGGCTCCACAAACTCAGTGAACTTGACACTGAAATTTTCCCTCCTACAAAGAGGGATCACTTGTTCCCTTTCTCAGCAAATAATGTCCTCTAGTTTCTTCATCTCTACTGTGATGGACACCCCATGATGTCTCGCTCTCTCCCCTGCAAATAAAACCTATTAGCTAGTCTCATCTCTTCTACCTTTCAAGCATCTTTCTAAGCTGCCTATCTTCCCATCCCCTCATCACTGCCTCAGTTCAAAAGCATACTATAGCTCACCTGAGCCTTCCCATCAGATGTCAATGCTAAATAAATCTTTTAAAATAAATTTATCTAGTTTAAAGTCTAAAATATAAGAATTAGGCCCGATTTGACCAGACTCAGGAACAGCTCGGAGTGTAAGTCAGACCTCACATCTCAGCCCAGATCTCAGAAGCTAGAGCTGATGTCTAGAGTCTAGAGCAAAATTCTCTCCTAAAACTCAGAGGGGGAAGCCTAGTACCCCACACCCAGCCCATTTTTTTGTCTAAGGAGTCACATATGGCTCAACCCCTTCCACCAACATCCCTTATTTTATTTTTCTCAAAGAAAAACAAGTGTCGATGGGGAGAGGGTTAACAGTTTATTCTATTTTTTCTGAGTGATTTTATCACTGTCGTTAGAACATTCATTGAAGTAAGTGAGGAATCCATCACAGGCTGACAGCAGTGTGCAGACTAATGGCTGTTAGATGGTAATAATTTTTAATATGATTTTTATTTCACTTAATTTCATATGTGCTTGACAAAAGGTCCCCAGTCACTGGGGAGCAGTGCGGAACTGGGAATATGCTCACAGGAAGGTCTATTAAGCCAGGTGCTGGAAGCATTTCAAAGAAACAACTTTGCCATTCAGGGGAAAGTCAGAAACTTGGTCAGGTGAAGGGAGCTGTTTTCTGGCACAATGTTAGTATCACACCCCACCGACACTGGCATATCTATGTCTCACAATACCATGAATCAGAGGGACAGGCACTTAAATGATGGGAATGCCCACATTCATGCACACAATCATGCCAAGGCATAGATGGACATAGATGTACCCCACCTTGTGAGGTACACAGACAAACAATCACACCCAATGAGCTACACTCCAAGTTTTCAGAAAAACACAAACTAAGCACAGATTGCACACATACACATGCATATTGCAAGGCAAATAGAGAGAGACTGAGACTCATTCTTTGGTATGACATAGAGTCTCACCCAAAGAGCCAGTGTGTGCTTGCACTCACTGCTCTCTTTCTCTCTCTCTTGCACACACACACACACACACACAGAGAATCACATAAAGAAAACATACAGGTTTATCCCTATAGGGGATCTCACACACATAAAAGTAATCATATACAAAATATCTCTGACAGTCACTAAAATAGACACTCACATCTTACTGGGTCTGTCCTATGGCCTGTTAATGGACCATGAAATGCTTTTGGGGTTTTCTAAAAATTGTTCTTAACTATTAGAAGAAGTGTTGGGGAGGGCAGCCCTTGTGCTCAAAGGCAAACCTCCAGAGGTGGCCATAGGGACAGGGGGAAAAGAAAGTCATGTTTTGTGTAGCCTCAGCTTCCCAGCATTCCAGGAGCTCCTGGCAGGAAACAAGGGCAAGCTGACATAGGGATAGGTAAGGATGAAACCATATCTAACTACAGCCCATATCTAAAATATTCTGGGGTAGGGTAGGCAGGATCTCAGGGCATTGCTGACTTGAGACATCAGATGCCCTCCCATATGTATACCAGTTCAAAGTAACCCAGCCCAGATTCCCAGGTTCTGGCGGGGGAGGATCCTATAAGCCTTCTATGTGGGGATTCCAACCTTAGGAAGCCAGGCTAGTTTTGGAATTGATCTCACATCAGCAGGAACTTGAACCAGAATGAGGGCTTAGCCTAGAAATCAAGTGGTCAGTGGAGAGAGAAGTGGGAGGAGGGAAAAGAAACTATAGTTCATCAGTCCTAGAGTTGTCTATTCACTAACCTGACACAGAAATAGAGGAAAGATCATAAATCCCCTGGGAAGGTGAAGAAAGCCCTCACTGTCACACCTTACTGATTCCTTCTTGCTCCAAAACAAGGTCTAGAAGAAGCTGAAAAAAGCTGACAGGGCCCCACCTCTCCTTGGCTTCCCCTCTGGAGGAAGAATAAAACAATAAAACAGCGTCCCACAACACACAGCTTGCTGTGCCAAGGTATTGTACAGGCCTGGCCACAAATCTGTGCAGGGACTGCTTGCTGATGAACTGTCAGCATGCTGTTCTCTCAGCTTGACTCTGAGAGGGGCTGTCATGTGGTATTAAGAGAGAAGACTCTAGCGTCAGTCTGCCTGAGATTAAACCTCACCTCTGCCCACTCATTAGTTTCGTGAACTTGGGAAAACTGCTTAACCCGTGGCTCTGTTTCTGCATCTATAGAATTGTAGTAGTAGTCCCTACCTCACAGGTAATTGTAAAGATTAAGTGAAAGAGACTAGCTTTCAGAAAAGGTTACCTACTATTATTATTTCCTACAAGTTTCTCCTAGAAAGAGTGGGAAATACCTTCTCCCATGTTCTCTTAGCATAGAGGGGGAATTCTTGAAGGCTGGGGAAGTCATCCCATGAGGTCACGCTTCCTGAGACTGCCTGAAAGCTATCGGCACCGCGGACAGCATCAGTTCTCTGTCCATGGTGCTGAAATGTGCTTTCTTCGGTGTCTGCGCCATATGCTTTCTCCTTCCCTATTCTAACCAGGAAGTCCAGAGGGACTTTTATCTGGATATTGAGACTATAAGAGATCAAAGTTATTGATCCCATGGAAATTCTGAATCTGAAGAGATTCTTTTAGAGAAGACTGCTGAGTGGTCCAGAGGCAGCTTTAATCATTTGCCCTGGGGACATTTCCAAGCTCCCTTTCCCTGGATTGGTCATCCCAGGCCAGGACCTACTGAGAAATGACTTAAAGAGGAAGACTTTACCCCACATTTATTGAGCATGAATGGTGTTCCAGGGTCTGTGCTAAGCCTTTGACACACATTATTCCAGTTAATCTCCAACAAACCAATGACGTAGGTGTTCTTATCATCTCCATTTTTGCCGATGAAAATTCTGCTATTAGAGAAGCTATTGGTTCACTCAAGTTCACACAACTAGAGGTGGAGGAGCAGGATTCACACACGTCTAGACTGTAAACCCCAGTAACTTTTCCTATCTTGATGATTTATGTTTCCATCCCCAGACCATGCAAAGAAGAAACTCTCAATGAATATCTGCTGAAAGGATGAATAACTCCACAGTCATTGTCCTAGCTTCTTTGGATTCTGCTTCTCAACTGGGAGATCTGGTTCACAGATACTCCCACATATTTCTACTGGCAGGACTTCTCCTTCCCATAGCCCCCATGGAGTCAGGCATAAGCCTCCATTGGTCCTCAGCAAGATCTGACCATCTCAAACCTCCCTAGATGAGAAATTAAAGGTCCTGAGATCTGGGGTGTCTGGGTGGCTCACTTGGAAGAGCATGCAGCTCTTTATCTTGGGATCATGAGTTCAAGTCCCACATGTGGTGTAGAGAGGTTACTTAAATAATACATACATACAATAAAGGTCCTGAGATGTGGCTGTCTATATCATAGATACTGTTGGTTAGACTACCAGGAGAGGCTCTGCCAACTTTGACTCTTCAGCTGAATCTACTACGGAAAGTAGTAAGTATTCCATAAATGGTGACCATTATCATTCCTATGGATCAACAAGACTGTCTCCACATTGATATCTGTAAGGGACAAATTCAAGCTAGTTTTCAAGGTGGAGGGAGGGCTTTGAGGGGAATATGGCCCTATAAAAGTACTTTTGACTCACAGAAAAAGAAAGATTCTGCTGGAGTCTCTATCTTGCAATATATGTGCTCAGAAATTATTTCATAGACCCAAGACTAAGAGTCTCATATGTGGGCCATAACCCATCTATATATAGATTGAGCCTTTCTAAAACCATTTGTATAAGTCTTCATGGTGGAAGGTCAAATTCTAATTTCAAAGAGTGTAGTGAATAAGAGCTGTATCATCAACAAACAACAGTAACAAATTACTGTTCACTGAGTACCTACTATGAGCCCAGCACTATACTAGGCACAAGACACACAAAGTTAACCAGACAGGGTCCTTGCCTTCAACAACCTCAATGATAGACAAAAAAGAAATACAAGTCAAAGGGCAACTTATTCCAGATACATCTTTATAAGGGATGACTGAAGTAGAAAAGAATTGGGGTTCTCCCTGGGCTATATTAGCTGTTCCCTTGACAGCCTTCCCCAGATACCACGTGGATCCACTCATCAGATGTCCCAGCCCTAGACAGCATAGCCAGGTATAAGCAGTAAACTCCAGTGGCTTTTAAAGGCAAAGATTCAGAAGGGAGACTGCTTTTTTTTTTTTTTCTAATCCTTGTTCTTCCACTTACTTTAGGTGTGTCTTTCTACAAGTTATTAATCTCTCTATGCCTGAATATTCTCATCTTCAAGTGAAATAATAAAACTTAACCTATCACAATGGGTGTTGTACAAATTAAATAAGTGAATGATTAGAAAGAATATAAGACAGGGTTTGGAATATAGCAACGCTATAAAAGTACTAGGTAAAACATGTTGTTGGTGTCATCCCAGCACACAAGCCAGTCAGCAACCAGCACCAACTTAGGGAAGGCTGCACATGGGGATCAGCCAGCCCCACAGCACTCCTGCTTTTGAGTTATTCTCTGCCCAAGCCAAAGGCAGAGCCCAATTAGAACCCTGTCTGCATCTCCAGATGCCCAGGCAACTTCTCTGGCCTCTTTCTCTGAGTTTCTTGTGTATTAACTATTTTAGTTGCCATTAATTGGGTGCTTACTTTCCAAAGTGCTTAGGATACATTACGCCACTTTACATCCTCACAATAACCCCTTTGAGGTGGGTGCTATTAAGAGATCCACTTTTCAGAAGAGGATACTGAGGCTCAGGGAGGTTTAAATCCAGACAATTGACTCCAGAATCCAAGCTCTGATCCATTAAGCTATAACACCTTCATCCACAAAGAATGTAAGGTGACCTTTCCCTATGAAGTCTTCCAGCACTCCTCTATCCTTGGAACTTCCTCAACCCTTACCAAGTTGCCAAGTGGAACACAGTATCCCAAGTCCCCCCTTCCCACTGTCCTCAAGAGCCTGCTTAGTTCCAAATTTTGGTGCTGATGTTGGTGGGGTCCCTTTAGGGTCCCAGATGCCATGACAAATATGGTATCCTAGACCATGGCTACCAGATCCCTCTCAAGACAGGTCCTGGACATCTGCTTTTTTCTGTTGTCATTGAGTAGGTAGCATCCCAAACTTCTTTCAGGCCCTCCTCCTCCTGTCAGAGTGACTCATTCCTCCAGGAAGGGATTACTAGAACAGAACTATTTCCTTGTCCCCAGGGGTATCTGAACTAGGATACTCTATAGAGACATTCCCTAGGGACACTGCTTCATACAACCTTTAAAATAGACATATCCTAGTTTTGGCCATCCATAGCTATTCCTCCTTAACAGAATGGGAACAAGGTTACCCAGATAGGAGTGGATTAGACTTCCTGTTCCCCATCCACTCTGGTGATTCTGGCTTAAATCCACCTTTTAACAACTGGGCACATAGCATGGCCTTTTCTGCTATGCCATCTACTGCTACCCAACAGACACACATAAACACATACACACACAGGCACACAGATCAAATATAGCTGGGTCAAATCCTAGCTCTACCACTGAATTGGGCCTGGCACTTTTCTCTCTGGGTCCTCATTTCTCCAACATGATCCAGCATGATGGGCCTACAAGAGAGATCTGATCCCAGTCATAGTCCCATCCCCTGCCCTCTTAAGGGCAGTCCCAGTGGCTGGTGGAACAAAAGAGCAAGAGGTCCGAGGTATATCAGGAGAAACCACTGCTTTAACAAGCCCTTCCTCTTCACTTGGTCTTTATTCCTACAGGCTTTACCAGGCCAACTAAGAGGCAATACAGTTTTGGGGTTAAAAGCAAGGATTTTGGAATCAGAGCTGGGTTCAAAACTAAACTTTCAGGGCACCTGGGTGGCTCAGTAGATTAAAGCCTCTGTTTTCAGCTCAGGTCATGATCCCAGGGTCCTGGGATCAAGCCCCCCATTGGGATGTCTGCCCAGCGGGGAGCCTGCTTCCTTCTCTCTCTCTCTCTCTCTGCCTGCCTCTCTGCCTACTTGTGATTTCTGTCTGTCAAATAAATAAATAAAATCTTTAAAAAAGAAAAACAAAACAAAACATGGTAAATTACCTAACCACGTTGAACCTCTCTATTCTCAATTATGAATTGGGGTAAACAATACTTTTCTTCCTGGGCAACTTGGGGGATTAAATAAAATCACAAATGGGAAGATTCTGACCTCCATGCCCTTGGCGATAAAGGTTGAGAACAGTTGTGGGCTCAGAACCCCCTAACCAGGGTCCCACCCATGCTTCTCATGACTCAGCAGGGATCCCCACCCCATCAGAACAGTATGGCTGTTGGGATCCCCTTTGGGAAGTGCTTCCTGAAAAGTTTAAACATAGAGTCACCATATGGCCCAACAATTCCATACCTAGGTGTGTCAAGAGAATCAAAAATACTTGTGTACTTGTACATAATACAAATGCAAACAAACACCTGTACCCAAATGGTCATAGCAATGTTATCACAGTAGCCAAAAACTGGCAGCACCCCAAATGTCCATAGAATAACAAACAGGTGAGAAAAATGGAACGTACCCATACAGCGGAGTATTGTTCTGCAGTGAAAAGGAACGAAGTCCTAGCATGTGCTATGACACAAACAAATCTCAAAAGCATTCCACTAAGTGAAAGAACCCAGACGGAAAAGCCCACAGGTGATGGGATTCCACTTCCATGGTGGGTCCAAACAAGGCAAATCCACAGAGACAGAAAGTAGATTAGTGGTTGCTGGGGGCGAAGGAGAGGGGAGTGGAGAATGACTTCTTTAATGAGTATGGGAGTTTCTTTGGGGGATGATGAATACGTTCTGGAATTAGATAGTGATAATAATTGTAAAACGTAGAGAATGGACTAAACACCACTGAATGTACACTTTCAAAGGGTGAGTTTTATGGTATGTGAATTATGTCTTTAAAAAAAAAAAAAAAAAGACTGGTTGGTGGGACTCTGAGCAGCAGTCAGTGGCCTGAAATTCCTCTCCGCCGACCCAGTTTGCCCTGTACAGGCCTCAGATACTCCTGTATCTCGGTAGAAAGGTGCTTACAGCCCTGACCGCTGTTAGGGCCAGGTGCAGGCCCCGCTGGAGCCGACACCCCGGGAAGCAGCACAGCTGGTCCATCAAGAAGAGCCTGAGCATCAAGAAGACCCACACTGAAATCCTAGCTCCACCACGGTCTTCTGACCTCAGACATTAGGTTTAAATCTCTCAGTATTCCTCCCCACATCTGTAAAATGGGAGGCAATCTATTGTGACCTATTTCACAAAGTTGTTGTGAAAATTAACTAAGGCCATCAGGTAAATTGCCCCCCATGGGGCTAGACACAGAATAAGTGCTAAATACATGTGGGCCACCAAGGTCACTGAACGCTCATTAAGTCTTACCAACGCCCTGAATGGGCAAGTGTTATGATCCCCATCTTAGAGCTTGTGTCATACCCACTTTTGAGGTTGGGGGATGCTGGGATTTAGGTTCAGAAACCGTGGGGTCCACAGGGGACATACTTGAGGCAGAGAGGCCCGTGTGAGACGGTTACAGACAAGCTTGTGAGAGAGGTTGGTGGCTTGGCCTGGGCAGTGGCAGGAGGAATTCTGAGAGAACAGCTGTGAGGACCATTTTGAAGAGAACTTGGCAAGACTGGGTGACCTCCCCCCAGCTGGGGGTGAAGGGAAAGAACTCAAGGGTGACAGACCATTCCCAGGTTCTAGCTCGGGGACCAGATGTCTATTGGGGCTGCCTAGGTCCTGAGTTCAGAGACACACCAAGAGGAAGCACCTGGAAAACCCAGGTCTGTGGGAGAGCTTGGGGCTATAGGCAGAGATTCAGGAACTGTTATGATGAAGGAAGGAAGATTCCCCCCATCCCGGGGAAGTGGGGAGAGAGGAGAGTAGAGGGTTGGAGAGCTGGCCCCTGGGGACAGCCTTGGTTTAAGAAGCCAACAGGAGACCAGGAACCCAAAGGTGCTGGAAGGCAATCAGGGAGGCAGGAGCTCAGCATAGGTACTACAACATCACAGAAGGCACTAGAAGTCACAAAGAGGAGAGTCCAGGGGTGTCTGGGAAGCTGAGAAATGGGGGGAGGAAGCCTGTGCACAAGAGCACAGGTTTCCCCTCAAGAGGGGGCAACGGAATCTACTGAGTGGCAGAGGGAGATTGAGGATGGTGAGCTGAGACCGGCCTGGCCAAGAGCCCCAGCATTGGGGTCAAAGGGGAGCGCGAGGGGCGGGGGAGTGGGCTTTTGTTTTCATGACCAGAGAGCCCTGAGGAAAGACGCTATGTCAAGGAGGCATTGATGGGTACTGACCAGCAGCTGCTCCCTTTTTTCCTCCTTGACCTTTTCAGCAGAGTTAGCTAGCCCCTTCCTCTGGGAGACCCCACGGCACTCTCTCCATCCATCCCTCTGTTACGGTGCTGATCACCTAGGGTGGGTGTTGCTGACTCTCCAAATAGAGCACGAGCAGCGAGGGCTCAGAGCCTCTCGGCCACGTCTGCCGCGCCAGGGCCTGGCGTCGAAGAAAGGACAGCGCGCCAGGCAGGCAGGCTCGCAAGAGAGCAGACAAGGGGACGGACAAGCAGCCTAGCAGACAGACAGGCCAAGGAGCTGCTGGAAGAAGAGCCACAGGGACAGGTAGGCAGGGAGCTAGCTCCCCCTTCTCCGGGCAGCGCGGGGCTGACACGGCCAGGCCCGGAGCACAGATTTATCTCCCAATGCTGCCGCAACCCGCTATTGGATTTGTAATCACAGACTCCAATGTTCACGGGATAAATATACTAACAAACTAATTGTTTGTTAGCTCTGAGGTTGGAGCAATCAACACGTCCAGCATGAGATATGGGCCACTCGCCCGCTTGAGTTGAGGCCGCCCCAAGGCGCGGGGGCACCGCACGGGCCCCGGTGGGCTGCAGGCCCAGTGGGCACGCCCAGGCCCGCGCGGGCGGGAGGGCGGGAGCGCGCACTGGCACGTAGCCGTCGCGGCCCCTGCCTGGGCCTCATCAGTGGCAGACATAAACTAACTCGGTTCCTGGGGACCCCAGAGGAGCAGCAGGAACTGTTTGGTAGAGAATTATAGCTGTGGGTGAAATTAGATGTACTCTGAGCCCCAAGGCTGAGAGAAATAAAAAGCATTTTAAATGGAGTGTAGAATTCATATTCCTCAGTCACCTTCCAATAAATAAATCTTGTACCATTTTTTTCTGTAAACAGTGGTTACACTCGGCTCTTATTGTCTCCACGTTTTGTATGCCAACTGGCCAGGAGTGGGAAGGGAGAAACCAGGGCGTGCCTGAGGTGTGGGGGCCCTAGAACCAGGAGGGCTACGCTGGAGATGCCCCCCGACTTTAAGGAAGTGTCAGGCGTGTCCCCCCTCATCGTAACCCAGCCCTGGTCACCCCTTTGGGATCCCCAAGGCAGAAGACCTGAGATGGAACTCCCAGGCCCCAAGTTTTGAGACCTAGGGGTCCAGGGCTGGAGAACCATGGGGGACAGCGTGGCTCCAGTTCTGTGGGTCCCCTGTCCCTGGGGAATCCAATGGGGTGGGAGCTGGGGGTGGGGGAGGGGTCCTGCTGGCCTCGCCCATGGTAGCTTTTGTCATCTCTGGTTTTCTTTTTAAAAGCCTTCCATGTACAAAAACGATGCCTCCTCATGGCAAAGGGTGTGGAAAACACAGAAAATCACCAAGAAGAAAAGTACCACATGCGATCTTACCACCCTGAAAAAAGAAAAGAAATCACTGTTGATATTTTGGTTTGTTTCCTCCCCAGACTGTCCTCAGTGTGTATATGCCCATAAAGAAGTAGATGTTTCACAATATAGAGAGAATCCCTACATTCATGACATGCCCAACGTGCACCAGGACTCTTCTAGGCATTTTGAATGTATTATCTCTGAGTCTCACAATAATCCTGCAAAAAAAAATTCATATTAAATATTAATACTAACTTGGATCACGAAAGGAAAAAAATATTGGCTCACATTTATTTGGCACTTACTGTGTACCTGGTCCGTTCTGCGGAGCACAAAGCTGCAGGGCGTTGGATAATCCCCTCCACGGACCCAAGTGTGGGAGGCAGCCTGTCGCTACCCTCACCCTAGGGAAGGAACGTGTTCAAAGCCACAGAGAAGGTAAGTGGCAGAACCACTTGCAAACTCAGGTTTGTCTGACACTGAGTGTGACCTCAGTCACCCTTAACCCCTACCTTTGCCCGCGAAAGCCCGACCACCGTGGAAGGTGCCTGACTTCTCCGTTAGTACGTCTTCTCTCCCACTCACTCCAGCCATTCTTCTAGATCTGAAGGAATTGTTCACTTCCTGTGGCCTACGACTGAAGTTTCCACGGCTGCCCTGCCCCTGCCCCACCAGTTCGCAAACACACGCAGCAAGAGAACTGGCGAAGAGTGTGTGTTTGGGCGCAAACGGTCACGGCTTCAAGTCCACCCAGCCTCTTATTAGCTGTGTGTCCTTGAGGAAGTCACTGCTTCTCTGGGCCATATAAGTCCTTAGCCAGAAGATGGAGATACTAAGTATAGTTACTCAACAGGGCTATTGTGAAAGTCAAATGAGATCATTTTAGAGCACTGAGTACAGGATCTGGTACATGCTAAGGGCTCCCAAACTGACATGCTAGCTATCTTTCAGATTAGGAACAAGACACCAAAAAAAAATTTCGAGAGAGGAAGGAAGGCAGGAGGGAAGGAAGGAAGGGAGACCACAGAGCAAACACAGGACACGGGGACATACACACTGACTCTCCCTCCTCTCTGCTCCTGCTTCTTTCTCCTCCTCCATTTAATTGGCCAGTGTATATACACCCATTATACAGAATGCCAGGGAGCAGCGATTGAAAGTCAGAGGCTGACTTCTGAAAACCAAGGTAAAGAAAAGGATCGGGCGCCTGGGTGGCTCAGTCATTAAGCTTCTGCCTTCAGCTTAGGTCATGATCCCAGGGTCCTGGGATCGAGCCCAGCATTGGGTTCCCTGCTTCTCCCTCTCCCACTCCCCTGCTGGTGTTCCCTCTCTTGCTGTGTCTCTGTCTGCCAAATAAATGAAAAAACTATTAAAAACAGAAAAGAAAAAAATAAGAAAAAGAAAAAGGAGAAACTGGCCCCTTTGCAGGGATGTTAATACAAAAAACATGACACTTTTCCTGTTTATTCCTGGGGGCTGCCCTCTCACTGCCCTGTGACTCTTTTGTTTCCATCAAAGGAGTCAGTTGAGATGGGAACAGGAGTTGGGTGATATAGGTTGGTATCATCTTTGAACTGAAAAGATTCACCATCCAAGCACAGTGAGGAGAGACAGGAAAGCTTGGGACCCAGCTCTATCCGGAGACCCGGGGTCACTCAGTGATTCCTCGGGCAGGACAACCTAGGAGGCCTTCCTGGGGAAGGAGGACAAGAGGATCTGTAGAGATGGACAGGAACAGAGGAGGAGCCTGGATGCAGGGACCACAAGATCAAGTCTCAGGTTGCTCTCTGACTCCTGTGGGACCCTCAGATGGTCCCTTCCCCTCTCTGGGCCTCAGTTTATCCCTCTGCGAAATGGGAGTGATGATACTGCATTGGAATGACGACGATTGTGCCAACAGGAATGAATGATACACAATGAATGAATGAATGAATGAATGAATGAATGAGTGATGAGCAAGTGAGAGGCTCTACTCTGAGCCCACAGTGGCAGCTGACTCCAGGGTAGCCAGAACTCCCTTCTTCCCAGGGCCCTTGGCCATTTATTTTTGGTTAATTAAATGGTAAGATTTTCATGTCTGATTATTTACTGCCAGCCGGCTTCATTACCAGTTTCCCCATAAATCACAGCAGGGAGCCAGCTCCAGCTCCCCGCCCCCATGCCCACTCCCAGGCCGAAGCCCCCAGCCCCAACAGAGCCAGCCTCTCGAGGACCCCAGGAGAGACAGGTATTGTGACATTTCCTATCCCGGATGGCTGCGCCAAGACTTCTCCAGACCCCTGCCCTCCCATACTCTGCCCCATCTGGACCTGCTGCAGCCTCCTACAACCAGTTTCAGGAAAGACTTCACTGCCAACATCCCCATCCAAAAGATTCAGCCTTAGCATGTTGAGAAGAACATCTCTAGGTTCTTCACAAGCCTGAGCTCACTGCAGTGATTAGACCCACTATACGGAGGAGGCTATGGGGGTCCCACCACTGTCAAAGGGGAAGTGAGGATTAGAACCCAGGTCTGGCTCCAGGGCTTTGTCCTGACCACCCTGCCTCAGTGAGGAGGGAGGCACAAGTTCTGGGGTCTGAGGGACCTGGAGTCAAGCCTCAGCTCTAATGTCTATTAACTGCATGACCTTGAGCAAGTGCCTTCACTATTCCGGGCCTGTTTTCCCCTGTTATCAGGTGGGGACGATAATATCTCCCTCTCCAAGTGCTAGGAGCACCCGAGGTGATGTGCCTGGGACAAGGTCAGACTCAGAGGCTGCATTCCATGTTGAGTACCCGCTATGTTCCTAGTACAGTACCGGCTGGGGGTGTATCTCACCGTCAGGGTGGGGTGCCCAAGAAGAAGCAGCAGCACAGGGAGGCTGGGAGGTCTTGGGGGAAGCCCCCCACTGGCTGTGTCTAGATAGCCCCTAGTGGGTCTCAGATGGTACCCCAAGCAGCAGTATCCCCCGCAGGGCTGCTGCCCCGGCCTGATGCTGATCCCTGGGCAACCCCAACCCTATGTCCCCAGCCATGCGGAGGGGGGAGTGGTTCTAGAACTTCAGGCTTCCCCACTAAACAAAGGAAAATCAGGGGGGCAGAATGGAACAGGTCACCCAAGACAACCAAGGGAGCCAGCTCCCCCATCTGACAGGGGGCTCCAGGAGGCAAGCAGGGACCCTAGGCCTGGTCCCCAGCTCCACTCCCCATCCCCAGCTCCCAGCCTAACTCAGAATGAGGGTTCAGTCCCTATCTGTTGGATGATGAAATGGGTGGGAACACATGAGAACAAGCCAATGGTCCGAAAAACGAATGAATGCAAGAAGGAATAAGCAAAAAGGAATGACAGACTGGAAGAGACAGGAAGAGAGACAGGGGAAGGGGGAGATTGAGGAGAAGCCAGGCAGGACAAGCAGGTCTGCGCAGAGCAGCTCCCCAAAGGCAGCACGGCCCCCCTCTCTGGTCCCTCTGGTGAGAAGGGCCCGTCTCCCTCAGCCCCAGCCCCTCCACCAGAAGCCTGAGGGAACCTCGCTGTGGCATCCCCCGCAGTTCTGGAGCTCAGGGAGCCTTCTGGCAGCCTGGAAAGCCAGCCTGGGGGAGGTAGGTTGGCTTTGCCAAGCCCTCAGCCTAGTCTTTAACTATTACATTAAGCATCTGCTTTGCCATTCACGGATCAGATAGCATTTTACCCCTGAGATATTTGATTTTATTACTTTCCAGGGAGAGGGCCAAGCAAGTGTTCTTATTGATTTGCACATTAAATATATTAGTAATAAAACAACATCTCCGTAAACCAATTGTAAAATCAATATTAATTGGTACCAAAATATCACAAGTAGTTGAATTACAATTAAGGGAGGGGGTGAGCCCTGCTTCAGGGCAGAGGGTGCCGAGGTCCCAGTAGGGAGAGTGGTCGGGGGACCAGACTGCAGTGTCAGGCAGACCTGTGTCCCCCTCTCTGAGCCTCTGTTTCCTCATCTGCTAAATGGGGTTGATCACTCTAGAAGCCAAAGTTTGGTGTGGATTAAACGAGGTAATGCACGTCCGCAGCCTGGCAGTCACAGGCACCCAGTAAATGTTCTTTGCCCTCCTTTTCCTAGTCCCTACTGTAGGCCATGTGTTAGTCATTCCCACTATAGTAAGAAAAGTCACTGTTTGGCAGCAGGAGAGAGAGAGAGAGAGGTGTGGGTGGTGGGCGGGGAGGGAATAGCAGAAAAGACAGGGAGCTCTGTTGGGGGTGCACTAGTTTGGGGGCGGGGCTTGGCACATTGAAGGAAGGTCAGGGTCCACAAGGCCCTTTCTATTGCTCAAATAAGAGAAAATAAGTCAACGAGGGAAACTTGAAGATTTCCACAAGGGTTGGACCAGGGTACTGGCATGGGAGTTCGGGGTGAGCAGGGAACCCTGGGTATCAGGCTGGACCAGGCATGTGAATGTCCCTCAGGCTAGACAGCCAAGCCGTGCTGGCTGTTCTCCGGAGCAGGGTGGCCGGGTTGCTGGTGAGGAGCCACTCGGTGTTGGCTGACCACCCCCGGACTCAGAGGAGACCATCCTAAGGGTCAGCCCCATAGCCACAGAAGACCCATTCTGTCTGGCTGCCCCCAGCACTACTCACAGCCCCAGGTTCTCCCAAAGGGCTCAGGGTGTCCCCTGGAGGAGTCCCACACAGGCCCTGAGGACCAGTCCCCTTGACTCCCTAGCGTCTGTGTATGTGGGTGTATGTGGTCTGAGTCCGTCAGTGGCTAAACTCCCACAGTAACAATCACAAGTATTCCTCACAACAGCCTTGTGAGGGTCTCAACTCTCACCCCTATTTTACAGATAAGGAAACTGAGGCAAGAGAGGGCCCCAGCCTAGGCAAACAGCCAGCAGTGGTAGGCTGGGTTTCAAATGGAGGTCTGTCTGACGCCGGAGCCCACGCATCTCTCCTGCTCCTGGTCCCTCGGGGATGCCGATGGCGTGCCTGAGCTGAAGCACGCAGTTGCCAACACACATCTCCGTCCCTGCCGCGGAAACCAGCCAACAGACCCAGTCGCCCTGCCAAGGACACTCTGTCCCCCTCTGTTGACTACCACACTCCCAGCCCCTCCTGGGTGTTTCAGGTTTTCCCGGGCTCTTTAGAGATGACAATAATGGCAGGACTAATATGAGTAACAGTAACATACGTTGATGAAGGATCTTGGGCTCCGCAAAAAACTTCACCAGCTTTTCCTAATTGATCGACTATATAGCCTAAGTGTTTAAGTTCACATTTTCCAGGCAGAATCCTCTCAGGTAAGATCCCAGCTTTGCCACTACTGGTTGTGCAATCGCGTTCATCACCACCAGCTGTGGCAATGCCGCGTAACAAAGTACCTCAAAAGTCAGGAACTTCCAGCAACCGATGTTTGCTCTCCCACCTCTGGGTCTGCAGGTTGAATGTAGTTTAGCTGATCCGGGCAGAACTTGGCATCAGCCTCCAGGCTCTCCTTGGATCTCATTGTGGGACCCACAGCTACACGGGGGCACATTCCCATGGAAATGGCAAAGAGGAAGAGCCAAGGGAAACCACAGAAGCACACTCAAGACCACCATTCCCACGGTGTCCGCTAATATCCCACTGGCCGAAACAGGTTACCTGGCCAAGCTCAACATCTGGGTCTGGGGAATGAACTCCACCCACAGCAGTAGGAGTGACCTTGGACCGCAGTTTGTTCATCTGTAAAATGGAGAGAGTGCCTGTTTCTACCTTTCCAACTTACCATGGGGATCGATAGCTTATTAGGGGATTGAAGGTGTATACATAAATCCCTTAGCATATTGCCTCTCGAGGAGCAAGTGCTCGCCCCACGGGAGCTGTTCTCCATCATCCTAGTGCTAGAGTGACAATCACCCTGGATTTGAAGCCAGTGATGGTGTCACCAATTCTCCAAGGGCAAATAATCCCACCCCTCCGTCATTCCCATAGGGCTTGGGAGAATAACTTGTGCCACTCCCCTGGTCCAAACCGGATTTTGCTGCTCGCATGTCCCGAGCCTGCAGCAGCTTGGCCAGCAGGCTCAGGGCCCCATTGGTTGCCATGAAGGTTGTCATTGCCTCAGTGGACCACATGCTGTGACAGCAGTGGAAGATTTAGAACACAAGACCTCCCGTGGTCCCTACCTTGACCTCACACAGGCTGCCTGATTCTCTAGTGCTTTGCCTTGTCATCTGGACCCAGCATCTGGGCCACCTGGAGTGGCAGGGGAAGCTGGCATCCTGGATCCCCATGTCACCTGGACCATTTCCTCACTGGCTGACTGAGAGCAGGTCAAGCACCCTGCCCAGAGGTCCCCCCTCAAAGCTTAAGAGAGCCCTTCCTTGCCCAAACCCCACTGGACCGGGTCAGGCCCATTTCCATCTCCCCTGATGCACGGCACATCCTTCATGGCTCTTAGCACAGCAGTGACTCCGTGGTTACTGGACACATGTTCAAATTCTGCCTCTTGTGTCCGAAGAGGAGCCCATCGAGGTCAGGCGACCCAGCCCATCTTGTCACTGCTGGATCCCAGTGCCCAATGCAAAGCCCAGCACACAACAGGACCTCAACGAACATGTGGCCTGCGGGCCTGGACCATTTGCTGACTCCTAGCCAGGCATCATTTGGATGCCAGGAACACAAGCCCCACATACTGAAATAAGGAACAAGGGGCCTGGGGGTGAGAGGGGCGGTTATTAGCAGAGCCCAGAAAGTGGAGGGACTTGAGGAAGTAGGATCTGGACAGAAAGGCTTGGTACCAGACAGCAAGCCTGCTGCCTGCCTTCTCTCTGGCCTTCTGCTACTTCTTCTCTCTCTCTCTCTCTCTCTCTCTATGGCCTGGCCTTGACCCCACACAACCTTACACACCAACAGGGGCCAGCTGCAGACTGCTTCAAATCAAATTCCCACTTCCCAGGAGAGAGACTCTGGTTCGCTCCAGCTGCCGGTGGCTGGGTGTCCCCCAAAGTTGTTGCTGCCAGGACTGCAACTAGAGCAGAGGGGACAGATCTCAAAAGGGGGTGAGCTTAACAGACCCCCCCCAAAAAGGTGGCGTTCCCTCCCTCAGCGTCAGTTCCCTCCTTTGCAGAATGAGAATAACCATAGCATCTCCTGGAGTCGTGAATGTCAAGTGCTCTAGCAGAGGACAGTTCCTATTGTCACAGAAGCCGCTCCATGTGGCATCACGCTCTGGGCCAAAGACTGTG